>NC_136061.1:934009080-935370330 GCF_964261635.1 Lissotriton helveticus | reverse complement strand
CCGGCTGGCCCCGGGGTGCGCGAGCTCCCCGTCCCGCCGGCCACCAGAGGGTCCGGGCGCTGGGGACGGGGCTCCACCGGGGCCCGGGGAGGCTCTCCCCAGCCTGGCTAGGGTTCGGAAGGTGGGACCGGGCCCTGGGCTTGAGCTCGGCCGGCGGGGCCCGGTGGTGCGCGAGCTCCCCGTCCCGCCGGCCACCAGAGGGTCCGGGCACTGGGGACGGGGCTCCACCGGGGCCCGGGGAGGCTCTCCCCAGCCTGGCTAGGGTTCAGAAGGTGGGACCGGGCCCGGGGCTTGAACTCCATCTGGCCAGGCCCCGAGGGTGCTGGAGCCCCCTGTCCCGCAGGCCACCAGAGGGTCCGGGCGCTGGGGACGGGGCTCCACCGGGGCCCGGGGAGGCTCTCCCCAGCCTGGCTAGGGTTCGGAAGGTGGGACCGGACCCGGGGCTTGAACTCCATCTGGCCAGGCCCCGAGGGTGCTGGTACCCCTCCGTCCTGCAATCCGGCCGGGGATCCGGGGTGCCCGGGACGTAGGGTCCACCGGGGCCCGGGGAGGCTCTCCCCAGCCTGGCTAGGGTTCGGAAGGTGGGACCGGACCCGGGGCTTGAACTCCATCTGGCCAGGCCCCGAGGGTGCTGGAGCCCCCTGTCCCGCAGGCCACCAGTGGGTCCGTGCGCTGGGGACGGGGCTCCACCGGTTCCCGGGGAGGCTCTCCCCAGCCTGGCTAGGGTTCGGAAGGTGGGACCGGACCCGGGGCTTGAATTCCATCTGGCCAGGCCCCGAGGGTGCTGGAGCCCCCTGTCCCGCAGGCCACCAGTGGGTCCGTGCGCTGGGGACGGGGCTCCACCGGTTCCCGGGGAGGCTCTCCCCAGCCTGGCTAGGGTTCGGAAGGTGGGACCGGACCCGGGGCTTGAACTCCATCTGGCCAGGCCCCGAGGGTGCTGGTACCCCTCCGTCCAGCAATCCGGCCGGGGGTCCGGGGCGCCCGGGACGGAGGGTCCACCGGGGGCCCAGGGGAGGCTCTCCCCGGCCCGGCATAGGGTTTGGAAAGCCGGGACTGGGACCGGGGACCGGGCCCGGGGCTTGAGCCCCGTCCGGCAGGGCCCAGTGGTGCGGGAATCCCCCCTCCGTCCTGCAAGCCGGCCGGGGGTCGGAGGTACCCGGGACGGAGGGTCCATCAGGGCCCGGGGAGGCCTGAAGCCCCGGAGCCCTGCAGCCCCAGAGACCTGCAGCTCTGCAGCCCCCGGAACCCTGCAGCCCCAGAGCCCTGCAGCTCCGGGGCAGGCAGATTGGCGTCCTTTTGGTCCCGGCCATCTGGTCGCCCCTCTCGCTTCGGCCATCTGGTCGCCCTGGAAGTCATGATGAGGTGCCATTCGCCTCCCGGATCCCAGCGAGGGCTCCAGGAGGTCGGGTACTTTCGCGCCTTGGGTCCCCTCTGTCACCTTGTGTGCACAGATTGCAAGAAAGTCAGGTAATTTCCCTCCGGATTACTAGGGGGCAGGGTATGCCCGGACACCCCTCCAAGGCTGGTGGTTCTCTGCTAGGGGGACCAGATGGGCTATGCCTGGGTAACACCTCCCTAGGCCACCCGGGGCTTCCTTCCTCCAGGCCAACGGCTTGTCAAATTGCCCAGGACGGGCTCCATGGCTCTTGGGCAGTCGTCCCCCGGGTCTCCAGGCCGATGGCATGTCAAAGTGCCCAGGACGGGCTCCATGCGTCCCGGGCAGTCGTCCCCCGGATCTCCAGGCCGACGGCATGTCAAAGTGCCCAGGACGGGCTCCATGCGTCCCGGGCAGTCGTCCCCCGGGTCTCCAGGCCGACGGCATGTCAAAGTGCCCAGGACGGGCTCCATGCGTCCCGGGCAGTCGTCCCCCGGATCTCCAGGCCGACGGCATGTCAAAGTGCCCAGGACGGGCTCCATGCGTCCCGGGCAGTCGTCCCCCGGGTCTCCAGGCCGACGGCATGTCAAAGTGCCCAGGACGGGCTCCATGCGTCCCGGGCAGTCGTCCCCCGGGTCTCCAGGCCGACGGCATGTCAAAATGTCCAGGACGGGCTCCATGCGTCCCGGGCAGTCGTCCCCCGGGTCTCCAGGCCGACGGCATGTCAAAGTGCCCAGGTTGGGCTCCATGCGTCCCGGGCAGTTGTCCCCCGGGTCTCCAGGCCGATGGCATGTCAAAGTGCCCAGGACGGGCTCCATGCGTCCCGGGCAGTCGTCCCCCCGGGCATCCGCCGCTCCCTTCTCCGGGCCGACGGCAGGTCAGATTGCCCAGGACGGGCTCCATGGGTCCCGGGCAGTCCTCCCCTGGGTGTCCGGCGCTCCCTTCTCCGGGCCGACGGCATGTCAAAGTGCCCAGGACGGGCTCCATGCGTCCCGGGCAGTCGTCCCCCGGGTCTCCAGGCCGACGGCATGTCAAAATGTCCAGGACGGGCTCCATGCGTCCCGGGCAGTCGTCCCCCGGGTCTCCAGGCCGACGGCATGTCAAAGTGCCCAGGTTGGGCTCCATGCGTCCCGGGCAGTCGTCCCACGGGTCTCCGGGCCGACGGCATGTCAAAGTGCCCAGGACGGGCTCCATGCGTCCCGGGCATTCCTCCCCCCGGGCATCCGCCGCTCCCTTCCCTGGGCCGACGGCAGGTCAGATTGCCCAGGACGGGCTCCATGGGTCCCGGGCAGTCCTTCCCTGGGTGTCCGGCGCTCCCTTCTCCGGGCCGACGGCATGTCAAAGTGCCCAGGACGGGCTCCATGCGTCCCGGGCAGTCGTCCCCCGGTTTCCAGGCCGACGGCATGTCAAAGTGCCCAGGACGGGCTCCATGCGTCCCGGGCAGTCGTCCCCCGGGTCTCCAGGCCAACGGCATGTCAAAATGTCCAGGACGGGCTCCATGCGTCCCAGGCAGTCGTCCCCCGGGTCTCCAGGCCGACGGCATGTCAAAGTGCCCAGGACGGGCTCCATGCGTCCCGGGCAGTCGTCGTCCCGGGCGTCCGGGCCTGGGAGCTCCGGTGGTCCTCACCGTGCCTGAGGCCCAGCCGGGGTCCCCGAGCCCTGCCCGGCGTGGGCAGGCAGCAGCCCTACCACGAAGGCTCGGGGTGGGAAGCAGGGAGTCCTTTCGTTCCCGGCCACCTGGTTGCACCTTTCCCCTCGGCCATCTGGTCGCACGCAATGCTATCCAAAAGGGCGACCAGATGGCCAAACCTCCCTGGAAGTCCCTATGAGGTGCCATTTGCCTCCCCGATCCCAGCGAGGGCTCCAGGAGGTCGGGTACTTTTACGCCTTGGGTCCCCTCTGTCAACTCGTGTGCACAGATTACAAGAAAGGGGGGTAATTTTCCTCCGGATTACTAGGGGTAAGGGTATGCCCGGACACCCCTGCAAGGCCGGTGGTTCTCTGCCAGGGGGACCAGATGGGCTATGCCTGGGTAACAACACCCGGGGCTTCCCTCCTCCAGGCCAACGGCATGTCAAAGTGCCCAGGACGGGCTCCATGCGTCCCGGGCAGTCGTCCCCCGGGTCTCCAGGCCAACGGCATGAGCGAGTGCCCAGGTCGGGCTCCATGCGCCCCGGGCAGTCGTCCCCCGGGTCTCCAGGCCAACGGCATGAGCGAGTGCCCAGGTCGGGCTCCATGCTTCCCGGGCAGTCGTCCCCCAGGTCTCAAGGCCGATGGCATGTCAAAGTGCCCAGGATGGGCTCCATGCGTCCCGGGCATTCCTCCCCCCCGGGCGTCCGTCGCTCCCTTCTCCGGGCCGACGGCAGGTCAGATTGCCCAGGACGGGCTCCATGGGTCCCGGGCATTCCTCCGCTGGGTGTCCGGCTCTCCCTTCCCCGGGCCAACGGCTTGTCAGAGTGCCCAGGATGGGCTCCACGGGCCCCGGACGTCCGGGGCTCCCTTCCCCGTGCCAACGGCATGCCAGAGTGCCCAGGACGGGCTCCACGAGTCCCCGGCGTCCGGGGCTCCCTTCCCCGGGACACCGGCTTGTCAGAGTGCCCATGACGGGCTCCACGGGTCCCGGGTATCTGGGACTCCCTTCCCTGGGCCAACGGCATGCCGGAGTTCCCAGGACAGGCTCCACGGGTCCCGGGCGTCCGGGGCTCCCTTCCCCGGTCCGACGGCTTGTCAGAGTGCCCAGGACGGGCTCCACGGCTCCCGGGCGTCCGGGGTTCCCTTCCCCGGGTCAGCGGCATGTCAGAGTGCCCAGGACGAGTTCCACGGGTCCCGGGCAGTCCTCCCCCGGGCGTCCGGGGCTCCCTTCCCCGGGCCGTCGGCAGGTCAGAGTGCCCAGGACGGGCTCCATGGGTCCCGGGCAGTCCTCCCCCCGGGCGTCCGGGGCTCCCTTCCCCGGGCAGACGGCAGGTCAGAGTGCCCAGGACGGGCTCCACGGGTCCCGGGCAGTCCTCCCCCCGGGCGTCCGGCGCTCCCTTCTCCAGGCCGATGGCAGGTCAGAGTGACCAGGACGGGCTCCACGGGTCCCGGGCAGTCCTCTCCCGGGCGTACGTGGTTGTCCGACAGATTCGGGCAGATGTGCTTTTACGAACCGGATCGGAGTCGGCCCAAATAATAATAATAATAATAATAATCCACATTTGTAAGGCGCACAATCGCCCGTAAGGGTCTCTAGGCGCTAGGGGCCGTTGGGAAGATTAAGCAAGCTATTGCCCAGAGTCACATGGTGCTGGGCTAATCTGCCGCCGGTGCCGGGGATCGAACCCTGATCTCTGGGATGCTCGAGGGTTACTACGCGCTCTACAAAAACCTTAAATAAAAAAATCTCCAGATTCCGGAGTCAGCCGCCCTAGCCGCGGCGCCAGCTATTTCCCAGAGTCACCTGGTGCTGGGCTAATCTGCCGCCGGTGCCGGGGATCGAACCGTGATCTCCAGATTCCGGAGTCAGCCTCCCTAGCCGCGGCGCCAGCTATTTCCCAGAGTCACGTGGTGCTGGGCTAATCTGCGGCCGGTGCCGGGGATCGAACCCTGATCTCTGGGATGCTCGAGGGTTACTACGCGCTCTACAAAAACCTTAAATAAAAAAATCTCCAGATTCCGGAGTCAGCCGCCCTAGCCGCGGCGCCAGCTATTTCCCAGAGTCACCTGGTGCTGGGCTAATCTGCCGCCGGTGCCGGGGATCGAACCGTGATCCCCAGATGGGGATATCCCAAAAATCTGGCATGGATACGGCCCGCCAGGACAGGTTTGGGCACCCCTGCGATAGAGCAATCAAGAAATCCAGAAGGAAAATATACAGAATCAATCATAATGGAGCACAATCAATACAGCCCAAAAAGGGGAAGGGGGGGGGAGGATCTGGACGGCCCGCAAACAGGAACAAAGAAGGTTAATTTTTATAATATTACAATAAGGAGTATAACAGGCTCGGTTACAGCATAAATGAATCCGGGTTCCCAAAGCAAATCAGTGGCTACAAAAAAGCTAAAGGGCAGCAACGCGGAGGAGTGGCACTACAGTATACATCAGTATGAAAACAGATGCGGTTAACACAAATCAATATTCAATTAGACTCATCTTATACACATCCACCACCCAGTAGTACATCGGAAACAGAACAAAGGAACCGGAATATCGACATCATTAGAACTAACCCGTCATACTAACCTTGGGAGAGAAAAAAGGAAGAGGGGAGGGGAAGGAAGAGGGAAAAAAGAAAAATACAGACTGAAAAAGAAGAACACCGCGCCGATACAAGCACCCCGTAGCGAGGACACATAAACGAGCAGGATTATTAGCAACGAGGAGGGGATGGGAGTCGCAATTGAAATGCAGCATAACCACAAGAAGGAGAGCAGTGATGATACTGACCCCACCCCAATCATACCATGGGGGGCAGGGACAGACGCGGCGCTCCTATAAGAGACACAAAAGGGCCATAGAACTAAGAAAAATAAAACAGCAGATAAGACTCATCCCACCCATCCCACCCAGCACCCCTGCAGAAGGCTACGGCCTACCCCCCCAGCAGCGTGCCTGTCGCCCTAAATCAGAACCCGAAATGTAGTAGAGACAAGAGAGAGAAGAGGAAGAAAGAGACAAAAAGAAGGACATGAAGACAGAAAGAAATAGGAGGGAGGAGTAAAGGAGCAGAGACAAAACGGTCGGCCTCAGCCCTCCGCCCAACCATACAATCGTAATACGTTTAAATGAAAACGATACAATCTCGAGCGTCAGAGAACTTACAAGGGGGTCACCCACAGCACTATGTATACGGGCAATTGCGCCACGGATCTGTACACCAGCAATCCACCGGGAGCATTGTATCTCACCCCAGGCCTTTCTTAGCCACAATTACCACCCACCACATGACAGCGGGAAGTGAGCAACACGGTGCGGGGCAATCATACGAATGAAAAAAATTCCGATAAAAACGTAGGCCAGGGAGGTCAATCCATAGGCAAGAGAACAAAAGTCCGGGCATGCAGTTCAAGTGTCTCAACAATGTTAACAAGGGCAGTAAAAGACAGGAGTTCAGTATCGCCGTTCGAGAAAGCGGGGGTTCCCTTGCAGTACAGAAACACGACCTCATCAAGGCAAAGATATGCAGCAGTCCACCATACTTCTCGGGCACTCGGGTAGGATCGGGCCCCAGCACGATATCCAAGTCCCCGAACTCCAAACATTGAAGCGCAGGAGGTTCCAAAGCCACTTGCTTGCATACCTGTTGACGGACAGCGGTAGTAACCCTCGTCGTGACCGAGGGGGGCGAGGCAGTGGCATCACCGAGACGAGAGGGGACCATGAAGAACCGTCCATCTAAGATGGCGGCGGACCGCACCGATCCCCCAGGGGCACCAGGGGCCAAGGCCGCAAGCAAGGATCGTAATGCGCCAAGAACATCGCCAATTGTAGGCTCACGTACACATGTCCAGGCCCCCGTGCAGTCCGGCAACCCAAGTCCGCCGTCTTGAGGATATCCGCGGTCTAGCTCGACGGCCGCCATTTTGTAGGTTCAGCCTCGTCACCACCCTCCGCGACTCTCGGATCAGTCCCACAGATGCGGACCCCCTCAGGTATTAAGGGGGTCCCAGTAATGGCAGCCTTGGTGCAGAAAGGAGAGCCGCCAAAGTCGGGGGTCCGCCTGTACTATCGCTGGCGTGTCTGACGAACAGAGCCCGGGCGCGAGGCTCCAGGGTGGATGGACGGAGCAGCGGCGGGGGGACCCCTTCACACGATCAGTCCTCGGAGCACCGCGCCCCGCACCAGCCTCACGGTCGCCAAGGCAAGCCCGGATCAGGACCACCAGGATGCTCGCACAATGGCCTCTCGCCAGTGGCTCACGCTCTCGGCCGGGGCCGATGTTTACATCCACGCTGGGCTGGGTCCAATAGGCGAGGCCCCGGTCTCATCACCGCGGAGGCCCCGGTCCCACCGGGGCATAACTTCGGAACCGAGGCACGCAGGAGTCTCCAGGTCAGACGGTGAGTAGGAGCAGCACGTTACGTTCCTGTTTCTGCTCGGGTGTGTCGTTTTGGGGCAGGATATTTATTTATTTATTTATTTAGAGAGTTTTATATAGCGCGAACAAGATCTTTGCAGATAACAGAGCGCTTTACAAAGGCAGGTGGAGGGTAGGGGAACAAGGGGGCATAGTAGGGAGGTAGATCAACATGATCATGTACATAGCACCAATATAGTATATAACATAGTACCAATATAACGTATAGTACAGGTATGAGGTAGCAGGCATAGTTGGAGCGTAGGTCATCAACAAGTTCATGTACATAGCACCAATATAGTATATAGCATAGTACCCATATAACGTATAGTACAGGTACGAGGTAGCAGGCAAAATTGGAGCGTAGGCCATCCACACGCTGTAAATAATACAGAGTAATATTATTATACAAAATAGTATGTATAGTCCGCATAGTACAGGTATGAGGTAGCAGTGCATAATTGGAGCGACGGCCATCAAAACGCTGTAAAAATAAAGAAGGACTAAAATACGTCAAAGCACACGTGCATAGGAATGGGAAACATCCGTTACAACGCGGATGTTTCCCCGCGGTGCTGTTACGACGCGTCCGTAACAACGCAAGTCGTTACCACGACTTGCGCTGGAGGGCGCTAGAAGATTAAAAATAGTAAATTTACTATTCCAACACCTTCCCTAGTGTCCACGGGGACTGGTGTTAGAATAGTAAATTATACTATTCGACATCCGCGCCCCCAACGCAAGTCGTGGTAACGACTTGCGTTGTAAGGGACGCGTTGTAACAGCACGCGTTGTGACGGTACGCGTTGTACCGTCATACATCCGCATAGGAATATATAGGCAATATCATAACACAATACTGGTAATACTGTTCTTAATGTAAATCAAGCGAAATTGTTCAAGTGTATTTAGCCATAAGGATACTTTTGACTTCTTTCTTAAAAAGAAGGGAGGAAGAGATGAGCCTCGTTTCAGGAGGAAGTGCGTTCCAGATCCTGGGCGCCATACCAGAGAAGGAGCGTTTGTAGGTTTTTTCCTTCCGGAATCTTCGCGGTTTCAGCAGAAGATTGTTCGTGCTCCTGGTAGTTCTGGACCCACCAGAGATTGTCAACTTATGAGTGAGGTAGCTGGGTGATTTCAAGTGTATAGCCTTGTGCGTCATGCAGGCAATTCTCAGCTGAATTCTGGCTTCCAGAGGCAGCCAGTTCAAGGCTTTGAAGTCAGGAGAGATATGCGAATGCTTTTTTGATCCAGTGATGAGTCTTGCTGCCGCATTTAGTGACGCTCTTAGGGGTGCAGTTGTCGTTAGGGGGAGGCCGCAGAGGGCCACGCTGCCATAGTCTATGCGAGGGATGACTAGAGCTTGTACTGCTGTTTGGAAGTCTTTTGCTGGGAGGAAGGGTTTCAGTTTTCTCAAGGTGTTTATTTGGAAGTTCGCCCCCTTAGTAGCCTTGCTGATATGCTGCTGCATGCTGAGATTTGTGTCTAGTGTTATGCCTAGGGATTTAGCTGAGTCCACGATGGTCGGTTGGACATTGAGTGCTGTTAGGTGCTTAAGCCATGTTTGTGCGGAAGATATTTTCGTGGGAGGTGAGATTAGGAGGAACTCAGTCTTCATAGCATTGAGTTTGAGGTGGTTGTCAGCCAACCAGGATTGGGTGCTTCTGATCGTTGAATTCAGACTCCGGATGTCTTTGGGGGATTGTAACTTGAGGTATATTTGAGTGTCATCGGCGTACATGTGAAAGTGTACATTGGATGCTTGTAACAGAGTGGTGAGAGGTTCCATAACTAGGTTGAACAAAGTAGGGGATAAGCAGGATCCTTGAGGGACGCCTAACGATACCGGTACTGGGGAAGACATTTTGTTTTTGCTCTTGAATTTTTGAGACCTGTTGTGTAGAAAGGAAGTGAACCAACGAAGCACAGTCCCAGATAGGCCCATTCTTGATTTTAGGAGTTCGAGTAAGCTCTCATGTTTCACTGTGTCGAATGCCGAAGAGAGATCAAGAAGGATGAGGAGGCAGGTATTGTTTTGATCTAAGATTTGGATGGCGTCGTCAATAATGTGAGTCATAGCGGTTTCAGTACTGTGCCCTGCTCGGAAGCCTGATTGGTGTGGGTTGAGGAGATCAAACTGTTCTATGTGCTTTGTCATTTGCAGTTGGACGCATTTTTCTAGCAGCTTGGCGAGAGTGGGAATGTTGGTAATCGGACGGTAGTTGTTTAGATCGGTGGGGTCGGCTGTTGGTTTCTTCAGTAAAGGTGTAACTTGTCCAATTTTGAGGGAGTCCGGGATGGTTCCTTGTTGTAGTGAACTATTGATAATTTTAGTCCAGAGTGGGAGTAGCAGAGGGATGAAGTCTTTTACGGCGTTAGCAGGAAGAGGGTCAGTGAGGTGATTGGATGGTTTTAGAGTGCTGAGTATTCTGCCAATTTCTCCTTCAGAGCAGGTGTCAAAGGATGACCATGTCGCATTGTTTTTTAGTTCAATGGGTGTTATGCAGTTGGGTATTGAGTACAGGCTTGCGTCATTGCGGAGGTCGCTCTTTATATTGTCAGTTTTATTGTTGAAGAAATCTGCGAAATCTTCACAAGAAGGGGTAGTGCTGATAATGTCGACAGCTGGGGGTTGTTCCTTAGATTGAGATCGGATTAGTTCGAACAATTTACTTGGACGTTTTTTAGCTTGGTCTAGCTGGATTCTGAAGAACTCTGACTTTGAGCGTTTTATTTTCCTGAAGTATGCATTTCTCTTTTTCCTAAGAGTTTTGAGATGCAATGTCGAGGGAATTGATCTCCAGGTACGCTCTGCCGATCGCATAGCCCGTCTCTCTTCATTGAGACTCCCGTTGTACCAGGGGTTGGATATCTTCCTGGATACTCTTTTCAATTGCATTGGAGCGGCCTCATTGATTATTGTGGCCATGGAGTTGAGATAGTGGTCAGTTAGGACCAGCACATCAGAGGTGTCGGTAGGGGGGAGTAGGAGATTGCAGCTGTTGGGGGGTAGAGAGTTTGGATTGAGTTTCCTCATGTCTCTTTTCCAGACTTTGGGCATGGCGTATTGCACCGGGATGAGTTTTACCTTTTCCTTGATGATGAATGTTATAATATGGTGGTCTGACCAGTCACAAGGTTGTATTGAGTCGAGTTGAGTGGTGCCTTCTTTGGAAATGACCAGGTCGAGGGTCGAGCCTTTGTCGTGTGTCGGAGTGTTGCAAATTTGAGTGAGGTCAGAGGCGGTAAGGAAACTTTTGAGGCTATTAACTACTGCGTCACTGCCATCATTCCAATGGAGATTGTAGTCACCAAGGTAAATTTGTGTGTGTAGCCGTCCTGCGTTGATTAATATTGTGTCCATGAGTTGTTGGGAGAAGACGAGGTTGTCCCCCGGGGGGTGGTACATGATGTGTAACGAGCATACAGGTTTATTCTCACTGGTGACATCAAGGCAGAAGTATTCACAGGAGGTAAGAGAAGGGGCGGTGACTTTATTAATAGAGAGGTTGCTCTTGTAAATGCAGGCGATTCCGCCACCTGTCTTGTTGGGCCTGTCAAGTCTAGTGATGTAGTAGTTGGGGGGGACTAGGATATCCATGATAGGATTGGAGGATTCGGTTAACCATGTTTCAGTTAGTATGGCCAGGTCAAGGTTCCTAGACAGGATGAGGTCAGCGACCTCCGTCGAGTGTTTTTGGGCTGATCTACAGTTGAGAAGTGTGCATTTGAGACTGGGGGTGCAGGGGGAGGTGGAGGGTTCCGTAGTGAGAGGGACTTTAGTCAGGTTGTTGGGAACAGAGCCTCTGTTGCTATACGTGGGGTGCCTACTGGGGTTGGAGAGAATCGTAGAAATGGACATATGCGTGGTGGCTAAGCTGTTTTGGGTTGCCGGGACATATGTGCTGAGTAGGGTGTGTATGTCGCGGTCCGAGAGAGTCTTGATAGCGCGCTGGGGGCGGTTGGCAGTATTGCGAGAGGGGATAGAGGTCCAATGTAAGGGGTGGTTAGGAAGTGTCTTGATAGTGCGCTTAGGCCTGTTGGAGGTATTGCGAGAGGGGATAGAAATCCCATGTAAGGGGTGCCTAGGATGTGGGGGGGTGTTGTTCATTCGTTGACATGTGGTCGTGCGGGGGGGGTGCGGGAGGAGTAATTCTTTGAGCGAGTGGAGCTCTTCTTTCACTTGGAGGAGGGTGGTCATGATTATATCCAGCGTGACGTTGGGAGTGGGGTTAGAGTTATTGGAAGGGTAATCAGCGACAGGCGGGGTGAGGCAGATGCGGGACGAGTGGAGACTGGTCGTTGCGGGGGGGCAAGTGTAGTGATGGGGAGTGAGAGTGGGGGAGAGATGTTGAGGGCGGAGTGGGGACCAGGAGTGGAGGGGGGGCTAAGGGTGGGGGGGAGTGAACTGTTGAGGGAAGGGTGGAGGCTTGGAGTGGCGGGGGGATATGTTAAGGGTGGGGTGTATGTCTGGCCTGGGTTGAGTGCCGAGCATACGGGGGGCGCTGATGAGGGGGGGGTGAAGGCTCGGAGTGTCGGGAGTGCAGGGAGTGAGGGGGGAGATGTCGAGGGAGGGGTGTATGTGATATGCAGCAGGATATGCGAGTCAGGCCGGCAGGCTGACGGAGCCGAGCTAGAGAGCGACCATTACGATCGCGAGCTTGGCTCCTCCCTCCCCAGCCACTGTTGAGCGGCTAAACAGGCTGCTCAGACCAATCACAACACTGCTCCTGCAGCATTGTGATTGGCTGGCAGTGTTCGGAAGCCTGGGTGCAGGCTGCAGGCAGCACCCGGGAAGAAGACGGAAGAGAGGCATGCTGTGAGGCAGCGGCAAAGCAGGTGAGTTTATTTATTTTGTCATCTCCCCCCGCCACACCACTCCCGTTCAGAGGCAGCCGCCGGTGGTTGCCAACGGATCCAGAAACTAGCCTATCCTTGTTCCCGCAAATTGAAGCACTAGACACATCCTCAATTTCTATGTCAAGACTTCTTTGAACAATTTGAGGTTTTTTTTTTGTACATGCAATCTGTACAGATGACTTTGACTTGTGCCCTCTACGAAAACGAAGCCATTAAACTTAACATTGGGACACAAGCCTGATTTTACATACACTGCAAAGGATGCAAAATGGAGCTAGAAGCTACTTCTCCATTTAAATCCTTGAGACCACATCTGACAGGCTCGGAAAGTTCTATACTAGTCACTTAATGGGTCTCCTTGAGAATGATTTGCAACACTCACAGGCCTATGAATGGCAAGACTGATTCAGGCTACTCAGACCCACGCCGACAATAATTTTACTGACTTGGTTCAATCAGCTACATTTTGCAATCCAGCACCACTACGCTTCAGGTAACGTTTTGTGTGTAGCTAGGCCTTGGCATGATATGAAGGTCGTTCACACTGTATTCGACCTGTTGGTTAACAGAAGTCCCCACCCTAAGTTGCTGGCACTTTCTAGGTGATGTTCACCTACAGACGGCAGAGTACAGAGCTGAGTAACAAGAGCTGCGAAAGACAAGTCCAAATGAGGAAACTGAACAGGCAATGTTCTAGGGCCAATATAGGATGAGTAAAAATGTGCAGTCCAATCATAAATATCCTCTAGCTTAGGCTGCACCTGACAGCTGTCGGTACAAGGTTAGAAGGTCACCCTATCTACTTGCCTAGATGGCTGGGTCTGGTGGCTCAGTTGACTAACGCATCCACTGCAGGGGCCTGTGTTTGACCTCATTGTCACCACAGGTTCAAATCCAGGTGAGTCCACTCAACATTTCATCCATCTGCGGTTGATAAAATGAATACCATTGAGTTGGGTAACAATAAACATCAGTTATTCTGCGCCAAGATGCCTATGGGTGAACATGCGTTTTACAAATACACGTTATGGCTCAGGGCATTGGTAAATAAATATATACACAGAGCGGTCCAAGGCAGTAAAGCACGGGATTGGCAGGTCCCAGATTGCAACCTAAGTGACTTAGGGTGTTCCACATCCTTTTGTGTAGAGTCAGATTGTATTGCAGGATTGGAGAGCTCCTACCCATCCTATGTGGTCCCGATCACAGAATGCTGGAATTGAAATGAGGGACATAAGTAAGCCGTGTGTGCAAGAGCTGTATGTGAATGCAAAGAATGACCAGTGCAGGGTCTCAAGCTATGGCCCATCCAGAGGGACTGGATTGGTTCTGATGCACTTGAAAAGAATGCTTGATAATGAATATTCTTACAACATAGTTAATACTGACAACTCCTCTCACTACAGTCATGGAATTGATATTTTATTTGATGATGCCCTTTGCTTATTGCTAATCAAAAGGAAAGGACTGAAATAATAACAGACATCGGGCAATGTGTGAGCCGCAGACAAAGCTGTTATGAAAGGGGCAGCAAACTTGTATACAGTGTTCCTATGACTCAGATAAATGACCCTGATGACCCTTCCTTGGTTGTGCCATAGTAGGAAAGAGACATCAGTTTCTATGCAGTGGCGTAGCTAGGCCTTAGGCCACCCTTGGCTGCTCCTGTGTTTGTCTGATCAAAGAATCTTCTGACAGATCTGCACCCCCCCTCATCCCCCCTTATACCCCCCCCCCCCACCCCTAGGGCCTCTTCTTCCTTCTTTCTTTTCTTCCTATCTCTTTAACATCCGCGAGAGAGGGGATGTAAGTTAACCGCCCAGTGCGCAGGGGGCCAGATAACTTTTTCAATATCACGCCCCACCGTGCGCCCCATGTAACAAGAAGATTGTTGGAACTTACACGGCATTACCCTCGTTGTATCAAAAATAAGACATTGACACTGTACTGTATGTATATAAATACCTGTTTAATAAAAATTGTGAAATAATTTTTTTTTTTAAAAAGAGCGGCGGTGGTCAGCTGGTGATTCATGCGGCCGCAAGTAAGAGCGGGGGGAGCGCTGCTGAATCGTGCGGCAGCAACGGCTGCAGATAAGAGCACCTTCACCCCAAAACACATTCCACCTGGGGCGATCTACAGCCCCCTCCCAGCTACGCCACTGTTACTATGCCACTTTGGCCAATTAACCATAGGCAAAAGCACTCCTAGCGATGGGTTGCAAGTTGGATTTCTTTGTCCAAGCAATCCTAAAACACTCAACCCCAGAGAAAGAATCCCTGCCTCTCTTATTTTATTGCCTCCATGTGGCCAGGGACACTGTAATTATGAGATGGTGCAGCTGCGGCGATTTTTGCATAATTATAAATTTGCTGCTTTCGCTACATAATCCATCATCTGCCGCATAACCTGCACATTTTAACAAAAAAAATGATTCTACCTCAAACATTTCAAAAGTTAAAAAAAATGCAGCAACACTTGTTGCCACAAGGTGGAAGGCCCTATGCAAAGCTGGACTAGTCACCTTTTTAGGTCGCAGCCTACCAGACAGCACAGCTGTCTGCATGTGCCAAAGACATCTTGGGGACTTTCAGAAAGTTAACCAAGGATTGCATTCTTCCTGTTGCTTACTCTTGGCTTTGTGGTTTGTAACTTACGTTTTCTTGCTTTCCATTTGCTGGCTTTTTTTGCTTTTGGCTACCAGGTTCAATTTGATTCTCCCCAGCCTAGATCGTATCTACATTATTCTTTCAGAAACTAGTTTTCTGTAAACAAGCCTTTAAATCTTGTTATCTGGTCCCTGTTTGCTTGGCATTCAAAGACAGAGGTCAAATGTCAAACACTTTATTATCCTTTTGAGCGCACCCTTTCTTTAAACAGGCTCATACATACTGTTCTCATCTCTTCACACTTGCTGTGCAAAGACCAAGGTCAAAATGCCAGGAGCTGTCTTCTAAGGGTGCTTATTTACATTTCTTTCTTTGACTACAATGTGAATGGATTTATGTGACATTCTTGCTGGATACTGGGGGCAGATACCAGAGAGTTTTTTCTTGCACACAACACTTAACTGAAAAATATTTGTTTCTGAAGTGTGTTGGAAACAAATACTTTAATATGATCAAAACAAATCATTACGCTGAGGCGGTGCAATTTCCACATATGTTCGTCTGGTCTCTGCATAGTTTTATTAATTAAAGTGTACGAATGTGCACATTTTATCGTTATTTCAAGTGAAAATGTGTTGTCTGTAATTGCAGAGTGCTACTGCACCATGCGTATTCCACTCTGCAGCACTTCACTCTACTCTTCACTACTCCACTTTACACCAAGCCACTGCACTCTATTCCACTCTGCACCACTGCACTCTATGCCAATGCACTCTATTCCTCTCTGCACCACTGTACTCCACACCACTGCATTCTACTCTGCACAACTCCGCTTTACACCACTCCACATCACAGCACTCTGCACATGCACCACTCCACTCTACTCCATTACTGTCTATGCTTCTTCACGCTACACCTCTATACTCAACCCTGTACCTCTCTACTCCATGCCACTGCACTCTACACTACTCCAGTCTAGGCTACACCAATCTACTCTGCACACCTTCACTCTACGCCACTCTGCAACACTGCACTCTATGCTGCTGCACTCTAGGCCAAAGCACTCTAGGCCAGTGCACTTTACTCTATAACACTCAACTCTATACACCTCAACTCTACACCAATCCCCTGTACGCTACTCTAATCTACTCTGTACCATTGCACTCTATCCTACTGTACTCTACACCACTTTACTCTATGCAATTTCACTCTATGCCATTCTACACAACTGCACTCTACCATGCAATTCTTCACTCTACGCCACTTCATTTTACTCAGAAACAATCTACTCTATGCCACTCTACTCTTAACCACTGCACTCTGCCCAACTGCACTCTACATACCTGCACTCTAAGCCACTGAACTATATTCTGCATCACTTTTACTCCATGACGCTGCTCTCTACTCCACTCTACACCACCGCACTTAGACATTCTACTCTGCAACACTGAACTCTATGCCACTGTACTCTGTACTACTCCGCTCTATGTCACTGCACGCTACGGCACTATACTCTACTCTGCACCACGCTCTGCAACTCTACTCTGCACCACTCTAAACCACTGCACGCTATGCCACTCAACTCTACTCTGCTCCACTGCCCTCTGCATCACTCAACTATATGCTACTCCACTCTGTGCCACTCTACTATGCACCACTCTAATCGACACCACTGCATTCTACGATACTGCATTGTACGTCGCTGAATTCAATTCTACTGCACTCGATTCCACTGCACTCTACGCCACTATACTCTGCAACACTCTACGCCGGTGCCCTATACACCAGTCCACTCTACTGTACGCCACTCCACTGTACACCACTCTACGTAACTCCACAATCTGCCACTCCACCCTACAACACTCTACTCCACTCTTCCACATTCCTCTCTATGACACTCCATGCCACTCTCCTCTACAGCACTAACTTTCAGCCATGCTGAAATGCAGCGATTGCTGAACAGCCGCCACGCCAAAAAGCGCTTCAACACTTCATCAGGGGTAACAAGGGGTAGCAAGTAAGTGCTATATAAACCTTTCTCTCTTCTATCCCTCCGCTATACTTCTCAATCCAAATAACAGACTAACATATCCACCTCTCAAATTAATTTCATATTTCTCTATACTGAAGAACCGGGTTTTCTTAGAACCCAGCGGCGTCAGGGACATGCCCAAAGTCTTCGGGTTCCCCTGTCCTGGCAAACAGAGACACGGAATACTTCTAGGTGGCGTCAGAGATCAAATTTATTAGCTGCAGCTAGGTACAGTAAACCAAGCAATACAACACGGTGTACAACTCAGGAAACTGCTCAATTTGTGTAGAGCAAGACATCACAATTTCAGCCCATTACAAATGCACACCCACTGCGGCAAATTCTGACGAATCAAGTACATTTTACACACATTATTACATTCCAAGAAGCCCACTTTATATTGTACCAACCCACAAGTTAATTATTAGGACTGTCCCAAATTCGATTATCAGAAGCCAGACAAACCCATAATTGAAAGCATTACCCATGTAATGAAAAGACATAAGAAAAGGAGCAATTCAGATGTTGAGTAGGATAAGATATGGGCAAGAAACTAAAAGTTAACGATATCCTGAACATTGATTGCCAATTTCAGACAACGATCTACTAGAGAAATTGCCTTCATGGAAGGGTCAGTTTCAGGTGACGGGGTCAGCATCTTGCAGTTCACTCACAAGTCGAAAAGGCCATGTTAATATGTACATGAACAACGAAGCCCATGCAACTTTGTTCGCTCGTTTACTTCCACGGCATACGTGAGGGCAACACAAAATGGCGTCTCGAACAACGCAAACAAAATGGAGTCCGGTCCCGAAAACCACGGAACCTCAGGCCCTCCTTTTGCCATTACGTAGGCAATGACCCAAACTCACGTCAATCTGAATCCAGGTCTATATCTATTATCATCAGATCATCAAGGTGTTGCTGTAACATCATCTTATTATCTTTCACTTCTCTCGGGACGGGTCTCTTCACACAGATCGTAGTACAAAGGCCACAAATGGCGGGACCACACTGGATGCATACGCAACACGAGAAAAGGATCGCTAAAGCCATACCAAGAAACATCAGAATCTTCCATCCCCATTCGGACAGCAGTTCCCAAAACCATCCTATCAATGACCAGTTCCCTTCGTCTACATGTATAGACTCAGCAGATTTATGTAACTTCAAGATGGCTTGGTACACTGTCGGGCGATATCTGGTATGAAAATGCAGCAACAAGATCCGAGAAATTTGCATACTCCACCTCTATCTCCAAGTATAATATCTAAAACAAAACGGTTCTGTAATGTCATAAGGCGATCCGCTTGAAGCACAGCTGTAATATTGCTAAGGGCACCTGCAGTCTCATTTATAGTGGCCTCAACCACTCTCGTAAGCTGACGAATATTCCTACTATTAGTCATAGGACCCCAAAAGGGTAGGAAACCCTTAAAGAAGTCTCCAACTTCTTGTGCGACAGTATCTTTCGCATCAATAATACCTCTACCAAATCTTGTCTTATGGTAATCGAAAGCAGCTGTGTATGTAGGGGGAAGCAAAAATGCAACATAACATGTGCCTGAAAAATCAGATGGCAACCATGTATATGCTCTGTCGTAACAAACAAAATACGTGCCTTTGGCTGGCACGAACGGTGGAGATTTCTGGGACGTATAAACATAGGTGTGAACATACACACTCTTACCAAGCTGAGCTCTCGGATTCTGACCATTACCTTGCAGCCAAAAATGACCTCGATGGGGTACAATCCAAATAGGAGGAGACCTTTTCTGTCTCTCTTTTTCAGTCAGACTAATACTATATCTCGTCTTGTTCCAACCAACGTATGCTCGTACCTCATCTTTAGGGATAGCATTATACGCGTCGATATCTCTAATCATATCGACTATTCCCCGTATCAAGGCATTATTACTCACATTATCCTTAACGGAACGTACAGGAGATGCTTCATTCGCATAGATAAACATCGACTGGAGTGCCCATACTTACCCATTAGGCGAAAAAGGCAAAACCAAATATGGCATTCCCTTATCTGTCGTATGTGGCATAAGACCACAAACCCAACAATTCGTGGAATTTATGACTAACTGATGCTGATGCAACATCTGTATAAACGAATTGTTCACAAATTCTGATCTTCGCGTCTGTTCATGTTCAGGCAACGTATGAAACTCATGTGAAGAAACAGTAGGAAAAGAAAGAGTAGGTTGGGATGTAGATGCAAGCGTCTGTTGTGTGACATAGAAAATCAAACCCACACAAGCTAACGTAATATTCAAAAGCATTAGAAAACACAGTATTAAAAAACATTTGCTACGAATCAAGATACATATTCTCACTTTAGCATTAACTTTCTCGACACTCTTATTAGACTCAAAAAACTCCATCCTCTAACATGCTGCTCACGGCTATTACCTTCTTCACTTAAGTGTGCGCCAAGATCGTACTAATGACCCTGAACCACAGACCTTGTGTCAATACGCGGTTCACCCCTTAAGGCTGTACCGCGACCCTGCAGCGGAGTCCGGATGGTGACTCGAAAAAGAAAAAGTAAAAAAGTTTCTTGATCTGACAAGGTGTAATTTACTGCATAAAAAATTCCAATTCAAAATTTTTTGTCCATTAGTCAGTCTTTCGTGATCTTAGATCGTAGCGCTCTTTACCAGGCACAGTCTGGTCTCGGAAAAGGACTTCTGGATTCGTAGTGTTGATTCTCATGTGGGGCGGCACAGCAGCTTGAACAACGTCATCATCTGCACGTTCTGACTGAGTCCATATCAAATGAGCATCACTAAATGGTACGAATCTAGGAACTCTTTCACAATCAGAATCAGCTATTCCCTCCCTCACCCACTGATCATACGGTAAGGGCAAAGGAACTTTCTTACAGTGGGTGGCATGCACCCAATTCTTTTTGCCAGCTACTCTAACAGCAGTCCGAGTGACCAATAAAACTAAATAAGGTCCAGTCCACCTTGGCTCTAGATTCTTGGTCCGTTGAAAATTCTTGGTCAGCACGTAACTTCCAGGTTGAATCGTATGGCCTGGATCTGCAGTAGCTGTCGGCAAACTGTCATAGACCTGTTGGTGGAGAACACGCAATTTAGCAGTCAAGTCATGTAAATAATCCACCAACATAGGGTACTCAATGTCGCTATATTTCTTGGGACGAGGCACACTCCAAACATCCGCTGGACGACCAAAAACTATTTCGTATGGGCTAAGACCCACACGAGAATGCACAGTCGTCCTTGTTGACAAAAGAGCCAACGGCAAGGCATCCGGCCATGTAAGACCAGTGCTCGCTTGAATCTTAGCTAACTTCAACTTCAGTGTGCCATTATAGCACTCAACAAGTCCAGCTGACTGGGGGTGATTTGCAGCATGGAATTTCTGCTTTATTCCCAAACCAACACACACTTTCTTCATGATTTGACCCACAAATTCACTCCCATTGTCCGACCATACAATGCTCGGCAAACCAAATCTGGGGAAATACTCTTTGAGCAAAACCTTGGCTGTAGACAAGGCAGTATTATCCTTTAGGGGGTAAGCCTCTATCCATCTGGAAAAGGCGCAAACAACCACAAGGACATACTTCAAGTTATTGCATCTCTCCATGTGAATGTAATCTAGCTGTATCACCTCAAACGGATACGTCGGAGGAGCAAAATGACCAGCTGGAGTTGGAGTTCCCTTTCCAGGATTGTATTTCAAACAAATCATACAATGCTTCACCACATTCTCAGCACATTTCGGAATTCCAGCATTCTGCCATACTGGAGCCAACAACTTGCATTTTCCCTTCGAACTAATGTGAGCCATTCCATGAGCCATAGTAACCACTGGGAGCACATACGCATCTGGCAACAACCATCGCTGGTTCTCCGACAACTCAACCCAACAACCTGTCGAATCCAACATACCCGTACTCTCTCTCCACGTACTCACCTCTTTCTCAGTCGCTTCAGCCTGAATCATCTTCACACTTTCTATTGTGTCTTCACACATTCCACCTGCCATGATCCATCTTGCGGGGCCTGCAACATACATACGGCTCATCATGTCTTTCGCCGTTTCTTTCGCAACTTCATCCGCAAACGCATTTCCTCGACCTACATCATCCACAACTTTCTTATGCGCACTACACTTCACAATTGCAATCTGCTTTGGGAGAGTAAGTGATTCCAGAAGTTCATTCACTAACTGCCCATGCTGGATTTTCGTGCCATGGGAAGTAAGGAATACCCTTTCTCTCCACAAACGTCCAAAACTATGGGCAACACCAAACGCATACTGACTATCAGTATAAACATTCACTCGCTTACCTTCGGACAATATACACGCTCTAGTCAGTGCAATCAACTCTGCTGCTTGCGCGGAATTCTGTGCTATACGTGCTGTTTCAACAACTGTATGCAAAGTTGTAACCGCATACGCTGCAGTCGTTTCACCATTCGGAAGCTTAAAACATGAACCATCTACCCATAGGGTACCATCAACATTCGTAAGAGGAGTATCCTTTAGACCAACTCTGGCCTTCGTTTCTTCCTCTGTACGAAGAAAGCAATCATGCTGTTCTTGAGCATCTGTCTCTACAGAAATCGGCAACAACGTAGCTGGATTCAACACATTACATCTCTTAATGTGCACATGGCTAGCCAACAGTGTCTACTCATAACCTGACAGACGTGCACTAGTAAGGTGCTGTGTCTTGGTCCTGTTCAACAACGTATCTACTGCATGTGAGACCATCACAATCAACGTATTATCCAATACCAAACCAGCAGACTGTCGGATAGAAACAGCAGCTGCCGCTGTAGCTCTCAAACAACTCGGCAACGCTTTAGCTACCGGATCTAACGTCGCTGAAAAATACGCACATGGACGTTGCTTGTCTCCGAAACACTGTGTCAATACTGACAGTGCACATCCTTCTCTCTCGTGTACATACAACATGAAAGGCTTACTGTAGTCCGGAGTACCCAACACCGGAGCCGAACACAATGCATCACGTAATTCAGAAAAACTTTTCTGACATTCGTCAGACCAAGGAAGAGGATGCGGAGTATCTTTAAGAGTCAATGCCAACAGAGGTTTCGCTAGTAGAGAAAAATTCGGAATCCATTGCCTACAATATGAAGTGATACCTAAGAAGGCACGAACTTCTCTCTGTGTGGATGGCACACTCATTTGCGCAATCGCTTGAATTCGTTCTGGGGTCAATCTCCTTCCCTCCTTCGACAAGAGATGACCTAAGTAGGTCACTTCTTGGCGGCAATACTGTAACTTCGATGGTGACACTTTATGATGAAGGTCAGACAAATGTCACAACAAAGAAAGAGTAGCCTCTTTACAAATCTCATCATCAGCAGCAACCAGAAGATCGTCAACATACTGAATAAGAGTAGCACCAGAAGGCAACACAAAAGCATCAAGCTGAGTTTTCAACGCCTGACTATAGATTGAGGGACTTTCACAATAACCTTGGGGAGCTCTCTTAAACCGGAAGCTTCGTCCTCCTAAAGAGAATCCAAAAATATCTCTACTCTCCTCGGCAATCGGAATGCTGAAGAAAGCATTCTTCAAGTCGATAACAGAAAACCAGGCAGCTGAAGCAGGAATCAGAGTCAACAAAGCAGTAATATCAGGAACAACAGGAAACTGTGGCACAACAATCTTGTTAACCTCTCGAAGATCGATCACAAACCGATACACAGGTGGCTTGGAAGCATCAGTACGCTTAAGGACAGGCAAAACAGGACTGTTACACACGTTACCTCTCGTTTCTTCAACTACACCCTTCTCAACCAAATCATAGACAATCGCCAAAAGAGCTCTCTCACCATCGCTCGAGATTTTATATTGTGGAATACGAGGTAGCCTAGCATTCGACTTGAGAGTAACAACATACGGTGGAATTTGCAAAAGGCCAACATCATTTGGACCTGTAGCCCAAAGCGTATCAGGAAGTGAACGCAATTCCAGTGGAAGACAATCTTTAGACAAATACATTGGAGAAATCACTCTCTTACCTAAAGTAAGGTGTACTCCCGAAGAAGAGCAATGTAATGTCGCATACAATCTTTTCAGTAAGTCCAAACCCAACAGATTCTCACCATAACCAGTCGTTAAAATAAGAGGAGCTTCCAGTTCACAAGGACCAATAGAAAGAGACAAAGGACTAGAAACCGGATTACGAACTGGGGCGCCTGAAAATCCTACTGAAACATTGGTCAAGCCAGACAAAGGTGCGCCAGGAAGTTTAGAGTGCATAATAGAACTCTTCATCGCACCAGTATCCAAAAGAAAAGGTTCTACCACACCTGATGTACTCACCGCAACATAAGGTCCACTCTGGTCTACTGGAACTGACACAACTCCCTCACTTTGTCCTTGGCTATCCTAGTTATCATTATAACCAACACACTCACCTTCAACACAGTAATCCTCAACATAGTACTGGGCAGACTGACCACTCGGAACATTCTGTCTATCAAAATATTTTGCAGAATTCTGAGGAGGAGAGGAACGCTCATTTTGGGGAAACACACCACGTCCCCTACCCCTAGGGGCTTGCTGGAAACCACCACGACCTCTCTGACCAGATACACCATTCGCACGCTGTAGCAAAGCCGGGCAATTATTCTTGAAATGACCTTCCTCTCTGCAATAAGCACACTGATTAGGACCAGGAAACAATCGCGGAGCATAAGGCTCAGGCTTCTGTAGCAATCTCTGAAACTGTGGAGGTTGCTGAAACTGAGGCTGATTCGTACGAGGTGGATAAGCTTGCTGCAAAAGAACTTTCGTCTTTAGATCTTTAGTTTTCTTCTCCGCTTTATCCTTCTCATCTTTACCTCTATTCTCATAATATTGTGCAGTAGCCAATATCTGGGCCGACGAAGAAACAGCCCATGAACTCTCAGAGTCCTTCAACTTATTAGAACGTTCGGGAAGCAAGTTAAAGACAAATTTGTCCACAAATAACCTTTGACCACCCTCCGTACTCATATCCTGACCACTATGATCGATAAACGTTTCCTCAAACCTAGTGAAGAAATCAGACCCACTCTCGTCTTTCTTCTGCTTACATGCTGCTAACTTATCCCAATTTACTCGTAACGCGGGCATCATTGTTTTCATTAAATTAATAATTCTACCAGGTAATTCTGCAACTAATGGTTCAGGTTTAGCACCTCCCACCTGTCGACCATCTGCAGCAACAATATTCGCCCACGTATCTCCTAACTCATGCGCATGATTCTCATGACGAATCTTTGCCCACAAAGGTTGAGGGACTACATTACCCATCAACATATCAATGTCGGCTAAATTCATAATACACGCATCTACTGTCTGAGACAATTCTTTGTAATAACCAGCAGGATTCTTACGAGGGTCAGGTAAGGTCTGCTTAAGAGCCAAGACGTCTGCTCTCTTCCAAGGAACATGTACCCATACTCGCTGAAAATGAGCCGGTTCGGCCTGAATACCCTGATTAACATTAGCCTGAACTGCCTCTCTCCATACAGGAGGAACTTCTCTCATTGGATACTGCTTCACTTTTCTCCTAACGGAGAAATCAGGTTCATGCAATGTCTGAGGCGGAAGCCTAGATCTGAAACCAAGTATCGTCTCTACAGCATCTGTAACATCAGATTCTACTATTGTCCCTTTAGCAAACTCTGACTGAACATCGAGCACATCCTGCAGAATCGGACCCAACTCAATATCTTCCCATTCTTGACGCAGAAAAGTACACATTACATCAAAAACATACCTCTGCTTAGGCGGTTCCCATTGAAAGAAAACATCCATAACCGCTGGCAAATCATACCTCGGAGCATTTATAATCCACCTACGAGCCAACAAATCCAACACTGTCCATTCCTTGGAACTAGGAAGCTGACTATGACCCTGCTTACGTTCCGAAACAGGGGTCATATTCAGTGACCCAAACAATGGAGACAATAGATTAACAAGTCTCAGTCATTCGTTTTCGAGCAGAAGGAGAAGAAGTAGACATAAGAACAGGAGAATAAGTATTTTGAGGCAAAAGAGGTGTAGGAACAAGAACAGTAGAAGTCATAGGTTCAGAAGTAGAAGGCAAAGAAGTTTGAGGCGAAGCTGGTAGCAAAGCTGGCGACCCTAGAAGGGGTTGCACAGTAGAAGGGAGAACCATCTGGGGAACAACGGGTGGCTGAACAACAGCAGGAGGTTGAACAACAAAGGGTGGAACAACCGGGGGTAATGGAGGCGCAGTAGCACCCTGCACATAAGGAGGTGGCAATCTCAGTAAATGAGAGATCAAAGGATCTTTTTCAAGGTCTTCAATCACTTTCGGAGAAGAAGACGGCAAGGCCGGATAACATATATCTATGGCCATGCAACGTTGTCTATCTGAGACTTCACTTGCACGCTCTTCTCCATCTTCCTTAAACTGCCTAGCAGCTTGTAGTACTGACATATTCTTATCTTTCCTATCTCTTTTTGCTTGCTTAATTTCTCGCTGTTTGGCTTCCTTTCGCCAGAGGCGGAAAGAGTCAAACATTGCCGGCCGGGCTTTCTTCTTAAATAGCACAACTTCCAGATTATCTAAAATATTTAATTTGAAACTACCATGTTGGGGCCATCGTAAAACACCATCTTTCCTAGTATAGCGGACCCACACTTCGTTATAAGTAATAGGACCCACTCCGTGTTTTGAATAGAGCTCATAAGTTGGAGTTCCAACCGGAGGTATCGGACACGAATCCTCTAGTCGGGAATCCCTGTTGCAACCACAACTAAACCATTTCCTAATTTTGCTAAGACCAGGCATCTTATAGCTCACTAATCTAGCTTCAAACTTCAAGGGGTTATCAACTATCGATACACTCGCAAATATACGAGCCCCTCGGCTTCGATTGCTGCAGTAACCGAATCAAACCAAACCAAGAACCAAAACAAAGTCGTGGGAGCGACCCACTTATACTTAACCAAAATATCTGTCACGCCACCAGAAGACCGTCTATCATCTCACTCTACAAAGAATCAATCGAGGGTCCAAGGCAGGGCGACAGTCAGGGCAGCAGTCCTTCGTAGCCATCGGAAAGCGGGAAGCCTCGCAGCAAAAACCTTCGGTCCACGTCGACATACAGAGGTCGATATAAGTGGCGGCCTTCCTCCAGAATTTTCTCACGTGGCTCCTCACGATCCTCGGGCTTGGACCGGTACCGCTTGATGTCGCCCCATGTTGGGCGCCAACTGAAGAACCGGGTTTTCTTAGAACCCAGCGGCGTCAGGGACACGCCCAAAGTCTTCGGGTTCCCCTGTCCTGGCAAACAGAGACACGGAATACTTCTAGGTGGCATCAGAGATCAAATTTATTAGCTGCAGCTAGTAACAGTAAACCAAGCAATACAACACGGTGTACAACTCAGGAAACTGCTCAATTTGTGTAGAGCAAGATATCACCTTATATTCACAATGTCAGCCCATTACAAATGCACACCCACTGCGGCAAATTCTGACGAATCAAGTACATTTTACACACATTATTACATTCCAAGAAGCCCACTTTACATTGTACCAACCCACACGTTAATTATTAGGACTGTCCCAAATTCGATTATCTCAAGCCGGACAAACCCATAATTGAAAGCATTACCCATGTAATGAAAAGACATAAGAAAAGGAGCAATTCAGATGTTGAGTAGGATAAGGTATGGGCAAGAAACTAAAAGTTAACGATATCCTGAACATTGATTGCCAATTTCAGACAACGATCTACTAGAGAAATTGGCTTCATGGAAGGGTCAGTTTCAGGTGACGGGGTCAGCATCTTGCAGTTCACTCACAAGTCGAAAAGGCCATGTTAAAATGTACATGAACAAGGAAGTCCATGCAACTTTGTTCGCTCGTTTACTTCCACGGCCTACGTGAGGGCAACACAAAATGGCGTCTCGAACAACGCAAACAAAATGGAGTCCGGTCCCGAAAACCACGGAACCTCAATACTAATTCACCACTAGTCCTTTTGGGTTCTGGAGTAGCTTGCTACTCACCGAAAAAGAGCTTCAATGCCTTATCGGGGGTAGTAAGTGCTACATAAATGCAATTACAATTAAAGTATAATAGCTCTTGCATAGGCGAGACCTTTTGGCTTTGCCAATGCTTGTGTTACTAATAGCTTATAGGTTGCAATTCTAATACTGCACAATGACCTACAAATCAACATTGAGCAGCTGCATACAAACTGCAAGGCATGTGTTTAGATCCTTATTTTCGTCGCGATATGTGATCAAACTAAAGTTTGCTTTAAAGGTTTAATTTAGGTAGCTATGAAGTCTTATTAGTACAGACAATCCAAACCACTGGGTTAATTTTTAAATTGTGACTCTATGTTTCTCCCCTCCATACACTCTTAATGACTACCAGTAAGGACAATATGTGACATGTCTTGTACATTGATCTACACAGTTATATGATTGATTGTCTCTGTATATTGTGTGTGATTTAGAGTGCCTTGGCAGTATATTAGGATGAGTAGCGCTATAAAATAATTAAATAAAAAAATCAATATGTGCTATTTACATTTTTTGTGCATTAACTCATACAGACAGATATGCCTTGCACGTTTACAATGCTTGCATATCTTTTCCTTAGAGGGGTTGAACAATGTCCAAAAAATCTGCTCCCAAATCATAGTTTTTCATAAGAACTTGTGAAGAGATAGCAACGAGAGTGCCTCTGGTTTCCTCCATTGCATCGGCATTAAGGTGTTAGATTCTGTTAAATCAGGCCTTTGATTTAGGCCCTACCAGAAGGGAAAATTAGACACCCCCTTCATGGGCTTGAGGTCAGTGGTGCCCCTAATAGTCAATTTTAGGGGGCAGGGCCACAGACAACATTGGTGGGGTCAGCTACAGGAGTGGCCCATGCAGGTAAGAGCGGTGGGCCGGTTGGGGGGAATCTCGGCAGACGACCACGAGAGAAAATTAATTATTTATTTAATTTTCCCTCATGGTCGTCTGTCGAATATCCCTCCCTGCCCCATCCCCCCGCCCCCACAGCTCTACTGCTCTACATGAACGGGTCGCTCCTGATCAGCTACAATGTTAATTGTAAAGTGTGCACGTATTTTTATACACAATGTTTGCTCAAAATATTTAAATCTGAATTTGTATGTATGTCTTATATATAGATATAGATATACATACAGGTACGCAAATACACCAAGTCATATTCAGAAAACAATGCTGCTTTACATTGAAAGGTAGTTAGAAAAATCAATGTGCGTTCAAGGTGTGTATTGTTTTCTGATTTGCCTCCTGGCAAATTCAACAGTTGAGGGTCTGGGGCCCATGAGAGGCCAGGACTAACAGAGCTGGGGACCAGGCCCCATCTGATCTCACCCCCCTTTAGAAATGTCAGTGCTGCAGGTTGGTGCTCAGAACGGAAACCAGACAACTTTTGGGCGCTGCTCAATGTGTTCCGTGTTGAAAAATGTCATCATATTTCACTGGATCCAGCCTGGATCCCAGATCCGGTCCAATAATAGCTGCCTGATCCTGCTCATCTCCTACACAGCATATTAAGTTAGATGTGCGTACACTGAAACACACTGTAACTAATTGACAGATCCAGATTCTGTCCTGAAAATCTGGCACTGATTTGACCCTCAAATACCAACTCGCGAGACCCCTGAAATAGGCTACTGACTACAGCAGACCTGGTCTCTTCAGAGTGAGGGGAGATATGTGGCCCTAGCCCATGTTCCCTGTGCCTCTCATTGGAAGGAAATGAAGATGGCTGTAATGTAAACAGTGATGGCGCTGCTCTGAAATTGAGCCCAGGACACTGACCTCGGCAGACCTGGTCTCCAACGAGTGAGAGCAGAAATGTGTGTCCTCGTGTATGTTTGAGAGCTGCATGCTCACTGACCCCGGAAGAGCTGGTCTCTACTGAGTGAGAGTAGAAATGTGTGTCTTCATGTATGTTTGAGAGCTGCATGCTCACTGACCCCGGAAGAGCTGGTCTCTACTGAGTGAGATAGAAATGTGTGTCTTCATGTATGTTTGAGAGCTGCATGCTCACTGACCCCGGAAGAGCTGGTCTCTACTGAGTGAGATAGAAATGTGTGTCTTCATGTATGTTTGAGAGCTGCATGCTCACTGACCTCGG
The DNA here is from genome assembly GCF_964261635.1 of Lissotriton helveticus. NCBI lineage: Eukaryota > Metazoa > Chordata > Amphibia > Caudata > Salamandridae > Lissotriton > Lissotriton helveticus. Next base: position 935,341,225 of record NC_136061.1, on the reverse strand, counting down.
CAGACCTGGTCTCCAATGAGTGAGAGTAGAAATGTGTGTCTTCTTGTATGTTTGAGAGCTGCATGCTCACTGACCTCGGCAGACCTGGTCTCCAATGAGTGAGAGTAGAAATGTGTGTCTTCATGTATGTTTGAGAGCTGCATGCTCACTGACCTCGGCAGACCTGGTCTCCAATGAGTGAGAGCAGAAATGTGTGTCCTCGTGTATGTTTGAGAGCTGCATGTTCACTGACCTCGGCAGACCTGGTCTCCAATGAGTGAGAGCAGAAATGTGTGTCCTCGTGTATGTTTGAGAGCTGCATGCTCACTGACCTCGGCAGACCTGGTCTCCAATGAGTGAGAGCAGAAATGTGTGTCCTCGTGTATGTTTGAGAGCTGCATGCTCACTGACCTCGGCAGACCTGGTCTCCAATGAGTGAGAGTAGAAATGTGTGTTTTCATGTATGTTTGAGAGTTGCATGCTCACTGACCTCGGCAGACCTGGTGTCCAATGAGTGAGAGTAGAAATGTGTGTCTTCATGTATGTTTGAGAGCTGCATGCTCACTGACCCCGGAAGATCTGGTCTCTACTGAGTGAGATAGAAATGTGTGTCTTCATGTATGTTTGAGAGCTGCATGCTCACTGACCTCGGCAGACCTGGTCTCCAATGAGTGAGAGTAGAAATGTGTGTTTTCATGTATGTTTGAGAGTTGCATGCTCACTGACCTCGGCAGACCTGGTCTCCAATGAGTGAGAGTAGAAATGTGTGTTTTCATGTATGTTTGAGAGTTGCATGCTCACTGACCTCGGCAGACCTGGTGTCCAATGAGTGAGAGTAGAAATGTGTGTCTTCATGTATGTTTGAGAGCTGCATGCTCACTGACCCCGGAAGAGCTGGTCTCTACTGAGTGAGATAGAAATGTGTGTCTTCATGTATGTTTGAGAGCTGCATGCTCACTGACCTCGGCAGACCTGGTCTCCAATGAGTGAGAGTAGAAATGTGTGTCTTCATGTATGTTTGAGAGCTGCATGCTCACTGACCTCGGCAGACCTGGTCTCCAACGAGTGAGAGCAGAAATGTGTGTCCTCGTGTATGTTTGAGAGCTGCATGCTCACTGACCTCGGCAGACCTGGTGTCCAATGAGTGAGAGTAGAAATGTGTGTCTTCATGTATGTTTGAGAGCTGCATGCTCACTGACCCCGGAAGAGCTGGTCTCTACTGAGTGAGATAGAAATGTGTGTCTTCATGTATGTTTGAGAGCTGCATGCTCACTGACCTCGGCAGACCTGGTGTCCAATGAGTGAGAGTAGAAATGTGTGTCTTCATGTATGTTTGAGAGCTGTATGCTCACTGACCTCGGCAGACCTGGTCTCCAATGAGTGAGAGTAGAAATGTATGTTTTCATGTATGTTTGAGAGTTGCATGCTCACTGACCTCGGCAGACCTGGTCTCCAATGAGTGAGAGTAGAAATGTGTGTCTTCATGTATGTTTGAGAGCTGCATGCTCACTGACCTCGGCAGACCTGGTCTCCAACGAGTGAGAGCAGAAATGTGTGTCCTCGTGTATGTTTGAGAGCTGCATGCTCACTGACCTCGGCAGACCTGGTGTCCAATGAGTGAGAGTAGAAATGTGTGTCTTCATGTATGTTTGAGAGCTGCATGCTCACTGACCCCGGAAGAGCTGGTCTCTACTGAGTGAGATAGAAATGTGTGTCTTCATGTATGTTTGAGAGCTGCATGCTCACTGACCTCGGCAGACCTGGTGTCCAATGAGTGAGAGTAGAAATGTGTGTCTTCATGTATGTTTGAGAGCTGTATGCTCACTGACCTCGGCAGACCTGGTCTCCAATGAGTGAGAGTAGAAATGTATGTTTTCATGTATGTTTGAGAGTTGCATGCTCACTGACCTCTGCAGACCTGGTCTCCAATGAGTGAGAGTAGAAATGTGTGTCTTCATGTATGTTTGAGAGCTGCATGCTCACTGACCCCGGAAGAGCTGGTCTCTACTGAGTGAGATAGAAATGTGTGTCTTCATGTATGTTTGAGAGTTGCATGCTCACTGACCTCTGCAGACCTGGTGTCCAATGAGTGAGAGTAGAAATGTGTGTCTTCATGTATGTTTGAGAGCTGCATGCTCACTGACTTCGGAAGGCCTGCTCTCTAATGAGTGAGAGTAGAAATGTGTCTTCATGTATGTTTTAGACCTGCAAGCTCACTGACCACGGCTCACCTTGTCTCTAATGAGTGAGAGTAGAAATGTGTCTTCATGTACGTTTGAGAGTTGCATGCTCACTGACCTCAGCAGAACTGGTCTCTACTGAGTGATAGTAGAAATGTGCCATCATGTATGTTTGGGAGCTGCATGCTCACTGACCTCGGCAGAGCTGGTCTCTATTGAGTGAGAGTAGAAATGTGTCTTCATGTATGTTTGAGAGCTGCATGGTCATTGACCTAGGCAGACCTGGTCTCAACCGAGTGAGAGTCGAAATTTCTGTATTCATGTATGTTTGAGAGCATTCTCACTGTCCTCAGCAGACCTTGTCTCTATCGAGTGAGAATAGAAATGTGTGTCTTCATGTAGGTTTGAGAGCTCCATGATCACTGACCTCAGCAGACCTGGTCTCTATTGAGTGACAACCACCATTTAATTCTAAGGCGTGGTCCTGATACTGAGAGATGCAGACTTAAAGATGCTCAGTGGATACTCCAGATGCTGTGTGGTCCACAGGGGTGAAGTACAGTCGAGTCCTCGATCCACAGGTCAAGGGGGCAGCTCCAGCAATGGATCTTGGAGTCTTATTTGCAGGGGTCAAAGGGCTGCTGATGCAGACTTTTCATTCTTGCAACACAGTGGTCATAGTGCAAATCTTTGGTGAGGGTTAGTGTCCCTTTGAGGTGGACGGATCCAGTCACAATCAACACCCACAGGGTCAGCACACTCGGGTGCTACTTTTGGCTATCTCCAAATTGTCAGTTAAACTGCCCAGCGTCTGGTAGCAGTAAAACAGCTGCAGTGGCTACCAGAAAAGCAGAGTGGACTCTTCCAGCTTTAATGTCCTCAGTGACATTCTGGGGGTCAGCCAACTGACCTTTGGAGTCTTCTTCAGATAGAGGCTGGGAATTAACTTTTTGCCCAAGCCAGGTACCCAAAACAAGGTCCAAACTATGCTAGCCCCAAGTGCCGCAGGTGCAGTCATGCCAGCGCCACAGCGTTGTGCGCTTCCAACAGGTGCAAAGTGGTCTTCTCATTTTTGTTCCAAATCCAGCAAGTACTAACTTCTCGGGTGCCACGTTTGCTCATTATATCCCAGTAAAGTGCCCCAAGGGGACAATGTGGTAACTAGTCAATGGGATAATAGGTCCCCTCCTATCTGGTGGCACAGTTCAATGGATGTGTGGCATCTGGCTATTTCAGATCGATCCACAAACAATGGTCCATTCCTAACCATCAAGCTGAACATCCGACAGACTTCACATAAGATCACCAACAAGTTATTAGGTGACCCCCTGGAAGCTTGGACGGAGTCCCCACCTGACCAGCTTCATTGGTGTTCGACTTTGACCACGAGTTTGAGCACGGCCAAGTTTCTCCCTCTTTCCAACCCCTGCCCCTTGTCCTGAAGAAGACCCGCAGCCGAGGCTTCAAAATTCCAGAGAGCATTAGGGTCGAAACGTCGACGCTTTTCAACTTGTGTGCCTGTACCTCTTTTGTCCCCATTCCCCTTTCCCTTTTGAATAGTTTGGACAGGCCTATACAATAGCGGAAGAATTGCCGCCTTGTTTTTTGTAAATACCAGAACTGTACATTACAATTGCTTTCCTTTTTCCTTCTAATCACTTGAGCACCCTTTTTCTTTACTTGACTATACTTCTATAGTCTTTGCGCCGTTTACAAGTAGAATTATTTTATGAAATTGTAAATAAATATGTAATAATTTGGTAATATAAACACTTGAAGTGTGGGTACAATACTTTTTTCATTCTAGCTTTAGGCTACACTTATCATTCATGGGTACTGTTTTTTCCTTCCATGCAATGTGTACATAACTAATGTCAAAACGAACATATCTCTCCTATTCTACTTGAGTCGAAATATGCAGATTTAATCGCATTACCTAATTAGAAATGATATCTATATAAGGTTTATTGGATTGAAACTCAAGGACCATTGTTTTCTTTATACTAATTTATACCCAGGTCCTTTGATTCTGTGGGTGATACCCCATTGATTTAATGGTTATTTCAGAGTGCATCATGCATGTCACATACAACATGGCTGTAGTCTTCCTCAAGTGTGAGGACCTTGGTAGTTTACTCCCAAGGGTGTGGCTGCTATGGGCTGCACGCCCAAGCACAATTGGTTCTGAAACTGGTTTTACCTTCCTGGGAAACAAAAGGTTACCTGCGTGGGAGTGTTGTCACAATGGCCCTTGAAAGGCGGCATCACTTTGATGTATGCCTTTTAGGCTAACACCCTCTGCAGTCCATTCTGTGGGTAGGCGGGGGGGGGGTCACACCTACAGTAGGGCAACAGCCTTTATTCCCAACTTAGGAGTCGTTCATACAACTCCCCAGGCGAGCAGAACCCTGTCTCAGTCCCAAAGTCACTGCTTTAGCTGGGTTAAGGAATGGCAACTTTCACAAAAGTGGGCAGCATTAACTGCAGCATAAATGTCAACTGCACTAGTGAGTCCCATTTATTGTTTCCTTTAATTTGATACCTTACATGGCACTGGTTGGTAGCCTCTGTCAGGAGTTAGACAATTCCAACAGTTAACCCTGCAATTACCTTATAAGGCAACTTAACTGTTCTCAGCAAATATCAAAACTTTAGGATGTTACTGTACAGATATATAAAAAATATATACCTATGTTAACAATCTACAGCAGTGATACTCAAAGTACGGCCTGGGGCCGCTTGCGTCCCTCTTGAGCTTTAAATGCAGCCCCATTGGTGAACAGCAGCATCAGCTGCTGTTTATTTGCTAGCACTAATATTTAGAAAAAGATGTTACACAAATGGGCGAGTACATGTTTTTGAACCTCCTAACACAATCCATGACCCACCGAGACCCCCTCCCGCTACTCTGCTGGCATCAGTGCGGCCCCCATGCACACCACAAACTGTGCTTTGTGGCCCGAGGGCAAATGTTTGTGAGTACCCATGATATACAGCTTCTTTCCTTAGCGCTTCAAAGCCCTGCCTTAGAGGAGACATATAGGGACTTGTGCACTTTGACACTAGAGGTAATGGCCAAGTCATGTGGACAGTGCATGCACAGCCTCTTCAGTCTGCAATGGCAGCTGAAAGTCGTTTTTTTACTTTGTCACACACAGAGTGGCACAGCCAGTTCTGCTGCTCCTGTGTGGACAGCCAGCCTTACATGCCCTGGGTACCTGGTCACCATATACCAGGTCCTTATAAGTAAGTCAGCACAGTAGGTAGTCATAGTTAGGACCTAGTTTCAATAGTAAAAACGTTTGTTGTTTTCCCAATAACTTTGGCGTCGTTTGACGAATCTTCGCAAAAATAGTGGGGCGCTCCTGTCAGCTCCTGTCTTGAAAGTTTCGTGGTGATTTGTCAAGTGGGGGCAGAGAAAGAAGGAAACTTTAGTCAAATCGACAGCCCGAACTGCTGAATGGAATTACACCAAATTCAGCAAAAAGGTAGGTCTTGGTTGAAAAAGCGACCTTTTTTTAAATGGTGTAAATCCGTTCCGTAGTTCTCGAGAAATTAGAAAAAGAATGGGCTCAATATCTGTCCTCCATAGGAAACTTTAGACAAAGCTACAGCCCGAACTGCTGAATGGAATTACACCATATTTGGCAAAAATGCAGCCCTTGCTCCAGAAAGCGACCTTTTTTAAAATGGTGTAAATCCGTCCAGTAGTTCCTGAGAAATTAGAAAAAGAAAGTTTCGATATCTATGGCCGTGGTGGATTCGCGAACCCTCCTGGACACGAGCTTCACTCTGATTGGCTGCCAACGCTCTAAAACAGGAAGTGTTGGCAGCCATCTTCTGACTCGGTAGAACCGAGTCACAAGAAAACAGAAAGAAGAGTTTAAAAAACAATAAAAGGGGGCATGGTAGAAACACCCTGACCCCCCTAGGCGTGCTCAGGGGGTCCCACAAGGACCCACAGGGCTAAAAAAAGTAATTTTTAAAAATAATTTCGGCACAAATTGCGATGGAGTAGCGAATCCCGACAAAATTATTAAGAAAACAAAGTGCTTCATTTTCAAAAAGCCCCCGGTGGCTAGGTCCCGGGGGCACTAGCAATGAATTAGCAGGGAACTGTGGGGGGCCCCCTGCAGCCCCGGAGACCACCACCTCCGCTGGGCTTTCAGAAACAACTGTGGGGGGGCATTTGGCCATCCTGCAGTCCCGGGGACCGCCAACTCCCCGGGGCTGTGTAAAAGATATGTGGGGGGTTCTAATCCCCCCCACGTTGCCCTGGGTACCCCCAGCTCCCCAAGGCTCTATTTTGTTTTAGACCTGTATGGAAGGCTTGAGCCCCCCCACTCGCCCCAGGGACCACCACCTCCCCAGGGCTTTGCACTGGTAGGGAGGGGGGCCATGAGGCCCCCCTGCTGGAGCCCTTGATGGCCCTGAGGACCGCCACCCCCCAAGGCCAGCTCCTGCAGTGTCCCCGGGTGCCCATCCCTGGGACACTGCTGTTTGATATGGCAGGGCAGGAGCCGTGCGGCTCCCGCCCTATCTTAGTAAACACTGGTTTGGATTTTGGAAGCAAGAGCAGGTTTGGTTTGCAGAGAGGTGTAAAAAGGGGGTGGCCTTGGACCACCTCTCTGCAAGCAGCTTTGTGCCACTTACTGGAGATACCTGGTGGGCTAGTTGGCCCCCAGGGACCCTAAGAATTCAAGGGGACTTAATCCCCCAACTTACAATGTGCTAGCGGGCATGTTTGCACAGTGGTGCAGGGAGGGGGCGGGCCTGATATCAGAGCTTAGCAATCCTGCTGTGTGGGACTTACTGGTGGTAATAAAAGGGATAGTTGGCCCCCATGGTTGACGTTGGGGGCTACCTACTTCTCCTGTTACCTCCAGTAAATCCCACACAGTGGGATTGGTAAGAGGTGTTTAGGAGACCACCCTCACCTTTCTCCACCACTCTGGAAACGCGACTGGTATGTTATAGTTAGAAATTAGCATTTTAAAAACCTCATTTGAGATGTCATCAGTGATGTCACTGATCATGTCATGAATGATGTAATATATGATCTCATCAGCAGTGCATTGCGGGGGCGCAAGTTATAGTTAGCTAAACTAACTATAACATCGGAATTTCTCTGGTTTTGTATGAGTGAAATGTCCAACTAACTATAACATCTCTGAAACCTATGTTTTTTCTGCAGAAAATTTCTAAGGTTTTATAAATGCTCATTTCTAACTATAACGTGCCAGAAACCTATGTTTTTTTCAGTGAATTTCAATGGTTTTTTAAATCTAATTTCTAACTATAACGTCCCTGAAACCTATGTTTTTTCAGGGAATATATATATATATATATATATATATATATATATATATATATATATATATATATATGACGCTCGAAACTCTTTGCATATAGTTCAAAAGAGGCAGCACTCACAACCCAAGAGGTGTCCAGTTATTTTATTCGTAGGGAACAAAAAAGCACAGATGCGTTTCGGCGTTAGCCTTCGTCAGTGTGTCACTCGTTAGTTTCAAACATCCCATAGAAATACGAAAATCTGTAAATATTAACATAGACATAGGACTGTAACCCTTTATGCCTCTATGGGCGCCATGTTGGAAGGGTGTTCATCCAGATAGTGGGTCTGTTATAATTCATTCATTAATACTAAGGTGAAAATAAAGCCGTGGATCGGCTAATGTCCTATGTTCAAAGGTACGATGTCATATTTACAGAGAAACAGTGCAAAAAATAATAATAAAAAATATAGTCTCAAACATATAAAGAGGACGTTCAAATGCAGGGGCGTAAGGAAAAAATTACACATGTATGTACGATATATCCAGAATGGCCAGAGAGGATATCCAAAACTCTCAACTATACTCCTAGAGGGTGCACAAGTCTGACACCGTTCATCCTTAAGCTGCTATACATCACATTTTACTCAGGTTATTTAAAACCCATAGTGGGAAACAGCAAAAGAAAAACAACATACTTTTCTATCAGTTCAGATTCCAATCTGGCCCAAATCAAATTCCATACATACATGTTTTCATATATTGGATATATACCTATCTACATAATTACGTCCTTACTTTGAACTGACATTCCAAGCGGAATGGGTAGAACGCAGTGTAGTGGTCTTCTACATGAAATGTGATTTACATTTCATTCCAACAAAGAGAGTTGATATTTTGGGATTTTTTGATATTGTTAGAGTACAGTATTTACACTATCCACAAAATATACAAAATATACAGTATACAAAATATACAGATGGTCTTAAGGCTGGCAGTATATAGGTAGGGCTTTACATGGGGCTTACTAAACACCATGGTTTATTTCCCTAAATGACATGAAAGTTCCTCACCGCTATTCATCCCTCCCGGATGTTTAGCCGAAAGGTCTACGATATATCTCGACTCGAGTCTACGGAGTCTCCTTAAGCGGTCACCTCCTCTTACGTTTGGTGGGACAATGTCCAATCCAAAGAATCGCAATTTTGTGCGATCTTTGTCATGTTCCTCAGCAAAGTGCCGAGCAACCGGGTATGAAATATCTACTTTTTCGATTGCTCGCTGGTGTTCGAGAATCCTCAGTTTGAGTTCCTTAATAGTGCTGCCTATGTAGCTCAGGCCACATGGGCAGACTAAACAGTAAACTACAAACTGGGTACTGCATGTGATAAAGTGCTTGATTTGCACTTTCTTGCCGGTGTCTGGAATGACATATGATAGTACACGTCTGCTGCCACTGCAAGCCTTGCCGTGACCGCAAGGAAAGAAACCAGCCATCTGCTTTAAAGAGTTGGTTTTAGGAGGTAGTTTGTCAAGATGACTCGAAACTAACATGTCGTTTAATGACCTTGCCCTACTGAACGTAATTAAGGGATGTGTGGGTAGGTCATCCTTTAATATACTGTCAGTCTTTTGTATGTGCCAGTTCTTGTTAAGCATAGCTTTCAGATCTTTAGCTCCCCTAGAATACGGAGTAATTAATCTGAATTTTCCACTCTCTTTGTTGGTGTTTCTGTTTTTCGTCACATTAGGATCATCTGTAGCCAGCAAAGTATTTCTCTGTATCCTCCTTACCTTATTCAGAGTCTTTTTCAATAAGGTATTGCCATAACCCCTCATTGAAAATCTCGCTAGGCATTCCGAGGCAGCCGCCTCGAAATCAGATTCTTTGGAGCAGTTCCTGCGGATTCTGAGCAGTTCTCCGTAGGGAATGCTGTTTTTTAGTGGGGTGGGATGGCTGCTGCTGGCAAAAAGTGTGGAATTACCAGCAGTTTCTTTTCTGTACAGAGTGGTCTGCAGGAGATTGTCTTCAATGTACACTCTCAGGTCCAGATACTCCGCTGCCACCGGACTCACTGAACCCGAGAAGTGCAAATTGAGGCCATTGGTGTTAAGAATCTTTATGAATTCCTCTGCCGTGTCCATCCCTCCATCCCAGACGATAAACAAATCGTCAATATAACGATACCAGCATTTTACTTGTCCTGTGTCTGTACCAACTGTGCAGCTTCTGGGCACCTGCTCCTCCCACCAGCCAACGAACAGGTTCGCGTAGCTGGGAGCGAAGCAGGTACCCATCGCCGTCCCTGAGGTTTGTATGTACAGCTGGTCCTCAAAGAGGAAAATGTTGTTAGACAGACAGAATTCAATGAACTCTAAAATCATTTCATTGTGACGTGCATATTTCATTTGGCGTTGTTTTAGAGCATGTGCAACCGCTTCGAGACCCTGCTTGTGATCTATACAAGTGTATAGACTTGTAATGTCTAAAACCATTATTAGGTATCCAGAGTCCCATCTTAGTTCCTGGATCTTAGTCAGGAAGTCTTTCGTGTCTCTTATATATGATTTTTGCTTGATCACCAATGGAAATAAAACGTTATCAACAAAACGGGACAAGTTCTCCGTCAAGCTGCCAATCGATGATATTATTGGACGGCCAGGGGGATTTATCATGTTCTTATGTAACTTGGGGAGATGGTAGAAGGTTGGTAACATAGGGGTGTGGTTCCTTAGGAAGAGGTTCTCATCTTTCCCGAGCATATTCAGAATATACCATTTTTGTATTAATGCATCATAGTTGATGATGCTTCTTTGGTACGCTGTGTTCGTGCATTCCTGGTAAAAGCTTCTATCAGCGAGTTGCCTTAATGCCTCAATACGGTATTGATCTCTGCTCATTAGGACCACATTACCCCCTTTGTCCGAGGGCTTGATTACCAGGAGTTTATCATCCATCAGATTCTTTATTGCTTGGCGTTGACATTCCGTGATGTTATTTGTTGCATGAGTTGGTTGCGATTTCCTGTAGTTAGTTAGGTCTCTTTTCATTGCCTCTGTGAAAACATCGACTGCGTCCCATGATGCTTGTGGTACAAAGGTCGATGCCGGTTTAAACGAGCTCTCCTCTCTTACTTGTTCCACCCCTTGTAGAACAGCTCGTTGAGCAATGGTCAAGTTTGCCAGTTCGTGATCGGGCTCTTGGTCCAACCGTAAGTCCTCTAATGCTTCGATGGCTGGTAAATCTTTGGAGCTGAGTATGTCCATCTCATTAACTTTAGTAGTTTTCTTGTTAGTTTTTAAATGCGGACGCATTTTAAAATGTTTATGGAGCTTCAGCTTCCTAGTAAATCGAAACAGATCAATTCTGGTCTGTGTATACTCGAGGTCATTCGTTGGACAAAAGGTGAGACCTAAACTTAAGACTTCAGTCTCCGCTTCCGTGAGTACCCTTGATGTCAGATTCACTAGAGTGAGACTGGCAGAGTCAGTATTGTCATCAAGATTCACATTTGTTGTTTCTTGGTCGTCCGGCGGTTCTGCCATGAGGAAGCTCTTGCATTTCCTCTGCCTCCTCTTCCCGCCACCTGCCCTCCTCGTCCTCCTCCTCTGGTTGATGTTGTTGTGGCATCTGCATCCGCATCGGGCGGCTTGTTTTTGCCACCCCTTAGCCAGGAGCTTTTGATCACCTCGTACTCTTCCTGAAAAGGAGTCTTCTTTGGGCGGGCCCCTTGTAGATCATACATTGCACCTTGTGAATCCAAGTCATTCTGCCTCCGTTGTTCGTCTCCCGACTCGTTCTCAGTCAGGTCTGATTCAGAGGTAACGAGTTCTATCTCCGGTGCTCCGCTTGCTACACATATATATATATATATATATACATACATACATGCACAAACGAAAACTCATGCATTTTGCTTGTTTGGGAGTCAAGCCCTCCACTCAAGAGTAGTTTCAAACCTCTTTATTCAAGCAGGTACGCCTGCAGCATCACAGCCTGCATAACGCGTTTCTGACCTTAATCATATGCAAATTCAAGGGGCAGGAGCTTGGGAGATTAAATACTTTACACAGTCAGACAGAGAGGAAGGACAAAGTGCGGGTGCTTTTTTCATTTTGTGAATTACATTAACAATCAATACGTGCCATCCACTTATTTCTCTTATTTAGGACATCACATGACATTTTAAACAATCCTTATTCTAATTCATTTTCTGCAATAATGCTTTTTTATAGGTTTCCGAGTCGGAAAAGTCCATGTCCTCAGGGACTCCAATGTCCATAATGCATTGTACCTGTGATTTAAAATCACTGCATTCTTCCCAAAAGTTCAGAGTACTTCTTTACATTGTTAATAATTCAGAAATAAACAGTGCTTTTATGTGCCTCATGTGGAGTAAATTCCATGTAGGGCTAAATGGCAACGTTGAGTTCAGATCATTTCCCAAGCACTCATCCTTGTGCGTTTATTTCTTTTGTCAAAATGTTTGTGCCTGGTTGGTTTCCAAATGCTAGTCTTCCGCTCTCGACGTGCAAGAGTTTAGCACTCCTGCAAACCCTGGCTTATTCCCAAACCTTTTGTCAAACAAACACAGGATATATATATATACACACACACACACAAACAAACACCCCCCCACACGCACATATATACGAAACAAACTATACATAGGCAGTACAAAAAATAAGCTGAAATTAAGGATTTCGCAGCATATAAGAGCGATCAGAAATGGGGATAAGACCTACCTACTAGCCAGCCACTTCGACGAAATGCATAATCAATCCCTGTCTACTTTCTCTTATTGGGGCATCAAGCACATCAGAGCTCATCCAAGAGCGGGAAAACGTGAAAGTGAGCTGCGGAAAGACGAATCCCGACTGATAATATTATTGATGGGAACAGAAGTACTTTGGGGCCACGACAAGGATGCAGAACTGTTAGTGCACTTATAAAGAACTATAGATAGGTGAACTATCTATGATAGAGTGACATTAGAACGTGAAGTTCAAAATGTGCATGATCATTTTTCCGTGGTGCACAGATATTGAAATATTGAGCTGTTTTGAATGTATCTTATATCAAGGAGTAAGAAATCAGGAACATATACACACATGTATAATACATATGTTTTTTACTGAAGCGGAGAAAATGCACCTTAGAAGAGAAAAAGGGCTATCTATTAATGAGCATCATATCATAGACAGCATTGCATTATTGCATAAATAATGTTCTCTTGTAAAATGAATCGTTGCACTGGCACTTTATTTAAACGCTTTGCACTTTATGATGACCAAATGTAATGGGACCTCCAAGAACAAAAAACTTAGAGGAATTGAGTATATATACCCTATTGCCTAGATGCATCAAACAGAATTGCATTCGCAAACGGTGCGAATCGCAAAATTCGGCCGTTTGCGAATGCAATTCATAGATTTGGGATGCATTAACCTTTTTTGCTTCTTTCGCAATTTAAGAAATCGCAATTTATTTGCGATTTCTTAAATTGCGATTGCATTTAAGAAATCGCAATTTTGCGATTTCTTAAATGCAATGCATGATTTTTTTAAAGGTAAAAAATCGCAATTTGGAAGTGGTAAATTAACATGAAGTTAAACTTCATGCTAATTTACGAAAACTTTCAAAAATGCACAAAAGTGCATTTTTGAAAGTTTCATTTTACTCACACACCTGCCCTTTGGGCAGGTGTGTGTGAAAAATGTACTTAAATTGTAATTTCAGGGGTGCAGGGGGGGGTCCTTTGGACCCGCCCTGCACCCTTGAAAATGCATTCTCATTTTGCGATTCCTTAATTGCGAATCGCAAAATGAGAATGCCTTCCAATTGATTCCTATGGACCTCTAGGCCCATAGGAATCAATGTAAAGGGATTCCTTATTTGCGATTCGCAAAATTGGGAATCGCAAATAAGGAAAAATAAGGAATCGCAAAATAAATTGCGAATTTTTGATGCATTGCCGTTTGCGATTCCTTAACTGCGATTCCTTAATTTTTGCAATTAAGGAATCGCAAACAGCAACAATGATACATCTTCCCAATATGATCCTTTATGTAAATGTACAGGAATTTATATAGTGCAAATCACCAAGCGGTTTCTAAGCGCTTGCTTAGGGAACCCGTCCTGGTATTCCCCTGTGAGATAACCCCGCCAGGGGGTCCGCAAGGTGAAAGCCAGGCATCCCGCCGCGAGGGGCCGTTGTGGAGATTAAGCAAGCTATTGCCCAGAGTCGCAGAGTGTGAACCCGTGAATCGAGTAGGCACTGGAGCGAGAATTGTCAAGTCCATGGGCATTTTAGGACTCAAGACCCCGCCGAGCCAGGAATTGAACCCTGGTCCCGGGCTGACCTCTGCTTCCAGGTCTGCCTCCTCTAACCAGTGAGCCACACTTCTCCACATGATAGAAATACTACAGTCTTTAACTAGGAGGGGACGAATAACAGCATGTTGCACTTTAAATTGGGAATACTAGTGAATGATTAAAATCTCTACAGAGCACATGTCACTTTAAAATTGCCTACGGGTGTTCTTTTAAACATTCTATTGAATAGAATCCCGGAATGGGACCAAGTAATAAATAGCACATGATACTTTATTGAGAACCCCAGGTATTAGTGGGGAATCATCATTGAGAAGCACATGGCACTTTAAATTAAAAGTAATAGCACATGACACTTTGTTGAGAACCCCGAGCAATAGTGGGGAACCATTATTGAGAAGCTCATGGCACATTAAAACAAAACAAATGTTGTGAGATTTGTTTGGAAAAGAAATAATAGAGATAATGTTCTTAATTCTTTGTGCCCTTTTGTGAGCTTTTAGAAATCCATCCTTTAAGGCTTTACTAATTACACACTCACACTTAGATCATTTTCCATCCCTGATCGTGCATAGTTGTTAAAATTTGAAAATATACATATATATATTTTACATTTTTAAATTTGAATAAATGGGAAGTGCAATAGGGAGAAATATTGTTCATTTGTATATTGATGCATTTTTAATCTAATATCTCTACTCGCTTTGGCCCTTCGATGTTTACAAAATGTAGTATAAAACATGTATTTTTAAGGTAAAGAATCAGAATTAATCACATGAATTTAGGGGAAATGGAATAAAATGAAATAAGGAGAAAAATATGATAAAGAGAAAAGTAAAAAATATATATATCAAATTGTTTAGGAATATAACAATATAAATGTTATAAGATTGTATTTTTGTGATGAAGTGAATCACTAATGGCGGGGATTTTTGGCCAAAGAAAGATTAAGAATGGTATTGCTCTAGTTGCAATTAGGGGTTATGGACATGGAAAAAGAACATGTAATATAATGTGTGCAATGTCGAACCCACAGTGACCCAGTAGAAGGCAACTTGCCGAAAAGTGTTGGTCCGGGATTGTGAAGTAAAGGGCCGCTTATTGCCTATTGTTTGAGCCAAAATAAATATATTAAAAAATATATATTTTTTAAACTGACCTGGAAGTTGTTCAAATTGTGTTTGATGGATGTGTGCCGCCGTGGGATTGGGTGTCCAGGAGGAGGAACACCTAACACCTAACGGAGATATATATATATATATATATATATATATATATATATATATATATATATATATATATATATATATATATATATATATATATATATATATATATATATATATATATATATATATATATATATATATATATATATATATATATATATGTGATCAAGGCTGCTGCCCTGCAGCTGAAACGTGTCATGCTGGCTAAACTGCAATAAAAAGATTATGCACTGATCTATTACCTATCTGGAGCACATTGTTTTGAGGTCTGTACCTGAGTTCTTGGAGACGGAGGTTCCGAAGTTTCAGGATGTATCCTGTGCATGGAAATAAGTGTGGCCTGAGCCATGCATGAAGATCTGAGATGGAGAGTAATATGCTGTTACTCCCTGGGTGAGGTATTTACTACTAAGGACAAATATCTCCTATTTTCAACTTTCAAAGGAGGTATACCATGCAGAATCAGTATTTACCACACCAGGGGGCATATTATCAAGACTTGGCGATAAGATTATCGCCGCTTTATCGGAAGGAAACTGCCGATAAAGTGGCGATAATGGGCTTGATAATATGCTCTATGGAATTCCAATCGAAGCTCATGTTAAATGTCCTTCACATCTAACATGAGCTTCGATTGGAATTCCACAGAGCATATTATCAAGCCCATTATCGCCACTTTATCGGCAGTTTCCTGCCGATAAAGCGGCGATAATTTTATCACAGAGTCTTGATAATATGCCCCCAAGTTCTCCATATTTTGTGTCTTTTTTAGGCCTAAACCCTCGAAATTTCAGCAGGTTTGAACTTCCAAATGTATTAGGGGAATAATGAGCAATTCTGATCCCGCTACAGCCTTTTGCTTCACCATAACCGGCAAATTTCAGGGCTTTTTGGTTTTGTATTTGCTGAACCATAACTAAACTTTACCATTGTTTTTCACTGAATTCATTGTTTTTTATGATGTATCACTTTCACGTGCCATGTACCCCATTCAGCCCTACGCACAATCTTTGGCCAGGCCGCTTTAGCCATGCACTGCCTAGTGGTCAGCTGCAGGGCCTGCCTGGGATTGCACTTGGTTTCATTTGCTAGCTGCCACATTGCATGCAGGGTTATCAACAGTGCCAGAGTTATTAGTGAATGACACTTTTATTCCCCCCCATTTAACTTTGCCCCCTGACCGATCCGCCCAAAACTTGATAATCAACAGGAAACTAAACCTTCTAAATGGCTGCCAGCTCTTGTGTGTATTGTTCAAACAGTTCTAATTTTGTTAGCAAATGACTCCCCCTTTAATTCCACCCCCTTGAAGGAGCTGCATGGAATTGAAAAAAGTTAAGAGTGGGCTAAACCTGCAAAGCCCCTGTCATAAGTGATGCAGATCCATGAAATGATGCCAAAGCTCTTAGTAAATCAAAAATGTTTTTACCCCTCCACCCATCCCCACTGTATCTGCAAGAAAAATGATATCCTCACGCTGGGGGTCCCCTTGCCAACTGCCTACCATTTATTGCAGATTCATTAACCAGCACCATCATTATAAGTCAATGAAAAATGTATTGACATCCCATTTAACTTTGCCCCCGCCCCTCTGATGGATTGGAATAAAACATGACAAAACAATTGGATGATATTTCCATAACTACAGTCATGTGTACATGTATGTGGCTATATAATGCTAATATTTACCTGCGGGTGCAGTTTTCGTTATATTGGACTGTATCATTTGCTAATACGTGACAGGCACCAAAGTATGAGGGCATCTTTATCATTTAAATGTATGTGGAAATATACCATCCTAGTACTTCACTGATTCTCAAAACACAAAATAAATACGGATCGAAACCAATAAGATGGCCAAAAGCGAAACATGGATAAATACAGACAGAAATGTTAGAAAATAAATACTATAAAACCCGCAAGTCCTCCATATAACCTTGGCATTGTTTCAAGAATCTGTATGAAATGTGGCAGGCAGTTAGCAAGGTACATTCAGTGCTGGCGTTTCAGGTTTTGTGGCAATATAACTGTACGGACGGGGTGAGGCAAAGTTGTGGGGGAAGCGGCTAGATGCTTTTGGTTTACTAATAACTTTAGCAAGGTTTGATGGATCTGCACAAAATGCGCCAGAGATTTAGCCTGTTTAGCCTTTTCTTGATATACCTACGGTTGTTTACAGCCTATAAAGGAGGGGCAGTTAAAAAAGAGAAGTGTGTTCCTTTGCACATTCACACTTTACGACAAATCTGCACCAAATTTGGCACAAGCTTGTAAGGATTCGTTTTCTGTTAGTTCGTCAAGTTGTGTGTCAATCTATCAGGCGGGGGGCAAAGATAAAGAGGGGGCAATAAAAGTTAATTTACTTAGATATTAAATGTTGATTAATGAGCCTGCCTGAAGTAGTTACACCACGTGTACAATTAGGTACAAACAGCATGCGTAGCCTACTCTTGATGTTCTTACTTTCAGGCAGGACCATCAGGGGGGCAGGTTTTAAGGGGGTGTAAATGAAGTGATCATTTGGCATTACATTTGGCACAGTTTCATGAATCTGAACACAATTTTGCACAAGTTTACAATGTTTATCTTTCGGTTGACCATATCAACTTTGAGTAGTTCCTTCAGGGGTGAAACATAAATGGGGTAATTCACTAATAACCTTTACATTGACGAATCTGCTTGGAATTTGGCAGCTAGCATATTCGGCTGAGTGCAAGGCCAGGCAGGCACTGCGACCGACCACGGATGCGCACAATGTAGGCTGGGTGCAGGGCCTGTCCTATGGCCTTAGCTCACAGCATGGGTAGATGACAGGCAATTGTGGTTCATCATCAAAGGAAAAAATCCTAAAATGCACCTAAAAGATAGTTAACGGTCAGTTATGGTTCAGCGAATGGAAAAACGGCCTGAAATGCACCAGTTATGTGGAGCAACACATACTACACACCATAACTCACTGGCATCCCCATGTGCAGTGCAAGAGTAAGCAGATGGCATGCATAGAAAGGCTGCCTACAAAGAGCAAATCATGGCTAGGGCATGGGTTATGGAGTAAAATATGCACTGCACACCATAACTGGTGAATTTGGATTCGCTGAACCGTAACTGACCTTCAACTGTGTTCTCTTCAGAGGAAAAAAATATATATACATTTATACACATATATACACATGCACCGACGTTCGATGTTTAGTTGGATTGTTTGGCGGGCGATGGCACGTCCATGCCCTTTGAAGGAAAAATAAAATCAAGATGCTGGCCGACATGTAAAAAGCAGTCAGGACTAGCAAAAAACAAAACATAAAAATAAGAACATAAGGAGAACTGGAGTTTCCAGTGTTTTCTATAGTAACCGTTTGCATTCTTTTGTGAGTTTTCACCATTGTAGGGCAGGTGAAGGTTGCCAAACCCAAATGAAAGGAACAACTTACACGAAAAACCGTTTTCCCTGACAGAGTTTTGTATTCCAAAGGATTGTTTGAGTTGAACAGTCATGCATAATCTTTGCAGCCCTGCAAGACATTTAGAAAAATGCTGCTGTTTTCTCAAAGGCCCGTGCTTTCTCCTTCTCACAAGAGAGATGATTAAACAAACAAAAGGTGGTGAGACGAACGCTTGTGATTAGTCTAGCGACTGGCTATCCTTTGGGATAGCATTTCAACCAATCATTCTGTTGCCACCCAGCCACATCAGATAAGACCCAGCCATATGCAAATCAGTCTCGGCCATGCTTCAGTGCGAACAGTCCAGCCCGAGCTGCCAAGCCAGTTTGCTCAAAAACGTCCATCTGTCCCATATCAGAGGAAGGGTGCAGTGCGCAGGTTTGCACAGCAAGGCACCTTTAACGAGCGGCTCCAGGAGCAGACCGGGTCCGTGCACCCTGCAAAAAGAAAGTGCTGCCTCGAGCGCAGTCATAGGCTTATGCCTACCCTGGGGCAGCGCGCAAGTGAATGGCAGACTAGCTGTTTGAAGCTGCCAATCCACAGTTTGACTTTTCAGGTGGTAACCTGCCCTGCAATTCAAAGGGGTCAGAGATCCCACTGCAAGCAGGCTCAGTAACCGACAGCACTCGCATCCAGGGGGATGGCTGTAGGTCCATAAGATCCCTTTTCCCCACCTTCTAAGGCGAGCACTCAGGGTTTGCACCACCTCTTTGTAGAGCTCAGTCAGTGCACCTGTGACAGCTCCTTTGCACCTGTTTTCTCATTTGCATGGGGCAACGCACTCAGGGAAATGAGGGAATGACCCCTTAATATTGCGCAGGCACTATATGTGTACCAGCGCAATCTGTACTACAGAAAGGACTTCACAGAGGTCTGCGGCACCTTCTATAATACCAAAGTGCCACCAGGGCACAAATGTGCACTGTGCCTCTAGGGCACTTTGATGCTAGAGTCACTGAAGCCTTATTACACTTCTTCTGTCGCAAAGAGGAACATTACAACCCGCCAGAAAGACATTTAGTAAAATGCAGATATTGGAAAGGAGCCCACAATTTGCTCCCTGACAAAGAAACCACACTGAAAAGGATTTTTGGTGCAGGGATTTGGACAAATGAATGACAAGGAATCCTAAGAATAATTCATGACGAAATTAACTAATGAACAGATTTTAAAGAAACATCACTATTCAAGGAGCAATATGGATTATCTCAAGGATAAAGTTGCTAACACTGGAAAGTGCAATTGGGAGCCACTGAGCAGACTGGGGCAGGGTGTCTTGCCATTATTAAGTACCTAAAGCTTAGACACTCTGACACAATAGCATGCTGCATCAGAACACACACAGACTCACGTTGAGAGTGCAGTCTGAAGGTGCGCATGTTCAATTACTTCGAGAGCCCAAGAGGGGTTTGAGGTGGTCCTCAGAGCCAGTTTATACAGATACTTCCAGATGAAGTATTTATTTTGAGTTTCACCAAGAAAAATGGTGAAATTACCTGAAGAAACAGTGTTTTGGCACCAAAATCCACATGTATATGTATTTGCTGAGCATTTTCTCCCTGGTAAAGTTGGGCAGGTTTGGCCTGCCAAAACTACCTGAAGGAAACTGGGGTGAGGGGTAGGTAATTCTTATGTGTGGTAATTAATGTTACTTACCCTGTAGGCATCCGGGCTTGGAAGTTTACAACTTGTTTGTCTTCGAAGAACAGGTCTTTCGAGTCACAAAGCATAGTAACTCCTCCATTAGTTCGTAATGTGCATGTTAGATTGCCTTTCCACACATCGAATGAGCTCAGAGATGGAGTAGTACATAGGTTAGATTGTTGACCACGCAAGAAAGTATACACAATTAGTTTAAGTATTTAACAAGAGAAACCACATGTCTGGAATACTCAAAGGCTTTAGGGGAGGGTGGGTGGGCATGTGAATCTACAGCACTAAATACTATGAACAGATGCTTTCAGGATAAGTAACATACTACGTTCATAGCATATGTGACTGGAAATACACATGCTCTGCATAGACTGTAAAGCAGTACTCCCATTGGCAGGTACATGATACAGAAGATTGAAACATGGTCCTTAGAACAGCTTCACCAACCCTAGTTTATTGGTGTGCTCGGACAACCACACTGTAATGTTTGGTGAACTTGTGTGGAGTGAACCCAATAGCTGCCTTCCAAATCGTGGCTTGGTTGCAGGTTTCGGAGAGCACTTGGAATACCTCCTCCCCATCGGTGATATTAAGTATGGCACAGTACTATGAGCACAGAGAAAACGAAGAGAAAGAGAAGGTAGAGAAGAAAAATAAGGATTTGAAAACAAAGGTGTTGATGCAGCAGGTGTCTCAGGGTGGCGGTAGAGGGCGGGGAATAGACACGGCCCGGCAGTTGTCCCGCACTAGCAGAAATACTATGCCTGTGGGGCCAAATCAATGTGTGTATTGTAAAGAGGAGGTGCATTGGTGAAGCGAGTGTTCGATGTTGTTGCAAAGGGTTGAGGGTCCAAGGGGATGGGGATTACGTGGAAGAGGAAGGGCAGCAGTTGGATATGGTGGAGACTGGACAGGTGAGGAGCAGCCAGGTCGGTCTGAGCAGAGCTATTTTGATGATCCGAGGGGGCTCCAGTATTACCATGATGATTATGACTTGAATGAAGTGACAGGACTCAGCCACGGCTAGGATACCCAGGGGCAGGGTGGGGGATCAGTCCAGATCCCTGTGGACCTGCGTGGACCCTGTGTCATTGCAGATCTGCAGGGCTCAGCAAAGAAATTTTTGGCGGACACAGGCACAGTGAATAGCTCTGTTTCTTGTTCACTGGTCCCTGGGCAGCCCTGTCTGGCCAAAATAATGTTACTTTAGGCTTCTCAGGCATACCAGTTGTGAGCCCAATCTCCGAGCCCCTGGCCCTGACCATTGGTCCTTTTACTGTAGACTCGCCCTTCTTATTGACCTCTAGTTGTGGAGAAAATATAATGGGTTTGGACTTGTTGAAGAAGTTACATGCTCTCCGGATGGTGAAGAAGTTTCGTGCTCTCCGGATGGTGTTTATATGACACAACTTCCTAAGAGATTAGCAATAGTGAAGTGCAGTGCTCATAAGGCAATAACTGATGATGTTGGGAGGGGGAACGCATTTGCAGATCAGACAGCAAAGGAGAAAGCCCGGACTAAAATGAAGAGGAGGTTTGTGGCAGGTCCAGCTAGATGGGTGCCTGAAAATGGAATGTTCGAAGATACTCTGGAGATTGTGAAAGAAATCCACAGTGAGGCAACAGTTGAGAAGTTAGCAATGGTAAATGGTCAAAATATCGATTCCAAAATATAGACAAACCTAAATATCGACTCCAAAATATAGAATCGACAAAATATCGAATGGACAGAATATAGACATCAAAAATATCGTTTTGAAGGTAAGTAATGTAATATCGATTTTAAAAATATAGACAGTCAAAATATCGAAGTACATAATATAGTTAATTAAAAATATCAAATTTTTAATAATATCGAATTTTTTAAAGTGTTTTGTATGTTAGTATATGTGTAAAAAGTGTATATATTTTTTTAATTTATTTTAAGTAATTAATTTTATGTTATTTAATTTTTGCGTAATTTAATTCTGTAGCGGGTTGTGGGTTTATAGGGAAATAGGGTGGGAAGTAATTTAATTATAATTAATTAAATATGTTAATTAATTAATTGGTATTTATTTAGAATAAATTGTTAATTAATTTTTAATTGGTAATTAATTAATTCTTAATTGATAATTAATTTTTATTAATTGATTAATGGATAATTATGTGAATTAAATTAATTTATTTTCTGTAGCGGGTTGTGGGTTTATAGGGGAATAGGGTGGGAAGTAATTTAATTGTAAATAATTAAATATGTTAATTAATTTATTGGTATTTATTTTGAATAACATGTTAATTAATTTGTAATTGATAATTAATTAATTCTTAATTGATAATTAATTTGTATTAATTGATTAATTGATAATTATGTGAATTATATTAATTTATTTTCACTAGAGTGGGAATAGTAAAATTTACCCCTATGCTATCCAACGCTTTCCCTACTGTTGCACTCACTGGAGTGGGAATAGTAATTTTTACCCCTACGCTATCCAACGCTTTCCCTACTGTTGCCCCCTCTGGAGTGGGAATAGTAATTTTTACCCCTACGCTATCCAACGCTTTCCCTACTGTTGCACTCACTGGAGTGGGAATAGTAATTTTTACCCCTACGCTATCCAACGCTTTCCCTACTGTTGCACTCTCTGGAGTGGGAATAGTAATTTTTACCCCTACGCTATCCAACGCTTTCCCTTCTGTTGCACTCTCTGGAGTGGGAATAGTAATTTTTACCCCTACGCTATCCAACGCTTTCCCTACTGTTGCACACTCTGGAGTGGGAATAGTAATTTTTACCCCTACGCTATCCAACGCTTTCTCTACTGTTGCCCCCTTTGGGGTTGGAATAGTAATTTTTACCCCTACGCTATCCAACGCTTTCCCTACTGTTGCACTCTCTGGAGTGGGAATAGTAATTTTTACCCCTACGCTATCCAACGCTTTCCCTACTGTTGCACTCTCTGGAGTGGGAATAGTAATTTTTACCCATACGCTATCCAACGCTTTCCCTACTGTTGCACTCTTTGGAGTGGGAATAGTAATTTTTACCCCTACGCTATCCAGCGCTTTCCCTACTGTTGCACTCTCTGGAGTGGGAATAGTAATTTTTACCCCTACGCTATCCAACGCTTTCCCTACTGTTGCCCCCTTTGGAGTTGGAATAGTAATTTTTACCACTACGCTATCCAACGCTTTCCCTACTGTTGCACTCTCTGGAGTGGGAATAGTAATTTTTACCCCTACGCTGTGCAACGCTTTCCCTACTGTTGCACTCTCTGGAGTGGGAATAGTAATTTTTACCCCTACGCTATCCAGCGCTTTCCCTACTGTTGCACTCTTTGGAGTGGGAATAGTAATTTTTACCCTTACGCTATCCAACGCTTTCCCTACTGTTGCACTCTCTGGAGTGGGAATAGTAATTTTAACCCCTACGCTATCCAACGCTTTCCCTACTGTTGCACTCTCTGGAGTGGGAATAGTAATTTTTACCCCTACGCTATCCTACGGTAATAATATTGTGTATTATTTATTAATATTATGTTAATATATATATAAGTTTTAACATATATGATTGTATATTTTTATTTTATAAGTTAAATTAGTTATTTAATAATTTTAAGGTAATTTAAGTATTTTTAAGTATATTTTAGCTATTTATTTTTAATATTTTTTTCATTTTACATTATTTTTAAGAAATTCGATATTTTTACAAAGTATATATATATAAACGATATTTTGGGTTCGATATTTTGGTACTTACCTGTTTGTAGATAGGAAATCGATATTTTGTCTGTCGATATTTTGGAATCTATATTTTGGGTAGTCTATATTTTGTCCCTCGATATTTAGTCAGTGATCCGTTAGCAATATGGCAGGAGAGCACAGCTAATTTGGATGAGGATGGGTGTTGGACAGACAAATCCGGGAAGCAGAGATGGATGCTACCGGATGCATATGTTCTCCCTGTTGTCGCCATGGCACAAGGGCTAGCACACATTAGTGTGAAGGAAATTTGCAGGCTGTTAGACCCCGTATGGCAAAATGACCCAATTCTCAAAGTTGCAGCTCAGCTGGCCAAGTACTGTATGGTTTGTTTAATGCACAATCCTGGAAAGGGTACTCCTACTCCTGATGGTAGTGTTGCACCACCTTCCTTCTCTTTCGAGGTTCTCCAGATGGATTACATTTAAATGGAACTAATCAACAACTTGAAATATGTATTGGTGGTTGTCTGTGTGTTCAGTAAATGGGTTGAGGCTGACCGCACGAAAGAGAACACTACCATGGCGATGGCGAAGGTACTTTTCCTGTGTTTTGGTTTACCATGCTTGATCTGGAGTGACAACGGCAGCCACTTCAATGCTAAGGTCATCTAGTTGGTATGCGACGGATTTCACATTAGACAAAAGTTCTATGCAACAAATCATCCCCAGTCAGCGGGCCTGGTTGAAAAGTACAATGGTACACTAAAACTGAAATTGGCTAATATCAAAGGGAGCACAGGATTGCAGTGGCCTGATGCTTTGCCCTGAGCATTGAGGTCCACGAGAGTCACAGCTCACTCTAGAACAGGATTGTCCCCATACGAGGTCGTGTTTGGATGCCCGGCAAATGTCTGGGGTGTCCCGCAACCACACAGGTTCTCTGAAATTGAATAACCCTTGCTTATCGATTATCTTTACGAGTTAACCAAAAATTTGTACAAATTCACCAACAGACCGCTGAGATGTTGCAGCAACATCCAGAGGTTCCTGGTCTTAAACTACAGCCTAGGGACTGGGTATTAGTACGAACTTTCAAAGGAGCAGCTTGGAGCCACGCTGGAAGGTACCTCTCCAGGTCCGTCTTGCCACCAAGTCAGCAGTAACAGTCAATGGGCGGAAGAACTGGATTCATAGCACCCATAGCAAAAGGGTGCCCCTTCTGCTGCTCTATGACCAGTGGGTCGAGTACAGAAATGCGGACTGTGAGGCAGAGCTAGTGCCGCGGTTCATCCCCTTTTCGGATGCTCGGCCCACATGGACACCCACAGAGGAGGAGAGTAATGCAGTGCTGACTGAAGCAGTGTTCCCCGAAATCAAGGCCATCCGGGAGCCCCAGCCTGTTGGCCCACCTGTGATTGAGTCATGTCCAGCTGAGACCCAATCCACTGATTTGCCTGAATGTGACCCTTCACCCCTTTGTCCCCTTGAGCCTGATCCTTTGTTCTGTGACCCTGCTGTGCCTGGAGTGTTGAGATACAATTTGCGGCCCCGTAAAAGGAACAGTGTACCAAATGGAGAGACATGTTAGTAGGGCTGGACTGCATTGCTGAAGAATAGAGTACACATACCCTGCTTGTGGTACCAACGTTAGCGTAGGGACAGGGGGATGGGTGCATTATTCGAACAGTCACCGAACAGGGCAAGTGGACTGTGTTCTCGAGGAGAAGATACTTTGCCTTGCCCCATGGGATCCGAATACAAGCTGGACGAACAGCTCCACCTCCGGTGCTCAAAAGCCCCAATGTTTAATGAACAATATATTGTCTTGATTTTTCTTTGTTTATTCCAGGTTGGCTCCAAGTGTAAGTCTCTCCACAGTTACACAAGAATGTATCCCTTTAGTCGTCCCATAGAGGAGGAGGAGCAGCCTTTTGCAGCTCCGCACCCTGAACAAAATGAGCCTGTTTGGTCCTCTTGGTCTGTGTGAAGCAAAATTGTATTTGTAGCAATAATTCTCATTTCTCCAATATTGGTGCTTGGGGTAACGTACTTTCTCAAAAACAAATATCCTATGCATACCCTGATTGGTACTACGCCTGTTTCCCGAACATAACTTTGTTACTCTGGTGCCCCACAAGGAGGAGAACAGGAAGTCTTATAAAGAGAATGTCTTCATTCGAACCCTGCATCTGAAACACGCTGCTTATAATACGACAAAGTGTTGGGTATGTGGGTAGTTGCCCTTGGTGACTCATGGAAGTGCGAATTTGTCATCCATGCCATTATCATATGTCAGTAGTTGTGAGGGGTGGTTTGCATTGGTCAGCATGATCCGTTCCCCTTCTCAGATTAGTCCACTTGAACGAAAGAGTTCTGGTTCCCGTACCCAGACCCAGAACGTATGTTTCCAACATAGAGTACCACCTGCTGCTCCCACAGGTCAAAAGCCGTTTGGCAGGTTGTCCTTGAGGTCCTGCATACCGGCGTTGGCAGGGGGTAAGAATAGGGAATTGGTCTCAGGTGGAGACAGACAATTTTCTACAGTTCAACACGTCTGAATACTAACAGTCCTTGCAGGCCCGCAACGTTACTGAAGATAAGCCAATATCTTTGTCAGTGGTGGATGTCATGGCCCATTTTTGCGTCCAGGGAGTTGGAGAAGTAGAGGTGGGGTAGAGCAGATGCAACACCACACACAATCTGAGATTAACTAAGAGTCCACCCCTGATCCCGCCACCTAATGTTTATTTTATCTGTGGAGCTCACGGTTACGTTTGGCTCCCTGAAGGATGGTCGGGAGGTGTTACCTCTCTTACCTCCTGCCACCTGTGTACAAAGCCCCTCCCAATTATTATAAGGACTATCCTTGCATCGTAGAGGTGCCCCAGTACCCCGGTCCAAGCAAATGTTTAGCACTGATGACATAGATCAGACAGACACCACCTTACAGCAGATCACAGATGCTATGAACAGCATCATACCTTTTTGGGGTCCTATGGCTAATAGTTTCAATATTCGACGACTCATTCGGGTAGTGGAAGGGGTCAATAATACAACTGCTGGAATATTGACAAACATCACAGTAGAGGTCCAGGCTACGAGACTTGTTGGCCTCCAAAATCATATGGTTTTAGGGGCATATTAGCAACGGCCAGCGATAATTATCGCTGGCCGTGCTTAACGATAATTAGATTATCGCAGACTATCTCTGCTTTTTATCACCCTGGTAGCGCGTAATTAACAACGCGTTACTCCAGGGCGATAAAAATTACAGAGATAGCGAGGTTATCTCCCTTTTGCAGGGAACATCGCTGGTTTTCCAGAGATGTTCCCTTTAAAAGGATGATAACCTTGCTGATACGACCCACAGGGTAGTATCAGCACAATCCACCCCCTATGTTTGGGGTGGCTAAGTCCAGAATTTAGCCGACGTTAGTTTTTGGAGAAAACAGCAGTTTTCTCCAAAAACTAACGTCTGCTAAAATGCTAGGGCATTCTTGCTGATAGCGCGAAGCCACGCTATTGATGTCCTGACATGTAGTGTATGTCAGGAACGCCCACTTTTCATTTCATTAGAGATGCAAAGGTAGGCTTAGTGCAAAAGGGTGCTAATATGGGATTATGCATGTTAGCACCCTCTTGTAAATAGGGCGATATTTTTATCTCCGCTTTTTTTACTTTTTAAGCTAAAAAAGCGGAGATAAAGCTATTGTAAATATGCCCCTTCATCTTTATCCTAGCTGTTCGGGGTGGGGCCTGTCGCGTCATTGGTAGTAGTTGCTGTGTGTACATCTCAGACCACATCCTTACTGTGTATGCAGCCATACAGAAATTGCACAAAATAGCCTCAAAGATACATCAGGAGAATGGTACATGGTCCTTTACAGGGTGATTTTGGGGCCTGTTCACTATTTGGGGTTGGAAGATTCTTATTTTCCTGGTTGCCCTAGCAGGTATAATTTTGACCTGCTGTCTGTGTATACACTGCCTCCCCGCCTGTTGTGCCTGCTGTATATCAATGTTCGAGAGACGTCCTAAGACCCTGAGGCGTAATTCTTATGCAAACACTATGATGATGCAGGGTATTGAAGACTTGCTCAATATAGACAAAGGCATATTAGAGTACTGATTACATGTGTTAACATCGTATGGTACTGGCTCTACTGGATAATTCATATGCTAGTAATGGTAGTTAACATGTGAATATTTCCTCACCTCATTTTTCGAATTGTAAAGACCCTTACCTGGTAGCACCAATAATGATTAGCATGCATGCTAAAAGGAGGGTGTGTTAGAATTGAAATTTTATTTCCGTAATACGCAGAATCTAAATGCTGTGCTCAAACTCTATTCCGTGTTAAGTTAGCATTCATGACGCCATCTATATTGGCGCCATCTTGTTCTGTAACTAAGATCGAGTCTCTGTCTCACAATGTTTGCCTCAGCAGAAAGGCTGCACCGCATCCCCAGCCTGTACTTCTCACGGTTGAAGCTTCGCTGCACTAATGAATGTACTATTTATTGTGCATACCTTTTTCTGTTAGAGAGACCCCTTCCCACATCTTAGAATGGTAAGTACTGGCAAAGCGACCTTGGGCAGGCCCCCCAGGATATAGTGGCATGGATTAGCAAATTTAGCGGCACAAAAATAGAAATTTAGCAGCACAAATATGGAAATGTAGCGAATTTTTGAGGCACTTTATTTTAATCATAATCATTCATTCTCGCGTAATCCTGGAGGGTCTGACATTAACTTCAGCCCCTGGGAGGTTGTATGACAATCCATCGTACTGAATCACATCGCGGTAATTCACATCGCCGTCACTACATCGCAAATGCAGTCACATCGGCCGTTTTAGCATCGCACGAGGTAGCAACGCAAATGTGGCCATGCAATAGGATCGCGTGTCACATCGCGCGGCTTTACATCGCGCGACATGACAACGCGATGGTTTAGCCCGCACGTTGGAAATCGTTACAGCAAATGGGTTGTTCGCAGGGGCGTAACAAAGGCCCCCGCAGCCCACGCAGTGCGGGGGGCATCGAGCTCCAGGGGGCCCCCTCACAATCCACAGTACCAACGCCCGAGAGCTCCAGACTGCACAGCTCCTAACTTGGCTGCTACCTCTTCTCGTCCGACAGGCTTAAAGGGGCTGGCTCAGCTCCCAGCTAGCTACAGTGTTTTACGCGATACCGCGCATTCTTTGAATCATGAGCCTGCCCCATGATCTAATTTGCCCAATCAGCATAGGTGTCTGAGCGGGCGGCGGCATAGTTTCACCTGTTGTGCAGCCAGCACACTGGGCCTTCCGCTGCAGCTCTCAGCACTCGGCCAGATCGGCGTTATTATTCGGCCGTGACGGTGCATCAGCATGACTGCCTCGGCTCAGGTGCCACCTGCAGCGAGCCCAGTGCAGCTAGTTCTGCTAATGCCATGCATGTCGGCCGGAGAAGAGTGTCCGATCTGGACTGCAGCCGTGGAGCTGCCAGGGACTGTGCAATCAAATCGTCACAACTGGCCTCACCGGCAATGGGGCCGTGCGCTAACAAAGTAAGTGAGGTGTCACACACTGTTTCTTCTTGTCTTCCAACTGCAATTTTCTTTTAGGAGCGGCGACATTCAGCCTAAAATACAGTTACATAGAACAGCTCTGTATGCAGTCTGCACAAAGTCGAATGAGGCAGCGCAGGTAAAGCCAGTGCAGCACAGCAGCATAATATAAAGAGAACTTCGATTATACAATACTATGCTTTATCAGTGAAGGGTCGACTCGAGCCAGTCTCATTGGGATTTACGATATAAAGGTCACACTTGCATGCCCTCAATGTCTAATTATCGTGCACATCAAGCAGGACATGCCTCTGTGAGTGAGTGCACTTAAGGTCATTTAAGAGGTCCGGACTGGCAGGCAGTTTTGGCCCGGTGGTGGCAGTGGCACCTTTATTTGTCTGACTATTAATATCCTGATGCGCAGTGTTGTCCCACTGAATGTTGAGCCGTTTAACAGAGCTGACTCGGCCTGAAGATATTTAGGAGCTCCAGCCGATTGATCGGGGTCTTGTGTTTGCAGGGGCAGTCGGACCCTCAGTCCACAGCACCACCATGCTCACAGGTGTACCGAGAGAGATTGGGGCCTCTGTTTATGTCCGCTCACATGCAGGGGGCTCAGTGGTGCCATGCCTTCTTCTGTCCCGCTCGGCCTTTAACAATGCCATTCAGCTGTAAATTTATTAGCGCAGCCCTGGCCTCAGAAAACCAATCCGAGCAGACTTGGGTTCCCAAGCCTTTGCCCCCACACTCCTGGGGCAAAAGGAGGCACCCCCAGGGTGACGGTTAGGGGTGCCACTTTCTCTGCTGCCCTGTGCCCGCCCTTTCTCTTTAATGACTAACTCCGTCTCTATTTTAGCAGCGTGCCTGCGTGACTGCCAGCTCAGGTCTTGGAGTGTCAATCCGGGATGACTGGGCCTCTCTGTTGCTACTTCTTCCGTCCTGGGGAGTAGGGGGAGGCAGCCTCTAGCGTATGAGTACTAACCCCCTCCGCTTACTTTTAAGTAAGGCTACTTATTTATGAATGGGCCCCGCCAGCTGAGAGCTTCGATTTCTACTCCTGATTCCATCTGTCTGTTTCAGAATGACTGAAACATTAATGATAAGTGAGGCAAAGGCATTCGTTAACTTTTGGTCAGGCATTCTCCCGGGTGAGGGTACAGACCAGTCTGCCCATAGCTGCCAAGGTTTTAGATTGCTATATGTGTCATTTTCATAATTTCATTGTAATTATAGGTCAGCCACCGCAGTTGTTTGCACCACTTTTAAGATCTTAGAGCTCCTCGATCTAATTCATTTCTGACATTTTTATGTTTCCTTTTTTTTATTGCTTGATTTTTTTTACTCGCAAGAAAGTGTCCCTCATACTCGTCAAAATGTCACTCATAATTGTATTGAAATTTTGAAAATGTCACGCATAGAAATCTGAAACCATGGCAGCTATGAGTAAGTCTGGAAGGGGGCCCCTCCATGCACTTTGCAGGGTGGCCCCCTTAGATTTCGTTACGCCACTGGTTGTTCGGGGGGTGGGGGGTATATATTGTGTTGCCCGCCGTGGAGAGGAACACAAATGACTAAATACAGTTAGGTTTTGCTCAATAAACAAAGATTGTGGTGGAGGCTTTTATTTCGCGCATTTTCTGAAATGGAAATGCACATAGAGAAACACATACATTTGTGTTCCTATAAAATATAAGTGCCCTTTAATGTCTGACATTGTGAATTTGTCAAGCAAGACCAGCTAGCTGCGGCCTAGTCATGCTAACTGAAACACATCTGAGTCAGACATTATTTTTTAATCAATCAATTACACTCTAATGGCTACATTATCCTGTCAATGGCAAGTACTACAGGTTTTGTGGAATATAGTTTTTGGGAAGGAGCTAAAATAAGTAAGCAGACAAAGGGTGCGCCTTAGCCAGAAACATAGACGAGCACATCTCCTGAGACGGGTACGACAGCCATGTCACCTATTCTAAAGGACCAGTATCTCTTTCATACTTTAAAGAATAACTGACCTTAGAACTCACTCAGAGTAAAAATACTTTAAAACAAACCAGCAAGCTATCTTGGTTAGCACGTTTCCAAAATGCACTTTTCACCGTAAGCGAGTACAAAAATGTGATGCTTAAGTATTGGTTTTGTGTGCTTAGTGAATGCGCAGCTCACAAAGCCAACAACTGAAAAAAATATCAACACATTATATTTACTAAATGACGGCATGCTGAAGACCGTTTTTGAGATACGTGTCGAGAGTTGCTAAATTCTCCAGAGCAAAGAAAACGTACTGGCAATTGTTCGTTTTAAGACCCTACAAAGTCCCAGATATGATACTTAAATAGAACTATACAGAAAATCATCTGTATTCATTTTTAACAGGGCACCCACCCATCCATCCACCCATCCCACCCAGCCACCCATCCATCCAGGTACCCACCCATCCATCCACCCGTCCCACCCAGCCACCCATCCATCCATCCATCCATCCTGGCACCAATCCATCCATTTAGGCACCCACACATCCACCCACCCATCCATCCACCCGTCCCACCCAGCCACCCATCCATCCATCCATCCATCCTGGCACCAATCCATCCATTTAGGCACCCACACATCCACCCATGCATCCATCCAGGCACCCGCTCATCCATCCACCCATCCCACCCACCCACCCACCCACCCAAAAGAAGTATATTATCTTGATATGAGTGGATGATAGTAGGCTCGCAAAAAAAAGTAAACATTAGCAGATGTTTATGAAATATGATATGTTAATTTGAACACATTTATGTACATTTTTGGTAATTCACATTTATGTACATTTTTGTTAATTCAAAAAAATATATGCTCTTGATATTTGAACACATTTATGTACATGTTTGTTAATTCTAAAAAATATATGCTCTTGATATGAAGGGATGATAGGAGGCTCGAACCTTGTCTGACAGCACCAAAGTCTGCCTAGCTACACGCTCGCATTCTTTGTGTCAATGTTTGTTAATTGTAAAATGCACAATTCTGCTCTCCCAGATATGATACTTAAATAGAACTATACAGAAAATCATCTGTATTCATTTTTAACAGGGCACCCACCCATCCATCCACCCATCCCACCCAGCCACCCATCCATCCAGGTACCCACCCATCCATCCACCCGTCCCACCCAGCCACCCATCCATCCATCCATCCATCCTGGCACCAATCCATCCATTTAGGCACCCACACATCCACCCACCCATCCATCCACCCGTCCCACCCAGCCACCCATCCATCCATCCATCCATCCTGGCACCAATCCATCCATTTAGGCACCCACACATCCACCCATGCATCCATCCAGGCACCCGCTCATCCATCCACCCATCCCACCCACCCACCCACCCACCCAAAAGAAGTATATTATCTTGATATGAGTGGATGATAGTAGGCTCGCAAAAAAAAGTAAACATTAGCAGATGTTTATGAAATATGATATGTTAATTTGAACACATTTATGTACATTTTTGGTAATTCACATTTATGTACATTTTTGTTAATTCAAAAAAATATATGCTCTTGATATTTGAACACATTTATGTACATGTTTGTTAATTCTAAAAAATATATGCTCTTGATATGAAGGGATGATAGGAGGCTCGAACCTTGTCTGACAGCACCAAAGTCTGCCTAGCTACACGCTCGCATTCTTTGTGTCAATGTTTGTTAATTGTAAAATGCACAATTCTGCTCTAATACGCAAATAACATACTTCGGTTTTGAATAAACATACTTCCAAATACATTGTGTGTGCTCGCATTCACGCTCGCATTCTGTTTGTTAATTGTAAAATGCACAATTCTGCTCTAATACGCAAATAACATACTTCGGTTTTGAATAAACATACTTCCAAATACATTGTGTGTGCTCGCATTCACGCTCGCATTCTTTGTGTCAATGTTTGTTAATTGTAAAATATGGCATTTTATGACATACATGGTTTGCAATTCCCATTTTATGACATTATTAAACATTGTGCTTCCAAATACGAGGTCATCATTGTGCTCGCTCGCATTCACGATGTCATCGTTAACGATGTAAATGTAAATGCGATGCACTTGCATGCGCACTGATGACACGCGATCTGATGTCGGCCACGATGTAATCGCCGCGTTGCAATGGCAGCGCGATGCGATATATCCGATGTAAGTGGTGCTTCCCCCCTGGGAGGTGTTTTAGCCCACAGCGACCTCACTCAGCTCAAATTCCTCCACGGTTGTACTCAGTGTTGCTGCTCCCCACCATTCTATATCCATGCCTTTCTTCATGATGTTAACTATTCTACATTAACCCGTTCTTAGGGGCATCATGATCTCACTCCTCCATTAGAATGTGTCTTACTGCAGGTGTGGAAATTGTGGCTCCTGGTTTTGTTTAAAAAAAAACATAGCAGGAATTCTGAAACAGATGGAAATTAGAAAACAGATTTTGGCTCACTACCCTCGACATGGTTCACTTCTGTATGCTAAGGTTCTAAAAATACACTCATTCGGAACTGTCACATTGGGTTAAGTCTGCAACATAAACATACCACTTTTCGCATTGTGCATGCATACAAAGGTGGAAAAAATTGGCTGCAAAACTATCTAAGATACTCTAAATATGTTCATTCAAGCACAGTCTGCATACATTGGGGGCGGGCACAGCTACATACCTCACCCACAAATAAATAGTGGTCCTGCCACGGGGCTCACTTTAAAGTTAAAGTTCTCAGGTTTTCCAGGTCCTTTTTGTAAGTAACTCATCCAGGTCATGATTTTTTTTGTTTACATTGTGGGATTTATGGTGCATTTTATACAAATATAAAATTAATACTAAGTCCAAAAATGGAAAGAATAAACTTGAATTGAATTAACTACCTAAGCTTGGGCAGAGGAAATGAGAGGTCTAAACATATACTATTGAGTATTCTGGCCCTACTGCTCCTTCTTTACTACTTTATATTCTCCTATTCAGCCATATAAAATTAGTCTGCTGGTTCCCAAAATGGGCCATGTATTAAGTGCTTCAGCCTGCAACAGCACTCTCAAATATGTTTTCCCCCTTTTTTATTTACCAATCGAACCTGGTCCACTAAAAAAAAAAGAAAAATTCGCTTTTGTAAAAATCGCAACATTTTTATACAAGTGCCAAAAAGTGCCGATTTCGCAGGCACTTTTGTAAAAATCGAGGCATTTTTACAAAAGTGCAAACCGCGAAATCGCGAAATCCCGGAGGGTCTGCTTGGGGTCAAGATAGCATGTTCCTAGCCCTGTGCCATGGTTCATAATTGTGTACCTTCTTTGTTCCTCATGGCCTGAGCTGGGAAATACCAGTTTGGGTGGGTCTTTAGAGGTGTTGGAAATGTATATTTTGTGTTACCTTGTAGAAGGGGGTCAGTCCCTCGGCAGTCCTCTCAGGAGACTGGTCAGACTGTGCTCTGCTGCAGCGTATTAGCAATAAACAAACTAGTTTCTATTCTCTACAGTCTTCTCGACTCTTCATTTATTGGGAAGGCAGAGAGATGGTCGTGAGTGACCCGGGTGGCCCTAATCGGGCCACTTCCTTCGTTAATGCAATACAACCATCTCACAATTAGGCATGGTCTCTACGACTACACAATGGAGTTGTGGCCAAACATCATCGGATTCCTCTTCCTTGTCCATGGAGGAGATGTAATTTTCAAAATAAACAAGAAAATGGGACTGAGTTTTCTTTTCACCATCCCTGCCCTCAGGCAAACCACAGAACAAACAACTATAGTTTTCACTCTATATTCACAAGATTACTCAAAATTTCAAACCAAAGATGCCACAAACTGAAATTGTGCAATAAAAAGTCTGGAATCTAGGGAAAACACAGTTAGTACACACACATAAAACACAGAAGTACACTGTGGACATAAGAAAACTCCCACTTCTTTAGTGAAGAAACAGGGCTCGGTCCGCAAGCTGCTAGGGATCCCAGAGAAACCCAATGCAATGGGTTCAGTCTTCACCTTAAGATATAATAATTTGGATGCACAATGCCTTCTGTGTTCCTGCTCAGCAAGGCTTCGGAGGATTTGAAGAGGATTTGAAGAGGATGAACAGCATTCACACCAACCTCTTCTATTTGCTTATAACAAAATGCAAGATACTTTACCCATAAAATTGCTGTCAAAGAGGAGTTACAGCCTCTGCAGGGCCCAAATAACAGACAAACACTTCCAAGTGTGATTCAAAGGAGATGCCGTAAATTTAAAATATCACCTTCTTGAACCCCTCTTGTAGGAAAATAGGGTCTGCATTCATGGCCACACCCACTTTTTGCTGGTGTCATTATGTTTTCTGACTAGTCTGACTGGGATCCTGCTAATTAGGACCCCAGTCTATGTGCTTCTTCCCTAAATTGGACATGGTGAGTACTTAAGTACACCCCTGATTGGCTACTGATGTACCCTTGTAAGTCCCTAGTATATGGTACTAAGGTACCCAGGGCATAGGTACACCAGTTGTACCCCATGGGCTGAAGCATGTATTATTCCACCCATGGGAGACCACTCAAATTGTTACCTCAGGTCTGTCATTGCAGCCTGTGTAAGCTGGTGCTAGCACCACTTATGACAGATGCAGGTTTCCTTATATCTGAGGTCACTGCACTTAAAACCTATAAGTCATCCGTAAAACAGGCCTTTCAATCCTGAAGGCAGGGTGCTCGGTTATAAGTGTGAGGTGCCCCTGCATGAGCAGGACACCGCTACAATCCACGGAGTCCATTCTCCGAAATTGTAAGTGTATCAGGCATTACGATTTATGGAGTGTCTATGAGTCAGTATGTGATGGCTAACTCTAAACTGGCTGTAACAAACCCTGTCACTGTAAAGCTCCTTTGGGAGGCCCTCAGTGGTCCAGGGACCAGTCTTCTAGATGTAGACAGCAAACTATTGCTGCTGACCAGATACACGATTCTGCCCTCCTGCTGCAGAGCTAAGCTCGAGCAGGGGAGGGCAGGAAAATAGGTTTCCTGTCACAAGGATTTGTGACCACCTCCCAGAAAGGACTTAGGATATTGGGACAGGTTGGGGGTGCTTGCCAGTGCAACTGAACTGTTTTGAAGGGCACTTTTGGTGCCCTCCTTGCATACTTCAGTTGGAAGTAGTTCAGGGAGCCGTTGGCTCCCGTATTGGAGCGAAACTGGACAAAGGACATATAAGTATCTACCCCACTGTCCCGCCCTTCCTATGGGAGAGTCCCTTGAATCGTCCCAACTCTTTCGAAAGGGTACTTAAGGGCTTACCTGTGGGTGGTTCTCAGATTCGTTGTTGGACAAGATTCAGATTGAAACCCACTTCATCTTCAACCTTATGGGCAATTTGGACTTCGCTGGACTTTACTTTCTGAACCGAGACTCCAACTGGGAAGACTCTTGCTGCTCCTGGTCTCATCCTCTTGCCAGTCTTCTGTGTCATCTGTGCCTGTGCTCCATACAGGTTCTTCTACTTGCCTGTGGACATCCAAGGAATCCCCCTTAAAGTGAAGGAGTCCCTTCCCTGCATCTGCAAGCACTGCAACAAAGCTGACCGAAGGGTCAGCAACACAGGTGGTTGTTCTGCAACTCCCCCAAGGCCTGCACTATCTTCACAGCACGTTTGAAGCCAGTATCCCTCGTCGGAACGGCTGGAGCAGTACCCCTGTGCACCACGCTGACTTGCCGTTGCCAAGGCTTGTTGACTCTCTTCACCTGAGGTCTTCGGGCTCTAAGAAGGTCCAGCTCAAGCATCTCCAGCAGCCAAGATCTTCACCTGCACCTCATCCTTTGCATGGTGGGCCTTCATCCTTTGGTGAGCTGCTCGAGGTCCTCTTGCAACTCCTGTGCCTTCAGACTGTGGGTCCTCTTGAGGGACTTCTTTGGCTTCAGTGGGCTCCCCTGCTTGCTCGGGTCTGCTCTGCCTTACCTGCTTGTGGGGAGTCAGTTGGACCTTGCTGGTCCCGACACTGCACCTTTTTTGACTACTACATTGGTTGCCGTTGCCAAGACTTGTTGGTGCCCCTGCAAGACATTAACCCCCCTGGCTCTTGACATCTGACATGGGACAGCTGGCGAACAGATCCTTGTCTTCCACAGCATTGCATGCCCTACACAGCTACAGCACCAATGTCACAGTCAAATCCCTTGCCTCTTCCGATATTGGTGGGCATTTGTCTTCCATGCCTCCTGGTCACTCCTGAGTGGCATAGACTCTGTCCCCCTTGCTTGCAGGTACCTCTCATCCTGAATCCATCCTTGAATTCCACCGGACTCTTTCATCTTCTTCACCAGCGGCATCTTTTCTGAAGTCCTCCATTGTGGCCTACGGCAGTTTCCGATGTCACTTCGCACCTATGCACCCGGCTTCCCGGGTGTAGATAGCCTGGTTCCATGGTATCCATGGGTGGAGTGACTCTCCAACCTTCCATCTTCCACTGGGTTTCTTCAGAGTCCGCTGGGAAGGGTCCTTCTTCTTAAAAACTGCAACAACGACTTACCCATTCAGTATGCGATCGTGTTCCCACACTGCACACAGCCTTCGTGGGGTTTCTGTGTACTTACCTTGGGTGGTTCCTAGGGTCCCCGATTCTTCTACATCTTCTATGTACATTCTCCGTTTGCATTCTACTATTTTAGTATATGGTTTGGTCGCCCCTTGGAGACCACTGTGTATTTGTGTTACTTACGTATTCTATGATCAAAGTATTGTTAATATTGTGGTCATATCTTCGGGTAGGAGATATGCAATGTGTTAGTGAATCTTTATAATAACTACCTATTTTTATAACTACACTGTGTGGTTCTCTTTCACTTAGCCTACCCCATAAGATTAAGTACCGGTAAAAGAAGCTGCTATACACTCCGTCAAGACTAAGCCTGAATGCTGCTCTCCACAGCTAACACATAGGGAGCTTTCTAAGGTTGTCTAAGACCACTAAAATCATCATAAGAGTTGACTGGATTGGTGCAGGGTGTTACACTTACATACGTGAGAACTATATACCAAGCCAGCCTCCTAAACCTCTCATCACACCAATCATGCAAAATGAGTGATCCTGACCCACCTTAGAAGATTTCCCTTCACCCTGTCATCCTCCTCCCATCCATCTATCCACCAGTTTCATTTATTTATGCATCCAACTGCTCTTATTTTAGTTTTCCATCCACCCATCCAACTATACTTTCTTCCATGCATCCATACTTTTATACACATCCATCCTTTCACCATCAATATATTCATTTAGCCATCTTATCTTATACTTTCTTTCTCTATGCTTTCCTCCACCTCTCTATCCGTCTATATGTTGATTGAGTCGCCATTTCACCTATTGTCATTTCATTCTTCCACTCGTTACCCTTCCATCTATTCCATCCACCATTGTTTTATCCTTCCAATGACTTCCCTTTCACCCTTCCTTCTTTTCACTTTTCTCTTCTTTCCTGCCAATATTCCTTCCTCCCACACCCTTCTGTAATGACAGAGTTATTTATGAGAATTATGCCTGCAAACCTCACAGAAGGGGCTCAAACAACCGTTTAACCTTTTAGTGTGGCCCAGCTCAGAGCAGAGGCCCATCAGGTTGCCCCGAGCTTATGGGATGAAGGGGGGAAGGGTGCATGGCGCCACTGGTGTCAAATACCAATACAATTACAGCTTTGCCAAATAAATGCTCTTTATGATCAGAGTGGGCAAGACTGTCAAAAGAACGATTTCCTTAAACCAATCAGAACTTTGGGATATAGCCAAATAATGCCTCCTGGTTGTCACTGTTCAGTAACCCAGACATATCAAAATGTTCTCAAAAAAGCCTCATCCTGTATCTGGGACAAAGAGTGAGCCAACTTCACAATGGCATTCACCATTCCAGCAAAGGGATGAAAACACTCTCCGCACCCCATGCCTGAGGTAAGTCAGTTCCTCGCCTCTACTCTTACTTCTCAACTTTGTATGCCGGGACAACCTCAAGGCCTGTGGGGGTCAGCCAGATACTCCAAGAGAGCCTCCTAATGCAATCTGTGCATGGCCATATCATTCGATTGGGCACGATGGGCACAGTCGAAATGCGCAGTTTCTGCCAGAACCTAGTTCACCAACCTCTGAGTAGAAACGTGTCAGTAACTGAAAAGACAAGATCATGTAATTAAGGCGCTTGTCTCTTGGGTCCCTTTCAGGAACGGCACTTGCATTAAGCCTTTTACCCAGCGGAAATCAGTAAAAGCCTTCTAGATCATCTCCGCATGGGTTCCATGGTTATGTCTGAAGGCTGTCCTGATATATGGTAAAATGTCAAACATCTGGAGACACGATTTTAACATTCTGTGGGAAAAAATGTAAATTCTGTAGGAAAACATACCTATAATTTATTTTAAAAATTACAATATAATTTAAAAACCGATATACAGCATCTACTGTATTAGTTCCTGAGTGTTGCTTAAGCAAGCTAAATTAAATTAAAATAATATTTAAATTAAATTAATATTGCCATGCGGCCCAATGGAGAAATATTTTATCCTCTGCCCTCTTTTGTACGCTTCGATATCAACATCTGTCTCTCTTATACGTTTTACCATGCCTGCAGTGGTTTGATGGCACAGTCTCTGCACCCACCCACAACTTGCCTCATGCAGGTCTTTTTGTGTTTGGCACCCAAAGAGCAAACAAGCCCCTCACACATTCGTAGTAGATAGAAGAGAACTTAAGCTGGGTCACTGGGTAACTCTGGCTTTTAGGTTTACTTACTATGCAGATGTCTACTGCTCAGGCCTGTTTGCAAATCAGCTCGGGGCCAATAAAAATAAGCATTGGCAAAGCAAATAAATCCCACACTGACTGAAAATGTTCTGGCTTTGTAATTTTGTTTACTATGTAAAGTTTTTTGTAAAACTTTATTACAAAAACACTCAAAGTGGCCGCCCATGCAAGCAGATGCGTGTGTGCTCATGCGCACTTACTGTTGCAACTTGGAATAAAGATTTACAAATTTCCTTCTAAGATTGCCCCTCTGTGCATGTTCATGTACAGGTAGGTAGCTATCTGGGAAGGATTTAGAAAGCCATTTTCCAAGATGGCAGCCGCTAGAAGTGCTCAGGGGAATGTGGTTCCAGGCCTTCATACCAATCAATAAAAAAAATTAAAAGGAGAGAGAATTTGTTAACATAAAAAACACATATTGGGCCATTAGTACATGGCTCTTAAGGAGAGCACTTTGTCTGCGGTTGTGCACATTATGCACAAGCCGAATGCCATTGCTCAAGGTGATCTCAGAAAATGGCTGAAATAGAATGACCCGGTATCCCATGATGTATTTTGTGATAGGTGAAACCAAAATGTGAATGACACGACAGCAGACTAACGGAAGAAATAGGACTGACTGAAATCCCCTGTACATATATTATATTTATATATTTGTTTTTAAATCAACAAGCCTTGGCTAATGCCAGACTTGAAAACTGGTACATCGTTCAGTTTGTGCAGGGTTGTTTGCTTTTATTAACAGCTGCTGCTGCTACTAAGGCCCTACCTCGTTGTCCCTGTTAATTCCACACTCCTTTTCTGATCATTTTACAGGCATTGGCTCAGTCTAGAATAGGGAACGCCAACCTTTCCTGCAATGAGAGTTACTTCTGATCAATGAAAATCGTGAGGTACTCAGAGCCAAGTAACTTGCGCATTCTTACCAGACACCCCCACGCCCAGCTTCATTGACTTTAAGTCTAATGTCCATAAAGCCAGATACAACTGTTTGAGCGAAATATTTTCACTAGGGGCACTATGACGGGAGTTGCCATGTCTGTCAGTGAGAGAGTTGTCTGTGGGGATGTTCGAACATGCGTGTGTATGAATGGGATATTTATTTATTTATTTGACAGCCTGTATGTGTACTTGTGGCACTGTTACATATATATATAACACAAACATGCAACCATTTTGTTTTTAAATGGGAGAACTTTACAAAGTGTCTTTAGAAGTCGGGACACCTAGGTTCTAGTCTCAGCGTCGGTTCAACGTTCCGTGCTTCAGTAAAATCACTTAATATCAACGTGCCCAAAAGAATTAAAAAAAACAACTAACATGTGTGTTCTTCTGTAAAGTGACTGGTGCTCATGTAACGCAGCCCAATACTTTAGGGTCGAATGCGCGCTACATTAGAAACCAAGGCGGCGGGACTGGGCGGGAGGTGAGGTAGTGTTCCGGGCTTTGGGGAAGCTTTTGATTTGATTTGAAAAAAGTTTTATATAGCGCTGGCTAGACCCAGAGGTATCAGAGCACTTTACATGAGGATCAGTGAGTTACAGGTGACAAAAATAACATCAGTTACAGTTCCAAAAATAACATCAGTTACAGTTATAAGAAATTAAGTCAGTTATAGTTACAAGTATAAGCATAAGAGAAGAACATGAGATTGCACAATAACAAAAGGTTATTAGCGTGCAGTATATCCAAGACAAAAACGTTATATGAGTAATGGAAGTAAAAGGGGAAAGGTAAACAGTGGAAGGAATGCTGATAGAGTCAGGTAGACCAGAAAGGGGTAAAGTATTTCAGGGGAGAAAAAGCAGTCAGAGCAACAAAAAAAACCCACAGACCGACAAGATTGTGAAGAACCGTTAAAAACAATGTCCGATGTCCGATGTCCGGCTGGGTAGGTGACGGCTGAGGGGAGAACCAAAGCCAGATTCCTCTATAGCTGCATAAGACAGCTCCACTGGGCAGCAGCCAATGGTTCTCGGACTCCGCAGAATGCTAGCGCTGGCTAGACCCGGAGGTAAAAGAGCGCTTTACATAAGGAAGTTACAACATCAAAACAGCGGTTACAAAAAAAACAACAACAAAAAACAATGTCCGGGGGGCGTGGCTTGGCGGGCAGAGATGGCGGTCGCAGCTTTGTAGAGCTCCCGCCGGCCCGGACAACAATTGTACATTTATCCTGGCCCCCGAGCCCGCAGTTGGTACCACGCGAGTGGCATCGGTCCCGGAACGTGCCCTAACCCCTCCGGTGTGCTGATCCGGCAGAATCGTCTATCCTGAGGGCCGGCGGAGCCGGCGGCGGAGTGCGGCCTGGTTGCTGGCAGTGGATCCGGGACCTGGATTTTCGAGACGCCGAGTAGTGGTCGGTGCCGGACTACCGGAGATCGCTTCATCCGGGGGGGTCCCGGCCCGATGTTGCAGCTCCAGTGACCCACGAGGTGTGGAGCCGCCCTATCACCGAGTGCTGTGCCCGGGGGCCCTTTCACGGACGATACGGCGGGGTGGAGGCCTGCACTGCCCTTGTGAGACCGGGGCCTCGAGTTTCGCGACGTTGGAACTGGCCTTGCCTGGAGGTGGTAATCTTCATTCTGCGCCCCCGGGACGCCTGTGGTGGCACTCGGCTGGGGCCCGGAGCTCCCTATACCCGCTGCCGTGGACCTGCTCCTGGAGCCTGGCTGTGGGTTGTCACGGGAGGTATCCGCCCTGATCTAGAGTGGACGGTCCGACCGGGCGGGGGTCTCCAGCGCCTGAGCCACAGGCGGCAGCCCGGTGAGTGCCGGAGTTCAACCTATCCGTAGCCATGACCAGAGGCGGTGGTGGAGGGCCACCCAAGCAGGGCCCTATAGACAAATTCACGGGGCCCAGTGGTGGAGCAGGGGCGGCCGGCAGTGGCGCCGGGGCAGTGCCGGACAATGCGGCGATCTTAGCAGCCATCACCCAGTCCCGGGACATGCTTGATGCCAAGATTGGGGCCGTGGGTGCAGATGTCACGCTGCTGCGCCAGGATCTTCGCAATGCTGTGGAACGAATTACTGTGACCGAGTCTCGCGTCGCGGTGACGGAGACCGACATCGGCGCACTGAAGCAGCGGCTGGCGGAGGTGGAGCGCACCCAGAAGACTCTCGCAACCCGGGTGGAGGATGCCGAAGGGCGTGCAAGGCGGAACAACCTACGCTTTATAGGTTTCCCGGAGAGATGTGAGAAAGATGACATGGTGCAGTTTTTGACTCAATGGCTTGGGAACTGGCTCCCGGAGGGGACACTGTCCACTTGTTTCGTGCTTGAGAGGGCGCACAGGGCCCTGACA
This sequence comes from Lissotriton helveticus, assembly GCF_964261635.1. Taxonomy (NCBI): domain Eukaryota; kingdom Metazoa; phylum Chordata; class Amphibia; order Caudata; family Salamandridae; genus Lissotriton; species Lissotriton helveticus. Next base: position 935,297,798 of record NC_136061.1, on the reverse strand, counting down.
CAGCGGCCGCCGGAGGGTGAGCGCCCCCGGCCTGTCATTGCACGACTCCTGAACTACCATGACCGCGATGCCACTTTGCGTGAGGCGAGGAAAAAGGGTTCGCTCTCCTATGAAAATCACACGATCATGATCTTTCCGGATTACACGAAGCTGGTGCAGCAGCAGAGACAGTCATTTGTGGCTGCTAAAGCTAAGTTGCGGGGTCTGAAACTCCAGTATTCCCTCCTGTACCCGGCCCGCCTACGGGTAGTTCACCAGTCCCGGACACATTTCTTCGATTCACCCGAGGAGGTCTTTCGGTGGACGGACGAGACGGTGAGGATCAGGCCGCATCCCCAGCCGGGGCTGAATCCGGGAGGATCGAGAGGATCATCGCAGGAGCGGACGAACCGCACGAACCGGAAGGGGCGACATCGGAGGTCCAGGTCACGTAAACGGTCGGCCTCCGTCAGTGCGACGCAGACCAGTGGTGCTATGGACTCTGAACACTCGGACGCTGGCAGCTGAACTCTGGGGGGGTCTGGACCTTGATCCTGTCTGGTAATGTGTTGCCCTGCTCTGTTTTTGGGTCAGCTACTAGGGGCTTGGCGATGCCGGACTTTCTCCGCCTGTGGGAATATGTGGCTATCTGTGGGGATGCTGCGGGGCTCGGGAGGCGACTTTTAAGGGCCTTCGACCCTCACGAGCTGTGGGTGTGGGGTGGGGTGAGTGAGTGATGTTCGGGGTGTTGGGATCCATTGGTATGGTGGGCCCTGGGTCCTCGGTTCTGGATCCGGGTCTCTCCATGCCGCGACAGATACTTCTGTGTTCTATGAGGTATTGGGGTGGGGGGAGCGGGGACGGGGGAAGGGTTGGTTTGTTGTTGTTGGAGGTTGGGGGGGTGGGACTGCACGTGTGTATAGATGGTGACTCTTATGTTCGGTGGGGGGTGCTGGGGTGGCGCAGAGGGCCTAATGGGGGTGGCTATCTAGATGATGGCTGATCCAACTACGGTGCTTCCTCATAAGGCCATTCGAGTTGTTACATGGAACGTGAGGGGGATGCTCGATAAAATCAAACGTGGAGCAGTGTTGCGCTGGGGGAAGAGGGAAGCGGTAGATGTGCTATTGCTCCAAGAAACCCATATGTTGGGCTCTAAGGTCCTCAGCCTCCAGAGATTTGGCTTCCAGCAGGTTTACCATGCCGGCTTTGCGAGGGGTTCGAGGGGGGTGGCTATCTTGGTCCATCGTAGGGTGGCGTACGTTCATGAGAGGCAGTGGATTGATCCCCAGGGCCGCTTTGTTTTCATCCAGGGACGGATGGGTGCCGAACCAGTGATTCTTGGTAGTGTCTATGCCCCTCCCCCAATGCAGTGGGCCCTGTCGGAGAGACTTTTTGCTGTGTGGGATGACATGCCAGATGTGTTGACGGTGGTTGGGGGCGATTGGAATGATGTTATGGATGTGGGCTCGGACCGCCTGCGACGTGCGCCTGTGACGGTAGATCCCTCCTCCCCTCCCCCGAATACTAAACTGCGCGCGACTGCGGACAGCCTGGGCTGGGTGGATGTGTGGCGCCATTTTCACCCTGGCGCCAATGAGTTTACGTATGTGTCGGCGGTGCATGGTTCCTTCTCGAGGCTGGACTACATCTTTATGCCGGGTGCCTGTTTGAGTCGTGTGAGAGACGCTGCTATCCTGCCTAGGGGACTGTCGGATCACTCCCCAGTGGTGGCCACTATAGACCTTCTTACGCACCGACAACCGTTTCGTTGGCGGATGTCTTCGTGGCATCTACAGCACCCTGAATACGTGCATCACTTGCGTGAAGCGATCGATAATTATTGGCGCGAAAATCCGGAAGGGGATGTTGGCACAGTTACGGTGTGGGAAGCATTGAAACCCACGATACGGGGTGTAGATATCGCCTGGTGTGCAGCTGCCCGACGGAAGCGCCGGGAGGCCATTACGGCCGCTGCGGCTCGTGTAGAGATCTTGGAGCGGCGTGGCCGGGAGAGTGGAGAAGAGACTGTGGTACGGCAGCTCTTGCAGGCGCAGCAATCCTATGCCTCGGTCTTGCATGATGAAGCCAGACAGGCGTGGCTCGCCACGCGTAGCAGGGTTTATCAGTGGGGAGACAAGTCCTGCACAATGCTCCACCGGCTGTGTCAGGCTACCTTCCAGCCCCTCACGCTGCCGGGCCTCACGGCGGAGGATGGCTCGGTGGTAACAGATCCGGCCCGTCTCGCGGCTAGCTTTGCCCATTACTTTGAGGCACAATACGCCCCTCAGGACTCCCTGGCTTTGGGGGAGCTTTCCGAGTTTCTTGATGACCTACCGCCATTGGCCGTCTCTGACGCCACTAGAACGGCGCTCGAGGTCCCGCTCACGGCTGAGGAACTCGGGGACGCGCTGGGGCAACTCAATACTGGGAAGGCGCCGGGCCCGAGTGGATACCCGTGCGAGTTCTACAAAAAGTTCCACCTTCAGCTGGGACCCCAGTACAGACGTACGCTCGAGGCAGCACGGGAGGTGGGGGAAATGCCACCGGATTGGCGCCATGCCGAGATCGTGGTATTTCTGAAACCCGGCAGGGCCCCAGACAGGCATGACTCGTATCGGCCCATCTCGCTACTGAATGTAGAGGCCAAGATCTTGGCTAAGGCCTTGGCGAACCGCCTGCTGCCCCATATTACCGCCCTGGTCCATCTTGATCAGGCCGGGTTCATGCCTCGTAGAGCAACTCGACATAATATCCGACGGGTGCAGGCGGCGATAGATGCCATGGGGGCTCGAGATGAACAGTCAGCGCTTCTACTAGCGGATGTCGACAGGGCCTTTGACTCGGTGAGTTGGGCCTACCTATTTACGCTCTTGCCCCGCCTCAACCTCGGCCCGGTGTTCCTGTCATATTTGAAATTACTGTACACCAACGTCACGGCCTCAGTCCGAGTGGCTGGAGCCACGTCTGGGCGCTTTCGGATTGGACGGGGTACCCGACAGGGCTGCCCGCTGTCCCCATACCTGTTTGCCCTGGCAATGGAGCCTTTGGCATCCCGGGTGCGTGCAGATGCCCAGATACGCGGGTTTGAATGGGGTGGGGACCTAGTGGATAAGATCGCACTTTATGCCGACGATCTCCTCTTTTTCATTACTGACCTACAGCGTTCGGGTCCCCGGGTACTGGAGGTCATGCGCATCTTTGGTGAGATCTCCGGCCTTCGGCTCAACCTACGCAAGTCCACTCTATGGGTGCTAGGTGGCGGGGTCGTGACGGACCCCTGGGCCGCGGGACTGCGTGTTGCGACGGATGGGCTGAAATACCTTGGCGTCTATCTCTCGGGATCGCGCACCATAGCGTGGGATCGAGGCGTTTTGCCGGTCTGGGAACGGGTCCAGGCCGATGTCAAGACTTGGTCCAGAATGCCCCTTACTATTTTTGGGAGGTCGGCCATCTTTAAAATGGTGGCACTTCCTCGACTGCTATATCAGCTGCAAAACTTCCCGCACCCTATCGGGCTGCACTGGTTTCGCCAAGTCAATTCGACGTTGGGTCGCTTCTTGTGGGCCGGTGGGGCGGCCAGGGTGGCGTTGAAAACGTGCTTCCTATCCACTTATTGCGGGGGCCTGGCCACCTCTGACCTCCTCTCGTACTACCAGGCTTCCCATCTACTTGTTCTCAACGAGTGGTGGTATGGTGACAGGGGGGACCCGGCGTATGCATTGGAGCGGTCGCTCATGGGCGACCACACGCTGCACACCCTTTTATACTCGGCTCGTTTGCGTCGTGCGCTGCCGTCGGTTACCAGAGTGGTCTTTGCGGTGTGGAGGCAGACCCTCCGTCGCATGGGCTGGTGGGGCAGGCTGACGGCTGAGACGCCTCTCTGGCATAACGGCCGGCTCCCGGAGCTCGCGGCCCTGGCAGGCTTTGAGGGCTGGGAGGCGATAGGTATCTCGCTACTGGGCCAGGTCATGTCCGGCACTACCCTCAAGTCCTTCGAGGAACTGCGTACGGAGTTCCACATGCCTCAGTCTCAGTTTTTCCGTTATTTGCAACTGCGCCATGCCCTCACCCCGAGTATTGCTAGCCTGGACTTCTTGCCTGAATTCAGTCCAGTCGAGGCGAAGGTCTTCATGGGCGACCTGGGAGATAAGAAGGTATCCCGGATATACCAGACACTAGTTGTTCATTGCTCCTCTACCCTACTTTCTCTTCGGGCTGCTTGGGAGGTGGACGTGGGGCCCCTGGATGATGATGACTGGAGAGAAGCTTTAGAATCCCCTCGTGGGGCCGCCATTGCTATACGGCTCCGGCTCATCCAATTTAAGTACTTGCACCGGGCCTACTACACCCGCGAACGACTGTGGAAAGCTGGGCTGATTGCGTCCCCGGAATGTCTGCGTTGCGGGATGGTGCCTGGATCCCTGTTGCATACTGTGTGGTTGTGTGGTAGACTGTCTGGCTTTTGGAGAGGTGTGTGGGGCTGTCTATCTGAAGTCCTCGGCTGGGACCTCCCTCGCACCCATCGGTTGGGGTTACTGCATATTATGGAGGGAGTTGGTGGGAACGTCTATAAGCGGCATTTGTTGTTTCTGGGGCTTGTTGTGGCCAAGCGAGACCTGGCGCAGGCGTGGAAGAGTGTGAGGGCCCCCCCCCTGTCGGCATGGAAGGCGGGCCTGGACTATTTCATGGGCCTTGAGAGGCCGATCTTTGAGGCGCGGGGCTGCCCTCGCAAACACTACAAAATTTGGAAGCGATGGGCCGAATACCGGGGCCTGTCTCTGGATCCCCCCGTGGAACGGGAGGAGGATGTCTGATTGAATGGATGTAATAGGCCTGACTCTGTGACACTCTTGTAGCACTACACCTATGTCCTTAATCCGCTGCTGTATGTACACGTGCTTGGGGGGGTGGGGGGTGGGGGTTGCGGGGAGTTGGGGAGGGCCGGGGGTTGTGGGATTGGGTGGGCTTGGGAGTTTATTAATGTTGAGCTTACTTTCAATGCATATTTGGATACCTGCTTCTTATCTGGTATCTTGTGCCTGTGATGTTGGTGGTGACCTCCGATTGGTGGGGTGCCACCCCCTTCTTGCCTGCTTGCTCAATAAAATTGGTTTTGAAAAAAAAAAAAAAACAATGTCCGATGTCCGGCTGGGTAGGTGACGGCTGAGGGGTGAACCAAAGCTAGACTCCTCTATAGCTGCATAAGACAGCTCCACTGAGCAACAGCCAATGATTCTCGTACTCAGCAGAATGCTAGCGCTGGCTAGACCCGGAGGTAAAAGAGCGCTTTACATAAGGAAGTTAAAACATCAAAACAGCGGTAACAAAATTACAATTAGATTCTGGAGCAGAAACACAATCACATGTTGAAAATACATCTGTTGAATAGAGCACAAGGAAAAAAAGAATGCTTCTGTTTCAAGAGTAAGATAAAACATGGAAAACAAGATCAAGGAGCAAAGCAGGTAGAGGGGGGAAGAAAAGGGCTAAGGATACAAATCAAGCCAGGAAGACCACCAGGCATGGAGAAGAGTTCATTAACTGTAAGCCAAGAAATAAGTTGGGCAAGACCAGAGAGGGTCCAGGTGTCAGTAACGACACAGGCCGGGCCTCAAAACTGGGTCGGGTATAGGTATGGGTGGAAAGGGGAGCATCTCCAAGTCCAACAAGGAGAAAGAGGTGTAGTTGGCTCCAAAGGGGTCGATGAAGAGTGCTGTTGGGTCTGGTGGCCAAGGGCATCATGGGAGCCTCACCTTGAACAACAGGATGCTCGGGCTGAAAGGTAAGTCAAGAGGGGTCGGGTTCAGGCAAAGGTGAAATGCGGCTGAGTGAGGAGCTAACCAGTCGGGAAAAACGGCCAGCAGGCTTTGCAATCCGCAAAATGGAGGATCCAGGACATGGACCCCGAATACCTCGCCACAAAATGGCGGGCAAACCGAAAACAGATCTAAAAAGGCCAACAAGAAAGAAAACATAGAGGGGTTTGTCATCAGCACTGGATCGGAGAAGGCTGAAGGTCTTCAAACCCCCACGCGTCATCGAGGTTAGGAGAAAGTCAGCTCAGGGAGCCCGGCTGCGGCCCGGAAGGAGAAAGGCGGCTGCGGGGTCAGGAGGGAGCGTCAACATCAAGAGGGGGAAACAAACTCCGCTGTACGGGCAGCCAACCCGGCTCTCATAAAAACTGCTCCATCAGGGGAAACACGAACCGTGCGCCCTTTTCGCAACCCTGGATAAGTCAAGCCGAGGAACAATGATAAAGCATTTTTATTTACCTTTTCTGCATCAGTGCAGCTCGGGACTGACTTCCTTGCACCTCACGGCCACTTTGGGCTTGGGTGACGGTGAAGTGCAGTCCATGACTGTCTGATGTTGCAGGGATTGGCACTTCAAGAGAAGGTTGTTTTTTGAATATCCCTTTACACTGCCATAAGAATGCTGACAGCGCTAAGGGTGTTGAAAATTAGTACGGTTTGGTGAACATTATCTGCGCCATCTTGCCTCTTCCCCTGATGCCACACTTTTTTCGTGCGCACCCGCCATTTTAAGATGCCCTGATCAGAGCGAACCCTTTTGCATGCCGCTGGCCCCTGATATAGCCCTTCGCCCTCACTAAGCCTGCACGCTGACCAACCCCCTGCTTGCACCTGCCTTGAATCATAAACCCCTCTTCGGCGCTGCTCTGCCCCAGGCCCTCATCCTGTTCCCAGCGCGACACCTCCCTTCTTCCCTTTCATGATCCCCGGCCCTTAGATGCAAACCCCCTTTTTCCCCGTGTGCCCGTTTGTCTTCCCCGTTCCCAGGCCGACACCCAGCACTGCCGATACCATTCCTTGCCCCTCCCCGTACAATAGAAAGCTTCCCCCACCAAAGGATCCCCGGGTTGATCAAAGCCCCCACTCCATGAGATCCGATCAAACCCCCCACATTCCGTGAATCGGCGGAATATCCAGCTGCGCGATACTCATCACCTGTTGTGACTAGGGTGGGGACTTCAACTGTAAATGTGTGTGGGAACGGGCCCAAAGGGGAGTTCCGGGAATGTCTTTTCCATACATCAAAGCTTTAACATGAATATGTAATCTGCAATAAAGTCATAAAACAGTGTATAAGAGGCCAGGCCTCAGAAATGTAGCTAGAGCACCTCAGAACGATACCTTCTGCCCGTTTTGTTGTGTTCTCCTCCGGAGAGAATAAAAAACCTTGTTTCCTGCCTTCCAGTCTCCAGCGCCTGCCTCTTCATTGATTAAATAACTAGAGGGTCACAGAGGCAATACCGCCGGGCAAATACCGATTGTCCCCGACCCGACTCAGGTTTAACAATTGGCGTCCCAAGCGTGGGGCCCATCAGCGACTCGTGGATCCAGTGGGAGAGGTCCCGACGACAGAGTGAACGACTGCAACGATCGGGAGAGCTCTTGCCCAATAGACCCTCGTCTGGCAGCCGATCATCCGAACTTCACTAGTTCCGAACAGACCTCTCTCGAGTGATCTACGGTCCTGACTGGGAACCATTAGGAGTGCCGTGAGAAATACGAGAAAAAGAGGACGAACGGGCGCTGGATTCGGAAGACAAGAAACTGTCCACATGGTCCGGGTAAGGTCGTGTAATCACGACAAGTTGCGAAATGATTGCTTGATTGTTTGATTGCTTGATTATTTATAAAATACTAGTATTACTCTTTGTTTGACCTATTTGGAGATTCACTGTCTGCACACGGAGAAACAGTAGGCTCCTTCTCTTTTGCAAACGGTGAAGGATAGGTAACGTAACCGTCGCGCCTATCTTTCTCCCCCACTGACTCTATTATTTCTTAACGGTTTTTGGGAGACTCCCCTCTCCCTCACTGATTAACTGGGTTCTTTAACCCCGAACTACTGTTCACAGATTGTCTTCTGGAGATTCTCTGTCTGCAAACCGGAAACAACAGCTTCCTCTTTGCGGTTAGTGAAAGGGTAGAGGACGCAGACTTTTGCGCCCTACTTACTCTCCCCATTGTCCTTTTTCTATCCTATTTATTTATTTATTAATTGCTTGATTGTTCCGCGTTCTTGGTTACTCTTTTTTATTTTTGTTCATGAGGTATTCACTGCCTGCAAACAACGTAGAATAGGAATATTCTGTCTAGTCTTTGCACCTAGTGATAAGATAGGCACTGCTGACTTATTAGTCCCTCGTTACGAGCCGTCATGTCTGTCTTCTCCCCATTGATTGATAATTGGTTCAGCCCGGACCGTGTATTAGAGGTGGACCATATAGCTCCACTAGAAGGCACCCCTAATAAGGACATGTTCATAAACTATGGATTAGTTACCATAGCCTATAATAAATTGTGGCACAGGTATACCAAAGAAAGTCAAGACAAACAGTGGCCACTGGCAGGATCCTTTGACCTTGATAAAATAGAAACGTTAGAAATAGCCCTTCGAAATAATAAGACAACGCCTATTATGCTCGACAGTCTCGGTATGTGGCGCAGAGAGGCTATGCAACGACAGAGAAAAGACGAGGACAAACCAAGTAGAGAAATATACCGACAGGACAACCCCAGGACACCGCTACCCACAAGTTATCCCCCGACACTACGCAAAAGACGACCAGACTTAGGGCCAGACCAATGCGCTTTTTGTAGATATGTCGGACACTGGAAAGCCCAATGCCCGACTCTACTGAGCGTGAGTAAAGGCAAAGGGCCGACAGGAACGACAGATCGGCAGTATGAGAAAAAGCGCGAGACAAAGAAGAACCCGACTTACATAGACAGACCAGATAGAACCACCACGTTTGATTATGCCCGATGGCACAGATTTCGCCAGGACAATTTCAGCGGCATGCTCAAGTTCTCCTAGGTCGGGCAACGTCAAGACGGGAACCCAGCCTCGCTTTAAGATTCACAGACGGAAAGAGATAATTATGACCAATAACTGTTTTATATTCGTCTTGGGTCTTTGTATGTCGTACTTGTACTGTCCCCCCCCCCCGTCTGAGTTTGTGTGTATGTAATGTACGAATCTGCGTCATCCCTCTACACGTGTTTCCGTGTTACTTAACCTCTGTTAAGCAGAAACTTAGCATAAAAGCAACCTGGAAAGAAAGAAATGGTACAACAAAATCCGTAGACCATTGATGAACTTGAACTTTTAATTTAACACAGCAAACAAGAAACAATAACGCTAGAAAAACGAGAACGGTAAACTGTAGAACATGAAAGTCAATAGAACATTCGCCCCCCCCCACATTCTGGAACCTTCCAAAATAGGGCAGGGTTACGGCTACGCCCAACCAGCGGCAACCCATATAAGGCGGGCCCCGCTGCCAACTCTTGGTCAGGAAATCTTAACATATGGGGAAGCCGGAGGAGAGGCAGGGGCCAGCGGAGTCCAGCCGCAACGGCCCTAGGTAGTTGCCGGTAGTCCCGCCACATGCCTCCTCGGCCCAGCCGCAACGGGCCTGGATAGACTTAAGTAGTCCCGCCACATGTCCAGAGAAGAGCGAGGCACCTCTTCCTTTTCTCCTCCGCAACAGCCGCAGCAGCTCTGGGCGGCGGATGCCCTGTCCATACCCCTGCAGGAATGCGTCCAGGTCGGGCTGGGAGGGAGAGGCGACGCGGACGAGACTCTCCCACCTCCACCGATAGGAGGTCTCCCAGCCCCCGGCCCAACGCCAAACTCCTCCAGCCAAGCGGCGACGCCAATACTTGCGCAGCACCGAATGTACAATGGTGCCCATATTTTCGGAGCACCGAATATGCAATGGCTGCACCGATACTTGTGCAGCACCGAATGTGCACCGCAGGTGGCCATACTCCCACAGCACTGAACACCAGATGTGGGGAGCACCGGATGTGGAGAGACCGTCGTGCAGGGCCATGAAAGAGTGCAGTTTGGGATGGAGCGGGAGATGGCGCGAAAGAGCCTCCCTCGTGCTCCCAGGTGAGGGCGCCACAGCTGCACCCCAGCCGAACGTCCCGCTTTCACAAAACAGAGCCCTTTTCCTTTCACTCCGAAGGGCCTCTTCCACTCTTATAGACTTGGCGAAGGGTGACTGCTGCAGGACCTCAAAATGGCGTCTGGGCCTGCTGGAAGGCGGGTCTCGGCCGCTAGAGTAACTTTGAACAGCAATGTAACTCGGTCGCTCGCCCACCGGAGCACGAGCCCCCATCTCCGACAGCATCTCCACAGCCTTGAAGATTCTACAAAGGTCCCCGGCGGAGCCTTCGGCCCCTGCAGGCTTCCGGTAAGGGGCGACTGCCTTGATCACTAACGGAACAAGCATGACATTGCCACTCCTTCTGTTAGCATGAATTCTAGAACTGCCGAAAAGGACTCTGGTCCAACTGCCAGTAATGGGAAACATTTCCCCCTGATGCTACTTCCGGACTGAGCCGGCCCCGCCCAAAATGGCGCCGGTATCAAGAGGGACTTGCGAACACCTCGTGGTGTTCCTTCGCACTAATATAAACTTGATGTTCTGAGACTTTATATGATTCTTTTGTACACTTGGCTAGAAAAGACAAGGAGAGCTCACTCGACGAACAGTGTGAAAGGATCCCGTTAAAAATGTTGATTACAAATGTACAATGTATTATATTTTTATAGCTGATGTATAACCTCATCTACGACGCACACATACAGTATGCATATAGGAAATCTGATTGCAACTATTATGATTATGCTTCTAAATTATGAAATAAATGCCCCCGAACCCCCAGCCAATTAATAGACGTTTTAGTTTCTTACAAATGAATGAATAAAACTTTCCAATGTATTTATTGCCGCAAGACGACACTCCCACTGTACGCGCTTTAGCCATTGCCATGTCCGACCAAATACGACTGCACCCTCATCATCCACGTACTGAAATGATTCTGAGAAATAAAGGTTTTCGAAACTATGGACGGGTATTGCATGCTTTATTTTTAAAATGCGGGATCGGTGGGAAAGTTCTTTTCTGTGCACCCTACTCTGCTCTCTCTTTAAGGTTGAAAGAAGATGGTTGCCCAGCCCTGGAGGACGGATCGGATCGACAACACGACACTCTGCCTTCAAAGTACGCGACTGACTCATGAACTCTCGCGTGGAGGAAGACCTTGACTTCCAAGGATGGGTAAAACGAACGGTGTAAATGAGGGAATGTAAAAGGAGGGTGAAATGAAATGATGTAAATGTTATAAAGTACAACGTTCCAAGGTATCAGGGAACGGAGCTGACCCAAGAACCGAAGAACCTTAGAACGCCACAGCGTTGAAGGAGGTTTAAGGATCCCGATAGTGAGATACGTCCTTTGACTAGATACCTCGCACTAGGCACCTCTGGTTTCCTTTTCACGTTCCCCCGCACACGACCTATATGGACACACTGCCCCCCCCCCGACTCCAGAAACCATATCCCCGGGGACTCTGCCCCGAGGAGGGAAGACGAGTAAGAGGTGAGTAAAGGACTCTTGAATACATGTATTTAAATATGCGCGAATGCTGTTCCCTCCCCTCCCCCTTTTTTCCTCCCTCTGCAGGTTACATCAGAAATTACAGCCGAGGTGTGGCGAAGATCTGAAGCCTTGCCATGTCTAATACACGAAGCAGACTAGCGCCGCAAGGTGGTGCCTAAGCACGCCTGCAAACTACTCACGTATCGAACAAACCCGAAAAATTAGCACGACCTGATAAAAAGTGATCACCCTTAAACCAGACCGGACGAATGAACCCATGTCACGTATGATGCGAAACTATGAGAGAATGTGTGTGTGTGACCTAGGCGCTGACCCAACTGGTCGAAGGACCGAGAATGCGAGAAAGTGCGACAAAATGGTACCTCCTTTCTTCTTTCCTTTTCTCAAGGCACGTCCCCTCTACCCTGTCTAATACTCAAACTGCATGATTACAAGATCCTAACGCAGACCCGTGAATGTCCTTTACTGTGTAATGCACTAAATAGCCTTTCTTGAATACACTGCCACCCTCTCTGTTGCACGTGTACTATTTAGCCTGCCGTTGCACTCTCTCTCTCTCTCTCTCTCTCTCTCTCTCTCTCTCTCCCTCTATTTTTGCACTCCCACTCTTCCGAGCGATTAGCCCCGAAATTGGCAGACTGCCACCCCTAGCGCACCACCTAATTGGCTTCAAATACCGTCAGTATTTGCACAAAAACTTGTCTTTAATACAATCACCCTGAGACCGTGTCATTACCTCTCCTTTTCCGCTAGAAGTCAATGAACCGAGGTTGGGCCGTAAGGGAAAGGACAGGTAAGACGGCAGAGGTTCCCTAATCTGGCCCGTAATAAGGGAACTACATGTCAACGGCTCCTATGGTATAAAACAAGGACCTCAGAATACGCGACCCTCCCCGCCCCGAATTGTCGCAATACCCAAACAGGAAAAATGATCACCCCTGTTACATCCCCTGTATCAGCCGCTCCAAACTGGAGTTATTAAACTACCCCTCATTCCCGGTTGTGAGGAATGGGTCGATTTACGCCCTTACCACAAGTTTCTATGTCCCTAGTTGTTTCCCATAAAACCCCCTGTCTTTTCTGATTAAGTACTCAGGCCGTAGGAAGCTACGTAGGAACCAGAATGATGTTTTACAAGGTTAAAAGACTAGGCCAAAGTGAAGAAGTCGTTGAAATGAACCCTGCCGAAAGTAAAAAAAATGTTTAGTTGAAAAACAGGACGCATTGATAAAAAGAACTGTTTAGCCTATGTTCGTCCCTCAGCAAAATATCTGTTTAGTACCATGTCGATAGCACACAGTACCCTTGGTAAATATAAAGCCCTAGAGAACGGCATAACTTTGTCAAGCCCGTCTTACGAAGGTGGGTCTCCATCAGATAAACTGTCGAAACTGTAATAAATAATTATGAAGGAAAGCCATAGTACCTCCAACAGGCCCGTCATCGGTCATTTATATGTTAGTTGTGAACCCTAAAATAACGGACGTTTTCATTTCTATCTGAAGCTGGGAGAGAAATAGACTTTTTGTGATTACCTTCCTCTGCAAATTCTCTAAAGACTGTCTTTTCAAACTCGTTTAAGGGTACGGCTGTCAGGAGAGAGAAGGACCGGATGTGGGAGCACGAGGCCTGACTGCAGACTATGGAACACCTACGACATGGGCCAAGGCGAGACCGCGACAGAACAGAGCTACAGGACGAGGCACTACCTCCAGCAAAGTGAGAAGAAAGGGCTAAACTGATGCCCCCGCTCTATGTTCGAATGTGTGCCGAAAGGTCCCCGCTCTCTAGACTCGGTCATGAGCCCGCCCATCTGAAGTCTCTCGTTCCCCTGGTTTGTTCCTAATTTGGCCTTGCTCCATCCCCCTTTTTCTCCGACCTACCCTATGGACTGTTTTGTACGCTCTTCTTCCATCTGAACTTTCTGACAATCACCTCAAAGGACACAGGGCGAAAAGGACCTTTCCGACCAGAAACGCGAGGAAAGGGTCGTGCCCTGCAACGCAGAACTTAGAATAGAGCTGGACTTGTAGTTCCACCGCCGGTGCTCCACAGCGCCAACGAAAGACAACAAAGAATAATGAGAACTCGTTAACTTCGAACATTTGACATCCTCAATCGCCGTTTCTGCTATGCCTCATTTCTCTCCCAGCCACCATTGTATTGATCATGCTCCAATCCGAATCTGATATATGTAATAACCTACCAGTCCACGTTATGAAATGTACTTGCTGCTCTCGCTACAGAATCGTTTTTGTATTGCATTTCTATGACTTTCCTGCTAAACAAATTGATCAAAGTTTATCAAATAGGTCCACCTCCTAAAACTAGAAATGTTAAAATGTATTATTTACAACTCTTTTCATCTAGGGTTCCTACCGTTTTCTTTCTCATGCCCACCACAATAGAACCGAGTAGAAAATGAACCAGCAAGATGTCTTGAATATGTTAAAGGGAGGACTGTTGAAAATTAATACGGTTTGGTGAACATTATCTGCGCCATCTTGCCTCTTCCCCTGATGCCACACTTTTTTCGTGCGCACCCGCCATTTTAAGATGCCCTGATCAGAGCGAACCCTTTTGCATGCCGCTGGCCCCTGATATAGCCCTTCGCCCTCACTAAGCCTGCACGCTGACCAACCCCCTGCTTGCACCTGCCTTGAATCATAAACCCCTCTTCGGCGCTGCTCTGCCCCAGGCCCTCATCCTGTTCCCAGCGCGACACCTCCCTTCTTCCCTTTCATGATCCCCGGCCCTTAGATGCAAACCCCCTTTTTCCCCGTGTGCCCGTTTGTCTTCCCCGTTCCCAGGCCGACACCCAGCACTGCCGATACCATTCCTTGCCCCTCCCCGTACAATAGAAAGCTTCCCCCACCAAAGGATCCCCGGGTTGATCAAAGCCCCCACTCCATGAGATCCGATCAAACCCCCCACATTCCGTGAATCGGCGGAATATCCAGCTGCGCGATACTCATCACCTGTTGTGACTAGGGTGGGGACTTCAACTGTAAATGTGTGTGGGAACGGGCCCAAAGGGGAGTTCCGGGAATGTCTTTTCCATACATCAAAGCTTTAACATGAATATGTAATCTGCAATAAAGTCATAAAACAGTGTATAAGAGGCCAGGCCTCAGAAATGTAGCTAGAGCACCTCAGAACGATACCTTCTGCCCGTTTTGTTGTGTTCTCCTCCGGAGAGAATAAAAAACCTTGTTTCCTGCCTTCCAGTCTCCAGCGCCTGCCTCTTCATTGATTAAATAACTAGAGGGTCACAGAGGCAATACCGCCGGGCAAATACCGATTGTCCCCGACCCGACTCAGGTTTAACAAGGGGAACAAGCCATACGGGAATGAAAGCGGACTCTTCTTGTCAGAGTTGCTGACTTTAGAAGTTGGGACACCTAGTTTCTAGCCTTGTTACTAAGCCCCAAGGGCCCCCGCGCACCGAGCACTCCTTGGCCCCAGTTTGTAAATCACAGACGCCAAATATTTCTTGATAAGCCCGGGTGGGGGTTAATATGATATGGGGGCCCTTGACAGTATACTCCTAGGAGCCCCTGCGGCTTTGCTCCGCCACTAATATTGACATATTCACAACAAATTCATCCTTGTAACATTTGTTTGATAATGCTAACAAGCACTGTCAAAACCAATAGTACTGGCTTTTTTTAGGCGCCTCTTCGTAGTTGTGTTATTTATTTATTTGAGGAGTACTTTATAGCGCGAACATGACCCCTACGGGGTTTAGATCGCTGTATTAAAAGTAGAGATGTTAAATAGCATCACATAAAAACAATTCACAGAGAGGCTGAAAGAGCTGCTCAGGGCGCTGCACTGTGAAGCGCGGGACGGTTGTCCACAGATCTATAAAGCTTTAAGTCATGAGGCTGGTGGGCGCTTTATAAAACGATGTCAATAAATTGTCCAGCCTATCTGCCGCTCCATGTATCACCATCAAGTAGCGAGCGGCAGTGAGGGGGGCTGGGGCAGACAGTGTAGGATGTATGTGCCTTTTTGGAGATGGAAGAGACAAGCGGAGGGGGGCTGACGGAAGACAGATGGGGGAGAGGAGGCACGGAGAGGGCAGTGCGGTCCCGAAAGAGAAAGAGGACCGCGCTGCAGCCGGAGCATGGGGATCTCTTGTCTTTATGAGGCCATGTATTTAAACACCTGGCCCCATAAAGATAAGAAAGTGCTTCACGACAGCTGTGAAGGAAGAGACCCAGTCCGATTGCAAGCCAAAGGGCAGCAACCAAAAACCCTCATTTCCAGTGGCAGACCACCGTTTAGCATAAACGGTGATGCCGTCCAATGGAAATGAGGGGCGGGGCTCCAAGCCCTCTATTGAAACTCCTTATCTGCAATTAATCTCGCCAAGCTAGCTGCGCATGTCCGCAGCAACGCTAGGCGAGACCTAAAAACAAGAGCTCTCTGACTTCCTGCAGCCCAGCTCGGCTACAGACACACACTCCAAAAAAGCACCTTTATTGTGCGCTCAGCTGTAATGGTTCAAGTGTTTTTTTGCCTCTTAAGACTGGAACAGGGAGATCAAAAGGTAGTACCCGCGAAGCTGAGCTCAGTTCTGTTTTAGCTTGCCTCAGAGAAGGGCCAATCCAGAGCCAGACATTCAGCCTCACTTCTGTTCACCAGAGTAACTGACTTTTGGGCCATCTTATTGCTTAGCACAGTGGTTCCGAAAGTGTGCGCCGCGGCACTCCGGTGCGCCGTGATGAGAGGCCAGGGGCGCCGCGGAGCAGCGCAAGATGTGTCTTTCGGGGTCGGAGATGTGGTGCATCTCATTGTGGTTTGAGTGGCAATTCAGGAGCTTTGTGGGGGTGTGCTTGTTTTATCTTTAAATGTAAGTGACTAGGGAAGAGAGTGATGTACACGGCCAGCCGGTTGTCAATTCGCGTCGCTAAAAGGACTCAGGGGTTGACTCACTGACTGCTGTATAAATCTGTGTGCGTGGAAGATTATACATACCCCACCTGGGTGACTCCGCCTTTCAACCGTCTGAGCTATGCAAACGGGTTAAACTGGACACTTTTCACGTTTGTTATTGCAGCGCCTAGATTTGGGTTTCCTCAAACGAGGAACTGTTTAGAAATCTGTTTATTAGCATACACGCTGTAGAATAGAATAATTTTCTGAGTTCAGCCCATGCTGATGCCAGTGTACTCCTTCATCCGCTTCTCGTATGGGCTCACCCCAGAATGAAGCCTAGGTGAAAAGAACACTCAGAAACACACATTTTAAAATGTAAAATCGAAAGGCAGTGTCAATCTGTCAAACCAAAACACATTTCTCAAAAACGTTCAACATCATAGATTTGTTTGTCCCTGTTAGAGTGCTCTAATATTTTGGTGCTTTTGGCTTTAACAGTAAAGTAGCTTGAAGGAGGTATGTAGAAATGATGAATGTATATTTGTGCATCAGAATAAATTAAATTCTTTTATCATTTTATTTTTTCACCTATCACTGAGATTACTCGCTATTTCTATATGAATTATAACTAATTTCTTCTGCGATGTCGCCTTTGGACCTGAATTGTGCCCCCATGCTATAGACTTTTCAGAGTTGAACCACTAATACCGAGTTTTAATTGTACCAATTGAGTCAGTGAAGCAAGTTTTCCTGAATTTCTTTGGGCGGTCTTTGGTCAAATGTTGCATTTTACAACCCAGGGGCATATTTACAAGGGAAGTGGCAGAGTGAGGCATTAGCCTTTCTGGCTTAATGCCGTACTCCACCACTTCTGAAATGCAGGATTGCACCATATTTACAAAAATATGGTGCAGCCCTGCACTTCCCCCTGCGCTGGCGCTAAATTTAGCAGCATGGCGCCAATGCAGACACTCTTGCACCAAAGTGCAAGGGTGTCTGTGTTGAGGGGAAGATTGTTTATGTGCAGGAAGTTCACCCTTCCTGCATGTAAACAATCTTAGAATGCCCTTTACATTGTCCAAGGAATTAGAAAGTGTTTTGCACTAATATCTAAGCACAAAAATACAATAATAGATATTGCCAAGCCACCAAAATGAATTCCCTTAGCTGGCAAAATATGCCGCAAAGTCTATGTTTTATAGCCAACTCGCTTTCATAGTTTGTCCCTGTTTTGCTGCATAATTAGAATGGTAACTTACTTACATGTTAGCCAGCCTATTACTCAACTAATAAAATCATGACACACAACAGCAAAGACTGTAGTGATGCTTTATTTTCCTTAGTGAGTAGGCACCAACGCATGGTTGTGACTAGGCTTAAGACCTCTCCAATTTAGATTAAAGATATCAATCTATGGTAAAAAGAAAGAAACACGTTTTTAATTAGACTCACCTAGCTAGCTAGTGAGTAGGATTTACAAGAGCTTATTAAAGAAAAAGATGACGAATTGGGCTTTTCATCACCAACAACCCTCGTTTTGCAGAGGGAAATTTGGCTTGTGTCATTGTACTTCATAAATGCTGGCTTCTAATTCCTTCATCGCATTGTTAGTCCCTCCTTAGTACTGCATTGTCTTCATTTGAAACCTCCCACAGCTACTGGCTCTTTTTAGGTCTCGGTAATATCCGGTCGGCAGGCCGGAAGTCCGAGATTTATTGTTACTTAGTAGGCTGCTTTATCCCGCCTCTGTTTTCGTCTCTCCTCCATTGGCTGGCTTCCTAAACAGAGGCCAGCCATTGGAGGAGAGAGCCGTCCCTCCAAAGAAGCTCCGTCTTTTTCGGATTTGGGGGCGTGATTTTTTGCGTTCTTTAGACAGTGACGTCGTCTGTCACTCAGAACCACAAAACCACGCCCACGAATCCGAAAAAATCTGAATCCTGCGGCCGCCATTTTTTTTTCGTTATCGGCAGGGACAACAGCAATGTGCGAACAGCCTGTAGAAGACGAAGTTACAGCTGAATTGTAAGTGCATAGTCTGTGAACAGTACTGTGTGAAGGGAATTCACTCCGGTAGGCTTTGCAAGTCTGTGCAGGCGGAGGTTTGTGTATGCGCCGATGCACGTTTGCTCAGGTTCTGATGAAGGCTGACACAGTGCGCTCGTGCATGTTTGCGCAGATTGGTGCCAACTTGTTTTTTTTTCACAAGGACAGACCGAGTGAGCTCCCCCAGCGAGCTGGGATCTCCGGCACCCAGAGGCTGGGAGAACTGCAGCGGGCATGGAGAAACTCGTGGCCCAAGAAGCTACCGGGCTGTATTCTTCTGCCAGCACCTAACGGCATCGCCCCTTCCAGTGCGCCTTACTGCCAGGAGGAGAAGAGACCGTGCAAAGGTACACTTGTGGAAATGGCTCGGGAAGTGGATGCCTGGCACACTTGGGCGAACAGAGCTGGCCCGGAGGCAGGCGTGCCTGGCCCCCTCCCGCCAGGCCTGCCCCTTCCTTCACGGCTGGCCGCCGCCGGAGGCGCACGGGGCTGGGGAAGCAGCGCATGGCGTCCCTCCCCCTGCTGCTGAGAGTTTGGGGCGAAGATGGAGCGTTACAGGAGCTTCCTCTGCTTCCTTGCCTGCAGCCTGGTGCTGGTCTTCCTCGCCGTCCTCTGCGCCCTGATCTGGGTCTTCCACTGGCTGGAAGGGCTGGGCTGGGACGGAGGCCTCGCAGAGTTCAACTGACACCCCGTGCGGATGATAGCGGGTTTCATCTTCATCCAGGGGATCGGTATGTGCGCGCCGTGCCCGGGGAGCGAGGGACTTGCCACTCAGTAAACAAATGCTGGCCTGGCTGTCCTCAGTTGTGCACCAATGCCAGCGCTGTTTGCGTAACAGCACAGCCGAGCTACTTCCCCCGAGTTTGGAAGGGCCGGGTGGGGAGAGGGAGTGATTAGCGAGTACATAGCTCAGTGGGTTGAGGCACATTTTGCAAACCCAAGCGTGCCCCAATGGCCACAGATTCAACCCCTGACAGACGGTTGAATGCGCACAATTAATAGCGACACTCAGTGACAGCGCTTGAGTAATACAATTGGACTCTAAACTCTTATTGAACTGTTACTGAGACGGGTTCCACGTAGCCGGTCGCAGAGGTTCCATAAATCCGTGCAACTTCACAACGAGACGCGCAGCGATTCGTTTCCTTGCCCGGATGCACCAGATATGATAACTGCCTCTGCTCGGGCCATGATTCCGGGAGACATTGCTGACATTGAGACACAGCTGAGCTCAGAGGTGTGCGGATGCTCACGTGGAATGCGGTGGGCAAGTCCACCGTCAATTTTTAACAACGTGGTAACCCTTACAGGGCTCTGCAAGTGATAATTTGTAGAAGAGATCTGAACTATTTCCTTAAATTCGCAGACAATAGTTCTTTTGGAGAGGAGCATGAGTCCTTTAAATGTACAGCACCCCTTTAAAATCGGGGAGAGTTTTTTTTAACTGTGCCTGATGTGTTATAACGTGTCCATTTGTTATTTGAAAGTGAACAACATAATTCTGTAAATATTTTGCCTTTACTTAAACGGCTTTCAGTCACGTTTGCTCTTTCCTGCTTGATATCCGGAGAGCAGAGTACTAAAGGCACAGGTCTGGAAAAAAATGCAAGTATCTTTAACGATAGGTGCAGTTTGGGAGTGGTCCACGTTTGTCACGCACAACTGTGTCCTGTTATGTCACATAACCAGGGCTCTACTCTCCGAATAAAGAAACAGACGTTGTCCAATGAGACTTCACACTGAAGCTGTTCTGCTGTTAATCCGGGGGTTCTGACCAACCAGAAACACTAAAAGGCGATTTAAAACACAAAATACCCTACTATTACATTCCAAGCACATACTCGACACTCAAGCGGCAGCCCAGTGGAAAAAAGTGCATATTTGAGTTTAGATTAAAAGAAGTGAAAATAGTAAAAAAGAAAACCACCTAAAAACCGCTGTCACTCCTATGCCCATGCATTCATAGCCGCATGCTGGGAGGGGAGGGGGGGCATAATGGCAAGTACCACGCTGGGGTTGTGCATTCCATCCTGCGCCCAGACACCGTGCTTCTCCATCATATGTAATTTTCACCTCTTCATTCCAACCCCGGAATTTTTGCATCCATAATTCTGTTGTGCTAGATCTGAATGAGCTCCAGCACTAACCCGGAGACCGTGCTTCTCCAGCCTTGCACTCTTGGGTCTCTGTACATTTCCAGTCAGTCGTTGTAGGGCAGTGCAGCTCCGGACTGTGCCCTAGTATGTGCCTACAGTCCTGTACCCCCGCCCGGATCTGTGCAACCCACCCATGCTTCCTTAACACCATGAACACGAAGCCATGCGCGTGCCAGGCCAGAGTACATCCAGCTCGAGACTCCTGGATCCCTGCTTCCCACGCTGCGTCCCATTCCAGTACGTTTAGGACAGTTTGCATCTTTCAATGACACACCACTAAATGCTTTTACCATGTTGTGCCACGTGATCATGAACGTTTTAGAAGTTACTTTTCACTTGAATTCGTTATTGCCACGTAGATTCTTAATGCTGGTTGGCTAAACATGTTCATTCGTCCCACGGTGACCTGTTTCATTGTGGGCTTGCAGAGGCAGCAGAATTCCAGTCCAGAAACCAGCCTGTCTACAATGGACGGAGATCTGTGCTGCAGCCTGTGCTCTGAGCGAGAAAAAAAATATGATTGTTGAAAACTAGATCAGAAAAGAAGAAAGATAAATCTCAGCTGTTAGTGTTTAGTGCATCGCAATTTACAAGTGCATCTCAGTGGATATCGAAGTGTAGCCTGTTTGTTACAGGTTATTTATTTTTTTTATCTTTCAGAGGTCAGAAAAGCCCTTCTGGTTTTGTGTTTGAATTTTATTTACAGTCCCTTAAACCCCCAAGACAGTGACCGTGACGGCTCCATAGAAATAGCAGTTTGTCAGAGTTTTTTTAGGCATGTGCATGTAATAATACACATTACCAGTATAGTGTGTACAGTGTGCATTCATACTGGGTAGACATTACACTCTACCAGCTGCGCTGCCATGCTTTCCTTGCCTCCTGATCACCTGTGAGATCCACGGGTCATGTTATTCAGCACGGAGGGTTGAAAGTGAAATTCAAACCCGGTGCATTTGATCCGGAGCTCTACTTCGAAGCTTTGTAGAGTTGTGTGGGGTGGGCGCTTTGTGACGGTGATGGGGTAATTTATTCTCTGAAGGGAACATGTCAACAAAACTCTGATTATCCGGCACTGGTATTTTGGAAAACCCACACCAATAAATCCTACTCACGTGGTGCTCCCCTGTCTGTGTTCCAGTTTATGTGCCTCTGTGCTACCCTGTCTGTGTTCCGGTTTTTGTGCCTCTGTGCTCCCCTGTCCGTGTTCCCGTTTTTGTGCCTCTGGACTCCCTTGTCCGTGTTCCCGCTTTTGTGCCTCTGTGCTCCCCTGTCCGTGTTCCCGTTTTTGTGCCTCTGGACTCCCCTGTCCGTGTTCCCGTTTTTGTGCCTCTGGGCTCCCCTGTCCGTGATCCCGTTTTTGTGCCTCTGGACTCCCCTGTCCGTGTTCCCGTTTTTGTGCCTCTGGACTCCCCTGTCCGTGATCCCGTTTTTGTGCTGTGCTGTGTGTGTGGCTCTGTGTGGGTGCAAATGCAATAGGTCATGCATTTGCGAGCGATTATGCTATTGGCATTGTAAATGACAATGCAATTTATTTAACGATTAAGCTATTGGCAATGTAAATGACAATGCCATTTATTTAACGATTAAGCTATTGGCAATGTAAATGACAATGCCATTTATTTATGATTTTAAAAAAAAAGTCATGAGCAATGCCAATAGCTCTACCTTTAATAATGCCGAGACCATTGCATTGTAAATGCTTGTTACTTCTGATGTTACACTGTATGTCTTATTTAGTCTGTAAGCACTATTTTCTTTCATGGGTTTTGCCCTACTGCAGCTAGGACATGCTTTCCTTACATTCAGTGTGCCCTGGGTGCTTTCACTTTCCCGAGACCTATTGCATTGCAAGCATTTTAATACTTTTGCATCGTTTGGTTACCCAATCCTGTATTTAGTATTAATTGCTTTTCCTGCTCAGCGTGGTGCTGCCGCAATTTATTTTGCAGCTACATCACTCCGCCTGCTTCACAGCCACTGAGTGTCTGAAAAGTTTCAGTGCTCTGTCTATCATCTCCTTGTGTTTGCTTAGTTTAACCATCAGTCATAGATCATTTAGGCAACTTCAGAACACATTTTAAGGTGCTTTCCCTCATGTTTACTGTTCAAATAACATACTGAAAAAATACCATATTTGGATGATTAGGTTCATTTTAGACCCACCAGTAAATGAAAATACCAGCCATGCTAGTAACAAACTATCCAAGTGGCACACCTAGCCATATAAGGTGTTGTTGCCAATTCGCTCACCCGCCTAGCCAAAAGGTAATTAATATCTCATTTTTCACATAGGGACAAATTACGTGTTTCAGTGAACAATGATGCACAATTTCCATGTAATTTCCCAGTGCCTCGCTGTCTGGATTACCAATGTTGTGGAGGCTGTGCTCTGACGCAAGCAAAGCTGTGCCTCTGGTTGAATGCACCATTCTACTTCTATGCTGTTTTTATTATTCAGGGAGAGTCTAAGTTGCACTAAGATAAAATCTTGTGGTGTTCAAATTTTCAAGTGACTCCCCCCTCAGCCTGCAGTGGGGAATTTTCTAGGGTGTTGTATGCGGCTTTCCGTTCCCTCCCAGGCAGGGAGGGACTCTGAAATTTCCTGTCTGACGTCCATATGGCCATACCCCTCCCTTACTGCATGCATGAGTGGGAAAGCAGCAGGTCTATGGGTTTCTGTCTCACTGCTCTGAACTTGCCCCCCTTCTCAGTCAGCCAGTAAGGTTCAGTTTCTGGATTGAAGTGGGGGTGAGAATTCATAGAAATCCTTCCCACCTCCTGAATACCATGCACACATTAGCCACGTGAGGGACACACAAGCAGGAGGGCAGCAGCTTTCATTAGACAACTTCAAGTTGGACTCTCCAGCGCCCACCAGCAGGAGGATTTTATCTAAAAGTCGCAACAGTAGTTCAAAGCGAAGACCTGCCCATCCCTCAGGTGTGCAGAAGACCTGCTGCAACAAGCTGCTGCTTCAGCCTGCATCTTCATCTCTTTAGGCCGCAACCTTTTCCTATCCTTCCCAGGAGGAAGGAATCCATGCTTAGTCCTTCAGTGGCCCAGTCTAACCCCAGAGTCTTAGGAAGAAGACAGTCCTGAACCTCTCATATAGAACTACAGTGTTCACCCAGCCTTTTCTATTCAGTTACTCTTCTAACCAAATGCAACATAAGGCCAAGCTCCAACTTAAGGGGGCCATCTAATCCCCTTTGCACCCCACTCTCCATCAGGCTGACAAAAGCAGACTGAGTAAAGCAGTACTCAAAGCCACATCTAGTTCACCTCAATCACGGTTCCACCACCTCCAGAAAATGTTCAGGCTCAGTGCAGTAGGTCTGCCCCAAAGCTTTACTGACTTACCACATCCAGCACCCAGAAACGCTGTGTGTTGTTAGCCAATCCTTTCCTCTGTAGCAAGAAAGAACAAGTAGGAATCATTTTAATGGATTTTGTAAACCATTTTTGGCCACAATTAAACAGATTTATTTGTATGCCAATAAACATTTTAACTCTATTTGAAATGTCTCATCCAAAATGCAGACAAGGGACTTATGTCTCCATATGCCAGGAATATTGATTAATTAATAACTTTTGGTTCGTTTTTGGCTGTAGTCTGTAGGTCATTCTGACTGGACTCTGTTTTAGGTCCTCGCAGGAATGTGCCAATGAGTGTCTGTTGATTTCAGGATATGTCTAAGACTTTGTGTAATGTGCTTTCTCAAAAGAGAACTGTTTCAGCCTCATTCCAAGC
This sequence comes from Lissotriton helveticus, assembly GCF_964261635.1. NCBI lineage: Eukaryota > Metazoa > Chordata > Amphibia > Caudata > Salamandridae > Lissotriton > Lissotriton helveticus. The sequence continues at coordinate 935,273,533 of NC_136061.1, read as the reverse complement.
TAGGCTCTGTTCGATGCCTAAGCAAAATGTGCAATCTTGACACTTCTTTCTCTGTGCAGCAGGATTGCCTTTTTTAGCATGTTGAAGTTATATGTACTTTTTGCTGATTTGCTATGTTTTTCATGGTTATTGCCTATCATAGAGGAGCATTTCTGCAAGATAATTGCCTCAGGTCAGTTAGCCCTTAGGCTTAGGCCCTGTCATGCCGAAACACATGACTCTACTCCACCTGCAAGAAGAGGGTAATTTGGTATTGCACAACCTTTTCTGGTTGGTTGTGTTTTGTAACATGCATGTGGGCCACAGAAGGTGCTTCAGATTTGGTGCTACCGCATATGTCTGACACAGGGAGGGGCATGTGAATAATTGCGAGATATTGTTACATCAACAGAATATTTAAACCAATATCACTAGTTGTCTGCAGGTCATTTGAACCATGATTTTGAGAACAGAGGGTGTTTATTGCTTCTTCTGAATTCTGTGTGGCATTTGATACCTTTTCTCTTTGGAAAAGTAAAGAAGGTTAACTTTGCAGGTTTGCACATGTTTTTCTATGACCATAAAGTATTACCTATGGTTTGCATGTGTTTTATTACCTGTACCTCTGACACTCATTATCTACATACCTCTTCCTCTTTCTATAGCTCTGTACCTGTTCATCTGGCTACCCAATATTTCCGTCTTTACCTTATGTCTCTACCCCATCACATCTATCACTACCTGATTTATAATTCTACTGCACCTCTCAAAATTTGGGAGGGAGGTAGATTTCATTTCCTTTGAGTGTTCACCTCTCAAAATTTTTGAGGGAGGTAGATTTCATTTCCTTTGAGTGTTTTGACAAATGTTTTCATGGCTGATTTGCAAAAAGGTATTTCTTTACTGTTTGTCATTAGACGTTCTATTCTCCTCAAAGGCACGGGTTCAGAGCTGCTCTTCTTCTAACTTTTACTTTAGTTATTACATGTTCTATTCCCAAAGATTCGAGTCTAACCCATTCTCCCTGACTTTGTACTAGATTTCTCATTTATATGATGATCAGAGTCAAGGACATAGCTGGATGGGAAAGAATATCTAACTACATTGTACAGGGTGTTAAGTCTGCAAGTAACTAGTCAGTTTTCAGAATTGCAGTGATCCTAGTCTTTACCAAAGTTATTGGCTCAATAAGCTTACAAATGCTTAATTTACCAAACATTTCTCTACAAATGAGACCTCTGAAAGGAATCAAATGGTGTTTCATAAAAGGTCACGCCCACAAATGTGGGCCACTTTTCTGGGCATTGCTTGGGCCATAGTGTGATCCCAATCCGACCCTAACAGGAAAGAGGAAGGTTCTGGCACTTTCAGCCACTTACCTTCACTACATGAGGTAATTTAGACAGGATGTTTTTTCAGGTCAGATAGCTTTTGGGTGGCAGCGAAGGTTTTGGAACAGGTAGTATGCTAGGTAAAAGAGACTAATTAAAACTGTCAGTGGGGTTTTAGTGGTGGGAGGTGTATAGCAGCACGGTCCTGGGTATGCCAGGGGCAGAGTGTGAGATTGCAGTAGCAACAGTTGGGTTGCATTGAGAGGGACGACTCACGCATCGAGAATAAAGGATGCTTTGTGGGTGCAGAGAGAGGTGGGCCATTTAGACTTAATCTGCCCCGGGATCCTGGAGCAGGCCTGGATTGGGTTGGGGCTGGTGGCAGGGGTGGAGGCAATAGCAGTCACAGTAATGTTTGGTGTGTTCTTCCAGGCAAACTCAGGGCATCGGTAAAAAGTAAACCTGCGCTGCTGACAAAGGGGTGGGGGAGGCAGAGGTGTCTGCACAAGGTAAAGCTCTACCACATTGGGCAGGGCCTGCTAGGCGACAGGGCAATATAGTGAGGGGCGGAGAGGGGAATTTGCAGTCTCTGTGCCGGCAGAATTGCATGAGGCTGTGCAAAGACAACTGGGATGACTTGTGGCATTTGCCTTAGCCGGGGCAGGCCTAGAGTAATGAAGGTGACACCATGCATGTTATTGTGGGAGGGCGAGTGCTCGACTGACAGCGCAGTAGCTAGTTTGGTCCAGCTGATGGCACCCAGCATGCAATCACGGCGTGGAAGGCAGGAAGAGGTGGGTGGAGCAGGAAAAACAGGATGACCACAGTAGAGGAAGAGAGGCTAGATGTGTTTCAAAAGGAATGGAGGGCGCAACATGGAACTGCCTAAGGTGGTTCCAGAGAAGACGTCTGTAAGAAGTCATACACAGATCTGCATGATACGAAGTTGGACTATGATGAGGACATGGTTTTGAAAGAAGGTTAGACATAAGGAGAGTGAGATGAGAGAGGTGGGAGTTGTCAGAAGAGCTTGTGAAGGTGGTGTTGGGGGACATGGCAGGGGACTCGCAGGGTCGGAATGAGAGGATATATTGGCCCAGGCACCCAAAAAAAAGTTGTCCATTTGCAGATCACAATCTTTGAAGGAATCATTGTGTTGTTAACATCAGGAGCTTATTTTGGAGAGAAATGTGTGGTAAAATATGTTTTTCACAGTTTCAAATGCCAGTAGTATCATCCAAAACTGAAAACATCATTATTCCATTGCAGATCACCCACCTGTCTTTTGACGCACACCTTCAGTTCAATAAAGCTCTCACCGTAAGGTCCCTGAACGCATTGCTCTCTCTTAGATCTCCAAGCGCTTGCTCACCCTCGGACCTCTGGATCCCCTGTTAAGACCCAAATCTCCTGGTGATCCTTAGGGATGCTCAGTCACTTCTAACCAGTTTGGCCACGAAATTCACATTCATCCTCAAGTCTTCCACTCACCTCAAGGACGCATGAGTTATGTGCATCTTGGGACTTGAGGCTCTTATTCTCTATCCCTATCAGTTGGTGTCTCAACCACCCACTTGACAATAGCTTTAGCTCATTATCACTCTTTAGTCCCCTGGGGTACTGCTCAGATTTCTGAAGCTCCATCTCACTCTCAGGTGCCTTTGGATACCAGCTTATCTTCTGGCCATCTGATTTTCCTGTTTACCCTTAGGCTCAGTAGTTCTTGCTCACTCGTACCTAAAAGCTTCAGAATAGCCGCAGTTCAATGAAAACCACATTCACCAGGAGAGTTCCGCGCACTTCATTTGCTGCTGGAACATAGACATCCCAAGATCTCAAAAACTCCCATTTACCCTAAGTGGGCATGGGGGTAAATAATTGTTTTGGGGGTATTGCATCATTTAGGTCCTTGAGTCTGCAGAACACTCTCAGCTTCCTGAGGTTCATGCTTACTGTCAGTTCCCCCAAAGACTTGTCACTCTCAGGTCTTAAAGGTTCCTGATTGCACCAATGACTCCCGCCAACCATACATTGCCCAATGCTCCTCACAGTCATTTACTTGGGGCCTTGTGCCCTACTCAGGAACCCAGGAGTTCCTTCTTAAGGACATTGATCAACGAAGCTCCATCTAACCTTAGGCTCCTGAAGCTCCTGCTCATCTCCAGGCCATTACAACTCCTCCTAAATTCCACATTCAAAGGTTCTTGGTTACTTTCTGAACACTGACTTTCCTGGTCACTCCGAGGTCCAATGATGCTTCTGCCAATCCTTAGGTGGTCCAAAACTCCTTGCTAAACCTAAGGCATTGATGGTTGTACATATCTGAGGCTTTCATCAATCTCCCTTTAGGTTGTCACATAGAGGCCTAGCATGTGATATCTGAGGGGCGTAAGAGCTTGGTACTTGGTGACTACTATTTTGTAAGAAGAAACATGAACTGAATCTGCTTCATATGCTACAGGAAAACACTCCAACTGGAGCCCCTTACATTTTCTATATATTATCTGTACCCTTACTCACCTTTACTGACCCACACATACAAACAATCGTTATCACCTTTTTCTGGCACTCATCCCTCTCTCCATGTGCTTTACTCCCTCATTTCAACTTCACTCTCTCATTCTCACTCAGTGCATTTATTGGATTTTTTGTTTCTCTCTGTCTCTCCAGCAATAATAGCAACTTTTCATTCTCAGTCTCACTCCCTCAGCCTTGCTCTCATTCCCCTCTATTCATTTTACTCTCTCCCTTTATCATTCTCCATCCCACTCTTCACCTCGTTCGCATTTTCTATCTTTCTGTCTTTCTCCCTCGTCTTTTTTTTCATTTCCTTCACCCTGATCTCTTCCCCTCTCTAACTTTCTTCCTCTGTCTATAAATCTACCCTATCTCACCACAGTCTGCCATGTATGATTTCTTTCATTCCAACTCCAATGTCTTTATTCCCCACTCTGTCAATTGCTGTCTCCACATTGAGTTCTACTTCAGTACTGTTTTCTGTCTTGCAAATTCGCCCTTTCTTCTGCTGTGCTTTTCTTTGGCACTCACATTCATTTCATCCTTTCCTTGGACTCTAATGTATCATGTACTACACTTAATTGTAGGAAAGTCAAGCTTTTTGCCATGATCAACCCATTTGTTTGACAGATACTGGTTGTTACTGACTCTGAATGTACCCTCGGCTCTGCTCACCAGGCCCAGAGCCAGTGCTCCGCTTAAAAGGTATATGGTAATTGGTATCATTACAATTGGTTCAGACAACCTACCTGCAAGTCCCTAGCATATGGCAGGGCATATAGGTTTGGAGACCCCAGTGGACTTAATGCACTTAAGTGTACACCGCTGCGGTGTCTCGTGCCATTTTAAAGGCAGCTCTGTCTTGCAAGCTGGTTTTAAAATAAACTTGTGTCCAAATTCCACGTTGGAATAAAAGTAATTCCAAAGTCTAAAACTACTTTTTTATTACATATGTCATCTCTAAGGTCTGCCCTAGGTGCCCCAATGGTAGGGCGCCTTGCTATAAAAAGCAGGGACATTATAAAATATTCCTCTGGGAGGGAAACCCAGCCAGTCATTTTTACCTACTGTAGTGCTGCTAGCTTCGTAGGTTAACATGGGAAGGCTTAATTCAACTTTAATAAAGTCTAGCTTTTGACAGAGAAGCTAGCAACATAATTCAAAGTATCAAAATAATAGTTACAATAAATCCAACAACATTACATGGTCGAATTTATTATAACTATTGCAGGACAATAGTTTTAGAACTTACTTTCCTGAAGTTACCTAAAGCAGTCCTGTAGCAGCCTCTTTTGATTGGCCAGCTGTTGACAGCCTGAGTCAAGATGCCACCTGATTAGGTGTGAAGAGTCCTGGGGCTGAAACAATACAGCCATCTGGTGGGAGGAGATCTTCTGCCTTCCGATGCCAGGTCAGGAAGTGGGCTGGGGAGATAAACTGGTCCTCAAAGAAAAATCCAAGATGTCACAGGAGCCGGGCCAGCCAACACTTCTTTGATCCCCAACTGGATGGGAGCCCTTCGAATTAGATTAGGAGAGGGTCTGGAAGGTGGGTATAGGGAAAAGTTAACCACGCGTGTGGGTTTGATTAGCCCAACCTGAACTCCAAGGAGAGCTTTTCTCAATTTTGATTGTTAAAGAGATGTGCATTCTGAAACACAAATATGCCACACTCCCAGGAAGTAGTCATGGCAGAGGGTTGTAACTTTAACCCCACTGGTTGGGGTGTCCCCCTCTTGCCAGCCCAGAATGAATATGGGAGAGCTGGAAGAGCATCTTAGATCCTTGCCTGAAACATCTGGAAAATAAGGAATGCCCTGCTACATCCTTGGACTGTGCCACAGAAGGCTTAAACTTAGAAGGACTGCATCTGCTGTTGTCTCAAAGCTTCACACAAGAAAGGACTGTTCCTGCCTTAAATGATAAGGAGTGGACTCCCTGAACAGCAACAGGTAGAAACGTGCTGGAAGAAGTCACCTGCAACATCCCAAAAAGAGGATTACTCCAGCTGACAAACTACAGCTGGATCTTCCTGGACTGCATGGGTGCATTGTGGGAGATTGAGTCCTAGCACCCAAGTGGCAATCCAGAGATTCTAAATCCATGGCCTGTGCTAAAAACTCTGCTCTACCTAAAGAACCAAGAACCATCGGGACAACACCTTCTGGAACCATCTTCAAAGCACCCCCAAGAGCCACCTCTCCTATCCCTGGGTCCTCGGGCGGAAGGATGGGTGGGTGAGGGGGGTGTCCGAAGCCCTTAAAATGAAGCTTTTAGGTTCTGTGCGAAAGCAAACAGACTTGTTCACTCCAGAACCACTGCGCTCACACAATTACAAACCCGAGATTTGTCTCCTGGCAAAGCAAATTTCACCACCGCCAGGCTCCAGCTCATTCGCCCGTGATGCCCGGCGGCTCCCCGCAGACCTCTGTCAGCAACGCTCTACCTGCTACCAGCACAGTCCTGACCCTAGAATAGACACTTGGCACAATTCTCAGACGGTAAAACTTCAGCGGAACCTGCCCAGGACTGTATCTGACACACTCTCCATCGCAGTTAGCTAAAGATTTCAAATTTGACCCAGTCTAGCGCGGTACACAGTCAAAATATCGAGTTTTAAATTTCGACCTACCAAAATATCGTGTTTGAAATTTCGAAGGTACAGAATGTCGATGTCAAGAATATCGTAGGACAGAATATCGACCCTAAGGTAAGTAATATCGAATTTATTTATATTGATGTAAGTAATATCGAAGTTAGTAATATCGATATCATATATATCGATGTAACTAATTTCGAGGTCACTAATATCGATATTTGTATTATTTTTATGTTTTTTATTATGTATGTGTTATATGTTTCTGTTAAATATTTAAATTAATTTATATTATATGTGTATTATTTTTATATATTATTAAATTTATTTTTAAGTAAATTATATGTTTTAGTACCGGAGCGGGTTGTGAGTTTATAGGGGAATAGGGTGGGAAGTAATTAAATTGCAAATAATTAATGATTTTTTATGTATAATTAATTTTTTATTTAATTATTAATTGGCAATTAATTATTTTAATTGATAAATTAATTATTTAATTGGTAATTAATGTTATTTTTTATTAAATGTTATGTTTTAATACCGGAGTGGGTTGTGGGTTTATAGGGGAATAGGGTGGGAAGTAATTTAATTGTAATTAATTAATTTTTTTATGTATAATTTATTTAGTAATTACTTATTAATTGGCAATAAATTATTTTAATTGATAAATTAATTATTTAATTGGTAATTAATGTTAAATTAAATTAAATGTTATGTTTTAGTACCGGAGAGTGTTGTGGGTTTATAGGGGTATTGGATGGGAAGTAATTTAATTGTAAATATTTAATTATTTATACATTTTTTGTTATGGATAATTAATGTATTAATTAATTATTAATTGGCAATTAATTATTTGAATACATAATTAATTTATTTAATTGGCAATTAATATTTGTAATTTGTAATTATTTTTTATTCAGTAGAAAAATTCAATAATTAATTGGTAAACATTTTTTTAATTTTTTTTATTTTGTATATTGTTTCTTTATTGTTTTTTAATTGTGATTTAAATTTAAAAAATGTATATTATTTTTATGATTAATAGTTTATTTTTTTATATTTATTATTTGGTGAGTAATATTTAATAATGATTATTTATTGGTGTTTGTTAATTTATTGTCAATTAATTATTCAAATGTTATTGGTTTTATTAATTAATAATATTTTTTTTATGTTGATGTATTAAAAAAATTAATTATACATTATTTCAAATATAAACATTATTTATAAGTTTGTTAAAATAAAATTCTACGCTATAAAACGCTTTCCCTACTGTTGCACCCTTTGGAGTTGGAATAGTAATTTTTCCCCCTACGCTATCCAAAGCTTTCCCTACTGTTGCACCCTCTGGAGTTGGAATAGTTATTTTTCCCCCTACGCTATCCAACACTTTCCCTACTGTTGCACTCTTTGGAGTTGGAATAATAATTTTACCCCTACGCTATCCAACGATTTCCCTACTGTTGCACCCTCTGGAGTTGGAATAGTAATTTTTACCCGTACGCTATTCAACGTTTTCCCTACTGTTGTGGAGTTGGAATATACATTTCTACCCGTACGCTATCCAACGCTTTCCCTACTGTTGCACTCACTTGAGTGGGAATAGTAATTTTTCCCCCTACGCTATCCAACGTTTTCTCTACTGTTGCACCCTCTGGAGTTGGAATAGTAATTTTTCCACCTACGCTAAAAAAGTAAAGTAAAGTACCCCCTACGCTATCCAATGCTTTCCCTACTGTTGCACCCTTTGGAGTTTGAATAGTAAATTTCCCCCCTACGCAATCCAACGCTTTCCCTACTGTTGCACCCTCTGGAGTTGGAATAGTAAATTTTACCCGTACGCTATCCAACGCTTTCCCTACTGTTGCACTCACTGGAGTGGGAATAGTAATTTTTACCCACCCGCTATCCAACACTTTCCCTACTGTTGCACTCTCTGGAGTGGGAATAGTAATTTTTCCCCCTACGCTATCCAACTCTTTCCCTACTGTTGCACTCTTTGGAGTTGGAATAGTAATTTTACCCCTACACTTTCCAATCATTTCCCTACTGTTGCACCCTCTGGAGTTGGAATAGTAATTTTTACCCATATGCTATCCAATGATTTCCCTACTGTTGCACTCACTGGAGTGGGAATAGTAATTTTTACCCACCCGCTATCCAACGCTTTCCCTACTGTTGCACTCTCTGGTATGGGAATAGTAATTTTTCCCCCTACGCTATCCAACTCTTTCCCTACTGTTGCACCCTTTGGAGTTGGAATAGTAATTTTTACCCTTACGCTATCCAACCTTTTCCCTAATGTTGCACTCATTGGAGTGGGAATAGTAATTTTTCTCCCTACGCTATCCAATGCTTTCCCTACTGTTGCACTCTCTGGAGTGGGAATAGTAATTTTTCCCCCTACGCTATCCAACGTTTTCCCTACTGTTGCACCCTCTGGAGCTGGAATAGTAATTTTTCCCCCTACGCTATCCAACGTTTTCCCTACTGTTGCACCCTCTGGTTTGGAATAGTAATCTTTCCACCTACGCTATCCAACGCTTTCCCTACTGTTGCACCTTTTGGAGTTGGAATAGTAATTTTTCTTTTTACGCTATCCAACGCTTTTCTTACTGTTACACCCTCTGGAGTTGGAATAGTAATTTTTACCCATACGCTATCCAACGCTTTCCCTACTGTTGCACTCACTGGAGTGGGAATAGTAATTTTTACCCACCCGCTATCCAACACTTTCCCTACTGTTGCACTCTCTGGCGAGGGACTAGTAATTTTTCCCCCTACACTATCCAACGCTTTCCCTACTGTTGAATCCTTTGGAGTTGGAATAGTAATTTTTACTCTTACGCTATCCAACGCTTTCCCTATTGTTGCACCCTCTGGAGTTTGAATAGTAATTTTTACCCTTACGCTGTCCAATATTATTTATATTTATGTATTTAATATGTTACATAATGTTGTATTTAATGATTTTTTAAAATATTGAAAGTATATTTAATTGTTTTTATTTATTAAATATAATAATTATTATTTATGTTATTATTTTATGCGTGTTGATGTATTTGTAATTTATAGTATTTGTTAATATTTTTTAATTAATTAAAATATATATATATATTATTATTATTTAAGTATATGTTAAATATTGTATGTTTAATTTTAATTAAATGTTTAATATTAAATATGTATTATTTATTCATTTTAAACATTATAACATATTTTTAAATAAGTTTAAATTATATATAAGTATTATTTACTTAATTTAACTTTTTTTACTTTACAAAAAAACGATATTTTTAATTACGATATTTTTAACATCGATATTTTAGTTTCGATATTTTTGTACTTACCATGTTGTAGATAGGGTGTCGATATACTTGCCTTCGATATTCCAGCGTCAATATTTTGTCCGTCGATATTCTGACCCTCGATATTCTGTCATAGATTCGTCTAGCGCGACCAGATGTCCCCATTCATCATTTATTGTAACATCCAATATCAACGTCTAGGACCACTTTGTTTTCTGTACCAGATGTCCCCAGTTGGCGCTTTATGCTATTAGGCACTACATTACCATTTATTCTTTAAAAATTCCTATCTCTGGTACCCTACATTGGATTTTTTTCATTTTGATGTCATTTTAAATACTCTAGTTTTATAAATTGGGGTTGGATTTTGTGTTGTGCCTTTTACTTATTTACTGTTTTCGCAATATTAAATGCTTTGCACACCTGTCTCCTAAGTTAATTCTGACGGCTTGTCAGCCAAGCTACCAAGGGTTAGCAAGGATTAATTTATTGAGAATTGACTGGCCCTTATTTGCGATTGTGGGGTTAGTGCTAGCTCTAGGTACCTGCCTGCACTTACTATTAACCCGCCTTCCAACACTTATATTCTGATGTGTTCTATTTTTTCGCTTGCTGCAGTCAGTAGTTTTCTGCTTTAGCAAACCTCAACATTTGCAGAATACCAGCATTCTCCATGCAAATTGTATGGATTTCGGTCCTTGTGAGTAATTTGAGTTTTGAAGTCTTCCAACGGTGATTCAGGGCAGTGGAAGGACCTTGTGTTAGCTTGGGTAGTGGATAGACCCAGAGCATGTCTTCTAGTTTTTTTTTTGCAGAGTTTTATATAGCGCAAACTTTTTTTCGCAAACTATTTTTTCGCTTGCTGCAGTCAGTAGTTTTCTGCTTTAGCAAACCTCAACATTTGCAGAATACCAGCATTCTCCATGCAAATTGTATGGATTTCGGTCCTTGTGAGTAATTTGAGTTTTGAAGTCTTCCAACGGTGATTCAGGGCAGTGGAAGGACCTTGTGTTAGCTTGGGTAGTGGATAGACCCAGAGCATGTCTTCTAGTTTTTTTTTTGCAGAGTTTTATATAGCGCAAACTTGACCCGAATCGGGTATCAGAGCGCTTTACATAGCACCAGTTACATTACATGAGGACACACACATTAATTTTTGTTTGCCCAGAATCACAGGAGGTTCAGCGTCATTGCCGAGACTCAAACTCAGTTCCCCAGATTCGAGGTCGACCGCCCTAGCCGTTAGGCTAACTCCTCTCCCAGTAGGGTGGTAATGGAAAAGCCACCTATTCCTGTAGAAGTGCTAGAACCAGAGGAGAATGGATTGGTGTTTCCTTTAGCAAACTGTTTTTTAGGAAAATGTCATTGGTGGGTTCCACTGTAGATACAGCACTTCCTCTAGGTGTCTGCCAACTTCTAAATCAAACCTTAGACTATTGAACCGTTAGAGAACTCAGGAGTGTATGATGTACTAATCCACCAGTTCCTATTCTTACACTTTTTTTCATCGTTCACTCTCATCTCTATTTCTCTTTGCGAGGGCTCCCTGGTTATATTACAAAATGGAATTTAGGCCAAGGCTTGGTGTGGAGACAGACAAACCACCGGGTGAGGATGATGGAGAGTTGTGATTACAATAGATGACCCCCTACAAGGTCGGCCCAATCTGCACATACAGCCAGCAGATTCCTAGTACCACATCAACCCTTTTTGGAATGCTCTCTCAAAATGAGATTGGAATGAAGGGCAAGGGGTCAGGGCAGATTGGTGGTGCATGCTGGTGTTTCAAGATGGGCTTTTGCTCCAGAGAATAGGGTTGCTTCAAAAGTGAATGCTCTAAATGTAAAAGGCATACTGTTTTGCAAAGCTTTGGATAAATGCCTAGAAGCGGGCAATGGCAGGCAGATGGGTGGGTGTGTAGGTTGACAGAAACAACAGCCTATGCCAAAGAGAGCTGAATACAGTTAAGGTGGACTGATTGTGTCTCCAACTTGCCAGATATCTTATGAAGAAGCTAGAATGGAGATTTTGGGAGAGGTTTACATTTGAATTGGGATACCAAGGTCCTAGGAATTAGAGGCGGGTGGATTTAAGGTCAGGCACAGATTTAAGTTGATTTATCATTTATCTTGGTCAAGAGGAGAGTCCATAAACCAAGACACAGCAGAGCAAATGCATCGGTAGACAATGCTATGAAACTGTTAGTGGGACAAGTTCAGAACTGGGTAAATGTGTTGTTAAGTAGTCTTTTCCTCTCAAGCCAGTGTACCCTTCTGATTATGGGTTACTCTTAATGCAATCTGAGGGTTTGGTGTTTTTATAAACTTTTTTATGGGCTTTTGTACAGGGTAGAGTTTGGTGTTTATTTCAAATGTTTTACAGATGGGCTGTTCCATTTCGTGTTCACATTTTTAATTTTTCTGCACTTTCCTTTAATGTTTTTGTTTTTTAAAGGAAGAGTATTAGGGGTGAACTTTACCTATTATATGGATGATTTTGTGTTGATCAGCCCACCCGTCTCGGAGGTGTGTGTGAGAGGTTTGATGACATTTTAGATGTTGATAACACAAACTGGGAGTTCCTATGGCACCCAAACAAAATGAAGGCCCAAATACAATAGTGACGTTTTTGGCATTGAGATGGATACAGTTCTCATGCAGGCTGGTCTGCTGAAGAGAAACACCAATGAGGTTGTGATGTTGAATGAAGTTGAACACAGTGATGAGTGCTAGGAAAGTGACTAAAGTTGATACAGATTCTTTTAGGGCATCTGAACTTTGTGAATCAGGTGGTGAGAGCAGGAAGGACCTTTTGCAGAGGGTTGAGCTTTGCAATATCTGGGGAGGTTTTGCCTCACCAGAGGATAAGGATTTCCATGTCACTGAGGGAAGATTTAATGGTTTGGATAGGTTTCTTGGAAAAGTTCAATGGTGTTTCCAGGTTGTTGCATGACGAGGAGCTGCTGTCTAAATATTCTGCTTTTTTCCACACACAGCAAGTGCTCATGGCTTTGGAATAGTAGATAATCTGCAGAGGAGCACCTGAGAAATAGCTGAAGCATGGCAGGACATAGCACATTTGGAAGGTTTCCTTTGGTTATGGCAGTTGTGCAGGGTGCTGAACTGGCAGATAAGAGTACAATTTAATGTTGATAACTAGGTACCTTGGTTCTTGGTTAAAGGCCCGAAGGCAAAAGACATGCAAGTTTTGAAGCTGCTGCACAAATTTATGTTAGCACCTTACGGATTAACATTGAGCCACACAAATGCCAAGTGTGAACAACAACATTGCGGATGCTTTTTTCTGTTCACAGTGTTGGAAACTCTGTGAGCTGGCCCTAGCTGTGTACAAACAGACTGGTTGACAGAATTGGAGGCTCTAGGGAACTAAGTGTACTGGAACTCTTAGGCTATTTGTCAGCACCACCTACTAAGAGAGGTTATTAGCAGGCTTGGAAAAGGTTTGTGGTACACAGAGACGCAGGGTTGGCAATAAGGAAGAGTTGGTTGAGCACATAGAGGATGTGGTCCAATTTATTTTGTATCCAATGTAAATGTAAATGGAGGATGGGATTTCGACTGTTACTATTGCAGGGAATTTAGTGGGGGCTTTCATTTTTTAGCAATATGTTTTTTGGGTTAGTGCCCTATTTTTGGCAAGGTAGACAAGTGGATGTTGACCAGTTGGGCAAGGAAGGTGGAAGGATAGGAAACTTGTTAAGTACAACCTACCGAAAGAAGAGGTTAAAATGTTACCACTGTGTTGCTATTCTGATTTCGAGGTTGGTTTGCTATTGCTATCATAATTTGGTTGTTTTTATGGTGCTTTTCAGATTTCAGAGCTGTTGAGTGACATAAGAAAGATGTTGCCAATAGTAATGTGCTGATGCAGAGCGAGGTTTTAGCAGAATCGTTAAATGGTTTGGTAGGTCAAAGACAGTTAAGTCAGGGAAAGGGTGATGGGTGTTTTTAGAGGGGTGTAGGAGTGCAAAATGTGTCCACTGGAAATGTGATAACTGTTTAGAGAGAGTGCAGGTGGCTCTTTTTAAAGAGGTTTTTTGCCATGCCGAAAGTTGAAGGCTGATGGCGTTAAATGTCCAGGGGTATTTCATGAAGGTTCCAAAGGTTTTGGACCTACAGGCTGCGTAATATGGCCTGTCAAGATGGCCGATCAGACACACAGCTAGTGCACTCCTCAGTCCTTACTTTAAATCCTGCATTATCCTGTCCTAAACTTGAGTTGCACTATGAGGAGATCCTGTTGGTCCACAGAAGATATCCTGAGACCGTAATCCTGGGTCACACTCCTGACCACCAATGCAGAGATGAGAAATCAGTTGGTGCCACCACATCATAGAAAGTCGGCAGTGGAAAGGCTGCGCAGAACCATCAGCCATCTCTCCGTAGAGCATTGGGGCCCACCCGTAGAGACTGCAGAGCGGGCGGATGGCTCGCAAATTTGACCGGAATTTATTCTGGGCCGGAGGGCAGTCTGCTGTCTCAAGGTGCAACACGTTGGGGCTGGGGCCTTTAGATGGACAGCCGCGGCCCTCTGGTAGCGATAGCACCCTAAAATATTAAGTGGCAGCCTGAACAGTGCCGGCCGCACTGCATCCTACCTCCTCTGCTGGTGCCCACCCGTAAAGACTGCAGAGCGGGCAGATGTCTCACAAATTCGGTGAGTCAAGGTGCACTCAGAAACTGGGCTGGAACACACCAGCGACTGGTCCAGACAGACTGAACGTGCCCTGGAAGCAAGGCCGGTCTACAGGGAGTTCGGGGGCCACCCGACCCCTGGGGGGACTACCCCTCGGCACATCGGGAGGGTAGTGCAGTTCATCGACTGCCATTTTGTTTTGGGCTACACATGCAGCCCAACCATTAGTTATGGGGTGATTTTGGACTTCCTGCCACTATTTTAGGTTCAGGTGACCTAGTGGCTGTGGGCAGAGAGAGCTTGGTATTTTTCTCTAGTGAATTATTTGTTAACGTCAGTGGCTTAGCCGCTCTAAAATAGATCAAGGAGCACAGGGAAGAATGTCACACTGCATGCAGTAAGTTTGGAGGGCCCCTTTCCGGTTGCGTGGGCGGAGCGGTAGGCAAGGAGCTGTGGGATGGCCTCCAGGTTAGTTTTCCGCCACAGGTCTGGGGAAAAAACGAGGACATGTCAGCTGCTGTCAGTGCTGAGTATGGCTTTGTTTCAATAGGAAGTGCATGCAGCAGATTACTGCACACACTCCTTTCACATTGGTGCAGCGTAGGAAGCAAGAAATAGAGTCTGGGCACATGAGGATATTATGCCGCTGGGCCACTGGTTGTCTGAGTGTTACAGGCGCTACGTGCATAATTTGGGGGGTGAGGGGCAAGCGGCGGATGCAAACATGTGAATCCTTCCTGCTTGTTTGTTTCTTTCCAGGTTCAGCAGCAGGTCCAGAGGCAGAGGAGGTGGCCATTTGCCTCGTGGGACACTCATCAAGTGGGAAGCCATTTAGGTGTGCCAAAGGGACTTAGGGACTATTTTGGGTTTAACCACTGTCTTTTTACTATTACATGAGAAGAAAAGAGGGACATGTGTTGAAAAGAACATATGCCGAGCTTGAATGGTAGGATGGTGGGAGGAAGGTGTCGGATGTTTTCATTTGACACCTTGGGGAGAAGGACACATGAAGAGGTATTTATCAATCATTAAGGAGAATTGCGGAGGATGCTTTGTCTTGTGAACTGAGTGTGTGCCAAGAAGAAATTGGAGAGGAGCGGCAAAGGCCCCTGCTACTGATAGAGCAAGGAGGAAATTGGATAGGGAGATGTCCTATTTTTAGCTTGGTTTTGGGAGGATTAGGCATTCAGATCTAAAATTGGAGGCCAGAGAGTTCTATTGGGGAGAGAGGGTCTACTTGTCCAGGATTGCTATGGACTTATATTTGTTGGAGCTTCGAGAAGTCTTGGTCAGGACTTTTAATATTAGGCGTTAGGACTTGTGCTAACAGGGTTCACGGGTTGGGAGAAAAAGGTGGTAGTCTCTCCCACCTTTTTCTGGGCGGCGGGGCATGGAAAGTTTGCCAGAAGTTTGGTTGGCGCTGCCGGTTGGTGAACCATGTGCAAGGGAAGGGTAAGCAGGCAGTTCAAGGTTCAGTTTAGAACATTTGGTTACTTACAGGCAATCTGAGGATGTAGGTATAACAGAAAGTTGGTAATGTTGAAATGCACTACATTTAAAGGAGTTAGCTGCGGGGTGTGTGTGTGGGGGGAGGACATTGGTTAGTTCACTTGATGTATAGTGAGGTTATAGTTTTGTAAGGTGGTTTGCCAGCAAATGTTTGTGATGTGTACCAATAAAGAGGCAGTTTTCTCACATTTAAAGTGGTCGGTCTGATGTGCTGCAACCCTCCCTCCCAACTTCTGATTCTGCCGAGATTCAGGTGCCTATAACCAGTTGCGGCTGGCTGTTTTATTTGGTGGATATAAGAATTTGGATCCCCCGTTTGTGTCGGGTCCCCTTTGGATGTGCATGCCAGGGGCTAGCACAGGAATGCACGTTGACTGGTCTGGGATGGCATTATACGGACACAGCCTTGCAGTGGCACAAAGACAAACTTGCCCACAAGTAAGGTGTCCCGAGCCAGGGGACCCGTCAAAGAGGTAAGCTAGGAGCAGCTGGTGCCACACACACGAGGTCCGGAGTGTGACAGAGAGTAGGATCCCAGTGATGAACATGAGGCTCTCCCTTGTGTGGAGTGCCTAGAAATCCCATAACTGGATCTCACCTACATAATGGGAAAAGAGAGGTCCACTAAGCATCCACAGGACAATACCACCACCCACTACATGACTCCACAAGTTTCCATTCAGCACTCCACCCTCCAGACTGCAGAACAATCGATGGAGACGCCTAAGGTAGTGGTAATAGAGCCATCAAGGGCTGCAATGATCGCAGCAATACAAGGTCTCTGGGAGGCAATCAAGGGAAAATGTATTTGGTCTTCATGGAGGTGAACTTGCTATGCACAGACTTGCGCAATTTGGCCAGCAAAGTGAAAGGGCGGAGTGCTCGATTGGAATTTTGCAAGGAGAGGTATAAATGTGTAAGGAAAATTTGGCCTCGGTCTCAACTGTTACCAGGCACTTGGAGGACAGGGCAGAGGACATTGAAGGTCAACCCTGCAGCAACAATTTGCATTTCATGAGGGCTTCCTGGGGATGGTATAGGAAGAGAGATTCTTGGAGGACTGAACTGCAAATTGTTTTCTGTGGAGAGTGCCCATAGGGCCTTGACCATGCGGCTTCTCCAGGGTGCACCTCCACAAGCTTTCATAGCCTGAATCAGGGCTGGCTTTAGAGCGGTGCGACCGGTGGAGCCACACCTGGCACTGACCTCGGGAGAGTCGCTGTGTTTAGAAATAACTTTTGATTTTAAAAGCACTGTCTGTTTCCTTGCATCCAGCTGTTTCCAAGCAACATATAAAGTGTCAGCGCAGGTGATTAGTGTTTCTACTGGTGAGAGTTTTATCTAGTGGTAGTTTGGGCTCATCATAAAGTAGTGCAGAGGGTTAATATGCCTGCTGCATGGAACGTGTGCCATGTTGATCAGATAACAGTAAAACTCATTTTTTGGAACATTTCCTATAGACTGATTCACACATTATTAATTCTCTCCTCTGTTTAACGTGTGCGTGACACCCTAGGGTTGGTATGAGTAGCGCTCTAAACCAAAACTAATGCATGTTAGAGAGGGGTTATGGAGCTATGAGTGGCACTGTTGGAAGATGGGTGTAAGGGAATCTGTGGAGAAGGTGGTCATATGGGGGGGGGGGGGGGGAGATTGTTTGCCCGGATGCCTCGGACTAAAGCCAGAATCTTCTATATCAAGGACTGAGACTGTATTCTGAGAACAGGCAGAGAAAGGGGGTACTATTGATTTGAAAATAGGAACATTGTCCTCTACCCAGACTAAAGTCGTGAAGTACAGTTGCAATGTAAAACTTTTCTGGACGTCAAACAGAAGCCTGGGGCAATGAATCTTACATATATGTTAATGTACCCAGCTCAAATCCGGGTGATAGCAAATGGTATGACCTCCAACTTCACTATGACACAAGGGGAGATTTTGACCTGGTTGGAGGTGTGTGAGAGGTACCCCATTCGGAGATCACGGGGTTACAGAAGTGCATAGGCAGGGATGGCGCTGTGAGGAACAAGAATTAGATTAGGCCTCGCACGGGGAAATAGATTGTACTTTCTCAGTCAGTGTTCAGCATGATGCAACTAATTAATATGCAAAGAGCGCCCCTATGGCATAAGACACCCTCTTTGTTACATTCTGTCATTTTTCTTCATAATCATTTTCTCTGCTCCCCTTGTAAATAGGTTAGCGTCGGTCAACAGGACCGGTGTCATTTTGTTTAGCCAACTCGTAGCACTGTTTGTAAAAACCTCCATGGCTCTGCATTTTCGCATCTCCCCGTTCTCAGGAGAAATAGCTAAACACATGTAGCGAGCAGCTGCTTCTGCTTTTGGGGCCCGTCAAGGTTGTAGGAGGGGGCCGGCCAGATAAGCACATTCTTGCAAGCGCTGTGCGGACTCTCACCGAAACTACTAGTAGGGAGTCGACCGGCGTGACCTAGCTATACTGAGCTCAGATAGACGCTTTGTGTGCCATATATGGGCATATCCCTTGCCACCTCCTGTACCAACTTGTACTTTCCATCTTAGGTAACGGTTGCAAATTGTGATAGTATATATGTGTTGACCTGACAATGTGCCAGCAGTCTCTCTGCGGTCCTCGGGGTGTGAGGTCGTTGGGAGCTCCTCTGGCAGAGTATTATTTGTTTAATAAACGCTTGAACTTTCTACACTGCCAATCGACTGATTATTGATGAAAGGTATTTAGTAATTGTGCGTATAATCCTTTGGGGGTTTGTGAAATTTCGGTACTTCAGTTGGCGACTCCGCCGGGACTCCACGTTGGGGTCATCCCTCCTTATATGGAAAATAACGGGACATTACGAAGGGTGTTCTCGGTCGGGGGGGTGGACTGACCAAAGAAAGAGGGCTGCTCCGCTTTTCCGATTGGGAGAAGCCTTGACTGCTAGTTGCCCCACGCCGGAGTCCAACGGGTGAAACCCGGAAGAACAGATCGATTGGCAGTGGAGAAATTTGCAATCAGACCTGAGTGCACCAGGTGAGTGTTTTGTCTCGTTTCATGTCGGATATCCTTCTGCATTTGGTTTTGGAATTTGGTGGTCATAGACCACGGAGATCGCGGTATTTTGAAAGGGGGTCTGATGGGGCAGTAGTTAGACTGCATGGGCGGACGCCCCTATTTGGTTTTGATAGAGATATGACTAACACGCCTAAGTGTAACTTGTGAAACGCTCACACCTGGCCGGATCGCCCTCTGAAATGCTGATGGTCAGGCTTGGGTAGCACTCGGACAGATCTGGAGCGGTGCTTGAAAAAGCGGGCTAAGCCAGCATAGTTCGGGAGGTGAACCAAGAAGGCCATTGGATGGTCGGAAGGTCGGTCTGTGGTTGTGAAAAACCTGTGTGGCTATCTCTAGGCAGCCCCTACGGTGAGGCTGTTTTGATCTTTGGTTCTTTAGACTTTGGAATATACCGGTTCTCCACAGACGAGAGTCGACGGGCTCCGTCCTTTCATTTGGGCTAGCATTGGTTCATATTGGTTTGTTTTGTCTGTATTTCTATCTGTGTTCCGTTTTCGTTTATTTGTATTCAGGATGGTCATATGACTTTTAGGGTATGAATGAGTGATTGAGTGAATAGTTGAACATGGCCATGTATGTAGGAGAGTATTGCAAATAATAACTTGCCTTTTTTCCCTTCTACAGCTACAATTAGAACAGTAGTAAAACCATGCCGTGCTTCAGTAAATTATGCTTTGGCTGTACCAGCCAAAATAGTACTAGATTAGAGGAAAGTCAGCCAGCCCCTCCGGAAGGTACTCCCAGCCATGACTTATACTGTAAGCACGGGATTGGACCCTTGGTGTTTAATCGTCTATGGCACAAGTACACCAAAGATAATGTAGAGCTGCAGTGGCCATTAACAGGGTCCTTCGATGAGAAAAAGATCAATTATTTGCAGGAACGTCTGTTCGCAAAACGCAGCAGACAGTCCATGTTCGATACCCTGAGGACATGGCAGAAAGAGGCCACCCGCAGAAGAGTGAGGGCCGAGAAATTGGTAAAAATGAAGCAAGGTCAGACCATTACTCAGAAAGCAATTGAGCATGACAAGAACCAGACCGAGCAGAACATCGAGTACCTAGATCGACAATTCCGGTTGGAGGTAGATAAGAGCTATGTTGTCTGTAAGGAAGCTGTAGATGAGATAGAGGATCTGTTGGACGTTCGCCCCCCTCTGCCATATGCTCCGCAGCGGATATACCCAGCGGTGCCTCTCACGGCACCCACAGCCCCTGTGGCGTCGGCTCAAGAGGGAGCCCCGCCCCGGGCTCCCACCGATGTGCCGGGCACCGTTGCTTCCTCTGCTAGGAACTTAGCCACCCTGATCCCAGACACACGCCACCCCTTGGGGGCAGTGGGTGTCTCCCCAACGATATTAACTATGCCTAGCCCCGTAGGAACTTCCCAGTCAGCTAGCACGACACCCGAGTGCAGGGGTCGGGCTCCGATTGGGGATCCAGAGGGCTCGCGTATTAGACGATTATTTACGAGCGGGTCTGTAGGCTATGGAGAAAAAGAAGCAATAGCTGACCAAGCAGTTAGATGGATGTACAAAGACATATACACCTTAACCGACATATGGAGTACCATGAAAGATTTTGAGCCGGTGATGCAACAGACTGCCCTGCGACACATGTCCCGATTCCTTATTGAAATCTGGGAACAGTGTTTTGGGGAGAGAGGATTAGCCCCACAAATTCTGTATGACATGAAGGACCGTGCCCATAGATTCGAATTGAGCCCAGAAGAAGTTTACAAGAATGTTGACACTCTGGTGGGTTATCGAGGCAGACTCTTTTCACGTTCCCTGAGTTAGGTTCCCAGCACCCCATGAGGGAGGTGCACCCCATTTATCATCCTGAGGTAACTGAGCTGCGTAATGATCAAAACGTAATAACACGGGACCGAGTAGAAGCCAGGTTTCAGGAACAATGGGTTTATACGCCATGGAAACGAAGTGAAGTGTTGGCTTTAAAAGCCCAACTTCCGGACCCCCGAAAGAATCCCACTGCCTATTATAAGGAATTAACAGAGGCAGCGTCCTCCGCTGTCATGACTTTAGCCGATATTGAGTTGTTTTTCGGGTTGTTGGTTCCTGTAGATATATGACGGCAAGTCCACGATACTCCCCACGCGGCCGAGTTGGGGGGCACCTGGGATGAGCTAAAAGCATGGGATCAAGACCGTAAGCCAGGGGATAAGCCGAAGGCTGAAATAATTGCCTTACCAGCAAAGATTATAGCTTATATGCATACCTTGATCCCTCCACGAAAGGTGGATTGGGATAAACTGACTGCTTGCAGGCAAAAGAAAGATGAAAGTGTCTCCGATTTCTTTACCAGATTCGAGGGAACTTTCATCGATTTTAGTGGTCAGGACCTCGCTAGCGAGGGGGGAGTACGATTGTTCGTGAATAGATTTGTAACGAATCTGATGCCTGAGATTTCGACCCGACTGCAAGCTGCCGAAAGCACGTGGACTACGTCCTCCCCTTCTATCATATTAAGCATGGCCCAGTATTACGAACACAGGGAAAACGTGAGTAAGGATAAAAATGAAAAGAAGACTAAGGATCTTAAAACTCGAGTGTTGTTGCAGCAAGTTATGAGGGGTCGAGGCACAGGGAGAGGCGCCAGAGGGCCCGGGTCCAGCGGGCCGGTCTCCAGAGGAGGAGGAGGAGGGGGTCAACCCTCCCGATGGGGACCCAATCAGTGCGCATATTGCTGACAGGAGGGCCATTGGAGAGACCAGTGTCCGTTGTTATTAGAACAGAACGGAGCTGTTCGAGGAAGGGGTCGAGGACGAGGCGGCTCAGACCGCAGTGATATGCACAGAGAAGGAGCTGTGCAGGGAGAACACGAGCGAAATCATTTCGATAAAACACGAGGCACAGGTAGGCAATACTACAATGAAGAGTATGGTTACGAAGATCAGGATAAATTCGGAGATGTATAGGACAGCCAAGGACAGAGTGGGGGGCAAGTCTTGATACCGGTTAATCAGCAAGGACCCTATGTGACAGGGGAGTTGATGGGGACCACCGATAAGTTGCTGATTGACACCGGAGCAATGAATAGTTTGGTTGCTCGCTCGTTGGTCCCAGGGGCCGCTCTGTCCGGGCAAAATAATGTTTCAGTGGGATTTTCAGGAGTTCCTGTAATCAGCCCCATCTCTCAGCCTCTCCCTTTCACGATTGGCCCGTTCACTATGGACTCTCCATTCCTTTTAACTTCCAGTGGTGGAGAGAATCTTTTGGGTTTGGATATGTTAAATAGATTGAACGCTAAAATACATTGCTCCAGATGGTGTTTATTTGACTATTCAAAATCCCGATGTAAGTACGAGACTGTGTTTTGCTAAAAAAGACCCATTGCCGTCTGAATTTGCGGGCATACCACCCAGTTTGTGGGCGACAGGAGATACGGATGTCGGTAAACTGGATATCCCTCCTGTCCGCATTACATTAAAACCCGGTGCTAGATTGCCCCGCATACCGCAATACAAGATCTCCCCAGCGGGAGAGCGAGCTTTGCTTTCTACAATACAAGACTTGATTGATAAAGGGGTGGTTGAAGAAACTGCATCAAACATCTGTAATAGCCCTATCCTGCCTATTTTGAAAAAATCTCCTGAGACCGGGGCCCCTGAAAATGTTGATGTCTATCGTTTTGTGATCGATTTACGAGAAGTTAATAAAATAGTGGTGCCCCAATTCCCGGTGGTTTCGGACATCACTACAATCCTTACTATGATACCTCCCACTGCTAAGTATTTCTCTGTCATTGATCTGAAGAATGCCTTCTTCAGTATCCCCATCCATCCTGATAGCAGGCAGGTCTTCGGCTTCTCATTATCTGGCCAAAGCTTCAGATTCTGTTGCGCTCCTCAAGGTTATACCGAAAGTCCTAGCATCTACAGCCAAGCCCTTAAGGCGGTCTTGGATGACCTGTCCTTGCCAGATGGTAGCATGCTCTTGCAATACGTTGATGATTTGTTGATAGCGTCTGACACTGAAGAGGGTTGTAAAGAAGCCACAGTTAAACGGTTGCACCATCTAGCGGACAGAGGTAATAAGGTTTCCCTGTCCAAGTTCCAATATTGTCGACAGGAAGTGACCTACCTAGGTCACTTACTATCGAAGGAGGGTAGACGTTTATCACCTGAACGAATTACTACCATTTCTAACATGCCTGTGCCTTGTACTCAACGTGAAGTCCGCGCTTTCCTTGGCATTACCTCTTATTGTCGTCAATGGATCCCTAATTTTTCTCTTCTTGCTAAACCTTTGCTACACTTAACCACTAAAGATGTGCATGAACCCCTCCCTTGGACTGATGAATGTCAATCTGCTTTTTCTTCTTTGAAATCTGCTCTGTGTTCTGCTCCTGTCCTTGGCACTCCTGACTACCGTAAACCTTTTGTACTATATGTACACGAGGTCGACGGTTGCTCGCTCTCAGTGTTGACACAGGGTTTTGGTGGTAAGCAAAGACCGTGTGCTTATTTTTCGGCCACATTGGATAACGTGGCCAGAGCACTTCCCAGTTGCCTGAGGGCCACAGCGGCTATAGCGGCGGCCATCAGGCAATCAGAAGGGCTTGTTCTAAATTCTAATTTGACGGTGATGGTGCCGCATGCTGTGGATGCATTATTAAACAAAACAAAACACAGCATCTGACAAGCGCGCGCCTCACGGGTTATAAATTGACTTTGTTTGCTCCACATGTGACCATTAAGCGTTGTGCCACATTGAATCCGGCTACACTGTTACCTCTCCCTTCGGAGGAACAGGCGAATGATGTCTATGATTGTATCTTCAGGACAGAAGAGGAAACGAAGGGAAGAATCGATCTCACTGACATTCCCTTATCTGAACCCCAAGGGGAATTGTATGTGGACGGTTCTTGTTTTAAATTAGCAGATGGCACAACGACAGCTGCATACGCAATTACCACTCTAAAAACAGTAGTTGAAACATTCCGAATACCCCATCGATCAGCCCAAGCTGCTGAATTGATGGCTTTACTACGGGCCTGTGAGCTAAGTGAGGGATTAGAGGTCAACATATTCACGGACAGCCAATACGCCTTCGGTGTGGCCCATAGTTTTGGGAGATTATGGAGGGAGCGGGGGTTTCTCACCTCACATGGTCAGAAGATACAGAATGGACCCTTGGTATTACGATTACTTGCAGCATTGACTCTCCCCAAGAAATTAGCAATCGTAAAATGTAGTGCACATAAAACAGTGGTGGATGAAGTAGGAGAGGGTAATGCTTTTGCAGATCAAGTAGCTAAACAAACAGCCCAGTCGATGGTGTCCTCTATGTATGTAAACTCCTCTGCAAGATGGGTGGGGGAGTCCGACTTGTTTAATAACACTATTGAAAGTGTGCAAGAAATTCAGAAAGAAGCAACCACAGTGGAGTTAGACAGATGGGAGCAGGAAGTAGGAAGATTGGACGAGAATAACTGTTGGGTGGATTTGACAGACAAGCAGCGATGGTTGCTGCCCAATGCTATGGTACAGGCTGTCGTCACTATGGCCCACGGACTAGCTCATGTTGGAGCTAAAGGCATTTGTGCCTTGTTGGACCCCGTTTGGAATAACCCCAATATACAGAGAACAGCTGTACGTCTGGTCCAATATTGCATGGTTTGCCTGCAACATAACCCGGGGAAAGGAGAACCTGTTCTGAGTGGGAATTTTGCACCCCCAACATTGCCATTTGAGGTGCTCCAGATGGACTACATCCATATGGAGCGCGTCAATAACTTAAAGTATGTACTGGTGGTGGTGTGCGCCTTCAGCAAATGAGTTGAGGCGTACCCTACTAAAGAAAATACTGCGCTAGCCACCGCAAAAGCCCTTATAAAGGAGTTTATCCCACGCTTCGGATTGCCTCGCTTGATCTGGTCTGATAACGGCGGGCATTTCCATGGGGCCCTTGTGCAATGTATATGCAATGGGCTCCAGATAAAACAAAAATTCCATGCAGCCAGACATCCCCAGTCAGCAGGGCTAGTTGAAAAATATAATGGGATATTGAAATTAAAGATGGCGAAAATCCAAGAGAGCACTGGTTTAAAATGGCCTGACACCCTCCCATTAGCTCTTATATCCCTGCGGGTCACCCCTCATTCACGCTCTGGCCTATCTCCCTACGAGATAGTCTTTGGGCGACCCGCTAGTGTGTGGGGCGTGCCTAGACCAAGATCATTTACTGATGTTGAATACCCTATGTTGATTGATTACCTTTATACTTTCACTAAAGAGCTTCATTCTATTCATCAGCAGGTAGCATCTGTACTGCAACCTCTGCCAGAGGGCCCCGGACATCGCCTGGAACCCGGCCAGTGGGTGCTGGTCAAGAAATACGATCGAGACTCCAGCTTGGCTCCGAGATGTCTGAGCCACACCAGATATTGTTGGCCACGCGGACGGCAGTGAAAGTGGATGGGAAACGACACTGGATCCATGTGTCGCACCTAAAAAGAATCCCTCTTCCACTTCCTTATGACCAGCGACACCCTGAAGGAATCCTGACTCAGGAGGGCGAGAGAGCTGTTGCATTTGTACCGTTCTCCGACGCTCGTGAAATCGGAGCGGAAGGAGAGATAGGGCCGGACGGGGCAGTCTCTGAAAAATCGGCAATTGCCCCTGGCCCTGTCCATGTTGATTTGGTCGGCAGCGGTCCTGACGAAGGTATTGCACCTTCCCCTTTGTTATTCCCTGATCAGGAAGTGCCCGGTCATGTCCATTACAACCTGCGGCCAAGAAAACATCACAGTACCTCAGATGACACTGTTAGGAGATAAGGAAAGACTTGGATAAAAGTAGGGTTTGCTAGTTTCTGATCTGTGGTACTGAGCGAGACACTGGACTGAACTAGTTGAGAGCTGGAACATTGATATTGTGCTCTGTTCAGAAAGAAAGACTCTGTTCTTGTCACCGGCCAGGTTGCTTGAGCAAATTCCTTTCAGAAAATCTGCATCGTGGGACGTCGTAGGATGTGTACGCTGATTAAAAGTCTGCCTGTGAGGCTTTGAAGGACACAGGGAGAAGAACCCTCTGGCAGGAAGGTATTTCTGGCCCAACTTAGTTACTTTGGACTTTTAGCTAGGAATGTACCCTTTTGGTCATCTTGTACTTGAGGAAGAATTACCTTTTGCTCCTAGGTATTTGCCTTTTTACGAACCAATGTTTTCCAGTTGGACCACACGTGTGAAAAAAGCTTTCGTAGTTACAATTGCAGTGATTTTAGCAATCTTTATGGGGTTTTTTATATACTTAGAATATAAACACCCAATGCAATCAATGATGATGTCGACTGTTGCCCCCCCGAGCATTTTATATATACTTTAGCACCCCACAAATAACGATATCGCCAGACCTATGCGAAAAATGTATTTGTAGAAATGCTGCACCAAACGCACAGCACCACCAACACCACTGACTGCTGGGTTTGTGGACTTCTGCCTTCTGTTGTACACAATCATGATCTGTTCCTCTCGTTACCTCTCTCCTATTTAGGGAGTTGTGAAGCTTGGTTCAAACTGTTTTCCGCCATGTACAATCATTATATAGAAAATTACAAGCAGTTTGTTTACACTGAGAAAGACTATAATATGATTTTAGCGTATATTAGGGCACATCAGGGATTTGACCCACAAGGCAATGGGGGACGGGATTCTTTAGATCCTCAGGCTTGTATGAACCGGTATATGGAGGTTCGGAATAGTACTTGGTTGCAGGACGAACTCTATGATTTTAATCAATTTAATTCCACCCAATATTTCCAGCTTTTTGTCGATCGAAATGTTACAAGCGTGCGCATTGTACCCATTCCTATTCTGAATACTTCCTCCGATTTCTGTGTACAAGGAATGGGGCATGTACAGGTTGGTGACAGTGTTTGTAATTATACCTATCAGATGAATATACTTAGCAGTCCACCTTTGTTGACGCCACCCAATGTGTATTTCGTATGTGGGGAAAATGCTTACACTTGGTTACCCCGTGGTTGGGCCGGGCACTGTTATCTGTCCTTCCTGTACCCACCTGTATATATAGCACCGTCTGATTATCATAGAACACATCAGTTACACTCAACGAGAGCAGTACTCAATAGGCCACGTAGGCAGCTCATAGCAACCGAAGTTGATCAAACCGACACCTCCCTGGAGCAGTTCACAGACTTCAGCAAAGGCTTGGTCCCATTCTGGGGACCGATCTTTAACAGCAGAGAAATAAGACGGTTGTCTAGAATAGTAGAAAATGTCATTAACATCACTACTGATATCATGGCCAATCTAACGGTTGAGCTTCAGGCGACCAGACTCGTGGCGCTTCAGAACCGTATGGTTTTGGACGTTATCTTGGCCTATCGAGGAGGAGCATGCCGGGTGATCGGCAGCTCTTGCTGTGTTTACATTCCAGACTCAGCCCCTACTGTTCATTTGGCCATTCAGAAGCTCCATCGCATAGCAGCAGAGATGCATGTAGACAATGGGTCCTGGTCCCTGTCTGGGTGGTTCTGGGGTCTTCTGGGTACTTGGAGTTGGAAGGTATTACTGATTTTGGGTGGAGCGGCAGGTATCGTTTTGTCTGCTGTCTCTGCCTACAGTGCGGTCCTGCGTGCGATTCATATTGTGCCTCTAGATTAACAGCGGCTGTCACCCCTTCAGCGACCCCCACCAAAGCTCAGATGCTCCAGCAGGAGGTCCATGAACTTATGAGAATGGACGAAGATCTCTTCGACGATTAGTGACCTATGTTATTAGCTTCATCACGCTAAAAGTAGGGTTTGAGGAACACGAATTAGATTAGGCCTCGCACGGGGAAATAGATTGCAGTTTCTCAGTCAGTGTTCAGCGTGATGCAACTAATTAACATGCAAAGAGCGCCCCTATGGCATAAGACACCCTCTTTGTTACGTTCTGTCATTTTTCTTCATAATCATTTTCTCTGCTCCCCTTGTAAATAGGTTAGCGTCGGTCAACAGGACCGGCGCCATTTTGTTTAGCCAACTCGTAGTACTGTTTTAAAAACCTCCATGGCTCTGCATTTTCACATTTCCCCGTTCTCAGGAGAAATAGCTAAACACATGTAGCGAGCAGCTGCTTTTGCTTTTGGGCCCCGTCAAGGTTGTAGGAGGGGGCCGGCCAGATAAGCACATTCTTGCAAGCGCTGTGCAGACTCTCACCGAAACTACTAGAAGGGAGTCGACCGGCGTGACCTTGCTATACTGAGCTCAGATAGACGCTTTGTGTGCCATATATGGGCATATCCCTTGCCACCTCCTGTACCAACTTGTACTTTTCCATCTTGGGTAACGGTTGCAAATTGTGATAGTATATATGTGTTGACCTGACAATGTGCCACCAGTCTCTCTGCGGTCCTCGGGGTGTGAGGTCGTTGGGAGCTCCTCTGGCAGAGTATTATTTGTTTAATAAACGCTTGAACTTTCTACACTGCCAATCGACTGATTATTGATGAAAGGTATTTAGTAATTGTGAGTATAATCCTTTGGGGGTTTGTGAAATTTCGGTACTTCTGCTGGGATCAAGAGGCAGACCTCAGGTCCTCAGATTATTGGGAACTACTGAGCCGAGGAATGCAGTGTTGCAGTCTCTCTCTCTCTCAAATACCCAATGGAGAGTATGTCAAATGCTAAGTAGAGCTTCCCATGCTGTGAGCTGGGGCAGCTGGGGCTAGTGGACTCCCTATATTGAGAATCATGTTTAATTGCTACAGATTACTCATGTGAAATGTGAGAGGCCAGAACAACTACGTAAAATGTTACAGAGTCCTGTCTTTCTTAAAGAGAGAAAATGAGTATAGCATGCATACAGAAAACTCATAAACTAGACTCTGAAGAGAAGAAATAAAGCTGGGTAAAAAAAAAAACATGGAGAGGCCAGATATATTTGTCTACATACTTAGTATATGCCAGGGAGGTGACTGCCTGAGGGGCCACTGGGGTACCTTTTCTGACTCGCATACTCAGAGGCGGATATGGAGGTCAGATAACTTTTCCTGCGGGGTGTCCTGGATGGGAGAGAGCCATGTATTCTCAATGTGCATGATCTCGTGGTCCACAAAATGGATGTCCCAATTGTGTGGGTGGGACATTTTAATTGAGTGGGTTGGCAGATTTTAATTGCGTGCTTGTTAGGTATCCCCTCCAAGCAACATACGAAACCGAACATGTTGGAGCCTTGAAACAAAAAAAGACATGAAAGGTGGTGTCGATATCTGGAGGGAGATCCACAGTGCAACCAGGGAATATTCATGCCGCTTTCACATAATACTTACAGCAGATCAGATTGTGGGCATTAGTGGCTTCCCTGCTTTGGAATATGATGGGAGCGACCTGGGCAGATTCCTTCACCTGGAGTTTACCTTTGGGGGGTTTGGAAGACCAAGTGTGTTGAGAGGAGCTGTTGGACAGACTGACTACCTATTTGGAGACCAACTGGGGATCATCCACTACCAGGGACAATGAGTGGGAAACTTTGAAGATACGTAACAAAGAGTATAGGCACAGGCGCACAGCGCGAGGTTGAGCAAGTTGACTGAAGGGAAAGTAATGGTAGGTTGAAGGAAAGTAAAGGTGCTCCTACAGGCGACGCAACTGTCCAAATGCGTCGACTAATAAACTGAGTTGAGTGCGCTACTTACACGTAGGCGCATCCCTGTGAGTTGGGCACACTTGTGGAGTTCAGCCGAGCTGACTCAAATAAAGCTCAATGAAAGGTTCAAAAAACCAAGTTCAATGGAAAAGTTTCATCATTTGTTGTGTTTTATAATTTCAAAGTTTCTTGTAGTATAGCGTTACATCACGCATTCAATAAATTCAACATAATCCAAATTTGTTTCAAGAAATGCTCCAATGCATTTCGGACTGTGATAGTCCTTTGTCAAGGAGCGCTGCGGGAGGATACAAAAAATGCATCTTAGATCAACGGTACAAATTAAGGTACAGTACACTGGTGCGGGTTGATGTGCTCGAAAAACATGCGTGCATGCGGGTAAAAACGGTGCGGGTTGACGTGCTCGAAAAACATGCTTGTGTGCGTGTGGAAACCGGACCCGTGTGAAAACGGGACAAGGAGGTGAAATGGAGAGTAAGAAGAAACCATAGCCTGTGACAAAGGGTGATAAAAGTAATGGAAAGGTCAGGGGAGGTTTGAAGATGTTTAAACAAATCTTACGCGTGAAGATGGTCATAAAGCGACTGTATGACAAAGGTATATGGGGTGAAACTAGCAGATCTACAAAGGCTGGAAGCTAGCTCTAAAGAGGCCCGCCTGAGAGTGCTGGAAGCCAGAAGGGCTCGGACCTCTCTATGGAATAGACAACAGTCTGACATTAAGAGATTGAAAACAACGTCTCCACATGGAAGGGGACAAGCTCAGTCAACTGTTAGCTTGGGTATTGAAGAGGGAGCTTGCTTTAAGTCACCCAGATGGGTAGCTGGTGGCATTAACAGGAGGTTATCAATTTTATATTCCGTGAAAATCTGCAACAGATGTACCGGTCCATGGACAGTGCATTAGTTGAAGCTATGGACCAGCTTGTTACGACTAGCCCCAGATGGGGATGGGTTTCGGGAAGAACTTTATCAAACTTGCTCCCCCTACTCACTGAAGGGTTATTTGAAGTCTTCAAGTAAGCTAATTAGAGGGATGCTCCCCACCCCCATGTGGAAGGGTGTGATCATGATAATGCTAAAGCGAGGCAGGGACCTGGTGAATCCCACTTCCTACAGCCCCCTGACAATGCCTAATTCAGACACTAAGGTGTTCTCCAAAATAATAGCATGACGGCTGAGATCCTTGGTGGGGAAAAATAGTACATGAAGATCAATGTGGATTTATCCATGGCCACGAACCTACACAGACTGTTCCATTTCCTACATTGTGAAAAATAAACAAGACTGGCTTGCCCTCGTGCCAGAAGGCTTTGCCAAGGCATTTGACATGCTGGACGGGATATATCTGATGGAGGTCTACAAGCGATGGGGTTTTGCTACTGCTTTCCGCAGCTGGGTGCTTTTACTATACGTGGACCCCATGGTTAGTCAGGAGTGGGTGATTTGTTTCTGTAGAAAGGGGCGTGGAGCACGGCAATCATTAGCGGTGCCCACTCCGACTGCTCGTCACTTTGGCCCTTGAACCGTTGGCGATTCAACTCCCGCAGGATATAGGTTACTGGCATAATAGGATCAGAAATTCCATGCATTTGACTTCACTTTATGCTGATGATGCTCTGTTTTATTCGATGCAACTGAGGGAATCGGTCTAAGACTACTGACCTACCTGGATAGGTTTGATAACCTCTCAGGCTTGAGAGTTAAACACAAAATCCTCTTGTTTCCGCTGAGCAATCTGACATGGTGCCCTGCGGACCAACTGCCTGATTTTTGTCTTGTTTGGGAGGTAGACAGGTTCAGGTACCTTGGGATTATGGCGACCCCGACAGAAGAAAATCAGTATAAGTATGATATGGCGAAGGTCCTGGAGGGATTACACTTAGTACGGTTTAAGAACACACCGCCATTATAAGTTCTAGGAAGATTGGCGGTGGCCAAAATGGTTTTCTATCTCGCTGCCCCTACATTGTGCAGAATTCTCTATCCCCATTGTGCCTTGAAACATTAAAAACACTAAATAAACTTTTGATATCATTGGAATGGATGAGGAAAAGCAGAAGGGTTGCCTTAGCCACACTTAAACTGGACCAAGAGGAGGGCGGGCTGGGTCTACCAGACATGCAACTCTACATCTACGCAGGACACATACAACATGTGGCAAAATGAGCCACGGCAGGTGACGGCTGGGAGAAGTGTCTACTACATGGGCACCTCCTCAATGGAGTACTGATGAACTTGTCAAAGATAGCTGGGCAGTATTCGCACACAGTAAGGAACACAGCTGTATGTCTGGGATAGACTAGTCACAAGAGTTATCCACTATTTTCTAGTTATTTGTAGCAATACAAGGTGTTACAACCCTTGACGGGCATACGAAGAGGCATGTCACTCGCATGGTGTCACAAGAGAGTTTTGCCTCACGTTAGGTGATCTATATACCGGGGACTTTATCAACTTCCAGGAGTGGAGGAAAAAAGTTTTTGTAGTATGCTAGGCCTGTATGGACTGCCTGAGAGATCTTGACTGACTTCCCAATACTCCTCCACAAACAGACACTCTTTAGACTATCCTTAATCTGGGAACAAGAGGACACTTAGCGACTCAGCTCTATATAGCCTTAAAAGCAGACAGGGTACACATGGTTTGCAATCAGAGCGGTCTGGACAGGACGAATTAGAGGAACCAATCACTGATGACAATTGAAAGAAGGCCAGTGCCCTGGTAAAGGGGGTATCTGGAAACGCAAGGTACAAATTGATTCACTTCAACTACTTTCACTGCACGTATCTCAAATCTATTAGAGTGAGCAGAATCTATCCCGGCCCACCTGTCAGAGATGTGGATCGGGGTGCGACACTTTTATGCACTTAGTGCGCCTCTGCCCAGGAGTATTGGCATATTGGTGGGAGGTGATGACACGAGTACGGAGAGTAACGGGCCTGTGGGTTGATTTGTCACCATGGTCATGCTTTCTAGGTTAGCAGAAGCCAAAAAACAGGGAAATGCAGTTCAAGTTCCAACAATTATCACTCCTATCAGCAAAAAGTTAGATAGAGATGGGTTGGTTGGGGACCAGGAACCCGATCGCTCTTTGGGTCAATGACACTACTTAGAGGCCACTGGCTGAAGAAAAGCCCATTAAATGACCCATACAGATTAAAAAACTGGCAGACGACTTGGCCAGTTGGGCAGCAACTTTGAGCGCAGTTAGAGGGGAGCACATACCCAGGCCTTCACTCTCAAGGCTCAGGTAAAGGGAGTTAAGCATGGTCCTGTTTGATAGAGTTTAGCGATGGGTAGGCAGTGAACACTCTACTGAGGAACCTGGAGACCTCCACGGACTACATGGACATGGAGCTTCAGCTATTATGTATGGCAAAGGGAGGGAGGCGCCTCGAAGGAGATTTCAGGGGGGGGGAGGAAAGGAAGGAGGGAATTGCCATGTGACACTTTTTTCCTGTATCTGAAATACAACTGTTTATTGTATGAAATAAAAAAAAAGATTTCTTTTAAAACGTGCCTGTGATCAACTGAGCTGTCTCGTCCAATGGAAAGGATTAAAGGGTATACGTGGGAGAAAAAGATGGCACATTTTTGCATTAACCGTCATGTAGAATTGAAGTGCAGACTAAAAACCCTTGGTTCAACGGAATATTGAACGAAGATAGGCGAAAATTAAGACGTGCAGAAAGAAAATGGAGACAACACCCGTCCTCCCCGGAGCTGAAATCCCTCAGAAGGATCAGAAAGGAATATAATAAAAAGATCATCAATTCAAAAAAGGAATTTATCAGATCGGAACTGGATAACGCCAAAAACAGACCACGGAAACTGTTTGCGATTATAAAGCTACAATCTGGCAAAATCTGCCCAAGGAGTCACTAAAACACAACTAAGCTGTGAGGAATTCTCAACCTTTTTCAACAACAAAGCCAACGTACTGGAAAAAGAACTTAGGATCGCTGCAGATAACCCCAACCACAATACAACATCACCACAACATGCACAGCACTCTGCGAACAATGAGACAAAAAACAAGGCATACTGGGACACGTTCACATTACTAGACCAGAATGAGGTTACCAAAACGCTCGCTGCCACTAAACCAAACAATCACTTCAACGACCCGCTACCATCAAAATGCCTAAAAGAAATCAGCCATATAATGATTCCAATTTGGACTGAAATTATTAACGCCTCACTTTCCCAAGGGGTCCTCCCAGATTGTCTCAAGACAGGACAAGTAGTCCCGATCATCCAAAAACCCACAGCAGACCCAGCTGATCCAAATAACTATCGCCCAGTGACCAACATCCCTCTTCTTGCCAAATTAATAGAGAGATGTGTACAAAATCAGTTAAGCAGACATATAGACAACTTCTCTCTATTGGATGACTGCCAATCGGGCTTCAGAACTGGCCACAGCATGGAAACAGCAATCCTTCACATAGTCGATGATGCACTTCAAGCACTAGATCGCAACCAATCTTGTCTACTCATCCTTCTGGACTTGTCATCGGCGTTTGACACAGTTAACCACGAAAAACTTCTAATCAGACTTCACAACAGGGTGGAAATTTCAGGCACTGTATTGAATTGGTTCAAATCATTCTTACAGAATAGAACTCAGAGACTCCTAGTAAACCAATCTCTTTCCCCTTCTTGCCCAAATACAATTGGAGTACCCCAAGGATCAACTCTATCTCCTTCACTGTTTAACTTATACATCGAACCACTTACAGAAATCCTACAAAATTCTAAAATATCTTACCATATGTACGCGGACGACACGCAACTTTACATCAAGATCGCGTCGCTGGAAGACACTACCATTATGACTGAGGCCCTCAAAATGTCGCTAAAATGGCTATCTTGCATCACCTCAAGCTAAACGC
Source organism: Lissotriton helveticus (assembly GCF_964261635.1). Lineage (NCBI taxonomy): Eukaryota > Metazoa > Chordata > Amphibia > Caudata > Salamandridae > Lissotriton > Lissotriton helveticus. Next base: position 935,239,050 of record NC_136061.1, on the reverse strand, counting down.
TAATAAAACTGAATTCTTACTCATCGCACCTCCAAAGAATCAAGCAGAAGTGAAAGAATGGTCCAAAATGATCAAAGCGTTGAACTGCACCCCGACGCTAGTTGAATCGGCTAAGTCTCTCAGAATCACACTGGATGAACACCTTGATATGAAAACCCACATCCAAGTAATGGCAAACAACGCACGCTTTCATCTGAACTACTTAAGAAAAATGAAGTCATTTATATCAGAGAACAACCTAAAACTAGCTGTGCAATCACTGGTGATCTCAAGAATTGAATATGGATGCACAACACTTGCAGGCCTTCCAAAAATCTCCACAGCTCCCTTAAAAGCATGCCTCAACGCAGCGGCTAGACTTATCACAGGATCGAGGAAATTTGACCACATCTCCCCTCACCTGAAAGCTCTAAACTGGCTACCCTACGATGATAGAATATAACAAAAAATGGCATGTATCGCCCATAAAGCGATTCATCACAACATACCCAGATATCTTGCCCAGAAAATAAAAATGGCAGGAGAAAACAGACCTGTCCGGAGTGCCAATCTGCTGATGCTGAGACCACCTATCTTCAGGAAGAAAAAAACTTAGGAGAGATCATTCTCTGATGCAGCCCCTAGAATATGGAACTCCCTTCCTGCGAACATCAGAAAGATCTCGAACACTGCAACATTCAAGAAGGAAACTAGGACGTTTCTCATGAACAAATTCCTCCAGTAGGTAGGCAATTTGCCATTGGCGACTCAACAGTGAGGGTCATTTGGATAACATACTGGGAATCATATAGATCATGACCCACAGCAAGAAGACACTGATGGCAGTCCTGCATCTGCCCTTTATATGTTCTTTCCGATATATACTATATTGTTACAGGTTACCTATGTGTGTGTTATTCACAATGCTGTTCTTACTATATACCATGTGATGTTAAGCGCTCTGATATCCAAGGGTCTAGTTTGCGCTATAGAAAACTGTTATAAATAAATAAATAAATAAACTTCCAGTAAGACTTTAGTTGAAACTCACACTAAACTTAAGCACTGAATCAAAATGTGCATTCCTGCGTAAGCATAAGTGACCCCCAAATAAACAGGTGTATACGCAAATGCAGCAGGTCAGCCATCACAGTGTTCTATTCTGACAAATGCACAGGCATTTTGCTACGGAACTTTCCGCAATAAAGCCACTTGCTGTGGTGATAGGGACATCTTTGTTGCTGTAGAAAGACGAACAAAAATAAAACTGCTCTGGTCACGGAATGATGATCAGACAGTCACAAGCAAGAACGGCCACAAACACAATAGGAACACATGATGGGAATGTAGATATATTTATTTGTGTCAAAAAACACCTTATACAGCAAAATCTTTCTTTAACATGTGTTAATCTTAAGAACAAGATTATAGTCTAAACATGGAGTGATTTCTCTCCAATGCTCAGGACAGCCAAAAATGACAACAAAGCTATGAGAATAACTACAATTAACATGACATATTCTGGGTCCAGCAAACTCAGGTCAGGACAGACAGACAGAACATACTATTCTCAGATGCCCCTAAACACCGCTCCAAGCACCCTTAATTACTGCTTCGATGGAACGACAAACAGGAACTAACAGAACGACAAACAGGAACTAACAGAACGACAAACAGGAACTAACAGAACGGCAAATAGGAACTTACATATGGATAGAAGGCTGGTCCAATAGTACTTTGGCAAAACTTTTAGCAGACTGTGGATTTGTTAAAGCAGGTTTTAACCTCCCCCTTGACATCATCATCCTCCAATACCTATGCAGACTCCTTCCCTTCCATGGTGTGTTGAGCTGTGCATACAAAAGAGCAGTTGCCCAATCACAGGGCAACAGAAAGTACTGCCGGTCTGCCCCAGCACTTGGAGGAGTTACACCCTATAGTCTGGACGCCTCTGCAACGGTTCATTGCTAGATTCCACCACAACACATTTTGTTAGAGCTTTGATGAGAAAAGCATCAACCTGGGTTAGCCCCACCTGCCCCTCTACACCCAGAGTGCATAATTCGGAGACAGCTCTTACATGATGCGCACTTCAGCACTCAAGGCCTGGGGTTCCGTGCTCATGTAAGTGTAGGCACGCAATTTGGGACAGAAAACAAATCCGGCAAAGGGTTTCTACCTGAAAAGAGGAGTGCAATTAGGCCCGAGTAGTACAGATTTACGGACACATAACTGCATTAGAGAAAAGCGAGGGGAAATTACAGGAATCTGGAGATCTGAGCAAAAAAGTAAAACTTTGGAGAAATACAATATTAACAAAAAACACACACACAAATAAGAGCACTTAAAGGAGTTGGAGGAGAAGATGTACTGTGCCAAGTACAGAAAGGAGGGCGGGGGGAGGATCACAGATCACTCAAGATATGTTTGGGAGAAATCACAGGGCCCCAGAACACTTGCACCATGTGTGGGACAAATCAAACAGCCCCAGCAAAGAATACAAAAAAAGCTACACTCAGCAACCACATGAGCAGTGCATTGGGGCAGTCACAAACAGAACAGGCAGAGGAAATCAGAGTCTTCTGGTGAAGGATGTGGGACGGACATTGCAGACATGGTATCCAGCTGCAAGGAAAGTCAGAAGACTAGAGAAGGTGTAGACACCCAAGTAGTGGATTCACAGTGCTGGACACCATTACTTTTTGTCACATTATTTCCCATGTCCATAGAAGAGGTTCGGATTTCCTTGGTCCATTAGTTGACGGACCATTTGTGTAAGAGCAATCACACCAGTGGCGATGAGAACGATGATGAGAATGAAGAGGAGCAGGGTAAGCACAAGGGCTGCAATGTTCAAGCACTTCGCAGTCGAGCCGTAACTCTGGGCACCATTCATGTCCCCCACAACCTTTCGATCCCGTGCCTGGGAAAAGAGGAAAGCAGTTAGAGCCGCAAATAAAAAACAAAGTAAATCAAGAACACTGGCAATAAACAGGCCGGTGGATGCTCAGCCAGGCATAAGTGCACTGGAGTGGACATTAAGAGGATGGGGATCCCAGCAATGCTGCTTGGGGATAGGATACTAGCTCTCCGGATGGGGATCCCAACAGTGCTGCTCAGGGATAGGATACTAGCTCTCTGGATGGGGATCCCAACTGTGCTGCTCAGGGACAGGATACTAGCTCTCTGGATGGGGATGCCAGCAGCACTGCTCAGGGATAGGATACTAGCTCTCTGGATGAGGATGCCAGCAGCACTGCTCAGGGATAGGATACTAGCTCTCTGGATGAGGATCCCAGCAGTGCTGCTCTGGGATAGTATACTAGCTCTCTGGATGGGGATGCCAGCAGCACTGCTCAGGGATAGGATACTAGCTCTGGATGGGGACCTCAGCAGTGCTGCTCAGGGATAGGATACTAGCTCTCTGGATGGGGATCACAACAGTGCTGCTCAGGGATAGGATACTAGCTCTCTGGCAGGCGATCATAGCAATGCTGCTCAGTGATAGTATACTTGCTCTCTGGATGGAGACCACAATAGCGCTGCTCAGGGATAGGATACTAGCTCTCTGGATGGAGACCACAATAGTGCTGCCTAGGGATAGGACACTAGCTATGCAACACTTCTGTTCACATTGTTTATCACTGGTGCATGGAAGTCTTGATCCTGGCACTAGTCCAGCAGGCGCTTAAATCATGGAAGAAGTCAAAGACTTTTATAGATAATACAGTGGGGATATGGTTTCAGTTGCAAGTGTGCTGTATGTGGATTCATCTGACAAATAAATAAAGATTATAACTGAGCACTAGAAAGCTGTACATCATATACTCGAAGATGTGACTAGGAGCACGAGTGGGAAAGGGGTGTGTATCCTTGGTGTTCATCTTGTAACTAGCAGGGAGGATGTAGATCCTAACACAACATGACTGTGGGATGGTGTGTGGGCCCTAACAGCAGGGAACAGGCTCTAGATCTTGCCACTTATGCACTAGGATGAGGATTCTAGGAAAAGACCACTCTGGCAGTAGGACATGGAACTGGAAATACTGGTACGATGCACTAAAGTGGATTAAAAGCAAACCCTGACACTATTGCACTGGTGTGCAGGACTGTTATTGTGTACAAAGATAGGTGGGCGTGTGGAGCCTACAACATGTACCTTGGGCATGATCATTTAAATCTAGGAATCTTTTATCGACGGGCAGGAGGGTACATACTTGAACCATGGATATTGTGACTTTTCACCAAAGTGACTTGTTGATTCGCTTTGATTTTTATTGCTTAAGAATACGACTTTTTAATGTGTAGACTCTTTTAAATGCTAATGTATGAGCTGTGGTTTAAAGACCAAATGGTCCAAATAAATTATATTTTTTAACTGAACTGAAACAACAGAGTAAATGTGCCACGCACTTTTTGCAAAGAGTAAAATACTTATATGTGGATGCCTAGGCACATAGAGAACACACGCAGAACCTGAGGGAGGCGGACTCCAATGTCAGGGTCCTGATTCACATGTGCCCATTAGCTTCCCAAAACCTTTGAATTCTTTGTCTTTCCCTCCAGGTCGAATGTACAGATAAGTACACATAAAGGGATGACGAACAACACCCAGTCATCCTTTCTTCAGTGATGCACACATTAAAAGCAGTCATCAAAAAGTAGATGAGTTAGGAACAAATAGAACACTAGACCTAGAAAAAAAAATTCTTAAACAAAGCCAATCCGAGGTGTGCATCCGGTCAGCGCTTATATCACATAGTTTGCGCTTGAGTGCCTAAGGTAGCTGCAGTGGCTTCCCTTCAGAAGATATCCAAAGGAATGCGATGCTAGAATGTCCCCAATGGTTCCTTTGTTTTACTGAAGAAGCATAACTACACCAAAGAGAAGCAGCACCTTCAACTTTACAGCATTCCAAAACGCAGGAGTCTACTCACCAGGTGACAGAAGGTCTCATTCGCCAGATCAGCCCCCACGTCAAAAGCTCTATTTTCTTTCTAATGGTTCATAGAACCAGGGGTTAAAGTCCTTGCAGCCACAGAAGAGGATTTTTAGTCAAGCCTGGGCAGCACATGCGCCGCTCTACGGGGCATGCTGTAGTTGAGTAAGTACTTGAAGCCCCGCCAATATTTTCCAATGGCTTGTCACTGTCCTTTGTAAATGCTGCCTTCTGATTCGTTAATAGGCTTCTTAGTCCTTCCTTAGTACTGCCTGGTCTTCATTAGTAACCTCCCTTGGGTACTGTCCCTTTTACTTCTGTTACACAGTAGGTCTTATTTAGTCTGTAAGCATTATTTTCTTTAACGATTTTATCCTACTGAAGGCACAACATGCTTTCCTGCAACCATCAGCACACCATGCACGTTTTCACTTTCCAAGCAGCCCGGGACAATGGTGGCCGCTTCTTTGAAGTGAAATAGGTCTCGCACTTACAAGAGAATGAGCTAATGGCATTGTAAATGACAATGCCTTTTATTTATGTTTTAATTATCAAAACAGATAAATAAAAGGCATTGTTGTTTACAATGCCAATAGCTTAAACTCTCTCAAATGTGAGACCTACTGCATTGCAAATGCTTGTTAAACAAGAGATCATAAAGATTTCCTGAGTCGCACTACGCCTGACTAAGACAGAAGGCACACGCTCGGTCTGGGAGATCTCAAAGGAGACCGCGGACTAGACCAACTGTTCACAAAGAGCTGATTGGGCCACTGAGGGCAACAGAGTCACTGCTTCTTATCCCTACTCCCACATTGGCACTGAGTGGACTGGGGGTCAAGTGTGCCCTAGGGATTCCTGAAGCGTATTGTTTAGGAGGGATGAATGACTAGCTTCCATACCAAAGACACAAACCAGGTACACTTCGCCATGTCTAGAGAAGAGAACAAATCCACTTTGCATGTATCCAAGTCTAAAAAATTTGAAGATTTCAACACTTATCGCCCGTTGGTGAAACTGCGTGGCTTAACTTGAGAATTCTAAAACTGAGACCAAACCCTTTTCGTACTTCCTATTACAACTGGAAGGAGTAACTTTCCTAGTACAACAGTGAAGAGTAGAGACAAGTCTATCTCCTGGGCTGCTACTTGAGCCAAATCATTGCCATCTTTTCGCAACACACTCTTGCTAGGAATATTACCTTCAAGTCCAGAACGTGGAAGTGATTGTTTATGTTCTTGAGTGACCACAATCGTTCAACTTTAATGTGTACAGCTCAGCACCCACCAATATTCTGAAGAATCCACTGTAATGGAAACTTCCAGAACCAGAAGGAATGAACACTGTTAAAAATGTTGGAACTCTGCAGCATCACAGCTGGTATTTTTTTTGCAGTTTTGTATAGCGCAAACCTAGTCGAAGGTATTGGAGGGCTTTACATGAGCACCATCTACATTACACAAGGACACATTACCTCACCATCCCCTCCCTCGCTTCCCTTCATTACAAACAAACAGGGGCCCTGCGGATCCTTCTGCTTTGCTATCAGCATCTGAGGCTCAGGCAATGATTGAGGCTGATGTGGACAGAGCTTTGGATGACAGAGCTAAGCTCAGGCGCAGGGGCTCCCGTCCTGATTTGGGTTCGGTGGCTTCCTCCACTGGAGACTCCTCGGCTTCAGAGACTTACTGCCCTTCCACCTCTACTGGGAAATTTGTGGAGAAATATTCAGAGAAGTCTTCTCTCCTAAAGGTTCTTTTTGAGGGTAAATTGCTGTTTGGGGATCGATTGACAGCATGATTACCAAGGCATTCAAGAATCGTAAGCACGGTCTGCTGTACAAAGGGAAGGCTTATTCTTCTCACCATCAGTACTACTATCAGAGGGACCCAGAGAAGAGGCAGACTATTCTGCAAGGGGTTCAGGCTCTTCTACTGAAAAGGGCAATTGTTCTGGTTCCCGTAGAGGAGCAGGGAATGGGTTGCTATTCGATTCTTTTTCTAGTTCAGATGGTTTACGGTGGTTCCAGGCCAGCTCTGGATCTGAAGAGAGTGAATGGATGTGTCAGGACCATTTAAGATAGTGATCTTACAGTCCATAATTCCCTTGGTCGGATTTACGACTTCCACAGACCTTCAAGTCGCCTACCTCCATGTTCCCATAGTTCTGGTTTAGGGGTTTCCATGGTTTGCGATAGGGGACAGCCACTTTCAGTTTGCTGTATTGCCATTTGGTCTGAAATCCCCCCCACCCCCGAGGGTCTTGAAGAAGCGGTTGGCCCCTTTGGTGGCAGGGGGTCACTGTCAGGGGATCTTCCATCATCCTTACCTAGACTATTGGTTGGTTTACGCTCCCACAAGCCCTTTGGCTCACAAGCACATGAGGGTTTTACTGGCCATTTTGAAGGGACATGGTTTTCTTTTCAATCCAGACAAGTACTGCCTTGTTCCGGCCTAAGACAGTCTCTTCATTGGGGCAGGTTTCATACCGGTGAGGGTGTGGTCACTTTACCTGAAGTACGGATGGTGAGGATCCGGTCCCACATTCTGGGTCTTTAGACCAGGTCCGCCCAGGTGGTGGAGCATTGGCTTCAGTTCAGGGGGGGTTCGGCTGCAACAGTGTTTCTGGTTCCCCGGGCTCGCTTTCATTTGCACAGATTAAAGGTTCACATCCTGGCGCATTGGTCACCCATTTGTCTAACCCTATCGTCTCCGATTCCTCGCTCCCCTCAGATCCAGGTGGAACTGGGTTGGTGGCTTGTCCGGGAACACAGGGAGATTAAGTGAGTTTCCCACAATGACAGGATGTGGAGCTGATGCAGAGACTCTGACCTGGCTTCTGAGCTCCAAATTCGGCAGCTCTGGCCATTAGGCAACATCCTGGTCTAGTCCAGGTTGAAGCGGGTGGCCAGCAGGCTCTGTGGTAGTCAATGAGTTATCAAGGGATGCTGTTAAGACGGTCAGCCAGAACCCCAAAAGCCAGCTGAAACCTCCACACCTTGGGGCTCCTTAGCCCCACAAACAAGTGAAAGTAAAGGCCAGTTTAGTCTCAATCAGTGTGAGTAGCCATTTCTGTGCATCAACCTCCAAGCATACTAAGAAAAGTAAGGGAAAGTAAAATAAACAAGTAAGGCAGAGCCACGAGGTCTCAAGTATGAAAGGCGTCAGCTGACCTTTCAGCTTCACCAATGCTTGCTGCTGACACCAAACAGCATGATAACATACATGTGTGCATGTATGAACATGCACGCACCACGACGCTGAGGAGGCATTTTTTTCTACTTTTAATTTACTGTTCAAAGATGGCGGATTGGAAACTAAGTGCAGCTGCTGGGCCCTCCCCAAAGAAAAACGAAAAGAAAAAGGGGAGGGTCAGAAGAGCAACCGAGAAGTGGATAGGGAAGCAACAGTGAACAGGGAGGGAAGCGGGATATACACAACAAAGACGAGGGGCAGGAATGTGGGGCACCAACAGACGAGCTGGGGAGACAAAGGAAGAGAGCGATACAGGGCGTGCTGGGCAGGGATTTGAGGGGGGCAGAACACAGGAGAGAGAGGAAGAAAACATTAACTCCCATAGAGTGCTAAAGGTAAACGGGAAAACGTAGTTCCCCAGCGGGCAGTGGCGCACACAACTCATCTAATCAGAAACACAGATCAGTTTCCGTTCAGGCATGTCTGTTTATGAAGCCTCTTTGCCAGGATGTGCAGGGGAGGGTATGGGCCATTTTCTCTGCCAAGAGCCTCTGACAGACAGGACTGAGATCCGGGTGAGGCAAAACACACTGGCTTGCATCAGCCAGAGCTTTGAATTTGTGATCTTATTGCAAGCAGTCGAAGCAGATTTGGGAATTTGCCAAATTTTAATGGCCTCCTTCTAAACATCCTGCCTGTGCATGCAGACAGTCTGCGGGCAGAGATTGTTTAGAATCCTCTCTTTTTGATGAAGTGGACAACTTAAAGGCATAAACACCATGGGGGGACTGATCCACCGACACGTGAAAGAACATAACATGAGAAAGGTTACGCGTCAAGTCAAGTCCCGCCTTTGGCTGTGCATTGGCACCAGTGTCTGCACCAGGACGGAGCAAAGAAGTGATGGGTGCAGAAAGACCCCAGAAGGGACACCAGAAGGGTCAGAACTAATTCCCTCCTTCTCAGACCCCGCCAGGAAGTTCTTTAGTCATTGTAAATTTGTCACATATGTTTATATTTTTGCTTGTACATCCTGTGCTTGCTGCGTTTGAAATTGTGTTCCTTTTGCCTGCGTTGTTTTGATTCTATGGCCTGCTATTGTTCGCCAGGAAGTTCTTTAGTCATTGTAAAATGTGTCATATTTTTTCTTACTTTTGCTTGTACAGTGTGTTCATGCTGTGCTTGAGATTGTGTAATGTGTGCCTTTTGCCTGCGTTGCTTCGACTCTATGGCCTGCTATTTTTGTTTGTTCCATTCCTGCAACAGTTCTCTCATGTAACGGAACTGGTTCTACTGTACAGTGCTCTGACACCTTGGGTAGAGTCCATGCTATATAAATGCATTAAATAAAATAAATATATAAATAAATAAAATAAACAGCACCCTACTGCGCGCCCCCAGTGACCTAACCATGCACTGCAATAAAACCACCACCACCACTGCACAGTCCTGTTCCACACAGGAGACTAGTCAACACACCAACACATTCTAGGTTGCTTTATGACGTGAAACGACAACAGTTTAAAGAAGTTAGATCGAAGGGGCCCCAAAAACTACTATTTGAATTATAAAAGTATGCCTAAACCTAGCTGAAATCCCCTGCACCTAGTGCTCAATTTGTAAAAGATTGGGTGCCGGAGCTCAAATTTCTCCACTGCCTGCTATTAGTAACAGGGGCGCCAAACAGCAAGACTGCGTAGTCTTGACTTCACCTCAGTCCTCTTCCAGTCCACGGCCAGACACTTGCTGCCCTTTTATCTCACTCTTACCGAGCACTGCTTTATCTCTTGATGAGGAAAAATCAGTGTCGGTGCCCAAAAAAATGCTGGTGGGATCTACCGGCAGACACCGGCGCAAATTAAGCAGCGCCTGCATCAACAATATTTCCGATTGGAGTTGCATATTGAGCATTATTTTGTTGTTTCTTTCACGTCCATTTTCCATTTTGTTACTAACAGACGCAGGTGGTCCCTCTGGGCTGGATGTGCACGAGCATCACAGTTGCATCTCTCAGCAAAGGCTTAGGGAACTGCGGAACAAGTCGACGTGTTAAGCTGGTGGAAACTCCGTGCGTGGTGCACCTACTGATGGAGCGAGATAGAAAACAAAATTTTGTTTAATCTCGTGAAGTCACATTTCCATAACATGAATAATAATATTAATGATTTGTGATATGTCGTGCTAATACAACTTAGATTAAACTTTACACATGGGGGGACTAACATGTGTGCTCATAAACGTGCATAATTGTTGCATCTTTTTGTTCGTGCAAAATAATAAAATAATTTATTGTTTTCGTTTTTGTCATTACTAACTGCTGCAAACTTAAAAGAAGCATGTGCTTGTTTTGCTTTTCCTTGTCTGTGTGATGTCATTTCTACTATTCTAGGTGCATTTAAGTCTCATGGAATAACGGAGACTGGTAGATATAAACGCTGCTTTATTTGTTTGCATTGGCTAGGTAACATTTTGATTAATCGGGTGGGTTAATTAGTAAATCTTGGGGTGGATACAGAATCTACATTATTTCTTACATTAATACTTTTCTTGTGTTTGTTTTATACTAGAAAACTTAAGTTGCCTGCTTTTGGGCCTAGTCACTTGAGTCGCAGAAAAGAGCTGACTTGTAATTCTGCAAAAGTCACGAGACGCCCATTCTGAAATAAATTATTCGTCAAAAGCTGCGTTCACAAAGCAAAAACTAATCTGCTATCGTCATTCTGTCGGACATGGCCAAGGTCGAAAGTGAACATTTTGTCAGCCTTAACTTGGCATCCGCGGAAGTTGCTTGGACGTAGTGAGAACAAAATTGAACATTTGTTGCAAACTCAGGAAGCTCCTGGTTTCACGTGGAAGAGACAATGGTCTTTATGAAACATGATCTAATGGAACTTTTGGAAAGTGGGTGACATGTCACTTGTCACTCTCAGCCAATGGGACGTCGAAGATTTCTGAAAACTTTCCTTTGCGTAGTTTAGTTAGCGTAGAAAGGTATAAAAAGTCATGCCCCTAGGGATGGGCTGGCTGCTGCTTTCTGACTTTCCGATGAGGGTGATGTGCTGTCGGACTTTGCGTGGAGCACGTAAGAATCCTCAAAGAACTTTACTTTAATTTCTATCTATTTAGCTCAGTTAGGGAATTAGGTTTTAGAATTGCTAAACTTTATATATTCACTTTAATTTTGATTTACTTGCTTAAATTGTATTTTCTCATATTTCTTTAAAATCATGCTTGCTTTATTGCTAATAAAATTCATTTATAAAACTATCAACTTATATACCATAATTTAGTAAATAAAATCTTACTTTTGACAAACAAGCTGGTCTTGGTTATTCAGGAGTGTAGGTTACTATTAGCTAGATCACGTCGCCAATGGTGGTCGTTTAAATAGTCAAGTTTTATTCTAATGACAATATTCTTTCCGCAGATGTATAAATATGTATATAGTTTGTAGATAATGTGTATATAGATTTAATCTGACCACCTGATTCAGTAGGCCCAAAATATGTCAGGTTTATAAATGGGTCCATATTTAGTATAGAATTTTGTTTATAGGTTATGAAGTTGGGTAGCGTTGTTTATGATATATTTTCTATAGGCCGCTGGATCAATTCTCTGGTAGCAGAAATTGATGGTTGCTAAGGGTTACCAAGGTAATATGTTGGTTGCTAAGGGTTACTAAAGTGTTATGGTATGGAAATAGGATCGATGTTTTAACACATGTTAAGTTCGTTTTTCGTGCTATCTGTAAGCTATACCGGTATAGATTGTGTGGCGAGAAATTAGTCACGCAAGCCATCTGTTCTGTTTGTAGTGATATCGCCGAGTATCACAAGAGGTATCGCCGTGTACCATAGTGTTGTCGCCGAGCAGCACAGTTTTAGGGCTAGGTCTGAATCTTGTAAAGTGAAGGTTTTCTAAGAAATTAAAGCAGCATGAGAATAGGGACAAAGCGCCTTCCATAAAACTCACTGTGATGAGAGTATTAGTTATATCCGAGCTTGAGTGAAGGGTAAATTAGCGTCGGTGCATGATTATCTATAAACAGGTTAGAGTCCTGTACGGGTACATGTTTCATATCTATAAACAGGTGAGAGCCCTGTACGGATAACGTCGTTATTTTGCTAACGGTGCATGATCTCTATAAACAGGTGAGAGTCCTGTACGGATTTCATGTGTGTTTGAAAATTAGGGAAATTTCAGTGTGAAAGTGCGAGTTTGAATTGTATTTTATGTTCAAGTGGAACTCTTAGAACTTTCACTTCGCGGTGGGTTCAGAGCAAAGCGAGTTCATAATTATACGTGTTAGAAGGGTGGGGTAAGGGTTACTCTACTGACAATTGAATATTATCCTTAGTGTGAATAGCGCCGTCTATTCCGAAGTGTGGATACTTGAATGTATGTAAACTATCCTAAATAGTGAAACGAACAGATGTTGTCCTTATAGTCATCGTTAAGAATTAATTTACACTGAAAAGTGTTCTTAAAATGGCGCTGTGAAAAGATTTTGTGAAGGAGGGGTAAGCGCCAGGAGTGAGAAACGAGAAACCGCAGCTGCTGTGTACGTCACAGAGCCGCGCTGGGATTGGGTGACCTACGTCACAAGCTATATTCTGATTGTTGGTTGAGCAGAAAAGTGACGTAGCTCAACTGTCATTGGCTTGTTAGTGTGTTTCGCGCACGGATTGGTTGTTTTACGGAACATCCCGGAAACATTTTACGAACGATTTTGTGAATTAGATTTAACTCTTAAAAATGAGTTATCATTTTAAACATGTTGAGAAAAAGCCAACATTATTTCAGAAGTTTAAGAATTTATTTTCACCTGACAAGAAAATCGAAACGCGAGGTGGTAAACTACTTCATAAGTATAAAACACCTGCAGCGTATATGGAAGGTGAATATGGATATCATACTGTCTTATGGTTCGATAGTTGGAAACGCTATACTAAAAACGACGGTGTTTTAACTTGGCCTGATGATGGTTCATTTAATGTAAAAGTTTTAAGAAATTTACGAGAGAAAATGAATGCTCTTGTTCCGAAACCGAGACCAACTCAATTTGAAGCTTTAGTTGAGTGGGAAGACGAGATGTATCAATTACAAAGAGAAGCTAGTGGAATTAAAAGACCTTCTAAAAATCCACCTTGGAGAAGAGAAACTCATGAAGATAGATTGCGAATGTGGAGACAGGGAAACATGAGTGAAGGATTGTATTTAATTCATGAAATGGTAATGGGTACTCCTACAGGGAAATCTATGGAAAGTGAATCTGAGGATGCAGTTATGGAAGAAATATATACAACTGCTAGAAAGAATCAGCCTCTGAGACCTCCTAGATCATGGTCTACTCCGGTGGTTTCTACTGAAACTTCACCGAGTGCACCTCCAATTAATGAAGCTCCTAAACTTTATCCTAATAATTGTGAAATCATTGAAACTCCTAGAAGACCAGAATTCGAGAATGCTCGAAATGAAGGTAGACATTTTACAATGACTCCAAGAGCAAGAGAACCTCCAAAAGATTATACAAGAGAGACAAGAAATGTTGAAGATGTTGATTATAATGAATATTTAAGATCAAAAGAAGAATTAATAAAAAGAATGACAAAAGGCATGGAAGCTGTGACAGTTCCAGTAACAATTGGTCCTGTTCAGCCCGTATTTGACCAAAAGGAAACAAACAAAACTGGATTAACTATTCCTTTAAATACAGAAATTCAAAAGGCTGCTGAAAAATTTTATTCAGATTTATCTGAAATAAACACTTCTAAATCGAGGATGCCTGATTTAACCTTTAATGAGGATTTATCTCCAAAAACACCAATGGGTGCTATATCAGATATAGGGAGTCCTGAAGTCAGGGTAACCACACCAAAACTTGATGTGGCCAAATTAAAAGCGAATATCGAAGAATTAATAATTGGAACAATTGGTCCAGATAGTTTAAATTACTATCGAGATGATGAACTACTGTTCATTTGCAAAAGCATACAGTGGAAAACGAAAAATAAATATGATCAACTAGAGGATCTAGCAGCAGAACTTGAAATCGATGTGAGTAAACAAAAGAATTTTGCAAAGCATTACAGATTAGACTTTTCAGAAAGTGACATTGAGAGTTTAAACTCAATGGGAAGAATAGTTCATATTAAAGATTTAATCGTCTATATCAAAAAGCTAGGAGAACTGAATAAATGGAGAGTAAAATGGACGAAAAAGAAGGAAGATGAAAGATTGGAAAAATTGTCAAAACAATTTCCAATGAGAGAAATTGCAGGTGGAGGATATGTTCATGTTCCTTGGTCGAGACAGGACATTCTGTTATTCACAAATGACTTTCCGAAATTGAGGGAGAAACCAGTTGAGTGGTACAGACAAGTCGATAGATTCATCAAAGTGTCAAAAGTTCTGTGGATTGATTTAGATGGATTTTTTGATATTGTTGTTCCATCAGATCTTTGGACAGAATGTAAAATATCGATTAGTTGGCCAAAAACAGAACCTGAGAGAATCAAAGAAACAGGTGCTCCAAATCCACTTGTAATGGATTTTTATGAAAAAGTAATTGTTTGGATGAAAAACAAAATTCCACCCAAAGAAGTCGATTGGGTTAAAATAGAAAGGACAGAACAGGAAACAAAAGAATCAGTTCATTCTTTTTATGAAAGACTACTGTTAATCTTTAAACAATACAGTGGTTATGAAAAATTAGATGAAAAAGACATGAGCCATTTTGTCTATAGATTTGTTTATGGACTAAAACCTGAAATTGGAGAAATGATCAGAAATAGTATTGTCGGATGGCAATCACTATCTGTAGATGATATTCTAAGAAAAGCAAAGTATTGTAGCGATGAAATAGAAGTAAAACAGAAGAAGCTGAAGGAGAAAGCCATGTGGGCTCAGGTAAAAGTGGCTGAGCAACAGATTGCCAGCATGGGTAATAAGAACACTAATTTCGTTCAAACTGGAAATTCAAACCAGATACAAGGAAAGTTTAAAAATAATAATTTCCCAAAGAAATTTAGCCCAAAGATTGAGGAGTTGAAGCAAAGATTACCTTGTTTTAATTGTGGCGAAATTGGACATTGGAGAGACGAGTGTCCTCATCCTCCTAAAAACTTAAAGAATCCCTTATTGAATCCACAGATGCAGAATGGTGTTGACCTGCAGCGACAGCTACAGATACAACAGGGGTTAAACGAATTTAATATTCAGCGACAGTTACAACAACAACAACAACAACAGGTGAATAATCGTCAAGACCAATTGCCACAACCACCTTTTCCGAATTGTGGGGGAGTTCAAAAATATAATCCAAACGTGGGATTTCAGGGAAGTGAACAGGTAATAAAACCACAAAAACAGCAAAAGCAACAAAGGGTTCAAATGCAAAATGCTTCACAACAATTTTTATTAGCAGAAAGTCAAGACAGCGATTCTGATGATTATTGTTGACGGTGCCCGAGAGAGGAGGAAGAGTGTGTTGTTGGAGCCACTCTTGAGGTTGACCAGTCTGGTCCTTTTGTAAACGGGAAAGTTAATGATGTAGACATCACTTTTCTAGTGGACACTGGTGCTACCCGTTCTACTGTTAGATCAGTGGAAATTGAAAACCTACCTCTCTCTGGGGATACCATCCAAGTTGTCGGAGTAAGTAATCAACAAATTAAAACTGACTTAACTGATCCAGTACCAGTTGAAATTGGAAACTACAGAGATAAACACAGATTTGTGGTTTGTAATAGTAGTCCAGTGAATTTATTGGGCAGAGACATCCTATGTAAAATGAATTGTAGAATATATTGTTCTCCTGATGGAGTTGAGTTACAAACAATGGAGGAAGATGGTTTATACAGAATGACAATGATGATGATGGAAGCAGAAGAAACAAAATTGTTTCCTGCATTTGAAGAAAAGGATTTACCTGAAGAACTCAAAGAAACAGTGAAATCTGAAATATGGGATTTTACTGGAAATGAGATGGGTCTGATGAAAAACGTAGATCCAGTAAAAATTACATTGAAACAAGGAATAGAATTTCCAAACACTCCACAATATAAAATGAAAACAGAAACAATTGAAGGTATTACACCTATAATTGAAAAATTAATCAAGCAAGGTGTATTAAAGGAAATGGAGAGTAGCTCTTGTAATTCACCAATTATGGGAGTTAAAAAGTCTAATGGAACATTTAGAATCGTACAAGATTTGAGAAAGATTAATCAAATAGTCGTTCCATGTTGTCCTGTGGTTCCAAATCCAGCAGTAATTTTATTTCAGATTCCACATGATGCTGAATGGTATACAGTCATTGACCTTTGCAATGCATTCTTTACTGTTCCCTTACATCCAGACAGTTATGAAATTTTTGCTTTCAGATTCGAAGGTAAGACCCTCGGATGGTCAAGAATCCCTCAGGGCTATACAGAAAGTCCTTCAATCTTTAACGAATTGTTAAAAAGATCATTAGAAGACCTAGACTTACCTGGCAGGTCTACGCTAGTGCAGTATATTGATGATTTGTTAATAGCTGCAAAGACAAGAGAAAATTGTGTAACAGACACGATAATTCTGTTAAATCGGCTTGCAGAAGAAGGACATAAAGTGTCCCCTGCAAAACTACAGTTTTGCAAACAAGAAGTAAAATATCTTGGTCACAGAATTGCAAAGGGAAAAAGACAAGTAACAATAGAGAGAATAAAAATGATTCAAGCAATGTTACCACCAAGAACACAAAGACAGGTCAGAATGTTCTTGGGAATGGTTGGTTACTGTCGACAATGGATAAGTGGATTTTCAGTAATTGCAAAACCACTACAAAGACTGACAAAGTCAGATGTAAAAGATCCAATTATTCTCAATGATGCTGAAATGGATTCTTTTGAGAACTTGAAAAAGAGCTTATGCCAAGCTCCTGCTTTAGGTATGCCAAATTATGAGAAAGATTTCGAACTGTATTGCAGTGAGAGAGAAGGATGTGCATTATCTGTGTTAATTCAGAGACATGGAAATTTAAAGAAACCTATTGCATACTTCTCTGCAGTTCTTGATCCAATTGCTAAAGCATTACCAGGTTGTTTGAAAGCAGTTGCAGCTACAAGTATCAGCCTCGAACAAAGTGAAGGAATCATTATGGGATTTCCTGTGAAAGTTTTTGTGCCTCATTCAGTTGAAATATTATTGACAAGAGGTAAGACTCAACATTTAACAAGTAGTAGATTGACAAAGTATGAGAAAATCATACTGGGAGCAGATAATGTTTCGATTTCAAGATGTTTAAATCTGAATCCTTCTACATTACTGCCTGATTCTGAAATTGTTGATGACATTGAAACAGAACATGAATGTTTAGATGTCATGGAATTCTGCACTAAACCAAGAAAAGACATCAAAGACAGACCTTTGTCTGAATCGGATTTTGTCTACTTTGTAGATGGGTCATGCTTAAGATCCGAAGGAGGTGTCTTAAAAGCTTCATATTCAGTTTGTACAGTCGTAGATGTTGAAGAAGCATCATGTCTTGAAGGAGTTCGTTCAGCACAAGTGGCTGAATTGATTGCTTTAATTCGTGCATGTGAAATATCAAAGGATATAAGAGTTACCATCATTACTGATAGTCAGTATGGGTACGGAGTTGTGCATGATTATGGACAACTCTGGTCACAGAGAGGATACATGACATCAGCAGGATCACCAATTAAAAATGCAGTTTTCATTAGGAGATTAATTGAAGCAATACAATTGCCAAAAGAAATCGCCATTGTTAAGTGTGCAGCGCACACTAGAGGAACTGATTATATTTCCAAGGGAAATGCCTTCGCAGATGAAACAGCTAAATACTGCGCAAGGAAAAATTATTCATACAATCGGGAGAGGAGTAAAGAAACTGATTCAAATTCATTAATGCTAACAACTGTTGTAGAAACATGGCATGAGATTAGAGATTTACAAAATGAAGCAGAAGATGAAGAAAAAGACTTATGGTTAAGATCAGATTGTAGACCACGTGAAGAAGATGGAGTGTGGGTTTACAAAGATGGCAGAGTAGTCTTACCAAATTGCTTGATTGCTGACATGGCCAGATTATATCATGGTCCAGCACATCTGGGAAGAGATTCTATGGTTAGACTTTTCAGAGAAACATGGTTCAATACCAAGTTTAGAACTATTGCTGAATCTTTTTGTCAAAGGTGTTTGTCATGCCAACAAATGAATCCAAACAGAAAATCAGTGGTGGGGACAGGAATAATTGGTCGAGAGGGTGGTCCCTTTACCAGATTACAAATGGATTTCATTGAAATGCCCTTACACAATTGTTTGAAATATGTACTTGTAATTGTATGCTTATTTTCGAGATGGGTAGAGGCTTTCCCTACACGACATTGTGATTCAATTACAGTGGCAAAACTAATGCTCAGAGAAATCATCCCAAGATACGGTTTTCCAGTCACTATTGAGAGTGATGGAGGAAGCCATTTTGATAACAAACTGATGAAGTTAATTTGCGAAGCTTTGAGCATTGAGCAGAAAATACACTGTGCATACAGACCAGAGGCATCAGGAGTAGTTGAACAAATAAATGGAACAATTAAAAACAGAATTGGAAAAATGTGTCTTGAAACAGGTATAAAATGGACTGATGCTCTTCCACTTGTTTTGATGTCATTAAGAAGTACACCAGATAAAAAGACAGGTTTGAGTCCCCATGAAATTTTAATGGGAAGAGTTATGAGGCAAGCTTTTGTACCTGTAGGTAAACTGTTGAGCATAAATGACAGTGCAAATTTGGATTACTGTAAAAGGTTATCTGATATGGTAACTTCTGTGTCTAATCAGGTGGGAACTGAAGCTCAATCAGATGAAAAGGTTTTGACACATGATCTGAGACCTGGCGATTGGGTCAGAACGAAAGTACATCGGAGAAGGAATTGTCTAGCTCCTAGATGGCAGAAACCTAGGCAGATAATTTTGATCACTACTAATGCTGTAAAGTGCAGAGGATTGAAACGTTGGATTCATCCTAGTCATACTATTCCAGTACCAACTCCTGAGAGTTCTGATGTTGAAAGTGATACCACAGACGATTCTGATTCTGAGGCAGAAGGCGAAACAGAAGGTGAAATAATTCCAGATTCTGAAGATCGACAAGAAAGTCGACATCTGGAAACTGTACCAGTGAATGGAAATTTGACAAGAAAAGACTTGGAAATAATTGAAATAGATTCTGAAGGTGAAGAGAATCTGTTAAAAGGAAAGATAACTGAGGATTCGGTTGTCTCCATTGAAGACAAAGAAGCAGAACAAAAAGAAGTTTCAGACCAGGAGAGTATCGAAAGGCAGAGAACAAACTCTGAAGTAAGGAACAAAAATCCGAAATCTGGGAAGTTGGAGGTAATTGAGGAAGAGGAGGAAGACGAATTACCGAGTACCAGTGATGGAAGACAAAGTGAAGTTCCTGAAGGAGTGAAATTGCCGAATAGAGAAGTTCCTGAGTCAATTGAAATTTCAGACTACGAAACTGAAGAAAGTGACGTGGAAGGTGAAAGTGAAAACAGAAAGAAAAGGACTTGGAAGTCAGAATCAAATAATTCTGAACCAAAGAAGAAGTACGTGAGAAAAGCAGACTACTGGCCAGGTGGAAGATTGAGAGTCAGATTGATCAAAAAGCCAAAAGAACAAGTTGAAGAAATCAGTAGTCAAAAGAGTCCTGGAAAAGAAGTTGGAGTTGGAAGAAAAATTGAAGTGATATCGAGAAAAGGGAAGAGAATAATAAGACCAAACCAAAAATACAAGTCTCCTGAGTGGACTTACTTAGTAATTCCACCTGTTTTTGACATATATGATAGTAGTGAAGAAGAAAACGAAATCCAAGAAATTAGTGACAATGATTGAAGTACAGAAATATTAAATTGGCAAAAGGCTGAAGAAAATTTGTTAGTTGACATAAGGTCGAAGAAAAACTGTTTAGTTGAAGAAAACTTATGTATGACATAAGGTCGAAGAAATCTTGTTTAGGGTTTAAAAAAAAAAAAAAAAAAAAATAAAATAAAATATTTTAAAAGGGGGGTGTATATAAATTTAGAATTTTAAAATTTATTTTTATTTTTGAGGCTAAAATTAATCAAGAATGCCTTATGTTAAGGAGAGCACTTCAAAGTGTTCTGTTTTTAAAAGATGCTGTAAGATGACTCTGGTGTGTCTGCTCATTTTAGTTCTGCTCTGGTTAGTTCTAGCTGTGATTATCCCTTTGGAAATGAATAGAGAATTACACAAAGTTAACATAACAAGCAAAGCTCTGGTTAGCCAAACTAAACATAGTGCGTCTACAAAAGTTATTGATCATCAGCCTAACATTCATCAAGATAAATCAATTGGTGATTTTTCAAGTAATACATTCACAAAACTATTGAGTGAATATGTTAAGGTAATGGATGCAAAAGACTGTTACGTCTGTGTTAAGTTACCTGCTTCTGTTTCTGAGGGAGTAACATATAATATGCTTCCTCTCACTTATGCTGTAACATGTAGTGTATTAACTAGTTTATTTTATCAAACTGGACGTTTAGAATATTACTATTCAAATTATGATGAAATTTTTGCAAATATTAAGATTGATAATGCTTTAAATAAGCATAAGAAAGCAAAACAAATGAGAGAATTTTTCCTTGTTACTAATGAACTCACTTACGAGTATGCTTACAAGAATAATCTAACATGTAAATTAAGTGCTGAAGGAAAGAAATTTTTGAATATGGTTGAGGAGAGAAGAGCAATTTATAAGAGGAATGAATTAGTCAAGCAGACTAAGTCAGCTTTCTGGCAAAAAGAGGATGAGAAATTAAATGGCAAAATGCTTGAAAATATTGCAATTCACATAGACAAACCAGTTAGTGGAAAACTTTGCATTAGAAGAGATAATACACTTTTTGATAATTATTTTGTAGGTGCAAGTAACTGTGAAGATACTTATCAGATTCTGGGAGGTTGGGGATTTAAAGGTGGAAAAGATCCTATCTTTCCTGGGATTTATTTTGTTTGTGGTGACAAAGCCTACTACAACCTTCCAGACCACTGGTATGGAACTTGTTATGTGGGAATTGTTTTTCCTAAAGTGTTTCATGTTGACAGAGATTCAGAAGGATTGTTTAAAATTCATAATTATGTAAATAGAGTTAAAAGAGAAACTTTTACTGAAGTTCTGGGAGATATTTTTCAAGCTGTAATACCTTTTGTTGGTATAACCCTAAATGCAGGGAGAATCAGAAAATTGTCCACTATAGTTGATAGATTATCAACTGACACAGCTGATGGATTTCAATTAGTGAATGTTGAAGTTATTGCAATTAGATCTATGGTAATACAAGACCGCCTTGCTTTAGACATACTCCTAGCAAAAGAGGGAGGAGTCTGTGGCATTTTACATGTACAACATTGTTGTACATATATACCTGATGAAAGTAAGAATATTGAAATGTATATTAAAAATATTACACAAATGCATTCAGAGATAATTCCTTTAGAAGAAGATGATTTTTCAGGGAAACTTTCAAAAAGGTTTCAAGCAATTAAAAACTGGTTTCATAATATCGGAAGTTCAATTCTTGGCAAGATTCTGGCACCTTTGATTATAATAGTATTCATTTTTATTTTGACCAAAATAGGTTGTTTATTACATAAAAGAAAGAAACAGTTGAAAGAAAAGAAAAGAATCTATAAACTCAGAAAAGAAGAAGAAAGAGAGATCGAATTACAGGAGTTACATAGAGAGCGTTATGCTAATTCCAAAGATTATGCAGAAACAGACTTTTAGGTTTACTGATACAAATGAATTTGAATCGATTTCTTAGAAATTTAAATTATCAAAATTTTGAGTGCTGGTGTGGTGATTTGTTAATCACCAGATGAGGGAGTTGATGGAGCGAGATAGAAAACAAAATTTTGTTTAATCTCGTGAAGTCACATTTCCATAACATGAATAATAATATTAATGATTTGTGATATGTCGTGCTAATACAACTTAGATTAAACTTTACACATGGGGGGACTAACATGTGTGCTCATAAACGTGCATAATTGTTGCATCTTTTTGTTCGTGCAAAATAATAAAATAATTTATTGTTTTCGTTTTTGTCATTACTAACTGCTGCAAACTTAAAAGAAGCATGTGCTTGTTTTGCTTTTCCTTGTCTGTGTGATGTCATTTCTACTATTCTAGGTGCATTTAAGTCTCATGGAATAACGGAGACTGGTAGATATAAACGCTGCTTTATTTGTTTGCATTGGCTAGGTAACATTTTGATTAATCGGGTGGGTTAATTAATTAGTAAATCTTGGGGTGGATACAGAATCTACATTATTTCTTACATTAATACTTTTCTTGTGTTTGTTTTATACTAGAAAACTTAAGTTGCCTGCTTTTGGGCCTAGTCACTTGAGTCGCAGAAAAGAGCTGACTTGTAATTCTGCAAAAGTCACGAGACGCCCATTCTGAAATAAATTATTCGTCAAAAGCTGCGTTCACAAAGCAAAAACTAATGTGCTATCGTCATTCTGTCGGACATGGCCAAGGTCGAAAGTGAACATTTTGTCAGCCTTAACTTGGCATCCGCGGAAGTTGCTTGGACGTAGTGAGAACAAAATTGAACATTTGTTGCAAACTCAGGAAGCTCCTGGTTTCACGTGGAAGAGACAATGGTCTTTATGAAACATGATCTAATGGAACTTTTGGAAAGTGGGTGACATGTCACTTGTCACTCTCAGCCAATGGGACGTCGAAGATTTCTGAAAACTTTCCTTTGCGTAGTTTAGTTAGCGTAGAAAGGTATAAAAAGTCATGCCCCTAGGGATGGGCTGGCTGCTGCTTTCTGACTTTCCGATGAGGGTGATGTGCTGTCGGACTTTGCGTGGAGCACGTAAGAATCCTCAAAGAACTTTACTTTAATTTCTATCTATTTAGCTCAGTTAGGGAATTAGGTTTTAGAATTGCTAAACTTTATATATTCACTTTAATTTTGATTTACTTGCTTAAATTGTATTTTCTCATATTTCTTTAAAATCATGCTTGCTTTATTGCTAATAAAATTCATTTATAAAACTATCAACTTATATACCATAATTTAGTAAATAAAATCTTACTTTTGACAAACAAGCTGGTCTTGGTTATTCAGGAGTGTAGGTTACTATTAGCTAGATCACGTCGCCAATGGTGGTCGTTTAAATAGTCAAGTTTTATTCTAATGACAATATTCTTTCCGCAGATGTATAAATATGTATATAGTTTGTAGATAATGTGTATATAGATTTAATCTGACCACCTGATTCAGTAGGCCCAAAATATGTCAGGTTTATAAATGGGTCCATATTTAGTATAGAATTTTGTTTATAGGTTATGAAGTTGGGTAGCGTTGTTTATGATATATTTTCTATAGGCCGCTGGATCACTACTCAAAACACCGGAAGCAGACGGAGAAGCAGAAGTCAGCTCTACTCAGAGTGAGTCTACTTAGGTAACTTCCGGTGGACCTGTGCATTGCCAAAGAGCGCCCTACATGGAGAAGTGCCCGGAGATCCGAGCTTGGCCCGGGTGGTGTGACGTGGCTGCGAGGTTCACGGTGTATGTAGCGGCTCGTTTCTTGGATTCGAAGATTAATGCAGGAAAAGGGCAGTTGTGGCCGACACTTGTCCCCTCACACAGGAATATACAATTTCAAATACCTTTCCAGTGCACATGGCAGCCTTGACCACTGCGCAAATCAGTAATGCTGCTTGAACCTTGGCGCTTCTGTACTGGACCGGGGGTGCAGCTTGAAGTGGTGCAGCACGTGCAGTCGCACCGGGCGCCAGAGGCCTGAAGGGCCCGCTGATTATAGCTGTATTTTATACTTCAGACTGCAGCAGGGCAGGCTTTCCTTCAAGCCCCAGGTCCTTGAACACACTGGCCAGGCTCCTGCTCAGGAATAGAGCAGGAAGTGTTTTGTCTCTTTCTTTTCTGGGATGAATGCAGTCTCCAACGAGTGGGACTTAAGCAGGAGAAGTGGGTTGTTCCGGGTTAATGTAATTTAAAGAGGGAAGAAACCGCTAAAACGGTCTCTGCAGGAGAAGGTGCGGTATATGGCCTTCAGATTTCAGGTATGTTCTGACACTGCAGCCCCCCACACCCACAGGAGGGGCACTCCTGGTTAAAGGATTGCGGTGTCCCGAAGTGAAGGGTCACCCGCCTCCTCTCAACCCTCGTAAGAAGCCATATTGTTTGGATCTGGAGTCACCATGACAACCCCCATCTGGTGGCATCCTGAATGACTGTCCAGGGATCTTTCATAGGCTAACCAGTTTTCCCTTTATGAATGACTGGTCTAGCACCAAGAGCATGTGCTCATGTTGCGACATGTCTTTGCAAACAACAATGCATGTTCTTTTATTTTGTACATTTTATTCTGCACCAAGGAAAATGTGAATATTACCAATTTCAAGGCTACTTGGTCTCAGACAAAGTTACCCTGCGTTTTTAGCATTACAATTTTTAGAGAATGAAAGTCTTACTAGGGCCATAGCTTTATATTTAAAACGTGTCATCTAATATAGGAAAACTATTGGTATATGAACTTTTCACAAATATGCTATTTATAGCAGGGCTATTAATTCACGCTATTGTCAGCACGTTTTAATGTTTTCTTTAAAAGTTGAATGGTTTATAATATCATGTGGTAAAATGGGTTTATGATTTTTATCTCCACATCGAATAAAGCTTTTTTTTTATTGAATTGACTGTCCAGTGTGTCTTGCAGCACCAGCCCGCAAGTGTGTGCAAGCTGAAACATAACCATGCACAATATTATGGGGCATAACTTCAAAGTGTGCTTTGAAGGAAAGGCATGTGTTTGTCTTCTCTCGAATAAAATTCAAGATGAATAACCTACATATTCGATTAGTTTCATTAATTTATTTCAAGAGGAATAACCTGCAAGTTTGATTCTTTCATTATTTTAATGCATGAGGACTATTTACTTCTTGCACCCATGATGACTGATTACTTCTTGCACCCATATACCGAGACCCTGGTATCTACATTTCTATGGCAGTGTTCCCAGGCAGCTTTTGATTCAGGCTCAGGACAAGGACAACATTGAGGACTACGCGATGTCCTGTAGCAGCCCCCTCCAAGCCTGCGTTGTACTTTAAGAGACAGCGTAGAAGCATTGGTGGGCCAGGAGAGGGGGCTGAACCAAAAACACCTTCCTGGACCCCCTTTGGCAGAAATTCAAACAACATTTGCAATTCTAGAGGCAGATCTAAAGTGAAGGAGTATTCGGGGTTTCTTGTAATCCAGAGGGTATTCACGGTGGAAAAACATGAAACTCAAAGCCCAGCTCCCTGATCAGGTAGAGATGGCCGTGACAATCACACTAAGGCCAGGGCTGAGCAATAGCTCAATGCCCCAGGGTCACCGATCACCTCCCCCAGTGTCCTGCATCCCTCCTGATCTTCACCCATGTTGAAAAGTTGCTGAACCTACTTGAGACTGAGCGTCCACAGCCTGGATTATGCGTGCCGTGTAGATTCACCGGGCCAGAGTCCGTTGCTGTACGGGGGCTGAGCAATAGCTCAATGCCCCAGGGTCACCGATCACCTCCCCCAGTGTCCTGCATCCCTCCTGATCTTCACCCATGTTGAAAAGTTGCTGAACCTACTTGAGACTGAGCGTCCACAGCCTGGATTATGCGTGCCGTGTAGATTCAACGGGCCAGAGTCCGTTGCTGTAGGGGGGCTGAGCAATAGCTCAATGCCCCAGGGTCACCGATCACCTCCCCCAGTGTCCTGCATCCCTCCTGATCTTCACCCATGTTGAAAAGTTGCTGAACCTACTTGAGACTGAGCGTCCACAGCCTGGATTATGCGTGCTGTGTAGATTCAACGGGCCAGAGTCCGTTGCTGTAGGGGGGCTGAGCAATAGCTCAATGCCCCAGGGTCACCGATCACCTCCCCCAGTGTCCTGCATCCCTCCTGATCTTCACCCATGTTGAAAAGTTGCTGAACCTACTTGAGACTGAGCGTCCACAGCCTGGATTATGCGTGCCGTGTAGATTCAACGGGCCAGAGTCCGTTGCTGTAGGGGGGCTGAGCAATAGCTCAATGCCCCAGGGTCACCGATCACCTCCCCCAGTGTCCTGCATCCCTCCTGATCTTCACCCATGTTGAAAAGTTGCTGAACCTACTTGAGACTGAGCGTCCACAGCCTGGATTATGCGTGCCGTGTAGATTCAACAGGCCAGAGTCCGTTGCTGTAGGGAGGCTGAGCAATAGCTCAATGCCCCAGGGTCACCGATCACCTCCCCCAGTGTCCTGCATCCCGCCTGATCTTCACCCATGTTGAAAAGTTGCTGAACCTACTTGAGACGGAGCGTCCACAGCCTGGATTATGCGTGCCGTGTAGATTCAACAGGCCAGAGTCCGTTGCTGTAGGGGGGTCATGTTCAGAGCTCAATGAAAACAAACAGTGGCTGCGTACAATGTAACACGCGGGGTACACCCTGACCTCAATCCCTCCCGCGGTCCTTGGATTGGCTTCAAGCCTAAACATGGTCTGAGGTTCTGGCCTCATCCACTGTGTCCTCCCAGAAAGTCCCAGTAAAGATTACTTCAGCGGAAGCACTTGTAGCCACACTAAATCCTACACACGACCAGACTCAATTAAACGTACTACTCTTGCGCTCTAAAGATGTTCAAACGCAGCTCTCAAAACGGAACGAGCAACGGAAAGTAGCCCGCTCCTCCTAGCAGTGGAAACAAACCAAACAAGATTGAAATAGCAAGATGAGACCTCCAAACAGGCCAGGCCTCCAATTCTGGTGGCGACACCTCTCCCCATCCCATGGCCTCAATCTTGACCACCTCAACCTTGATGTTCCTACTCTGTGTAGAACCATGTCCATCTCTCTGCGTGGACCACGCACTGCACAGCGCACAGAAAGGGAGGTGTAACAGAGCCTCCCCTCACTTGCACCGAATTTAAATGGAAAAACAGTCCCCTTCTCTGCTGTAAAAACACACATAAAGCAAACATATATAACCCACCTATCGTGTACTTAACGCTGCATATGTGGCTGCGGAGGAGAGCGCCAACTGAGCCAATGTACACAGTCAGTGTGAAAGTAGCCTTTGAACGACAAACTGCATGATGTTTTATCATCAAAGCCCTGAGTAAAGTATGAGAACACACATTAATAACTGAAACGCATACTCTAAAGGCAGGTTCGGTCCTCAACAAACTTCCTACTTGCACTCACTAACCGGCTCGACCAATGAACTCTAAATAGACTTGAGTTTTTCCCTCCTATTTTTCTCTTAGCTCACTGAAGCAGCCTTGAATTACGTTCTATTTTTTTCTCACTTGTTTAATCATTGACTACCGGTCCAACCGCTATGTTCCCATGTACGCATGTTGTCTGTACCAGCCTTCCTTCCTTCCAATGTACACCATTGATTACTGGGCCATATGTATAGACGTCGCCATTTTGGCCACTGGAATGATCTCATTTTTTTCTTTATTCTTCAAGTGATGTGGCTTCATGATCGGGGTGGGGGATAGAAATGATCAGGGGCGAAAGGAAGGGTGGATAAATAGATGTGAACTCAAGAACTTATACTTGAGGGACGGGAAAATGTCCATCCTTGGCAGAGTCACTGATCTGCCTGTCTTGCAGATGTAACTAATGCAAAGAAAACCTTCCATAACAGCCACTTGCTAGTAATCTGAACAGGTTTAAATTATGACAATGTGCTCGGTGAGTGTGCGAAGGTAAGATCCTTCAAGCATGGTTTCCCCCAATTTTTGCTGGCGTCATACTTTTTTTTAATTAGTTTGACTGGGATGCTGCTGATCAGTACCCCAGTGACAGTGCATCCTTTCTAAATTAGACTTGGCAAATACTTCTGTACCTCCACAATTGGCTACTGGTGTACCTTTGTATGTCCCTAGTCTATGGTACTGAGGTACCCAGGGCATAGGTTTACCGGGGGTCTCCCATGGGCTGCAGCATGTATTATGCCACCCACGAGAGACTACTCAAACTGTGACTACACGCCAGCCATTGCAGACTGTGTGAGTAGGTGCTGGCAACACTCAATGCAGATATAGGTTTTCTTATATCGGAGCTCACTACACTTAAAACCTATAAGTCACCCCTACCGCAGGCCTTTTAGCCCTGAAGGCAGGGTGCTTGGTTATACGAGTGAGAGTGCCCAGGCATGAGCAGGACACCCCTACACACCGCAGAGTTGATTCTTCAGGCTTTGTAAGTGAGGTCAGCCATTTTAATACATATAGTGGACATCAGTCATTGCGAGATGTCTAACTATATAACGGCGGCACCGAACCCGGTCATGTTTGGTATCAAACATATCAGAATCATACCCAAACACTGATTACAGTGTTGAAAGTATGATTCTATGTACTAGGGGGCTCCCTTGGGGTACTCTCTTCTACTGCCAGTTACAGCCTTTCATGGTCTGAAAGCGATGACTGATGCCAACCAAAGACACACATCTGCTGTCCTGCTGCTGAGCCAAGCTTCAAATGGGGAAGGTAGAACAACAGGTTTCCTGTCTCAGGGAAGTGTGCCCCCCCCCCACCCCCAGACAGGATTTAGTGTATTGGGGTGGGGCCTCTTGCCAGCATCACAAGACTGCTTTGAAGGGCACATTTGGTACCCTCCTTGCGTACTCCAGTTGGAATCAGTTCAAGGAGGCCTTGGATCCCGCTCTGGCATGAAACTGGACATAGGACACAGGAGTATCCTCCCCTCTGTCCAGCCCCTCCTCTGGGAGGGACCTCCTCGAGTTGTCCCAACCCTTTCCCTTGAGTACTTATGGCTTACCTGTGGGTGCCTCTTCAGAATTGACGTGGGACAAGACTCAAGCCTGAAACCACGTCACTCTTTGACCATCTGGACACTTGGACTACAAGTATTTGCCGTTGTCTGTGCTTCTTCCAAGATTTTCAACAGACCTGTGGGCATCAAGGACACCCAAAATAATCTCCCTTGGAATGAAGGAGTCACTCCCCTGCATCTGCAGGGACCAACACAAAGCCCTGTCTGCTGCTTCCAACGTCCCACGGACTTCGAAAGGCTCAGCAACGCAGGTGGTGATTCTGCAACTCCAGAGGCCTGACCTGTTCTCTGCAATTTTGAGGCAAGTATACCTCGTTGGAACAGCTCGGACCAAACCCCCTATGCACAGTGTCGACTTGCCGTTGCCATGGCTTGGTGGCTTGGCACTCCAGAGATCTTCGGGCTACAAGAAGCTCCAGCATCTCTTCTTGCCAAGTACAGCATCTTAACTGCATCCTCTGCACCGTGGGCCGGCCTTCTTGGTGAGCTGCTCGAGGTCCTCTTGTGACTCCTGTGCCTTTGGCACATGGGTCCTCCTGAAGGTCTTCTCCCCTGTTTCTGTGGGCTCCCCTGCTTGCTTGGGGCCTGCTCTGACTCTCCTGTTTGTGGTGAGTCCCTTGGACTTCGCTGGTTCTAATGTTGCTCCTTTATCACCATCCACGCCTATCGCAGCTGCCAAGGATTGTTGGTTCTCCCGTTGGACTCAGACCCCCTGGTTCTCTACTTACAACGTGGGACAACTCATGCACAGCTCCTGGTCTTCCTCAGATTCACCTGGTCCTCACAGTTGCAGCGACAAGGTCACCGTCATCACTTCTGCATCTATGGGCATGGCTCTCCGGTGCCTCCTGGTCACCTCCGAGTGCCATAGACTGTCCCCTCTGCTTGCAGGATTTTCACTTCAAGAACCTATGCTTGGATTCCACCAGACTCGTGCCCCTTCTTCACCTGCGGCATCTTTACTGACGTCCTCCATTTCGGTCTACAGCGGTTTCTGAAATCACATCACACCTATGCATCCAGCTTCCCTGGTGTAGGTATCCTGGTTCCTGGGGTATCCACAGGTGGGGTGACACTCTGACCATCTGTCTTTCACGGGGGTTTCTTCAAGGTCCACTGGGAAAGGTCCTTCTTCAAAACTGGAACCCTGACTTTCCAGCGGACTTCTTTTGAGTACGCAGCAGTGTTTCCACTCTGCACAAGCCTCCGTGGGGTTCCTGGGTACTTACCTCAGGTGGTTCCTTGGGTCCCCAGCTCTTCTGGGTCTCCTGGTCCACCACCCAACTATGGTCGCAGTTCGTATTCCACCTTTTTAGTATATGATTTAGTCTTCCCCTGGAGACGACTGTGTATTGTGCTTACTAACCTATGTGCAATGGAAGTATTGTCTAGTTGTATGATATCTCTGGGTAGGAGATATACTAATGCGTTAGTGAGTTTTGTGTAATAAATAGATTATTTTTTATATACACCGTGTGATTAGATCTGGTAAAAACGTTTATATCAACTTTTATATCGCTCATCTACCCATAGGTGTCTTGGCGCTTTCGCAGACATGAGCTACTAAGCTAGAGCATTGTTGATTTCTAAACAACCAGGTCTTAAGTTCCCTACTGAATGCGAGGTGGGTGGGTATGGTCCTGAGATACAGTGGGATAGAGTTCCACAGCCTAGCCGTGCATGAAACTCCTTCCTCCCCAGATCACTTTCCTGATTCTTATGGTGGTATTGAATTTTGTATTGGTAGATTGCAGAAGTCTACTTGGTGAATGGCAGTTAAAAGCCTTCCACAGAAATGTCGGTCCTTCTCTGTGCAAGGCTTTATGGGCCACAGAGTGCCTTGAATTTAATTCGCGTCACGCCGGGAACCAGTAAAGTTCCCGAATGCCTTTGGATATCGACTGGTATTTAGAGATATTCAAAGTCAATCTGGCTGCTGCATTCTACACCGCCTGTAGATTACCAAGTAGTTTAACCTGGAGATTCATATATAGGCCATCACAATAGTTCAGCTTTGATAAAAATTAGTGAGGAAACAATCTTTTTGGTATTTATGGGAATAAAAAGAAACATTTTGCACAAGGTTCTGATGGTGAAAATGAGGAGGATGCTACTTTTGACACATGGGCCTCATATCTGAGCTAATCATCCACGATAAAGGCAAGATTTTTTAGCTTTAGTCATCTGATTAACTCTCATTCTGGATAAGCAGGAAGGCTGCTCTCCACAGCTACCACTTAAGTGAACTTTCTAAGGTTGTCCAAGTCCACTAAAATCACCATACGTGTTGGGTTGCCTGGATTAGTGCAAGGTGCTTCACTTAAATAAGATTACACCATATACTAAGCCAGGCTCCTACAGTAAGCAACTGTGTTGCACTCCCAAGCCTGAGGCTTATCTACTGAATTAAATTTCACAGCATTTCAAGTGGACAGTGTGGTGATCCCAGAAACTCAAGGCAACAGACTTGTGTTTCCCCCAATAGGACAAGCGATCTAGGTCCAGGTCATCTTTTTGGCTAAATAAAAAGGCTGCGTTTTCTGTATTAACAGTTGTTTGCCCCTTTAAAGGGCACGGGTTTTGTCATCACTAAGTTCAAAAACATTTTTCCACAACTCAGCCTTTAGAAACATGGGTATTTTATGAAAAGTTGCTTACCAGGCCTAACCATCTGAAGTCATCCTGTGCTGTAAAGCGCAAGAGATGGATACAAAACTGTTGAAAAAGAAACTCTACAACCTGTGGCATAGCGTGGGTTTGGCAGTTTTTGGGTCAGGCCTGTATCCTTCTACTTTTCTTTTTACATTTTGCACCCCTAAAAAGGAAACTAAGAATATGGGCCTGGGCCTGGGACAACCGCCCCCCCCCCCCCCCCCCCCACACACACAACGCCACTATCTGCAACGTTTCTAATAATCCACTAAGCTGGTCTACTAACTACAGCTCTTGTTACAAACCGGCCCTTGATGCAGGACACTGCGGGATGTGATCGGTGAGCTAGGGGCATTGAGCCGTTTCTCGGCCCTGGGCTTAGTGGGATTGTCACAGCCATCTCTGCCTGATCAGGGAGCTGGGCTTTTGAGTTCAATGATTCTCCACCTTGAATGCCCTCTTACATGTGGTGGAGTGGTGATGGGAAATAATAAATAAAGACACTTACCTGCCCCTGAGGCTGCCGCCTCGGTGCTCCTCTCCCTCCCGACGCTGGTCACGCTACACAAGCTCCCAAGGGTCAATCGCGACACTGCCCTCATGCTAGTAATACTAATTACCGGCATGATGTCAGCGCTGCGATTGGCCAGAGGTGGCTGACTTGACGCTCGCTGCCTGTGGCTTTTCTACAACCAAGCTGTGCAACACAGCAGGGTTGGGAAAACATAAGTGGGAAACACTCCTCTCTACTGTGACGTGATGCTCAACGGGTTGGCCCCACCCCTGCTCTAAAATAAAATGGTTTTATCGTAATTTTTTTTTGTATGGGGCGACGCTCCTCTGCCATAACAGAGGAGCCGCCCCTGCTTTACCCCAGCTAACCAGCAGGAAAGTGCTGGTCTCCCCCTTTCAACATGATGAAATTGGTGTTCAGTGGTGGAATCCAGGACTTGTGTTCTGCAGAAACACTCAATGATTTAAGTAACAAGCAAAATTCCCTTTTCAACGTGACTCCAAGGATTCATAGTAACCCTGACAAGGACTGTGTTTATTCTTTGTGTGCAGTCACGCGCACCAAATAAAAATCCACATTTTTTACACATTTGGAACGTTGCTTCCCAAGCACTTCAATCACATCTATTTTTTTTACCACAGATCATCCAAGCACTCAAGCAAAGAGTGAAAGCAGAACCAGAAAAAATGCAGTACGGGTTCACAGAACTGGACTGTCAGTTTATTCAAACATGTCCTTTTCTCTGAGTCGCAGGGCACTCGATGACTACTGGGAATCTGTGTTGTACACCTCTGGTTTCCTAGGGTCTCAGAAATGAATGCCCCTCAGGTGGATAACCACGTTTTTCAACGTTATTTTCTAAAGACACCAAGGGAGATATGAACAATGAAGTGGCGGAGCGTGTCATTAGCCTCTTTGGCTTAACGACAAGCTCCGCCACTTCGGAAACGCAAGGCTGCACCATATTTACAAGAATGTGGTGCAGCCTTGCGTTTCCCCCTGTGATGGCGCTAAGTTTAAAAACTTAGCGCCAACGCAGGCACCCTTGCACCAGAGTGCAAGGGTGCCTGTGTGCAGGAGGAGTATTGGTTATGTGTAGGAAGGTGTCCCTTCCTGTACACAAACAATCCTAAAAGGCCATTTTGTAACTTTCATGTGTGCTGCCACGTGCAGCACACATGAAATTTACAAAATGGCATTTTGCTTTTTTCATGTGGGCTGCACACATGGAAAAAACAAGGAGAAATAATTCATTTCTCCTCGTTTCGCCAACTTAAGACCAGGATTTTCCTCGTCTTCATTTTGGCGCTGCCTCCTATGTATGTCACCCTTGTACATAGAGGGCAGCTCAAATACAATGGGTGTTGCAGTGGAATGCCCACCACAACACCCACTGCACACCCCTTATACACCAAACATAGCGTGAAAGGGGCCTTATGTACAAGACAGCGTTAAGCCACATTAAGTGGCCTAACACTGCCTTGTATATAAGGCATGACCCCTATTGCCACGGAAACGCCACAAAAAGTGATGTTCCTGTGGCTATAGGGTCTTGTACATATGCCCCCTGGTTTCAATACCCAATGTTTACTCTAGCAGATATAAGTTGTTTTGGAACAGACACCGTTGGACAGAAATCCCACACAAACTTCACTCGTACCAGAGATATTACTTTTAAATTAATCGTCTTTAGTTACACACAGTGGTGTCCAGCAGCAAACAAACTGGTGGGCGAAATTTAACCCACTGACACTGGTTAAAACAAAACAAGATACAACCACAGCAGTGCCCTTAGGCTCAGTGCCGAAGCCCTCAATCATGGTCAGTTTTAAACAGTGTTTATAACAGGCCAGTTAAGGCTGAAGGCACTGCGAGTTACTCACAGTGCCTGTCAGAGAGTCCATTTTAATTAAAGAAATAAAAGATTTACTTTCCTATCTCAGCACTCGGTGGCGCATCCAGTAAGTTTCCAAAGCTTTGTGCAACTCCCCCTCTACCAATCCTGGCGCCACTCTCATGCTGCTCAGGCAGCACGAGAGCAGCACCAGGATTGGCTGGGGCGCCCTGGTATGACACTCCTTCAGGCCCGAGCTTGTACTCCACCCAGCTGTCTAAGACAGCTCGGGTTAGAGTGTTTAAAGTGCGCATGTCAGGCTGGCAGTCAAAAGACAGCAGCCTGAAGTGACATGCGCACTTTAAACTGATGTACACTGTGCTAACTGTTCCGCCCTGTTCTCTCAAGACTCTACTGCTTGCCTAAATGAAAAATAAAACGGTAATAAAGTGTGTTTATTACCATTTTACTTTTCATGTTTCCCTTCACTTTCAGCGGCGATCGACGCTATTTTGCCATCACTGAGGGACCGCCGCTGGACATCGAATGTCTTTTAAGCCTAAGAGTGTTATACAGTTCAAGTAGTAATGCTCTAGAATTTGAATAACTGGTGTATTTGAACTATTTCGCCCTGGAGAAGTAGATTTTTCAGTTCTTAGCCTGTTAAAAAAAATATAGCTTCAAATGTTTGAGGAGAACACTTTCTGTATCAGTCTTTTTGTTTGTTTATCGTTCTTGTCACCGGGGCTCATAATAACAGCACCAGCTTCCTGATTCACGGCCGGGCTTGGCTCCGCCCCCAACCTCCACGGACGACCGGCCGGGCTTGGCTCCGCCGGTCGGACTAAAAACTACAGTTCCCAGGATTATTGGCTCCACAACGCTGACGCCACCACCCAGCGCGCCAGGAGGCGCTTAAAGCTGCGTCAGGGGCAGAGTCCCCTGTTGTTTGTTTATCGTTCTTGTCACCGGGGCTCATAATAACAGCACCAGCTTCCTGATTCACGGCTGGGCTTGGCGCCGCCCCCAACCTCCACGGACGACCGGCCGGACTTGGCTCCGCCGGTCGGACTAAAAACTACAGTTCCCAGGATTATTGGCTCCACAACGCTGACGCCACCAACGAGCGCACCAGGAGGCGCTTAAAGCTGTGTCAGGGCCCTCGTCCCGCGAGGACGCGTGCGGGACGCGCCGGACGAAGCCCGGACAAAGGGCGGACAGTCTGTGACAGTCCGTGACTGACCGTAACTGGGCTGGGCCAGGACCTCTGCCTGCATTTTCCTTAGGCCATAAGTGTCACTTATTAAGTAAGAAATATCTTTGACAATATATTCTGGTATACGCTGTAGATCATTCTAATTGGTTACCTTTTTTTCGTTTGGGGGTGATACTTCCAGTCGGATATTAACTACTGCTTTTCAACATGTCTAAACAAAGGTCTGTATCTGTACCTAATACTATGGATAATTATCTAGTCCAGGTTGTGAGCAAAATTAATAGCACAAGATGTATATCGTTGGGATTGAGTTCACCACCTGTCATCTCCACGCAGAGTTTTCTCTCAGATCCTACTGCTTTAGAAGTTCCGGTACAAGTATATAGTAGTGATGCTTCACTTACTGAGTTATGTCCTAATGCTGATCTTAATCTTGACTTGAATACATCCCCTGCTGTTAACTTAGATGATGATCCAGGTGATCAGTTAAACATGATAGAAGTTGATTCACCTCCCCCTGTATCTGTACCTGTGACTAGACCTATAAGAGCATGTAGAAAGGGCCAGAGTAAACGGGGTGGGTTACGTTCCAGTAGGAAAAAAACTGTATCTCCATTGAAAGCCGCTGCTATAACAGAAGTGAATGGAGAACAAGTCGAGAAGGAGATATTGGGTGACGATTTGATTAACAAGCTAGTGAGTATGATTGACTCAAAGATCAAATCAATAATTAAACCTTTGGTAGCTAAAATTGACCTATTAACAGCTGAGGTAAATAGATTAGGGGGACTGTTAACACCTTGGCTGCTAAGGCTTTTCCCGCTGGGTGCTGACTAGATTGGATTCCCATTGTTCATGACAAGGTCAGCTCATCATAAGCACAGGTCCAGTAAACTGCATGACGAGCTGACCTTGTCATTAGCATGGAAGTGGTTAAACAAGACAGCGGAGGAGGTGGGCAATATATCAACTCTAGTTACAAACAGGGTTATACCATTGATAAATACTCCTAGGGATGGGATGGGGAGCAATAGTGATGATGTGAGATCAATTCCGCCTCCTACTCAACAGGTAGCAGATAAAGGTACACGGGTCACAGCCAATGAAATTATACCATCAAACCCTATAGGGAATGGTGTAGACCAAGGCCCTGTTCAACTTATCGTAGAGGCCTCTCCTCTTGTTCTGGTCTTGGCAAACGTCCCTCCACTAAAATCAGGTCAAGTAGAATCTACTTCTTCCTTGATTACTAAAGCTTACCACTGGTTATGTAATAACATGTTGATATCTCCGAGAGGAAAACAACAGCTAGCAGGGGAGATTACTATGGCAAGAAGGGTGGACTGGATAGGGACTAGCGCAAAAAAACTGAAAGGGGATTGTGTAGTGCTGCATTTTTTAAGCCCAGAAGTACTCCCTGAGCTTCTAAGACATATATTTCCCCCCCAACGTAGGAGTGCTGAGATCGTTCCGTTAACTTTGGATTTTTTTCTATAGGAGAAGTAGCACAGTGAATCCAAATATTCTAAAAACAAAATGGAACTTGGTAACAAATAACTGGGGTAGGGTTGCACAATCAACCGAATGGGGCATTAGCGTTGAAAATAGATTTGCAGCATTGTCAGACCTGAATGAATGTGATTGACTTGAGAGGGTAGGTAGTGGTATATTTAATGTCTTTGCTGAGATAAATACAACATACACTCCTATTGTTGAGGATTTTGGCTTTTCTAAAGTTACCTGCATCCTCCAAGGAAGTCCAACAAATGACACAAACTATCTGGTTAGTAGCAAAAAGATTGAACCCTCCAAGTTACCCCCCAATTCTATTGTAAGTCCTAAGTCTGATATGTGTGCTGCTGCTTCTGTATCGGGTACTAACATTGAGAATACCTTTGTGCGAGTAGATGGTTCTGATGGAGAAGAAAGTGTAATTAATCCTCTATTGACGGACCCGGATGGCACTGTGGACAATATGGGGACATTTTTTTCATGGAACATTGCAGGCCTGGGTTCCAAATTGGACTCTGGAGATTGGCTCCGATTTGTCAATTCTTTTGATATAAGTATATTTCAGGAGACTTGGTCATGTGAACCACTTTTTGCTCAAGGATACTTGAACTATTTTGTGCCAGCCCTAAAAGGCCCAAGGGGAAGACCAATGGGTGGTCTAACCATTTGGCTGCGGCAGACATCCAAATTGGTTGTTAAAGTAATAGAAACCGGGCACAGAGACATTCAACTAATTACAATCAATTTTGATATTTTGGGTTCAATAGACATCTACAATGTATATGTGAAGAGTTCTAGGGGTGGGAGGTCAGAGGTTTTGGCGGCCTTGGGCTCCCTGCTTGATGTTTACTCCCGGGACAACCCGACTGTCATTGCAGGCGACTTCAACCGAACATTTGAACCTCTAGTGGCAGACGAAGTTTCCCTTGGGGGTGACGAGGATTGGCACTGGGGGGTCCCGAAATTAGAGTTGAAACCAGTTGTGCGCTGGACTGAGGATGTGATTAGTATGAATGCCTTATGTTTAGAGAAAGGTCTTAGAGCATTAAATGGTAGGACGAAAAGTGACAAAAATGGTTCCATGACATTTGACAATGGACGGTACAAGAGCAGAATAGACTACGTACTCTGCAGTTTGAAATTATGGCCTCTGTTAAGCGACATGGAGATTGTGTGGAGGAGTGAGAGTGATCACAATCCTCTGTGTATTAAGCATAAATGGTGGTCATTATCCAATAGGACCATCTGTTCCAGTGCCCTTGTCCCACCCCAAATTGTCCCTAGTAATAATATGCGAAGGCTAAGATGGACAAACGTTGTAACTAACCAACAGGCCATTAACAATATT
The DNA here is from genome assembly GCF_964261635.1 of Lissotriton helveticus. NCBI lineage: Eukaryota > Metazoa > Chordata > Amphibia > Caudata > Salamandridae > Lissotriton > Lissotriton helveticus. The sequence goes on along the minus strand of NC_136061.1, from coordinate 935,200,968 downwards.
AAAATTGAAGTTGATAAAGCTATAATAGCTATGGAACAGTTTAATCACTCCGGTCCTGCGAAGAGGGGTCTGACTGAAATCCATGAAACTCTTTTCACAGTAATTAAATACCATTTTTTGAAGCCTGTAAAGGGCAATGGTGAGAGAGTACCCAAGAATGCAAAATGGTATAATGCCCACTGCAGGGACGCAAGAAATGCCTTAGGTGCTGCTCTAAAGGGTAGGGATACTATGGCTATTCAATCTGCTAGAAAGAAATATAAAGCCAGTATAGTGAGTGCAAAGAAAGCCTGGGATGAGCATCACTGGTCCGAACTAAAAAGAGCTAGTGACAAGAAAGACTCTAGATTGTTCTGGAGCATTGTTAAATGGGATGGTGAGGGGAAACCCAAACCCCCCAATAATAATGTTCCGGAAGAAGAGTGGATACAATTTTTAAGTACGCAGTATGCGGAGTCAAAGCAGTTTACATCTAAAGCGGATATAAATTACACCCACTTTAAAGATAATTTCTTCAGTCCACAAGAAATCCTGGGGGCCTTGAGTACTGTAAATAGCGGGCGTGCACCAGGCATGGATGGTGTTCCTGCCGACGTCTTTATTAATGACAAGGAACGTTGATGTAGGTACATCTGCCTCCTTATTAATAGTATTGCAAGGGGTGCAGAAATACCGGCTTCCTGGCAGGGAGCAGTAATTATACCAGTGTTCAAGAAAGGCGATCGATCCCAGCCTGGCAATTATAGGCCGATCAGCCTTATTGACACTATACAAAAAACAATAGGGCGTGTGATTGTGAATAGGCTTCTTGACTGGGCTGAGGATAATGATGCTCTGTCACCATTCCAAGCGGGTTTCCGCAGGTCGACAAGTACTGTGGATCAGGTTTTCCGTTTTACCTTACTACAGTGGAAGAATGTGGTACTGGGCGGAGGCAGCCTATATGCAGCTTTTGTCGACCTGCGGGCTGCCTTCGATCTAGTGCCGCGGTTGAAGCTGTGGTCTGTCCTCAAGAACCTGGGTGTCCATGATGACTTATTGACTCTAATAATGAGGCTCCATGAATCAACATTCGCTAGAATTCAGTGGGGGGGGGTCAGGGCTTGGAGACAGCGGACTTCCCGGTAGAGCGGGGAGTCCGGCAAGGTTGCTCAATGGCCCCCACACTTTTTGCACTGTTTATTAATGGAGTCGTTTCACGTATGGTATCGGCAGACTTGGATGCCCCTTCACTAGCTGATATTAAAATACCAATATTAATGTTAGCTGATGACACGCTTATCCTATCAAAAACCCCAAGTGGTCTCCAGCGAGCACTAGCTATTTTTGATCTATTCTGCGGTGAGCATGGTTTGGAGGTCAATGTGACAAAACCGAAACTTATGACTTTTAATCCCCATCCTAGTTTTAAATCCAAAATTATTATGAACGGTCGACCCTTAGAAGTGGTGAACACTTTTACTTATCTAGGTATGCACATCTCAAATAGGAACTCTTGGAGTAATCATATAGATATAGCTACATTGAGGCATAGGCAACTATCAGGTGCTATTAGAAAGTCTCTGACGAAACCTATTAAGCCTGCTTTGCAGGTATATGAGGCAAAAGCTCTTGGCTCTGCACTTTACGGTGCCGAGTTATGGGGCTTCGAGAAGGTGGCTGCCTTACAAATCTCGGAAAATAAGTTTTTCCGGTCAATAACTGGTGTCCCGAAAAGCACTCCCTTGTTGCCTCTCAGGTATGACTTGGGTAGAAAACCGGTTGCAGACTTGGTCAGACTTCGACCAATTCTGTACTGGAGAAGGCTCTGGACCACGCCTGAGCTTTCGCATTATGCTGAGGGGTTTTTAGACATCATTAAAGCGGATACATTTCATAACAAGCATTAGAAATGCAATCGGGCTCGGATTTATTTGAGTTTGAGCTAATGGCATTGTAAATGCCAATGTCTTTTTGCCATGTGTTATGGAGTGTGTGCATGTGGTGTGTAGTGGAAGTATGTTGGTTGAATTGTAATTTTACCAATGGTGGCATGCTGTGCTTTATATGAATATGTTTAAAAGTAAAGTGTACCATACTGCGATTGCTTGGTGGAAAAGTGCACTGCCGGCTGGAGGTGTGTGTGCCTGGTGGAAGGGTGCACTGACGGCTGGTGGGTGTGTGCTTGGTAAAAGCGTGCACAGATGGATGATGGTTGTTGGTGTTTGTGCATGGTGAAAGCATTCATTGACGGCTGGGGGTGTGTTGTTGTGTGTGTTGTTTTCTGTGTGCTGGTGAGTGTGTGCTGGTGAGTCTGTGGGGGTGAGCCTGGGGAGTGAGTGTGGTGGTGAGTGTGTTGTGTTGAGTGGTGACAAGTGTGTGGTGTTGAGAGACTGAGGTGTGTGGTTTGTGTGTGCGTTATGTGTGTGTGGTGTATGTGTGTGTGGTGTTTTCTGCACACACACACTGCCCCGTAACATTCACACACTGCTCACCCGCACACTCCCAATGTCACCCTGCATAGTCACACACTGTTTACCCTGCACACTCATTCTGCACACTCACACAATGTGCACCCTGACACACTGTCTCTGCACTCACTGTCACTCTGCACTCACTGTCACTCTGCACTCACTGTCACTCTGCACTCACTGTCACTCTGCACTCACTGTCACTCTGCACTCACTGTCACTCTGCACTCACTGTCACTCTGCACTCACTGTCACTCTGCACTCTGCACTCTGCACTCACTGTCACTCTGCACTCACTGTCACTCTGCACTCACTGTCACTCAGCACTCACTGTCACTCAGCACTCACTCTGCACTCACTGTCACTCTGCACTCACTGTCACTCTGCACCCCCACTCTGCACCCCCACTCTGCACCCCCACTCTGCACCCCCACTCGCCACTCTGCACCGCCACTCTGCACCGCCACTCGTGAGCAGCGTTCTGAATGAGCTCCGATCTCGCCCCAGAGAGGCCAAAGAGTGAATGTGTGGCTCCATTTGCTCCAGTTATCGAGCTCCCATTAAAATAAGTTGGGGGACGCCGTCCACCTGCGTGGTACCCCGACTAGAGCCCTGGGTCGGATGGAACTCTAGCCACCCACCCTCAGTGAGCGGGGCAGACCCAGATTGACCCTTCCTGAAATGGAATACCTTCCTCGCCTCCCTCGGTGGTAGTGAGAAAAGAGGGGGCGGAAAACAGACGCAAAATACCCAATTACAACCCCCTTTGTGGGCCCATCTGGCTTTTGATATATAACATGCATACAGCTACACAACAAAATAATACAATAAATGCAGTTAATAGATCATAGACACACCTATAGAACGACGCCATTCTAACGTGGATCCTATACATAAGTGTGCAGTTGGGTCTTCAAATGTACAGTAGCCGTCTCACCACCGCATAATTAGAAACGCGGATAGAAGTTGTTTGGCAGCTTCCTACGTTGCAGACAATGGAGGCATTCTTACTGCACACTGACAGTTTGACCTTGACTGTGCAGTGCTGGTCCGGAGCCTTTTCAGTCCGTCAGCACAGGGGACACATTTCAACCTTGACATAAGAAACCGCAGGAACGAATACAGAGAAAGAGCAATTCTTGGGCGTTATAAATATATAATATAGCCAATCAGCCGGAGAGCAGCGATGCGCCGCAGTTTTCTTTCCGCTTTCTTCTGGACATCAGCTGCAGCGTAATTCTGCACACAACCCGCGGCAAGTAAAAGACACACAAACGGAGGAAGCAGGGTTTAAACTTCGACAAAGATAGAGAGCTCTGAGAGCGGCAGAAGCTGCAACGGTGTGCACAAACCAGCAAATGACAAGTCCTGATGAAATGACGACTCTGCTTCGTACCCCGTATTTCCGGTGCCCAAATGTAAACAAGCCCCGGAGACCACCGCAATGATCGGCATGTCTAGACCTCAGTGACATACGAAAGAAATTAAAGCGGCGCCATGACCGTATCCCCATTTATTCATACAACGCAACGTAGTCATAACATGCAAGAACAAGGAAGCTGCGCGCTGAGCGCTGCTGAATGGTGAACGCGCCCGGCCATCTGGATTCACTTACGGAGGCACCCTGACAGCTCCTAATTATAATTAATGTACTTCTTTGCGCGAGCACGAACGAAAAATGCCCAAGATGGCGGAACAAAACTACATTTACCCTATCACTTCAAGCCTATTAAAACGACAACACAACGAACACGAATCACTGGCCAGATGACAGAACACGCTAAGGAATGTGTGGAATTTGTCTCGCCAAAGCCCTAGGAGATACTTCTTTTTTCTCTTCTTTAACATTAGGATCTCGAAACTCCTCCCACTTTCAGTGGGGAGGAGTCCGAGCCCTAAAAACAGGTGGCTTAATTCCTTGAAAGCAATTTTGAATGACCTTGGAATGGGCTTGCTCTGGTCAGATCCAGCTGGGTCAGTCTTCCCTACTAAAAGAGCTTTAAAAGAAATCTATTGGGAAAAGGTAGCTTCCCGGGGATGAACTAGCACCAGCTTAGGATCTATGACTGAAGGATTTTTAGAGGCTAAGTTGTACCCTTCCTTGGAACCTTACTGGGACTGTATAACAAGGCCAGGTGACCGAAAACTCCTATTCCAATTGAGAGCAGGTTCTTTGCCGCTTAGATCTTTGATTGCTAAATGGGAAGGTGGCGCAAATGTTAGCTGTCCTGTTTGTGGTTCCGCTAATGAAACGAAGGGTAATTTCTTGTGCTGCCTATCTGAATCCAAGACGTGTATGGTTAAAACCGATGTGCAAGAATTTAGGGACTACCAGTAGTTTAGCTGCTTTGCGTATTCTATGCACCAGTAGTGACATGTGGATATTAATAGCAACTGCCAAATACCTTGGATGGGCATGGTCGATCAGACAGAGACTGCTAGCCACTTGACTATTCTCTGTCTGGTATACTGCAAGATTAGACTGGATGGAGACTGCTAGTCATTTGACTATTCTCTGTCCAGGTAAATTGTCCGTTTAACTCATCCACGATATTTTTCAAGTAACTAGTAAGAATTAGTTTTTTAAAACTTTTAAATGGTCAATTATTGATGTATGATATTTTTAAATCTTGGATTGTAAATTGAGTCATGAATTGTAAATAATATGTTTTTTTATCTCTTATTGTAATTGATTGGCAATCTAAATGTATTTTTAAATTGTTTCTGCTTTTATGAGTGAAATCTCGAATAAAGCATATTTTGACTTTATCAGTCTTACTATAATTTATTTCCAGCCCATGCCCAATGTAACTAAAGATGCCAAACAAAATGATACATTGTTTCGAGTCCAACTATGATATAAATGCATTTTCTTGCTGTTTTTCATACCTTTGGCACCCAAATACCCTTACCCACCCTAACCCCTAAAAATACCCTGACCACCCAAGTACCTTATCCACCTTAAACATACCCTAGCCAACTAATAACTTCACCCACTCCTAAACACCTTTGCCCCAATATAGATATATCTATTTCTATATATATATATATATATATCTATTTCTATATATATATATATATATATATCTATTTCTATATATATATATATCTATTTCTATATATATATATATCTATTTCTATATATATATATATATATATATATATATATATATATACACAGATAGATAAATAGAGAACTAGATAGATATTTTACACACTTACCTGTGAAATACTTATATTTTCCTTGTAAATGCATAGGCGTGGTAACATTTTGAGTGGCAAAGGCATGTGTGGCAACATTTAGCGTGGTAAATACATGCATGCTTTAAGGCTGTTTCCCTGTACGGACTGTTGCAGAATGAGAACAAACTGCCTGATCTAATAGGACACTGTCCTGTGGCTTATGCGAGTCCAAATCTGTACTGAAGATTTTAATGCAGAAGACGCATATTTTATAGCTTCCTATAGAAGGAGGATATTTAAACATTTCTCGGACACTTTGGAAATGACCGATTCAGAAAAGGGGGTGGTGATGAACAGAGTGTCTGATTAAGCAGACCACCCTTACCCAGTCCAAAGATCAGGGCTTGATCCATCACCGTTATTTAGCTCACTGCCCCATCCCAGCTCAGAACCTGGCTATATGCAAATTAGTCTGTCCCTGGCCCAGTGCATCATGGGAACAGGGCAGACCAAACTACCAAGCCAATTCTTCACCAGAAAGGAGACAAGCTACCGGGGACCGGTTTCTGGCATTTCAGCCTCGTCGGCCCGGCTTGCTTGAATCCTGATGGAGCAGTGAGCAAGGGACTCATGTCTGAGTATACCCTGCCACACCTATAGTGGCCAAAAACGATTCAGAAAAGGGGGTGGTGATGAACAGAGTGTCTGAATTAAGCAGACCACTCTTACCCAGTCCAAAGATCAGGGCTTGATCCATCACCGTTATTTAGCTCACTGCCCCATCCCAGCTCAGAACCTGGCTATATGCAAATTAGTCTGTCCCTGGCCCAGTGCATCATGGGAACAGGGCAGACCAAACTACCAAGCCAATTCTTCACCAGAAAGGAGACAAGCTACCGGGGACCGGTTTCTGGCATTTCAGCCTCGTCGGCCTGGCTTGCTTGAATCCTGATGGAGCAGTGAGCAAGGGACTCATGTCTGAGTATACCCTGCCACACCTATAGTGGCCAAAAACGATTCAGAAAAGGGGTGGTGATGAACAGACTAATTTGCATATAGCCAAGTTCTGAGCTGGGATGGTGCAGTGAGCTAAAAAACGGTGATGGATCAAGCCCTGATCTTTGGACTGGGTAAGAGTGGTCTGCTTAATTCAGGCACTCTGTTCATCACCACCCTCTTTTCTGAATCATTTTGTCCACCATAAGCGTGGAAGGGTATACTCAGATGTGAGTCCCTTGCTCATTGCACCAACAGGATTCAAGCAAGCCGGGCCGACGACGCCTGAAATGGCAGAAACCGGTCCCCGGAAGCTTGTTTCCTTCCCAGTATAAGAATTGGCTTGGTAGTTTGGTTTGCCCTGTTCCCATCATGCACTGGGACAGGAACAGACTAATTTGCATATAGCCAAGTTCTGAGCTGGGATGGTGCAGTGAGCTAAAAAACGGTGATGGATCAAGCCCTGATCTTTGGACTGGGTAATAGTGGTCTGCTTAATTCAGGCACTCTGTTCATCACCACCCCCATTTCTGAATCATTTTGTCCACCATAAGCGTGGAAGGGTATACTCAGATGTGAGTCCCTTGCTCATTGCACCATCAGGATTCAAGCAAGCCGGGCCGACGACGACGCCTGAAATGGCAGAATCCGGTCCCCGGAAGCTTGTTTCCTTCCCAGCATAAGAATTGGCTTGGTAGTTTGGTTTGCCCTGTTCCCATCATGCACTGGGACAGGAACAGACTAATTTGCATATAGCCAAGTTCTGAGCTGGGATGGTGCAGTGAGCTAAAAAACGGTGATGGATCAAGCCCTGATCTTTGGACTGGGTAAGAGTGGTCTGCTTAATTCAGGCACTCTGTTCATCACCACCCCCTTTTCTGAATCATTTTGTCCACCATAAGCGTGGAAGGGTATACTCAGATGTGAGTCCCTTGCTCATTGCACCATCAGGATTCAAGCAAGCCGGGCCGACGACGCCTGAAATGGCAGAAACCGGTCCCCGGAAGCTTGTTTCCTTCCCAGTATAAGAATTGGCTTGGTAGTTTGGTTTGCCCTGTTCCCATCATGCACTGGGACAGGAACAGACTAATTTGCATATAGCCAAGTTCTGAGCTGGGACGGTGCAGTGAGCTAAAAAACGGTGATGGATCAAGCCCTGATCTTTGGACTGGGTAAGAGTGGTCTGCTTAATTCAGGCACTCTGTTCATCACCACCCCCTTTTCTGAATCACTTTGGAAATGACCAGCAGACTTACTATCGCCGAGAGAACACATATAGAAAAAGATAGTGAGAAAGGAGCCAGGCAGCATGGGCTGCTGTTACCACTGAGCAGCAACTCTGCAAGCACTGACCGAGGAAATCATTCATTTCAAGCTCAGCTGAGTTGTGGGCTGGGCCGAGCGGCAGGCGCCGCCATAGGGATTCTCTGCATGGAAACCCTCTAACCCAAGCCTCATGGTGTCCCAGGAAAGACCGTCTGGAACTGAAGCACGTGTGGTGTTAGGTGCACAAACATGCAAGGGGTGTTAGGAAAATCGTGTGGGATTGTGGGTACCCTTGCCAAGGCTTTAAATGGACCGGGTCCTGGCGGTACTTCGTCCCGGCAACTCTAAAAATCAGGTGCTGAGAACGGTCCCCATTGGGCTCTCCACTGCTGCCCTCACCCTCAGGGGGAAAAACAAAATCTCACCTCTGCAACAGTGCCACCCCTGATTTTGCAACTCCAAACAGACTTGTCACAGTTCTTTCACAGGCTCATCATTTCAGAACCTTTCTTTTTCTGCGGGTTTATATAGCGCGAACTCGACCTGAAGGTATCGGAGCGCTTTACATGAGCGCCAGTTCTATTACACAAGGACACACATTTGAATCACGGGATGCACAGCAGACCCTCGAGCCTGCTTCCCAAGCCCCAAAGTCAGCATCTACCCATTTTTCAATATAATATAGGACACCATAGTTGTTGTTGTTTATTTATCTTATGCAACTAACAACTATTGACAAAGCCAATAGTCCTGGCTTGTAGGTATAATGGTAAGTGTTGTATTATATATCTGTATGCAACGACAGAAGTAGCTAAATGCCAGTCAGGCCGCACACTATGCTAAGCACTGGTGTTTAGCTTGAGTGGTTTTAAGCCACGCCCTTTATTACCTTGTCTCCGCCCCTTTGAGAGACCCCGATTTTTCCATCCCACTTAAAGCCCTGGCCTTGCCACCAGAATGCAGAGGCTGCAAAAAGATGGATGTAGAAGACAAGACCTCACTGACTGCCTTTTAAAAGTGCACAGAACCCTAAAGGGTCTCTTGGAGCTGACATCGACACCTGGACTCCAAAGGGGCAGCTGAAGAGTGGGGTTTTGTGGTGTCACTTAGGTTGAAACTATATTTAATCAGTACAGATGAACGCACTTTTTTTTTTGTCATCGATCTCTGGAACGTTGATATTTTTCACTGCCGTTTTGTCAGTTTTTTTTTTTTACTTTCTCCTTTAGATTTTACTTCCATTTTAGACAAATGACCGCCGGCCTGGACTGCCTCCACTTATGACCTTGAAAGAAAGGCAAAACAATCTTTGCGCCTTCGGGCTGAAACCCGGTCATATCATGCCTGTCAAACTCTTGCCTCAAAAACTCAGGTGAAATAAATCCTTTAAGACGGCGATCCCTTAAAAGGTAGATGGGGAATTAAAGCTTCAGGGAGGCGAAACATGTTTGAAAAGTGGGCGACTACATCAAAGCCTACTGAGACATTTTTTTAATCAGTCTGAACAGAAGTTAACAGGTATCTTATACGGGCACCTACAGAGACTGGCTTGTTAGGAGGTGAGCCAAGGCAGGTGCCTCGCGTTCAGTCCTGGATGTCTCGTGCAGACCCTCGGCCCCTAGTGGAGCAGACTCCGAGGCTTGGATCTGGCTCTTACCAACACACATTTAAAAGTAGGCAGGACAAATGAATGCTACTTATAAATACAGTATAATCGGCGTTAATTACATTGCTTTTCCGAGAAGGGCTGAAAGCTAACCATCTACTGAAACACATTAAAATGTGCCTAAAGGAGCACAAAGCAGGGTGCACGGGCAGACACGGTGGGTTCGTGGGCTCAAGACACGGAACGCATGAACGGTCAACGCAAACGGGCACTAGAATTAAATGGATTAGGGATGCAGCCAGGTTCGACGCACGGGGTGTAAAATATATTAGGGTCCATCTCCCGGATGGGGATTGAAATTTCCAGCGACACTTTCAGAGGCACAGACGAGTCCGAGACACATCTCGATGGGACTTGGAAAACGCGGCACGGACTCACCTTGACGGAGAAGACTAGCGCCATGCAGCCCAGGCAGCAGAAGTTCATGTAGATGGTGTTGAAGACGGACCAGATGAGGTGGTCCCTGGGCGGGTTGTGGTAGGTGGTCACGTTCACCACGGTGGAGTTGACGGACGACCCCTGGCGGTGCGGGAGGATCCCCACCTCCATCTCCTCCTTCAGGGGCTCGTAGGGGCTGGTGGTGTAGGGGTATGTGCCGGCTGGCATCTGAAAGTTGCCGTTATCCATGGACTCAGAGGACGGGATCTGGGGCCTGCGGCTCTGAAGTTTGCAAACCTCCCACAAAGCTTCCCGTGCGTCTCAGTGCGCAGCGTTGAGGCTCAGTGAAGGGGGGACGCGGTGCACGCACTACAGGCGAAGTGCAACTCCAGTCAGAGGCGGGGAGAGGGAGGCGCCTCCCCAGACAAGGGAGGAGAAATCCCAGCACAACAGGTCGAGTGAGGAAAGGGCGTGGCCCGGGTGCTCACAAACCACTGCCAGTGAAGGAGTTGGGGGTGCCAGCAGCAGGGTGGGGGAAGGGGGAAGAGGGAAGTATGGGCGAGTGCCTGCGTGCAGCGAAAGGGGGCAGAAAATAACCGGCACACCAGGCCATAAAACAGACGTCAAATCGGCCCAGACACTGATTTATCACAGCAGTCCATCGGTCACGGCCTGATGTCCTATAGCCTAGGCCAGTCCGACCCTCAATGGGGAATCTGCGATGGGGGAAGTACGGGGAAAGAGGAGGAGAAATGGCTGCACTTTAGACGTCAAAGTGAAGAACGGGCTTAGATATTACAGCGCTTCCTATTTACTTGGGAGTACCATTTTTGTAATCAAGAAAACGGCTTTATCTCCTTCAACTGAGTACAAGTTAATGGCAAATTAGATTGTCTCAATTTTTTTGAAATGTTCCTTCATTTCTGTCCTCAAATGGCCTGAGAGGTCCAACTCACATTTGTTTTCGAATAATGCTGGGCTGGAATCACATGCTGTCTCTCTTAGCAGTCTCTTCAGGGAGCTCACCATCATTTCGACTTAGCACCTTCTGTGGTCTCATCTTCACTCTCCTAACCAGCAAAAAACCCTTCCAAACAACAATGGGATCTCTCGCCCAGAAAAACATCCTCACCATCCCACATTTTTTTAAAATCACTTTAATTCAACAGTGGTGCAGATAGGCTGCCAATGTTGAAATGCAAGCCTAGAAAATGGGCCTCACTCCTGGTTAGGGCAGAAAGAAACAGTCTTTGGGTGAATTTAGCCCCCCCCCACCCACCACTGCACCTGTTTCAGCATTGCTTGCTGGGGCCTAGGACTTAAGTGGGCTCAGCCTCCAAAACCACCTAGTCTCCTCAGACAGTTGAGAGGTTTGCACACTGTTGAATGAGCAGCTGTCAAATTTTCTGTTAGATTTTGGGGTCTCTGGTTGGCACAGGTAAGGACTTGTAACAAGCAGGGACCCTCTCCTCTAACCAGGTTAAGGGGATTACCCTCTAAAATAACCCCTGCTCACCCTCTAGGCAGTGTGGCGCGATCAGACAAGGCTTATCTCAGAGCGTTATGGGTTAAGCATTTGTGAACATATACAGTAACTCAATGACAACACTACAAATGGACACCACAGTAGGCTTATATCAACAAGCATTGGAAATGCAATAGGTCTCGCATTAGGAAAGTTTGAGCGATTGGTATTGTAAATTACACTTTTTTTATTTATGTGTTGGTTTTGAAAATAGCTAAATTAATAGCTTTGTCAGTTACAATGTCAATAGTTTTAACTTTTGCAAATGTGACACCTATAGCATTTGTAATGCAATGTGTGTTGTATTTATGTGACTTAGATGTATTGATATTACAAATAACAATGGCTTTTAATTTTGTAAATAATGTGGTGGTGGATGTGGTGGTGGTGGATGCGGTGGATGTGGTAGTGGTGGTGGTGGATGTGGTGGTGGATGTGGTGGTGGATGCGGTGGTGCAAGGCCGGCTCTAGGCTCATGGTGGCCCTGTGCAGAGAGCGTAGGTGGGGGCCCCGGAAGAGGGGGTCCGGACCGTAGTATGGCTAAGATTGACGGCTCTGGGATCCAAACGGCTGGCTGGCTGGGAAAGCAAGTGAAACTGAAAACAACAATGCTGCCATTATTTGAAAAGAAGTGAGTCGCCGGCTTCGCCGTCACTGTTATTTCTCACTCAGCGTTATCCCCAGCACAGCATGCTCTCACTCGAGCAGGGAAACCAGCACCAAGCATGCTTCAGCTGCCTGCGTCACACCCCGCACTAGTACCATCTTCTCTCTGAAGTTATTTTTTGCATGTCGGACTCGGAGTCAGAAGAAGGGCAACAATTTATTTTGGCTTTTATTTCGGCTCCCACTAGACTACCTAGGATGCAGTGATTTAAGATTGCAAAAGATGAGTTGCGACTCAAGAAATCTATGTCTCCAAGTGCCATTGCTAGCCGGGGTCGAAGCCGGAGGCCGCCAAATCCTGCCAGGGGGCCACCAGTGCAGTGCTTAATTTGTAAAAAAATAAGTGCCGGGGCTCTCATCAGGAGGCAGCTTGCACCAGCCCATTTCTCTTTTTAGTACCGCCTAAAACAAAACCATCTACTAACCATGAAAGTGGGGTGAGGACGTTGGCGACGTCGGAGCGCGGGAACCAGGTTCGAGTCTCACTCAATCTCCCCCTGTATATGAATGTGTCCTTAACTAGTGCTCCTGAAAAGTGCTGGTGCTGAGCAATGGAAAACACCAGCTCACATTAGTCACTGTTTATAAGGTGCAGATTAGAGTGAGATGCAGTTTTCACATATTTGTATGCCATTCTAACTGAAAATAAATATGGCCCATAACACGTTATGTAGTGCCACTGTACTAACAGACATACATTATTACGGGGCAAAGGTCAAATTCAAGTTTTTACCACTGAAAGTTGAAAGGATGAAAACATTTTTTTTACTTCCTCACACACTGGCTGTAACAATTACTTTACACAGGTAAACAACTGTCCTAATACCCATGTATCTCTTCAGTGCAATCTTACACCACTACATCTGGGTTTTAGTTAAATACCACCTTCCATATTCGCCTCTTGTGAGTCATGGCCATCCCCCAATCTCAACTTTAGTAATAAATAGCATATCACACGTTGCATATCTACTCCGCATATATGCACAAAACAAAGCACAGCAAAGAATTAATAGAGGCAACCAAGCACTTTTCATCCACATTTCAAGAATGGTGTGCACTACTTTTTCCTCCGGTATCATCTATGTGCCAAAAAGAGGGTGTGTGATTCTATCCCACAAGGAAAATGGTAATAAAATGCATTGTAACGAGACCCCGGGATAAGTAAGTTTCTGTCTGTGAAACACGCAGGTGGCCTGGAGCTGAAATAGCACCCTGCTTAAGGGGAAGCTGTCAGAGGCATGGAGCTCGAGGTGATGTTTTGGCAGGCCCTGGGCCACTCAGTAAAGCTGTCTCTTCCGGCTTCACTTTTTTTCACACATCACAAACTAGGCCCCACTGCATCTGTAGAATTAGCAAAGGAGAATTTCCTAAATGGGAGGGCCCGGGGCACCTCTACATTCTGTCACCTTTTGCCCTCTCTGGACTGTAACCCACCCCGAGCTGGGAGAGACCCTGGGCTAATCACAGAATGGGACTTCATGTGAGCAGCCCCCACGAGGAACTGGTGGCGCCGAGTGCCCGCTAGCCAAAGTGCTTGTGCACGTGCGGCAGAGGGGTCAAAGGCTGATGAACAGATTGCAAGAATTCAGTTGCTGGCAGAATAATACGCTTTCTCATATCTATGCAAGATGGTGCTAACAGAGAGACCAAGTGCGGTGTCAGGAAAACCATGAAGCATTAACGTAGTCTGCCCGGCCCGAGACAGGAGAAGGCTGGATGAAGGGAAGCAGGAGCGGGTGCATGGCCTTTAAAGTTTAAACCTGTTTCCCCGGACTTAATCGCCAAGCTGGAGCCGGAGCTAACCTCGGCGGGGACCTTCACATACAGTGTCACGCCACCCAACACGCTCCCCACCAAAAAGGCAGCGTTGCTACAGGGTATACAAGCGCTATACAAAACTTTAAAACATAACATCGCTGACATTGGTGACCTAAAAGGGTTTTACATTAACCTGATCTGTGCTTTTGTCTGTACAGTTAATAGGGAATAATAATAGCGTTCGGTATGGGCCCGTTTTATTGCCAGTTTTGAATTCCTGCCACGTTTGAACCCTGCCAGAAACTACCCTCCTTAAAGCCGCGAGCCTACATATGGAAAGCTGTGGTAGGTGCAGGTCTGACGTGACCTGAAGCCCTTTCGTGTGTACTGCGAGTAGCCAAGGCCAGTCACTAGCATAAACCACGAGCAGGGCAGCCCCGGACTTTTCCACAGCGCCTCAGGCCTGGAACGCGAAGAGGGGGTTCCCGTAAACAGAAGCGCCGCAATGGGGAAGTGAGACTAGGAATATCTATGCAAATAATGAGAATGAGCTCAGCAGAAGATTACTGCAAAAGGATACGTGTATTTATGTCCTTCTTATTTTTAGGCAATCATTTCACCAAATTCCAGAGTATGAAAATCCAGGCAGTACTTACTGTTACTGCTGCTGGTGATGGGCAGCCGGGCACTGACTGGCCGGCCTGCCTGCCTTCAGTCGATAGGCGGCCTAGGCCTGCTGCTGCCTGCACTCGACGTCGACGTCGGGGCAGTTGATGACTCTTGGCGGAACGGTGCATGCGGGTGTGCCGGGGCAGGGCACTTTGAAAAAAAAATCTACGCACGCGCTGCCTGCCTTTGACCAGCCCTTCCCTCGCAGACAAAATCCGGCCCCCTGCCCAATCAGTGTCTCCCGGCCGGGCCTGCCCATTGCAGCAACACTGAAGGTCTGCAGCCCGCCACGGCGCCACCCTCCGCCTTTTGCAAATTTGAAATGCGCATCACATCGTCAATGAATAAATAAATAAAAAGAGTTGGACGGTCTGCGCGCGCCGAGTCTGAGCCTGCCTGAGGTACTTTAATTGTATATACTGACTACTATAGTAGTCTCTAGTCTACCCACATTCGCATTGCCTGACATACGACGTCCAGAGACAGTGTTGCAGTGGCGTGTTGTTATCTAGACCCGGCCCTGAAAAATAAGTGCCGGTGCTAAGCACCGGAAAGCACCGGCACAACACGAACGATCCTTCCGATCCGATCCTCGTTGTGGCGGCCCCTGGTGTTTGGCGGCCCTGTGCAGGTGCACACTTTGCACATGCCTAGGGCCGGCCCTGGGTGGTGGATGTGGTGGTGGATGCGGTGGTGGTGCATGTGGTGGATGTGGTGGTGGATGTGGTGGTGGATGTGGCGGTGGATGTGGAGGTGATGGTGGATGTGGTGGTGGATGTCGTGGTGGATGTGGTGGTGATGGTGGATGCAGTGGTGGATGTGGTGGTGGTGGATGCGGTGGATGTGGTGGTGGTGGATGCGGTGGATGTGGTGATGGTGGATGCGGTGGTGGTTGTGGATACGGTGGTGATGGGTGGGGTGGTGGTGGTGGATGGGGTAGTGGATGTAGTGGTGGTGGGTGTGGTGGATGTGGTGGTGGTGGATGTGGTGGTGGATGTGGTGGTGGATGTGGCGGTGGATGTGGTGGTGGATGTGGTGGTGATGGATGTGGTGGTGGTGGTGGATGCGGTGGATGTGGTGGTGGTGGATGTGGTGGTGGATGTGGTGGTGGATGTGGTGGTGGATGCGGTGGTGGTGCATGTGGTGGATGTGGTGGTTGTGGAAGTGGTGGTGGATGTGGTGGTGGATGTGGATGTGGTGGTGGATGTGGTGGTGGTGGATGTGGTGGTGGATGTGGTGGTGGTGGGTGTGGTGGATGTGGTGGTGGATGCGTTAGTGGTGGATGTGGTGGATGTGGCGGTGGATGTCATGGTGGATGTGGAGGTGATGGTGGATGCGGTGGATGTGGTGGTGGTGGATGCGGTGGATGTGGTGGTGGTGGTGGATGTGGTGGTGGTGGATGTGGTGGTGGATGTGTTGGATGTGGTGGATGTGGTGGTGGATGTGGTGGATGTGGTGGATGTGGTGGTGGATGTGGTGGTGGATGCGGTGGTGGTGCATGTGGTGGATGCGGTGGTGGTGCATGTGGTGGATGTGGTGGTGGTGGATGTGGTGGTGGTGGATGTGGCGTCGATGTCATGGTGGATGTGTAGGTGATGGTGGATGTGGTGGTGGATGTGGTGGTGATGGTGGATGCGGTGGATGTGGTGGTGGTGGATGCGGTGGATGTGGTGATGGTGGATGCGGTGGTGGTGGTGGATGCGGTGGTGGTGGTGGATGGGGTGGTGGTGGTGGTGGTGGATGGGGTGGTGGATGTAGTGGTGGTGGGTGTTGTGGATGTAGTGGTGGTGGGTGTGGTGGATGTGGTGGTGGTGGTGGTGGTGGATGCGGTGGATGTGGTGGTGGATGTGGTGGTGGAAGTGGTGGTGGATGTGGATGTGGTGGTGGATGTGGATGTGGATATAGCGCATACTTATATCATGACTAAAAATAAGCAAGCTGGTTCTGAGACACTGCGGGCTCTTAACGACTGAGATGAAATCAGCAGCATTCCTGGATTTCTTAAAGTTTGTCGGAGGGGAGGGGGGCCGTGGGCTTTGCAGAACTCATGAGGCAGTTTTATACATTTTGGTTATCCATTCGTTGTGGGCAAGAGATGGGGAGATTACCAGTGACAGAGGGCGCAGACCTTTGCAGCTGTGAGCGCATTCAATTAATGAAAAAAGAAAAGAAGACACGGCCGGTCGTGAAACTGAAAGCACGGCCGGCCGGCCGTGAAAAAGCCTTTGATGCAGCAGGGGGTAATTAGGAGATGGGGAGATTACCAGTGACGAGGGCGCAGACCTTTGCAGCTGTGTGCGCATTCAATTAATGAAAAAAGAAAAGAAGACACGGCCAGCCGGCCGTGAAACTGAAAGCACGTCTGGCCAGCCGAGAAAAAGCCTTTGATGCAGCAGGGGGTAATTAGGGGAG
The DNA here is from genome assembly GCF_964261635.1 of Lissotriton helveticus. Taxonomy (NCBI): domain Eukaryota; kingdom Metazoa; phylum Chordata; class Amphibia; order Caudata; family Salamandridae; genus Lissotriton; species Lissotriton helveticus. The sequence goes on along the minus strand of NC_136061.1, from coordinate 935,183,999 downwards.
GAGAATGGCTGGGCTGAGGCAGAGCGCAAAGCCTTTGATGCAGCAGGGGGCGGAGCGGGAAGAGCTGCTGGCGGCACCAAGCTGACGATTTGATGCTGTGCACGCGCATTTTAACTAATTGCGCTTGCGCATTGAGTTAAAAGGGCGCATGCACTGCATCAAATCGCCAGTCTAGGTAAGCTCTGTTTAAGCCCCTATAGTCTCGCTCTGCTCAATGCGCATGCACATTGACAGGTGAGACCTAAAAAGTAGTATCTTTTATATAAGGGTTTAACACAAGACCAATTAACGTCAAAAATGATCCACAGTACTGTTTAGGAAAAAGAATTCTTACTAAAAATGCTTAATTCAATAGTCTGTGAGCTGCGTGTCCTTCAGCTCAGCCCTACGGTGAAACCAACAGAGTCTGATGCGCGCAGCAGACGCCTCTGTCCAGTGCGCTTCAACACAGTGTGCGAGGCGTACACAGTACCTTTAACTTGCAGGGTTCGTCATGGACGGTGCAGGGAGGCAGAAGCGTACAGGCGGCGATGTCGTCCTTTCGTGGTGCGAGCTATGCCTCGTAGGGGCCCAGAGTCTCGTTACTCGAGGGGACTGTGCTTTCTGTGATGCAGTTGCACTTCGTTGCGGCGTACACGCCGTACCTGGAGAGCGGGTGGCTTTGCAGATCCTTCGAGCGCGGTGCGAGGCGGCAGTAAGCTCTGGTGGAGCGAGGCGTACCCAGCCGCTCTACACGCTGCAGCCTGTCAACCACAGCGGCAGGGTGCACGCTGAGCAGGTCGGTGCAAAGGGGGAGAAGCGAGGCACGAAGCGGAGTGCGTCCTTTACGTTGCGTGCTATGGCTCGTAGGGAGCCAAGTAGTTGCGTTGCTCGGGCCAGACGGGTCCTTCCTGTACGTTGCGAGCTACGGCTCCTAGGGGGCCAAGAAGTTGCGTTGCTCAGGCCGGACAGCTGGGCACGGGCTTCACAGTGTGCGCAGTGATTCCGCGCTGCAGAGAAAACGGCGTTCTCAGCAGCCTCTCTCCAGGTTGTTGAAGTCCACTGGTCCTGGGACTTCGTTCAGGGGGCAAGCTCACTCACAAGCCCTTGGAGATCTTTTAGAACACAAGTTTGCAAAAGTCTTTTAAGTCTTTTCCTCTCCTCTCGCAGCAAGGCAACCACTGCAGGCCAATCCCCCAGGTCAGGGACAGTACTCCTCCTGGCAGCTTTCCCAGTTCCTTCTCGTCGGGCAGAGGTTCTTCTTGTTTCAACAGGATCTAATTTCTTGGGAGCAGGGCCCCAATATTTATACCACATTTCTTTTATTCTTTGAGGCCAGGGGGCCTTTGCCTAGTTCAGTCCAGTTTTTGAGCACTTTGTTTACAGGACTCTGGCTTGTTTTTTCAGTGTGCAGGGCAGAGATATCAGACGCTCCACAGGAGGTGGAGCCAGCATTGTGGTGGCAGAGCACAGCCCTATTCAGAGTCTAGGTGCACTCCTCCCACCCATCTGACTGTAATCTTCCTATTCACCACCTGGCTGCCCCAGCCTGTCTCCTGGGATTTCCCAGCACTTTCACTCACAGAAACCAGACAGCAGATACACATCCTAGCCGAGGCAGGCTGAAAAGGTTATGCAAGCAAATACCGACTTTCTAAAAGTGGTATTTGCAAACGCAGAATATTAAAACAACCTGGGCGTGGCTTGGACGGCAATGAGAGGAGACGAGTAAGTCCAGAGCTCCTCGGCACCCCGGGACCAGAAAAAACATATTCAGTGCAATTATACCGAAAATATCAACATCCAAGCAGAGAACCAACAATCGGAACCCGCCAGGCACATCACTGCAAGAAAAACGGAGACTCACATGGGACCCATCGCCCAAAAACAAGAAAGTAGCGATCGTGTGAGCAGAGCAGAATGGAATCAGAAGATGGCGGAGGTGGCGCTACAACAGAGGACAAGCAAAGGAGATGCGGACAGCGCCGAATAGCAGACCAAGCTCGAATATTACAATAAATAGCCCCCACAGCACAGTCACACAACTTTTTAACGAGGTTATGAACAGAACAGTGCACGAAGTGCAATCATAAACGAAAGCGAAACCAACACTGCCACAGGGGGCGGCCATCTTAGAGAAACCAAACTTAGATACCCCAGCTCCGGACCAGCAAAGGGAAGGCACTACAGTTAACGAGCAAGGTATAAGGGCACCAGACAAAACTGAAGAAACCACACAGCCGCCTGGGGGAAAAGAATAGCCTGTTAGAGCGCTACAGAGCTAATAGGCGAGCAGGGCTCACTTGAAATCGAACAGGCGGCCATCTTGGGTGTGGGAACGAGCATTGAATAGGCGACCGCAATCCGGGAGGAAGCGATCATCGAGCCTAGTACAACCAGGCAAAGCACTTCCAGAGGGGGACCGCCCTAACTACTGCCAGAACGCGTGCAGAGACAACCCGACAGCCGCCCAAAACAGTACGCATAACCACACGAACAGGCGGCCATCTTGGGTGGGGACGGAATCGCGTACAATCAGCAGACGCCAGCAAACAGCTAAGGGAAGAAACGCCCACTAGAACAATACCGAGAGATTGGGGGCAGCAGAGCTCAAACAAACAGGCGGCCATTTTGTAGGAGGAAACTAGAATCGAACAAGCACCATAGTGGAGTAGGAAGCGAGCAGCTAGCACCAAGCAACGAACAATCGGGCAAATCGCCTCTATAAAGGCCACCGCCATAAGCAAAACAGTACGCAAAAACATACAAGAAAGAGAGCAGGGAGCACACGGTGGCCATCTGGGGGAAAGAGGCAAGCACGAGTCACGAACAATCAGATACTCCAGCACCACCCCGCTAACTGTAACTGGCGCGCAGAACTCACTCAAAACTTGCATTACCTTAGTAAACGTTTTGTATATGCTTCAATAAAAGGCTTTAAACCTAAAACTTGCATTACATGCTAGCAGCCGCACAAACAGCTCGCATAAACGCTCCACAAACGCAAAACAGTGGCCATCCTGAGGGAAGAAACGTGTAACCATCCGAACCAAAACCAAGCTCAACCTCCCAAAAAGCAAAACAAACAAAGCGCACACAAAGGAAGCGCGGCCGAAGAGTGCGAGGAAAAAAAAGGAAAAAAGCAAAAGTGGCACCAACACAACCAAAAACAATAGCAAAGCCCGAAAACAGAGGTGCGACCAGAGATACTCGCCCAAAAACAAAACCAGACCCCGCTGGAAAACCAACGAGACAAAAAGCACAAGACAAAGAACGAATAGCGGGGGAAGAAAAGAGATTCGTGATACTACAGTACAAAAGAGGGCTGTGCAACATGGCGGGTAGCGACAGGAAGCTCTCCCAACAACAAAAGAAACCGAAAGCAGATGCCACACCAGAATCTCCACTCAAACAGAAATCTGACATCAATGCCACACTGGATGTCATCCTCAGAAAACTGTCCGAAGTCCATGAACTAGATAAATCAACGAAAAAAGACACGGTCGCCATTAAACTTGAACTTGCAGCATGCAGAGCAGACATCCACACTGCCAATAATAGAATCAATTCTGTTGAGCAAAGAGTCAGCGACATCGAGGACAAATCTCAACTGTCAAACAAAACCATGGGTCACATCGCCAAAGCAACAACGGAGCTACAAAAACAGGCAGCCGAATTCGAAGACCGGCAGAGAAAAGGAAACATAAGAATCCTGAGCATCCCGGAAGGGGAAGAAGACAAGGCGGGTTCGTGTGTGCCCCTGTTACAGGATCCCATCCCGAAGCTGACAAATCTGAAGTTCGATAACCCCTTCGAACTAGATAAGGCTTACAGGATCCCGGCGCAAAAACAGGGCAACAGGCAAACCCCGAGGCCAATAATATGCAAACCCCTACGCTCACACCAAACAGAAGCGATATTCGGAGTGGCAAGAAAAAACGCAAACCTTCAATGGGGAGGCAGCAAGATCAAACTTACGAAGGACTACTCCAAACCAACAGTAGACATACGGAAGGGATTCATCGCACAGAGAGAAAATTTAAGGAGGAAAAACATAACATACTCCTTCGTCGGCCCCACAAAATTCAGAATAACCAATAACGGCGCAACACTAATTTCTGATGACCCAAATGAACTAGCACGGCACCTAAGAGGAACGAAATCACAAGATATGGAACTAGCAACGACGCGGTGAAACGAAGAGCATCGCAAGACGACGCAGAATAAGTGCCCGGCGCCTATCCGCAACAACCGTAGCTACCGAACACTCGATCAACCAACCATATCTACCTCTTTCAGACAATGTCTTAACAGCAGCACTGAACAAGCACTGAACAAGCCAAGCAACGTATCTACCTCAACAAAGTGAACGCGCTCACCTCCAAAGACTGGTCAACACGAGAAGCCCAAGCAGAAAACCGAGAAGTCCTTTCTTGCTCCTCTACTGCTGATTGAGAGCAGCTTCCTCGTCCCGCTGACCACAAGCGCTGGACGCTACTTACTTATTTTAAACCCCTCCTATCCCGCCCTGCTGACTCCTCCCACCTCCCTCGTCACTTGCCTATTTAGGCTCCGCCCCTTTTTCATTTCAGTGCAGACGAGCAGCCCTGTGGCAGAGGGCTCGCGCGCGCTGGGCGCTGCAATCATTTTTTAAATACCTTTCTTGCTCCTCTACTGCTGATTGAGAGCAGCTTCCTCGTCCCGCTGACCACAAGCGCTGGACGCTACTTACTTATTTTAAAACCCCTCCTATCCCGCCCTGCTGACTCCTCCCACCTCCCTCGTCACTTGCCTATTTAGGCTCCGCCCCTTTTTCATTTCAGTGCAGACGAGCAGCCCTGTGGCAGAGGGCTCGCGCGCGCTGGGCGCTGCAATCATTTTTTTTAAAATACCTTTCTTGCTCCTCTACTGCTGATTGAGAGCAGCTTCCTCGTCCCGCTGACCACAAGCGCTGGACGCTACTTACTTATTTTAAAACCCCTCCTATCCCGCCCTGCTGACTCCTCCCACCTCCCTCGTCACTTGCCTATTTAAACGTCCCTCATGCGTCAGCGCAGCGGACGAGCGCAGCGGGCGCGCCATAGACGCGCCGGAGTAGCGCCAGAGTTAAGCCCGTCTGCGCCCGTCCGCGACCGGACGGGCCCAGGGGCCAGGGACGCTGCCACTGCCATCTCTTATTCCCGCTCCACCCTAATGAGTCTACAAACCTTTGCCTGCCCTCTATCTCCTGAGACCTGGACCAGGATCTCCTCATTGGGGATTCCAGATCACTCTCCCCCTCACCTGGGGCCGCCGTCACCTTCCATTGTCCCTGCTCCTGCCGAGTCGCAGCTCCGGGTACTATACCTTAACACTCGCTCTATGGTCAGGCATCAAGCCGATATTTTCCATCTTCTTATGACGGAGAGGCCAGATGTCCTCTTACTATCTGAGACCTGGCTCACTGACGACTCCCTCCTCGACATCCTCGCTGCACTACCCCCAGACTACTTTCTGTTGAACACTAACCGTCCTGGAGGCCGCTCCGGTGGAGGGGTGGCAGCGGTAATACGTAACAATCTTAAGATTATCGCCTCTGCCAATATGACCCTCCCCGACGTGGACAACCTGGTCCTCCGTCTCGGGACCGAGGTAGGCGCAGTTACCCTTATGGTACTTTACCGCCCCCCCACCCCATGCCTTCCTTCCCCTCTTCCTTCACTGAACAGTTAACCAACCTTGCTACCTCCTCCCCCCGTACTATCATTGTTGGGGACTTCAATTACTGGTTCCAGAACGAGGATGCCGGCCCCCATGCCACCGAACTGTTCGAGGCCCTCTCGAGCCTGAACTTTATGCAACTAGTCAGGTCTGCCACTCACAGTGGTGGCCACATCCTCGACCACATCTGGGCCCACGGGGTCAAGTCCTCCTGCCCACTTATAACACCATGTGTGTGGTCCGATCATTTCTTAATTGACACCACTTTCTCGGCCGTTGGCCAGATCAGGACCCCACTGCAGGAGGGTGGCACCGCACGCAAGTGGAGAGCCGCCGACTCCTCTAAACTTCTATCTCATCTTTCTTTCACCCGCCCCCTGTTCCCCATCGACTCAAGCACAGACGAGCTTCAGGGACATGTTTCTGACTGGCTCACTACAGCCAGCGATATTTTTGCCCCTTTAACTAAGTTCCCCCGATCCCGACACTGTCACTCCCACAAATGGTTTACCCCTCACCTTAAGACCTTGCAGCTAGAACTCCGCCGATCGAGCGTAGGTGGAGGAGAGACTACTGCTTATCTAGCAGAAGCGCATATGTGGCCGCGCGGAATCAGTATAAAACAGCCATTTCCGCTGCCAAAAAAGCTTATGCCTCAGATAAGATCTTATCTGCCCCCTGCAAGTCTAAGGAGATTTTTAAAGTCCTCAACGAATTCACTTCCGACCCCAGGACACTTCCGACTCAGGCTCCTACACAGGAATCTTGTAACGCGCTGAGCACTTTCTTTGTTCAAAAAATTGCTTTGATCAAAGATACCATCCCGACTATCCCCCTTGGCGTTGGCTCCGTCTCCCCCCCCACAATGCTCTTTCTTTTACACTGTTCCCCCCCTTAGACCCTACCGCTTTGGCCACGCTGGCCACCCGTGTTAAATCTGGATCCCCAGACGATTGTTGTCCTCCCACCATACTACGAAACATCTGCCACTCTCTACCTGACTGTATCCTTCCCCTGCTGAATTCTTCTCTCTCGTCCGGTACGGTACCCCGCTCCTTCAAGGAGGCCGTGCTGGTGCCTCTATTGAAGAAGCCTGGGGCTGACCCCGCCGTTCCGGCGAACTACCGCCCCATCTCTCTTTTGCCTTTCCTCTCTAAAATCTTGGAAGCCCACGTCACCACCTGTCTCTCACAGTTCATCGAGAGCTCCAACTTTCTTGAGGCCAATCAGGCCGGCTTCAGACCCGGCCACTCTACGGAGTCTGTCATCTTGGCTGTGTTGGATGCCCTGAGAGACGGTGCTGACAAGGGTACCCCCCAGGCCCTGGTCTTATTAGATCTGTCGGCTGCTTTCGACACGGTGGATCACAGCATCCTTCTCCACCGTGTCGAGCAAGCTGGCATCCAGGGCCTGGCGCTGGTATGGGTCAAATCCTTCCTGACCGGGAGGTCTCAGACCCTCAGCCTGGGCACTCTTAGAGCTCCTAGGGAGCATTTGCCCTGGGGGGTCCCTCAGGGCTCCTCCCTATCCCCCCTTCTTTTCAATCTTTATCTTCGACCCCTTCTTCTTTCCTTGAGGCAGTGGGACGTCATCGTCTTCAATTACGCGGACGACCTGCAACTCATCTTCCCTCTTGATTCCCCCTCTGCTATTCCCAATTTTCAGGCAGTTATGTCCCACATCCTATTGTGGATGTGCCAAAACCAGCTCAAACTGAATCCCGGAAAGACGGAGCTTCTTCTCCCCGGTAAGAGCTCTACCTACTGGGGTCCGCATTTCTGGCCGGTAGAACTTGGCCCCCCCCCCACCCCTGTGGCCTCGGTAAAAAGCCTAGGGGTCACTATTGACTCCGGTCTCTCCCTCGGGCCCCAGGTGGGGACAGTTGTCTCCTCCTGCATGTTCCAGCTGCGCAGGATCAGGAAGGTGGCTTATCTCCTCACTCCTGAAGCTCTCCTGCAAGTAATCATGGCCCTCGTCCTCTCCCGCTTAGATTTTTCGAATGCTATCTATCACGGTCTGCCTAAAACATCTCTTTCCAGACTACAATCTGTTCAAAATCAAGCGGCGAGATTGGCCTTTGGGATTCCGAAATGGCAATCCGCCAAACCCCTTCTTTTAAAACTGCACTGGCTCCCCGTCATCTCGAGGGCAGCCTTTAAGATCGGCTGCCTCACCTTTAAATCTTTATCCGGTTCTTGTCCCGTCTTTCTGAAATCCCTCATTAGGACCTACAGTCCCTCACGGAACCTGAGATCCTCTCATCTTCACCTCTTACTTATTCCCCCTGTCAAACTTTGCAGATCCGGAGGCCGGAGATTCGCATTCCTGGCCCCCAAACTCTGGAATTCCTTCCCCCTTTCTCTCAAAACCTCTAACTCCCTCACCCTTTTCCGTAAATCCCTAAAAACTTGGCTCTTCCCCCAATCCGGCTAAACCCTTCTAGTCCCTCAGTATTCTGCCAGCGCCAGGAAACCCACGGTGTCAGCGCGCTTTACAAGTTCCCCTTACAATACAATACAAGCCAAGTGCAACTTTAAGAGTAAAGCGATACATATCCTTTTTATTGTACAGTCTAGATCAACGAGCAGACCAGGTCAATAACACTAGAGCCGAAAGAAATAGGAGGGCGCATAAAAGACAATTCACAACAAGATAGCCAACCCGATCAGAGTCCCGGGGAAGCGGGGGAGTGGAGGACATTGCTGTTGCACGCTTCCAGAATGACGAAGTAGGGAGGGGGGAGGGAAGGGAGGGAGAGGCAGAGGGGGAGAGGGGAGCACCTGTATTTGTCATTTATGTTTTGCAGTATTATTCACATTCGTCTTGTTAGTCATGTCAGTACGGTTAATCAACACCATACCCAGCTCACATCACCGGACAGGAGTCTGGCCCAATATCCCACGCACCAAGAGCACATGTACACCCGACAAGAGAGTCCGCAAAACACGTATCCCAGATACTCAGTACCCAAGCTTAAGTGACCAGAACTAATACACAATAAGTAAGAGGGACACACTGCAATCGTATCTCAAGGTGGGATCGTTAAACGTTAAGGCGTTGAACCACCCGGTCAAAAGAAAAAAGATACTAGACTATCTAGCAAAAACTAAGGGAGACATCATCCTACTGCAGGAAACTAAATTATCGGCAGAAGATGCGAATAGGCTAAAAGCACGATGGATAGGCCATCTAGCGTGCGCCCCAGCAGTAGGGAAAAAGAGAGGAGTGGTCACAATGGTGAGCTCCAAGTCCAAAATATCAATCGAACATGTAGAACATGATGAGGAGGGCAGAATTCTGCACACACAACTCAAGAGAGGAGAAGAGACAATAACGGTAACAAACATATACGCACCCAACAATGAAAACCTACCTTTCTGGGATAAAGTAAACAATGTACTAGACAGACACCACACGAACGACCTAAACATAGTAGCGGGCGACTTCAACTTAGTCCTAGACCACACGCTGGACAGACAATCACATGCCAAGACAACACCGGCAGCCTTCCAAAACATCTTAAAAACATCTGCAATAGATTCCAACTACAAGACCCGTGGAGATTACAGCATCCAGACTCCCGAAACAACACGTTCTACTCCAACCCGCACAATACCTACAGCAGAATTGACTACATCCTCATCTCTAAATCACACACGCACCTGATCGAACATACGGAAATAGCAAGTAGGACAGTCTCAGATCACTCGTGCATAAGTCTACACCTAACAGGCAGACACAACGACCACATCGCCAAGAAGTGGAGATTCAACACCATAACCATTGCTAGAGAAGAAGACAAAGAAACATTAGAAATAGCAATCAAAAACGACATCAAAGAAAACGATATTGAGGGCACCAACCCAAAATGGCTATGGGAAGCCTTTAAAGCGAATATAAGAGGCAACCTTATAGAAATTAAAGCCAGGAGAGATAGAGAGGCAAAAGCACAACTAAATAAGCTGGACAATGACATCAGGCAACTAGAAGCAAAACACATAGACGATCTGATGAACTCAAATCTCCTCCTCACCCTCACAGCTAAGAAATATGAATACAACAGAATCCTAAGTGAGAGGGCAGGTCTGTGGATCAGGAAATACAAACAGATCAACTTATGTGCAGCCAACAAAGCAGGGAAGATTCTAGCTTCATACCTAAAACGTAAACAAAGACAACACTCCATCCCAAATATCACGGACAAAAAAAACACAACACACACAAGCCATACCAGTATCTTACAGACCTTCACAGAGTTTTACAAAGAGCTTTATACCAAAGACAACAGTAGAGACGAACAAGGCACCACAGACTACCTAAACAAACTCAACCTGCCCAAACTACTAGATGAAGAAGCTATAGCATTAGGTCAGGACTTCAAGTTATCCGAAATAGCTACAGCCATACACTCACTGAAAGACAACAAGGCACCAGGGCCAGACGGCTACACAGCACCCTTCTACAAAAAGTTCAAAGAACTTCTCGCGCCAGTCCTGATTAAAACATTCAACCAATGCGCAAAAGAGAGCACAACAACAGAAGCAATGTCACAAGCTGACATCATAGTCATCCCCAAAGAAGGCAAGGATGCACAGTGGCCCCAAAACTACCGCCCCCATCTCTCTCATCAACCTAGATTGCAAGATATACTCAAAAATTCTGGCCACCAGACTCAACAAATTCCTACCGCAACTGATCGGGAACAACCAAGTAGGGTACATGAAATCACGCATGTCGCATGATAACACCAGACTGCTGTGCCACATGATCGAACACGCCTCAAACTCGACACAAGCAGCCGTAGCTATCACGCTAGATGCGGAAAAAGCATTTGACAGAGTCTCCTGGCACTTCCTCGAGAAATGCCTACATCAATACAATGTTGGAACCGAGTACACTAAGAAAGTGATGGCGCTTTACACCAAACCCATAGCAAAGACTGCCATAAACGGAGGATCATCTGCACCTCTTGTACTTGAGAGAGGAACAAGACAGGGCTGCCCTCTATCCCCGCTACTATTCCTACTAGCGCTGGAACCCCTGATCACGGATTTCCTAGCGAACAGACTAATCGCAGGAATATCAATAAACAACGCAACAGCCAAAATAGCTGCTTATGCAGATGACCTCCTAATCTTGACTAACAACCCCACCAATTCCATACCAGCACTCATGCACACAATAGAAACATATGCCAAACACTCAGGCTACAAACTAAACAAGGACAAATCCGATTGTATGCCACTCAACGTCCACACTACCAGAGAAGTAATAGACAATATAGGACTGGCTTGGCAACCAAAAGCCATCAAATACCTGGGCATCCAATTCAAAAACAACCTAAGAAGCGCTCTAGAACTAAATGAGTCAGCGACGCTGACCAAAGTTAAAACCCTGCTGAAATCCTGGTCACCCAAGTTTATCACCTGGTGGGGCCGCATAGAAACAATCAAAATGATGGTCACCCCAATAATCAACTATCTCGCAGACATGCTCCCGCTGTCCCTTACAGAAGACTTCCACAAAAAATTAGACTTAATGATCAACAAATTTATTTGGCAGGGCAAGAAAGCGAGAATAAGCCTACGCAAGCTCAGGCTAACAAAAAAACGAGGTGGGCTAAACATAGCGGACCCAAAAACGGTCCAACTAGCATTCATAGCTAGACAAGGAATGCACTGGCTGCTTCCCACCCAAAAATACACACCCACGTGGTTAACCATAGAGAAAGCTATCCTAAATAACTATGCCCCAATTCTAACAGCAAACAAACACGCACTCAACAACAACCCCATCCTAAGACTCACAAAAAAAGCACTACTGACAATAGACCGGAAACTAGAGGTCAGCATCAGACACTCAAAATGGGAAACACTATGGGGGAACCACAAGATTAAATACAGAGGCAAAACCCTAGACATGATGGCTTGGAAAAACGCAGATGTCCACTTCCCAATACAATTGGAAGACGACGGTGTACCTTACACCTTCAACCACCTGAAAGAAGCACACAACTTGCCCGAAGTGGAACTCTACAACTTCCTAGCCATCAAAGCAGCCCTAACGAAAGCAAAGATTGATAGACAGACCCCCTCGATCTTCCAGCTAATGGAGAACATAAATATCATAGGCCACCAAGTCTCACACCTATATAAACTACTCCGACCGTGCACGTCCAAACTAAATGACAAAAAAGCGGCATACTGGGAAGCGCAGACTAGGACCAAATTGTCACAACAGGAGCTTCACATCCTGTGGGCTTCACCCTCCAAGAGTATGATATCCCCGGTACTGGGGCAGACAAAATTCTAGCTGTTACACCAGGCCTACTGGACACCAACGAGACTAGCATCAATAGGACTACTAGACAACGACAGGTGCTGGAACTGCAACATGGAAAAGGGAGACCTAGAACACATCATCCTCAAATGCACTAAAGTCAAAAACTTCTGGGCACGGGTTTTAGCCTTCACCAACAACACACTAGGCAGCAACATCAAACTCACATTCGCCTCACTAGCCACAGCACAGATCTCACAAGAAGTCAATACGCAGGAAGACAAGAACCTCCTAGATTTTCTTCTCACCACAGCAACAAAAACTATACTCACAAACTGGAAAGATACAGCCAAAGCCACCTTCAAAGGATGGCTCAACTCGGTGATCTTCCTTAAAGGCGCAGACACCACCACCCTCAGAAACACACCAGGCAGAAACCACGATCGTCCAATGTGGGCCAAACTGGACAAACACATGGACACCTTCAAACCACCATAGACGCACTTCTCCCACAAGCGCAGTCCCACTGATCCCCGACAACCAACGACCACATTCCTGCCCAACAAACCGCCTATGCTATGGGTTTATGTTTTATGTTTTATGTGCGTATGTCTCTTTTCTATATGTTCATACAAATACCAAGAGTAACAATCAACAATGTCTGATATATATGTTACATGTTACCTGTAAATACCAATAAAAACATTTAAAAAAAAAACCTTTACTAAAAGATGTATTTTCTTATTCTGAGTTCAGGCATACTAAACTCTAAGTTCTACCATGTTCCCTGAGTCTGTTAGGAATGTGGAATGTAACAATTCTAACAGCCCATTCTGGCCTATGCGAACAGGTAGCCTTGCAATAGTGAAAAACAAAAATGTCTGTAATTCACTATTAGGACATGCCACATATATCAGGGCTTGTCCTACCCTATACTTACAATGCACCCTGCCCTTGGGCCTACCATAGGGGTGACTTATATGAAGGAAAGGGAAGGTTTAGGGACTGGGAAGTGGCTGCACTTGCCCAGTCAGCATGACAGTATCAGAGTGCACGCAGGTTCTGCAATGGCAGACCTTAGACACATTTTACAAGGCTGCCTCTGTGGGTGGCACAACCAGTGCTGCAGGCCCACTAGCAGCATTTGGATTTACAAGCCCTGGGCACTCCTGGTGCACTTTACTGGGGTCTGACAGTAAACCAAATAAGCCAATCATGGAATCCAATTAATGTATACATGTTATACAGGGAGCACTGATTGGCAGTGGCACAGGGTATACACCCATTACAACGCATTTTTTACAACGCACTACCATTACAACGGAACTTTTACAACGCAAATACTATTACAACGCATTTATTTACAACGCATGTTTTTACAACGCAGGTACTTTTACAACGCATACCATTACAACGTAAGTATTGGTAAGTATATAATTATATTTAAAATGTTATATATTAGGTTTTTTTTAAAGGGGTATTTTTAGGGTTCAGGGTCAGTTTTGGGTTTTTGGGTAAAGGGGTATTTTTAGGGTTCAGGGTCAGTTTTGGGTTTTTGGGTAAAGGGGTATTTTTAGGGTTCAGGGTCAGTTTTGGGTTTTTGGGTAAAGGGGTATTTTTAGGGTTCAGGGTCAGTTTTGGGTTTTTGGGTAAAGGGGTATTTTTAGGGTTCAGGGTCAGTTTTCAGTTTTTGGGTAAAGGGGTATTTTTAGGGTTCAGGGTCAGTTTTCAGTTTTTTGGTAAAGGGGTATTTTTAGGGTTCAGGGTCAGTTTTCAGTTTTTGGGTAAAGGGGTATTTTTAGGGTTTAGGGTCAGTTTTGGGTTTTTGGGTAAAGGGGTATTTTTAGGGTTCAGGGTCAGTTTTGGGTTTTTGGGTAAAGGGGTATTTTTAGGGTTTAGGGTCAGTTTTCAGTTTTTGGGTAAAGGGGTATTTTTAGGGTTCAGGGTCAGTTTTGGGTTTTTGGGTAAAGGGGTATTTTTAGGGTTCAGGGTCAGTTTTCAGTTTTTGGGTAAAGGGGTATTTTTAGGGTTCAGGGTCAGTTTTGGGTTTTTGGGTAAAGGGGTACAGGGTAAAAATAAAATAAAATTAAATTTAAATTAAATTAATTAAATGAAATTAAATTAAATTAAATTAAATTAAATACAATTACATTACATTATATTAATTTTAAATAATATACAATTAAAAAAAAATATATACTTACCAATACTTACGTTGTAATGGTATGCGTTGTAAAGGTACCTGCGTTGTAAAAAAATGCGTTGTAAATACATGCGTTGTAATAGTATTTGCGTTGTAAAAGTCCCGTTGTAACGGTATGCGTTGTAAAAATATGCGTTTTAACGTCATATATCCGTGGCACAGTGCTCTGAGCAGCTAACATCAGCAAAACACATGAGGCAACAGCAACAAAAATGGAAGGGAGAACCACGCCAATTGTGCCAGGTCTAACACGTGTCCCCTCCAGCTGAAATGTGGGGAGAACTACCCTACCCCAGGGAGTTCTCATCACTAAGGCGGAAAAATCTGGACAGACAGTCAGCATTGGCGTGATCTGTGCAAGGGCGATGTTCCACAGTGAAATCCATACCCTGTAGGGAAACGGACTACCTCAACAGCTTTGGAATCTCACCCCTCATTTGCATAAACCATCTGAGGGGCCTGTGGTCTGTCTGAACCCGGAAGTGAGTCCCAAACAGGTAGGGTCTTAGCTTCTTCAGTTCCCAGACCACAGCAAAAGATTCACGCTCAATTGCACTCCACCTCTGTTCCCGGGGAAGTAACCTTCTACTGATGAAGGCTACAGGTTGGTCAAAGCCCCCCTCAGTCATCTGTGAGAGAACAGCCCCTACACCATACTCTGAAGCATCTGTCTGCACAAGGAACTCTTTGGAGAAGTTGGGTGCCAGGAGCACAGGCACCGTGCACATGGCAGTTTTCAGGGTCTCAAAATCTTTCTGACAGGTGTCAGTCCAAATCACTTTCTTTGGCTGCTTCTTGGAAGTCAGCTCTGTCAAGGGTACAACAATGTTGCCATACCCCTTGACAAACCTCCTGTTGTACCCGGTAAGTCCTAAGAAGGCCCTCACCTTTGTCTGGGTTTTAGGGGGTTCCCAAGCCAGGATGGTTTCAATCTTGGGTTGCAGGGGCGCCACCTGGCCGCTCCCAACTTGGTGTCCCAAGTACACCATGGAACCCTGCCCGATCTTTCACTGCTTGCCTTGATGGTGAGGCCTACCTTTCGCAGTGCCAACAACACTTCCCAGAGGTGGCGCAGGTGTTCTTCCCATCTGACACGGAACACTGCAATATCATCCAGGTAGGTGGCACTGAACTCATCCAGTCCAACCAATACCTGGTTGACCAACCTCGGAAAGATGGCGGGGGCATTCTTCATCCCAAATGGCATAACCTGGAACTGGAAATGCCAATCTGGTTCGGAGAATGCTGACCTCTCTTTGGCCCCATCAGTCAAGGCGATCTGCAAGTACCCAGACGTCAAGTCAAACGTGTTGAGGTACCGTGCAGCCCCTAACCGATCAATGAGCTCATCAGCTCTGGGGATGGGGTGCGCGTCAGTCTTCGTGACTGAACTGAGTCCTCTGTAGTCCACACAGAACCAGAGTTCGGGTGTGGCACCCGGCGCTGCAGCCTTTGTGACCAAGACCACTGGGCTGGCCCAAGGACTGCTGATGGATTCAATAACCCCAAGGGCAAGCATTTTTGAGACCTCCTCTTTGATGCAAGTCCTGACCCTGTCAGTCACCCTGTAAGCCTTGTGCTTCATAGGTAAACTGTCTCCTGTATCTACATCATGGACGAACCAATCTGTGATACTAGGAACCAGGGAGAAGAGGTCAGAGAACTGCTCCAGCAACTGACAGCAGTCACTGTGGGTCAGGGTGGGAGAGAGGTTAACTCCATCCACTGACCCATCTTGCTCTCGGGCGGCCAGGAGGTCAGGAAGAGGCTCAGTCTCCTCCTCCATTCCAGCATCTGTTGACAAGAGCATGCCCACTTCAGACCTCTCCAAGTGGGGCTTAAGGCGGTTGACATGTAGGACCCTCAAGGGGTTCCTGGGAGACTGCAAGTCCACCAAATAGGTAACAGGACTCCTGCGCTCCACAACCTGAAAGGGCCTGGTCCACTTGTCCTGGAGTGCACAAGGCTCTACGGGGGCCAAGACCCACACCTTCTGTCCAGGCTGAAGCTCTACCAGAGTGGCATTCAGGTCATACCAACGCTTCATCTCCTCCTGGCTGGCTTCCAGATTTGCCTCATCAAGTTGCCTGAAACGCCTAGTATGGTTCCCGAAGGCCAGCATGTAGCTATACACATTCTAGGGAGGTTTCCTGGGAGATTGCTGATGACATTTGATGTGCGAGCTGAATGCTGTATGACTGATGCACTACATACTAAAAACGACTTGCTGTGTGATTGATTAAAAATTGCACCGCGTATTTTGAAAAGCTAAATACCTGATCCCAGCCGAGCAGCGCTGTGAAACGATCTATCTTTAGAGCGCGAAACGATTAATTTTTAAATAGCACCGCGTCGATTGATTTTTACAAATTGCACTGTGCTGTATTTTAAATACCTCGGTCAGATCCTCACCTTGAAACACTTGTGATCCCTGTAGCCCCGGTCCACCGCAAGCTCTAGGCTTGTTTGTGTGGAGGGTGCAGGACGGTACCTTCTTCTGGCTTCCGGGGCAGGCACTGATTGGGCAAGCGAGTGTGTAGAGGCGGAGCTGATGAATAGCCCGTCCTCTACATAAGCCCTTCATTACCCTCTGTTCTTCCTGATGACATTTGATAAGCGAGCTGAATGCTGTATGACTGATGCACTACATACTAAAAACGACTTGCTGTGTGATTGATTAAAAATTGCACCGCGTATTTTGAAAAGCTAAATACCTGATCCCAGCCGAGCAGCGCTGTGAAACGATCTATGTTTAGAGCGCGAAACGATTAATTTTTAAATAGAACCGCGTCGATTGATTTTTACAAATTGCACTGTGTGTTATATTTTAAATACCTCGGTCAGATCCTCACCTTGAAACACTTGTGATCCCTGTAGCCCCGGTCCACCGCAAGCGCTAGGCCTGTTTGTGTGGAGGGTGCAGGGCGGTACCTTCTTCCGGATTCCAGGCCGGGGCAGGCACTGATTGGGCAAGCGAGTGTGTAGAGGCGGAGCTGATGAATAGCCCGTCCTCTACACAAACCGGACACTCTCTATGACGCGCAGCGAACACGCGCTGCGACCGCGCCATAGCCGCGCCAAAGACAAGCCTATGACCAGCCCGTCCGTGCCCGTCCGGGCCAGGCCGGGACAAGGGGCATGGAACAATACCCCTCTAGCTCGACATATCACAGGTATGAGCCCCGACCAATTAAGAGCCCTACGGCCTGTAAAACATAGTAATTGCACCGTACTAACGCCTTCAGAAAGCAACATTTGCACTAACTGTAATTTTACCCTTACAAACATCCAACCTCATCCTGACCCAAGATCCTGCACACCAAAACCGTCCCAACGTCGGAAACATGCTCCCTGCGAATACTCCTTTTATAGCGTTAATTGTAGATCTTTACCACAGCATAAACTCGATATTTTTAATTTTTTACTTGACAAAGAACCCAGTGTCTTGTTCCTAACAGAAAAATGGCTGCACGAAAGTGCGGGCCCAGATGTAGCAACTGCCCTCCCTTCAAATTATGCTATTGCGAGGAAAGATAGACAGGGCAAAGTAGTCGGGGGTATTGCTATTATTTTCTGTAAAGAACTCATTTGCAATCTGGAACCTGTCAATATTCCAGACTGTGAAGCAGCACTGTTTAAAATCACTCTAAACCCCAATTTCACATTCTCCGGTCTTCTAATATATAGGCCCCCCGGATATGCCAACAATTGGGCGGCTAACCTGGCAAACTATATTACTCCTTTCCATCTTGACTCCAAAAACTTCACGCTTCTTGGAGATCTAAATCTGCACCTTGAGGATTCCACCAATATAGCATGCTCCAACTTACTGGATGACCTGGCGGCACTGAACGTGAAATTATTAAACTCTGGTCCTACACATAAGGCAGGACACCTATTAGACCCCATCCTTTCCAATATTCCCGAACTAAAATGGCTACAAACTAGCCCTATTTGCTGGTCAGACCACCATCTCATTCACTTCTGTCTCACACTACTGAAACTCCCTCAAACAAACAGGGCCTGGCCAGCTACTTCCATGAGAAACTGGAAGCAACTGGATGTTGGAAAACTAAACCAAACCCTCGCCAAGAATCCCCTCAGCCAGGCCCTGAACATGGAAAGTATAGCCGAAGCAACCCATTCCTGGCTGGAAAACGCAGCGGATGAATGTCTTCCTCCATCTCAGGCAAAAAGGAATGTCCATCGCCCCCCAGCCCCTTGGTTCAATGAACTCCTAAAAATCAAGAAATCAAAGTGTAAAGTCCTCGAAAGACAATGGCGGAAGGACTACATGCATGAAAAAAAGTGATATACAATAAAGCCAGAAATCTTTACCACTCCGCCTGCATCAAGGCCCATGCCTTGTATGTAGCAAATACCATAAACACTGCCGCCAATAGGGCAAAAACCCTCTTCAACACGGTTAAAGACCTTGCAGGCACTCAAACAACCGCAACGACCTGCCCTTTAAACAAAAAACAATGCCAAGACCTTGCCTCCTTTTTCACTGAAAAAATTGACAAAATCATCCATGACATTAATTCAATTTCCGCCGCAAATGGTTCACAAGAAGACATCCCCGAGAGGTCGGCTGAAATCAACATCTTAGAACGCTGGCCTCCTATAACCGTAGGCTCTCTGAAGTCCTCCCTCAAGACCATCACATCGGGCTCCCCTCGTGACCCATTACCCGTCAGCGTTTTGAAACAGATTGATGCCCCAGCCTTGACCATCATAGCCGACACTCTTAATTCCTCCCTCCAACTGTCCACAGTCCCATCATCCTGGAAACACGCTATGGTCACCCCACTGTTGAAAAAACCCTCAGCCGACCCAGCAATATTAGCAAATTACAGACCAATATCTCTGCTCCCTGTCTTCTCCAAACTCTTGGAAAGACACATTCATTCTGCCCTCACTCTCTTCACCGAGGAAAATGCCCTCCTTCACCCAACACAGTCAGGTTTCAGAGCGGGATTTTCCACAGAGACCGCCCTACTGGGTGTGACCGAAAACATCAGGAAACTTTTAGATGGGGGTCAAACAGTCGCACTCATTCTCTTAGATTTGAGTGCGGCTTTTGACACCATCTCACATAGCAATCTCCTAGCCACACTCGGGAGGAATGGTATCCGTGGTGACGCACCAAAATGGATTGAGTCATTCCTTACATCGAGGACTTTCCAAATCAAATCTGATCTTGCCTGCTCGGATACGTTCAGTGCCCCACAAGGAGTACCTCAGGGGTCCATCCTGAGCCCACTGTTTTTTAATCTTTATCTCAGACCCTTAGCCGACCTAGCCGACAGCGTAGGACTTACTCTCATGACCTACGCTGACGACTCCCAGATAATTTTTTCACTGTCAGACTCAAACCCTTTAGTTCCCTCCCTTCTCAAACAAGGGCTTCACAAAATCTTCAGCTGGATGTCTACCAACCAGCTGAAATTGAACGGTGACAAAACCGAGATCCTCCTCTTAGGAAAAAATAAAGAACTATGGAATTCTTCCCACTGGCGCCCCGAGCTAGGAAACCTCCCCACTCCGGCAACTCAGGTAAGAAACCTAGGGATCATCATTGATGACGCCCTCTTTCTGAAACAACAGGCCAATAAGGTGGCAGGCCTTTGTTTCACCATCCTGAAGTGGCTGAGAAAAATCCTATGGATGCTGCCCCTCGCCACCCAAAAGACAGAAGTCAACGCATTGATAACATCACGCCTTGATTACGGCAATATTCTTTATCTGAGCTCAAACCAGGCAGTCATCAAACGGTTACAGCTTGTTCAAAACTCAGCTGCGAGACTACTGTGCAGAATTCCAAAAACGGCTAGGGTGTCTAAGCATTTGAACGACCTACATTGGCTCAGGGTGGAAAACCGTATCAGTTTCAAAGCCCTGAGCTACATGTTCAAAATTAAATCAGGAACGGCACCGAAATATCTGCAATCACTAGCCACCCCCTACCTACCAGTAAGAAACCTGCCCTCCCAAACTGCAGCAAACTTCGCTGTCCCTAGGTTCAGACTGACAAGAATGGGAGGTAGGTCTTTCTCTGTCAGAGGGCCTCTTCTTTGGAACACACTTCCCTTCTACATCCGGAAAGAAGAAAACTACGCCAGTTTCAGGAAGAACATAAAGACCTGGCTCTTCCAGAAACAACTATGCTAAATCATGCTCATCTCATTCCTCTGCTCAACTACTTGTCATCGGCACCGGGAAACCCTTTTTGGGTAGCTGCGCGCCATACAAATGCAAAAAATAAATAAATAATAAATAAATTGCTCCCAGCCTTCTTTGACCAGACTTAGAGGTCCTCTCACTGGGTGGCCATACAGGAGCTCAAAGGGGCTGAACCCTAGAGACTTCTGTGGCACCTCACGGTAAGCAAAGAGAAGGCATGGCAAGCGGACGTCCCACTTATGCCTCATGGGTTTTTCCAGACCCATAATCATTCCCTTGAGGGTACGGTTGAATCTCTCAGCCAACCCATTTCCTTGGGGGTAGTAAGGTGTGGTGAACTTGTAGGTTACACCACACTCTTGCCAAAGGGATTTCATATACTTGGATATGAAATTGGTATTCCGGTCAGACACCACCTCTAGAGGGAATCTCACTCTGGAGAAAATTCCCATCAGTGCACGTCCCACCACGGGGGCCGTCACTGTCCTCAGAGGGATGGCTTCCGGGTACCGGGTGGCATGGTCCACCAGGACCAGGATAAACCTGTTGCCCATGGCTGTCCTGGGGTCCAGTGGCCCCACAATGTCAATCCCTACTTGTTGGAATGGGGTACTGACCACAGGGAATGGCTGGAGAGGAGCCTTCTGCTTCCTCCCACTCTTTCCACTTGCCTGGCAAGTCAGGCAGGTCCTGCAATGAGTGTCTGAACTCTTGCGCATTTGGAGCCAGTGAAAGTGGGTGACAAGCCTTTCAAAGGTCTTGTCCTGCCTCAAATGTCCTGCCAATGGCACATCGTGAGCCAGCCCCATTAGGAAGGCTGTGAAGCTCTGGGGTACCACCAGTGCACAGGCTGACCCAGGCTCAGCAACCTTAGGCTCTGAATATAGGAGGTCATTCTCCCAATAGATGAAATGTGATCCAGACTGATCACCATTGGCCTGGGCTGCAGCCTGTTGCCGCAGATCCTCGAGAGAAGGGAATTCCTTCTGCGCCCTGCAGAATTTCTCACTGGAGGGGCCTCCTTCCTGCTGCCAATGGGTCAGCTCAGGCAGGTCCGCCAGTTCAGCTATCGGTTCCCCTGTAGGTTCCAGGGCATCCCCCTCAAGGTCTGCTTCCTCCTGGACCGTGGGAACAACAGGGGACGGTTTCCCGTGCCTCCTGTGTCTTCTCTCTAAGGCCAGTTCCTGGGCCTCTTCCTCAGGCTCGAGGGCCTCCTGAGCACCCCTACTGGCTGTCATTGACCGGGTGGTCATGCACGCCCAGTCAGGCAGTCCCACCATCCGCAGGTGAGTGCTCTTCTCCACCTTCTCCCAAGGTGAACTCGCGAAGTCGTTCCCCAACAGACAGTCTACAGGCATGGCAGTTCTCACAGCTACTTGAAGAGTACCAGAGACCCCCCCCATTCAAAGGGAACCTGAGCCATTGGACACTGACTCTCAGTGTTGTCGGCGTTCACGACTCGGCAGAATGCATGTGGGACAACCTGCTCTTGAGACACCAGGTGATGCTTGACAGGTGTCATACTGGCTCCTGTATCTCTAAGAGCCCCCACCTTCTTGCCATTGATGGTCACCCACTGCCCATATTTCTTAGTGTTGTTGGGCAGTTGGCTGTCTTGGCCCATATCACAGTCTCCTAATGAGACCAGGGACATCTCTGCGGGACTTTCCCCCTTGGACAACCCATTCCTCACCCAGGGCTACACTAGCCATCTGCCGGGGGGCTGCACTCGGGGGTGCAGGTTTACCGAACTGGCGACACTTTGGATCATTGGCAAAATGACCCAGTTCACCACACTTGTAACACCTTGGGGGCCCTCTTTGAACAGGGGTACCTGTCGGGGCCCCGGTCGGTTTCTGGGGTGGGGGAGGCTGAGAACCTTTCCCTTGGTTCCCTTGGGGATTACTTTGGGGCCTTCTTTGGAAACCCCTCTGTTTTCCCTTGTCCCCCCCATTCTTTTGCTGGGGACCCTGCCCACCCTTGGCGGAGTCTCCCACTTGACCCTTGTGGACCCTGGTACTGACCCAGCGGTCCGCCTCCTCAGCAAGCTTCCTAGCGTTAGTCAACTTGCTATCAATCAGGTGCTGCGTAGCTCAGGAAAAAAATTACTAGACAAGTGCTCCCATGCAATTAAATCAAAGAGACCTTGAAAATCATTAACTTTGTTACCCTTCACCCAACCATCCAGTGCTCTGCAGAAAAAAGTTACATACTCAACATACGTACTGTTAGGAATCTATGCACAACCCCTGAACCTCTGTCTATACAATTCAGGAGCTAACCCATACCTGGTCATCGAAGCATCCTTCATGTGTGGGTAATATTTATGAACCTCTTTGGGTAAATCTACAGTGTGTCCCGCCCCTCACTCAGGAACCGCCCCCACAACCCCGCTCCCCAATCTCTCTCAGGGACCCGGTGGGAAGACATGGCTACCTCATAGGCCTTGAACCACTGCCCTATGTCATCATTCTTAAAAAATTCTTTCACCACTTCCTTTGGTATGTACACCCTTGACTCTACCTGCATTGGCGATGCGCTGCTACCAGAGGGAGTATGCTCCATAAGCATGGGCGTAAAATCCGCTCCGATCGCGGATTTTTCGGATTTTCGGCAAATTCGCAATCCGCGAACTCTCGCGAATTTGTCGAAAATCCGTGAATCCGCTCGCGGCGGATTTTTTGCTTGGTTGCGGCGCGCGGCGTGGTGCACGGCGTTCACTTTCCGTCATTAAGCGTTTGCCGAGTTGTTTTTCTCGATCATATTTTGCGAGTGCCGCGCCATTTTGGATCTTGCTGCGTGATCCCGCGGGCGATTGGCGCCCGCGAATACGTAATCGCGTCGTGCCACCTTGCACAGCACACCTCGCGAGAGTTCGCAATTGCGAACACGTAGTTGCGGCGGAAAGGAACAATCTCGCACTCGCGAAATAGAGATTTTGCAATTCTGCACAAGAAAATCACCAGCAAACAGGATAAACCTTCAGAAAATTATGATTTTTATCAGAATCACTCCTCAGGTTGACATTTGCATGGCCTTTTTTTTTGCAAGGAGTCCATTTTTTGGGGGGGGGGAGGAAGGAAGTGCCCCACAGTCTCCAACTTCCTGTTCCTGTCCAGCAGGCTCCTCCCAGTGCTTTGTCCATCTCCTGGTCACTTTCATTTGGATCTGGAGCTGGAAGGATTACTTTTTGTGGGTGCTGCTGGATATTTGGATTTGAGGCCTTTTTGACTGTCTTTGGATCACTTTTGGATTAGAAATCAACTTTCACAAGTAAGTTTGTTTGGGGCATTACAGTTGCTGCAACTACAATTTTGGAACTTTTTCAGAACATTAAATAAATTATATTGTGGGTAGCCACAGTATCCAGTAGGACCAGGGTTGGTTATGGGTGCATGATACAACAGTTTTGTTGAATTTAAACACCATTGAGGCCATGGATGGGCTGGGATTGTGCTGATTTTTGTCGTTTTTTGGGGCCTGCTGGTGGGGCCCTTTGCCCAGGGGTGGTGAGTGTTGCATGGGCCTAGTCTTTCTGTGGGGTGTCCTCTTGAATTTAAACACCATTGAGGCCATAGATGAGCTGGGATTGTGCTTTTTTTTGTTGTTTTTGTCGTTTTTTGGGGGCTGCTGGTGTGGCCTTTTGCCCAGGGGTAGTGGTGCATGGACTGAGTGTGCCTGTAGTGTGGTCTCACTCTCTTTAATGTAAACATCCTGGATGGCATTGGATTGTGGTGATTTTTGGCTGTTTTTCTGTTTTTTTGGGGTGTACTGTTGATGTGGACTGGCTTGGGGTGTAAGGGGCCATTTTGAAGAGAGGCAGTGTCTGAGGCCTGCACTTATTTTGCCTACTTTTCATCCATTATGCCCAGGGGTAGTGAGTGTTGCATACTTGCATGGCCCTAGTCTTTCTGTGGGGTGTCTTCAATGTAAACATCATGGATGGCATGGGATTGTGCTGATTTTTCTGTGTTTTGTCGATTTTTTGGGGTGTATAACTGAACTGATGTTCCTCTGTCTTCCATTGCTTTTAGGTGCACAAGACTCAAGAGAACCACCAGTGCCAGGAAGAAGTCCTGCAGCGGTGTGTGTGTGCAGCATAACGTCACGCGACGTCACGTCTGGACACAGACAACTCTGCAACTCGTGCAACTGCTGCCTGCTGTTCTGACCTGCTCTGAAGAAGATGGCCCCAAAAAAAGTTACCCGTAGCTCCTCTAGCAAGAAAGGTGCCAGTAAGGAGCAGAAGAAGCAAGTTACCAAGGAGACTGGTGTGCCGCCCGCCCCTTTTTTTGGGAGTAAAAAAAAAAGTATGCCTGCAGCAGCAGCGGGATCTGCTGGGGACCAAGCTGGCAGCAGCACCCCCGCTCCATTGGGCTCAGTGCCACCACCACCACCACGCCAACTTAAGTCCAAGCCCTTGAGTGCTGCAGAGGCAGCCAGTATAGTTGTTCAATCACCATCGACCAGTGATGTTGGCTCATCGCAAGAAAGCAGCAGCAATGTCCCTCAATCAACACAGGTTGTTGTAGCTCATCTGACGAGTGTTGAACAACCACAGCCGCAACAACAATCACATGTGCAAGTACAAGCCCAAGTACATGTGGAAGGAGAGGCAGCGCAAGGAGATGCGCAAGTAGAGGTGCATGGAGGGTCACAAGTGCCCACAATAGTTGTTCCTCCCGAAGTAGGGGCACGTCAGGAAATCAACAATCAAGGCGAGGTATCATTTGAGGAAGACACTCCTCCTGATGATCATTCATTGTCTTCCACACCCCTAGCAAGGAAGAGATCAAGGGTGGCACGTTGTCCCAGGAATACGGCAACCCGTTCCAAATACATCAGGACCCGTATTAATACCATCTGCCTGGTTGAACCCTCCGTTTTAGGCAACCTATTCAAGATCTATTGTTGTCTACGCCAGGACTATAAGAATGGATGAATGAGAGTTGAATGTTTCTATCGTAGTTAGGAAAATCCCTGTGTGAATGAGTGTGGTAGTTTGTTTGAAGTATGGGCAGGTCTTAATCCTGAAAAGAATTTTGTTTATATGTTTTACAAAATATCACTGACTATTTAAATTTATATATGTATGTCTTTTGAATATATTTAAGAAGAGAAAAATAAAAAAATATGTATTTTTTCAAAACATGTTGAGCTTGTTTGGAATGACTTAGTTTTGTCCTGTGCAGCCTCAGCCTCTGGGCTAACCACCCCCTCACTTTATCACAGTAGGATCCTCTAGCTGGGACCTCTATAAATAATTGGCAGGGTACCTTCTATTTCTCTATACAGGAGATCAAGGGTGGTGTCTACATCTTCTTCAAGCACACCTCCTTCTGATGATATGGATCAAAATTGGGAACCAGCACCACTGCCTGAGAGTGAGGCACACCATGATCTGACAAAGGTAGTTAAGCGTAAAAGGAAGCTCGTCCAAAGTCTCAGAGTTATGGAGTGTGATGATGAGGCTCAACAAGAAGTGGCGGATACTGCTGCTGATGAAGACTCTGACAACAACGACCCAGTCATCATAAAGGTCACTGCAGCTCCAGCGGGCATGCAGCAAACAGACATTTTGACCCTAGCCCGAAAAGCTGCTGAGCGTGATGATGATGTTGTCGACGAGGAGGCAGTGGAAACACCACCACAATCATTGGAGTTAAGTAGTACACCAACTCGTACCGCTTCCATATTTCTTTCTGGCAAGAAGGGACCTCCATCCACCTCGACCTTAATTAGTGGCGGTGAAAGTGCACAACGTACAAAAGTTGGGCAATCAAGATCCTCCACTTCATCTGGCATTAGCATCATGACCACCACCACCAGTATCACCGCCTCCTCCAGGCCCCACAGACACTTCAAGTCCCCAGTTTGGGACTTCTTTACTGTTTGCCAAAAAAGTCCAAAGTTTGCCATTTGTACCCTTTGTAAGCTTGCAGTTAGTCGTGGTAAGTCAGGTACCAACTATGGTACCGGAGGCCAGAGAGGTCATCTTGATAGAAAGCACACTGTCAAATGGTTTGCGCACCTAGATGCGATCAAGGAAGCCCGAATTGGAAGTCAAGAAAACGTTGATGTTGCATCTGATGATGACGAGGAGGAAGAAGACGTGTCAAACACTTCCCTTACACCCAGTACCCCTGTCAGCAGCACACCCAATGTGAGGCACACTAAGAGTGTTGGAGCGAGTGAGACACCAACGCGCAAAAGTTCACCAGCGAGCAAAATTGGGTCAACGAAGTCATTATCATCCCGTAAATGCTTGGTCCAGGGCAACATTAGAACCATGTTTTCTTCAGACGTGCCATATGAACGCAACCACCCACTGACGCGTCTGTATAACACTAAGCTGGCTAAAATGCTAGCTGTGGACCTTCTCCCTTTTTCTTTTGTAGAAGCGGTAGGTTTTCTAGAATTAGTGGCAACGCTCTGCCCTAAATGGAAGGTTCCTAGCCGGTTCTATTTTGCCAGAGTTGCGGTTCCAGCACTACATGAAGATGTGCTGGAGGCGATTGGGGCAGCTTTGCAGAAGAGTGCTGTTCACACAATACATCTGACAACAGACATGTGGACCAGTGGCGCAGGCGCTGATTACATGTGCATCACTGCACACTGGGTCTCTTTTTCAGGTGTTAAAGCAAAGCTAAACGCAGGTGTTGACCCGGACCAAGTTTTTAAAGCTGCTCGGAAACATGCAACACTAGCCATGTTTGGCTTGGAGAAAAGTCACACATCCCAAAACATTTTGGACGAGTTTAACAAAAAGGTCTTGAAAATGCTATCCCCAAAAAAACGCCAGATTGGTTATGTTTCCACGGATAATGTCGCCAATGTAGTTAAGGCCATGTCACTGGGTGGCAATTTCAGAGTGCCGTGTTTGGCGCACTGTATCAACCTGGTAGTTCAAAAATTCTTGAGTGATAGAGACAGTGCAGCGTTCGCGGTAATGGCCACCTGCCGCAAAATGTGCAACCATTTCAGCCATTCTTTTAAGGCCCGGAAGCATCTGAGGAGGCTGCTACTTCAAAGTCGAATACCAGTGAAAGCACTCATCCAGGAGGTGGCAACACGTTGGAACTCAACCTTCTACATGCTTGAGCGTCTGTATGAGCAGTATACGGTACTCGATCACTATTTCTTAACAGAGGGTACATCTCAGAAGGAGGACCTGCGGATGGGTGCGGCGCAATGGGACATAGTTAAAAGCCTGACAGACATGCTTCGTCCTTTTGAGTTCTTCACGCGTGCAGTCAGCCAGGAGGACTGTAATTTGGGAAAAGCTATCCCATTGTTGTGCATGCTGGAGCACCAACTTCTTCTGAGTTTGAAAAAGATGTAAAAAAAAAAGACCCTTTTATTTTGTCTGAGAAATTATTAGAGCGCCTACGTGGTGATGAACGTCTTCAAAAGATCAAGTCAGAACAGCATTACATTTGTGCTACTATTCTGGATCCACGCTACAAAAAGGCGCTGGCAGGCGAAGCATTCTTTCCTTTTGCTGATGAAGATGTTCAAAAGTACAAACATTGGCTAGCCTGGTCAGCCAAGAGGTTTGAAAAAGAACGGCAGGTTATTGAAGGAGAAGGCAGTACATCAGCATCAGCATCAGCAGGCCATCCCCAGTCACAAGAATCCACTTCTGCACCTGTGGCTGGGGCACAAGTGACCTCTCAGCCGTTAAAGACACCGGCAACTGGATCATCTGCACCACACACAACAGTAACAGTGGCTGCTGTGGAGGATTGGCTAAGTTTGCTTGGGTATGGTTCTCGAAAAAATGTCACAGGCACAGCAAAAAGTAAGCAAAGTGGAGGAACCGTTGATGACCTTGAGTCGATGGTGCAGGACTATCTGAATGACTCAACAGAGGTCTTTCTTAATGATGAGCCATTGCAGTATTGGCATGGCAAAAAGCAATTGTGGCCACAGCTCTCCAACCTGGCTATAAACTATTTGTCTTGCCCACTCGCAAGTGTGTCTTCTGAACGTGTTTTCAGTGCTGCTGGTGGCATTGTAACTCCCAAACGGAGCCGCCTCTCGCCCAAAAATGTGGAGCGGCTGATAATGATCAAGATGAATCAGCACCTCATACCACCAGATTACAAAGTACGAGAAAGCACGCCGCATGAAGACGAGGAGGACGGCAACTTAGATGAGGGGATTTGTTCTCTGTTCGGTGGCACTGACCTCATCCTGCCTGAATTCGCAGAGTATGATGACGAAATCTTCTTCTTATTCCCTGACACCGAGCCCTGAAAATGAGACAATGAATCAATAACTTTCTTTTTCGTCCTTATTCACTTTTATTCCTGTGTGTCTGTCTTTCTTTGTTTTGCACAGTTAATTTAATTCAAACTTTAATCACCTAATCCCAAAAACAAGACCATCAGCAGAACTGTCTTCACTTGTTTGCTTATTGATTTGAAGGTGCCGCAGTCTACATTTCTCAGGTTCACAAGTTCTGAAGAACATGCTCCTCTATCCTCCTCCTCCAGACTGCGATTTCCCTCAAAGCAGAGTGCTGGATTACGCCCAATGAAGAAAGACTCAGCACTTGTGGGGGTGTTCTACTTCTTTGCGGGTGAGTTGACGGCTTTGGGCCCATTGCTGTGAAGCTCTAATAATGGATAAAAGTGTTTTGGACCAAATATGAGGTGGAAATTTCTTGCCGTTTTTGCTGACTTGCTTGCCTTTGAGGTGCTCTTTGGCGGGGTTCCGGGTGTTTGTGGGTGAGTTTTGGGGTCTGGGAGCACTGCTGCGACAGTCTAATCTTGATTGCATTTGCTTTTCAGGAAATCCGTGGTGGAAAACAGGAGTTATGATGATGACCTAGCTGCACAGCGCGTTTGGACCGAATGCCGAGAGATATTGTAAGTATGAGATTTAGCTTTTTCGCTGTTTGGGGGTGTTGTCGCGTGCTTTTTTGCGGGTGGGTTGGCGGGTCTTGGCTGGGGCATTCCTGGGAAGGTCTAATACCGGATAGAAGTGTTTTGGACAAAATCCTTAAGGAAAAGCCTTTTTTTTGCTATTTCTTCTGACATCTTGCTCAATGTAGCGTTTTGGGGGGCTTCCTGCTGTTCGTGGGTGGGTTGCGGGGTCTCTGTCGAAGCACTGCTGCGACAGTCTAATCTTGATTGCATTTGCTTTTCAGGAAATCCGTGGTGGAAAACAGGAGTTATGATGATGACCTAGCTGCACAGCGCGTTTGGACCGAAGGCCGAGAGATATTGTAAGTATGAGATTTAGCTTTTTTGCTGTTTGGGGGTGTTGTCGCGTGCTTTTTTGCGGGTGGGTTGGCGGGTCTTCGGGCATTCCTGGGAAGGTCTAATACCGGATAGAAGTGTTTTGGACAAAATCCATAAGGAAAAACCTTTTGGCACTTTTTGTAAGTTAGGGTTCGTTAGGGTTAGCCCTAGCAGCAGGATTGCATGTGTTTCGGGGTGTTCTATTGCAACGCAGTTCTGGGTTTTTAGAGCACTCTTGGAGCGATGCTGGCTATGGATACTTTTGCTTGCTTGCAAGTGGTTTGAATACAATCCACGGTCGGTAAGGGTGTATTTGGGCCTACTGTTACTTTCAAAGTACGTTTTGTCACCATTTTTCTGCTAGGCATCGTTTTTGGAGATCTGATTGGGGGTCTTCTACATTTTTGCGACTGGCTTTAGTAAGGGTCTTGGTGGGAGCATTGCTGGGAAGGTCAAATTTTGTTCTAAAACACAGTTTACAGTACACCTACCTTGAGGGGAAAGATCCGCTATAATATTTTGGCCATACTTATTTATCCTTAAAAAGGTGACTCAGACAGAGCACGCAATTTCAAAAATATTGTACTGTCTATTAGGGAAATCAAAGTGTGACTTTTTGCACCACACAGCGTACATACCTTATATTTATTTATCAGTGGTATTGTAATAGCACTTCCTGTTTTCCGTTCAATAATTACAGGCCGGGTTTCAGTCAACATCCGCCAGGCAGGCAGTGGACAGGGTGTCTTCTGTCAGTGGTCACCAACATTGATGGACGAAGCGTCAGCTGGAATGGAGGAGTGCCGCTAATAAGAGGAATTGTTTGCTGCATGCAACTTACTTACCAAATTCAACAGGACAACTCCAACAACATACAGAATACAGATACAGTATCCATTGTTTTCTTCTATGAGTGTGACTGCATGTGCTTAGCTTTAGTTTGTACCCAAAGATTTCTTTATCTTCAATTATTGTTTGTCCAGGCTGTGCATTTTTTTTCTTCTCTCAACAAAACCTACCCAAAAAGAAACCCCCATTCCCATCCATTTTCCAAACCCTAACCCTCTTCCCCCGGGCTGTGTTGTTTTGCTTGATGTCTGACTAAGATGACATCAATAATTCCACACACTTGCTGGGGAGGATAAGGTCATAGCAACAGGCTGGTGAAGGAATACGAGGATATCTTCTAGACTTACTCAGCTTCAGTACTATTTCTTCTAGTAGTAGGAGCCAATGTCAAATAAATTCAACGCAAGTACTAGTTATACTTGCAAGCAAATACTTTACCATTTGTTAGGCTACATTATGGCACTGTTCTAGTGTACTGTCACCTGCTATATTCTCGATCGTACCGTAACCGTTGTAATGCTACAGTAAGGACAAACCAGGAAACGTTTTCTTTTTTTCCATAGGCATGCAACTGCCACTGTGTCACACCACTAGTACCACCGCAATGAGGAAATTTCACCCGCCCAGGATTGCCAACGTTAATCTCCATTTCACGTGGAGCCAGCCCTGGGCCTAGCCCTAATTTCTAACACAAGTTACAGGTAAGATAAGCGTTTGGTGGGAGGTAGTATAATGGAGTATTAGGACTAGACGAGAGATTGACGGTAGTACTACTAAAGTCCTACGACTGTTCAGGAAAACAAACTTACTGTTACACCCCCGTCCCCCACCCACCAGACTGAAAAGCAGTAAAAAACAGGTATGGTCAGATAAAGTTTAAAAATGTATATTTATGTAGCTCTAACAAAATAATCTCCCTCAAGACCCTCCCTAACCCCAACGATTGTCTTTGAAAAGTCCCAAAAAGAACCCAACTCCCAAATCCCACCCCCCAAAAGTCTCTAAAAAAAGGGCAAGGGACACTCCACTACTGGAGGGTGCTGGTGCATTTTGCGGCATGGGCATCATACTCCTTGCGGAGGGTGGCAAGCTCGAAGCGGAGGCCCTCCACCAAGTTCTTATAGTTATGGACCTCCTGCTCCAGGTAGGACATTCGGACTCCTAGGCGGCGTTGGCGTGCCTTGCAGCTCCTGTGGGGGGCAGCTGGTCTTTCTGCTGCTTGGCGGTGGCGGTTGGCTTTGTTAGCCCGGCTCCGTACCGCTGGAGCACTGCGCATGCTGGCGGCCCGTGGGGTCACGGAGGAGGATGCAGCTGTCCCAGTCGAGGATGTTGTGGTTGCACCGATCGACTGCGTGTCCTCCTCCTCCTCCAGGGCCACCAGCCGCCGATATTCGGCGACAGTGGCATCCAGCCTCCGTTGCCGGGCCATTCGAGCCTGCTCCCTCCGTGATGTCGATTTGGAAGGAGCAACTATATGAAGAAAGAAAGACATAGTCTGTAACCAATGCTCCTTAGCATTAATAACACAAAGTGATTGAGCCGAAAGTTGGGTCACAGTACAAGTAGCAAATTGAAAGCACAGTACATAACTATTGAGGACAGTATCTATGTAACCTCCCACTTCTGCATCCTTGCTCTAACATTAGTGGTAGTTTAATGAACAAATTCTACAACCACTATGGACTTCCATTACAGTCGACTATGACAGTACACCAGTCTTATTCTTCTTCTTCTCTCTTGTTTAGGAAAATTGGTACGTTATCTTATGCAAGCCGGCAGAATGGCAGCACAGTGAACTTGCACCCGAGAAAAACAGTTGCACACCATGATGATTGAGACAGACTGGCGTTACTGTACCGGTCCAGTGCATGCAGGTGGTGAAGCTATTACTTTTCTATTACGGGTGGCACTGAGAATACTCTGTTACAAGGGCTACTGCTTAATTAATTTACCTTTGACCCTACAGTGCAAATGAGTACTAGAAAAGGAAAATGAAGAAGCTAAATAATTTGATTATCTATCACTTCACATGGGACGTATTTGATGACATATGGGATGACTTTAGGTGCTTTGCTTAATATTGAGTGAACAGTGATACACCCACACATGAATGACGTACTACAACTAAACTAAAGTTATTAAGAGAGGTACGGAGTGTCCACCGTAATAACCGGATATATGCTGTGCTTGCAGTTGCAATACAAAGTACTGCTACTATTCATGGTAGTATTGGACACATTTACAATTTCTTTTCCTTGCCTTACCTACACTGGAACGGACGTGCGGGTGCGGTGGTACATGCTCTTCAAGGTAACACTTAGTTCATCCAGCGACAGTCTACTCTCTCTAGATACACATGTGCTATCTAAGAGTCAGAGAATACCATGCTCCAGGCATCCATTCATTCAACGTATACGCACACATACAGTTTCTGTTTCACCCACCCAGGCTGCTGTCCTTCCACCCATCCTTGCTTCATCATTGACCCAGCCATGCACCATACCATATTCTTTCCTTCCCAGCCACCTCGGGGGCCAAGCAAACACATATCGTTCTTCTTTGCCAGCCATCATAAAATTTCGCTTCCCACTTACTTACACCCTTCTTTCGCTTTTCGTTCATCCCATCCATCACGTTCATCTAAGATCTTATTGGGATTCTTCTCACCAAAAACTTCACAGCTAAGTCGGAGTACATTTCGGAAGGCTACTACCTGGTTGATTTGTAATACACCCGTGCAGAAAGCACACTATGCAGTCTTCAATCTCAATAAGTAAGGAATATATAGCTTACCTGTTCCCGCCACCACCGTGCGAACCCCCACAGGACCGTCCGCCGGCTCTTGCACCGCATCCTCCCCAGAGTCCTCCGAGTCCTCGCCCAACACCGCCACCTCCGCGCTGGCCCCGCCACCAGATGTTCCACCTACAAAGTACATTTAAGAATGTTAGAATACACCACTCACTACTATATAATATTTGGTCTAGGAGTAATAAAGAAATGTTAAAAAAACAGAATACAATGTAATAATTTGTGACTGTCTACTCTAAAGTAAAAATGTCCCTTTTTCCATGGAAGGCTGTTGTCTTGCTGCACTTTTATGCACAACTGATGAATGCTTGCTTTTTATTTTTAACACGCACCACTTTTTCTCCTAACAGACAGAAGCTTGACTTCTAAGAACACGACCAGGATCAAGTTCAAACCAGGTGAGAGCTCGGCTCGACCACAAGAAATGTGTCCAATTAATCGTCAGCACTAAGCACTTTTCCGTTTTCAGTTAAATAGTTTTATGACAAAGTTGATTTTAATAAATGTGTTTACTTTTAATAAAGCTTTTAAACTTAAATAGACTCTGTGGTTTTTGGTCCTCCAGACTAGAGTGGATGAGCTAAAGGTTTTGGAATTTTTGCAAGCATGAGTGCCTCTGACACTTCTTGACTGTGACTCCGTACTCTTGTCCTGCGTAGGATAATCTAAAGATCATTGGGGATCAATCATCGGTGACTTCGGGAGCTAAATGACTCTGCCACACTATCTAGTCAGTAAGGAGACAGTGCATAGAGCTATTGCTGAATAGAATGGGAGTCCAATGGAATTGCAAAATGTCCAATCTTAGTTAGCTACACAGACAGACTAATAAGAATAATCTAGTAATACCACAGGGAGTCATATTCGAGGCAGGATAAGAATTTATATCCAGTCTACAAGAAGATCAAAGACGATTTAGAAAAAATCGAATGAGGAACGCTAGGAAAAAATAGGTACTCTTTATTAAAATTTAAACTTACTGGGGCCAGCAAAGGAGCCCTCGCCTGCCCGATCCTGGCCTGCATCCTCCTGAACAGCACCCTCCTCCTCCTCCTCCTGTGTCCGACTCCTCTTGCCCTTGGGGGGAGCTGATGTACAACATGAAAAAAAGAAAGACCAGAAAACATGGATGAGATTTGTCAACCAAATCAAACATTTCAAAAGAACAATAACAAAATATTTTGGAGAAATAGCAAATAGATAGACAACTATTCCACGGGATCTATCCCATGTGGTATACTACGTTATTCGTATTGCCTGATTTGCGGACCGTTGACTTAGAAAGTTCCTATGTAACTCAATAAACAGACTACTAAAGAGGTTTGCCTAGGCCTGGCAGGCAGCAGTCCGCAGCACGCGAAGTGACAGACAAAGTCCATCCTGCTTGCAGATCAGTGAATACTCAAACTATCAATCCACCGACCACCACCACTATTTCTTCTTATAGCCATGTGTCTAAAGGAAGGACTGGACTTCAGTCTGTTGGGGCTGATTTAGAAGTCCCTTGCGGCTCATTTTCCTCCATTGTTGCGTGACTTTTGTGACGCAGCGGCAGAACAAAAGACTCGCCATGGTGTTGGTGCGGCGTATATATATTACAAAAAAACACATATGGGCGATGCATCACGTTGTAAAGCCCTGCGCCATCAGGGGGCGTTCCGGCGCAAGGGAACGAATCCTAAAAGTGGCTGAGGGAAATCTACAAGATGTCAATCAGTCACTTTTAGGACAATGATGCATGACTCAAACCCTGCGCGCTTGAAGCCAACGTACGGCTTGATGCAGCATTGGGGAGATAGGGTACCCCAGAGCATTGCTGGAGCTGCGCCATCGTTGGCACGCAACTCCAGCAATGCGCCGCCTTTACGGCACAGATGCGTAAGGCTTCTGTGACGTTTTGGGCCAATGGGTGGTGGTGGCATGGCACACAATTACTGCCGCATCCCTGCTACTTTGCAGGGATGCGCCGGTAATTGAAAATATGACCCTTAGTGTCTAGCATTACGCAGTTCTTATCTTTACACTACACTCATATATAATTTCTCAGGCCAATGAAATGAACACAAAATACAAAACAAATAAGCATAGTAGCAAGCAAGGCTACTGAGAAGGAGAGCAGTGCACCTGAAATGCATAGAAGATTTTGAAATATAATTTACCTACAATGTAATCGGCAGCATTATTGCTCTTGGTAAAGAACAAAGATTTGCAAATAACAGAGCCGGATAAAACAGAGTAGTGATGAATAGCTACTACTACTCACCAAGCCCGGGGACCTCTACGCCGAGCGCGTCCAGCAAGTCCCGTTCCCGGTCCATGACATCTGTCCAGCGGTGGGTGGCCTGGTTATATGTGCGCCGGACCCCAGAGAGCTTAAACATGGCCCGGCACACCTTCTCCCACCGCTTCCGGCGCTCCCGGATGCCATAGCCGGTTGCGATCTTGCCGCCTCCCAGGATCATCTTGGGGAGGCGGCGCTGGACGTGGAAGATGAGTGCGGCCACCTCCTCCGCGCTAAAGATCTCCCGTGGCACCACTTGCTCCCCCCTCAAACGCCCGCACGGGAGCCGGGCACGGGGTGCGGGACCCTTCCCCTTCTCAGGGTGCTTCCCAGCTCCCTTTACCATGGTCTGGGCAGAAATAAAGTTAAATGATAAAGAAGAAATAGAATAGTGCAGAAGAAAAGAAAAGAGTTTAAAAAAGTAGTTTAAAAGTAACTAAAAGCAGCAGAAAACACAAAAATATAGAGCTAGAAAAATAGAGGGATAGATAATAAGTAAAATAGATCAAATAAACTTCAAACAAGCAAAGGATGGCAGAGATTCAGAGAGGATACAGAAAGCATGCCCAGAACCATAGCAATGAATGAGAAACAAGATGGCCGCGCCCGTTCACGACCGCGTGGGTAAGTTCGCGCGAGATTTTCCTCGCGAGCACGCGCGAAATTGTACTAGCGAGCAGCACAGTTTGCGAGATTACACATAGCGGCCGGAAACGGAATTACGTCACGCAAACAAGATGGCCGCGCCCGTGTACGACCGCTAGGGTAACTTGGCAAACGTATAGCTACAAGCGCCTCGCGAACACGAACAAAATCACGCGAACATACACGTCACAAAAAATTTTTTTGTGTATTCGCAAGCATTCGCGGCTTCCGAAATCGATCTCGCACGGATTCGCGCCCCAAAAAACGCGCGAAATTGCAGAAAAAACGATTTTTGCTAAACTGAAAGCAATGAGCAGGTGCAAAAGTTCAAACTTAACATTAGTAACATTCACTCTAGTGCTTCCTGAGGGGCCCCTCCAGAGTTTGCAACTATTCTATGACCCTGCTATGACCCAAACAGCAGGCTCATAGAATAGCTACAAGTAGACCATAAAGGTCCTGTGAAAAAAAATTGCACTGCAACAGAAAGCAAATTACAGATAAGGAAGGAAGCAGGTGCCAGCCAGACTGGAACTTTCAAAATAACTGACACATTAATCAACCCCAAATTAATTCATGGCAGTTGAAGTAGGGGAGGTGTGCTTGCTTTTTTCAATCCCCATAAACTACAGTGATAAACAAACCTAATGGGTGGCAGTGAGGATGTACCAGAGGGTGGCATGGGTGTCCCAGAGGGTGGCAGTGGTGAAACAGAGGGTGCTGTGAACCTGTGATGATAAACCAGACGTAGAAACAACATAGTCGCGGCCGTTGCGAGCCGAAAAGTAAGTTCGCAATTGCGAAATTGTCCCAAAATCCGCGCGAACGCTCGCCAACACAAAAAACGGGAAAATCCGCAAATCCGCGAGAGTTCGCATATTGTTGCGGATTGCGAATCCGTTAATCCGCAAATTTGCGTACGCGAGATCCGCTAGATCCGCCCATGCTTAATGCTCCATACTTTTAGCTTTCTGCTCCGTCTCCCTCAATTTAATTTCATGCTCCATTTGAATTCTTCTCTCTTCCAGAGCCAGTTTATTGCTTTCCAGCTCCAGTTGCCCATTCAATTTAAGTTTTGCCATCTCCATTTCATGTGCTCGGTTTCCTTCCTGTCTGCCAACTCCTCTGGCGACATGACTCTGCCAAAATCATGGGTGCTTTCTGCTGGTTCAACTTCCATCAAATCCCCAGGGTCTTTCCTTGACTCAATCCAGGCCCTCAGCGCCTTTTGTAGTTCTCCCTTGAGCTTGCATCCAGCTTGGGGAACTTTTAACTTTTTGCAGATGCCCTTCAGCTGATTTCTGTTGTAGCTCTCTAGTCTCTCCTCTTCCCATTCAATATCTTCAGTTGCAGAGACTACAGATGCTGCCTTTTCTATGCTGTTTGTACCAGGCATGATTTTTCAGAAACAAAATGGAGATCACTTGGCAAACAAAAAATCAAAAAGTATGTGTCTGCGCTATTGGTCTGCACTCAGTAAGTGGTGTTCACCAATTACTGTATATTAAGCACAAATGCAAATTCGAAATCCTTCCGCTGCTACCAATGTTAGATTAGGGGGTGTCTGGTTGGCACAGGTAAGGACTTGTGACAAGCAGGGACCCTCTCTTCTAGTCAGGATAAGGGGATTGCCCTCTAAAATAACCCCTGCTCACCCTCTAGGCAGTGTGGCGCGAGCAGACAAGGCTTCTCTCAGAGATTTATGAGTTAAGCATTTGTGAACACATACAGTAACTCAATGACAACACTACAAATGGACACCACTTTAGGCTTATATCAAAAAGTAGTATCTTTTATATAAGGGTTTAACACAAGACCAATTAACGTCAAAAATGATCCACAGTACTGTTTAGGAAAAAGAATTCTTACTAAAAATGCGCAATTCAATAGTCTGTGCGCTGCGTGTCCTTCAGCTCGGCCCTACGGTGAAACCAACAAAGTCTGACGCGCGCAGCAGATGCTTCTGTCCGGTGCGCTTTGAACTCAGTGTGTGAGGCGTACACAGTACCTTTAACTTGCAGGGTTCGTAACGGACGGTGCGGGAAGGCAGAAGCGTACAGGCGGCGATGTTGTCCTTTAGTGGTGCAAGCTACGCCTCGTAGGGGCCCAGAGTCTCGTTACTCGAGGGGACTGTGCTTTCTGTGATGCGGTTGCACTTCGTTGCGGCGTACGTGCCGTACCTGGAGAGCGGGTGGCTTTGCAGATCCTTCGAGCGCGGTGCGAGGCGGCAGTAAGCTCTGGTGGAGCGAGGCGTACCCAGCCACTCTACACGCTGCAGCCTGTCAACCTCAGTGGCAGGGTGCACACTGAGCAGGGCGGTGCGAAGGGGGAGAAGCGAGGCACTAAGCAGGGTCCGTCCTTTATGTTGCGAGCTACGGCTCGTAGGGGGCCAAGAAGTCGCGTTGCTCGGGCCGGACGGGTCCTTCCTTTACGTTGCGAGCTACGGCCCGTAGGGGGCCAAGAAGTTGCGTTGCTCAGGCCGGACAGCTGGGCACGGGCTTCACAGTGTGTGCGGTGATTCCTCACGAGGCGCACACAGCTTCCTCCTTCAGCGCTGCGGGGAAAACGGCATTCTCTGCAGCCTCTCTCCAGGTTGTTGAAGCCCACCGGTCCTGGGACTTCGTTCAGGGGGCAAGCTCACTCACAAGCCCTTGGAGATCTTTTAGAGCACAAGTTTGCAAAAGTCTTTTAAGTCTTTTCCTCTCCTCTCGCAGCAAGGCAACCACTGCAGGCCAATCCCCCAGGTCAGGGACAGTACTCCTCCTGGCAGCTTTCCCAGTTCCTTCTCGTCGGGCAG
The DNA here is from genome assembly GCF_964261635.1 of Lissotriton helveticus. Taxonomy (NCBI): domain Eukaryota; kingdom Metazoa; phylum Chordata; class Amphibia; order Caudata; family Salamandridae; genus Lissotriton; species Lissotriton helveticus. Next base: position 935,145,021 of record NC_136061.1, on the reverse strand, counting down.
AGGTTCTTCTTGTTTCAACAGGATCTAATTTCTTGGGAGCAGGGCCCCAATATTTATACCTCATTTCTTTTATTCTTTGAGGCCAGGGGGCCTTTGCCTAGTTCAGTTGTTTGAAAAAAATCACTTGGCCAAAGTAGATTACAACATCATATAGGCACAATTCACAAGGTTTCAATTTGTCTTAGATATATCCCTCATTATTTCCACAACAAGACAACCTTGTATCACAAAATATATTTTTTATTTTTCTTTTCTTTAAATATTTAAATTCAAAAACTCTTTTTTATATACATGATATATATCTCAATTGATTATTTATAAAAAGATAGTACACATTTCTTCAGACAGATATCTGTTCTGTTCAGGGGCGCAACTAGGTCTTCATTTCGGGGGGGGCTAACATGGCAAAAGAAGGGGCGTGGCTAATGTTAATCAATGGGGCGGAGCTAAAATGGTAGATAATCAGGATCGGTTAATGCTCCCTCACACCTTAAAACCCATACCCGCCCTGAACCCTAAAATTACCCCCGGCACCCCAAAACCCATACCCATCCTGATCCCTAAAATTATCCCCCCCTGGCACCCCAAAACCCATACTCACCCCACACCCTAAAATTACCCCCTGGCACCCCAAAACCCATTACCACCCTGAACCCTAAAATCACCCCCCTGGAGCCCCAAAGCCCATACCCGCCCTGAACCCTTAAATTACCCCTGGCACCCCAAAACCCATACCCACCCTGAACCCTAAAATGACCCCTGGCACCCCAAAACCCATACCCGCAGTGATCCCTAAAATTACACCCTTGCCCCCCAAAACCCATACTCACCCTGAATCTTAAAATTACCCCTGACACACCAAAACACATACCCACACTGAACCCTAACATTAACCCCCTCACACCCTAAAACCCATACCCACCCTGAACCCTAAAATTACCCCTGGCACCCCAAAACCCATACCGATCCCTAAAATTATCCACCCGGCACCCCAGGACCCATACCCACCCCACACCCTAAAATTATCCCCTGGCACCCCAAAACCCATTACCACCCTGAACCCTAAAATCACCCCCCTGGCACCCCAAAACCCATACCCACCCTGAACCCTAAAAGTATCCCCCCACCCCAAAACCCCAAAACCCATACCCACCCCACACCCTAAAATTACCCTCTGGCACCCAAAAACCCATACCCATGCTGAACCATAAATTCCCCCGGCACCCCATAACCCATACCCACCCTGAACCCTAAAATTGCCCGCTGACACCCCAAAACCCACACCTTCCCTGAACCCTAAAATTACCCCTGGCACACCAAAACACATACCCACGCTGAACCCTAAAATGACCACTGGCACCACAAAACCCATACCCACCCTAAACCCTAAAATTGCCCCCTGGAACCCCAAAACCCATACCCGCTCAGAACCCTAAAATTAACCCCTGGCACCCCAATTTGTAACCCACCATGAACCATAAAATTACTCACTGGCTCCCTAAAACCCACACCCACTCTGAACTCTAAAGTTACCCACTAGCACCCCCAAAAAAAAAATGAACACTACAAACTTACATTACAGTTGCATATTTGGAGGGGACTGTCCTCTTTGACGTTTCTATGCATGTAAGTCAAGAACAACATTCACAGTAACCTAGATATGCAGGCAGTAGGTAATGCTGTGCTGAAAAATGCATTAAAGTTACTGGAACTTACATAAAAAACTGCTGCCTTCTCCTCTGATACTATACTGTGGAGTCGGGCTGATCAGCAGCACTGCGTCCTGGCATCCAGCCCCTCGAAGGTCTCAGAGTAGATAGGTCTCCTGGATTCTCCTTGCCTGGGTCCCCTCTGCTTCTTCGCTGCTGCCCTTGGATGCGAAAATAGAAAGATCCATGGCCCTGTTCACCATTTATCTGGTGAGCAGTACGGTGGATGTGAATTCCATCCAAGTGCACAGACAGCAGGGTGAAAGGGATGGCCAGTGCAGGTGATGCTTTTCCTTTGAAAATTAATTTCTGCTGGTGTCTTAGCCCAGGGTTTGCTGTCTGTGCACTTGTATGGAATACACATCTTTACAAGTGCACAGACAGCACACCCTGGGCTTTGACACCAGCAGAAATTCCCATACAAAAGAAAAGCGCCACCTGCACTGGCCATGCCTTCCCCTGCTGTGCACTTCACACCCCATACTTATAACCCATCAAGTGCTTAGGTGAAATCCCTGCCTTCAGTCAAGGATTTCACCTCGGTGGCGCCACTCTAAAGGAAATCAAGAGGTGAGGGCAGGGGGCCTTCACTCGAGGAAACTGTTCAGAGGCTGGCTGTCTGCTCGGGCTGCTGGGCCTCTCAGAATGCATAATAAAAATCACATTCTCGGCTCCGATGCAAGCGTTAGTTAGTGATTTCAGTGCGTGTCATCTTAGCCCGGGCAGAGGAGGCGACGGGGGGGGCTGAAGCCCGGTGAGCCCAATGGGTGTTGCGCGCCTGGTTCTGTTCATTAACATTTCTCTTTATGTACTTCAACTTAGCTGGTTGTCTTTAGATGCAGACTTTGGGGTACATATATTTACTAATACATTTTCAAATTTCATTTGTCATGATGCATCTCTTTAAATACATGCTCATTATGTTCCCATTAAAATAGATTTTACAGTTTATCTTTTGGTAGATGCTGGCGTATTGTGTTACGCGCGTTTCGGCTTGCGCCTTCCTCAGGACTCCGTCATGAAAGTCTTTAAGAGAAACAATTTGACATGTTTTTAACATTCGACCTTTAACAATAAGATTTATACGATTTATCACTCTCATAAAGAAACAATGTAGTGCCTTTTTGATTGTACTATTTACATGCAAATTTTCTTAAGGAAAATAATGTGATTATAGCGACTATTAGGGCTTTTGGTTGACGCTACTAAGTGTACCTTATAAATTAAAATAAACACCCACGTGACTGAAACAATAAAAACAGTATGTGCATAGTTAGGGCCAGATTTTAATATACTGGCCCATGAGAACTTTCACCAGAGAGGAGTTACTTTCTTGCTTCACAAACTCCATTAATTTCTTTTTACCTTTTAGTTATATCTTTAATTTATTCAGTTCTTTAATCCTGTAGCATATCCTTTGGTTTTCCTTCTATTTGAGCTAAAGGCAAATGTACACATTTAGTGCTATTAATCACTATTATAGCAATTTTCTTTTTTAGCGATGGCCTGGTTGTTTATTTATAATACCTTTAATGAGAAATATTCTTCTTAATTTTTCTTCTGAGTATGTGGACAACTTTTCTGTGGTTGCGAGATTTTTTTCCCCCTCTATAAATTATCGCTGAGCGGTTATTTCATTCTGTGAGAAGTGAAAAAACAATATTTTTCTTAAAATTGTTTTTGATCTAAATTTGATAATATCTAATTAAATATTTCCCCATTTCTGAAATTACCTTTAGCTTTCTGTGGATTTTTTAAACATTTTCTCGCTCTGTTATGTAGAGATAACTTTATTATCTTATTTTTCGTTACCTAGATCTAAAACATATCCCAAATTTATTAGGCATTGTCAGAGTTTTTTCAAAGAATTTCTCAATATATTTAAATATCTTTTTTCTTACCCATATGTTAAAAAGATGACGTGTAGGTCTTTATTCCATCTCAGGGAAAAACGGGTATCAATGTAGACATTTTCTTATCTCAAGCTGTAAATGTCGACAACAGGAATTTAGGAGTTGCTATGTTGATAATATATCAATATACAGAGATTAGACTCCTATTGTTTGATTTATGAGTTCTCACATTTAGTTTAGTCCAAACGAGAATAATCTTGCAATAAAGATTTTTGTTTAGCTTTAGTATGCTTGTTTTATTTATAATTCTGCTTGCACTTAGTGTTTTAAAAATGACCAAGGCCTCGTAGTGCATGACTGAATATCTTTTGCAGGCCCGCTACTCGCATCGGTTCGCTCGAGACCGTGATCGGATCGGCTAGGTGCGGACCAGAGTCCACACGCCCAGCCCGTCCGAGTCGCGGTCCGCCGTGCTGGGAAAGCCTTGCGCCTCCCTCCAGAATCCATGTGTTATAACCGCCTTGTGGCCTCCCTGGCTTTGTTCTAGTCACCTTATAATCTCCATAATAAATTCACATACATGTATTGCCCTCCTTACGTGGATGGAATTTTTTATCTACAACGCATGCTTTGATGGTTAATAATGCACTTTTGTTCTCCTCCTTAAACAGATGAAATTCTAACAACGGCGCATCCCTTAGCGAATTACTAACAGATTTATTACTTTCTACTCCCATGGTTTGCTTACCTCTGTCGTTCGATAGTTTGGACACCCTCGTGGTATCTCCTCCTTGGTCGAAAGCCAATGTATCTCTCCCTATTTAAACAGGTTTCCTGACCTTTACGTACTCCTTTATTAACTACTTCCGGTGGTGTTCGTATCACTTCCGGGAGTACGTAGGCTGGGTTGCTTTTTTTTCTAGATGGGCGCCATCTTTGTTTGGGGAAACTCTCTATAGTGTTATATCACGTATCTCGGTTATATAGAACAGTATCGACCAATTCTTATGAAATGAAATAGTTATTTTCTCTCTATTGCATAATTTGATAATAGTCTTTAATTCTTTTTAATATAATTAGCAGTTTATTATATTTTGCGCCATTTTGTTATATTCATACTACAGCTTTTGACTAGATTCAATATGCAATGGAGTTAAAATTATAATTTTGTTCTGCTCAAAATCACGGTATACATGACTTAGTTTAATGGAGGTGAAATTTTAATTTTATTCTATACATGGTGATGCTATTTAAGACATAACATAGTATAAAAATGCTATTTCACTTTAATAGGGAATATATATTTATTTTAAACAGGGGAGTAGATATCTTATTGCTATCCTGCGTAATAGATAGAACTCCGGCCATGTCTTTACCTGGTTTACAACTATTCAAATTGGCAACCTTGAGTCAAGAGGGGCCTCTTTTTCAAATAGGCAATATGATCAACATGAAAGGCCTTGCCCCACGCCCCCACCCCCTCCCCAGATGGAACAAAATTATTTTCATAGTAGTTCAGTCCAGTTTTTGAGCACTTTGTTTACAGGACTCTGGCTTGTTTTTTCAGTGTGCAGGGCAGAGACATCAGACGCTCCACAGGAGATGGAGCCAGCATTGTGGTGGCAGAGCACAGCCCTATTCAGAGTCTAGGTGCACTCCTCCCACCCATCTGGCTGTAATCTTCCTATTCACCACCTGGCTGCCCCAGCCTGTCTCCTGGAATTCCCCAGCTGCAGGCCCACTAGCAGCATTTGGATTTACAAGCCCTGGGCACTCCTGGTGCACTTTACTGGGGCCTGACAGTAAACCAAATAAGCAAATCATGGAATCCAATCAATATATACATGTTATACAGGGAGCACTTGCACTGTGGCACTGATTGGCAGTGGCACGGTGCTCTGAGCAGCTAACACCAGCAAAACACATGAGGCAACAGCAACAAAAATGTAAGGGAGGCCCACGCCAATGGTGCAAGGTCTAACATTTCCAATTTGCATATGAGGGACATTTCCAGGATGTTACTGGGTTTATGTTTGATACGTCACTGCATTATGAGTGACACTGTGAGTGACACTTTATTGTGGATTGAATACAAAAGCAAAGTGACAAAGTACCCCTTTTTAGGACAAGCCTAGCGGCAGCGCACATGCGCCGCTCGCTCTGCGAGGCATGCAGGAGTCGAGTATGCTGCCGAAGCCTCGCCTTCTCTCTGCCCATATTTTTGATTGGCTGGTGTCATTGTCCTTGGTAAATGCTGGCTTCTCATTGATAATGAGGCTTGTTAGTCCCTCCTATTACCGCCCTGTCGCCATTTGTTAGCTCCTTTTACTTGTGGCGTTACACGGTCTCCTTCATAAGTCAGTAAAAGTACTATTTTTTTATATTTGCAGCGCAGTCCGCTTTCACTTTAGCGGCAACGCTTGTTTATTTAATTAATTTGCAGAGCTGGCTGAAATGGAGCATTTCTACTCACTAATCTGTGGTAAATAAATAAATAATACCTCTCTTTTTGACTAGACATATATCATAACAGATAGCTCAATAAATAAGAGTCAAGATTCGAGGTAGTAGGAGTTTTGCAGGTTTAATACAGCATAAGGACAGGAACAGGACAACCTGCATAGGAATAGGATGACAGGGCCCAGCAGCTGCTGGGGCTGGATCTGGGATGAGCGCGCTGACTTTTAATAACAATACATGAGCATATATACATAACGCAAACACATAGCATTACATTGCAGTAGGCGTAGCAGTGGGTGGAGCAGAAGGCGTGACGCGTAGCAGTCGCGAAAGATAAGGGGGAAAAGAGGTGTAACAGGGCGTATACATAGACATGTGATGCAAACGTAACAGAATGTGTCATGAATGGGGCGGAAACCATAGAGGGGGCTACCTGAGGAGCCGGGACCTCTAACCTGATGGTGCGCGCAAACTAGCAATGACGTATCACTAGGAGAAGCTGGGGGCTATGAACTCTGTGCTAGGAGCAGAGACTGAAGTCTGGAGAGTCAGGGCGACATGTACCTAAACAGTATCTAGTATCTGATGTTTAGAGAACATGTTGATATAAACTAGAAGTCAGGAGAGGAAAGGCTAACTTGATTCTAAGACTGGACCATGCATTATTCTACATGTAGTGCGTGATGAAGAATATTAAATGACCATTAAATGCAGTATTTCTCTAACGTGGAGACGTGAAGGCTAGACAATGACGGAAACTTATTGATGCAGTTCAGTAGCTTAGGAATGCAGAGAAGGAGGACTGAACTGATAACTGGAACTATAACATACTTTTGGCAGACTCAGAGGCAGAGCCAGGCTGGACCGGGCACTGCGAGGCAGGAAGTAAGTGAAGGGTCGAGGATACAGGTGGGGGCTGTATCGCTCCTCAGCGAGGTTTCAGGAGACAGGAGCTGAATCTGGTGTCCAGGCCCTTTTGAGGCCTAGAAACGGGGACTTTATAATAGAATAACGTGCACACTGAGAAACGTGGCAACGTAGCTTTACATAGGCCTGATATTCGTAGTATTCACGAGGACTGGAAACTGGCATACTAGAGGTGGACACAACTGTAATTGCGTCATTAATCGAACATGGGGAATGCATATGCATATTTAATCATGCACACATAACATATGATGGATGACACGTAGGGACACAGAACATGGCAAAATTTACTTTTCCACATTCCCTCCTTGTCACTACGTTTCCATCAGGAAACATCAATTTTCATGATACCGTCTATCATTTCATACAGTATCATTTGTTCGTCTCGAATTATCCTGGAACGGGATTTAGAACGGGGCTTGGGACTAGGAATACAAGAGGTAGCACAAATGCCGCAAATCGCAGGGCCACATTGTATACAGAGGCAGCAGCTGAATATGATCGCTACTGCAATACCTAGGAAGGACAATATTTTCCATCCCCATGCGGAAATTATATTCCAGAACCAACCGGACCATGTCCAGGTGCCTGGGTCTTGGTGTATCAGATGGGCAATCTTATGGAGTCTGGTTATAGCTGAATAAACAGACGGCGCGTTATTTGGAATGAAAATGCAGCAACTAGATCCGATGACTCTACAGGCCCCGCCCCTATCGGCCAGTATGACGTCAAGGACGAGACGATTCTGTAAAACGACAAATCTCATAGCAGATTGCTCTTCGGTTAAGTTACCTAGAGCAGAGGCAGTCTCATTTATTACAGCTTCAAGGGTTCTGGTTAACCTACGGATTAGCTTACTATTCTGGATAGGTCCTATAAAGAAAAAGAAACCTCTGTTGAAATCTGTATACTGTTCTAGAGCAGTTTCAGTATAATCGACAATTGGGGACTCCCTTCTATGTCTAATGTGTACTAGATGTGTATTTCTATGATAATCAGGTGGGGCTAGAAAAACTGGTGGCAGTAGGAAGGCAATGTAACAGGTTCCCTCCCAATCGAGGGGCAAACGAACATATGCGGTTTGACCACAAATAAAATAAGAATGACGTGAAGCTTTAAAGATAGATTTCCCACTGTCACTATACTTGACAATAGTAGTACATTCACTATGTCCTACATGTACGGAACCATAATTTCGGACACATAATTCGCCTTTGACTGGTAGTACTGAAATAGCAGGTAAATCTGGAGTAGTATCAGACTGAACATTCAGGACCATAAAATTCGACGAATAATTACCTAAATTATACACTTCATTTTCTAGATCTAAACCTGTTCTGTGGGGAAGACCTTGCTTGTCTGGAAAACATGTACTGTTAAGAAAAGACATATCTGTTGAGGATGACGTTAACGTGGACCATGCTCCACACGAACCATTATGTGAAAAAGGATAAGGAAAAAGTGGCAGAACTCCCTTCGGTGTCTGGAAAGGGGGGAGTCGACCACACACCCAACAATTAGTGGCATTGCTGGTCTGGTGTGAGTAATGTAACATGCGGATGAATGAGTTATTTCGCATAGCGAGGCGGTAAGAGAGTTCATGAGGAGGCAGATCACTAAACGTGTGCTCTACTGTAGCATTAGCAGACTTATTTACATGAAGAACTGGGAAGTACAAGAAAAATGCATAACTGGTGCAGGAAATCATAAGGCTGAGAAACAATATGAAACATAGAAAAACGATACATCGGATTGAGTTTTGACTAACTCTCTCACTATGGGGGTCTATTTTATACATGTCAGAAACAGTCTAACCGTTTCACCTAGGGGAGGACTTAGACAATCAAACTGACTGACTTATTTTACTAGACCGGAGTTTTAGCTTGTACTCCTGTTGCAGAGTTTTCTCTAACAGGGGAGGGGTTGTAGCAATGTCTTTTGCGGGACAGTCCTTGAGAACAATGCTTTGGCAATCCTTCAAATCCTGGGAAATGTTCTTTAAGACGGGTTTCAGTCCATTAAAAAGTTTAATATGAGAAAGGTGCACCCAGCCTTTGCGTCCTTCCAACTTCACGGCTGTACGGGTGGTGAGGAGGACCTGTCGGGGCTCTTTCCAACGAGGCTCCAGCGGACTTGATCTGTCAAAGTTGCGGACCATCACCATGGATCCTGGAACGATTTCGTGCGGTGCCACCTCGGTATTGTCTGGAAATGCGGCGGCAACCTGTGAACGACATGAGTTGAGGGCAGACATCAAGGAAGCTAGGTAATCTGTCAGCATATTACTTGAAACATCGGTAATACTTCGGGGTCTAGGAGTACCCCACATATTAGGGGGGCGGCCGAAAACGACCTCATACGGGGACAGACCTGATCTGGAATGTGCGACCATGCGCATATAAAACAAAGCAACTGGCAGAGCTACTAGCCAGTCCACACCTTTCTCTTTACACACTTTTGCAATACGGATTTTCAGGGTCTGGTTATGTCTCTCTACGAGACCGGCTGCTTCAGGATGGCGTACACAATGGAACTTCCACTGGTACCCTAGCAAAAGGGAAACATGCTTCATGAGTTCAGATGAGAATGGCTGGCCGTTGTCAGAATATACGACTCTAGGGAGTCCATAACGAGGGAAGAACTCACGAACCAACTGCTTGGCAGTGGTCGCGGCTGTGTAATCTGGGACTGGATATGCTTCTGTCCACCTGGACAAAGCGCATACAACTACAAGGACATACTTGAAACCTCGACATCGCTCCATCTGAATATAATCCATCTGGAGGACTTCAAAAGGGTGGTCAGGGGGCTGGAATCCACCTTGTTCCACCGGGACACTTTTACCTGGATTAAACTGACAACATATCATACAGGTACGGACTTTCTGCTTGGCTGCAGCTCGTAAATGCTTGTTGAACCAAATGTTCTGGATACTATCTAACATAGCTTTTTCCCCTAGATGTGCTGGACTATGTGCGGTATTAATAATGACTTGAACCATAGAGTCGGGGAGAAACCATGTGGCTCTACCCTTCGTTAACCATCCTTGATCTGTCTGGACCCCTCCTTGTTCGGACCATTTCTTGATTTCCTCGGGAGTAGCATGTAACTGGATATCTATGACATCTTGTGTAGGGTCCTTAACTGTCATACATGTAATCGGATCTGGAGTGTGTATCATGTTAACTGGAATGTCTAGAGTCTGTGCTGTAAGCTTGGCTGTGCGGTCTGCTAGATCATTACCTTGAGAAATAATGTCAGTAACTTTCGTATGCGCTTTGCACTTCATAATAGCGATAGATGTCGGTAAGTGTATGGCATCTAACAGAGCTTGAATAAGGAGACCATGCTGAATCTTGGTTCCATGAGAAGTCATGAAACCTCTCTCCTGCCAGAGCACTCCGAAGTCGTGTACAACTCCAAATGCGTAACGTGAATCTGTGTAAACATTAACTTTCAAGTTCTTGGCGTGTATGCAGGCTTGTGTCAGAGCAACTAGCTCTGCTGCTTGAGCGGACAGGGTATCAATACGGTGTGTTTCAATAACTTCGGTGTCAGTAGTCACTGCATACGCGGCGACTAGTTCTCCTGTACTAGTTCTCAGGCATGAACCATCCACATAAAGTGTCAGGTCGGGGTCTAATAACGGAATATCTGTCAGATCTTGTCTTGGCTTTGTCGTAATGTTAACTACTTCCACGCAATCATGTGTGGCTGGATTTGAAGTAACTGATGGTAACAATGTAGCAGGATTTAAAATGTTGCAGCGTCTGATTTCTATGTGTGGCTGGAACAGTGTCAATTCATAACCTGTTAAACGTGCAATTGTCAAGTGCTGAGTTTGTGTTCGGTTTAAAAGAACTTCCACAGAATGTGGAACTTGTACTGTCAAGGTATGTCCTAAGACTATGGAATCACTTTGTCTGATAGCTAGTGCTGTGGCTGCAACTGACTTGAGGCACGCAGGCAGAGCCTGGGCTACAGGATCTAATGTGCTCGAAAAATAAGCACAGGGCTTGTATTGTCCTGCTTGATCTTGTGTGAGAACAGATAATGCTGTACCTTCACGTTCAGTAACGAAAAGTGTAAAAGGCTTACTGTAGTTCGGTGTAGCTAGAACTGGAGCTTGGCATAGGGCTTTCTTTAACTCATTGAAACTAAGTGTATGTTCAGATGTCCAAGGGAGGACAGTCGATACGGCTGCCTCCTGTGTCGTTAACTGTATCAGTGGCTTGGCTAGAAATGCATACTGGGGAATCCATTGTCTGCAGTAAGAAGTGAGGCCGATAAAAGCACGTACCTCCTTCTGGGTCTTGGGCTGAGGAAGACTCGCTATCAACTGGATACGGTCTGGTGTCAACTGCCTACCCCTCTTGGACAGTAAGTGTCCTAAGTAGACCACTTGCTGGACACAGAATTGAAGCTTAGAAGGGGACACCTTGTGCCCCATCTCGGCTAGGAAATACAAGACTGTAAGGGATGCTCGCTCGCAAGCACGTTCAGAACGGGCTGTGATCAGTAGATCATCGACATACTGGAGCAGGGCAGTGTCAGTTGGCATGTGAATGTTGTCTAGTTGTCTCTTAAGTGCTTGACTGAAAATACTAGGACTTTCTGTGAAACCTTGAGGAGCTCGTGTAAACATATAGCTCCTTCCATTTAAACAAAATCCGAAAAGGAACTGGCTGTCTGTAGGAATAGGAACACTGAAAAATGCGTTCTTGAGGTCGATTACAGTGAAGAACGTGGCTTCGGAATCAATGGCCGTTAATAGGGAAGAGATGTCTGGGACAACTGGGTACTGAGGAATAATACATTTATTAAGTTCTCGTAGGTCAATCACTAATCGATATACTGGGGGTGCATTTGGATCAGTACGTTTCATGACTGGAATGATCGGAGAATTACATACATTGGAGTCAGTTTCTACAACCACTCCTTGAGCAATAAGCTCGTCAATAATTTTGGATAAGGCTGCTACAGCCTCTGGTGGCAATCTGTACTGTCTGATTCGTGGTAACACTACACCTGGCTTGAGAGTCACACGATAGGGTGTGATTTGCATGTAACCTACATCAGTTGGACCTTGCGCCCATAAGTGCTGCGGAACATTAGACAGTCTTGAATCAAAATCTCGTAATACATAGTGACCCTTAAAGTCACGTAGGAACAATCGTATTCCCTCTGGGGAACAGCATATAACTGCACCTAACTCTTTCAGTGTCTTAATGCCTAATAGGTTTTCTGGACATGACTTAGTAAGTAACAGATCAGTAGTGCGGGACAATGGACCCACTTCTAGAGTAACTGGCTTTGAAATCTCATTTACGATAGGTTTTCCTGAAAATCCAAGGGAAACATTTCTTGAGCCTGAGAGCGGAGCCCCTGGAACTTCGGCGTGACTAATTGTGGTCCTACTTGCCCCTGTATCAATCAAAAACTTTCTGTCTTTCCCTAATACTTGACTATGAACATAGGGACCTTCTTGATCTACAGGTATCTCGATGAGAGGCAAGCCTACCTCCCTCTCTAGGCTGTTTCATGAATACTGCTGGTACTCTGGATACTCAGACTGTGCATACTGGTACATCTGCTGTGTAACGTGCTGTGTTGCAGCAATAGGCTGCGGTGCTGGAACTGTCTGTTGTGCATTCTGTGGCTGAGGAATCTGTGAAACTTGTTCTTGTCTAGGCGGACGTGGTCTTTCTTTAGTCTTACCAGTAGCTATGTTGTGTTTCAGAACTGCACACTCATTTATGAAATGACCTGGCTGTTTACAATAATTGCAATTCCCTTTAACGGGAGCTGCAGGATGACTGGCTTGATTCGGACCCCTCTTCTGACTGTCTTGAGGAACAGATTGTGCAACTAGTACTTTCATTTTCGTATCTTTCATACGTTTTCTTTCGTGTTCTTGCTCTTCTCTGATTCTATTCTGGTGGTATTGGAGCATTTGCAACATCTGGGACGGGGTATTAGCTTGCCAGGTACTTTCGACTTTCAAAACTCGATTCTTAATTTGTGGGCTTGAATTCTCGACTAATTTAGTAACAAAAAGGTGAGGGTATGACTCACTACTTGTCTTGAGGCCACTGTTGATGCTGAAACATTATTCAAATCTAGAATAAAAATCACTAATATCCTCATCTAGCTTTTGTTTACAGGCTGAGATTGCATCCCAGTCTTCTTTTCTAGTTGTCAATAATCTGGGTAAAACTTGTATCAATAATTCTGGTAATTCTTTACATTTATCTCCAAGACCGGTACCTGGTACTCGTGCCTTATCTTCAGCTTCTAGAACTGCCCAATCGATCTTTTTCTCTCCCACCTCCCATTCTTTTTCCTTGAGCTTTTCATACACCCCTGCGGGCAGCAGAACCTTTAACATTTTTAATTATATCTGGATACGTGTATTCTCCCATACGGAGCATGTCTTTTAATTCTCTATGGAACCCTGCTGGATCTTTGTCATGACAGGGAATTAATTTCTTCATCTCGAGGAGTTCCATCTTTGTTATTGGAGTGTATACAAACACTCGTTCTAGTTCGCCACCCGTTCCTTTAACTGGGTGGACTTCTCGTAACGGATTCTGTCTCTCCATGTAAAATGGTTCACTTTCTGGGGGTGAGACATGAACAAAATGCGGGTTCAGAAACGTTCTATATTTGTGGCGCTGTTCTAGAATGACACTAATTAAATCGGTACCTAGACCTTTCCATCTATACTGGAGTAACTCGTTCAGGACATCATGTAACGGGCCTGGATCAGAGTGCTGACCCTCATACAATGTAATGAGGTGCTGAATCATATACATACCCGCCAGTCGTTGTTCGGCTGGGGGCATTTTCAGAAACATTTGTGCCAAGCATTTGCAATGTAATAGGTCTCGCATTTACGCAAGTTTGAGCTATTGAGATTGCAAATAATGCCTTTTATTTTTGTTTTTGTTTTTAAAACATAAATAAAAGGCATTGTCATTTACAATGCCAATAGCTTAAACTCGCGTAAACGCGAGACCTATTTCATTACAACTGCTTGTGTGTTTTTTAAGCAGCACAGCCGCCCGTAACACACGGCCACCTGCTTTCTATCACTTTAACCTGGCGTTATGTCGTGTCTTTTTCAACTTCTCCCCTTCCCCCCCAAGTACAATGGAATTAGAATGGATTAGCATATTAAGTCATGTGAATTCCAGGAAGCACATAATCCTGTGCTAATGGGCTGAAGCGGACAACAGCACATCTGTGTTACATGTCATCTGTACTAAAGCCACCTGACAGGTTGTTTTCAAAAGCCTGTTTTATTAACACCACCACCACCACCACCACCACTACCACCAGTACCACCAACACCAGTACCACCACTACTACCAGTACCAGCACCAGCACTACCACTACCACCACAACCAGTAACACCACAACCAGTACCACCACTATCAGTACCACCACTACCAGTACCACCACATCACCAGTACAACCATTACCATCAGTACCACCAGTACCACCACCACCAGTACCACCACCAGTACCACCACCAGTACCACCAACACCATTACCACCAGCACCAGTACCCCCACCACCACTACCAGTACCGCCACCCATACAACCACCACCATACCACCACCACAGTACCACCACCACCAGTATCATCACCACAGTACCACCACCACCAGTATCATCACCACTACCACCACCACCAGTAACACCACCACCACAGTACCACCACCACCAGTATCACTGCCAGTACCTCCACCACCAGTACCACCACCACCAATATCACCACAACCACCAGTACCACCACCACCAGTACCACAACAAGTACCACCACCACCACCAGTAACCCAGTACCACAACCAATACCTTCACCAGTACCACTACCACCGCCACAAGTTCCACTACCAGTACCACCCCCACCAGTACCACCACCACCAGCAGTAACAGTACCACCACCACCAGTACCACCAACACCAGTACCACCACCACCACCACCGCCAGTACCACCACCACGCCCAACAGTACAACCATCACCAACAGTACCACCACCAGTACCAGAAACACCAGTACCACCACCAGTAATACCACCACCACCAGTACCATTACCAGTACCATCATCACCAGTACCACCACCACTACCACCACCACCAGTACCACTGCCACCACCACCCGTACAACCACATCATCAGTACCACCATTACCTTGACCACCAGTACCACCGCCACCAGTACCACCACCAGTACCACCATCACCAGTACCACCACCACTACCACCACCAGTACCACTGCACCACCACCCGTACCACAACATCACCAATACCACCATTACCACGACCACCAGTACACTACCATCATAACCACCAGTACCACCACCACCAGCACTACCACCAGCACCACCAGTATCACCACCAACACTATCAGTACTGCCACCCATACCACCACCACCAGTACCACCATCACCACCATCACCACCATCACCACCACAACCACTACCAGCAGTACCACCACCACCATCAGTACCACCACCACCATTAGTACCACCACCACCAATACCACCACCACCAGTACCACCACCACCACAATCAGTACCACCACCACCAGTACCACCACCACCAGAACAACCATCACCACCAGTACACCAGTACCACCACCAATACCGCCACCAGTTCCACCACCAGTACCACTACCACCACCACAAGTTCCACTACCAGTACCACCACCACCAGTACCACCACCAGAACCACCACCACCAGTACCACCACCATGCCCAACCATACGACCAGCACCACCACTAGTACCAGCACCACCACCACTACCACCAGTACCACCACCAGTTCTACCACCACCAATACCACCACCACCAGTACCACTATCACCACCAGTACCACCACCACCAGTACACCAGTACCAGTACCAACAACAGTACCACCACCACTAGTACCACAACCACCAGTACCACTACCACCAGTACCACCACCACCAGTAGTACCACCAGTACCACCACCACCAGAACCACCCAAGTACCACCACCACCACCAGATCCGCCATCACAACCAGTGCCACCACCAGTACAACCACCAGTACCAGTAGTACCAGTACCACCACCACCAATACCACCACCACAAGTACCACAACCAGTACCACCAGCACAACCAGAACCACCACCAGTACCACCACCACCAGCACTACCTCCACCACCACTAGTACCGCCACCCATACCACCACCAGTACCACCACCACAGTACCACCACCACCAGTATCATCACCACTACCACCACCACCAGTACCACCATCACCACAGTACCACCACCACCAGTATCACCACCACCAACAGTATCACCACCACCACCAGTATCACCACCACCACCAGTACCACTGCCACCAATAGCACCACCATCACCAGTACCACCACCACCAGTACCACCAACACCACTTCCACCATCACCAGTACCACCACCACCAGTATCACCACCACCACCAATACTACCACCCCCACCAATACCACCACCACCAGTACCACCATCACCAGTACAAGTAGTACCACCAGTACCACCACCACCACCAGTACCACTACCATCAGTACCCCACCACCAGTACCACCACCACCAGTACCACCACAAGTACCACCACCACCAGTACCATCACCATCAGTACCAGCACCACCACCAGAACCACCACCACTAGTACCACCACCAGTACCAGTACCACCAGTGTCAGTACCACCACCACCACCAGTACCACCACTTTGCCCAAACGCACTACCACCAGTACCACCACCAGTACCACCACTGCCAGTACACCACCACCAATACCACCACCACCAGTACCAGTAGTACCACCTGTACCACCACCACCACCAGTACCACCACCACCGCCAGTACCACTACCATCAGTACCCCACCACCAGTACCACCACCACCAGTACCACCACAAGTACCACCACCACCAGTACCATCAGTACCAGCACCACCACCAGAATCACCACCACTAGTACCACCACCAGTACCAGTACCACAAGTGTCAGTACCACCACCACCACCAGTACCACCAGTACTACCACCAATACCACTACCATCAGTACCCCCACCACCAGTACCACCACCAGTATCATCTGTACCAGTAACAGCAGTATCACCACCAATACCACGACCACCAATATCAGCCGCACCACCACCACTACCACCAATACCACCAGTGTCAGTACCACCACCAGTAGCACCAGTACCACCACCAATACCACTACTAGCAGTACCCCCACCACCAGTACCACCACCAGTATCATCAGTACCAGTAACACCACTACAGACCACCAGTACCACCACCACTAATACCACCACCAGCACCACCAGTACTAGTACCCCCACTCCCACCAATACTACAACCACCAGTACCCCCACCAGCACCACCACTACCAGTACCACCACCAGTACCACTACCACCAGCACCACCACCACCAGTACTGCCACCATCGCCATTAGTACCACCATCAGTACCACCACCACCAGTATCACTGCCAGTACCACCACCAGTACCTGTACTACCACCAGTATCACCAATACCACCAGTACCAGTACTGCCACCAATACAACCAGTACCACCACCTGTACCACCACTACTACCACCACCACCAGTACCACCACCAATACCACCAATGCCACCGGTGCCAGTACCACCACCAATACCACCAGTACCACCACCAATACCACCAGTACCACCACCAATACCCACAGTACCACCACCAATACCTCCACCACCAGTACCAGCAGTACCACCACCACTACCGCCAGAACCACTATTACCAGTACCACTACCACCAGTGCCACTACCAGTACCACCACCAGTACTACTACCACCACTACCAGTTCCACCACCACCACCAGTACCACCACTGCCAGTACCCTCACCACTACCAATACTACCACCAGTACCACCACCAATACCATCAGTACCATCAGTACCACCACCAATACCACCAGTACCAGTACCAGTACCACCAGTGCCACCACCACTATGGCCAGAACAACTACCACCAGTACCACTACTAGGACCAGTACCACTACCACAACTACCAGTTTCACCGCCACCACTACCAATACCAGTACCACTATCAGTACCACCACCACTACCACCACCAGCAACACCACCAGTGCCACCACCAGTATCACCACACAAGTCCCACCACCACCACCAGTAACACCACCACCAGTATCACCAGTACCACCACTAGTACTACCACCAGTACCACCACCTGCACCAGTACCACAAGCACCAGTACCACCAGTACCACCACCACCAGTACCACCACCAGTACCACCACCACTACTACCACTACCACCAGTACCCCACCACCAGTACCACCACAAGTACTACCACCACCAGTACCTTCACCATCAGTACCAGCACCACCACCAGAACCACCACCATCAGTATCACCACCAGTACCGCTACCAGCAGTACCACCACCAGTACCACCAGTGTCAATACCACCACCACCAGTACCACCACCAATACAACTACCAGGAGTACCCCCACCACCAGTACCACCACCAGTATCATCAGTCCCAGTAACACCTGTACCACCACCAATACCATGATGACCAATACCAGCCATACCACCACCAGTACCACCAATACCACCAGTACAAATACCATCAGAATTACCACCAATACCACCACCACCAATACCTCCACCAGTACCACCAGTACTAGTACCACCAGTACCACCACTACCAGTACCACCACCACCACTACCAGTACCAACACCACCAGTACCACCAACACTACCAGTACCACCACCACTACCAGTACCACCACTACCACCATC
Organism: Lissotriton helveticus; assembly: GCF_964261635.1. Taxonomy (NCBI): domain Eukaryota; kingdom Metazoa; phylum Chordata; class Amphibia; order Caudata; family Salamandridae; genus Lissotriton; species Lissotriton helveticus. Next base: position 935,126,255 of record NC_136061.1, on the reverse strand, counting down.
ACCACCTCCACTACCACCACTACCACCATCAGTAACAGTACCACCACCAGTACCACCACACCAGTACCACCACCAGTACCACCACCCCACCAATACCGCAACCACCAGTACCACCACCACCAGTACCACCACCAGCACCACTACCAGTACCACCAGTACCACCAGTACCACCACCACTACCACCACCACCAATACCACTACCACCAGCACCACCACCACTAGTACTGCCACCACCACCACTAGCACCAGCACCACGTGCCATGTGAATTATAGGATGTAATTAGGCTGCGGGTAACTTTCACATTGTCATTTCTTTATTCCTCCAACAGCCCTCATCGTCCAAAGCTTTCTCCTTGGACCATTGGTCTAATTCATCGACAGAGGTAGATTGTGGCATATTCAGCACTTCTTGCCTGGCATCACGCCATCGTTCAGACTGTGATTTAACAACATACATAGATGTAGTACTTCATTGCATTGCAGTCTCACGAGCTGTGTAGTCTGCAAAGGCATTGTCTGCTCCTATTTTATCAGTCACTTTCTTGTGTGCGCTACACTTAACAATTGTCACTTTCTTAGGATACGTTAGGGCAGTAAGGAGATTATGTACTAATTACCCATGCACTATTTGTGTCCCATGTGAAGTGATAAAGCCTCTTTCTTTCCAGAGTTGGGCAAAGTTATGTACCACACCAAAGGCTTATTGGCTATCAGTGTAAATATTAACAAGCAAATCTGTACTTAGCTCACATGCTCTTGTCAGTGCTATCAATTCGGCAGCTTGAGCTGACTTCTGTGGGATACGAGCTGTCTCAACTACTGTCTGAAGTGTTGTAATTGCATAAGCAGCAGATGTAGTATCAACCCACAATTCCCCATCAACACTAGAAAGAGGTATATCTTGTAGGTCAAAACAACCCTTTGTTTGTTCTTCGGTAAGGGATATACAGTAATGTAGCTCTTGTGACTGAGACTGAGTAGCTGGGAATGGCAATAATGTAGCAGGATTCAGAGTCAAACATCTTTTCAGTGTGATATGAGGAACCAAAAGTGTCAATTCATAGGGGAGAGGGGTTGGCCTAACGGCTAAGGTGCTCGACCTCGGACCTGGGGGTCTGGGTTCGAGTCTCGGTAACGATGCCAAAAACCTCCTGTGATTCTGGGCAAATCACTTAATCTCCCCATGCCTAAAATGAAAGTGTGTCCTCATGTAACGTTACTGGTGCTATGTAAAGCACTCTGATACCTGATTCGGTTCGGGTCTAGTTCGCGCTATATAAAACTCTGCAAAAAAAAAAAAGCCTGTCAAACGGGCACTAGCCAAATGTTGTGTTTTCATTTGGTTTAACAAAGCATCAACTGAATGGGGTACTAGCACAAGCAATCTATGTGACAAGACTATTCCCTCACTCTGATGTATGGACACAGCCGTCGCTGCCACTGCTCGAAAACACCCAGGCAACGCACGAGCAACTGAATCAAGGACAGCTGAGAAATATGCACAAGCACGTTGCTTATCACTTTGTGTCTGTGTTAAAACTGAGAGAGCGCAACTGTCCCTCTCGTGTACATAGAGTGTGAAGGCCTTAGTATAGTCTAGAGTTCCTAATACTGGTGCAGAACAAAGAGCGTGATATAACTGTTGAAAGGCATTCTGACATTCAGTGATCCGTGGGAGAGGCATCGGAGTGTCTTTAGTCTAAAGGGCCAACAAGGGTTTAATAATGTAAGAAAAACTAGGGATCTACTGCCTACAGAAAGAAGTAAGGCCAATCAATGCACGAACATCCTTCTGAGTATGGGGCACAGGAGTATGTAAAATAGTCTAAATGCGATCTGGTGTGAGTGCACGTCCCTCCTTAGACAGGAGGTGACCTAAGTAGGTAACCTGCTGTCTACAATATTGTATTTTCTTCTGAGAGACTTTGTGATGATGAGAGGCAAGGAATGATAATAGGGACAGTGTTTCTTCTTCACACTGTTCAGGGGTATCGGCAGCCAACAAGATGTCATTGACATATTGTATAAGAGCCACCCCTTGCGGTACAGAAAAATAATCCAGCTGCCTTTTCAATGCCTGGCTATAAATGCTAGGACTCTCTGTAGAATCAATTATTCAAAGTAAAGCCAAACAAATAGCGGCTGTCAGGGTGAATAGATATCGAGAAAAATGCATTCTTCAAATCACTGGCACTAAATGTAGTGGCAGTAGGAGGAACCATAGTAAGAAGTGTTGTGATGTCAGAGACTACCAGGTATTGGGGCACTACGATTTTGTTAACATCTCATAAATCAATAATGAATCTGTACATTTAAGTATCTGCGTCTTTTTTCAAAATAGGAAGAATAGGACTATTACAAAGGTTATAAGGGACTTCTACCACAAACCCCACTCTGATCAAATCCTGAACAATGTGTATTAATGCTTCTTTGCATTCCCGAGATATTTTATATTGGGGCAGTTGAGGCAACGAAGCACCTTCCTTCACTTGAATATGTACTAGTGGAATAACCATTTGTCCCACATCAGTATCTGATGTAGCCCATAAAGTACTAGGTAAGGATGCCAGACCGATATCCTCTTTAATGGGACAAGACCTCTCAACCATTGGACCGTTATCATTTAAAAAAAAACACGCACACCTTCTGGGGAACAAGGTATTGTAGCTCGAAAATATTTAAACATATCAATGACTATGATATTATCCAGCGTGGTAGGGGAAAGCAAAATGGACATTCTGCAGTGAATTTATCAAGACTAAATGGAAGTGGCTGTGACAGTGGGCTAGATGTAGGTGTCCCATCAAATCCTATCGATGTTATCATTGCGCCAGACAGGGGAGCCCTAGGAACCAAATTTTTAGAGAGAGCACCACGAGTAGCCCCTGTATCAACCAGAAACTGATCGTTAGAACCCAAGATGTTATACAATATTGAAAGAATTCCCTCAAGACCTATATACTTTTCATTATAAACATAGTTTACATAAAGGTACTTTGTTCATGCACAACAGCAACAAAAAGAAGAACTGATGAGTTTCATTTTAGTTTTTTATTTTATCATTCATTTATTTTTCTTGTGAATTCATCATTCTTTGTTTATTCATTTTCATTTCTTAAAAGTATTTTTTATCTTTTTTTTAAAGTGTATATCATTTCATAAAAAAATACATATTATATCAAATCTCAACATGATAATTACAAAAAAAGAACACAAGAGAAAAACCCTGGGTTATGCAACCACAATAAATAGAACACCATTCATACACTCACATACATTCCAATCCTATTACTATACACACATTCAATACACAATGCAGTATCTGAACAAATCTAAACATAAATAGGCAGAATTGGAAATATTTCTGCCTAAAATTATGACCATAAGGTGTAAAATATGGATTCCACGCAAGGTCGACGCGCGTTTCGGTGGGTTCTATACCACCTTCCTCAGGACCTATGCAGATACAAACATTCCTTACACAACAGAAACCAGGGAATCTGAAATCAGAAACAACATTTTTTTTGGGGTGTGCATGTATGAAAAAACGACATTATTTACAAGGAACATTAAACATTCATTAACGTTTGAGTTTACTAATGGCCTCACAGCTATGCATGGGTCTCCAAGTTACAAGAAACTACATTTGATCAATACACTCAAAGGTTCGAAGAAGGTTAAGGTTCAGAGAAAAGCCAACAACCAGCGACTAAGGAAAACGAATCTACAACAATAGAAGAGATATACACACCAGAAGTGTCAGAAGGAGTTACCAGCAGCTATTATTTTGAACGATTGCAAGGAGGGGATTTACTATGCAAGGGAAGAACCTAATGCCCCAAAGGTAACAGCCAAAGTGGCATGCCTCAGTATCAAAATACCAGACAGTACAACTTACTATTCTTTCTTAAGGCGTGTGCCTTACAGATTTCTTTGGAAATTCAGTAGACCGTGTTGAGAGTTACAATGATCTCAGTGTCCGTCAAAGAGTTTAAATTCCTAAGAAATGTGAGATCAAGGGGGTCACAAAAAACTCTACTATTGCATACTGCTTTATATTATTTACATTTCTAAGAAACCTACCTTTTCTTTTCTTAATTATTGCCACACAGAGGTGTCCTTAGTATTAGTGTCCTTACATTCTTAATGGGTAAGTCTCTTAACAATAAAAAATAGTGGAGTGGTGTCTCACTATAGCAATTCCGGGACAGAACGATATATAAAGAGAACAAAAGCAACCATACGTTTACTGTTGTAAAAGTCAAGACTATCAATGTCCCTTGTTATTAGGCACTGACCTTAAATCTTCCTTCACAACTGTTAGGTAATTTTGTTTATTGACTGGCCGGTAACATCTCTTTTTATTCAGATCACTCCTACAGCCTGCAAATTTTAAAAAGGACACACCTTAACTTTAGTTCGGTAATATAGGTGATTGTAGTAGAGGTATATAAAGTCCCCTATATATATAAGACAAAGCTTTCCTCTATCCTACAACACATCATCTATATTTTCTTATGTTACCGAGCTATATTTACTGCCTCATCTACATATTGGTGACCCACGATATTCGAATGCTGCCAAACCATATGGAGACCAGAGTCTATTCTTTAGAGACCATTTACGTCTTATATGGTCTCCTACTAACGGTAATTACTACCTGAAAGATCTCTGAAATATGCAGAAAGACTGTCCATCTATAAAAACAGGTACTGGAATCCAATCAATTAAAATAAGCTATTTAAACAACCTGCAGACATGAGGTAGCTGACATGGTCATAGACGTGTAGTTTATTTAGCAACGTGTAAAAAGCGGACCTTAACTCTTAGTAGTGCTGCAAGGCTCTGTATTGGTTACTAGCCTAATCAGTATGCCGATTCACATCACAAACAAACAATTCTCAGATAGATTGTGTAAGAAAAACGGACCTTAACTCTTAGCATTGCTGTAAGGCTCTGTGTTGGTTACTAGCCTAATCAGTATGCCGATTCACATCACAAACAAACAATTCTCAGACAGATCAAAACATTCAAACCCTCCTTAAGAAATACACCTCTTCCCGATGCTCCCCTTGCCATCTTTACTACCGCATATCGAATATCCACCCCCACGTTACTGTCTGATCAAGATGTTTGCATCAACAGAGGGACCCTTCTGATCTACTGGGACCTCAACCGATTCCTTACCCCGTCCTAGGCATTCCTATGCATAATCAGAATCCCCAAGACCATCAGCCAAATAATCTGGCATTTGATATTGATTCTGTCTGTCAAAAGCATTAGAATAATTTGGTCCATGTTCAACTGCCTCAAACCTGGGATGATTTCCTATTCCTCCCCTATGTCCTGAATTCCCTGGGCATCCTCTCATGCTTCCTCTACCCCGCTGAAACTGCCGACCTCGCAAAAGGGGACACTCAGAATGCCATTGTCCAATCTCTTTACCATAAGTACACTGATCAGGAGACAAAGTTGCTCGAGAGAAAGGGGGTACACCAAGGGTATATACTGCACGTCCGCCTCTACCACTACCTCTGAATGGTGGACAAGATGCTTGAGCCAACATAACTTTCGTCTTTAAATCCTTAACCTCTTATCCTCTCTGCTTTTTGCTTCTAATTCCTGGGGCTCATAATACTGGGCCATAGTCAAAGGAAAACTGGGGAAGACGTAGCCCATGAATTCTCGCTGGCCTTTAGGCGACTAGCTATTTCTGGCAACATGTTAGCGACAAATTTGTCAACGAACAGATTCTTACCTGTGTCATCTGTCAATGATATCCCACGAAAGTCATGGAATGTCTCCTCAAATCGTGTAAAGAAATCAGAAACTGACTCTTCCGCATTCTGTTTACAAGATGCTAAAGTTGTCCCAAAAGCATATCAATATCTGGCAGGGTCATAGTGCGGAAGCTAATAGCTTCTTCCACTTCTTCATAAAAAGCTGTCAGATTTTTTCGTGGATCAGGCAAAGCAGCTTTAAGAGCCATAACATCTGCTCTACTCCAAGGGGTATAGACCTAATTATAAATATAAAATCCCTTTGCATCATCTGAGGTTTTATTCTCATTCGTTCCCGCTCCGTTTGGGGGAACATACAGAGGTGCTGCTTCACGCTTTCGTTTCATAACAGCTTCACTACTACTAGGTTTATTCACATCTACTGAAACATCTACTTCCTATGTCTGAGATTAAGCTATTTTTACAATGTTATTTTTTCTAGCTAACTCTTTCTCTTTTCGTAAACGCAATGTTTAATCTCGTAATTTGACCACTCGCATAATCATATCCGGTAAGTTTGAAAAAGGGAAAGTCCCATCTACTAACTGTTTATAATCAATACTTATATCATCTGGCTCTGTTGCTTTAGAATTATGCTGCCAACCATATATCACCTCCCAAGAGAAGTTTTCTAAAAAATATAACTGTTTGGCGTTTTCCCAAGTCTGAACTGTAACTGTGAGGACCTTCGCTGTAGTAGTCCGATGCGCTTCCTCTCTGGCAATGTCCCATAATTTATCTTTCTCTTCCTTGGTCAAAGTAGAGCGAGTTTGCCGCCCACCTTGCTTATCTTTATCTTTTTTTATCTGAAGACAAACGCTTGTCAGAAACCTCATTCTCACAGGCACTAGAAAATGTATACTGGGGTAGAGGTCTATCTAACAAGATGGAATCATCTTGAGGTGTATTAAGTATGGGACAAATAGGGCGCCTAAAAGGGCACTGGCCAGCTACCTCTAAATGACGCTCCCTTTCCTATTTTTCTTTTATTGCCTTCATCTCTTTATTGTTTAATTCCATATGTTTTACACTGTCCTTTTTCTGCTATAGCTTCTTCTTTCCTCACTCTCTCTTGCACTTCTTTCTCCCTCATTCGTACACGATCAAACATATCTTGTCAACTCTTATGTTTAAACAAACACTGCTCTACATACTGAATCTTTTTAAAGTCAAATGACCCATTCACAGGCCATCGTAAATCAGGATCCTTTTTCGTATATTTGTTCCACAGTGTACTATACATTATGGAAGAAATACTGTATTTAATGTACATATGTCTATTAGGTGTCCCCTCTGGGGGAGCCGGCTGACTTCATTCTAAATCCATTTTGGTTCCTCCAAGACAGCAACACAGTTTATGGAGTGTGATGGGAACAGGCATGCTACCAATTTTGTGTAAAATATTACCTACCAAATAAACTCAACAGTAGAGAAAAATCTCCACATTACCTGCATTTATCATTTGCAAAGGATAAATCAAAAAAACAAAACCAGAATCTTGGCCAAGCAAATCAAGAGTGCCGCTTCAGCGACCTTACGAAACAAAAGTCTCCAACCTCCAACTGCCAATCTCTTGGTCGAACTAATGGTCACTGCAAATACTTGCACCAAAGGAAAACTCAGTCGGGACCGGCCACCACCTGGAGGGTCAGATCAAGAAAACCGGAAAAATCACTTGGGCTGCAAAGACAAGGCCCTCCTCATGTAGGACGTCTCCTCAGTAGAATTCCAATCTTCTGTCAAGACCACTCCTTCGGGCGGCTGCGTCTCCAATGAGGACCCACGTCGGGTGTCAATCTGTGGAAATGTGCTTTTTAATGAGCACACCGGTGCAGGGGTCACCCTTCTCTGTCCACGGGACCTTAGACTAACAAAATAGAGATTGACGGTGAAGCTGAAATTCAAAATAACAAGTTTATTCACTCATGAGTGAGACCATGTCCATACAACACCCTCAAGTGTTCCAGTCGGTAGTGGCTTGAATACACAAGCCATGGTGCTTATATACTGAATTTTCTGCACTGATAAGTATGTAGTTACAAATAGAAGGTACAAGCATACACAGGAATAACTACAGACAAACATGGGCAGATGGAGATCACTTAGTCAGCAAAGTGGGAGGGGGAACAGAACTGCTTACAGTGGCAAAGAGTAATTGACAGTTACATCTTTAGCCAGGTGCATTCTAGCAGCTACAGGCCTTTTCTCATACATTGCTTTGGCTCAGTACAGAAGGAGTTAACTAACGCTGATTACACAAGCAGAATAGAAAGGCAAGCAACAGTGAAGATGGAAGAATTACATAGCTGACAAAATGGATGCCACAAACAAGATGGCGTCAGCTCATGCTAATGCCAATTATTGTCGATTTTCACACCACCTTCACCAGTCCCACCACCAGTACCACCACCACCAGTACCACCACCACCACCAGTACCACCACCACTACCACCACCACCAGTACCACCTCCACTACCACCGCCACCACCAAGACCAGTACAACCAGTACCACCACCACCACCAGTACCACCACCACCAGTACCGCCACCACCAGTACTGCCACCACCACCAGTACCACCACCACCACCAGTACCACCACTACCAGTACAACCAACACCAGTACTATCAGTATCAGTACCACCACCACCAGTACCACCACTAGTCCCAGTATCACCAATACCACCAGTAACAGTACCATCACCAATACCACCAGTACTGCCACCAAAACTACCAGTGCCAGTACCACCACCAATACCACCACCAATACCACCACTAATATCACCACTACCAATACCACCACCACCAGTACCAGTACCACCAGAACCACTACCGCCAGCACTACTACCACCAGTACCACTACCACCAGTACCACTACCACCAGTACCACCACCACCAGTATGAGTACCACCAGTACCACTACCACCAGTACCACAACTACCAGTACCGCCACCACCAGACCACCAGTACCACCACTACCAGTACCGGTACCATCACCCCCACCAGTACCACTACCAGCACCACCACTACCACCACCACCAGTACCACCACCAGTACCACCACCAGTACCACTATCAAAAGTACCACCACCACCACCACCAGTACTGCCACCACCAACAGTACCACCACCACCACTAGTACCACCATCAGTACAACCACCATCAGTATCACCACCAGTACCAGTACCACCACCAGTACCAGTACCACCAGTACCAACACCACCAGTATTACCACCACTGGTACCACAACCAATACCACCAGTATCAGTACCACCAGTACCGCCACCAATACCACCACCAATACCACCAGTACCACCACCAATACCACCACTACCACCACCAATACAACCACCACCACCAGTACCACTACCACCAGTACCACTACCACCAGTCCCACTACCACCAGTACCAGTACCACCACCACTAGTACCACTACCCATACCACCACCAATACCAGTACCACTACTACAAATACCATCATCAATACCACCACCAGTACCATCACAACCAATACCACCACCAGCACGAATACCACCGCCTCAGCACCTCTCGCTCACTAGTAATAGCAGGGGTATTGTACGAGGCCGGAGGAGCAGCCGACGCCGTCCCTCCCTCCATGCGTGCCATAAAGTACAGCCTGCCCTGCACTAGGAGGTGAAGCCAGGGCCCTACTATAGCTGGAGTGGTTATTAGGCCAAAGATAGCAATGACATTAGACAATGCCACACTGCACCCTCAATCACGGAGAGGGCAAGGAATAACCTCCCCCTCCCGCTCTTTCTCCTGAGCCGCAACAGGGTGATCACAGTGCAAAATGTGTTGGAGCGCTTTGTTAATGTTTATAGCTCAGGTCATATGTAACTCTCACTTCACACTTTGTGTCTGAGTAATTCACAACACTTACACATCTTCTTCACTGCACTAATTATCGCTACTTTGAAGACATCGCAGGCCGGTCTCTTTCTCTGATATTTACAATCTAACATGCGGTCGAGAAGGCACTTTATTGCAATGCAATAGGTCTCGCATTTGCGAGAGTTTATGCTAATACTATTGTAAATGACAATGACTTTTATTTATGTTACAATGCCTTTTATTTATGTTTTAAAACCTAAAACATAAATAAAAGGCATTGTCATTTACAATGGCAATAGCTCAAACTCGCATGAATGCACCACCTATTGCATTGCAAATGCTTGTTTTGTAGAGTAAATGTTTACAAATGGCCTTACAACAGTTGCAACAACCCTCAAATATTGATGCAAGTTAACTATTTCCCTGAAAAACCAAAGTGGTGTTGCCCAACAATTCAAGACTGGCAGAGGGGGCAGTTGCACAAGACACTTTCAGTTGGCAGCTACCACTTCTAAAACCACTCCACCACACTCAGTTAAGCACACTGATAAATGGGACCCTGCACTGCAGGAAGGTAAAACCCCAGTGATGACTGTCTGTGTAGTTTATGAAAAACGAACAATTGATGGAAAGAATGCTGCGCAATGTCTAACATTCACCCCAGTATAGAGATCTGGGCGTAAATCCATCTTTTTTGTTCCCCTTGCCATTCCAGTTCCATAATTTATGCAGCAGCATTATAGTACGACTTGGTTGGTGAGCTGTCCCGAATAGTGGCCAATTGGCCCTATAATGTGTGCTACTTTTAACCAGTACAAGGCTTTCAAGAACTAGCATAGCACATTGCATTGTGGGACTTCTAGTGTCACTTTATAACATTGCAAGAATGTGTGCTGATGTCAGAAAAACAAGACTATCTGAATGTGCAACTCGAGGTAAAATACATCTTTTTTTAAGTTAAAAGCCAGCATTAATGGAGAAAGAACTACAGCTGTGGGCACCACACTATAAAACGTCATTTAGCGTAATGAGCCATTTCAATGCTTTATACACAAATATAACTGGCCTGGTGAGCAAACAGCAATACATAATCAAATTGTGTATGGAAACATCTAAAACATGCTAGTTGTGCTTTAGTTAAATATTGTAATAATTTTACTTAAAGTAGTTTACTACTAGCATGCAATCATACTGTGGGCCCGATGTAACCCTACCAAAACTGTATTTCAGTGACACTTTCAGGTGTTGGGCAGATTGGGGATGGTGTCATCTTAAATCATGAGGCAATGTGTCGCAAAGACATGGTTCAAAACAGTATTTCAAAATACAGTCAACAAGGAAATTCCTGACTCAAAAAGTGAGTTTTAGAGCGGAATTTAGAAAACCATAAAGATTTATTATGAAAATCTGAAACTACAATACTGAAATAGTAAAATGAAGATGCAGTGATAGTCTCATTTCAATGTATTAAGTCATTATCATGAAGGCTCTCAATAATAGAAACATTACAGCATAATAGGCAAAATCTGAAATAAATCACTATGCAGCCAAAGCAGTGAAAAATCCGACAGCATCCCTAGGGATCAGAGGGAAGACCTCTGTCTCACCCACAAATACAAGAGTTTATATACAGTTTTCTTGCATGGGTATGTGCAAAATCTGCAAATTCAGCATGGTATGATAATTGCTCCAACAAGTTACATTTTTTTTAAATTTAAAACATCACATAGCCCTATCTCGTTAGCACTCATCCACTACATGAATATTGTTTCGCCAGAAAGGGAGCGTGTCATCTGGTGATGTTAGAACAGGGTAGTTGCATATTCAACATTGTTATACCGCAAGCAAAGAGCCGGTGTCATTCAGAAATGAACATTTGCATGTACTGTCAGGCAACATATATAACCAAAAAAAAAAGGGAATATTATGATACAGCATCCATTTTGAACATGCTGGCGTTGAGGCCTAACTGAGGCCTAGTTAAAGTCAGAAAAACACACTTAAAACATGTCATAGCAAGTTTAATTATAGTGGCTCCATGTCATTATACACATGTGAATTCAAATATAGATTAAATGCTCTGTACACTGTTAAAAATGCACATTTTGATTTAAACGCACAAAAGCTCTCTCAAGTTTGAGCTGTGACTTAGGCTGAGTCGACTTACGAGCATGTAGGAAGCCCGAAATGCTGTGCACGCGTCACTGAATTAGGCTATTAAAGAGCAGGCGGCCAGAGGCAGAAGCTGATAAATGCAGGGAGCGTGTGATTACCTTCTCTTCAGCTGTGAACATGCTGCAGCTCTGATTCACAGCGCCAATTAAGTATTTTCTGCACAACTAAGTACTTGTATTTACACACATTTCAATGTAGAAGAAGCAGAGGCACTCTTCCTCGGGCAGCAGTGTCTGCAGGTGCCCTGCAGCTGCTCAGTGCATGTTTTTAGACCGATCAAGCAGCTGGAGTCAACAGAACTGGTGGGAGAAACATGGGATTCTTGGCGCTGGACCAAAAGGCTCCCTCCTCATAGTGTCCATGAGCAGCAAGCAGGCATGTGAGAAAGTTTGATCCTGAACAGTGGCAAGTGAAGGCTGGAGACAGAAAAACAACAAGGCTTGGGATCCATATTAAGCTGGGGCTGGCGCACTTGCTGATGGTTTATTGGAACATACAACAATGTCTCTAAGGGTGTTGGTTAATGGTCAATTTTAAGCAGCACAATAAATGGCTGGGAGCAGAAGGGGAAAAGGGAAGAAACGCATGCATCCATTTTGTCTCCACTTTCCCCCACCAGCAAAAAGATCACCAAAATTATAAAAAGGAATTGGAACACTCTTGCTCCTCTAGGAATCTTCAGTGAGCCACCACTGTTCTCCTATCGCAGGGGTAAAAACCTGTCAGAGCACCTTGTACCAAGGTCAATGCCAGAGAAGAATCAATCCCGAGTGCCTGGGGCATAGCACCCATAGTGGGCCACTACAAGTGCCAAAGATGCGTTTGGTGTTCAACCACACTGAACGCCAAACGATTTGAATTCTATGGACAAAATTACCGGCTAAAAACTTTTACCAACTGCAGATCACACAACGTTATATACGCTATACGTTGCCCCTGTGACCTCTTCTACATCGGACAGACGACCCAAATGATCAAGGACAGGCTCATCCAACATCGCAGCCCACTGGCGTAAAGTGAGGGGGCCTCCCTGCACGGTACTTAGAGGGGCCCCCTCTGGGCTCAATCAGGAGCTCTCCGGCCACAGTGCAGTGCCGAGGGGGCCCCTTGGAGCTAGAGCCCCCCCCCCGCACCGCGTGGGCTGCGGGGGCCTGTGTTACGCCCCTGTCGCAGCCGCATAAGATGTGGCGTATTAAACGCACCACTGGTGCCGCAGTTCTAAGGACATAACCAAAAGGAGACTGACTTCACTTGGATGGTCATCGATCAACCTACCCTACCAAGAAAGGGTTGGGGATATATAGAGAGTTCTAAACAGATGCAAATGCCGCTGGATAGCACGTTGCAACACAATTGAGCACGGCCTAAACACCCTAGATGAGTGGAACAGTGCACTGACACGATCCTTTATGTCCCAAACATAATTGACCTCATATGTGTGCACGCTCAATGTATTCCCACGATATGCCTGCTTTTCCACAATTTTGGTTTGTGTGCATTCTGTCTGTCCATTGTTATACCCATCATGCTATACATTGACAGCAGTCTTAATGCCATTACCCGTCTGAGCACACAGGTGCACTATCATGCCTTCAATCTTCTGTCTCTTGACAAACTGCACTTACCCACTTTCTAACCTAATTTATGGAAGTACAACTGTATTACTGTGACCAATCAAATGTAAAATTCTATGCATGTGCCACGCAATATCCTGCTATTTTTTTATGTTCTCGCAATATTGGGAATTTCCTTCCAAAATACTGCATGGATTGGTCATGATATCACTAGTAATTGTAATTGAATGGACCCAGTGCCCACTTGTTATACCTTCCATTGTTTTTAATTTCACAATTTAATGCATATTGTCAATATGAAATTCCATTTGATAGTCGACGTTCCTGCTTTTTAAAAAATGCTCACGAGGTCTATGGTCTTTCTTTCCTTTCTTTCTTTCCCGCCCAGCTTACTCTACTTTCTTTTACACGATCTCCCCTCACCCCCTGGCACGATAACACTTTTTCAACCATCCCACCCCAAAGGTGATGCCTCACCTCTCTTTCAGGCTTTCAACCTGAGTGAGAGCGCGCTTCGCTCCTTCACTTAGGAGACCGGCCTCCTCCCGTTTCATTAAGTGACTGAGATTACTCTAACCACTTTTACATTTCATTCCAGTTTTCTTCACCCCTTGTCCCCTGCGGTCTCGCCATGCTGGACCCCACTCTTGCTATTGGTTTCCAGGGTCACTCATCACACTAAGGGGCAGATTTACAAGCCCCTTGCGTTGCCAGTACGTCACTTTTTGTGACACACTGGCAGAACATTACACAGCACCATATGTCCTTGTAAATATGGCCCCTTTACACGCAGCACTTTGCGTGAAAGGGGCGTTGCATGGGTGTTGCTGTGGGTGTTACCACACAACACCCATGGAGCCAGACACATTTCCAGATTTCCAAGGATTCGCAAACTAGGAAATGTGTCAGTATGCTACGCCACCCTAGGGGTGGCGTAGCGAGGCACAACGAGGAGAAATGTTTTCATTTCTCCTAATTATTTTCCTCTTTCATTGCGTGCTGCATTCAACAGCACTCATTGAAAGGGGAAAATGTCTGTAGTGATTGTATTTGTGCAGGAAGGAACCCTTCCTGCACAAAAACAATCTCCCCATGAAGCAGGCATCCTGGCACCAAGGTGCAAGGGTGCCTGCACCGGTGCATGGCAGCTGTTTGTGCACCAGCGCAGGGGAGAGCAAAGAAATGCCACATATCATTGTAATTATGTCGCATTTCTGTACTCTGAAAGAGCCTCTGTGTGGCGCAGCCAAAGGGCTTGCCGTGCCACGCTGCGGCACCTTCTTGTAAATCTGCCCACAAGTATTGGTGCGTCTGTCTGGCCCTCCCCTATCCAGCATTACTGACCATTGCACGCATTGGTTCTTATTGACCTATGCACCTCCCTTCTTTCCCAGACGACCACTTCCAGCAGCTGTCTCCTTACTGCGGATCCATGCAGTAACCTTTGGACCATCTCTGGACCGCCTCCAGGGACCTCCCATTGTTTCCACGTCTGACCGCACCAGACCAGTGAGTCCACCCCCCTCTTACCCCTTAGTTCTCTCTGCCAACCTTGAACGGCTTACTCACTTTTCCCTCTCTTACTTCAGATATATGGGTCCTGATTTAGCCTGAAATATTAAGGGACCCCGCACCATTACAATTGGGACTCCTGTTGTGATCTACGCATAAGTCACAGTGATTCTGCTTGGCTGCCACTGTGCCACCACATTGCCATGATCACAGGCAGGGACTAATAGCTTGCCTCCCTGTCCTTTCCTTGAACCTAGTCATGCGGTAATCTTCTTACCCTTTTCACGTGTTCGCCACATTCTAATCTGTCCTCACCTTCCCCTTTGGGCTCATCCATAATCGTTTTTCTTATTTCCCCCGTCCTCTTTTTCGCCCCACTTGGCCCACCATTGAGTGTGTCTATTTTTACCTAGCAAGAATAGCCTTAAAAAAGAACTATTTCAGGTTCAAAGACATGTTCTACATGCAGGTCAAAGTTACTGCTATGGGGTGTCCTTACGACCCAGAAATGGCGGTACTTTTAATGGCCCTATATGAGGAACGATTAATTTTCAACAATAATCCATATAGCAGTAACATGCAATCATGGTACCACTACATTGACGACGTGTGGTGTCTGTGGCAAGGCACAGATGACCTATTGCAGTCCTTCTTTGAATAACTCAACAGTAGACATGCAGACATTAAATTCAGTATGACAAAGAACCAGACCCGTCTAACCTTTCTCGACGTGGAGGTGTTTGCACAAGATCAAAAAAACGAATTAATACCTTACATCGCAAGTCTACAGACAAAACCACTATTCTGCATTACCACAGCTTTCACCCCAGAAGCCTCAAAGATAATCTACCCTACAGCCAACTGTTAAGAATCAGATGCAATTGCGCTCACAAAGAAGACTTCATTGTTCAGGCAGATATCTTACGCGAACAGCTAAAAGAAAGAGGGTACCCGAGGAAAATGCTAAAACAGGCAACGAAGAGAGCGTGGTACACACCACGAGAAGAGCTACTGACTAAGAAAAATAAAAAACCACTGGAAAGATTGGTATGTGTATCCACGTTTGGCCCACATACTCACAAATTCCGGAAGATAATCTTAAATAATTGGCATCTGCTAACTAACCTTGTATGCACCATGGAAAGACCACTTTTCGCTATGAAAAGAACAAAAGCATTGGCCAACAGATCATACGTGCAGACCTCAGGAACAGTAAAACCATGACAGATTTAAGATCTTTTTGGAATTTGACTCCAGTAGAGGGACACCACAAATGTGGCACCTGCTCAGCATGCAACAACACTGCAGAGGGTAGTGGATTCACACACAACTCCATCTAATGGGTACACAAAGAATTTACAAACTGCAAAACTAAAAACATCGTATACGCCATTAAATGTCCTAGCCTGAAGCTGTACATCGGTAAAACCACACAACAAAACAACCAGAGGATCGTCCAACATAGATCACGGATCAAGCAAAACGTTATATCAGCACCAACGGTACCACATTTTGTTGAGAAACATCACTCTAAAAAAGAATTAATTTGGACAGTCTTGTCAGGAATCAAAGCACCACCTAGAGGTGACGATGTTGAGACATTATTGCAAAAAAGAGAAGCATACTTAATTATGAAATATAACTGTGTGGCAAATGGTTTAAATGAGATGACAGAACGAAGTGGCTGTAGGCACGGGGGACACTGGCAGGAACACCGAGCGTAGCCACGGAACCACCGGACGTGACAAAAACCCAAGTAACCCCAAGTGAGTGCCAAAAAACTGAAAGGGGAGGTGGCGGCACTGCAGTAACGTGGCAAGCAAGAACGAAACCGAACAGAAACTGAAAGCGCGCAGAGGGGGCCGCCATTTTGTCATAGCCACACCCCGCTCCCTCATTCAAACACCGCCGAGCATATACCGGTGCCGCAGAGGAGACGGACTAGAGGCAAAGAAGGTGCGCAAGAAGCGCTAACAGGGAGCGCAGGGCGAACGAAGGGGAGGCCTCACCAGCGGAAGACCCCATGCGCAACACCGCTAAAAACGAAAACGAAACTAAAGGTGCCAGAGGGGGGCTGCAATCTTGCCCCAGGGCCAGACCACGGCAGACGGCGGCGACAACGATTAGAGTCAAGAAAACCCACCCAAGCATTGCCATGCCGGGAGCCACTAATGCCAGTTAGCGCCGAAGCGCTACTCCTGAGGGGAAGACTCCAGAGCATAGCGAACACAGCCCGATAAAGGCAGCACCAAAAGGAGGCACAAATCAATCAGGCCAGAGCCAAGCAACACTAGGGCCCCAGCCTCCTCCAGCGGCCAAACCACCACAGGCAACTGAGTCCCAACTGCGGCAAGAACCCAGTCCCGAGCGCAGACACAAGCCGCACGGGGAAGCCCACAAGCACCGCCTGTTTGCCTAAAAAGCGAGGATCACAAGCAAGTGAAGCGGGGCCGACGGAAGTGGTCGAGCAAGCAAAACGATCACTGCAGGCTGGCCAGCAGACCAGGGGAGGCCGCCCCCTGCCAAACAAAGCGATCCACATCCCAGTCAACTGCAGGCAGTGACCATAGCTCCGACGTAACAACCAAGTACTAACCACGGAAGAGGGGCCTCACTGCGGAGAGTGGCGACACAAGTACGGAGCTGGCAGGAGCAAAGACAAGGACATGGTCCATCCGGGAGCCAAGCAGGGACAGGCTAGACCGCCAAGTCACAGGGAGAGGACAGCCAGAACTGAGAGGAGAAACAACCAAGCCCTTAGCCACACAGCAGAAAGTCGGCAGGCTAGATAGCTACCTAGCCAGAAGAGGCTTCGCAACGATGGCAGGACATGAGGGCAAAATATCTAATGAGAGTAAGAAATACAGAAAGGACCCACCAGACTCGCCACTAAAGCAAAGTAAGGAGATAACTCTGGACATGATCTTAAAAAAAATTAACAAAGGTAACGACCTGGCCAAATCAACAAAACAGACAATAGACAATATGGAACTGGAGCTGGCAGCCATAAGGGCGGATCAGCACAAAACGAACAGCAGGATAGACGTCGCGGAGAAGCGCATTAGTGACATCGAGGATGAAAATGCCCAATCAAATAAATCTCTGCAATCTATCGCTAAGGTCTCCAGCACCCTCCAGAAACAGCTAGCGGATCAGGACGATCGCAGCAGAAGAGGGAACATAAGACTACTTGGGATTCCCGAGGGGGAAGAAGACAAACCTGGCTCCTGCTCAGCCCTCATAGGAGAGCTAATACCGCTGCTAACCGGTATCAAGGTTGACAGGCAATTTGAAGTGGACAAGGCGTACAGAGTGCCAGCAGTTAAACCGCCACAAGGCCGCAGCCCACGGCTAATCATCTGCAAGCCCCTAAGAGCAAATCAAACTGAGGCGATCTTCGCAGTAGCACGGAAAAACCCGAACCTAAGATGGAACGGAACTAAAATAATAATTACGCAAGACTTCTCAAGGCAAACGGTAGAGACTAGGAAGGGATTCCTAGCACTAAGAGAAAGAATGCGGAGAGATAACGTTACCTTCAGCTTTGCGGGACCAGCAAGACTGAGAATCACAGACAAATGGTGTACACTGGTTTTTGACGATCCTAGCGAATTGAGAAGGTACCTCCAAGGCCCTGCACCAGAGGATATGGAAGCCCAAAGCCCAGGGGCGGCAAAGAGGAGAGCATCGTCAGACAACCCAGAGGCTGGAGGTGTTGAAGACTAAAGCAACTGAGTCAGGAGAGATGACTGTTGGGGGCAACACACCTAACAGATCAACCTTAGGATCAACCACCCAATCCACGGATAAACCGTAGGCATAGGCCCACAACAAGACCACCAAACCTGGCGTTTGATGCACCGCTAAATGACAGCTATAAGGCTTCCGAACGCATGTATATGTGCTGTTCAATGAACTGACCTACCTCAAGACACGACAACTACCTCAACCACGGGGGCGTGGCTAGCGAGCCATGATGGCGGACGGAGTCTGCTAGAGCTCCGGAGCCGCCGGGGAGTTGAAATCCTGTCGAGTGCTTCTGGCAGGCCCAGCACCAGCTGTAACGAGCGGTTCCCTAGCCGCTACGCCCTCCGGAGGCTCCAAGACATTTTTGATGTCTCGGCGGGCAGTGACTGACAGCGGACGGGCCCGATGCGGATGCGGCCTTCTCCCCCGATGGCAGCCGGGGACTAAAGTTAGGAGTGTGTCCGGGAGGCCCCGGGCGGCTGGCACCGGAAGCGCCGGAGCCTGACTTTGGAGCGTCGTCGGAGAAACCCTGATTCCTAGATTGCTTTCTGGGGTAGAGAGACGACGGAAATGCCCTGCAGACTGGCCAGCCCACACGCAGTGGGAGTCCAGGGGAAACAAGCCCAATAGCCGGCGAGAGACAATGCCGACAGGCCCTGAGGAGTGAAGAGGTCCGGTGGCCCTACACGCTGTAGCGCAGATTCTGTGACGCAGACCAGAAGGTAGGGGGGCAAGGCTGGTGACACCTGGGGGGCTATTCAGTGGCCTTAACCCTCGCCTTCCCCCCCTCCTTCCTCCCCTGCCTGGAAGGCCGTAACCGATGAGGAGCACCGATACCAGCCGCCACCACTGCCATTGGATGGCTACATAGCGGGACCCGAGACACTACGGAGACACCGCTAACGCCCCAAAATGAATTGGGGCCCCCTGGCACTCCCGTACATCACACCCGGAAGAGACACGCCCGGCTAGCCTGACGCCCTGAATGATAATCCTTCCTGGCCACGGATGATGACCCGGAGATGCCAGTAGATGAGAGGGTGTAAGACCCCCGACCAAAAAACCATGTTGTGGGGGTGCCCCGACGACCCCTGCATAGCCTAGTGGGGCCCAAACTAAAGTGATTGGCGCCGCGACGTAGAGGACACAGCCAACAAGGACCGCCCTGGGCCACAGGACATTTTCTAGACAGTGCTTCCTCACAGAGTGCTGGGCACACCCGGTTTGCGATAGCCATGGTCCGGAAGGGGGCCAAACCACTAGATGGCCGGGATGGCCCCGCTGCTACGGTGCCCGCACAAGAGAATGCACCGGAGGAGACCCTACCAAAGACGACCGAACTGAATCCTACTGGGGGCCAACACATGGACAAATTGGACCTGATCTTTAAAGAAATTAGAGAGTCCAGATCAGCAATGGAATCACAGTTGAGGGCCCTCACTACCAACCCCTCCTTTCTAAAAGCAGACCATAATAAACTGGCAGACAAAGTTAAAGACCAGGGCTTTGTGATAGCGGATTTGACCCCGACGGTGACGGATCATACTACCTCCGTTGAACAACTACAGCAGCAGGTGGCATCTCTGATGGACCGCGTGGAGGATGCAGAAGGCTGCGTTATTGGCCTTCCGGAGTGCAGTGAGGGGACCCACGTGACAGACTTCATGGAACAGTGGTTCTGAGACCATGTGACCACAGAGGGCCTGGCACCACTCTTCTGTGTGGAAAGGGCACACAGCATCCCCACTGGACGGCCTAGACCTGGCCAACCACCGCGCCCATTGATCGTCCGGATACTTAACTACCGGGATAGAGATATCCTACTACAAAAGGCCCGGGAAAAATCCCTCATAGAATACGAAAACCGGCGCATCTCTCTGTACCTGGACTACACCAATGTGGTACAAAAACAATGATCCTCTTATTTTGAGGTCAAGAAGAGACTCCAGAAGGCCAAGCTACGTTACGCTTTACTATTCCCAGCCCGCCTCAAGATAGTGTACGACAAAATAACACACTTCTTTGAAAGCCCTACTGACGTGGAGGAATGGCTAGAGGTGATGGACATCGAAGGTAGCCAAGTAACGACCCAAGGTGCATCGGCCAGTAGTTCCCGGGAAAGGCTCGGAACGTACTGATGGAACATCTCTCACCTCGGCGACAGGGCCGGGTCGGCGAAGACATTCCCGGGAACAACAGAAGGATGATCAGCTAGGAGCCGTCGCCTTGGTGGGAACTTCAGAGAGGATCGGGAAACGATCAATACGGACACGGAAGACAGCATGATACACTCGGACTCGGAACACAGCATGGTCTTATTCCCGACTGTAACACCCAGAGCAGTAGATGAAATACTGGACAATGGACAGGAGTAACCTTCCACTGGGTTGTGAACTGCATATCCTAAGGACCACTGATATTCTTTTTCTGTTACTTGATTGCTGCTAGTACCTACACAGTATGGGAGGGCAATAGGGTGGCCGGGAGGCTATCTTTACACTGTAATGTATGTGATGGGCCCAGGAACAGACCTCACGCACTTCCCTAAAGAGTAACTACGGAGGGTAGACCTAATATGAATACAGGATCCCAATGGATTCTGACATCCCTCGATTGGGATTCCCCAGAAGCTACATGGAATTAATCTCCTGATAATGACATCCCTGGCAGCACCGTTGAGCCGGCAGCGCAGAAACGAATGGTTAAGCTGACTAGAACAGTGCTTGGCCACCCCCCCAATGGCTCATGCACCAGTACTTGGTTTGTTATGTTTAAGGTCTTCTTGTTCGGCACAGCAATGTTCTCAAGCTGCGCCAAAATAGTTTTGTTTTTGGGTGGGAAGAAGTACGTCTTCTGGCTGTTATTGACACTATATGCTGCGAAGAACATGGCACTATTCTGTTGCTCCACCTGGGTCCGATTATGGCTGACACTATAGGGAAGTATAGGCTGGCTACCTGAAATGTGCAGGGGCTTGGGGCCATACAGAAGAGGCACAGGATCCACGCATTCTTACTACGCCATCATGCCCAAATAACGTTCATACAGGAATCCCATTTAACAGTGTCCGAAGTACACACTTTGCGGAAGAGATGGAGGGGAACCATATTCTCTATTTCTTATTCCGCCTTCTCCAGAGTGGCTACCATTTGGGTGTGGCATGGTACTCCCTTTGTAGAACTGGAGACGAGGGTGGACGACCAGGGGAGATATGTCCTGGTGAAAGGCACACTAGATGGTACACTGCTTGTTCTTGGCAGTATTTATGCCCCGAATTTTGAACAAGATGCATTCCTTGCCAAAGTAGGACGGGCCTTGGCTGACTGGGTAGATATCCCCTGGATCCTGGGAGGGGACTGGAATATGGTATTAGATGTAGACCTAGATAGGTCGCACCCTCCCCTCCTGGGGACCGGAGTGCATAGACTGGCAGAATCTTCCAGACCTGGCTTGCGGGATGGGAGCTGGTGGACGTATGGCGTGCATTAGACCCGACCCACAAGGAATACTCTTATTACTCCCCGGTACACAACCTACATACACAACTTGACAGGTTTTTGTGCACTAGTTCTCTATTGTCCAAGTGTAATTTATCACAATATTTAGCTAAAACTTTCTCCGACCATAGGCCACTGATACTCGACCTGCAATGGGGTAGGGTGCCGTCCCCGGTGCCCACTTGGAGACTTAACCCATTGCTACTAGAGGATGGTCCCTTTCGCACGTCACTGTCGGATGCCTTAGACAACTACTTTCGGGAGAATTGGGACACGGCAACATCCAATTTGATGGTGTGGGACGCCATGAAGGTTGTAATACGGAGGGCTGCCATAGGACAGTTAGTGGGGGCCCGGCAGGAAATTCACATGAAGCTTTGCGAGGTCGAGGACCCTCTGAAAATCTTGGAGAGGGAGGCGAGCGCGGACCCCGGGCGGAAGGGGGAGCTGCAGACCGGTAATAAAGAACACACGCAGCTGTTGGAAACACTACGGGTCATAGATCATAAAGAGTATTTGCAACATCAGCAAGCCGAAACAGACAGGTCGGGAGCCCTACTGGCCCGCCTAGTATGGGATAGCCCTAAATCCCTGGTAATTACACGTATCCGAGATGGGTCCGGGAGAATCGTGCATACGCAGTCTGAAATTAACAGTGCATTCCGAGATCACCTGAGAACATTATACGCCCCTTTTCCCACGGACGACACGAGCGGGATACTAGACTTCTTACAGGACTTACCTTTCCCAGTCCTGACTCGAGACGAGCAGGCTGGGATGGATGGGCCCATCACGCAGCAGGAAATCCGGATGGCTATCCGATCCCTTAACCGCGGTAAGACGCCAGGCATGGACGGGCTACCAGTGGAGTTTTACCAGACCTACTCTGCAACCCTGGTGCCTATTTTAGAGAAAATCTACAAGACATCATATGAGTCGGGTCATTTACCTGTTTCGACGATGCAGGCCCTAGTTATGTTATGTTATGTTATGTTACATCTATACCCAAACCTGGCAGGGATACCCTTGAGCTGACTAACTATAGACCCCTCTCGATGCTATCCACAAAGTACAAGATACTCACATTTTGTAAAGCGCACAATCACCCGTAAGGGTCTCTAGGCGCTGGGGGCCGTCGGGAAGATTAAGCAAGCTATTGCCCAGAGTCACATGGTGCTGGGCTAACCTGCTGCCGGAGCCGGGGATCGAACCCTGATCCCCAGATTCCAGCGTCAGTCGCCCTGGCCGCGGAGCCACACCTCTCCCCTTACTCAGCAAAGCCATTGCTCTGAGCATACAGACCCAGCTCCCTGCCCTGATACACCCGGATCAATGCGGATTCCTCCCGGGTAGGAGTACTTTCCAAAACACGCAAAGACTCCATGCCCTCATGTCTGCCACACCGCAGGACCTCCCCCGGGCAGGCTGTATCGCGCTGGACCTCCGGCAGGCGTTCAACTCCCTGTCGTGGACGTTCATGTTCGAAGTGTTGCGGCGTTTTGGCTTCCCAGAGTCACTGCTAAAATGGGTACGGCTATTATACACGGACCCTTCGGCCAGGGCACGTACTGGCAGATATATCTCGGACAGTTACTCCGTTCACAGAGGTACCCAACAGGGCTGTCCGCTATCGCCCCTCTTATTTGTCCTGACGCTGGAACCCTTAGCTATAGCCCTCCGAGCTCGTGCGTATAGGGTAGGTATCTCCATTAGGGGTACACATAACCTGATATCGATATATGCTGACGATATATTATTGTACTTCTGGGACCTGGACGGAGACCACTCGCCCACAGTGAACATCTTTGATCGTTTTGAAGCCGTGTCTGGCCTGGCCGTTAACCCTACAAAATCTATAGGCTTTTATTTTAGGAAAAATACAACACCCTCCCCACATTCAATTTGGTGGGTACCAGATTCCAATAGCGCAGACCACATTCAAGTACCTAGGCATTAATGTTTATAGACTGCCTGAGGACCAGATTGAGGGCAATGTACGCAGGGCCATTAATAGTCTCTGTAGCAGTGTGGGATTTTGGACATCCTTGCCCCTGTCCGTCATGGGTATCTGTGTGCCAAGCTCCAACTCAGGGACCCATGGAGACTCCAACACCCAGATGCCAGGGACTACACCTTCTACTCTCACCCTCACAACTCCTATAGCAGGATCGATTACATCCTCATTTCAGCCTGACACACACACCTGATAGATCACACAGAAATCGCACCAAGAACAATATCAAACCACTCACATATTAGTCTAACACTTAGTGGGTGGCGCAACGAGCGCGTTACCCGCAGGTGGAGATTCAACTGCGACATCCTCAAAAACCCTACTAATGTAGCTGAAATAGAAGAGACAATAAAAGAATACCTAGAGTTCAATGATAATCCAGACAGAGGCACCCTTTGGGACGCCATGAAGGCCACAGTCAGGGGTAAAGTACTAAGCATCAAATCCAGAATGAACAAAGAAAGAAATAAAAAAGTACTAGAGCTCGAAGTGCAGATTAAAGACCTAGAAAGGTGCCATAGTACCAACCTAACAGACAAAAACACCCTCACAGACCTAACTAAGAAGAAATATGAATTCAACAAGATTATTTAGTGAGAGGGGGGGTACGTGGATAAATAAATACAAAGCTATAAACCTATGTACAGCGAACAAAGCAGGTAAAGCACTACCCTCATATCTTAAGAGCAAACAGAGACAACACACAATTGCAGCAATAACAGAAGCTAATAAGAACTCGCAAACGTCAAACAAAGAAATCCTCAAGGTCTTCAAAGACTTCTATGAGGGCCTATACAGAGAGGACAAAACCTTAAACCAGACGGGGGAGCCAGCCTCCTAGACAAGCTAAACCTACCCAACCTGACGGACGTATAAAGATTATCTCTAGAACAAGACATAACTGGGGCAGAGATGGAGAAAGCAGTAGCTGCCCTCAAGGATAACAAAGCTCCTGGGCCGGACGGGTACACAGCAGGGTTCTATAAGCACTTCCTCCGCCTAATCAAGCCCACAATTGAAGAGGTCTTCACGCACTGTATTAAAAGGGGGAAAATGACGAGTTCAATGGCAGAGGCCAACATAATAGTCATCCCCAAAGAGTGCAAAGATCCACAACACCCACAAAACTACCGTCCCATCTCCCTAATTAACGTAGACTGCAAGATCTATGCAAAGGTCTTAGCGGCAAGATTAAAAACGCAGCTCCCAAACCTAATCCACAACTCCCAGGTGGGATTCCTCAAAAACAGGATGTCCCAAGACAATACGAGACTCCTATGTCACTTAATAAACCACGTCTCCACCAACAATGAACCAGCAGTCATAATCGCACTCGACGCCGAAAAAGCGTATGACTTTTTTTAATCCATGTGTAAAATCCAGTCAAGTTTCAGATAATGATTTAATTGTATTTTAACTTGTATATAATTGTGCTTTTATGGTGTTTTTTTAATCACCGAATAAAGAATTACTGACTGACTGACTGAGTGTCATGGCCCTTCCTTGACCAATGCATTCAAAAGTTCGGCCTAGGAAAAAACTATAGGAAAATGGTGATTGCGCTCTATAACGAGCCGAAGGCCCGTGTTGTAGTCAACGGGGGCTCTTCCGAGCCGCTAACCCTGGGAAGAGGTACGAGACAGGGCTGCCCGCTCTCACCAGCGCTTTTCCTACTATGCCTGGAACCACTACCGTCCATGATCAGGAATAACACTGAAATAAAAGAAATTCCAATCATGGTGAATACGGTTAAGCTAGCGGCATATGCAGATGACGTACTCATTGCAACAGAGAACCCGGGCCCCTCGATATCAGCCCTAATGTCTACCATTGAGGAATATGCGCAGGTGTCGGG
The DNA here is from genome assembly GCF_964261635.1 of Lissotriton helveticus. NCBI lineage: Eukaryota > Metazoa > Chordata > Amphibia > Caudata > Salamandridae > Lissotriton > Lissotriton helveticus. The sequence goes on along the minus strand of NC_136061.1, from coordinate 935,100,250 downwards.
CTACAAACTCAACCGGGACAAGTCTGAATGCAAACATCTTAATGTCCACACAACTAGGGCAGTATTAGGAGACTCACGGTTAACTTGGCAGAAGAATTTCTTGAAATATCTTGGTCTCTACTTCGGTAGAGACCTCAAATCAACACTCAACCACAACGAAAAACAATACTAAACAAGCTGAAAGAGAAACTACACTTGTGGTCGCCAAAGTTTATCAGCTGGTGGGGCAGGGTGAAAACAATTAAAATGATGCTAACTCCCATGGTTAACTACCTGCTCAGTATGCTCCCACTCATAACCACCGAGGACTTCCACATAAAGCTGGATATCCTGACAAATTAATTCCTCTGGAGGGACAAGAAACCCAGGATAAGCCTTCAGAAATTAAAACTAAGCAAAACCGTAGGAGGCTTCAACCTAACCAACTTCAAAACATTCCAGACAGCTTGCCTAGCCAAACAAGGGATACACTGGCTCCCGCCAGAGCAGAAGTACACACCAGTATGGTTAGAGCTAGAGAGAGTAATCCTTAAAGGTCTCGACCCCGTAGCCCTACTCACAGCTAATAAACATCCCGAGGCCAACAACACCATACTCAAGAACGCCAAGAACGCCCTCCTTAAAGTCGACAAAAGAATGGAGAGGAGCATTAAAAATACAAAATGGGAATCTATTTGGTTCAACACTAAAATAAAGTACACAGACAAAATACTTAACATTAAATCCTGGTACGAACGGAGGATATCCACTCCCAACCAGCTAGAAAGGCTCAGTACCCCTCTCACATTCGACAACCTAAAAGACTTGCACAACCTACCAGATATCGAAGTCTATAGCTTTCTAAGAATAAGAGCGGTGCTCACGAGAGCAGATCTAAACAAGGAGACCCCATCAATTGTGCAATACACGGAGAACCTAAACAAAATTGGCCACCAAACGTCGCACCTATACAAACTCCTGTGCCCGGTAGAGACAAGAATAAACGACAAAACATTAGAGTTCTGGGAATCCCAAGCCCAACACAATAGGCACTTCAGTGAGAAGGAAAAGCTTCGTCTTTGGACCTCAGCAACCAAAAATAAAGTCACCCCAACCTTAGCACAAACTAAATACTGGCTCCTCCATAAGGCGTACTGGACCCCAGGCCGCCTGGCAGCTGTTGAGCTCCGCGATAGCGACCTATGCTGGAACTGCAATAAACAAAAAGGAGACCTAGCACACCTTCTACTGCACCAAGGTCAAGACATTCTGGGGTAAAATAAGGGAATTCATAAACAGCATAATGGGGTACTCACTACCACCAGACTTCCTAGGGGTAGTCGCCGCCTTCATGGCTCCAGAAATTAAGTCCAAAAATGATAGTGAGCTGATCGACCTCCTACTAACAGCGGCTGTTAAAACTACCTAGCGAACTGGAAAGACACACGGAAGGCATCCTTCAAAAGCTGGCTCAATTGCATCACCTTCCTAAGAGGGGCGGACAACATAACAGCAAAACACTCAGCCAACCCCACCCCAAAGGGCGAGATGTGGCACTCCCTGGACAACTACCTGAGCTCGCACAAACCTCCATAGCCAGGCTACGGGGCTCGGTGCCTCACTCCCAACCTCCTCACACCGCAAACTCTGGAAATATGGCGGCTAACTAACGCGCTAACCAACCTGTCCTCTTTTCCTTTCTCTCATTTCCCACTTCCGTTTCCTCCCTTTGAGGGTAATACATAAGACCACCAATGGCAACATATGCCAAGATCGTGATTACCTACTCAAATGTACGCGTGACCAACCTTGCTAAAGATATGCCTACTGTAACCCCAACGGCGTATAACGACACCAGTATTGCCTTCACTATATCTGTACTGTATATAAAAAAAATCTCTAATAAAATCTTTTGAAATAAAAAAAAAGGAAATGTTCACAAAAACGCACTAAATTGTCAACATTGTAGACTTTGGTCATTGATTGAGCCTCCGAGTATTCCACCATGCACAGCCATGTTCTCAAAGTAGTCAGAAACCACAAATCACAGAATCCACCTAAAAAGAAACGTAATGTATTTCTTGTGTAACAGGATATAGAACGAACTGATGATCGTGACCGCTTCATGCTCAGTCTCTCGGTGAGAAGATTGGAACACACTTCGGCCTCATAAGATAGCTTCAAAGTAAGTAAATTGCCTTGTCATACGAACCACTAATAATTAAAGGTTGTTGTTTTCAAAGCGCACGTAGCAACTGAAACATGTTATTTTTTCAGAAACTCGGCGCGTCTGGTTGAAAGTCGTTAACTAGAATCCAAATGAGTTTCAGACTTCACAAGTCAGTAAGTGCATTCCTCGTTTCATGGCTATTTATTTACGAGTAAACATGGCTTTTTGACAGTAAAAAGGGCCTAATCATTCTTCTATTTCAGTTAGTGAGGCAAACCGTCGATATCCTACGTTGCCCACGGATTATTAGAGCAACGTAAATAACGAGAAGAATTAACCCGTCTGCATTCCATGGCTAATACAACCGTAAGTGAAATGTTAGCCTAAATTTGATTTAATGAGCCAAGCAGCAACAGCAGCAGGCTTACTGATTGAAAGTGCCCTCTTATTTTTAGGTCCTGAAAACTGAGACGAAGGAATAACGTCCAAAGCATGACATGTGTAACAACCTTAGCCTCAGGTATTATGAGAACTACTAAACACGGCGAAATTAAACTTAAACAATAAGAGGGATGCTAAGTTTTAGATAATTTGTTTTTCATTTTAATTTTAATCCATAGGTTACACCGTGCCTAGCCCTGATGAAAATCCCGTAAACACTGACGGGTTTGGAAACGCGTCGGCTTTCCTTTTCCTTGCCACAAAGGGTATTCAGAAAATCCAGAGTAGTGTCTCACCCGTGTGGCTGCAGTTCCCATAAATACGCCAAGTCAAAGGGCTTCTTTGGAATTGCTTTGTATTACGAGTTGAACCAATTTTATGCTGTTGTAATTCTATTGAATCTTTTGTATTGTGTTTATTCACATTTTTGATGACATTTGATAGCACATTTGAAATCTGATATTAATTTATTTCTTCCCTTACCACTTTGTATCTTTTTACGTATTTCACATGTTTTGTATCTGTAATGTATTCAACTGGGACATGAGAGAAATGTCTACAAACAATGTGTGGAACATGCTAAGAACTGGGATTTAAACACTCAAAGCATATGAACTTAACAGTCTTTGTTTTTTGACCGTCGTTAAATAAATAGCGGCGCATAAATCGACAGCCAGGTTGTCTTCTCTCTTTTTCACAAGATATCTAGATTCAGCACTGGGACCTTTCCTGCAAACAGTTGAGAACATTTGTTTAGGTTATTTGTGCGATTTTTAAAGAATATTCTTAGTTTTCAAAAGTTGACAGAAACTTTTTGGGAGAAAGTGTCAATGTTATCCTATGAGGAAAAACAGGTTATCTGTTTCGAGGGAAGTACTCGGTTTGAAGTTAGGGTTCTGGGGTTAGACTCAGGGGCCTCCCAGGGTCAGTGATGCACTGTTGTTACACTCTCAGCGGCACTAGGGCGGCCGGTTGCAGAGTGTTAGAGGCCCATTGTTATCCTATGGAGGATAGGGGGCCTCCGGTTGTTGGCTGCTGACAAGCAGGCCACGGGGTTGCGGGACCAAAGCTCCTAGGGTTTTGCTCCGGGCAAGTTGGCGACCAAAGTAGCACCAAAGTGCACCCTCAGCGGCACTAAGGCAGGCGAGTGCAGGGGCCTGTTTTGAGGTCGGGTGCCCTGTTGATTTCATTGGAGATTCTCTGGGACAAAGAAACACTGCAGGCTCGGGGACGAGGATCTTCCAGGAGCGACACACCACTTTGAGGGGTAAGTTGGGATGTTGAGGGTTGGGTAGGCACCGCTGGGTTGAGCACACAAGGCCATGGGGCGTCGGGTGTAGGGATGCCTTTGGGCATCGGATTTTTCCCCCCGCTCTGGTCGCGGTAGGGGGGGTCTTCTGGATTGAGGCTGCAGGCATCTTCAGGAGGCTTGAGGCAGGTCAGGGGTCCCCGGATGACAGGTCAGGATCAACGGGGGGACCTCCTTGTGGTGTTTTTCCGCTCGGGCCGGGTTTGGCAGGTGCAGAGTGGGCTGGGTTCGCGTTTTCTGGCTGGCACCAGAAGCTGCAATTTAAACACGTCCGGTGTTCATGGGAGAAACAGTCTTGAAAGTGAAGGAAGGCAGGCAGGTCCTCCAGGGTTTGTGAGGTTGCTGGCTGGTGGACACGCCAGGGTTTTCGCAGGACCTGGTTCGAGGGGGAGACAGGCTTGTAGGGATGGGGCCAAGTCAGTGGGAGTCGTCCTCTTGTTAGCTCTGCACCTCTTCTCATCCTTCTTCTTCTCTTGTGGTTGCTGGATCTAAGGAAGGAAGGTTCAGGGTGCCCCTAAATACTACATTTAGGGGTGTTACAAGTAGGTAAAGGGCAGGGACCAATGGGTCCCTTCCCTGGGGTTGGTACACCCCCTATTCTGCCACTCTCCAGTGGGAGGGGGCAGGAGCCTGTCCGTGGTTGGCTGGGTCTCCCCATCCTCAAGATGGTGGGGACTCAAGGTTGTGCTTCACCTCTCCTCCCCCACATTAGGAGTGGAGTTGGCAGAGGTGGGCACACCTCTCTTCCTCACTTGTTTTTCCCGCCAGTTCTCCCGCCCAAAGTGGGGGGTGGAACCAATAGGGGATCAGTTGCTGAAAGTAGCGAACGCTCTGGAGAGGCTCACAAAAGCAGAATGCCTTTGAAGCTTCTCCTTCATGAACCATGCCTATCCTGGGGGAGGAGGCTTGGCACCTACTCCCAGGATGCGCATTGTTTCAGGCCCCCGAGAACAGCATGCTCTTGATCCAGGGGTCCAGAAACATGTCTCGTGGTGGCAGCCTAGGCAGCCACTCAGCCAAGTCACTAGAGGTTGGTCGAGTTTCAGGGTGCATCTCTAAGATGCCCTCTCTGGTGCATTTTAAATTAAATCCCACACTGGCATCAGTGTGGTTTTAATGTGCTGAGAAGTTTGATACCAAACTTCCCAGTCTTCAGTGTAGCCATTATGGTGCAGTGGAGTTTGTAATGAGAAACTCCCAGCACCATATACTCTTAATGGCAGCACTGCACTTACAGGGCCCAGGAATGGACCTGGGTACTGTAGGGGTTTAGGGCTCATGCACCTGTACCCTCACCACTGGCATAGGCCACCCAGCTAGAGGGGTCACTGATTTATGCCAGGGCAGTGATTTGTGGGCATGGCACAAAGGGATGTGTACCATGTTGACTCTTTGTTTTGTTCTGCACCAAGACACACAGCCTGCAATGGCAGTGTGCGAGTGTCAGGGTACAGGGCCTCTAAGGGTGGCACAATAAGTGCTGCAGCCCTTAGAGGCCTTCCCTGGTCAGAGTGCCCTGGGTACATGTGGTACCATTTACCAGGGGCTGACCTGAGGCCAGAGATGCCAATTGGGTTTAGGATTCAATGCAGTTTTGGGGAAGGAACATAGGCCCTGGATACCTGATTGGCAGGAGCCCAGGGCACACTCAGTCAAAGAACATCAGCAATTCAGCAAAAAGTGGGGGCATACCATGCAATAAAGAGGACACTTTCTCATACAACCTCCCCCCTCCCCCCCAAATGAAAGATGATGAGACTAACCTTTCCCTATGGAGTCTTCATGGTCTTAGTAGAAGAACCTGGAAAGTCCATCTGCATTGGCATGGGCTGTCCCAGGTCTGTGTTCCACTTCAAAGTCTATTCCCTGTAGGGAGATGGACCACCTCAACAGTTTTGGATTATCTCCTTTCATTTGCATGAGCCATCTGAGAAGTCTGTGTAGGAAGGTGGATACCTGACTATGGTTGCCCCCAACTTTTTGCCTAGTGTTTAGCTGGTTTTCGACTTAGTTGGCCTGGGATCCTGCTATTCAGGACCCCAGGCTATCTGCTCTCTCTGTAAAATGGACTCCATGTACTGTAGGTACATACCAAATTGGATATTGGGTCACCCTTGTGAGTCCCTGTATAAGTGTACCATAGGTACCCAGGGTATAGGTGCACCCAAGGCCTACCAGGGGCTGCAGCATATATTATGCCACCCCTGGCTGGCCACCTAAATTGACACAACTGGCTGGTCACTCAGCTGGGGCAAGGTCGTGTAATCACCCCTTGCTTAGGTATAGTATCCCTATACCTACCTTTTATATAGGCACATAGTAACCTATAAGTCACTCCTATGGCAGGCCTTAACAATCCTGTAGGCAGAGTGCTTGGTTATGTGTGATATGGTGCTCTAGCATGAGCTGAGCCTGTCTGCAGCTTTCGGAACCATGTCCTTATAGCTGTTCTATGATATCGCCATACCATATACTCTTAAGTGCATTATAATCCTCGCGGTTGAATGCTAACTTTGGTTTGGCTTTATCTAAACATGTCGTGTAAGGTGTCATACGCTTTGGAATACTACCCCCTCGCCAAATCTGGCGACGGGGGTAGCATTCCGTCCCTTCTAGAGGGAGAAGACATGTTGTTGCTGACTATCCCGGTTAAAGTTAACCAGAGCCCCAGCGTCACAAAATGGACGCTGCTGCCACAGACACAAGTCTGACCTCCTGCTGCTGGGAGTACTTCCAGTCACGGAGAGCACCACCCCAGACAGGACTTTGTGTATTGGGACAGGGAGGGCTGAATAGATTGAGGCACTGCCTGGGGCACACTAGGTGCTCCATGCATACCCCAGTTCAAATCAGTTGCTGGGGCACTCCAACCCCAGCTCTGGTGCAAAACTGGAAAAAGGAAAGGGGGCGTAACCACCCCCCTTCCTGGTCCCACCCATAGGAGGGACCTAGAAAGTAATCCAGCCCCTTTTAGTTGTATAAAGGTAGGAGCTGAGTCCTAGGACTTTAGATTAATCCTGAATCAAAACTTGACACGAAACTCCGGACCTTCGACATTCTGCTGAAGCTGAAGACTGAAGAATCGACCTTGTGGCCAAGGAGTGACCACCCTGGGCAACCAGGCACCATCCAGCAAATCAACGGCTTGCTTTGTCGACGCTCCCGCCGGGACCCGAGCAAAGAGCCTGACAAGAACTAAACTTCCAGACCTCTCTGACCCTCTCTTCACATCTGCAGCATAGCTGAGATCCGTGGAGGCGACGAGACACGTGGGACCGGACATCTTGAAAAGCCTGCAACTTGCTAACTGTGCAGCTCCTGAGGTATCCTTGAAGCTGTGCACTGGGGATTGTGAAGCCCCGAATCTGAGCTCCACCTGCACCAAAGATCAGCCCTCCACACTCCACGAGTTCTGCGTGGGGCCCTTCTGCTTGTGTTCTGCTCGACGCGTTGTCCGGTTGCTGGCCCGTTAGCTAGTAGCCTCTGTGACGACAATCCTTTTGAATCAACTCGCTGGTCTGATTGCTCCAGACTGGCCCTTGCCTCCCTGCAAAGGTGAGGCACCTCAGACCTTGCTGGTCTGCACCAGAAGCCTTCTTTGAATCCTGCATGGGTTGCCTTTGCCAAGGCTTGTTGACTCCAATCCGGCAGTCGACCCCTCCATCTGTGAAAACCTTTGTGGGACAGCTCGCCTCCAGCACCTGGTCGTCCTCGACGCCTCCTGGTCCGCGTGGCTGAAGAGACAAGCTTCAAGATAGCACCGGATTGCTCCTCGACGTCGTCTGGTTCCATCCTGGTTCCACCCGGTCACTGGCTAGTGACTCAAACTCTGTCCCCTCTGTTTTCAGGTCCTCTTCATCCTCGATCCACCCTTGGATCCACCCGGACCTTTTCCTCCTGGTCGCCTGCAGCATCTTTCTTCAAAGGCTCCATAGGACTCAACGGCGAAACCCGACACATCTTCACACCTATGTACCCGCCGTCCCTGGGTGAGGTAACTCGAGTACTTCGGTGCTCTCAAGGGAATTGACTATCCAAGTGTCTAGGTTTTTAGTTGTTTCCTCCTAGCTAAACCGGAAGTCTCCTAAATCCTTCTTTATCTAACGTCTAAGTTCCTATTGACTTTACATTGACTCCCGCGTGTGTGGAAAGACACTGCACGCGCTGTCTGTGGGCCTCCTACTTCTAAACTAAGGTTCAGATAGTGTAGCCCCAGCGATTCCCTAGGCCCTAGGCCTTTCCTTTTCTCGTGACGTGGTACTTATACCACTTTCTTAATATATGGTTTGCTTCGGCCCTAGGGCCTAACTGTAAGTTGTGCAACTTAACGTATCCTGATTAAGTAACTTGTTATGTGCTTTGGCCTCTGATCTCATAAAGAGTTCAGAGGAGTGTGTTAGTAAATAAATACATATATATTTTATATATATATCCTGTGTGGTGTCCTTTCATTTGATATTCAAGGGGTTGCATATGGTAAAACAGCTGGCTTTACACTCCCTCAAGAGTCTTTCAGCCTAAGACTGTTCTGTCCACGCTACCACTAGGATAGCTGGTCTATAAGGTTGACTTACAACCATCACCATAAGGGTTGTTTGGACTGGTGCAAGGTGTTCACTAGAATAGTGAACATCATATACCAGCCCAACTTCTCACAGTCTGTGATCAGTTTGAACTAGGAAGTGAGTACCAAACAAGTATGGCCTCAACTTCTTCAGGGACCAAACCACATCAAAGGCCTCCCTCTCAATGGCACTCCAACGCTGCTCCCTGGGGAGAAGCCTTCTGCTTATAAACAATGTGCTAACCTGAACCTGAAAAGAAAATTCAAGGACGGGAATTGCTAGTTAATAGCTTTTTATTTGCAATATTTTTTAGAAAGATAAATTTATATTTTTTCAAATGATATAAGAAAGGCTTATTTACAAAGAAAGGACAAGTACAATTTGGAAAAAACAAAATATTTGTCTTCAATCATTCACTATTACACCCATATCACAGGCATTCAACACACTTTCACACCATTCAGGAGAAAGACTATAGAAACATACAAGATATTTTAAAAAAATATATATACATTTACAAATTTGCTTCACAAAAGAACAAAATGCCACAACCTGCGGGCAAAATACTGCATCGATAAACAGGACGTTTTTTTTATCAAAAGTACATTCGTCTCAAATGATTATGTGAGTAAACTTTTAAAGGTTCTTAGTAATGTACAGACGGGATGGAAAAATAAATTAAATAACCAAGCCGTTCTTCGCAGGTATAGTGTGGCCAGGAGCCTACGCGTTTCGAATCCCAATTGTTTTCATAGGATTCTCTTCAGGGCCTCAAGCAGTATCTAAACAGGGCACAATCGGGGGTTTAAACACAAAACAAATATAAATTAATGACTCAAACATACTGTGTGACAACAAAGAACAAAAAGGCAAATTAGACAGATCAGGGTTTGGCTTTTAGTCTTATTTTAATTTAGACCACTTCTCAAGAAACCCAACCAGGCTAACCATCCCACACACACTCCGGGGCTTACCAGTTGGTGAAATGCTCCAAGATGGTGGAGGAGGGTCAAGAGTGGGAAGCGGAGAGTTCGTTTCTACAGGATTAAATAAACATGTTTTAATTGGATGTATTCGTGGGAACTTATTTTAACAGGCGACCTCTGCGGCGTGGGTAATACTTGCCTTAAGTCGGTTGTAGTGGTGTTTATTAGTTTCCAAAGTTGGACAAGAGCGGCGTGATAAGTGCAGTCAAGGTGCAGCTCTCTGTTAATGTAAAGAACTGAGAGTGAGCATTTTAGTTTAAACATGCCTTTACGCGACGTAACTAAACAGTGTGACTGCAGTTTAAATGGGGTTTACAACCGGGCTGTCATTAACGACCTCCGGCAGGGGAGTAAAACTCTACTAGTTGCGCTCGCGTTTGTATTCCGTTTATCTCACGGCAAAATAAATTTAAGGGCCGAACTTTAAAGGCATAACTTGGTGGGATGGTTAGCCTGGTTGGGTTTCTTGAGAAGTGGTCTAAATTAAAATAAGACTAAAAGCCAAACCCTGATCTGTCTAATTTGCCTTTTTGTTCTTTGTTGTCACACAGTATGTTTGAGTCATTAATTTATATTTGTTTTGTGTTTAAACCCCCGATTGTGCCCTGTTTAGATACTGCTTGAGGCCCTGAAGAGAATCCTATGAAAACAATTGGGATTCGAAACGCGTAGGCTCCTGGCCACACTATACCTGCGAAGAACGGCTTGGTTATTTAATTTATTTTTCCATCCCGTCTGTACATTACTAAGAACCTTTAAAAGTTTACTCACATAATCATTTGAGACGAATGTACTTTTGATAAAAAAAACGTCCTGTTTATCGATGCAGTATTTTGCCCGCAGGTTGTGGCATTTTGTTCTTTTGTGAAGCAAATTTGTAAATGTATATATATTTTTTTAAAATATCTTGTATGTTTCTATAGTCTTTCTCCTGAATGGTGTGAAAGTGTGTTGAATGCCTGTGATATGGGTGTAATAGTGAATGATTGAAGACAAATATTTTGTTTTTTCCAAATTGTACTTGTCCTTTCTTTGTAAATAAGCCTTTCTTATATCATTTGAAAAAATATAAATTTATCTTTCTAAAAAATATTGCAAATAAAAAGCTATTAACTAGCAATTCCCGTCCTTGAATTTTCTTTTCAGGTTCAGGTTAGCACATTGTTTGTCTAAATTGCTTGTATCAGCACTGGCATTCTATTTTTGTTTTTCGATAATTTGGCTCAGCCTTGCTGATCAGAGCCCACCCGTAGTTGTTTCCTAGTTCTGCTTATAAAAGCAACAGGTTGGCCCTGGCCTTCATCATTGGTCTGGGATAGGGCCGCTCCTATCCCTAGCTCAGAGGTATCAGTCTGCACTATGAACTGCTTGGCATAATCTGGAGCCTTCAGAATGGGTGCTGAGCACATTGCTTCTTTCAGGGTGTCAAAAGCCTTTTGGCAACTAACTGTCCAGTTAACCTTTTTGGGCATTTTCTTGGAGGTGAGCTCTGTGAGGGGAGTCACAATGGACCCCTACCCCTTCACAAACCTCCTGTAGCACCCAGTCAAGCTAAGGAATGCCCTGACTTGGGTCTGGGTTGTTGGAGCTGCCCAGTCCAGGATGGCCTGTATCTTGGGCTGTAAGGGTTGTACCTGGCCTCCACCAATAAGGTGGCCCAAGTACAAAAGTGCCCTGCCCTATCTGGCATTTGGATGCCTTGATAGTTAGGCCTGCAGTTTGCAGGGCTTTCTAAACCTTCCCAAGGTAGATCAGGTGATCCTGCCAGGTGGAACAAGAGACAGCAATATCATCAAGATAAGCTGCACTAAAGGATTCAAACCCAGCAACGACTTGATTCATTAACCTCTGGAAGTTGGCAGGGGCATTCTTTAAACCAAAGGGCATAACAGTGAACTGATAGTGCCCATCAGGTGTGGAGAATGCTGTTTTCTCTTTTTCTCCTGGGGTCATGCCAATCTGCCACTACCCTGCAGTTAAGTCAAAGGTAATGAGAAATTTGGCTGCTCCCAATTTGTATATCAACTCATCTGTTCTTGGGATAGGGTGAGCAACTGTCTTGGTGACAGAGTTGTGCCCTCTGTAGGCCACACAACACCGAATTTCTCTCTTTTTACCCTCTGGTTGAGGTTTGGGGACTAGAACCACTGGGCTGGCCATGGGGATATCGGAGGGTTCAATAACCTCTAACTCCAGCATCTTACTGACTTCAGCTTTGATGCTTTACTTGACTTGGTCTGACTGTCGATAGATTTTGTTTTTGACAGGGGCACTGTTGCCAGTGTCCACATCATGGGTACACCGTTTGTCAGACCAGGGGTCAGGGAAAAGAGCTTAGCATACTGTTGCAAGACTTGCTTGCAGTCAGTCTGCTGTTGGGCAGAGAGGGTGTCTGAAAAGACTACTCCATCTACTGACCCATCTTTTGGGCTGTAGGAGAGGAGGTCAGGGAGAGGCTCACTCTCTGCTTCCTGTTCCTCATCAGTCACCATCAGCATGGTGATGTCAGCCCTGTCATTGTAGAGTTTGAGGCGATTCACGTGGATAACCCTTTTGAGTGACCTGCTTGTGCCCAGATCAACTAAGTAGGTGACCTCACTCTTTTTCTATAGGATAGGGTAAGGACCACTTCATCTATCTTGGCGTGCCCTTGGTGCCACTGACTCCAAACCCCACACCTGTTGCCCAGTTTGAAATTCAACAAGTGCATCTTTTTGGTGCTACCCACGCTTCTGAAGCTCCTGGCTGGCCTCAAGATTATTGGATGCCTTTTCCATGTACTCAGCCATTCTGGACCTAAGGCCAAGCACATAGTCCACAATATCTTGTTTGGGTTCTTGGAGATGCATCTCCCAGCCCTCTTTTACAAGACCGAGTGATCCCCTTATAGGATGGCCAAACAGAAGTTTAAAGGAAGAAACCCCTACTCCCTTGTGTGGCACTTCTCTGTAAGCAAAAAGCTGGCATGGTAAGTGGACATCCCATCTCCTTTTGAGCTTTTCAGGGAGCCCCATAATAATGCCTTTCAATGCCCTTGGTTTGTGGGTGATATGGTGTAGTAAACTTGTGCTGCACTCCACACTCTTTCCACATGTGTTTCTGGTAAGCAGAAATGAAGTTGGAATCTCTGTCTGAAACCACCTCCTTAGGAAACCCTACCCTGGTGAAGACACCAATGAGGGTCTTGGCTACTGCTGGAGCTGTAGTAGTCCTAAGGGAAATTGCTCAGTGTACTTAGTGGCATGATCCACTATCACTAGAATGGATTTGTTCCCTGGGGCTGTGGGCGGATCAAGTGGACCCACTATGGCCACACCTACCCTTTCAAAGGGGACCCCCAACACAGGTAGTGGTATCGGGGGGGGGGGGATTTGGGTGGCCACCTGTCTTGACAGGTATCACAGAAGCTGACAAACTCCTTTACCTTTTGGTGTATCTGGGGCCAATAAAAGAGGCTAACTACACTTTCCCAAGTCTTGGTTTGGGCCAGATGTCCAGCTATGGGGATGTCATGAGCTAAAGTTAGGAAGAAATCCCTGTACTTCTGTGGCACTACCACTCTGCTGGTGGCTCCAGGATTGGGGTCTCTTGCCTCAGTGTACAGTAATCCCTCTTAAATAAACTATGTGCATACCACTGACATCTCCCTTTGCTTCTGGAACAGCTTGCTGCCTCAGGCTTTCAAGAGTGTGACAGTCCTGTTGATCATTGCACAGCTCTTCCCTAGAGGGCCCCCCTGGGCCCAAGAGTTTAACCTGGTAAGGGTTAAGCTCCATAGACTCAGTTCCCTCTGGGGTGTCTAAGTCCTCTCCCTGAGGAGAGGGGTCCTGATCTGTTTGTTGTACAAAAGCTGAATCCCTAGTCTTCTTACTTTTTTTCTTGGTAGTCTGGCCATACTTTCAGGCTCCAACACTATTTTTTCACCCTGCCTTTAGCTCTATGCTCTTGTTTTTACACACACCAACTCAGGGATATTCAGCATTGCGATATCCAGCATTGCTGCGTGGGGTTTTAGTTCAACCTCAGCCCAGGCTGAGGTTTCCAGGTCATTGCCAAGCAGACATGCAGCTGGTAGCTTTGGAGAGACCACTACCTGTAACCCCCTCCCCCCCCAGGTCTATGGTCACCATAGCCATTGCATGATTAGTGGTAACACTGTCAGCATTTGTGACTGGGTAAGTACGCCCAATCAAATATTGCTCAGGGGAAACCAGTGTCTCTCTCACCATAGTGACACTGGCACCTGTATCCCTCAGAGCCTCTATACTAGTTCCATTAATCCAAGGGTACTGTAAGTATTTCTTTAAGTTGGGTGGCCACCCAGCTACAGTGGCAAACTCAACTTCCCCCTCTGAAACTAGAACTGCTTCAGTTTGCAACCTGATTTGCTCTGGGCACACTACTGATCCCATCTGTAGACTTGCTAGAAGTAGCTGTATTTGTAGAACCGGGGGCCTATTGCTAGGGCAAGACTTGTCTACAGTTAAGTGTCCCAACTTCCTACGGTTGTTATACCAGGCATTTGAAGGATCAAAGTTCTTCCCCCATGGGGTTATGGAGTATAGGGAGTAGTTTGGGACCCACCCCCCTCTGCAGGTTCTTGGGGCTCTTTGGAAGACTCAGACTTTTTATATTGGGGATTTTCACCACCTTTCCCCTGGGGAGGTTTTGTATCCACTTTATTCTGGTCACCCCCAGTGATTGTCCTAGTCACCCTAGTCTTGACCCAGTGGTCTGCCTTCTTTCCCAATTCTTGGGGAGAAATTAGACCGAGGTCTACCAAATGCTGATGTAACTTTTCATTCATGCAATTACTTAATATATATTCCTTCATAGATAAATTGTAAAGTCCAGTAAAGTCATGCACATTGTATCCAGTTAACCAACCATCCAGTGTCTTTACTGATTAGTCTACAATATCAATCCAGTACTGGTTCTGGGTTTTGTGAGCCCCCTTGAATATAATTCTGTACTCCTCAGTGGTGAGTTCAAATCCCTCGATCAGAGTTTTCTTCATGAGATCATAGGACCCTGCATCTGGCCCAGAGAAGGTCAGAAGCCGGTCTTTGCAGTTACCAGAGAACAGTTCCCACTGGAGCGCCCCCCAGAGAGGTTTCGTCACCTTTCTCATGTCGCAAGCCCTCTCAAAGGCTGTGAACCATTTGGTGATGTCATCACCCTCCTCAAATTTAGGGGCAATCCCTTTGGGAATTTTAGGATCATAAGATTGATCGTTATCGTGATTTGCATTTCTGCCACCATTGATGGGCGCTAAACCCATCTCCTTTCTTTCTTTAGAGCCAGGAGTCAGGACTCTAGATCCAATCTTTTGGCCAGCCTTGCTAAAACGCTGTCCTCCTCATTGAGGTTGTCCTCAATGCCCTCACTGGAACCTGAACCACCTGGGTGGCCTCTAGGTCCCCAAGGGTTAACTCTTGGGGTCAAGGGTACAGGGACCCTATCCTCCCTATGAAGTGACCTATCTGTAAGGATTGCAGGCTGGTTCCACAGGAGCGTCAGGAATCCGAAGAGTAATCCGCAGCCTTCCCCTACGGTCTTCCGACTCTATCAAGCACTAGAGTACGAGAGACACGCCAGGGGAAAACAGGGAGACAAAACAAGGAAAGATGGGGGAAGACAACGATGAGTGATGGTACTCTCCAGTAGTGAATACGATGGTGTCTCTACGTAAGGAACCGGAACAAACAGGTAGGCTGTAATAACAAGAGGAAGTCAACAATTCTAGCTCCAATCCAGTAACTAGAATATACCAATGTACAAATACAACCATATCACATACCCCAGGTTCTTAGTATGTAGCAGAGGTAACATGTGACGGTGAAGACAATAGCACAGCGTCTGGAGCTATAACAGGGATGACACAATAGGCTGTTGAGCACCTGCATGAGAGATGGTGTTAGGTACAATAACTGCCCATATAACTCCCTTCTTACATCAACTATAATAGACCAGTCTTCGAAGACACTTTCACCCAACACTTCTGGAGATATCTTACACAGTGTATCACCATCTAGAAGAACCAAAGCAGGACATATAAGTCATACATATGTATATATAGTACTAGTAAAAGATTGGTAGCGCATGTGCGCTCTTACCGCGATTCTTGGTAGTGAGGAATATGCACCCACCCTGATCCACGCAAGAGTGCCACCAAATATCAAGGAAGGGGGGGTTCCAGTAATATCTCAGCGAATATGGCTGATGTTCTGGAAATGGGGGATAATAGGGACTAGGTGGAAATAGGATAGGAACAGGTAAATAGAGAGGGAGCAGCTAACTAACTAGCTAAGTAAAGAAAATAATAATTTGGGGAATATACTGACACCGGACAGCGGAGCTAAGCCCGGCCGCCGGGTGCAGTACACAAGTAGATGAAAACAAAATAGGGAAAACAATCCCCACCGGATGGCGGAGCAAAGCCCGGCCGCCGGGTGGAGAATGCAGCCTGAGGACAATTAGGGACGAACCCTCTGAAATGGATTCCACCGGACGGCGGAGCAAGGCCCGGCCGCCGGGTGGAGAACACAACTAGTAGATGGCAAGGAAGTATACTCCGGCGCTGAGTACAGGCTCTTATTCAACACCGGAGAATGCTGTGCCCGGCCGGATGGCGGAGCTAAGCCCGGCCGCCGGGCGAGGCACACGGAAAGGGGAAGAGGGAGATAGGCGTCTCGAGGAACGCCGAAGGCAGCTGAACACTGCCAAACCAATGCTGCGTAGGCGTCTCCCGAGTTAGGAGAAGGCAGGGGACGCAATACGTTTAACCGGCAACGGAACAGGGAAGCGAAACAGGAACTGCTAGGTCAGGCAACAAGGAGTAGACGGAACCGGAAACTAGGGAAGCTTGACGCGAGAACGTGAAGCGTCGTTCTCTGTTTCCTGGTTCTTTAAATATCCCATGTCTTAAAGGGATAGCGTAGGGGAGAACCGAGGCATGACACTATCTCCATCCTCCTCACCTCCTTCCTCTTCTGGTTGGTCATCACCATTCGCAGACGGGTGGGCCTTGGCATACTCAGCCAACAGATCCTGGAGTCTTTGTTTGGTTGGATTTGAGCCCATGGCTATGTTTTTAGGAACCAGCACAGAGACACCCTTCTGGAAGATACCCACAAAACTGTTATGGAAAACGTACCACTTACATGCGTAACTACGTATAACACAGCATCCAATGCTGAAAGTCGATCTATTAAGAAACATTGGAGAATTTTGGAAAGCAACAATCATGACTGGGAAAAAACATTGTTCTCTTACAAACGTGCAAGGAGTTTAAAGGACTCCATAGTTCATACATGCCCAAAAAACAACACGAGAGATGAGGACCAAACTGTTCTCAACGCCTGGGGGCTTCCCCCTGTTACAGGTCACTTCCCCTGTGGTGGATGTAGCGTGTGCCATTTGACTACCGCTACCAAATTTCTGACATTAGAACCTGGTAAACAATGGCTGCAACGTACCCACACTAATTGTAATTCGATCAACGTTGTATACCTGAAACTGTCCGTGCGGTCTCAGGTATGTGGGCATGACATCACAAAAGATAAAACAGCGAATTTGCGAGCACCGCAGCAACATCAGGTGCCGCAAAAATACCACCAAACTGACAGAACATTTTCTGCAACTGAATCACACCCCTAATTATCTAAGGTGGACCATTATTGAACAACCCCAACTTAGCCCTGGAGCACAACATGTGCTCTTTGAGAAAGAGCAACGATGGATTTATCGGTTATCCACTCACCACACAGGGCTAAATGATAACACACCATGGGGCTCAGTGATGAGGCACTAACTACTTTTATAATACATTGTTTCTGAACAGTGCATTAGATGGACCTTTGGACACATGTCCACTTTATGATCCGTACTGTAAGACTATTGAGTGAGGGGCCAAAATAGTCTGGGCAATGAACTGTGACGCTTTGTAGGTCCACACCTCTACCCACTCGGAATTTTAAATTTGGATTCCCATCAGTATCCATTGCACTTGACCCAAAAATAGAACACACTTTGTGCACTATCTGTTCCGTACAATGTCCATACACAAGGTCTCAGTAAAGTTATTGTTGGACCTTTTCCAGACTACACGTTTTTTGCGCTACCCTTCACAATACTTTGTTCACCCATTAGGTCTCAAGAAAGTTATTTCAGATCCGCTACCCACCCGGAATTTTAAATTTGGATTCCCATTAGTTTTCATTGCACTTCACCCAAATATAGCACACACTTTGTGCACTATCTGTTCAGTACATAGTCCATACACAAGGTCTCAGTAAAGTTCTTGTTGGACCCCTTCCAGACTACACGCGTTTTGCGCTACCTTCTACACACTTTGTTCGCCCATCATGTCTCAAAGTTATTTCAGAGCTGCACCACTCTATTAACGCAGTCTAGTGTTTGAAATTCATCCCGATGACGCGTCACGTTCTCACACTTATGCGTAGTAACCACATGACCCCCGGCCGGCATTTCTAGCATGTTTGGGATTAGCACGGCAGCATTCGGGCCGCGGACGATCGTAATGCAGGTCAGGAGAGGGACAACTCCAGAATACTAGTAAGTGTGTGTGTGTGTGTGTTTGTGAGGGAGTCTGTCCCGTGACTTGAGCTGACGTTTTTAGCTATATTAACTAACGGCCACATGCATCATTGTTGCCGTTTGCGATTTCTTAATTGCGAAAATTAAGGAATCGCAATTAAGAAATCGCAAAAGGCTTTGCATTAGGAATCGCAATTTTATTTGCGATTTCTTAAATTTCCTTAATTGCGATTCACAATTTGCGAATCGCAATTAAGGAATCCCTTGCCATTGATTGCTATGGGCCTAGAGGCCCATAGGAATGAATGGGAAGTCAATTTCAATTTGCGATTAGCAATTTGCGAATCGCATTTTGAAAATGCATTTTCAAGGGTGCAGGGTGGGTCCGAAGGACCCCCCCTGCCCCCCTGAAATATAACTTTAAGTGCATTTTTCACACACACATGCCCTAAGGGCATGTGTGTGTGTAAAATGAAACTTTCAAAAATGCACTTTTGTACATTTTTGAAAGTTTTCGCAAATTACCATGAAGGTCAACTTCATGGTAATTTACCTCTCCCTATTTGCGAATTCGCAAATTGAAAATGTTCATGCATTGCATTTAAGAAATCTCAAATTGCGATTTCTTAAATGCAATCGCAATTTTAGAAATCGCAACATGAATGCGATTTCTAAAATTGCGAATAACGTGATGCATCCCAATTTTGTCAATTGCGTTCGCAAATGGCCGAAAATTGCGATTCGCACCGTTTGCGAATGCAATTGACAATGATGCATGTGCCCGTTAGACTCTTACATTTTAATCACAATGTCTATTTCTTTTTTTTTTTAAATAGTTTACTTTTTAAA
This sequence comes from Lissotriton helveticus, assembly GCF_964261635.1. Taxonomy (NCBI): domain Eukaryota; kingdom Metazoa; phylum Chordata; class Amphibia; order Caudata; family Salamandridae; genus Lissotriton; species Lissotriton helveticus. Next base: position 935,081,392 of record NC_136061.1, on the reverse strand, counting down.
AATTTAGTGTCCTTTTTTGGTCTCGGGCCTAGCGTACACTGCGCACGCAGTGTCGCGCAGCGCAAGCCTTTTCTGGGCGATTTGAAAATGGACCTTGCATTCCACAACGCTCGTGCCGCTGTGGAATCCAAAGTCCAATTTCATTGGCCTTTGGGTGCGTGCTGTTTTTAAACAGAACACCCAATAGGCCATATGCGGTCGCATAGCTCCGCCCATGGCCTATTGGTGTCTGTTACGCGCACCAGAGGCCATATGTTTTGAATTATCGCGCCTTGACAGCCGTGATAATTCAAAATATATGCTCGCAGTGGCACGCGTGCACCACAAGCGGGCATTTTTTTTTTTACAATACGATCGCTTTCGCGATCGGTTGAAGTGCCGCTTGTTTTTTGGTGAGGGGGAGCCATGTGTAGTGCCCATCTGAGTCTGACATTATCTCGCATTAGGCATGAACTCCTGGCATCTCTGTTTTTTGTCACACTTCCAGGCCTCACATTTTTTGTTGACATTCTAACCACACGCTTCCCTGTACAAAGCCCAGGATCGGAGGCTCGAGGGTTTATGGGAGACTTAAAACGCGGCAGTCCCGGGGGTCTTTGCTTCCCCTGCCGCTTTGGCAGGGCCCACCTGCCGCCGGCGCAGCCGGGCCTTGTCCCCTCTAGTGATGTACTTGTCACCAGTGCTCGAACACCCCCGGTTACACACTCGCTGGTGAACAGTGAGCTCCGATCTGGACGGGAGGGGGGCGACCCTGTGATATTCGAACAAAGCTGCTGCCCCCCACATTCCCCCTGCAGCCGGGCCGTCTCCCCTCTTGTGATGTACGTGTGACCACACCTGTGCTGGGACCCCACCCGTCACACAGTCGCTGGTGAACAGTGAGCTCCGATCTGGACAGGAGGGGGAGACCCTGTGAAATACGAACAGAGCTGCTCTGCCCCCAGACGGGCTGTGTCCCCTCTTGTGATGTTTGTGTGCATCACACGGGCTGTGTCCCCTCACTAGTGCTGGAAGCCCACCTGTCACACACTCGCTGGTGAACAGTGAGCTCCGATCTGGACGGGAGGGGGCGACCCTGTGAGATACGAACAGAGCTGCTGCCCCTCACACTCCCCCTGCAGCCAGGCCGTGTCCCCTCTTGTGATGTACTTGTGACCTCACCAGTGCTCAAACCCCACCCATCACACACTCACTGGTTAACAGTGAGCTCCGATCTGGATGGGAGGGGGCGACCCTGCGAGATACGAACAAAGCTGCTGCCCCCCCCCGCGCAGCCGGGATCGTCTCCCTTGTGATGTTTGTGGTGATATCACCGGCTGGTGACCTGTAAACTCCACCCCCACGCGTGACCGTCTGAGATGTGATCAGAGCCGTATTGCAGCACCCACTCCCCCCCGTGAAGTTTGCTTGATCCCACCAGGTTCACCACTCACTCATTCCGGGATCGATCCGCGAGAGGCGATCCGGGTGGTATTGGCATCTAATGAAGTGATCGTTCGATCCTTCAGGGGCTGTCGGGGACGGTTGGATGCAATGAGGCGAGGGTGGGGGGAATAAACCCCAGGAAAAGAGGTCTGTGTAGGGGAGGGGGGCAGGGAGGTTTCAATATCTATAGCGCCAACTTCGGGTCCCATCACAGGCAAAATGCTGCCAGCCTCCCGCCTTCCACCTCGAGTACAGAGCCCTATGGCCATATACGTACATGTCTCTGTTGGGAATATACATACTCCTTTTTTTCCTGTAGGGTACCTTTTGATTGAGACCAGCTGAAAGCTCCTCTAGCAAAATGCAGGGCATCTCTGAAAGCGCGAGCATATACAAGGAACTCAGCCTACCGTTTTGAAAAGTGCTCGCCACCCAAAGTATCTGTATTGTTTTTGTCTACCTGTGAGTTATGTTTTTAGGTGACTTGGAGTTGGTTTTTCCTTTGAGAAACGACACCTCCTGTTTCTGGTAGTCTATGACCTGACCATTTTTCTTTAATTTGCATTCAACACGAAGGTCTATGCATGTTGTATGGTTTCTAGTCAATCTATGATATTCAACAGCGACCAATTTTTTTCCTGTAGGGTATCTTTTGATTGAGAGCAGCTGAAAGCTCCTCTAGCAAAATGCAGGGCATCTCTGAAAGCGAAAGCATGTGCACGGAGCTCAGCCTACCGTTTTGAAAAGTGCTTGCCACCCAAAGTATCTGTGTTGTTTTTGTCTACCTGTGAGTATTTCTTTTCATGAAGCCCTAGTGTATAACCTCAAATCCAAGTTTACCTTTTGAGAGTTCTATACTTGACATTTCTATCAATGAACATGTTAAGTATAAAACAAAAAGCGCTATCTTCCAGGGCTGCAGCCCTCCTTCCCTCTCGCGCCTTCTACCCCTCTGCTTCTCTTGCCTCAATCCTACCCCTCCCTAACCGCCTGTCCCACCCCAGCCCCCGCACCGGTCACCACCACCCTTCTCCCTCTATCTCTCTTCAGCACCTTCTCTGCAACCCGTTCCCTCACCACTGATTTCACTTATCCTCCCTCCCCCCGCCCTTTGTGCGATCTACACTGCCCCTTTCCACTCACCAGTTCCATGTCCCTGTCTCCCGCCTGCCCTGCTCTTCACCACAAGCCGTATCTTATTCCTCTTTTTCTACCCCTATCTTCTCCAGGATAGAAGAGACCATCTACCCTATTGCACATTTTCCGCCTCACACCACCTTTTCTTTTTTTATTCTGCCTGTCTGTCCCTCCCCCGCCCGTTTATATTTCTGCGCATGTTTTTCTCCCTATTATAGGCCTGCTCTGCCCATTCCCGTCCTGTTCCTCCCTGTCCCCTCCCCTCACTTCCCTATTTGGCCTTCTCTGCTCTCCTGGATGCACAATTTCAGCCCTATCGGGTTCTTTCCCCGCGTGCCGCTCTCCCTTCTAGTTGTCCTTGCCCTCTCCCGCTCTGTAAAAGGCACCCACCTTTCTGAGACACAGCCTCTCCACCTGCCAATGCGCTTCTTCTCGTTTTCCAGTTTCCGTGTTCTTCCTTCCCTTTCCACGCCTTAAGCACCCCCTCTCATTCCGATAGCACACCTCTATCTTTCCCGTATGTTTCCTCTCTCCACCTTTTCTCTAATTTCACTTCATTTTTTTTTATTCTACCTTCTTAATTCCCTTTTATGTTGCTAATGTCCCCATTAGCCCCCGCCCCATTTCAAAGCCGCTCGTGTCCCTGCCCTTTCCCCTAGTTAACTCTCCCCTCCAGATGCCTCTCCTCTCTGCCCCTGCGTTGTGTCATGCCTCTCCTCTATGCCCCTGGGTGGTCACCTGCCTCTCCTCTCAGTCCCTGCGTTGTCCTGCCTCACCTCTCCCCCCTTGAATTGTGTCCTGCCTCTCCTCTCCGCCCCTGCATTGTGTCTTGCCGCTCCTCTCTGCCCCTGCATTGTCTTGCCCCTCCTCTCTGCCTCTGCATTGTGTCTTGCCTCTCCTCTCTGCCTCTGCATTGTGTCTTGCCTCTCCTCTCTGCCCCTGCGTTGTCCTGCCTCTCCTCTTCGTCCCTTGCGTTGCGTCCTGCCTCACCTGTCCCCCCCTTGCGTTATGTCCTGCCTCTCCTCTCTGCCCCTGCGTTGTGTCTTGCCTCTCCCCTCTGCCTCTGCGTTGTCCTGCCTCTCCTCTCTGCCCCTGCGTTGTCCTGCCTTACCTCTCTGCCCCTGCGTTGTCCTGCCTCTCCTCTCTGCCCCTGCGTTTTCCTGCCTCACCTCTTCCCCCCTTGCGTGGTGTCCTGCCTCACCTGTCCCCCCTTGCGTTGTGTCCTGCCTCTCCTCTCTGCCCCTGCGTTGTCTTGCCTCTCCTCTCTGCCTCTGCGTTGTCTTGCCTCTCCTCTCTGCCCCTGCGTTGTGTCTTGCCTCTCCTCTAAGGCCCTGAGTTGCCCTGCCTCTCCTCTCTGCCCCTGCGTTGTCCTGCCTCTCCTCTCTGCCCCTGCGTTGTCCTGCATCTCCTCTCTGGCCTTGCGTTGTCCTGCCTCTCCTCTCTGGCCCTGTGTTGTGTCCTGCCTCTCCTCACTGCCCCTGCATTGTGTCCTGTCTCTCCTCTCTGCCACTGCGTTGTGCCCTGCCTCTCCTCTCTGCCCCTGCGTTGTCCCCTGCCTCTCCTCTCTGCCCCTGCGTTGTATCCTGCCTCTCTGCCCCTGCGTTGTATCCTGCCTCTCTGCCCCTGCCTTGTATCCTGCCTCTCCGCCCCTGCGTTGTGTCCTGCCTCTCCGCCCCTGCGTGGTGTCCTGCCTCTCTGCCCCTGCGTTGTGTCCTGCCTCTCTGCCCCTGCGTTGTGTCCTGCCTCTCCTCCCTGCCCCTGCGTTGTCACCTGTCTCTCCTCTCTGCCCCTGCGTTGTGTCCTGCCTCTCCTCTCTGCCGCTGCGCTGTGTCCTGCCTCTCCTCTCTGCCCCTGCGTTGTCACCTGCCTCTCCTCTCTGCCCCTGCGTGGTCACCTGCCTCTCCTCTCTGCCGCTGCGCTGTGTCCTGCCTCTCCTCTCTGCCCCTGCGTTGTCACCTGCCTCTCCTCTCTGCCCCTGCGTGGTCACCTGCCTCTCCTCTCTGCCCCTGCGTTGTGTCCTGCCTCTTCTCTCTGCCCCTGCGTTGTCCTGCCTCTCCTCTCCTCTCTGCCCCTGCGTTGTAGAAGACCTGGCACATGTTACTTGAGGCACACTAGTGTGGTGGTGTTAAAGACAGAGGCACTGCTTTCAGAGTCTTTGCCTCCTAAGGGGGACCCCAATCACATGCCAGCTCTTTCACAGGAGTGCAACATTTCCATGCTCTCCCATCTGACCAAAGCTTCCATTCCAGACGACAGACCCCAGTGTCTCACAGAGGATCACACAACACCAAACAGACACACACCACACAGACACACACCACACAGACACACACCACCACACAGACACACACCACCACACACATAAGACCACACACCACACAACACACACACACACACCGCACACCACACCACACACACCCCACACAACACACACACCACACACAGCACACAACACCTCACACAACACCTCACACACACACAACACTACACAACACCACACACAGCACCACACACACACACACCCACCACTCTACACACACAACACCACGCACTCAACACCACTCACACACACAACGCACACACACCACACACACACACCACACACACACCACCAGCCTTCGGTGCACACTTTCAACAGGCACACACAACACCAGCCGTCCCTGCACGCTTTCACCAGGAACACACACACACACCACCAGCTGTCAGTGCACGCTTTCACCAGGCACACACACCACCAGCCATCTGTGAGTGAGAGTGACTGCAGAGTGAGAGTGACAGCATGAGTGACAGCAGAGTGAGCGTGCAGGGTGAACATTGTGTGAGTGTGCAGGTTGAGCAGTGTGTGAGTGTGCAGGGTAAACATTGTGTGAGTGTGTAGGGTGAGCAGTGTGCGAGTGTGTAGGGTGAGCAGTGTGAGAGTGTGTAGGGTGAGCAGTGTGAGAGTGTGTAGGGTGAGCAGTGTGAGAGTGTGTAGGGTGAGCAGTGTGAGGTGTGTAGGGTGAGTAGTGTGAGAGTGTGTAGGATGAGCAGTGTGAGAGTGTGCAGGGTGAGCATTGTGTGAGTGTGCAGGGTGAGCATTGTGTGAGTGTGCAGGGTGAGCATTGTGTGAGTGTGCAGAGTCAACATTGTGTGAGTGTGCAGGGTGAACATTGTGTGAGTGTTCAGGGTGAACATTGTGTGAGTGTGCAGGGTGAACATTGTGTGAGTGTGCAGGGTGAACATTGTGTGAGTGTGCAGGGTGAACAGTGTGTGAGTGTGCAGGGTGAGCAGTGTGTGAGTGTGCAGGGTGAGCAGTGTGTGTGTGTGTGTGTAGGGGCAGTGTGTGAGTGTGCAGGGTATGAAAGCTCGAACTAAGTCCACCACCCACACAAGACCACACACATAAGACCACACACACACACACCACCACACACGCACCACCACACACTCACCACCATACACACTCACCACCACCACACACACTCACCACCACCACACACACTCACCACCACACACACACTCAACACTACACACACTCACCACTACACACAGTCACCACTAAACACACTCACCACAACACACACTCACCACCACACACAACCACACACACAACCACACACACACCACCAGCCATCAGTACACGCTTTCACCGGGCACAAACACCACCAGCCGTCAGTGCACGCTTTCACCGGGCACAAACACCACCAGCCGTCAGTGCAGGCTTCCACCGGGCACACACCACCAGACATCAGTGCACGGTTTCACCAAACACACACACACCACCAGCGCACACTTTCACCATGCACACACAACACCAGCCGTCAGTGCACGCTTTCACCAGGCACACACACCACCAGCCGGCAGTGCACGCTTCCACCAGGCGCACACACACCACCAGCCATCAGTGCACAATTTCTACAGGCACACACACCACCAGCCATCAGTGCACACATCAATTGTTAACGCATCCACAATTAACTATTGTAGCAATCGCAATATGGTGCACTTTACTTTTACACATATTCATCTAAAGCGCAGCATGCCACCATTGCTACAATTCCAATCTAACCCACATAATTCCACTACACACCACATGCAAACACTCCATAACACATGGATGAAAGACATTGCAATTTACAATGCCATTAGCTCTAACTCAAATAAATCCGAGACCTATTGCATTTCCAATGCTTGTTTACTTTGTCTTATTGTAATGGTTTTGAGTAACCACACAAATAAATGTATTCCTTCATTCATTCATTCCCTTTCAAGAGGCCCGCCTGAGTGTGCTGGAAGCCAGAAGGTGATCGGACCTCTCTATGCAATAGACTGAATGGCCTGACATTAAGAGATTGTCAAACGTCACCACGGGTAAGTGAACAAGCCCAGTAAACTGTTAGCTTGGGTATTGAAGAGGGAGACAATCATAACTCTGGTGCTTGCTTTACGTCCCCCAGACTGGTCGCTGGCGGCATCACAGGAGGATATCAATTCCAAATTCCATGAAAATCTGCAACAGATGTACCAGTCCACGGACAATGCATTGGTTGAAGCTAGGAACCTCTTTCCTACGACTGGAACTTTCACAGGTCCCGAGATCACTAGGGAGAAACTAGAAACAGAAATTATGTGGAATAATTGCAAGAGGCATTGGTAAAGATGTCAAGTAAAAAAAACCCAGGTGGGAATGGGTAACAAGAAGAACTTTATCAAACTTGCTCCCACATACTCACTGAAAGGTTATTAGAAGTCTGCAAGTAAGCTAAAAAGAGTGCTGGTCCCTACCCCCATGATGAGGATGGGTGTGATCATGCAGGTGCTAAAGTGAGGCAGGGGCCTGGCAGATCCCACTTCCTACAGACCCCTGACAATGCTTAATTCAGACACTAAGGTGATCTCCAAAATAATAGCAAGACGGCGGAGATCAGTGGTGGGGAAAATAGTACATGAAGATCAATGTGGATTCATCCATAGCCATGAACCTACACAGACTGTTCCATATCCTACATTCAGTGAAAAATAAAGAAGACTGGCTTGCCCTCGTGTCAGTAGACATTACCAAGGCATTTGACACGCTGGACTGGATATATCTGGAGGTCGCCTTCCGTGGCTGGGTGCAATTATTGTACATGGACCCCCGGCTAGCCAGGAGTAGGTGAATGTTTCTGGAGAATGGGGTGTGTAGCACTCTCTGCATGCGTCGGGGGGTGCCCGCTCTGGCTGCTCGTCATTTTGGCCCTTGAGCCATTGGCAATTCAACTCCGGCGGGATTTGGATAACTGAGGTATCAAGATCAGAGATTCCACGCATTTGATTTCAAGTTATGCTGATGATGCTCCATTTTACATGATGCATCAGAAGAAATTGGTCCAGAGGCTACTGAGCTACCTGGATAGGTTTGATAACCTCTCAGGCTTGAGAGTTAAACACAAAAATCCTCTTGTTTCTGCTGGGGAATCTGACATGGTGCCCTATGACCCAACTGCCTGATTTTTGGCTCTGTTGGGACGTAGACCCGTTCAGGTACCTTGGGATTATGGCGATCCTGACAGTAGAAACCAGTCTTAAGTACGATATGGGGACGGTCCTGGAGGGATTACACTACTCAGTACGGTTTTGCAACACACCACTTTTATCATTTCTGGGAAGAGTAACGGTGGCCAAGACGGTTTTCTACCTCAATGCCCTGATGTAGTGAAGAATTCTCTATCCCCACTGCCCCTTGAAACATAAAACACTACACAAACTTCTGATATCATTGGTATGGGTGGGGAAATGAACCAGAGTTGCCTTAGCCACACTCAAACTGGACCAAGAGGAGGGTGGGCTGAGTCTATTGGACATGGTAAGCAGCACACATACATTTGGCAAAATGAGCCATGGAGGTGAACAGCTGGGAGAAGTGTCTACTACGTGGAATCTGCTGAGGCACCTCTTTAATGGAATTACTGATGAGCATGTCAAGGATAGCTGGGCAGTATCCACACATAGTAAGGAACACAGCTGTATATCTGCGATAGACTTGTCAAAAGAGGTGGCCACCATTTTCTGGTCATTGTAGCATGGAAGGTGTTACAACCCTTTACGGGCATACGAACAGGCATGTCACTTGCATGGTGGAGGCACACAGGATTTTTGCCTCAGGTTAGATGATCTATATCCTGAGGAAAGATTTATCAACTTCCATGAGGCACAGGAGACGTTATGAGTGGAATACGTATGTTTTTGCAGTATGCTAGGCTTGTATAGACTGCCAGAGAGATCTTGACTGACTTCCCAATACTCCTCCACAGACAGACACCCTTCAGACTATCCTTGATCTAGGAACAAGAAGACACTTAGCGTTTCAGCTCTATAAAGCCTTAAAAGCAGACAGGGTACAAATGGCTTGCAACCAGAGCGGTCTGGACAGGACGAAATAGAGGAACCAATCACCGATGAGAATTTAAATAAGACCAGTGCCCTGGTAAAGGGGGTATCTATAAACGCAAGGTACAAATTGATTCACTTCAACTAGCTTCACTGCACATATCTCAAATCTATTATGAAGAGCAGAATCTATCTTGCCCACCTGTCAGAGATGTGGATAGGGGTGCGACACTTTAATGCACCTAGTGTGCCTCTGCCCAGGAATATTGGCATATTGGTGGGAGGTGATGGCAAGTGTGGAAAGCAATGGGCCTGTGGGTTGATTTGTCACTGTGTGCTAGGAGTATAGACGAAGACAAAAAAACAGGGTCTGCAGTTCAATTTCCAACAATAAGCACTCCTATTAGCAAAAAGTTGGAAAGAGATGGGTTGGTTGGTTCTTTGGGTCAAGGACACTACTTACAGGGCACTGGCTGAAAAAGCACATTAAATGAACCTGTACAGACGAAAACCTGGCAGACGACTTAGACAATTGGACAGCAACTTTGGGTGCATTTGAAGGGGAGCATACAGCCAGGGGTCCGCTTTCAAGGCTCAGATGAAGGGAGCTAGCCATGGTCTTGTTTGATAGAGCTTAGCGGTGGCTAGGCAGTGGGCATCCTACTGAGGAACCTGGCAACGTCCACGGACTACAAGACACATGAAGCTTCAGCTATTATGTATGGCACGGGTGGGAGGCGCCTCAACGGTTGGCACTGTAGACTAATGTATTCCGAGATTAAGGAGGTGCATTAACCGTCATGTAGAATTGTAGTGCAGATTACACTTCCAGTAAGACTTTAGTTAAAACTAACATTAAAATTAAGCTTTGCATCAAAATGTGTGCTCCCGCACAAGCACAATTGACCCCCAAATAAACAGGTGTATACGCAAATGCAGAAGTTCAGCCATCATATTGTTCTATTTGACAAATGTACTGCCATTTCGCTACAGAACATTCAGCAATAAAGCCCCTTGCTGGGATGATAGGGACATCTTTATTTATTTATTTGAAAAGTTTTATAGAGCGCGAACAAGATCCTTGCGGATATCAGAGAGCTTTACATTAGATGAAGAAAATTGTATAGGACAAGAAAGCTAGTAGAACAAATACCATAACAGGTTACATAACAAATACCTAACCAATTGAGCGACATAAAGCAAAGCAATAAGGTTCGAAAACATTTGAGTCCGGGTGCGACATGCCACTGTCAAACACCATGGTTGGGTTGACAAGTTGGACCCTTGTCCGAATCAGGCATAAGGAGTGGGTACGATCGATCACAAAAAATCCGTAGTCTGTGTTCAGATGAATTTAGTCATAAGAATCGCTTTTACTTCCTTTTTGAAGGATGCAGTGGAGGGATTCAGTCTTGTTTCAGGGGAGAGGGCATTCCATATCCTAGGCGCCATTCCTGCTTGCTGAATCTTTGTGGCTTCAGCATTAGGTTATCTGCACTACGAGTGGATCTCATGCCACCAGATATTGTCAGTTTCTGTGTGAGATGGCTGGGTGTATTGTAATGTAAGGCCTTATGTGTCATGCATGGTATTTTCAGATGAATTCTGGCTTCAAATGGTAGCTAGTTCAAGGCTTTGAGGTCTGGGGAGATGTGGGACCTTCGTTTCAAGCAAGTGATGAGTCTCACTGCAGCATTAATAGAAGCTCTTAGGGGAGCTGTGGTAGCTTTGGGGAGGCCACAAAGAGAGACACTTCCATAATCAACCCGCGGGATAACTAGAGCTTGAACTGCCTTGCTGTAGAAAGACGGACAAAAACAAAACTGCTCGGGTCACAGAATGTGGATCAGACAGTCACAAGCAAGGACGGCCACAAACATAATAGGAACACATGATAGAAATGTAGATATATTTATTTGTACCAAAAACACCTTACACAGCAAAATCTTCCTTTAACGTTTTAATCTTAAGAACAAGATTATAGTCTGAACATGGAGTGATTTCTCTCCAATGCTCAGGACAGCCAAAAGTGACAACAAAGCTATGAGAATAACTGCAATTAACATGACATATTCTGGGTCCAGCAAACTCGGGACAGGACAGATAGAACATGCCCATCTCAGATGTCCCCTAAACACCGCTCCAAGCGCCCTCAATTACTGCTTCGATGGAATGACAAACAAGAACTAACAGAACGACAAATAGGAACTAACATATGGATAGAAGGCCTGGTCCAATAGTACTTTGGCATAACTTCCAGCAGACTATGGATTTGTTAAGGCAGGTTTTAACCTCGCCCCTTGACATCAACATCCTCCAATACCTGTGCAGACTCCTTCCCTTCCATGGTGTGTTGAACTGTGCATACAAAAGAGTTGGTTGCCTCATACCCTACTAGGGAGATAACAGCTACCGAATCACAGCGCAATAGAGGGCCTGCCGGTCTGCACCAGCACTTGAATGAGTTACGCCCTATAGTCTGGATGTCTCTGCAAGGGTTCATTGCTAGATTCCATCACACCACATTTTATTAAAGCTTTAATGAGAAAATCCTCAATCCTGGTTTTCCCCACTCTCCACTCTACACCCAGAGTGCATAACGCAGAGACAGCTCTCACTTGGTGCACACTTCACTTCAGCACTCAAGACCTGGGGTTCCATACTCATGGAAGTGTACGCAAGCAATCTGGGACAGAGAACAAATCCTGCAATGTGTTTCTACCTGAAAAGAGGAGTGCGATCAGGCCTGAGTAGAACAGATGTTAAGGCATATCATTGCATTAGAGAAAAGCGAGGGAAAATTACAGTAATCTGGAGATCTGAGCAAAAATTAAAACTTTGGTGAAATAAGAAAAAAAACACAAATAAGAGCACTTAAGGGGGTTGGAGGTGAAGATGTACTGTGCCAAGAATAGAAAAGAGGGGGGGGGGGCGAAATCACAGATCACTCAAGATATGTTTGGGAGAAATCACAGGGCCCCAGAACACTTGGGCCACATGTGGGACAAATCAAACGGCCCCAGCAAAGAATACAAGAAAAGCTACACTCAGCAACCACATGAGCAGTGCATTGGGGAAGTCACAAACAGAACAGGCAGAGGAAATCAGTGTCTTCTGCTGAAAAATGTGGGACAGACATTGCAGACATGATATCCAGCTGCAACTAAAATCAGAAGACTAGAGAAGGTGTAGACACCCAAGTAGTGGATTCACAGTGCTGGACACCATTACTTCATGTCACATTATTTCCCATGTCCTTAGAAGGGGTTTCAATCCGATTGTTCCATTTTTTGAGGGACCATTCATTTAAGAAAGAATCACACCAGTGGCGACGAGAGCGATGATGAGAACGATGATGAGGAGCGGGGTAAGCACAAGGGCTGCAATGTTCAAGCCCTTCGCAGTCGAGCTGTAACTCCGGGCACCATTCATGTCCCCCACAACCTTTCGGTCCCGTGTCTGGGAAAAGAGGAAAGCAGTTAGAGCCGCAAATACAAACAAAGTAAATCAAGAACACTGGCAATGAACAGGCCGGTGGATGCTCAGCCAGGCATTAGTGCACTGAAGTTTACATTAACAGGATGGGTATCCCAGCAGTGCTGCTCGGGAAGAGGATACTAGCTCTTTGAATGGTGTTGAGTTGATCGGAGGAACCGCCACGGCTTTACCCCAGCTAACCAGTAGTAAAGTGCTGGTGTGCCCCTTTCAACATGATAAAATTGGTGTTCAGTGGTGGAATCCAGGACTTGTGTTCCGCAGAACCACTCAGTGATTTAAGTAACAAGCAAAATTCCCTTTTCAACGGGACTCCAAGGGTTCATATTAACCCTGACAAGGACTGTAACTATTCTTTGTGTGTAGTCACTCACCCCAATTAATAATGCAATTTCTTACACATTTGGAACTTTGCTTCCGAAGCACTTTAATCACATCTATTTTTTTTTACCACAGATCATCTAAGCACTCAAGCAAAGAGTGAAAGCAGAACTTGAAAAAATGCAGTACGGGTTCACCGAACTGGATTGTCAGTTTATTCAAACCTGTCTTTTTCTCTGAGTCCCAGGGCACTCGATGACTACTGGGAAGCATCTGTGTTGTACACCTCTGGTTTTCAAAAGTCTCAGAAATTACTGCCACATAGGTGGATAACTTTATTCTCTAAAGACACCAAGGGGATATGTACAATGAAGTGACGGAACATGTTGTTAGCCTCCTTGGCTTAACGACATGCTCCGCCACTTCGGAAACGCAAGGCTGCACCAGATTGACAAGAATGTGGTGCAGCCTTGCGTTTCCCCCTGCGATTGTGCGAAGTTTAACAACTTAGCACCAACGCAGGCACCCTTGCACCAGAGTGCAAGTGTGTCTGTGTGCAGGGGAGGATTGGTTATGTGTAGGAAGATGTCCCGTCCTGCACATAAACAATCCTAAAATGCCATTTTGTAACTTTCATATGTGCTGCTTCATGCAGCACATATGAAAGTTACAAATAGGCATTTTTTAAAAAGGTTTGTTTATGTACAGGAAGGGACACCTTCCTGTACATACACAAACTATGGCACTTTGCTTTTTCAATGTGTGCTGCATAAGGCAGCACACATGGAAAAAGCATAAGGCAACACACATGGAAAAAGCAGAAAGGAGGAGAAATAATGCATTTCTTCTCACTTCGCCAACTTAAGAACCGGATTTTCCTGGTCTTCATACGCGACCCTTGTACAGAGGGGGCAGCATCAAATTGCAGTGGAACGCCCTCAACAACACCCACTGCATGCCCCTTTCACACCAAGCATAGACTGAAAGGAGGCCTTATGTACAAGACGTTAGGTGGCTTAAATCTGCCTTGTACATAAGACATGACTCCTATTGCCAAGGAAACGTTACAAAAAAGTGACGTTCCCGTGGCGATAGGGGCTTGTACATACGCCCCCTGGTTTCAATACCCAATGTTTACTCTAGCAGATATAAGTTGTTTTGGAACAGACACAGTGAACAGAAATCCCACACAAACTTCACTCGTACCGAAGATATTACTTTTAAATTAACAGTCTTTAATTACACACAGCGGCGGCCAGCAGCAAATAAAACTGGTGCGGAGAAAATGTAACCCACTGACAGGCATTGGTTAAAACAAAAAAAAACGGGGGCGTGGCCAGGTGCCAGCGAAAATGGCCGCTTAGATCGGAGCTCCGCCGAAGCGTAGCCTGAAACCTCAATAAATCTGCTTCAAATCCGGCATTGTGTACACTAACGAGGCGGGGACGGCTTCGTGAGCCCCCGCGGCACCGTTGGGTGGTCCCCTGGCATTACGACTCCTTCCGACGCCATTGTGTTGCGGTGCCACACGGTGGGACCTGTGAGAACCAGGGGGCGGGGCTGCGTTCGCCGGCCTCAACACCTAACTTGAGGTTCCGGCTTCGAGGTCCTCGACGGAGCAGAGGAACAGACTTGCGGCCAGACGGCGGATACACCGGGGGTCCTACGATGAGGCGGCAGACAGCACGGGGAGCGCACTGGTCCGGGAGTCTCCTGGTGAGGGTGAAAAACGCCGCGGGGCCCTGGGCCAGGCCCGAAGGTCGACCTCCCCTAACTTGAAGGCGCAGCGTGGTGGGGCAGCCGACAGAGGAACTGCTTCCCCTCTGGCTGTAGACGTGGCGGCAGGGCTGTCAGAAGGGGCGCCTGCCCAGCAGAGGTGAGAGCAAACCACATTCCAGGGCCTCCATCAGCCTGACAGCGATGAGACCAGGAGCGCCAAGATGTGCATGGAGGACAACTGAAGGTGGGAAAGCTTAGGGCAGCGCAGGCCTGGCGGGGTCCATGCTCGATGGGGCAGCGCTAGACGAGTGGGAAGTGCCCTTAAAACACTGCTGCGCAGTCTGCTGAGTACCCCGCGGACCGCTGCGGCCTTCACTACTGTGGACGGCGCTGGGGATACATTTGATTGGCAGACTGTGGGGCCCACGAAGCGTGGAAGGAATAGCCTGCGGGGCCTGGCGGCAGATTTGTGTACCAGCTTCCGTTCTAATGCTGAAGTGAATGAAGTGAACGGTGCTGGTCACGCACAATCATCGAGTCTGAGGATAACAGGATTTACAAAGGGCAAGTGACCCAGCGGGCAAATACTTGATGCCAGAAGCGGGGGAGTGAAGCTCCTTGCACACAGAGGAGGGACAGCCAGACAACCCACGGGGGTGGGAAGTCGAGGTTTGAAGTGGTGGCGTGGAGGTAACCGAGACGTTGAGGCATCCTAGTGGCCAGCTCCCGAGCGGTGCCAAGTGGTCCAGATATGCTGCCAACCCATTGACGTCCGGGAGGGCGGCACCCGGAAGTGGGACCGGCACAATGAAGCCCAAAAACACTACAGCGGCACAGACGAACAAGCTAGACAAGTACCCGGTCCGGTTGGTGGCCTCCCAGACCGGGGTGCATCGGGAGGAACGTCCGCTCCCACGGAGCCCTCCCTAACTTCCATCATGACAGCAATTCAAACATTTGGGACCACCATGGAGTCCAAAATCGACAAGATGTCCATTGAGATTAATTTCATCCGCACGGACCTTCACAAGACCTCGGACAAGGCTAGGGCCAATGAGACTGATATCCGGGAACTCCAGGCATCCTCCAAACAGCTTGAGAAGAGAGTCAATGAGCTGGTGCACCAACATCGTCAGGCAGCCCTACGGCTGGAGGACCAGGAAGGAAGGGCCCGCCACAACATCATCCGTCTGGTGGGCGTTCCGGAGGGTTTGGAGGGACCTAGTATGGACCTTTTCCTGGAGGACTTAATCCTTAACCACCTGAAGCCCAAACGCCTCTCCAAAATGTTCACCATCGAAAGGGCGCACCGCTCGCCGATCCCCAAGCCCAAGCCGGGAGCGCCACCACGGACAATCATTGCGAGAATTCTCAACTATAGAGACCGAGACGCAATCCTGCAAACCGCCAGACAAATGGGTGACCTGCCATACGAGAACGCTTTCATCCGGTTTTTCCCAGACTTTACACTTAAAGTGCAACGGCACAGACGCTCCTTTGATGGGGTGAAGGCAGCGCTCCGGGACAAGGGGCTCAAGTATATGATGTTCTTTCCGGTCAAGCTCAAAGTCATATCCGGGGACAAGGCTCTCTTCTTCACGACGCCCACGGAGGTACAGGACTGGTTGGACAGAGGAGTGGCACGGTCATCCGCATCGACAGCTGGAACCAGATGGAGGGATACTCAAGAAAAGTCGCCGGGCTCCAAGGATGGTAGATCAGAATCGGATAAGCTGAGTCAGCGCCCGTGGCGATCAAAATCCGCTAGTCACACGATGGGAGAAGCCCAGAACCGCCAGTGAACTATAACGCATTGAGATACGGCACATATGGCACAGTCATACTCTGCTAGTTGGGGGATGTGGGTAGCAGGGAGGGGAGGCTCTTATTTGGTTTTGTTGGTTATCGCATTTCTGAGGGGAGGTGGAGGGAATGGGTTGGTCACATCGGGCTGCAGTTGGGGGGGACGTTTTGGAATGGTCACACAGGGATTGTTCACATGGTCGGCAATATTGGACATCACAGGGAGAACGACACAATGATACACGCTGATGGCTATGAAGTGGGATAAAAGCCTCACGGTGATTAGCTGGAATGTCAATGGGTTAGGGGACAAACTTAAAAGGGGAATAGTGCTTCAATTTATTAAAAGACACCTCCCGGATGTGATCCTCCTGCAGGAAACCCATCTTATAGGGAACACTTGCCCCGCTCTAAACAGATACGGGTACTCACTAGTGATTCATGCCGGATTTACTTCAGGTGAAAATTGCAAAAAACACAGTTGATGGACAGAATGTAGAACAAGGTCATACATTCACCCCAGTACAAAGATCTGGGCCTAAATCCATCGCTTTATTGCACTCCACACCACCCTGGGTTAGACACTGGCTATATGCAAATCAGCTCTGACCCTGTGCCTCATGGGAACAGTCCAGTCCGAACTACCAAGCCATGTCTTTCCCAGACCGGAATCAAGCAACCGAGGACCGGTTTCTGGCTATCAGCCTTCATCAGCCTGGATAGCTTGACTCCAGTGCTGTGGAGAGCCTGGGACTCACGTCTGAGCATACCCAGCACACTCGGGGTGAAAATTGCAAAAAACACAGTTGATGGACAGAATGTAGAACAATGTCATACATTCACCCCAGTACAAAGATCTGGGCCTAAATCCATCGCTTTTTTGCACTCCACACCACCCTGGGTTAGACACTGGCTATATGCAAATCAGCTCTGACCCTGTGCCTCATGGGAACAGTCCAGTCCGAACTACCAAGCCATGTCTTTCCCAGACCGGAATCAAGCATCCGAGGACCGGTTTCTGGCTATCAGCCTTCATCAGCCTGGATAGCTTGACTCCAGTGGTGTGGAGAGCCTGAGACTCACGTCTGAGCATACCCAGCACACTCGGGGTGAAAATTGCAAAAAACACAGTTGATGGACAGAATGTAGAACAATGTCATACATTCACCCCAGTACAAAGATCTGGGCCTAAATCCATCGCTTTTTTGCACTCCACACCACCCTGGGTTAGACACTGGCTGTGGTGATGGATTAAACCCAGATCCGTTGACTGGGGGTGAGTGTTTGAATTGTTCAAATGCTCCGTCCATCATCCCCTTTTGTATCAGATTTACTTCAGGGTCACGAGGGGTGTGGATCCTGCAATGCCATAACTTCCCACTTGCCATTGATCACACTGAGATAGACCATCTTGGCCGCTTTGCGGCGCTCTCGGTGAAGTGGGAGGGGCATAGGCTCAACCTGGTAACAGTCAATATTCCGCCAGGTCTCCAGACTCAGTCGTATCAGGACTTGGGTAGGCTCCTCCTTTCCCTCCCAGAAGAGCACCTCCTAATGGGCGGGGATTTTAACGCAGAGGTGTCGGGGGACTTAGACAGACTCCCTCCCCGAGACATAGTAGTGGGACACATGTGGCTATCCAATCTCCTAGAGGCGTTCGGGTTAATCGACCTCTGGCGCCTTCGACATCCAAACCTAAAACAATATACCTTTTTTTCAGGTCCACATCACACATTTACGCGGATAGACTACATTCACCAGAACATCACCATTCAAGAGATAAGGCACCTAGCGGGAGGGATCTCGGACCACTCCCCGATTTGGGCACACCTTACAGTTGGCAACCAGAGAGTGGGATGTGTGGCGCCGATCAATGCCTGGGTTCTTCGGAATGAGGAGACCAAAAAGAAACTCATTCTCTCAATAGACCAATACTTTCAAGAAAATGCTGGGACTGTGGAATCGCCGGTAGTTCTTCTGGAAGCCTTTAAAATGGGGGGGAAGCCCTCTCCATGATAGAGGGACGCCGCAAGGAGCGAGAAGCGCAGATGGTAACCATGGAAAGCGATCTCCTCACCTTAGAGGGACGGTAGCTCGGCAATCCAGCACCAGATGCAACTTAAAGCAGCAGAATACAAGGCTTTGGCTACTGACGCCTTTAAGACCATTGCAAGAGATAGGGAGGGCCGGCTGTATGACTAAGGGGACAAAGCGGGCAAGTTAATAGCCTGGCTGGACAAAAGAAAACCGGCACAGAGGGTGGTGGCTGAGCTTAGAACTGACTTGGGGCCCTCCTTACCGAGCCCCGTGAGATTGTCGGGGAGTTCGCAGGACATTTCCAAAAAGTGTATAGCAGGGGGTACGATCGTTCAGAGGAGGACTCAATCGATCTGCTGACCGATATCAAAATGCCCACCCTCTCCGATGATGAACGAGAGCAGTTGGAGGCATCACTAAACTCGGAGGAACTCACTAGGGCCATCCATGACCTCCGGTCTGGAAAAGCCCTCGGGCTTAATGGTCTTCCCATCGAGCTCTACAAGCTAAAGCCTGACTGCCTGAGCCAGCACCTAATACACCTGATCGAAGAAAGTAGGGAGCGAGGTCTGTTGCAGAGAGACCAATGCATAGACACAATTGTGACCATTCCAAAGGAGGGGAAACAAAGAATTATGTACCTCTTATAGACCAATATCATTGCTAAACACCGAGCCTAAAATCCTGGTGAAAGTACTTGCTAATAGACTCAAGGCGGTACTCAGCAAGCTGGTGCACCCGGACCAATCGTGATTTATCCCCCACCGCAACACGACGCTTAATCTGCGCCATCTCCATGGAGTAATAGGGCGTTGCCATACGTTTCAGGAAGATGCGGTGGTGGTCTCAGACGCCGCAATGGCATTCAACACGCTTGAATAGCTATATATGATGGCGGTTCTTCAAAAACTGGGTTTTGGTCCAAACTTCATTGGCTGGGTGCGCCTCCTCTACACCGAGCCTCTCGCCCAGGTGGTAGTGAACAATAAAATGTCAGAGGTTTTTACGCTGGGTAGAGGCACGCGTCAGAGGTGTCCTCTTTCACCGTTACTTTTTGCCCTCTCCCTAGAACCACTGGCTGCCTGGATATGACAGGATCTCCCTCTAAAGGGGCTTCGATGGGCTGACGGGTGGGAAGACAGGATTTCGCTGTATGCAGATGACATCCACTTGTACCTCGCGAATCCTCGTAAGTCCCTTAACGTGGCCTTGGACATTTTTACCAACTTTGGGAAGAACTCAGGGTACAGTATTAATTGGGGAAAGTCACTCCTTTATGTTCTCCATGGACCCCCCCCAATAATCCCACGCAGCTGCCCAATCGAGGTGGCCACGGAAGGATTCATGTACTTATTTTTATATTGAAGGAGAAGGCTATCAGATATGAAAAGAATCTCCTGCCACCTCTGAGACGGCTGAAGAGAGACACCATTACCTGAAAGACACTTCAGCTGTCCCTATTGGGTCAGGCTGCGCTATTCAAAATGACGGTGCTGCCACGGTTTCTCTACGCCCTCCAAAATTACCTGGATCTAGGTCCGCATTAATATTTTGCTTCCATCGAGGCCACCCAACGGGACCTTCTGTGGACTGGAACTCCCCGGATATCCTTGCAGAAACTAACGCTGGGGTGGTATGATGGAGGGATAGCCCTCCCAGACATCCGGAAATACTATTGGGCGGTGCATCTTTCTGCCATAAACCAGGGCACTTACTGTGACGGAAATGACCCCGGCTATGGGATGGACAAATGGCTCCTCCCGGGCGTAAACTTCGAGGCTGCACTCTATTCTGGGCCCAACAGATACCCTCTCACAGGACCAACGAAACACTCGGTCCAACTCTGGCATATTGTCAACCAAAAATTAGGATGGGCCAACAAACTTACACTGGCTACCCCGCTATGGGCTTCTGAAAAATTGGGTACACTGAGCAGCACCAAAGGTTTTCACAGCTGGGACCTGATAGGGATATCACACATAAGACCTGTGGGACCCTGAAGGGGTGGTTCCCTTCGCTTCACTCCAGCACACTTATGAATTGGCACACACTGAGCACTTTCGCTATCTGCAGGTGAGGCATTCCCTCCAGGCGAACATCCCACCGGGGACACAGCTCCCGGAATCCTCCCCCCTCGAGGACAGGCTGTTGGATGGCCACCTCCCAGAAAGGGCTATTTCCCTCACATACAAAAATCTGATTAACCATACCCTGAACCCCCTGATGGCTCTTAGGGGGAAGTGGGAGGCAGATGGGCTTGCAATCGACGATGAAGGATGGAGATAGGCACTTGCATCCCCCAAAGAAATAGCAATCTCGGCTAAACTGAGATTGATTTAGTTGAAAATACTGTATCGAGTATATATCTCTGGCACCAGGCTGATGCTGATGGGCCGCAGTGAGAATGGGCTCTGTAGGAGGAGATGTGGGGTTAGGGGATCCTTTTTAAACATAATATAAGAGTGCCCTGTGCTGCAAACTTACTGGAGGCAGGTACACAACTGTATGCAGGAGGTATGGGGGGTGGAACTGCGCCCAGAGGATAAGAGGTACCTACTGAATATCTGGGAGCCCACATATCTCTTGTCCAAAGGCAAAGCATGGGTAACACTAGGATTGGCAATCGCTAAAAGGAACATAGCACGGTTGTGGGGAGCGATAACACCTCTGAAGCTCTGCTCCTGGAAGAGGGATATGGACTGGTGCCTGATCCAAGAAAAGACTGTTTATGTAGCACGGGGCTGCCCCCGGAAATGGGTAGGCATATGGTCCAACTGGAATGATTATCTTGGTCATTTGTGTGAACCCCCCTTATTGCACCCATTGTTCTAATCACAATGTAAAGAACTCTGCAATGATAGTATCCAATGACACTATCTTCCAGCCATGATGTACTTATAATGTATATATGATGATCTCTTTGTGTATTCTGTGATTCCTGTATGTGATGACCACCCAATTTAATTGTGTTGCCAATAAAAAGATTTATAAAAAAAATAAAAAACACAACAACAGCAGTGCCCTAGGCTCAGTGCCAAAGCCCTCAATCATGGTCAGTTTTAAACAGTGTTTATAACAGGCCAGTTAAGGCTGAAGGCACTGTGAGTTTCTCACAGTGCCTGTCAGTGAGTTAATTTTAATTAAAATAAAGAAATAAAAGATTTACTTTCCTATCTCAGCACTCTGTGGCAGTGGTGGTGCCTCCATGAGGGCAAATGAGCGCTGCCCCGCCACTGAAAGTGAAGGGAAAAGTGAAAAGGTAAACATATTTTATTACCATTTTATTTTTCATTCAGGCAAGTAGCAGAGTCTGAGAGAACAGGGAGGAACAGTTGGCACAGTGCACTTCAGTTTAAAGTGCACATGTCTCTTTAGACGGATGTCTTGTGAAAGCCAGCCTGGCATGCGCACTTTAAACACTTCAACCTGTGCTGTCTTAATCAGCTGGGTGGAGAACAAGCACGGGCCTCCAGGGCCTGAAGGAGTGTCATACCAGGGTGCCCTACCGAATCCTGGCACCGCTCTCGTGCTGCCTGAGCAGCATGAGAGTGGCGCCAGGATTGGTAGGGAGGAGTTGAGCAAAGCTTTGGAAGCTTGTTGCCTGTGCTGGATGAGCCACCAAGTTCTACACATCGGATGTCTTTTAAGCCTAACAGTGTTATACAGCTCAAGTAGTAATGCTCTAGAATTTGATTAACCAGTGTATTTAAACTATTTCGCCCTAGAAGTAGAGTTTTCAGTTCTCAAAAACAAAAAACAGACACACCGAGACAAATGTTTGAGGAGAACCCTTTCTGTGTCAGTTTTACTATCATTTGTTTCCAGCCCATGCCCAATGTAACTAAAGATGCCAGATAAAATGGTACAATGTTTCGGGTACAACTATGATATAAGTGCATTTTCTTGCTGTTTTTCAGCTATCCCGTGCGCAGGATATGAACGGTTGTATACGGAACCACGCATGCCATTACCATGCTTTCATTACAACACATGTGCCTTAACCATGCAAAATGTTACCACACTGCTGGGCCCCGGGGGAAGTGAAAGTCTGGTGGGAGAGTTTAACAAGCATTTACAATGCAATGGTTTTGCCTTTGTTAAAGTTAGAGCTATTGGCATTGCTCTTGACATTATTTTTATTTATGTTTTTTTTAACATAAATAAATGGCATTGTCATTTACAATGCCACTAGCTTTATCTATCGCAAATGACACACAAACACACACAGAGCCCCCCCACACACACCCCCACACAGAGCCCCTCACACACAGCCACTTAGAGCCCCCCACACACACAGAGCCCCCCACACACACAGCTACACAGAGCCCCCCACACACACAGCCGCACAAAGCTTCCTACACACACAGCCACACAGAGCCCTCCACACACACCCACACAGCACAAGCAGGCAACAGGGGGACACGGAGGCACAAGCAGGCAACAGGGGCACACAGAGGCACAAGCAGGCAACAGGGGCACACAGAGGCACAAGCAGGCAACAGGGGCACGAAAACGGAGGCACAAGCAGACATGGGTCTCACCGAGCCTCTGCATACTAACTCACAGTTTGAGTTCAAACCCTCACACATTTTCTCAACCTAGCTGTAGAGAACAAAGCTCAAGTGTTAGTAATTGTTTTCCAGTTCATGGACAGGACACTCACTGATCTGCCACTGTGCTCCCTGGCTTCCGATCTGCTAAAACCCACAGCTTTTATAGATGGTGGTAGTGGGAGGAAAGGAATGAGTTCACTGTCTCACATATCCAGGCCAGAGTACAAAGTGTGATCAGACTCTCTCACATTTCCAAGGTTGTGCTTGGGAAAGAATAGGTAACGAGAAACTAGTGTGAGAATTGTACACATCGTAGGGACAATATGGGACCTAAGCTTATTATTACTGTGTAAGAAAACCAGCATTAATCATTCAAACAAACGTGGATTCTAGCCAGGCATAGTACAAATAGTATTGATTATCTAAACTTGTGTTAATGATATAATTATAAACAACTGCGTATGTTAATAATGTATGTCACAGTCAATCGTAAACATCATACCTGATTTACGGTTACTGAATGATGTAGATCAGGGTTCTAACAAAGTCGGTCCTGGAGGGCCGGATCCATGCCAGATTTTTAAGATAACTACATTTTTTCTGAATGGGGATATGAAAAAAATCTGCCATTGATCTGGGCCTCCAGGACCGACTTTGGAGAACGCTAGTGTAGATGAATCTTCCTGGGACCTTGTCTAGGCACTCAACAGGTGTTCCTGGTCAATCATGACCCTGGGCACTAAGTACAGGTTTAACTACCCGACTCTGCCCTAGAGCACTACATTTGGTCTGTCCCCTCTCTGCCACCTGTCAGGCAACCTCCCACTCGCAGCTCTGATCTCGCGGCATGGGAGCACTTTACACCGAACATAAAAGGGGATGGCACAGTTAACACGGACCCGGCGGTCAGAAACAGAGCGAACCACAGAACTGATCATTAAAAACAAGATTGCGGAGAGAGGGAACAAAAGAGGAGGGCAGAACACCCGGAGTGTTGCGGGCAGTGAGAGTCTGAGTAAAGTGTTTGGAGAGGAGAAAGTGTGGTAGCAGCAGAGGGAGGGAACGTGAGTGACAGAACAGGGAGGCACGAAAGGAGAGAGTAGAGAACGGGTGAACAGAGGGGATGAGGGAAAAGGAATGCAGGAGGAGCTAAGGGGGGGGGGGGAATACATCTGCAAAGGCCTAAAGAGGGGCAGGAAGGGGTGGAGTGCGAGAGAGAAAGGAGCGACTGGGGATCAGGACATTGGAAGCTGCAGTGAATAAGAGGTGGGAGGGTAAGTGGGTGACAGTAGAAGCGAGAGCTGCAGGTGGGTAGAGTAGGGAGGTAAGGGAGAAGGTGGGAGATGCAGAAGAGTATGAGGGCGTGAGAGGAGTGAGTGGGACCAGAAGTGGGGGTGATGGGAGGATAGAGTAGAGAGATAATGAAGGAAGGGAGGGCAACAGAACAAGGGGTGGTGAATGCAGAAGAAGGAAGTGGGGCGGGGGAAAGAGGGGAAGGCATGGAACAATGGTACAGCAGCGGAAGGAGTAAAGGGGAAAAGAAGAGGGAAACGCTGGAGTACAGATCGATGGGTCAGGAAGAAAAAGAAAAGCGGAGGAGCTACAAGCATGGACATAATATGCAATAAAGATAATGTGCCTATGTCCCGCTCCAACAGGCGTAGCATGCACGTATTTCTTTTATTTTTACTGTTTTTTATAGTTAAAAAAAAAACTCTTCTCCCCTCGCCGGCTCCTGTGTTGTTACCAAGCTGGTGGCTAAATTGTGCAACCAGGGAAGGAGGGAGGGAAGAGGACTAATCGGGGTAATAAACAATATCAAACCAGCTTCCGCACTTGGAAGTCAGACCTGCTATCTGCATAGGCTAGAGAGATTTGCACACAACATTTACAGAGAAAATAAGGGCACTTTCTGAGACATGAAATAATTGGAAAACTCACAGAACGTAAACAAGCACAGGCAGTGCCACAGGCTTGACACCAGCAGCACTTGAGTACTGGCCGAAGCAATAAAAGAAAAGCCTGCTGCAGCGCAAAACAATGAAAAGGATTACTTTCGGTACACAATGGAAGAATGAGATAAATAAATAAATGTATGACAAATCTGACTAATAGTCTGGAGCTAGTGGATGGATACCTGGAATACATCCAACCCTCACTAACACAGGTGGATGCACATACGGGCTTAGAGGCCCGAACGAATGCCTGGCCTGTGTTGCTGACTTTTGCACTGCATAATGGCAACGGGATAACAATGAGAGTTTTTTTAATCACCTGAATTCTTAATGTTGCATTGGATTGGTACGAATAAAGTTGTTAGTTCAAACCCAACATCATTTATGAGGAGGGGGGGTGGAGGGGCAACCCCCTGCAATTCACCGGTCCCTTCATCTGGGGGCGTAGGTTGATGTTGCCCTACAAGCCAAGCCCCCGGTGCATGCAGCACTGCCTCTGCCTAGCACTCAACCCCCTTCTCGTCGGCTTCACCCTCGCAGCACTCGGAGCCTGTTGTGGTCAGTCGGCTTTCCCGAGTTATCTTCCGCTCGAGGTCGGGTACTGTTTGAGTCGACTCCTCTGTGCCCCTCGACCCCGGCAGCACGACTCGCCCCCTGATGTACGCATCTGTGTTGTAAGTGTTCAGTGTACACGCGGCACCTTGCACATCTGCCGTTTCCTGTCAGAAACCTTCTTGTTCACCAGGCAAAAATCAAAGACAACGGACTGTGTCAGAACTGGGTTTGGAATGTCTTGAATGAAGCAATAGTGAAACATGCAATATGCTTCAAGGAAGCCACGTGCTCTTCTCGTCAGCACGAGCCCTTTCGGAAACGGAGACCAGCAGACCCCCGAGGCCCGGCTCGTGTCTGCACGTACATGCCGGTGCAGGGAACTCCCCGGACAGGGCTCCACCTCTCAGGCCTCCAGAGCAGCAGCCGGGAGCCCGGCCGGAGACGAGGAAGGCGGGGAGGACATGACGAGTGAAGGTAGGAGACAGGGGGAGAGAGGTTGGGGCAGGAAGGCAGGGGAAGAGAGGAGGGGAAAAAAAAAACAAAAAAACAAATCGACTCACCTGCACCTTGCGACGGCGGCACTTCTCCGGTCTCCCTCTTCGGCATGGGAGACCGGCAACGTCGAAAATCTCTCTGGCACTTCTCCGGTCTCCCTCTTCGGCATGGGAGACCGGCAACGTCGACGGCGGCGGTTCCCTCCAGGCCACGGGAGCCCCGCGGGCGCCGCCATACTGCTTGCCGTCTTCCTTCTTCCCCCGGGCTGCGGGGGGCGGGCACTTCCGGCCGGCCGCGCTAGGATTGGCCGGCCGGCCGGCCAGTCACGGGGCGGGAAACGGGGGAGAAGAGACGCAGTAGTGCCGGCAATGCCGGACCAGACTCGGGGGCGTTCCCGGCGTCGCGTGACGTCGGCAAAAGGGAAAGAATGTCAGGAACGCCCCCGTGTCTGGTCCGGCATTGACGGACAGGCCCCTCGTCCAATGGCAAGGCTCCGTTTACGGAGCCAGCCAATCAATGACGAGGGCCGACCCAAAGCACCCTACAGTTCTCAACAGGATTTCGCCTGCGCGAAAAAGCTGCGCAGAGCGCAGCTTTCGCTAGGCAAAACCTAAAAAGGGAGTTGCTGTAGTCCTTTAGGTTTAGGAGACTTCGTAGTCGGTTTGCGGCGGGGGCCACTAGTCGGTTGTGCGGTGTCGGGCTATTGCGTATCATCGGCTGTAGAGGAGCCTGCAGTCATGTCCAACGTAACTGCGGACCAGGTGAGAGAGGCCCTGAGGGTGTTGGGGCGGGCCGGAGGGAGTATCTCCTCCGGCCTGGTGTTCTAGGTGAGGCGTGGGTGGGGCTCGCCCGCACTCTGCGGGCGGCCTCTGCGGGCGTTTCAGCAGCAGTGGTGGCATGTATGGAGGAGCCACCTCTGCCGGGTAGAAGTGCGGCGGGAAGGGGGAGGGGCGCGACACAGCAAGGAGTGGGGAACGGAGGCCGATGGAAGAGCCTGCCTCCGTGCCTGGAAGAGAGTGAGAAAGTGGCAGGAGGGCTTGCGCTGGCGGGGCGCAGAGCTCCTTTGCAGAGGGGAAACTGACGGGATAATGCAGCGGGAGATGCGGGGGGCCCTGGGGAGATTTTGGTGCCGGCGGGCCATATGAGTCAGCAGGCTGGGGGCAAGGGTGATGTGGTGCTGGGCCGGTTGGTGTCTGGGGGAGATGTGCAGGGGGAAGCCAGTGATGGGGGAGGCGGCCTGCGAGGAGGATGTAGGACAGTGGGAGGATGCACCAATAGATCTTTCCAGGGATCTCACCCCTGCTCAGGTGGGGAGTGTGGGGAGGGGCCACAAGGCAGTTTTGGAGGCTAGGGGAAAGGGGGACACCTCATTTAAATGTTTGAGCGCCGTGGGGGCATATGCAGCGTGTGGGGCCTGGGGGAATTGCCCCCCCCTTGCTCCCC
Organism: Lissotriton helveticus; assembly: GCF_964261635.1. Classification (NCBI taxonomy): domain Eukaryota; kingdom Metazoa; phylum Chordata; class Amphibia; order Caudata; family Salamandridae; genus Lissotriton; species Lissotriton helveticus. Next base: position 935,054,106 of record NC_136061.1, on the reverse strand, counting down.
AGGTGGGAGGCCATGGAACTTGAGGACAGGATCAGGGAACAGCGCCTTTTGGTGCAAGAATCAGAGGCGCGCTGGGCTGATTTGGAGGCGGCCAGGGCAGGGGCGGTCTGGGACGAGGAGGCGGTTGGGCCCCCTATGCCCACGGTGGGCGGATCAGGAGGGCAGGAATAGGGCGGACAGGGACAAGTGGGAGCGGGCAGGTGGCAGCGAGGGGGCGGCAAGGGAAGTCAGGGACAGCGGCAAGGCAGACGATGCCGGAGCCGCCCAGGTTAGAGCGACCTAGGGGGTAGAGGGGATCTCAGCTGGCGGAGGTCAGCAGAGGGGTGGTAGGTACGGCGGACGCAAGACTGCCTCTGGACGCCGCCTTGGAGCAGCAAGGGGGCTGGCGGCTGCCTTACCTCTAGTGCGGGAGCGGGCGACAGCATCATGTGTGGTGCGGGGGAGCGGTGATGGAGTGAAGTTGAAGAAGGGTGTGAAGAGAGCGGTGCGAGAGGTTATGTGGAAGCCTGTGGAGGATGAACCTCTGTTGGAGTTGGATTACGGTACGGAGAGTGATGAGTTGGAGGATAGGTAAGTAAGGGATGACGATGACAGGACAGGGGGGTGCGGAGCAAAAGCGGTCTTGGTGTTTTACAGGCCACACAGAAGGAGAAGGGCAAGGCGAGAGTGGACATCACCAAGGCCGGCACTTCGAGAGGACGGTTGGGAGAGACGCAGACACCCTTGACAGGTGAGGGGGTTTGGTGGTCAGCTTGGGACGAGGGGCCAAAAGGAGGAAGAAAGAAGGCCTGTAGGTCGGTGAGTGTTGGCGATGGGTCAGTGAGGGATGCGGGAGGCCAGCACAAAGTGTGTTGGGGGTGGGGATGGCTAAAGAAGAGGCAGGTAAAGTTGTATCGACAGCGGGGACTAGACTGACAAAACAGAGGGGAAGGAGGACAAAGGGGAGGACAAACACCAGAAAAAGCTGCCGTACATGGGTTCGGCTATGCCGCTGGGCTCCCATTTAACGGACAAGATTAAGAACAGGATTTGGAAGCATGAATACGTAGACGTGTTCAAGCTGTTGCATAGGGAGGTGCAGGCGAAAGAATGCTGTAAGGAGGAGGAATGGGAACTAACGAGGAGACCCAGGGTGCCGGTGAATATGGAGAATTGGACGTCGGCCTCTCATTTACGAAAGTATTTATTGCAAAAAGAACTTGGACAGGGCCATACCCCTCTTGAAGTAGGATATTATAAGGAAAGCTCAGTTGCAATTTAGGGGGTTTGCCCGGTTGAGTTACAATGAGGAGTTCCGGGCCCAGGTTAGCATGAACCCTGACAAGCGGTGGGGGGAAATCGATCAGGAGCTGTGGATGCAGTGGATGGCTTAGACGCTCTCGTCGGCGTCCACACACACGGCCATCGGTTTGCTGGTTACTTACCGGTCCTTTCCGCCACGGCCCACCCAGTTTGGGGCGGGAGGGTCTGTCGCACCTGCAGGAAGCGCCAGTCAGCAAGCTAAGCCAGGCACCAGCACAACATATACGTGCTGGAGCTACAACAGGGATATTGCACTCGGTACCTCTGCAAGTTCAAACATGCGTGCTCCAAGTATGGAGGGCGACATTCGCTCACACAATGCTTTACCTTGGTCATGCCTTCAGAGCAGTGGCGAATAGCGAGGGGAAGGGGACAGACTAGACAGAAGGGCACCTTCACCGGTTAGAGTGGAGGCGATGGCCCTGTGGCTCTTGTGTTACCCGGACAGGGAGGCGACTTTGAAGTTGCAGTGGGGTTTCACAAAGGGTTTTCGAGTGGGCTATCAGGGACCGAGGGTGTGGAGCTGGGCGGACAATCTGAAATCAGCCAAAGAATTGCCAGGGTGGTGGTGGCCAAACTACAGAAGGAGATGAAGGAAGGATATCAGGTCTGTTTGCGGACTGGCCCCTTGACGATTTGATCATCTCCCCATTGGGAGTCATGCCAGAGAAGGAGGAGGGTGAGTTTTGCATGATACATCACCTCTCGTGGTGGGAGGGACAGTTGAAACAATTTCATCGCAGAAGCAGACTCGAGGGTGCTCTACGCGTCTGTAGATGATGCGATCTGCTTAGTGCGGCTGTATGGGCCGGGGGCAAAACTGGCAAAGTGTGATGTTAAATCTGCGTTCCGCCTCCTGCCGATACACCCTGCGGATTTCTCTCTGCTGGGGATGCAGTCTGCAGGGGCCATTTATGTGGACATGGTTTTGCCCATGGGGTGTGCTATTTCCTGCACGCTGTTTGAGATGTTTAGCACATTCTTGCCGTGGGATTTTAGACAGATCAGTGGGCATCGAGATGTGACTCACTATCTGGACGACTTCCTCTTTCTGGGGAAGGCTCAATCTGGGGACTGCGGCCGGGCCCTGTCGCTGTTTCAGGAGATGGCACAGGCAGTTCGGTGTACCCTTGGCGCCTGAGAAAACAGCTGGACCCAGCTGTTTGATGTTCCTGTGAATTGAACTGGACTCCATTCAATGGATAGCTCTGCTCCCTGGGGCGAAGGTAGCAGAAATACAAGCATGCCTCTTGTGGGCAATTGGAGAGAAGAGGTTAGCGTTGAGGGCTGTGCAACAACTGTTGGGTTTTCTGAACTTTGCATGCCGGGTGGTGAGAGCTGGACGGACATTCTGCACACGGCTTGACATGGTCATGTCATGGGCAGTCTTACAGCATCACAGGGTCCGGATTTCCATGGGGGTTCAGGCTGACTTGAGGACATGGCTGACGTTCTTAACTGATTTCAACGGGGTGTCACTGGACTTTGCGGACAAAAGGATGGTTTGGCAAATTCAAATTTACTCTGACCCAGGTTTTGGCATCTTTTGGGATGGCAGAAAGTGCGCTGAGGAATGGCTGGCCCATTGGGTGAAACAGGGGGAGGAGCATCGCGTTTCAAGAGTTTTTTCCCCTAGTTGGTGGCGCTGGAGGTGTGGGGGTCGGAATTTCAGAACAGGTCAGTGTTGTTCCATGTGGACAATATGACTGTGGTCGAGTTGGTCAACCAGCAGAGGGCAAGAGATCTGAGAGTGCTGCGATTGTTGAGGAGTTTATGCTGAAATGTCTGAGTTTGAATGGGGTTTTTCGAGCCAAGCATGTCCCTGGGGCGAATAATGACATTGCGGATGCTTTGTCTCCTTCGCAGTGGCAGCGGTTCCGGAGACTGGCACCTGGAGCGGATCAGTTCAAAACCAGGCTGCCGGCCGGTCTCTGGGCCTTGGGGGAGTGAGGGTGTTAGGCCTGGTGGAAAAATCTATAGCCGATTCCACAAGACAGACCTACAGGCTGGCGTAGGCAGAGTTTGGAGCCTTTATGGGATGGCGAAGGGATGCAGACTTTGGAGATCGTTCGTCGGTGGAACAAGGGGTTTTGCAGTTTGTATTGCATTGCATTGACAAAGGGCTGTCTTCCACGACCATTGTGGGAAAGTTGGCAGGGCTGTCTTTTTACTGTAGCTTGTTTTCTGGGGTTGACCCTACAAAAGATGTGATTATAGGTAGGGTACTCAGAGGTTGGGGTATGGAGAAGAGGCGTTCAGGGAGACTATTTCTTTTGATTTGTTGGTCAGTTTGATTGAGGTTGTGCCGGAGTCTTGTTATGACGTTTTTGAGGTTCAAATTTTCCGTTTATGTATGATATGGAAGTTTTTTGGTGCATTTCGAGTCTCCAAGTTGCTGGGGACTAAGTTGAGGTGTGGCAGAAAGTGCGAGGAGGTCAGATTGGATGCGGGTCGCCTGGGGATTTGGTTGGGGCAGTCTAAAACTGATCAGTTGGGGAGGGGAAAGTGGGTACGGTTGTGTGAGAATGGTTGTGGGGGGGGGGGTTTCCCCTGGAGCTGAATGGAGGGACTTTCTGCGGACCACGAGGGCCACTGGAGAAATTTTTTTCATGCGTCCGGGGCGAAGGTCACGGCGGCACAGCGGTTGGTGGTTTTGCGCATGGGATTGGCCCGACTGGGGGTGAGTCCAGCGGGCTTTGGGACACATTCCTTCCGTATTGGTGCGACGACGGCAGCAGGACGGCTGGGTTGTTCCTGGGAAAGGAATCAGCGGATTGGCAGGTGGAGATCTCGATATTGTAAGTGTTATGTCCAGAAATAGGGACTTGGAGCTGGAGTGTGTTGCAGTGGGGTGGGGCAGATCGGGGCGATGTGTTTCAGGATGTTTTACGAATTCCTTTTTCTTCTCATAGGTTGCGTGGGTGGCCCAGGGGCCTAGACAGTCACATGGATTGTGGGGCATTTGTTTGTGCACTCGGCCTCCAAGTATGCAGAACAGCAGGTGTACGGCCGTAACCTGGGACTCAGAGGACAACAACATGAGGTACATTGGTGGGGAAAAAGGTGAGGGTGCGATGGGGGGCATTATTGCCCTGGCTCGCGAAGATGGTCCCTCAGAAAAGTTGGCCTGATCTGTTGATCATCCATTTGGGTGAGAACGATTTAATTTGGCTGTTGGGTTTGGTGGTCTTACAGCTGATGCAAAGAGACTTGGAGGTGATGAAACAAAGACTGGCTGGGTCTTGTATTGCATGGACGCAATTTGTCCCTAGGCGCGTTTGGAAAGGGGCAATCAAACATGGGGCAGTTGAAAAGGCTTGACAGAAACTGAACAGAGCTATGAGGGTTTTTTGTGTGCAGAGAAGGACATTAAAGTGATAGCTCACCCTGGACTATGACTGGAAGAACCACTACTCTTTAGGGCTGACGGTGTACATCTTTCGACTATGGGGAACGCTTATTACATGATGGAGATGAGAGATGTGGTCAGCAAGTTGTGGAACGAGGCGATATGGTGTCACAGGAATGCTTGAGTGAAGTGGGGGTGAAAGATGCATTGTGGTTTTGGGACGGGAGGCAGGTAACCGCCCTAAAGGGGGTTCCCTGGTTGGCGGTACTTGGGAGGGGTGGGGGAGTCACTAGCGGGCGCACCCATCCCTCGTTGGGGGGAGGGGGAGAGTGATTGATGAAGGGGGACTGGAGGCATGGGTGTAATGCCAGGTACTACCAGGGAGGATACTAAGAGAGATCTGAAGAAATGGATGAAGAACGCAAAGGGTCATGCAGTGGAATGGGAAATGAGTCTGGAGTGTATGGAGGTGGAGTAGATATTGGGGTTTCGTTGTGGTTAATGTTATTTGGTTGATTGTTTATGTTGTGCAGCCTGGTCCTAATAAATGGCCTTTTACGCATTAAAGACATCAGTGTGGCCTGTTTATTGCGCAATGCTGGGCCCCAGGGGGAGTGAAACTCGCAGACTAGTCTTCCCCCGGGGTCTTTCGCACTGGGAGGGCCAGGCTGGGGGTCAGGGTATAAGAATGCAGGGGAGGAAGGTTACTTCCTCTTCCTGCATTCTTTCATCGTCGGGGGGGTGGACAGTTTACAAAGTCCACCCACCCACCCCACAGCTATTAGGGTTCTGGGCTAGGGTTGGCAGAGCGTGCCAGTTTAGGACGGGCTGCAGGGTTGGCGGTACTTGGGAGGGGTGGGAGGGTCACTAGCGGGCGCAACCTTCCCTCGTGGGGAGGAAGAATGAATGATGAAGGGGGAATGGAGGCATGAGTGTAATGCCAGGTGCCACCGTGGAGGATGCTAAGAGAGATCTGAAGTAATGGATGAAGAACGGAATGGGTCATGGAGTGGAAAATTAGTCTGGAGTGTATGGAGGTGGAGTTGATGTTGGGGGTGAGGTAATTCAGTTTTTACTCCATTTTGTATTCCGTCGCCATTATGTGTTGCCCTCACTCAGGCAGCTTGGCAAACCAAGTGTTTTTGCCCTTTGTACTGCTACGTGTCAAATAACCCCCCTTCCTTGTTGTGAAGTCAATTTCAGGAACTAGCCAAACTAACTAATCCTTGTCTAGACTGACTAATCCTTGTCCCAACTATCTGTTGGCCTTCAGTATTCTTTCCCTGCCCTATCTTATCTGTTGGCCTTCTGTATTCTTTCCCTGCATTATCCTATTTCTCAAGTTGTCCTTTGAAGCACACAAACACGTCCTGCCATTACTGATTGACCTATAGGTGCTGTCATTGATTGACTTATGGGGTTGGGCAAAAACACGACTCAAGGGGGACGTTCTGGTTACATGATGCCTTGTTTTGAATATTTTCCTATTGGCTAATATTTGGTGCATGGGGAGTGTTTTTCTTTTGTGGGTGTATATGGTTATAAAAGACTGTGAGCGACGGAGTGAAGTGGCAGTCTCCTGAGAACCTACTATTGGTGTACTTCTGGGACAACTGTTCATAGCTGCAGCTAATAAATTTGGTTTTCTACGCTAACAGAGTATTCCGTGTCTCTGTACTACAAGGCAGGTGAACTCGGAGATTTCAGGCGTGCCCTGCGCCGCCAGGCCCTTCTAGGCCCGGTTCTTCAACTGGCAGCCCAGCGTGGGGCGGCTTCAGAGGTAGCGGTCGAGCCCGAGGGTCGTGAGGAGCCCCGCAAGGAAATTCTGGAGGAAGCACACCACATGATTGACCCCTGCATGTCGAAAGTGGACCGAAGGCCTTTGCAGCGCGGCTTCTCCTTTCCAACGGCTGCTGGTGACTGCTGCCCTGACTGCCGCCCTGCCTTGGTCCCTTTGGTGATGACTGGTATTGTGAGACGTTAGACGGACCTCTGTTGGCGTAAGAGAACATTTGGTTAAGTAATAGTGGGTAGCTCCCACTTCTTTGTTTTTGATTAGGCTCTTGCAAAAGCCGAAGCCGAGGGGTGAGTACATTGGTGCTGTGTTGATTGATTAACCCCTTGATGTTTGTAAAGAGGCCAGTGAAATAACGATGCCTGGTTTCAGTAAGTTTAGAAGATGGTGTTGTTGTTGTTGTGATAGGGATTCCCAACTGGAGGACTCTTGTCCAATTCCTCTGGCTGGAACTCCCACCTATGAGCTTGGTGTAGGCCCCATCACCTTTAATGAAGTGTGGGTCCGTTATACGAGAAAAGATGGTGTTTTGCAGTGGCCACAGAATGGTAGTTTTGAGCCTGATATAATAGATAATTTGGAAACTACATTGTTTAAGAGAAAAGCCCGCCGGCTATGTTTGACTCCTTTCGTCTTTGGCGCAAGGAAGCCAAACAGAAAGAAATTAAACAAATGAAAAGAGATAGGAAGGAAAAGGACATGACTGTTATACGGGCTGCCCAGCAGTTTAAAGATAATGAAACTGATTATGCGATTGAGGTTTCAGATAGACAACATTGTATGGCAGTAGATAAGTGTTATCCGGTGCTGCCAACTTACCCTGCAAACAAGGATGTTGACCCCAAAAAAGATCCTTTAATGTCCCACCTGTTGAGATACCCCGCCTTATGCACAGGGTGCTAATGCACCCCTACTATTGCCACTCGCTCAGCCACTTGTTGTTCCCCAGCCGGTCCCTGCACCTCTGCCACAGCCCCTTCCGGTAATGCCAATACCGCCACCTCCTTTGCCTCAGACTCCCTTTATTCCTGTCACCCCCTCTTCTACCCCCACTTCTGCCCCGCCTAATACCTTGTCCCCTGTCGTTATGTCAAATTCCCCCTCAGTTCATAAGCGGATGGTTGACACTGTTTCTGGCCTTTTGTCCCCTTTCTTTGGTCGTTAAACATGACTCCTGTTCTTCCTCGTAGGCAGACCCGTAGTCAGCTCCCAGGTCCCGAAGAGCGAGATGCGTTAGATCTTCTTGCCTGCAAGTGGATCATGAATGGTCCCCAGTATGGTATACAAGATATCATGGACACTTTCCAGCAGTGGGATGCGCCAACGCAAAGACATGTTTTTGATACCATGTGTGTCATTCTTGGAAAAGAGTGGGAGGACATGGGATTAGGATTAGCTCCCCAGGCTCTGCTAGATGTTCAGGCTGACTTTAACAAAGTGATAATTGTTGGCGCGGAGGTTGAGGATGCTATAAGGACGCTTGTCACCTTTAGAACAATGTTCACTTACCGGTCTTTGCCTGAACCCGATTCTTCTGTCCGAAGGAAACTAAAACACTATCCTATGAGAGAGGTTCCCCCGGTGTGGAGAGATGCGGTTGCAGCCCAGGGCGCTAATCCCCCTATACCCGCTCACTTCCAACGTGTATGGGTACACGTTCCTTGGAAAAGATCTGAGGTTCTGGCCCTCAAACAATCCTTAGCAGACCCCCGTAAAAATCCTGCTGGTTATTACAAAGAGCTGTCCCAGACTGTTGATGCATGCATTATGAATTTAGCCGATATAGACATGTTGATGGGAAATGTGGTCCCACAACCATTATGGGCTAGGATTCGGAAAGAATTCCATGCTCAAGAATTGGGGGGTGATTGGGCTGCTATCCTTGCCGCAGATGGACTCCAAGTGGGTGGTGCTAAACCTGATGCTTTAATTGCAGACCTTCCCGCGAGGATCATTGCTTTGATGAAAACTATGATGCCCCCTATGCGAGTTAATTGGGATAAGTTAGCTGCCTGTAAGCAAAAGAAAGATGAAAGCGTTTCCGACTTCTTTACTCGATTTGAGGAGACGTTTCTTGATCACAATGGTCAGGATATGAGCACGGAAGGTGACCAACGATTATTTGTAGATAAATTTGTGTTTAATTTGCTCCCCGAACTTTCCAAGAAACTGAAGGATTCTGAAAGTTAATGGGCAGTTTCTTCTTCTGCTCAGATATTGACTACTGCTCAGTATTATGAAAATAGGGTTAAAGAGGAAAAGGACAAACTTGATAAAAAAACTAAGGAATTAAAAACGAAAGTTCTTTTGCAACAGTTCCAGCCGCTTCCCCAATTCCAGAAGCGGTTACAAAAACCTGAGCCCTTTGTTCCCCGGCCCCCACTGGGTCGAAATCAATGCGCTTATTGTAAGGAGGAAGGTCACTTCAAGAATAGTTGTCCGGTTTTGTTGAAGCGTGCTGGTGGTATGCCTGGGCCGCGAGGCCGAGTAGCTACCAGTCAACACCTAGGGGTAGGGGCGAGGTACATCATCTCAAGACCAGCGTTCCTTTCCCCCTCAAAACTCCATAAATTATTTTGATCAGCAGAATGCTCAGTCTGCCCATTATTACAATGATGATTATTATACCAAGGAGAGTCAAGGTTTTCATACTAGCTAGGACAGCCATAGACAAAGTGAGGGAGTCATATCAGTTCCAGTGGACCAAAATGGGCCTTATATTGAAGTCATTGCACTAGGTGTTTCAGAGCCATTTCTATTGGACACTGGTGCAACAAAGAGTTCTATCATCCTCTCTAAACTCCCTGGGGCACCTTTGTCTGGCTTAACAAATGTTTCTGTAGGATTTTCTGGCGCCCCCAGTTCATAACCCAGTTCCTTGTCCTCTGCCCTTCTCAATAGGTCCTTATGATTTAGAGGCTCCGCTTATTTTAACAACTGGTTGTGGTGAAAATGTGTTAGGTTTGGACCTATTAAAAAGACTGTACCCAACATTGCATTGTTCCCCTTCTGGTGTACACCTCACTTTAGGTAATAAATTGATTTCCCCGGCGTATTTGTCTAAAGACCAACTTCCCCCTGAATTGAGCTCTCTTCCTGCCACCCTCTGGGCTACAGGCCCCAATGATGTTGGTTTTCTGCAGATCCTGCCCTACATCGTCACCCTCAAATCTAATGTTAAGTTACCCCGCATTCCCCAGTATAAGATTTCCAGTGATGGTGAAAGAGCTCTCTTGGCTATTATTTATGATTTGGTTCAGAAAGACGTGGTTGAGGAGACAAGGGAAAATGTATGCAATAGTCCTGTTTTACCTGTTCTTAAACGTACTGACTCTTCTCAGCCACCCGTTTATCGTTTTGTGATTGACCTCCGGGAGGTCAACAAGATTGTTGTACCCCAATTCCCTGTTGTCCCAGATATCACTGCCCTATTGACAATGATACCTGCTTCGGCTGCTTGGTTTTCTGTTATTGACCTCAAGAATGCTTTCTTCAGCATTCCCATTGCGGAGGAAAGTAGGGATATTTTCGGCTTTTTTTTTTTTTGCAGAGTTTTATATAGCACGAACTAGACCCAAACCGAATCAGGTATCAGAGCGCTTTACATAGCACTCTTTAGGAGGCCGAAGCTTCCGGTTCAAGCGTGCTCCTCAAGGCTATTGTGAGAGTCCCACCAATTATAGTCAAGCTTTGAAAACTTAGCTCGATGCTTTAACTTTGCCTCCAGGTGCCACCCTTATTCACTACGTAGATGATCTGTTGGTTGCTGCTGATTCTGAGGATATTTGTAAACAGGTCACTATTTCATTGTTACGTCACTTGTCTGACCTTCATCACAAGATTTCACCCTCTAAATTGCAATATTGTCGCCAAGAGGTTACCTACTTAGGTCATCTCTTTTCGAAGGAGGGACGGCGATTGACCCCAGAACATATCCAAGCAATTGCTGAAATGTCTGTACCATGTACACAAAGGGAGGTGCGTTCCTTTTTGGGTATTACCTCTTCAGTGGATTCCAAATTTTTCTTTGCTAGCAAAACCTCTGTTGGCACTCACTCTCAAAGATACACCCCAACCTCTCCCTTGGACTGCGGAATGTCAGAAAAGTTTCACATACTTACGTACTTCTTTATGCTCTGCTCCTGTGTTAGGTACTCCTGTTTACAGTAAGCCTTTCACACTCTACGTTCACGAGAGAGAAGGTTGCGCATTGTCAGTTTTATCGCAACAATTTGGAGACAAGCAGCGCCCATGTTCCTATTTTTCGGCCACATTAGACCCAGTGGCCAAGGCGTTACCTAGTTCTCTGAAAGCCACAGCAGCAGCAGTTTCCATTCGCCAGTCTGCTGGATTGGTTTTGGATAATACTCTTATTGTCATGGTACCACATGCAGTAGATACCCTCTTAAATAGAACAAAGACTCAGCACCTTATGAGTGCCCGCTTGTCAGGGTACGAGCTGGCGCTCTTGGCCAGCCACGTACATATCAAACGATGCAATACCCTAAACCCAGCCACGCTGTTACCGATCCCAGTAGAAACAGGTACTCAGGAACAGCATGATTGTTTCCTCCGTACAGAGGAGGAGACAAAAGGTAGAGTCGATCTAAAGGACACTCCACTCCTGGACCCGGATGGGATCCTATGGGTGGATGGTTCTTGTTTCAAACTCCCCAATGGTGAGACGACTTCGGCCTATGCAGCAAGCATTAGGCACAATTCAGCCCAGGCAGATGAATTGATAGCTCTGACTAGAGCTTGTGTATTGGCTGAAGGAAAAAGAGTGAATGTGTACACTGATAGCCAGTATGCGTTTGGAGTGACCCACAGTTTTGGCCGTCTGTGGAGGGAAAGAGGGTTTTTCACCTCCCACGGCACTAAGATACAGCACGGCCAGTTGGTAAATGACCTTCTCGAATCACTTACTCTGCCCACTCAGATAGCAATTGTTAAATGTAGTGCGCATAAGAGGATCACTGATGATGTGGGTCGAGGAAATGCTTTTGCGGATCAGATAGCGAAAGAGACAGCCAGAGATGTTACAAGCCGCATGTTGCGGGTCCTGCTAGATGGGTCAGACAAGGAGGGATGTGTGAGGACACAATAGAAAGTGTAAAAATGATCCAGGGAGAGGCTACAGAGAAAGAACTGAGTAAGTGGAGAGAGGGTACAGGAATGTTGGACGCGACAGGGTGTTGGACAGAATTGTCGGAACATCAGCGCTCGCTTTACCAGACGCCTATGTGCTTCCAGTAGTTACCATGCACATGGTCCAGCCCACATCAGTGCTAAAGAAATATGTAAACTTTTGGCCCCTGTATGGCAGAATGCAGGAATCCCTAAATGCGCAGATAATTTGGTTAATCACTGTATTGTTTACTTGATGCACAATCCAGGGAAGGGAACACCAACCCCAGCAGGCCATTTTGCTCCTCCAACGTACCCTTTTGAGGTGTTGCAAACTGATTACATTCACATTGAGCGATGTAACAATCTAAAGTATGTCCTTGTGGTGGTGTGTGCCTTTTCTAGATGGATTGAGGCCTACCCCCTAAAGGACAATACTGCTCTATCTACGTCTAAAATACTTCTGAAGGAGTTTTTCTGAGGTTTGTATTGCCTCAAATTCTCTGGAGTGATAATGGAAGTGAATTCGTGGGTCTGATAATGCAGAAAGTGTGTGCAGGTCTTGGTATCAGACAGAAATTCCATGTGGCAAACCACCCTCAGTCAGCAGGTTTGGTGAAATGCTATAATGGTACTCTTAAGCTCAAGCTCGCGAAGATACAGGCCAGCACAGGTCTTGCCTGGCCTGATGCTTCACCCTTGGCTCTTATGTCTACTCGAACAACTGTCCATTCCCGTATAGGACTCAGTCCCTACGAGGTTGTGTTTGGACGCCCAGCAAATGTCTGGGGAGTCCCAAGGCCAAAGAAGTATTCTGAGATAGAGCATCCATTGTTGATTGATTATTTGCATGACCTCGACACTAAATTGCGTGTCCTTCACCAACAGGTACAAGACGCCTTGCCTCAGGCGTCCACTGATCCTGGCCATACCATACAACCCGGTGATTGGGTTTGCATCAAGAATTTCCAGAGATCAAAGAATTTGGAACCTCGCTGGAGAGATCCCCATCAAGTGTTGTTGACAACACGCACATCTGTGAAGGTGGGCGGAAAGAAAAATTGGATCCACGGTGTTCATTGTAAGAAGGTACCCTTGCCTTTGCCTTACGACCAGTGGGTCCGTGAAGGTATTGGCGATTTTGAAGGTGAAAGGGTCCCCCGATTTGTACCTTTCAGTGATGCACACCTAAATTGGACTCGATCTGAGAAAGAGGATGATGACGTTTTACAGGAAGCTGTACCACCACATCTCAGGTTGAACACGACCAATCCAGAGACACTTTTTCAGGATCAGACTGTGCCGAATAAAACTAGATACAACTTGAGGCCTAGAGTAGCTAAAGACAATTGAGAAGTTTTTCTTTTTCTTTTGGTTGCGTTTTTCAGTGACACTGATCATCCAATTAGGTTGCAGGGTCGTGGTAAGAGCCTTAGTTTGTGACCCGAGTCGTGGCAATAGGCCTGCGGGACTTGCAGTGTCATAGGACGGCTGATAATCACAGCTGAGTGAAGAAGGAAGACTGCCACGAGCAACATTTAGAGGATGGATTCTGCTATACTAAAGGAAAATGATAAGAAGGATAAAATGAAGAAGAAATATTGAAAATTATTATACAATAGATGTGGTATAACATTGTGTATTTTAATCTTTTTATGTATTATATTAGCTTGTGTGGGTTGGGTTACTTATACTATGCAGCAGACACCTACACCTACCTCCCATCCCGTGCCTTTTCGCACCACTGCCTCCCCGCACCAGTTACATACATTAACAGACCATGAGCAAAGTAGGAGAATGGAATATTTCAATAATTAATTCATTCAATTGTTGCACCAACATCAATTGGTGGTTAACATCACCGATTGTTGGGTTTGTGGACTCTTGCCCCATACTACGGATAAAGGGATGCCATATTTAGTTTTCCCTTTTTCCCTGAAGGGGTCCGCTTGGGCTTATATATCTATGTTCTCTAATGCTTACGAGAACCAACCCCGGCACCCTGTTGGTCCATATGGGGGTGGGGTTGTTGTTAGTCATGACCCTCTGGTGAAGGGAATGATGGCTATGTCTAAGCATTATAGTAAAATTAATGAGTTCCCCGCCGACGAACGACGGGCATACATTGGCTGGAACGTGACCCGCTATGTTACTAGCCTTACAGATAGGGCCAGACGAAAGAGATCCCCGCCCATATGGACTGTACTCCACTGAGGCCACCTGTGTCTCCAAGGAAACGGTCAGAATGCTAAGGCCCAATTGGGAACGAGCTCTTGTGCACATACATATACCTATGCATCTCAGACTTCTCCACCGTTTGTGCCATATCAGGGAACGTATTTCGTTTGCCATGACAGGGCCTATACATGGTTACCAACTAATTTCTCAGGGTCCTGTTACGTGGCTTTTCTCCTTCCTCCGACATATACCCTTCAGGACATCACAGAAATAGGTACAGTACATGCGCCATTGATTCAGAAGATACAGCAGGACAAGAGGGAAGCAACTTTTTCAAAGGATTCCTCCCATTCTGGGGCCCTATGGCCAATAGCAGAAACATCTTGTTTGAGTTGTTGAGGCAACGATAGATGAAACTGTGGGGGTACTGAGTAACCTCACAGCCGAGCTTCAGGCGGACCGCCTTATGACATTACAGAACAGAATGGTTTTAGATATCATTCTTGCGGACCGTGGTGGAGTATGTAAATTGATTGGATCCAGCTGTTGCATTTACATACCTGACAACGCCCCTACAGTATACCAGGCCATCTCTAAATTGCACCTGATCGCTGAGTCCATCCACCAGGACGAAGGAAACTGGTCTTTGACAGGATGGTTCTGGGGATTACTGTCCACATGGGGATGGAAGATACTGACTTTCATTGGAGTGACTTTGGCCATTATCTTTTCATGTTGCCTCTGTCTACAATGTGGTCCCGCTATCTGCGGCCTTTGTGCCACCATGTGTGTCCCAAGACCTGTCTCACAGAAAGCAGAAAATATGAAAATGATGTTGCAGCCACAGCTTGCCGACCTCATGGCTATTGACATTGACTCAGATTAAAGTGAGTCTGTGTTTTGCCTGCGTAATGGCAAAAGGAGGGTCTGAGGTAATTCAGTTTTTACTCCATTTTGTATTCCGTCGCCATTTTGTGTTGCCCTCACTCAGGCAGCTTGGCAAACCAAGTGTTTTTGCCCTTTGTACTGCTACGTGTCAAATAACCCCCCTTCCTTGTTGTGAAGTCAATTTCAGGAACTAGCCAAACTAACTAATCCTTGTCTAGACTGACTAATCCTTGTCCCAACTATCTGTTGGCCTTCAGTATTCTTTCCCTGCCCTATCTTATCTGTTGGCCTTCGGTATTCTTTCCCTGCATTATCCTATTTCTCAAGTTGTCCTTTGAAGCACACAAACACGTCCTGCCATTACTGATTGACCTATAGGTGCTGTCATTGATTGACTTATGGCCGTGGTTCCCAAACTGTGCGCCGCGGCGCCCTGGTGCGCCGTGAAGGGAAGCCAGGGGCGCCGCGCACGATGTGGGAAAGGAAGTGTTTAAGTTGCACTAAATGTGTCACTTTCGGCCCCCTCCTCCGTGATGAATAGGTTGCTCTGCCCCTAGTCTCGGCCTTTCTGAAGCAGAGCATCACGGCGGCAGGGGGTGCACAAACAGCGCACACAGGACTCGGCTACAGACATAGCTGTGAGGCCCACCTGCCAATGAAGATCCAGGCACTTCTTACTTAAAGGCAAAAGATGATGCCCATAATCCCGCATTTTGGCGCCTGGCAGTTCTAACCATTAAAAAAGACAATCAACTCTTTCAGCTGCTGATGAGCTGTGAAAGAGATGCTGGTCAGTGGCAGAAGGGAAGGAGTGGCAGCACAGGAGGGGGTCATGCTCTTTGTGAAGTCATGAGCACCGGCGGTGATTTAGATGCAAATAGCATTGAAAGAGTAAATGAAACTATTTTTTTCATTTTTTCCCCCTCAATTTTTATATAGAGCAAACCCAACCCAAACATATTGGAGTGCTTTACATGCGCACCAATGACATTTCATAAGGACATGTTCCTTTTTTAGATACGGAGAGATTGTTATTTGCCCAGGATCACAGGATGTTGAGCCAAAACCAGAATCAAACCTGATTCCTCAGTTCCAAAGTGGGTAGCTCTGACTTCAAGCTCCATCTTCTCCCCTCCTCTACCCATGCTCAGGACCTGTCCAGTGAGAACACTCTTAATATCTATGTCATACATCTGTGGTTCCCAAATTTGCGCCGCAGCACCCTGGTGCGCCGTGAAGGGAAGCCAGGGGCGCCGCGCCGCTGTGCAGGATGTGGGTCTGAAAAAAATATATAATTATCCTCAAAATGTAGTGAAACTGCGAGCTGCCAATTTTGGAGCTGGGGAACCGGTTCGACCCTCAGTGTCAGCTCAGAATCCTGTGTCATTCTGGGCAAATCACTTAATCTCCCAGCGCCTACAAAAACAGAATACATGAATGTATCCTTGTGTAACGTGACTGGTGCTCTTTGAGTCGAGTTTGCGCTATATAAATCAACACCAAAAAATAAATAAATAAATCCAGCCAACCAAAACACAGAAAAAGGATAAAACTTTTCAAATGTCAAATGACATTCACGAACGTTCCTATTATGACGGCTTTTTCAAATTCATGTGCAACGTTGTACCAAGTCCATTATCAGGCAGAAAAATCACATTATTGATGAGATATATTTTGGACTCTTTAAATGGTGGAATCATTTAATGATTGGCAGAGAGAGAGGGTGTTTGTGCGCTGCTTAATAAACCTGTGGCGGTATCCCAGTGTTCTCTCTGGGAGCACAGATACGCATAAAATGACTGTCTTTAACCTCCATTGTGTGGGTGGGTGCAGGGTCAGGGTCCTGGTGGAGAGCATTGGGTGGGTGGGTGCAGGGTCAGTGGCCTGGTGGAGAGCGTTGGGTAAGTGGGTGGGTGCACGGTCAGGTCCTTGCGGAGAGCATTGGGTGGGTGGGTGGGTCAGGGGCCTGGTGGAGAGCGTTGGGTGGGTGGGTGCAGGGTGAGAGGCCTGGTGGGGAGCGTTGGGTGGGTGGGTGCAGGGTCAGGGTCCTGGTGGAGAGCGTTGGGTGGGTGAGTGGAGGGTTAGGGGCCTGGTGGAGAGCGTAGGGTAGGTGCAGTCTCAGGGGCCTGGTGGAGAGCGTTGGGTGGGTGGGTGCGGGGTCTGGGGCCTGGTGGAGAGCATTGGGTGGGTGGGTGCAGGGTCAGTGGCCTGGTGGAGAGCGTTGGGTAAGTGGGTGGGTGCACGGTCAGGTCCTTGCGGAGAGCATTGGGTGGGTGGGTGGGTCAGGGGCCTGGTGGAGAGCGTTGGGTGGGTGGGTGCAGGGTGAGAGGCCTGGTGGGGAGCGTTGGGTGGGTGGGTGCAGGGTCAGGGTCCTGGTGGAGAACGTTGGGTGGGTGAGTGGAGGGTTAGGGGCCTGGTGGAGAGCGTAGGGTAGGTGCAGTCTCAGGGGCCTGGTGGAGAGCGTTGGGTGGGTGGGTGCGGGGTCTGGGGCCTGGTGGAGAGCGTTGGGTGGGTGGGTGCGGGATCAGGGGCCTGCTCGAGAGCTTTGGGTGGGTGCAGGCTCAAGGGCCTGGTGGAGAGCGTTGGGTGGGTGGATGCAGGGTGGGGGGCCTGGTGGAGAGCATTGGGTGGGTGCAGGCTCAGGGGCCTGGTGGAGAGCGTTGGGAGGGTGGGTGGGTGCAGGGTCAGGGGCCTGGTGGAGAGCGTTGGGTGGGTGGGTGCAGGGTGGGGGGCCTGGTGGAGAGCGTTGGGTGGGTGCAGGGTGCGGGGTCAGGGGCCTGGTGGAGAGCGTTTGGTGGGCACCTTATGCCCTGATGCAGCCGCACTCTGCCAGCTTCTGTCTTTGCCTCACTTCTCGTTGAGGGGTCATCACTTGTGACTGCTGCATTTTGGAGAGTGTGATGGAAGAAGGGTGCAAGGCAGAGGGGAGAAAGGTGCAAGGAGGAGGGGAGAAGGGTGCAAGGAGGAGGGGAGAAGGGTGCATGGCAGAGGGGAGAAGGGTGCACGGCAGAGGGGAGAAGGGTGCACGGCAGAGGGGAGAAGGGTGCACGGCAGAGGGGAGAAGGGTGCACGGCAGAGGGGAGAAGGGTGCACGGCAGAGGGGAGAAGGGTGCCAGCCAGAGAGGAGAAGGGTGCAAGGCAGAGAAAAGAAGGGTGCAAGGCAGAGAGGAGAAGGGTACAAGGCAGAGGGGAGAAGGGTGCAAGGCAGAGGGGAGAAGGGTGCAAGGCAGAGGGGAGAAGGGTGCAAGGGAGAGGGGAGAAGGGTGCAAGGCAGAGGGGAGAAGGGTGCAAGGCAGAGGGGAGAAGGGTGCAAGGCAGAGGGGAGAAGGGTGCAAGGTAGAAAAGGGTGCAAGGCAGAGGTGAAGTAGGGTACAAGGGGAAGGGGGAGAAGGGTGCAAGGTGGAGGGGGAGAAGGGTGTAAGGCGGAGGGGGAAAGGGTCCAAGGGGGATGGTGATGAAGTTAAACATTTGCCCCCCCTCCACCGAAAACATTTCTGAGGATACCCATGATCAGAGCCCACCTCACGTAAACTTCTTGTAACGCCACAGAGCTCCTTGAGCCTTTCTCTAGCCTGGTTACATTTAGTGGGAGTGCTTTATACTACTCTATGTATGCATCGAAATGAACTTTATAAGATCTTTGTGATTGCAAATAAAGATTTATGACAGTGATGGCGACTCTCTGAATCCTTCATCACGTCTAGGCTTGTTTCTTCATGTAGACCAGTGGCTCCCAAAGGGTGCGCCGCGGCACCCCGGTGCGCGGGTAAAAAAATGGTGGGGAGCCACGGCCAACTGCCAATTAGGTCAAGGGAGCCACGGTTCAAAAAAGTTTGGGAACCACTGACTTATGGGGTTGGGCAAAAATACGACTCAAGGGGGACGTTCTGGTTACATGATGTCTTGTTTTGAATATTTTCCTTTTGGCTAATATTTGGTGCATGGGGAGTGCTTTTCTTTTGTGGGTGTATATGGTTATAAAAGACTGTGAGCCACGGAGTGAAGTGGAAGTCTCCTGAGAACCTACTATTGGTGTACTTCTGGGACAACTGTGCATAGCTGCAGCTAATAAATTTGGTTTTCTACGCTAACAGAGTATTCCGTGTCTCTGTACTACATGGCAGGTGAACTCAGGGATTTCAGGCGTGCCCTGCGCCGCCAGGCCCTTCTAGGCCCGGTTCTTCAGGGGTTTTGTTGTGGTTAATGTTATTTGGTTGATTGTTTATGTTGTGCAGCCTGGTCCTAATAAATGACCATTTACGCATTAAAGACATCAGTGTGGCCTGTTTATTGCGCGAATATGCCTTTACAATGAAAAACATAAGTATTTCTGTGGCAAGTATAAAGCCTTTTTGTGTGTCGAGATAATTTTTATATATATATATATAATTTCATTTAATACTTTTTCGCCGCATTTTAAAATATCGTGTTTCTGCACTCTATGCACATTAGGCTTCTTACCTAGCCTTCTGTTACTTTATTTGCCGTGTGCCCCGGTCCACCATGGGTGTTCCCGCTTGTGTGGAGGGCGCGTAGGCGAACAGCTGCTCCCCGAGCTCATTGGTCGAATCCTGGTCAGGTGGGACGCCAGGCTTGTGAAGCGGCCATACTTAAGAGGGGCAATTGGAATAGTTCTGATGGTCCTTACTCCCAGTGCATGATTAATATGCGCTTGGGATTGCATGTGTAGTGCTAATCGTGCTTATGACTGCCCATGATTTTGTGTAATTTTAGAAATTTCATTCAATACTTTATCGCCGCATTTTAAAATATCGTGTTTCTGCACTCTATGCACATTAGGCTTCTTACCTAGCCATCTGTTACTTTATTTGCCGTGTGCCCCGGTCCACCACGGGTGTTCCCGCTTGTGTGGAGGGCGCGTAGGCGAACAGCTGCTCCCGGAGCTCATTGGTCGAATCCTGGTCAGGAGGGACGCCAGGCTCATGAAGCGGCCATACTTAAGAGGGACAACTTTCTCCGCGCCCAGCGGATGCGCCCAGCGGACGCGCCCAGCGAATGTGCGCCGAAGTTGCACCTAAGTTAAGCCCGTCTGCGCCCGTCCGCGCCGAGGACGCGCCAGGGGCCAGACGGGCTGGACCTCGTTTCCCCCTCCATGGAAATTGTGAGTTGTACTCCTACTCCACTCTTCTGGCACTCAGACCTGTGCCCAAACCGTGGCATTTTAGTTCACTTCCTGATGATCTGGTTAATATCCACTGCTGTAAGGGGGCTCTAAGATCTAGACGCCCTTGTTACCCTCGTCACAAAAACCCTGTCATACTTGGAAACCAGTCGCCCGTTTTTAAATTTCTTTAGTGAGGCGGGCCTGCTTTTAAATGCTAGGTCCCTGGTACGAAACAATGTTGCATTTAATGATTTTGTCTCCCAAAATAAACCCCCTTGGGTCTTTATTACTGAAACATGGGGCTCTGAAACCTCCAGCCCAGATCTTGTGGAGACAGTTCCTGAAGGTTATTCCCTGTCAGGATTGGATAGGACAGGGCGCAGGGGTGGTGGGCTGGGAATTTTTTTTAGAGATACCTTCACTTGTTGTACCAAGCCTCTCTCTCTGCCCTCAGATACATTTGAGTCACTGTACTTGTCTATTAACTTTCTTCCCTCTGATTCTTTTTCTGGTATCCTCTGTTATAGACCCCCAGGCCCTAAAACGACCTTTCCTTACGAAATTCTTAAACTTATTGAGCCCTATGTTGACAGGCCCCAATTTACTATTCTGGGCGATTTTAGTTTTCATTCAGAGGCCACAGATACTAAGGATACGCTAGCACTTGTAGATTGCCTAGCTGCATGTGGACTAGACCAATTGGTCAACGGCCCCACACATCTGGCCTCACATACGTTGGATGGCATTTTCTCAAATGACGCTAGACTTATGACTGGCACCCCTATTCCCCTCTCTTGGTCCGACCATCTGGCAGTTCCCTTTAACTTTAAGGTAAATTTCAACCTAGGTAATAAACCGAAGAGGAGCGTATGGTCCACCAGAAGGATCTACAAAGCAATTAATGATAACACCCTGTCACCTTTTATGAATGATCTTAGGTGCCCTTCCTCGGGGGATCCAAATAGGGCTGCCTCGGACCTCTTAAATGCCTTAGCCAGTGCTATAGATTCTCTTGCTTCGTTTAAACGATATCACTCAGCCCGAAAGAGCCCTTGTCAACCCTGGTTTTCAGACCGCTTAAAAGCTATGCGTCAGAAATGCCGGAAACAAGAAAGGTCCTGGACTGCTCATCCTGACTCGCGGGGGAAAGCTCTGCATAAATCTCTTCTTAGAGATAATAAGAAGG
Organism: Lissotriton helveticus; assembly: GCF_964261635.1. Taxonomy (NCBI): domain Eukaryota; kingdom Metazoa; phylum Chordata; class Amphibia; order Caudata; family Salamandridae; genus Lissotriton; species Lissotriton helveticus. The sequence continues at coordinate 935,033,156 of NC_136061.1, read as the reverse complement.
CGATAATGGAAGAAAAAAGGCACTATTTTACTAATCTGACGACCTCTTTAAAATCTCCTAGAGACCTTTTCAACATTATCGATTCTCTTTCGGCACCTAGACCTGCTGACCCTACCATCGAAACCCAGGAACTTTGTGACAACATAGCGAGCTTCTTCCACGATAAGATTGCTGAGAACTACAGTGCTCTTGAAATCAGCAATCAAGAGCTAAATGCTAAGGCAGTAGGACTTTCCTTTTCAACCCCTGCTATTAATGAAAAGACTGATGCTCTGTTTAAACCGTCGCTCACATGCTTCCCCCTGTTGTCTCTAGAAGATCTCAATCTTTTACTTGATGCTAACAAGTCCTGCTCGCCTCTGGACCCATGCCCATTAAAAATCTTGAAAACTTGCAGAGGGTCTGTGCTTTCCCCTCTATTGGAGGTTATGAACCTGGCAATTCGAGAGGGTATCTTTCCCTCCCCCTGGAAGACCGCCATTGTTAGGCCTTTGCTTAAAAAACCCTCCCTAGATCCAGGAATCCTGAAGAATTACTGTCCCATCTCCTTGCTCCCAGCCCCAGCCAAGATTCTGGAATCTTATATAAACCAAAATCTGTCTGCTTTCATTGAAAACTCCAACATGCTAGATAGCTCCCAGCACGGCTTTCGATCAGCTCACAGCACTGAGTCTGCTCTCACTGTTGTGACTAACAAAATCCGATCTGAGGTTGACAGGGGACACCCCTCGCTGCTTGTGTTATTAGATCTCACAGCAGCATTTGACACCTTGTCCCCGTCAATATTGATCTCCAGGCTCAAGGACATCGGATTAGGAGGCTCTGCCCTTAGTTTACTCTCCTCCTTTCTCCATCACAGGGAGGAGAGAGTTAAAATGGGCAACTTCCTCTCCGACCTCCAAAAGGTGCAATGTGGGGTTCCTCAGGGCTCCTCATTGAGCCCTCTATTATTTAACATCTATGTTACCCCACTTGCAAAGGTGGTAAGATCCTTTGGCCTGGAGGTGCTATCTTATTCCGATGACACTCAGATCTTGGTATCCATCCCCCAGCCAGCCTGTGAGACTGCCTCAAAGTTTAGAGCTTGTATGGAGGCAGTCTCCCAATGGATGGCGTGTGTAATTTCTTAAAACTAAATGGCGAAAAGACCGAAATTATGGTCTTTGGAGGGAGCCAAGATCTTTGGTCGAAGGACTGGTGGCCACCGTCCCTGGAAGACTGTCCGACCCCTACTTCTATTGCTAAGAACCTTGGCGTACAAATTGACCCTGCCTTATCTTTCGATTCTCAGATAAATAGGACAGTGTCAACCTGTTGTGGCATTATTAGAATTTTAAAGAAAATTGCCCCCTACCTGTCCTTGGCAGCCCGGAAACAAGCAACAGCTGGCTTAGTACTATCGAGGCTAGATTACTGTAATGCCCTTTATGGCGGCATTAATAAAGGCTCCATCTACCGCCTCCAAATGGTACAGAATGCGGCAGCCAGGTTGGTCTTAAGCCTTCCTAGGCGAGCTTCTGCAACAATGGCCAGAAGGGACCTTCACTGGCTTCCGATTCCATCTAGGATCTCCTTCAAAATTCTTTGTCTGGCCCATGGTGCTATTCATGGCTCAGGATCAGAAGGTATTAGATCTCTTTTGTGTGCATACACCCCCATTATAACTCTTCGATCATCATCGAAGAATAGGCTTGTGGTTCCTAGGTTTGCAAAGGTAAGATGGGGAGGTAGAGCCTTTTCCACCTTGGCTCCCAAACTTTGGAACTCCCTCCCCCTGGAGCTCACCAGTCAATCTTCCTTAGCAATTTTTAAAAAACTTCTGAAAACCTGGCTTTTCTCTCAAGTATATTAGGGTTTGCTCTCCCAGTGGCCTCTTGGTCTAGTTATCTGGTAGTTTGGACTTTTATGTTTGTTTGTACTGCGCCTTGATGCCCCTTGGGGCTAAGTTTGCACGGTATAAAAATGCCATTCATTCATTCATTCATATATATATACATATATATATATATACACACACACACCCACATATTTTACATTATCAACCCAACCCCTAAATTCTTCCCCACCTAAACAGACCCTTGCCACCCAATAACCTCACCCACTCCAAACCCTAAAATAGATATGTATCTATTTCTCTATATACATATACACACATTATACATATACACTCATATATATATATATATATATATATATATATATATTTTTTTTTTTTTTGTATAGCTTTATTTCGAAATATTTCTCATTTCTTAAAAGCATTACAGTGAAAAAACAATTTTAAAATATAAATCAATTATGCAGTTCGGCCATTAATACATAAGATACAACTCGAAAACACAGTAAAATGTATACAACATTTGTGCAGATTAGACAGCTAAAAATGCATTTATACAGCATACAATAATAACCTTCCTTGAGGGGAGGCAAAAGGACAGCATCAAATGGCTAAAACCAAAGGAATCAGGATGGATAGCCTTACTGGAGGATCATTTTCCTCTCAGATCTTATCCTCCAAGCCCATCCCAAGAATTTTGCCAGGCCACAAGCAATAAAGGGGTGAGTGTCAGATCTTAGCATCTGTAAGGCCTCCACATGTGACCGAGTACCCAGCTTCAGGCAAAGAGGTTTCAGCCATCTGCGGCGAGGAGCCGCGTACGCTGAGCACTCAAACATTAAGTGGGCAATGGATTCATCCCTGTTAGCACAGAAAGGGCAGGTTGCTATGGTTTGCCAAGGTGGTTTCCAATTCGCTGTCCGTGTGCAAAGAGGCAAAACTCCAACCCTGAATTTAAAATACAGTGCCCTTTCCAAAGGGTTGGAGATCACATCCAAACAGGGTTCTCTAAAAAAGAATCTTTAATAACCAAGAACTCAGCAGCAGATCTACACAGATTTGAGTGGCTCGCTCTCTCATTTTCCACCCATGACCAAAATAATTTCTTAAGCTGTTGTTTAGGTGGTGAAGATCTATTGACCCAAGCGTCTCCCAGGCCCAATTCGAAAAGGAGGCGCTTTACTTCCATGAGCCAACCGATCTTGGACCACCCCGGGGTTGCGAGGAGTTCACATAATGCTTCTGCATAGCTTGAGAGTTCAGGGACATTCCAAATGCGGGCCCATAATAATAAGGGGCGTAACTTTGACTGCTCAGCTATGGAGCGTGTGCCTGTGTCAAGTAGAAGAGGGAGAGTGGGAAAGCTATGAGGGAGCCTCATTAGGTCTTTGAGGAATTTGTTCTCGAGCTGGGACAGGGTATCAATTTTCTGCGTGCCCCACAGCTCTGCCCCATACAACGCCGCACTCACAGCTTTTGCCCTGTAGATATCTAGTATCACCCCAATAGGTTTAAGGGGAGAGGCACGATGTTCTTTTAATAGCGCACCTGTGACCCTCCTGTGCGTCAGAATAGTTTTTTGATGGTGTGCCTTCCAACTCATAGAGTCACAGAGTCGTATGCCTAAGTAATCGAATTCCCTTACCCTTTCTAATGGTACTGAATCAAGGGTTGGGGGATGTACAGACTTCCTAGGGGGATTCAACACCAGGAACTTGGTTTTGCTGATGTTAATAGCCAAGCCCCTGGCGTCACAAAAGCCCTGGAACCTTGATAGCAACGTTTGGAGGCCTATCGGGGATTTCGAGATCAACAGGGTATCATCTGCGAACAGGAGAGTTGGTATCTTCCTGCCCGCCAGGGAAGGTGCATCTGCTGGTAATTTGAGAAGGTGCTCCACCACTCCATTTAGATATAATGAAAATAGAGTGGGGGCTAGCACACACCCCTGGCGGACGCCCCTGTCAACAGCGATAGGAGGTGGTTTTTGGCCCTGCGTGCCCCACCTAACTTGAGCAAAATTGCTTTCGTGGAACTTAATGATCAATGCTAGCAGGTATGAGGGCATGCCCAAGCCCTCAAGAACGGCCCACAATTGGTTACGTGGGACTAGGTCAAAGGCAGTCTGCAAATCTATGAAGGCGAGATACAGACTGCCTTTGCCCAGTTTGACCACTTTCCAATAAAGCATTAGGAAACGAAATGTTTGCTCAATCGTGCCAGTACCTGTTCTGAAACCGGCCTGAAAGTCCGACAAGACCTGGTTTTCCTCGGCCCACTGCAAAATCCTCCCTAAGACTACCTTCCCTGCTACTTTCTGGGTGGAATCAAGCAGGCTTATGGGACGGTAGTTGGCAGGGTCATCTCTGCAGCCCTTTTTAAAAATAGGGACGACTTCCGCACCCCTCCAAGAGTCTGGGAGTCCCCCGCCCTTCACAGCCTCATTCAAGAGTTGGGCAATAAGTAAGCTCCACACCTCCAGGTTGGTCCGGAGCAGGTCGCCCGGGACGCCATCTGGGCCTGCCGCCTTGTTGGGCACAAGACACCTGATTGCTACTTCAACCTCCTTGGGTGTAAAGGAGGGGACTAGCTCTATGCTAGCTCCCGGCATGCTGCATCTGGGACCCCTGATCGGGGCCATGGCCCCTATAGGGTTAGAATAGAGTTTGGAAAAGTGAGCCAACCAGGCCTCTCCTGTGATGCTACATGTCAGCAATGAGTCGACCGGCCTGTCCCTTCCTCTAAGCAAAGCCCAGAAGCCCCTTGAGTCCTTACTGGCGCAGGTGGCCATTAGGTCTCTCCAGAAGTTTGTATCGTGTGTATCCTTTGCCGCTGCTAGGGCTTTTTTATAGTTTTTCCTAGTAAGTGAGATCTGAGCGGCGTCTTTCCTACCAACCGCTCGGATAAGTGCGCTTTTGGCTGCACGACAGGCGGGGGAGTACCATTGGTCTCTACCCCTAAGTACAGCCTTCCGAGTAGCCCTAGTCCTACCCTGAGGAACCATAAACAGGTCGCTGAGCGATGCGATGGTCTCCGTAAATGTCATAAGAACGGCAGTATCGGAATCCAGCGCACCCAAGAGATACTCAGCTTTTGTCATTATCGTCCCAGCTTGGGCCATTCTCGTTTCGTCCGCGGCGACCTTTGCCCATTTTAATCGCCTGCCGCAATTGCTTGGAACAACTTCATGGGAAGATTTCCAATGAGAGCTGGGCAATAATGAAAGCCCTACTTCCCACGGAAGGGCAAGTGATAGGACCAAAGGGTTGTGGTCACTATCCATTGTTTGCTGGACTTCCATGTCTTGGAAATACTGCCAAGAGTTATGATTTAGCAGTATATAATCTATTCTCGAGGTGTAGCCGACCCTGTTAAAGGTGTGCGCACCCCTGGTATCTGATTTAGAACGGCCATTAGTGGCCCTTAGGTTATATTCTAAGCAGAGAGAATTAATATCGATGACATTCTGAGTCCATTTTTTAATTGGGTCCAAGGCAAGCAAGGGGATGCCTCTTTTAGAATCGTCTTCCCAGGTGTCCAAAATGTCTTCACTGGCCAGCGGTTCAAAACAACAATTAAAATCCCCGGCCAGGACAATCAAGGAGTCAGTGTTGCAACCACTGAGCTCCTCTTCAACTCCAGTTGAGGATAAAAGAGAATTTCCCCCCCTGGCCCCCCTGAGATACAAGTTGAACACTTCAAGGTTCCTACCCCCCGGGCACTGTATGGTGAGTCTCATGAGGTCTGGAGATTGGATGTTTATGTGTCTTATAGTAAGCCCCAGTGTGATACTGACCCAGATAAGAAGGCCACCAGAGGGGCGGCCTTTACTGCCCTTAGGTTTAGATGCTGGTACTGAGTATGTCGTAAAACCCACCATGTGCATGGGCTCCACGCACCAAGTTTCTTGGAGGAGGCAAATCTCAAATGGCTCCACAAAAGAATTCCAGTCTGGCTTATCGAAATTTCGTGCAAGCCCTGCCACATTCCAGCTTAAAATCTTAAGCTGGGAGTTACCTGCGGATCTATTGCAGGACGGGGGGGCAAGGGCAGGTGGAATAGCATCGAAACCGACAGGCCATGTAGACTGGGGAGGAGCTAAAGGTGATGGCAATGCAGCGTCTGTCTCGCTCCCCATAACAGGGGTGCTGGAAATGTGGTCAGAATTAAGTGGGCCCTGAACAGGGGGAGCCTGGGTCCTAAGTCGGACTGGGAGGGCAGTGCTAGTCACAACCAGGGCAGACAGCAAAGGACAGGTATCAGCTACCACCACAGGGGTTTTAGGTCGGACTGGCGGTGCCAGGGCAGGAGACGTTGGCAGTCAGTCAACATCCTCGAGACTACCAAACCTATTTGAGGTTGAAATCCCGAACCAGCCTCTAGTTGGAATTTGCTCCCTGGAGGAGTACCCCCAGCTATGCTGTTGGGGCACCATGGCCCAATTGCCCCCATGTGGAAATACAGCACGTGGTGGATAGAAAAATGACAGAGGCCTCGGCACAATAGAGGAGCCCCCAACTTGGGTCGCCCAGGCGCAGATGTGATTTGCCGTGAGAGGGTCGTCAAACGTCACGACTATACAGTCGCCAGGAATAGATTTTCTTGTTGAACCCACCCACGGTACTCTTCGTACCATACTGACTCTACTCCTCCTGCCATTGGTGATCGGTCTGTACGTGTTAAGCCTGTGCATGACCTTATTGTGAAGGGAATGCTGGTATTCATGATGGCCATTCTCTGCCTGCGGCACACCCGTCAAAACCACCACATAATCATTGGCTTCGGGAGGGAGATCAATATATCCCCCTCGAAAGTTGCTCTTAATTTGAGGGCCCCTAGTAGGACGAGTGGGGGGTCTGTTTTGGAAGCCCTGGGTAGAACGGAAATTAGAGCCATTAGGATTCTGTCTCCCCTGGCCAGCCATATTAGTGCGAATGAGTGGTTGTGGGGTGGGAACATTTGGGGTGTTAAGCCTAGGCAGGGGTGCCGGATTAGAGGTAACGGCTCTCTTAGTGCGTGGTTTGGGGATAGGCTGGGTGGGACAAGGCACAATAGGGATGAGGGTCGGGCCATGCGGCACTGGAGAAAGAGGGGTAGGAGCCTGGGGAACAATATTGTTCTCTATCAAACCCTGGTGTTCAAGACCTCTCAGCCCAAGAGTAGCCAAGGCTATGATGCTTTTCTCCATCTCTAAGAGATGGTTCTCGATTCCAGAAAGTCTTAGGTCCAGGGGAGATAAGAGGCTTTTCAGGGTATCCCAAACCACTCCTATGAATTCCCTATCCCTCCCTTCCTGGTCATTTAGGGCAAGGTTAGCTCTATCAGATAGTAAAAGGCCATTAGGGACAGCAGAAGCTAACCCCGCATTATAGAGCATTCCCAGACTACCGTCGGATAGGGTATTACCGGCGTTAGAGACCCCCTGATTTTTGGTCTGTTCCTGTGGGGAAGTTGAGCTGGGGGAGCGTTTTCTTTTGTGCGGATTGGCCGGAATACTATCGAGTCTACCATAGGAAGTGGATGCAACAGAAATGTCTGGGGAAAAGGAAGTAGAAGTGGGGGGATGTTGGGGGCTACCCTCGGGGAAAGATAAACTTCCAGGCAAAGGTGATAGACACGGGGGTGGCGAGGGGGTAGGGAAAGCAGGAATGTCATGCACGACAGCCATCGTAGATGCGCAGTGTGGACTGTGTGCGCGCTTTGGGGTGATGGCTGATGCTATGTGCCCTAAGGAGGATTTCTTGGAGTTAGCAAATTCGAGTGACAACTTCCTTGCAGCTTCCAAATCGAGGGACACTCTAGTTTGGAGTTTAGTAATTTCCTGGTCTATGGCGATATTTGTGCGTGTAATAAAATCGTCCATAGGGCCATTGTGGACCAGACCCCCCTTGGCCGCCCTATTGCGAGTCACACGAGTACACATAGGGACTTCAACAAACTACCAGCCTAAACTAAAATGGTAACCAATGGTAGTTAGAAGGGGGGTAAGGCTGGGGCGAAAGAGAAGGAGCCCAGACCAGACCGCTCAGACCTCGAACGGCCCGCTCTTAGCCCGGTCTTCGCCCCGAGCTGCGTCCCGCGCTGCGGGAGTCCCGTACCTGGATATAGGGACCGTTAAGGGCAGTGGGCGGGCCACGGGGAGAGCTGAACGGAAGGTCTTACAGGTCACGCAGGGACTCCTGGGCAATGGAGTCCCTGCACACACTCGCAGCCCCGCTGTGCCTCGCTCCCACGCCCTGCTCCAAGCTCCTCTCCACAGTCACGGACCTGCCCCCAGCCAAATGGGGCGAGCAGTGACGGCAGGAAACAACAGGCTGCACAGATCCCAACAATAGCGCCTGGAACAGCGCTAACAGCAGCAATAGGCGTACACTCATATATACAAATACACACATACATAAATACACACACATACATAAATACACAAATACGAGAGATATTTAACAAACTTACCTGCGAAATACTTACATTTTCCTTGTAAATGCATACGCATGGTATAGGCATAAGTGTGGCAACATTTAGCCGGGTAAATAGATACATGGTTTAAGGCTGTTTCCGGGTACGAACTGTTGCAGAATCAGAACGGCCTGATCTAATAGGACACTGTCCTGAAGATTTTAATGCAGAAGACGCATATTGTATGGCTTCCTAAAGACGGGGGATATTGAAACATTTCTCAGATACTTTGGCAATTACCAGGAGACTTACTAGCACTGAGATAAAACAAAGATAGTGAGAAAGGAGCCCGGCAGCATAGGCTGCTGTTAACACTGAGCAGCAACACTGCAGGCACTGGCTGAGGAAATCATTCATTTTAAGCTCAGCTGAGTTGTGGGCTGGGCTGAGCCGAGCGGCAGGCAGGGATTCTCTGCATGGAAACCCTCTAACCCAAGCCTCATGGTGTCCCATGAAGGCCGCCCGGAACTGAATGCAGCAAGCACGTGTGGTGCACAAACATGCAAGGAGTGTTATGAAAATCGTGTGGGTGTGCGGGTACCCTTGCCAAGGCTTTAAATGGACCGGGTCCTGGCGGTACTCCGTCCCGAGAGCTCTAAAAATCAGGTGCCAAGAACGGTCCCTATCGGGCACTCCACTGCTGCCCTCACCCTCAGGGTGAAAAACAAAATCTCACCTCTGCAGCAGTGCCACCCTTCACTGATTTTGCAACTCCAAACAGACTCGTCACAATTCTTTCACAGGCTCGTCATTTCAGAACCTTTCTTTTTCTGCAGGTTTATATGGCGCGAACTCGACCTGAAGGTATAGGAGCGCTTTACATGAGCACCAGTTCTCTTATACAAGGACACACTCATTTTTTGAATCACAGGCTGCAGACTCGTGTTTTTGAGCTGACCTAGACATCAGGACTCCATAGGGACAGCTGAAGAGAGGGGCTTTGGGGTGCCACTTATGTTGAAACTACATTCAATCAGTACAGTTGAACCTACTTTTTTTTTATTTGCCAGGAAAGTTGATATTTTTCACTGTCGTTTTGTCAGATTATTTTTTTTTTTAACTTTCTCCTCCAGATTTTACTTCCATTTTAGACAAATGGTCGCCGGTCTGGACTGCCTCCACTTATGACCTTGAAAGGGAAAACAATCTTGTCACCTTCGGGCTGAAAACCGGTCATGTCACGCCTGTCAAACTCTTGCCTCAAAAACACAGGTGAAATAAATCCTTTAAAACGGCGACAGGTGGATTGGGGAATTAAAGCTTTAGGGAGGCAATAAATGTTTGAAAAGTGGGTGACTACATGAACGCCTATGGAGACATTTTGTTAGTCAGGCTGAACAGAAGTTAACAGCAGTTGACAGGTATCTTATATGGGCGCCTACAGAGACTGGCTTGTTAGGAGGTGGGCCAAGGCAGGTGCCTCGCGTTCAGTCCTGGATGTCTCGTGCAGACCCTCGGCCCCTAGTGGAGCAGACTCCGAGGCTCGGAGATAGCGTTCACGGTAAACACATAAGGTAAACACAAACGGGCACTAGAATTAAACGGATAGGGGGTGCAGGTTCGAGGCACGGGGTGTTAAATATATTGGGTAAATCTCCCGGACGCGAATTGAAATTTCAAGCGACACTTTCAGAGCTACGAAACGCGGCACGGACTCACCTTGACGGAGAAGACTAGCGCCATGAAGCCCAGGCAGCAGAAGTTCATGTAGATGGTGTTGAAGATGGACCAGATGAGGTGGTCCCTGGGCGGGTTGTGGTAGGTGGTCACGTTCACCACGGTGGAGTTGACGGACGACCCCTGGGGGTGCGGGAGGATCCCCACCTCCATCTCCTCCTCCAGGGGCTCGTAGGGGTAGGTGCCGGCCGGCATCTGAAAGTTGCCGTTATGCATGGACTTAGAGGACGGGGTCTGCGGCTCTGAAATTTGTGAACCTACTAAAAGCTGCCTGTGCGTCGGTCGGAGTGCCCAGCGCTGAGGCTCGGGTTAAGGGGAGTCGCGGTGCACGCACGACAGGTGAAATCCAACGTCAGAGGACAGGGAGGCGCCTCCTCAGACAAGGGAGGAGAAATCCCAGCACGACAGGTCGAGTGAGGAAAGGGCGTGGCCCGGGTGCCACTAAGAGAGTCGGGGGTGCCAGCAGCAGGGTGGGGGAGAGGGAAGGTTGGGCGAGTGTCTGAGAGCAGCGAAAGGGGCAGTAAAATCGGCCGAGACACTGATTTATCACACCAGTCCATCTGTCACGGCCTGATCGCCCTGGAGCCTAGGCCAGTCCGACCCTTAATGGGGAATCTGCGATGGGGGATAGGGTGGAAAGGGGAGAAATAGTTGCACTTTAGACGTTAAAGTGAAGAACGGGCTTAGATATTACAGCACTTCCTATTTACTTGGGAGTACCATTTTTGTAATCAAGAAAAAACGGCTTTATCTCCTCCAACTGAGTACAAGTTAATGGCAAAATTAGATTGTCTAATTTTTTTTTAAATGTTCCTTCTTTTCTGTCCTCAAATGGCCTATGAATTCCAACTCACATTTGTTTTCCTAGAATGCTGGGCTGGCATCACCTGCTCGCTCTTATTAGTCTCCTACGGGAGCTCACCTTCATTTCGAGGTACCACCTTCTGTGGTCTCATCTTCACTCTCCTAACCTGCAAAAAACTCTTCCAAGACTACAATGGGATCTCTCGACCAGAAAAACATCCTCACCCTCCAAAAATGTTTAAAATCACTTTTATTCAACAGTGGTGCAGATAGGCTGCCAAGGGCTGAAATGCAAGCCTAGAAAATGGACCTCACTCCTCCTGGTTAGGGCGGAAAGAAACAGTCTTGGGGTGAATTTAGCCCCCCCCCCCCCCCACAACCACTACACCTGTTTCACCATTGCTTTCTGGGGCCTAGGACTTAAGTGGGCTCAGCCTCCAAACCACCTAGTCTCCTCAGACGGTTGAGAGGTTTGCACACTGTTGAATGCGCAGCTGTCTAATTTTCAATTTGCATATGAGGGAGATTTCCAGGTTTTTACTCAGTTTTATGTGTGATACGTCGCTGCATTAAGAGGGACACTCTGAGTGACACTTTATTGTGGATTGAATACAAAAGCAATGTGACAAAGTACCCCTTTTTAGGTCGAGCCTAGTGGCAGCGCACATTCGCTACTCATTCTGCGAGGCATGCAGTAGTTGAGGATGCTGTGGAAGCCTCGCCTTCTCTCCGCCCATATTTTGGATTGACAGGTGTCATTGTCCTTGGTAAATGCTGGCTTCCCATTGATAATGAGGAATGTTAGTCCCTCCTTGTTACCGCCCTGTCGCCATTTGTTTCTCCTTTTACTTGTGGCGTTACACGGTCTCCTTCATAAGTCGGTAGGCACTATTTTTTTAATATTTGCAGCACAGTCTGCTTTCACTTTAGCGGCTACGCTTATTTAATTAATTTGCCATGCGGGCCGAAATAGAGCGTTTCTACGTTCTAACCTAACAAGCATTTGCAATGCAATAGGTCTCGCATTTACGCAAGTTTGAGCTATTGAGATTGCAAATAATGCCTTTTATTTTTGTTTTTAAAAAAGAAATAAAAGGCATTGTCATTTACAATGCCACTAGCTTAAACTGGCGTAAACGCGAGACCTATTGCATTGCCACTGCTTGTGTTTTTTTGAGCAAAAACAACAGGTGATGGACAGAATGCAGAACAATGTCATACATTCACCCCAGTACAGTGATCTGGGCCTAAATCCATCGTTTTTTTGCTCACCATGCCTTTCCACTTTGAACCCAGCTATATGCAAATCAGTCTTGACCCTGTGCCCCATGGGAACAGTCCAGCCCGAACTGCCAAGCCAGGTCCTCCCTGGACTGGAAACAAGCATCCAGTTTGGCAGTTCGGGCTGGACTGTTCCCATGAGGCACAGGGTCAGACTGATTTGCATAGGGCCATGTCTGAAATGGGGTGGCTGAGTGGGCTAAAGAATGGTGATGGATTAAACCCAGATCAGTTGACTGGGGGTGAGTGTTTGATTTGCTCAAACGCTCCGTCCATCCTCCCCTTTTGTATCGCTTTGTTCGCCCTAAGTGTGGCAGGGTATGCTCAGACGTGAGTCCCTTGCTCACTTGGCCACTGGATTCAAGATAGCCTGGCTGATGAGGATTATGAATCCGAAACCGGTCCCAGGATGCTTGTTTCCGGTCCATGGAAGACATGGCTTGGCAGTTCGGGCTGGACTGTTCCCATGAGGCACAGGGTCAGACTGATTTGCATATGGCCATGTCTGAAATGGGGTGGCTGAGTGGGCTAAAGAATGGTGATGGATTAAACCCAGATCAGTTGACTGGGGGTGAGTGTTTGATTTGCTCAAACGCTCTGTCCATCCTCCCCTTTTGTATCGCTTTGTTCGCCCTAAGTGTGGCAGGGTATGCTCAGACGTGAGTCCCTTGCTCACTTGGCCACTGTCAAGTCAAGTCAAAATGTATTATGTTTTGGCTCTCATTGAGGGCCACATAAAATTATACGCATAATTAACATACAGAAATATATAAATGACATCATAAAGCAAAAAGAATAGACACTAGTTATCTGCGCGTAAAGCAATCATCAACATCTCCCTGAGCTTCATTAATAAATATCTAAAATCCCTTTAAAATATTTAAAAATTCTGGAACAGAACATTTCATTAGGGGGGCAATAAAGTGCATGGAAAAGCATTTTTACATTTACAATTCCCAATTGTAAACAAATTGGTTTTAACCATTTTTGGCGCAAAGGGCGCAATACAGGACAAATAAACAAAACATGATTACGATCCTGTACAGCATTATTACAAAAATTGCATAGAGGAGATACCCCATACCATTTTGCTAAAAGCGAATTGAGTGGAAGCAAATTATGTCGTAAAAGGTACCATAGTCTACGGACACCATAAGGAGTATTCCAATTAAGATATTGTTGGGCAAATTTTGGGGTATATGTTTTAACCAGGGCTTCCCTTTCTTTTTGATTAGGTTGGGCAAGTATATCCGACTTGAAACAGAGTTCCCAAGACATACTTTTTAGTTTCAGCTTTAGCTCAGATGGTGAAAGTGAGAATAACGTACTTTCATCCAGTTCAAGCAGCGATACCGCTTTTCTAAAGTTTTTTACCAGCTGCGAGAACTCGTTAAAGTTGCCCAGGAGTTCCTTTTTTAAGATTTCTCGTAAGGTACCCGGTTTACCTCTGGCCAAACAGGCTACCCATCTTACGAGGGCAACCAACCCCTGAGCCCAACAACTTCGGAGTCCGAATTCCAGCCTGCATGAAGATGTAGAACAAGCTGTGTTAAATGAAGAAATTTTTCTTAGTACCTTTCCTTCCATTTTTTGCATGAAACCCCATTGTTTCAACTCCACTAGTTCAATTCCATATAGAAGAGTTGCAGGAATTTTCGCTCTAAATACATCCATACATAGGGAGAAATGCCTCTTCCCGGTAGCTTTATACAAAGAACATAATCCCATACCATGGGCCAACGCTTTACGAGAGTTATGTTCAATGTGAGGCTTCTCACTAAGATTAGCAGATATTATTTTACCTAAAAACGTATAGGTTTTGACCACCTCAAGTTTTTGTCCGCTAATAGTCCAATTATAGCTACTAGACCTGCATTTCTTCTTACCGAAGATGCACATGATTTTACTTTTAGAACTATTAATTTTCATATAGTGTGCTTCAGCAAATTGATTCAATGCATGAAGACGATTAGATAGACCTTTCGGGGTCAAATCTAAAACAAGTATATCGTCCGCATACATTAGAATCGATATGGCTGACCCTCCGATTGACGGGGCTAATCCCTCACAAACTGCAATGGAGGTTGGTAAATCGGCCGTATACAAGGAGAACAATATGGGTGCCAATATACACCCTTGTTTTAATCCGTTCAGAGAGGGGATAGATTGAGAAAGGCCCCTCTCACCACCTTGTAACACCTTACACCATGTATTCGAATGTAAAGACTTAACTAGATCGAGTAAGTATCCTGGCATACCCAGTGCAGCCAGCTTTCTCCACAGCGTTGGACGGTCCACCTTGTCAAACGCCGTGGAGAAATCTATAAATGCTGCGTACACGCCGCCACTTCGGACACGAGCATATTTATCCATAATTACCTGTAATAGTGTTAAATTATCTAAGGTTCCATGCTCTTTTCGAAATCCTGTCTGTTCCATAGGTAAAATACTGTTTAAATCTGCCCATTCCATTATTAACAATAATAAAAGTTTAGCGAAAATTTTTCCTATTAAGTCTAATAAAGCTATTAGACGATAATTAGAGGGTTTGTCCCGATCTCCTTTTTTAAAAATAGGGATTAATATACTTCCCCGCCAAGAGTCGGGGACTGTTCGTAATTTAAAGCATGCTAGAAATACTGGAAGAAGAATCCTACTCCAAACGGTAACATCTTGCTTAATTATAGACATGGGCAGTTCGTCAGGACCCATAGCTCCGGAAGAGCGCATGCTCTTTATCACGGTAGCTATGGATTGCTCAGTAGGAAGTTCCATTTTATAATCACTATTTGGGCCTGGGTCCCATGTATCCCCCCTGCACCATTAGGTGCATATAAGGTAGACACAAATAGGGTCCAGGCATCTTCTGTAATAGCGATTGGAGTGGGAGTTGTTATAGAACCACATCCTTGCCTTATTATGGACCAGAAATCTCTAGAATTATTGCAGGTTGAAGCCTCTCTTAGCTTGATCCATAGAGAATCTTCTTTTTCTCTTTTTATCTTGGATCTCAATCTTACCCTCCTTCTTTTTAATACAGCTAACTGATACTCATTTTCCCCAGATCTATTAAGGTATTGTTTCCTGACAAGTTTATTTATCTCCTTATTTAATATTAATAGTGGACTGGGAGAGAAATGTATCTTTTTGGGATTTCCTATAGTCCTAGCCGTCGCGGTGACTTTTTTAAGGAGATTTTCAAGATAAAGGAATTCCCTACCTTGCCAATGATCACGTTCTAATAGCAATTGGGCATGGATATTATGTACGTCCTTGATATTGGTAGATCCCCAATAACATCTATCCGAGTTACACTTAATAGAGAAACCTCTATTCTTTAAGGACCAAGAGTTAGTTTCAGGGGGAATTAATGAGACAGTTATATTAATAATTTTATGGTCACTCAAGGGGGAGTGAGAGATCACCACATCTTTAAGAAAAGAGAACGTATCAAAGTCCGTTATTACATAATCCAAAATAGATTCACCCCTAATGGATCCATGTGTATAGTTAGCGGGAGTATCTGAGGGCATCCTGCCGTTTATGATAAGTCCCTCTAGGGAACTAAGTTCCTCGAGGAGAATCTTACCTCTTTTATTAGTTTTTATTTTGGTAGGCAGGAGTGCTTGAGGTATGTTATATGCTTCTTCCTTAGCTTTATTTCTAAACATGTCTAAAGTGAAATTAGACACTTTACTATTTAAGTCCCCCACCAATAATATATATGGGGGGTGATCCACCTCTAGTAGTTGTTTAACATAGGAAAACATACGCTTTAGAACTGCAGTAAACTTATCTTCCGGAGGAATGTAGGCATTTAAAATTATAAACGAAGACCGTTGGGCAGCAGAGGCTAGATTAGAAATGGTTATGGATTGGAAGAGATTACTCTCGTCTGTATAATGGGAGAATTGCCATTGTAAAGCATTTGATAACAAACAGGCAATTCCACCTTTTGCGTGGCCTTTTTTAGAGGGAGTCGCAGGGGCCTGCAAGACGAAGTAATCTTTCCCTCCATATGGGAGATTTTTACACCATGTTTCCTGGATACATAACACATCTGCATTCAAAGAGAATAGGAAATCAAATTTCTCGGGGCAATTAGACAAGCCAGCGGCATTCCAAGAGACAATTTTTAAATAAGTGTTAAAGATGCAAAAATAGTCGTGGGTTTTTCGAAGTAGTATTTGAAAGAACTCCTGGTAACCAGTTCCACATCGAATTGTCTTCCGTTAAAGGAATATCTGTGCTATCAGGTAATGGAAGTACCTGAGAGACCATTCGTTTACCTCTGGAGACCCAGATTTTTAGATCTTTATTGCAGATAGGATACTCATCCTGCCCAGAAGCCAACTTTGTATTTCTTTCGCTAGAGGAAATACACAAATTATTATCAACATAAGGTAACACGTCAATTCCTCTACATTGAAAAACTTCCGCTTGTTGAAGAACAAGATTGGCAATTATTTTAGAGTAAAACTTTACCCTTGTTCGTTGCCCATTTATGGATCTTATTGGGAGAACTAAATCAATATCATTCGTTAAGATTAATTTTAAGGTTTCTATCTCTTTAAAGCAGTTAAGTAACCAAGATCTATTCATTTTTAGATCTGAATCAAATAATGGGAGAAAATCCAATAACAGAGTATCCACATTTGAAATAGGACTTTTTACTGGGTGAATAATTGTATTCCTGACTACTTCAGGCTGTGGCCGAAAAATGGGAGCAGATGGATTAAATACCCTTGCTACTATCGGCGTATTTGTAGTATCTTTGGCAATTAAGAGTAGAGGATCAGGAGCATTTACCACAGGGCATGGAACTATCCCCCTCATAGTTGGTTCAGCCGGGGTACTCCCACATTCATCATTAGTAATACATACAATTTCCTCTTTAACGGGGGTATCTGATAGTGAATTATGTCCACTTTCAATAAAATCAGGCACTTCGGATATTATATGTTTTTGAAAAATGATTTGCCTGGGTCTTTTCTTTTTATATTTACGTATCTGCTTCCTGTTTTTACCTCTAGTTTTTACTTTTGCGGCTCTAATAGTCGTCAAGGAACCTTCTGGTTCTTTTTTATCTTGGATAAAAATGGGAAAAAGTTCATTACCCCCCATTTGTGATACTTCTATCACACTATCTTCCTTCCCAGTCAACATTGAATCTTTTCTCTGTAACGAGGAAGATGAGGTAGATTGGTTAAGGGGCTTATGAATATCCACCTCTACAGACAGTCCCAAAGGTGCATTTCCCCCCACTACGGTAGTGTTATCAACAACTTTTTGGACAACAGGATCAATAGGAGTAATAGGAGGAATAATCACATTTTCAACATTTTTAGCCAACAATACCTGCAATATCTCAGTAACCGAAGACAAAATACAGTCAGAGTTCACAGCAAATTTACCAAGTAAAAGTAATATGGAGGACAGAATTTGCTCAAGTGCTATGAGTGACTCAGAGATAGGTTTCTCATTTTTTGGGTAGCTAGATGAAGTAAAAGCGCAAATCCCCGATAGATTAAATTGCGGAGATTTCAAATCACTCTGCATGGAGAGGTTATCATTAGATTTGATAGAAGGAGTGCTGCTATATAGTAGCAATCCTGAAGGCGTTTCTCCAGTTGGTGTTTTACTATCCGCAAGATGAGTCAAAGATCTCTTGTCCACATATCGACCACAAAGTTCCAGATCGATGCTGGTAGCTATAGAAGCATCACCCATATCTTCTTCCATATTATCGTTTCCCTTAAGAGGATTATGGTACAATGTTTGCGATTTTATTAGCGAAGGATCAGAGTCAACTACATTTACT
This sequence comes from Lissotriton helveticus, assembly GCF_964261635.1. NCBI lineage: Eukaryota > Metazoa > Chordata > Amphibia > Caudata > Salamandridae > Lissotriton > Lissotriton helveticus. The sequence goes on along the minus strand of NC_136061.1, from coordinate 935,015,283 downwards.
GAACATGAGGGGAGGTTTACCTCCTTTGACTGACTCTGAGGCATTTTTGTTTCCATCATAGGGTCAAACTGATAATCATTCTCCATATTAGATAGTAATTCCAATTTTGGTAATGGGTCAATGTCCGATTTTATGGAAACTTCTAGGGATTTATTCATACTTTTTTCCCAAATTTGTACCAGCTGCATCTGACCTTTCAAAATAGCACTATTTGCGGGCTTTTTCCTCAAGTGAATAGATCCAGGATTTGTACCAGGTTTCTCCGTTAAAACTTTCCCGGAACGTAATTTCTTTGCCTCCATAATACCGGAAAAGAGTCTAGTCCTACAGCAAAATTCACAGTCTCAAATAAATAGCACAATTAATATAATATGAACACACAGGGGGAGAGGGCAAGGCTCATACAAGCAGATAACGTACTTTGTGTCTGTAGATCTATCTGCTTGTTTACGTACAAATAAAAATAATATGATTAGTCAGCATCAAAAATTAAAATTAAAAATACCGGGGCCCAGCCCGGCCTACCTCGGCCACTGAGGGCCACAGAGGGCCCGCCCTTAGCCCCGGGCGCTCCCGCGCGCTCCCGCGTCGCGGGGGTGACGCTGCCTTTAAGCGCCGCCTGGCGCGATGTTTTCGGCGTGTAGCGCCGCAAAGGGTCTTGGGGCTTGTAGTTTAGGGGCCCCCCTCCGCTCGGCGGCCGCTCCTCGTGGTCAGATGCGGCGGCGGGAGGGGGACACTGCAGCCAGATAGCAGGGGTTTGGAGAAGGTCTCTCCTTTCAAATTTGACCTCTCGCTCGGTCAGGCTCCTCGGTGCTTAGGCAGTAATCTGTGTTCGCGTCACCCGCTCTGCCGGGGTGACGCTGCCTTTAAGCGCCGCCTGGCGCGATGTTTTCGGCGTGTAGCGCCGCAAAGGGTCTTGGGGCTTGTAGCTTAGGGGCCCCCCTCCGCTCGGCGGCCGCTCCTCGTGGTCAGATGCGGCGGCGGGAGGGGGACACTGCAGCCAGATAGCAGGGGTTTGGAGAAGGTCTCTCCTTTCAAATTTGACCTCTCGCTCGGTCAGGCTCCTCGGTGCTTAGGCAGTAATCTGTGTTCGCGTCACTTGGCCACTGGATTCAAGATAGCCTGGCTGATGAGGATTATGAATCCGAAACCGGTCCCAGGATGCTTGTTTCCGGTCCATGGAAGACATGGCTTGGCAGTTCGGGCTGGACTGTTCCCATGAGGCACAGGGTCAGACTGATTTGCATATGGCCATGTCTGAAATGGGGTGGCTGAGTGGGCTAAAGAATGGTGATGGATTAAACCCAGATCAGTTGACTGGGGGTGAGTGTTTGATTTGCTCAAACGCTCCGTCCATCCTCCCCTTTTGTATCGCTGTGTTTTTTTAAGCAGCACGACCGCCCCGTAACACAGCCACCTGCTTTCAATCACTTTAATCTGCCATTATCTCGTGTATTTTTCAACTTCCCCCCTACCCTCTAAGTAAAATGGAATTAGAAAGGATTAGCACATTAAGTCATCTGAATTCCAGGTAGCACATAATCTTGTGCTAATGGGCTGAAGCTGACAACAGCACATCTGTGTTACATGTCATCTGTACTAAAGCCACCTGACAGGTTGTTTTCAAAAGTCTGTTTTATTAACACCACCCCCACCAGTACCACCACTACCAGTACCACCACTACTAGTACCACCACTACTACCAATATCACCACCAGAACCATAGCTATCATTCACAAGAACATCCTCTCCATCACGGAAATTTCATCCTGCCTATAAAGCACCTTTGAGTGTCTCTCTGTCAATATCAAGACCTCTGAAAACAGGCCAACAATCTGCCACCTCCTCTACCACCCCCCTGTCAATTCCTCCGAATTCGAGGAACACCTCTCTGACTTAATTGCACACTGTGCTCTCGGCAACTCAAATAATATAATTCTTGGTGACCTCAATCTACGATGGAATGAATCTAACAACCCACTCATTCAATCCCTAAACAACCTCCTACTAGAAAACAATTTGACCCAACACTGCTCAGAAGAAACTCACCACAGAGGAGCAACACTTGATGCAATCATTGCCGAAAGCAACGCAGTCACCATTGACCATATCCTCCCCGTAGATTGGTCCGACCATCACCTCATCCTTTTCGTCATTAACCAAACGATCCCAACTCAACTCCCCGTACAGGACCCCCCCAAATGGTTTAGGGACATAGCTCAGATCCTCCGAGTGACACTAGAAGAAAAAATAAGCTTGCTCCTCCCCAACTGTACTGATCACCTCTCAACTACTAAACTTACTTCTCTGAGACAGCCTTGCGCCTTTGAAACAAAAAAAATTCCAGAAGCATTCCATCCAGATCTTGGTTCTCCACCGACATCAATGAAGAAAGACGACAGCTAAGAGCCTCGGAAAGAATGTGGAGGAACAAGCCCACCGCCTTTCATCGCGATCCACTCCAAGCAACCAGCAGGAACTATAAAAAGCACATTAAAAACAAAAAGACATCTTTCTTCTGCTCCGCACTAGATACCACTAAAAACCAACCCAAAGAACTCTTCAATATCATCAGGAAACAAACCTCTAAGACAGCGACATCCTCAATTAAGGCATCCAATGAACATTGCGAAAACTTCGCCATCTTTTTCAACGACAAAATTGCCAAGATAGACCTCGCGTTTGGCTCAAATCCTATCCCCTCTGTCGTGACCCAGGTGACTGAGTCTATAAACTGCGACTCCTTAACCTCTCCCATGGTGATGACGAGCTCAGCTCGTCATCAGCCACGGTGCTCATGTGCTGATGACGATCTGAGCTCGTCATGGCCTTTAGAACGCTCACACGCGGGGATAATTGCCCTGCTGTGCTGAGCGTTCTAAGAAACGTGCGTGGCCGTGACGAGCTCAGCTCGTCATCAGCACACGAGCACTGTGGCTGATGACGGGCTGAGCTCGTCATCAGCACCGGGGCGCTGTGCACTTCCCTCCGCCCCCAGCACAGCGGGGGAATTACCCCCGCAGAGAAGGGGTTAAACCCCCTAAACAATTGTCCTCCTTCACCCCCATCCAGGAAACAGCGATAATCAACCTAATCTCAAATGCTAAACCCTCCTCTAACGCCCTGGATCTACTTCCCCCCTCAATTGGCCAAGGACATGAAGCTCGCCCTAGCTCCGCTATGGTGCAAGATCATCAACAGCTCACTGAGCTCAGGAGTCGTTCCAGATTGCCTCAAGGTTGGTCAAGTCCCGCCACTACTGAAAAAGACAAGGCTAGACACTTATGATCTCAATAACTTCAGACAGGTATCAAACTTACCCCTTCTGTCCAAGATCCTGGAAAGATGTGTACTCCCTCAGCTAACTAAACCCCTGGGCAACATCAATCTCCTAGACCCCTACCAATCTGGCTTCAGGAAGGGCTGCAACACCGAAACTGCAATCCTTAATGTCATTGACGATCTTCACAAATCACTGGACTCAGACTAATGCTGCCTTCTCATCCTCCTTGACCTATCGGCTGCATTCGATACAGTCGATCACAAATTGCTCATCAAGACTCTACAAGAAAGGGCAAGCCTAGAAAAGACAGTACTTCACTGGTTCTCATCCTTCTTCCACAACCGCTCACAAAGAAAACAAATTCAAAATTTCGAGTACGACCTCCACCCTGTTACCATGGGTGTTCCACAAGGATCAGTGCTCTCCCCTTAGCTTTTCAACATCTACATCGAACCCCTTACCTCCCTACTCAGGAAATCTAACATTCCTTTTCACCTATTTGCGGATGACACACAACTCTACCTGGAAACCTCCTCCATTGCTGACATCCAGAGACTCAAAAGCCACGCTCAGGGAGGTACAAGTCTGGCTCTCAAACAATCACCTAAAACTTAACCAAGAGAAAACGGAAATACTCCTCATCTCCAATAGAGATGAGAACCCACAAATCGCAGGATGGCTCAAAGCTATCGATGCCCTCAATGGCAACCTCATCCTGGCAGATTCGGTAAAATCCCTAGGTATCACCTTAGACCCCAAACTAAAGATGAAAAAACACATCTCAAAATCCGCAAAAAGCGCCTTCCTCAATCTTAAATTACTGTACAAAATCAAACCCTTCCTCCCTCCCAAAGACCTTCAACAAGCCACCCAAGCACTAGTGCTCTCCAGAATTGATTACGGGATCGCATCCCTGACTGGGACATCAAAATCTCACCTCGCTCCCCTGAAAACAACGTTAAATGTAGCAGCCAGAATGGTCACTGGTACCAAGAAATTTGATCACATCTCCCCTGCACTCAAAGAACTCAAATGGCCCCAATTGAGTTGAGATCCAGCTTCAGAACTGCCTGCCTCACCCATAAAGCCCTGCACACAGGCAAACCGGAATACCTGGCTGCCAAACTCAAAAAGGCCGGCCAGTCCAGAAACCTCAGGAGCTCCAACACTCTGCTACTCATCCCACTGAAATCTGAAAGCAGAAAACCGCGACAAAATCGTTTGCCGGAAATGCCCCCGAAAATCTGGAACTCCATCCCTCCCTCACATCAGAACGATACCCTCATTTCCCAAATTCAAAAATCTGCTCAAATCCCTATTCCTCGACCGCTCTCGAACCAACCGATAGAAGCCATGGATGCACTCAAGCCTGCACTCTCTAACCTTATACTTTGTCCAGTGACACCGACTCGGATCTAGAAAAACTTTCGGGACTCTCATCCGATGTTATGAATGCAACCTTTGGGGGGGCACCATGTGTAAACTTCATCCTCCTTGCCCGCCCGCGCAACTGTGCCTGTGTTTGCCTATTCTCAGCCTGATCCGCATGGTTGACTCTAATCTGTACTGCATAATTGCTCCTAATTTACCTGTTGTAAAGCGCTCTGATACTCTTGGGTCCAGCTAGCGCTTTATAAAACTCCCCACCACCACAACCAGTACCACCACAACCAGTACCACCACTAACAGTACCACCACCACTACCACCACCACCAGTACCATCACCACATCACCAGTACCACCATTACCATGTCCACCAGTACCACTATCATCAGTACCACTAGCACCAGTACCACCACCACCAGTACCACCCCCACCACTACCAGTACCACCACCCATACCACCACCAACAGTACCACCAGTACTGCCATCAGTACCACCACCAACAGTATCACAAACACTACCACCACCACAAATACCACCACCACAAGTACCACCACCACCAGTGCCACCATCATCAGCACCACCAGTACAACCAAAAACAGTACCACCACCACCAGTACAACAACCACCAGTACCACAACCACCAGTACCACCACCACCAGTAGTACCACCAGTACCACCACCACCATCGCCACTACCACCATCAACACCAGTACCACCACCACCACCAGTACCACTACCAAAAGTACCACCACCATCAGTACCACCACAACCAGTACCACCCCAGTACGATTACCAGTATCACTACCACCACCAGTACCACCACCACCAGTACCACAACCAGCACAACCAGTACCAGTACCACTTGTACCATTAACACCACCAATACCACCAGTACCACCACCAATACCAGTACCACCACCAATACCAACAGTACCACCACCAATACCACCAGTACCATTTGCACCACCAATACCACTGGTACCAGTAACACCACTACCACCAGAACCAGTACCACCAGTACCACTACAAGTAACACCACCAGTACCACTACCACCAGTACAGCCACCACCAGTACAGCCACCACCAGTACCACCAACACCAGTGCCACCACCAGTATCACCACCACCAGTGCCACCACCACCAATACTACCATCACCAGTACTACCACCACGACCAGTACCACAACCACCAGTACCACCACCAGTACCATCACCTTGCCCAACAGTACTGAAGAACCGGATTAACCCACTTACAGGGTCTCGGCAGCGGGGGAACCGCTCAAATCTCCCATACCCTTCATACGTAGTAAAAGGAGACACGGGAGCCTTTGTCTGCAGGAGGAACCCAGATTTATTTAAATAGCCCGGGCTATGGAACAGAGTCCAAAGCCAGTCAAAGACAAGACAGAGGAGGCTGCTACTTAAATCCGTAGCTAACAAGCCTTTTATACGTTTCATACTCCAGCCTTTTGGCTGCAAGACCATTGTCCAATCAGAGCAGTGTTTATTATTGATTAGCCGGATCCAGGTGGTGTTTGCAGTTGGTGACCTGGTCAAGGGAAGGTACACAGCCAAATGTTAGTTTTGCTTTGATCGGAGCTTGGTTTCCTCAGGTTTCTTTACCCAGCTGTCTTGATCAAAAGCCCCGGCTTTACGAGCCATTCTTCGATTGTCTGGATGAAAGTTCAGCAGTCAGACCATTGTCCAGATAACCTGATCAAGGTGACGAGGATGTGTTATCAGGCTGGGAACAGGAGAGGAAGAATGATTCATTTACTCGGGGTGAGGGTCATGTGACTTTCTGATGACACTGCAGAGAACAGAGGGCTTGGGCGGGTGACGGTTCCTGTTCAGGGATGTGGGCCTGCAAAAATGTTTTTTTGTCGTGTCGACAGATTTTCCTCCAGCATCATGAGAAATCACCAGGCGGGTCGTGTGGAAAGTGTTTGCCACAAGATGGCAATGTAAAAATCACTGGAGTCCTCTAAAAAATGATCGCCGTTTAAAAAAATACATTTCCTCAGACCCTCCTTTTGCCATTGAGTGGCAAAAACTTTATGAAATGTCAATGTTCATAAGCCCATCTGTTTCTTGCTGGACCATTACCATAATATTGGTTTTGTGAATGCTTGATGGCGGAGGCTTGATGGTCTGGGCACACATAGTACAGAGCACTGGCAGGCACTGAAAACACAGACAGCAGGAGACCAGGACAGCTACCCCTAGGGCAAGGAAGATGAAGACCCTCCAACCCCACTGGGAAAGAAGGCCCCAGATCCAGCCTGTGAGGGACCAGTTGCCTTTATCCAGATGCACTTCGGAAGAGAGACGATGCAGACGGATGGCATCGTACACTGTAGGTGCGTTGTCTGGGACATACACGCAGCAGCTGGAGCCGATCAATTTACATAGGCCACCGCGATCAGCCAGGATGATGTCCAGGACCATGTGATTTCGGAGCATTATGAGGCTGTCTGCCGGCAGCTCCGCATTGATGTTGGAGAGGGCACCAGCTGTTACTGTGATGGTGGCCTCAAGGACCCTGGTCAGTCCTCGGATAGCTCGACTGTTTGCCATGGGGCCCCAGAATGGAAGCATACCTTTGAAGAAATCCCCAGCTTCCTGGCCTGCGGTATCTTCTGCTGATATAACACCCCTACGTGAGCGGCGCAGGTCGCCCTTCATTGTCAGATGGTAACCTCCATGCTTGGAATATGTTGGTGGAAGTAGGAAGGCCAGATAGCAGGTACTAGACCAGTTACGGGGGAGCCAAGTCTAGGCGGCAGTTCCACAGATAAAGTAGGTGTTGGGGGATGCCACAAACTTCGGAGGAGATGTGGAGTTTAGTGTCTTAGTGATGTCACATATACTGGTGCCAACTTTCTTAGTCCCTAGGCCATGGATGTACATTTATGACGTTCAAAGTGTCTCTTTCATTGGGCAGTATCTTTCTTGTGCGGAACCTTGAAAATGTTTGTCGAGTGGTGGAATTGAATACTACCATCTCACCGAGTTCATCTGGTGGTAGTAGCAATGTGGAAGAGCTGGTCGGGCAAAAAGGAGCACTGGTATTGTCAGATCTGTTCCGCCAGAAGTCATCACGGAATGTTCCAAGGACAGGATGGACAGTGCCATTGACAGTGAAGGCTTCCTGCATCAACATCCACCATCCAAGGCAAGACCCAGAGATGGAAAATGGATAAGGAAAGAAAGGGACGGGATGTAGCATGGAATATGGCATCAGTCCGCACATCCAGCAGTTGGAAGTGTTTATGATCAGTTGGTGGTGATGCAGCATTTGGATGAAGATGTTATTGAAAAATTCTGCACGGCAGGGTAATTCGTGGGCTGGCAAGGAATAGTACTGATGTTCTGCAGGAGTCGGGATAGGAGTCGGTGATCCAGTAGGATGGAAGATCAGTAAGAGCCAACCAAGGATAGAAAGGAGGAGGAAGACAAACAGCGTCACCACGGTGACCAGGAAGCATCTGCTATGTCGGAGACTGGCATCTCGTTTCTGGATACGGGTGTTTGGGAAGGCGGCCATTGTGCTAAGCCAGGGACCCCTAGTGGCTGTCTGTGATTGGTGGTTGCTTCACCAGAATGCAGAGGGCCAAGGGCCCTTGTGGTTTACCTCAGTCTTACAAACGGCACTACTCTCAGCCTGGGAGGATCACAGCCCTACAGCCTTTGGCACCTGGCGAAGTCAAGGGCAAGCCTTCTCTCTGGAACGTAGATTATACCTGTCGGAAGCAGGGACGGTATGATCAGGAAACAGTTGTTCTTGATGTTGAGCAGTGTTGAGGGAGGGTTCCACCCTTCCTCTTAGAATGTTGTCACTCTCCGCTTCAGTGGATGTGGAATGTAGCCTGGCGTCACTGAATGGGACAAAGGTTGGAACTGTCTCCGTGTCTCCCAGTCCTTCCCTCACCCACTGATCATAGGGGAGAGGCAGAGGGACACGCCAGCAGTGGGTAGAGTGGACCCAGTTTTTTCGACCATCCACTTTCACAGCGGTGCGGGTGGCCAATAGGACTTGGCGTGGTTGTGTCCAGCGGGGCTTGAGGCTCTTAGTCCATTGAAAATTTTGGATCAGGACCCAGTTTCCAGGTTGGATGACGTGTCCTGGGCCCTCGCTTTTGTCCGGTACGGCCTCGTGCACCTGGTGATAAAGAGTACAAAAGTTCTGGGTTAGATTGTACAGGTAATCAGTCAATACAGGGTATTCAACATCTGACAGTTTCTTAGGTCGAGGGACACCCCAGACATTGGCAGGCCTCCCTAATACAATTTTGTGTGGAGATAACCCTATCCTGGAGTGGGTCGTTGTTCTTGTGGACAGTAGGGCCAAGGGCAGAGCATCTACCCAAGTGACACCAGTCTCAGCTACTATTTTGGCCATTTTAGTTTTTAGGATGCCATTGTATACCTCCACTAGACCTGCTGACTGGGGGTGGTTAGCGGCATGAAATTTTTGCTTTATTCCTAGTGCTGTACAGACATGATCCATGATTTGAGCTGTAAAGTGTGTCCCATTGTCGCTCCAGACCAAGCGGGGCAAACCAAAGCGTGGGAAGTACTCCTTGGGTAGTACTTTGGCGGTAGTGATAGCAGTGCAGTCTTTGACGGGGTAGGCTTCCACCCATCGACTGAATGCACAGACCACCACCAGGACATATTTAAGTTAACGCACCTGTCCATCTGGATGTAGTCCATTTGGAGGACTTCAAACGGGAAGGTAGGAGGAGAGAATCCTCCCTTAGGAGTAACGGTGCCTTTTCCGGGTTGTACATTAGGCAAACCATACATGTTTTTCCCAGCTTTTCAGCATATGCTGGTATTTTGGAGGGTTACCATGTAGGTTCCAACAGTTTGCAAATTCCTTTCACGCTAATGTGGGCGGGACCATGGGCCATTGTAACTACGGCCAGCACGTGACTGTCAGGCAACATCCATTGTCTCTCCGTGGTTGTACGGACCCAGCAACCATCACTTCCCTCCTTTGCTAAGTGATCTTCCCACACTCTTAGTTCTTCAGGAGTAGTATGGAACTGAATGTCAAGCACACTTTGTATTGTATTTTCAACCATGCCCCCTTCTGTCACCCACCTAGCGGGACCTCCTACATACATTCCTTCCCTCTTCCTCAGCGCTGTTTGTCTGGCCATCTGATCAGCCAGAGCATTGCCTTTCCCGACATCGTCTGTCACCTTCTTATGGGCTTGACATTTCATAATGGCCGCCTTTTTGGGGAGTGACAGAGAGTCTAACAGCCGGTGTATTAGGAGGCCATGTTGGATCTTGGTGCCATGGGAAGTAAGGAAATTCCTTTCTTTCCATAACCTCCCGAAGTTGTGGGCCACCCCGAAGGCATACTGGCTGTCGGTGTAGATATTTACCGTTATACCCTTGCTTAACTCGCAGGCTCTAGTGAGGGCTACTAGTTCTGCTGCCTGGGCAGAGCACTGCGGAATCTGAGCTGTTTCGACTACCTTTTCTAATGTTGTGAGTGTGTAGGCAGCTGAGGTGTTACCATCTGGCCTCCTGAGACATGATCCGTCTACATATAGTGTACCTTCTGGGTCCTCTATCGGGGTATTCTGTAAGTCAACCCATCCCTTTGTCTCGTCCTCTGTCCTTAATATGCAGTCATGTGGGTCTAAGCGGGCACCTGGCGTGTCCAGTGGGAGTAATATAGCGGGGTTTAGTGCAGTGCATCTTTTGATGTTAATGTGGCTGGTAAAGAGTGTTAGTTCGTACCCTGTAAGTCGTGCGCTAGTGAGGTACTGTGTCTTGGTGTTGTTAAGGAGGGTGTCTACAGAATGGGGGACCATCAGGGTCAGAGGGGAGTTCATGACGATTCCCGCACGCTGACGGACCATAAGGGCGGCCGCAGCTGTCTCCCGTAGTCATCCTGGGAGAGCTCTCGCAACAGGATCTAAGGTGGCTGAAAAATAGGCACATGACCGTTGGTGACCTCCAAACATCTGGGTCAGGACTGCGCATGCACAGCCATCTGTCTCATGTACAAAAAGAAAAAATTGTTTGCTATAGTCAGGGGTACCGAGGACTGGAGCAGTACACAGGGCCCTCTTCAAATCTTCGAAGGCCTGCGCATGCTCTGTAGTCCATGGAAAGGAACTGTCTGATACATCCTTGGTGGTGAGGGCGAGAAGGGGTTTGACCATGGCTGATAAATTTGAAATCCACTGTCTACAGTATGAGGTTAGGCCTATGAAAGCTCGTACCTGCTTTTGTGTTCGTGGGGCCGTCATAGCATTGATAATGGCTACACGATCAGCGGTGAGCTGCCTTCCCTCCTTCGAGAGGAGATGACCTAAATAGGTCACCTTCTCTTGACAAAACTGAAGCTTTTTTAAAGAGACTTTGTGGTTGTGGAGGGCAAGGTGGCGTAACAGACAGAGAGTAGCTTCTTTACATGTTGGGGCAGAATTTGCAGCAATGAGGAAGTCGTCTATATACTGCAATAGTGTTGAATTGTCAGGAAGTTCCAAGGAATCTAGTTGGCTTTTTAGGGCTTGGCTGTAGATATTAGGGCTCTCGGTAAATCCTTGAGGGACGTGGCAGAATCTGAAACTCCGCCCACCAAGGGAGAAACCAAAAAATTGTCTGCTGTCAGGATGTATGGGTATGCTGAAGAAGGCGTTCTTCGGGTCAATGACAGAGAAGTGTGTGGCGTCAGAGGGAACCATCGTCAAGAGAGCAGTGATGTCGGGGACAACAGGATATTGGGATATTGTTATTTTGTGAAGGGCTCTCAGGTCAATCACAAATCTGCATATTTTAGGGGAGAGAGCATCTACATTAGTCTTTTTAAGAACAGGAATAATGTGACTGTTACAGAAATTGCCACGTGTCTCCTCTACTACGCCCTTGTCCATCATTTCGGATATTATTATCAACAGGGCCATTTCTCCTCCCACGGGCAGTCGATACTGTCGAAGGCGGGGAAGAAGTGTACCTGGCTGGATGCGTACCACATGAGGGGGGATGTTGAGACACCCTACATCAGTGTCTGATGATGCCCAGAGGGAGGAAGGTAAAGACTGCAACTCTGGAGGGAGAGGACCGGACAGATACATGTAGGAAGCTGCAGTCGGGGAGATTGTTAGGGATACACCTTGGGGACTACATGATATGGTCGCATACAGGGCTTTTAGTAAATCTAAACCTAGCAAGTTCTCACTGCAACCTATAATAAGGACCAAGGGAGCGTCAACATGTGCAGGGCCAATGTCGAGAGGGAGGGGTTCAGAGACAGGACTGGTCACGGGCGTCCCTGCAAAACCCACGGAGACATTCATATTGCCAGAAAGGGGTGCCTCCGGGTCTGACAGACGTGCAATAGAAGACCTGGTGGCCTCAGTATCCAAAAGAAAATTCTTATCATTCCCCACAACTGACATTTTAACATACGGGCCCTTTTGATCCACTGGAATTTGCACTCTGGTAATACCCCTTTCCTGGCTGTCCTATGCTTGGTAGGATCCTGTCTCATCAACTTCATCATAATCATCATTGTGATAAGTGCGTGTTGCTTCGTACCCATCAAACCTGTTGGTCGGGCGCTGCCGGATGGGGGCGTCATCCCTGGGCCTACGTTCTTTATCCTGTGGATGGGGCGGGCCATGATCCCGAGTCGGCCTCGCTTCCCTGGGAGCGCGAGGCCGAGTCCTCCCTGTTTGTACGTTTTCTATTAATACAGGACACTTATCTATCCAATGGCCGTACCCCTTACAATAAGCACACTGATCGGTTTGGAGGGCTCCCGTACCTTGAGGACTGGAGGGGGTGGACTGGCGAGCCCTTGGAGGGGGTTGGGATTGCGGTCTAAAATTTCCGCGGGCATCGGGACCTCGGGGAGGATAAGCTTGCTGTAAAAATGCCTTAGTCTTAAGATCTCTAACCTTCTTACTTTCCTTATCTTTATTTTCATTCTCCCTATTCTCATGATATTGAGCCATAGCCAAGATACCGGTCATAGTTTGGGCAGACCATGTACTCTCAACCTTCTTATGCCTGGCAGAGAGCTCAGGAGGTAAGTTGCTGACAAATTTGTCGACAAACACTAGGCCAGAACCTGGGGTCCGGGGATCCAAACCACCATGCCCTTTGTATTCAGTCTCAAAATGGGTGAAGAAATCAGCCACATTTTCATCTTTTCGCTGTCTACAGGCGTTTATTTTATCCCAATTGATGACAGTTTCCAGTAAAAGTGTCTTCATAAATGTCATTATTTTACCGGGCAAAGTCAGGATGGCAGCTTCTGGTTTAGCCCCTCCTACCCTTGCTACTTCCATAGCCTCTAGGTCAGCCCATTTACCTCCCAATGCCACTTCATGATCAGTATGCCGAATCTTATCCCAAATTTCAGCGGGTTCAACCGTACCAAAAAGTAAATCTATATCCTCCAGAACAAGAGTACCTGTGGATATAATCTGGCCTAACTCTCGGTAAAAGGCAGCCGGATTCTTCCGGGGATCTGGTAACTGACCTTTTAATTGCATTACTTCTGACCTTTTCCAAGGGACATGAAACCAAAGCCTGCGCCAGTGTGCTTCGACAGCCCCTCGGCCATTATTTTTGGCGTCGGTAAGTGCATTAACAAAGACAGGGGCCGCCTCTCTTATTGGCATAGCTGTTTCTAAAGGGGCATTTGAAAAGGTAGTCATGTCACGGTAAGCTACTAAAACAGATATAGCACTAAACATCCCCTCTCCCTGAACATCACCCCTTTTTACTTGTGACCTAAGGTCCATCAATCCGGTAGGTATCTGAACAGACACATTTTCAAATTTTTGCATGATCAAAACACACATGTATTCAGCCCAGGTGGTTTGTTCCATAATTGTCCATTGTGAAAAGGTGGACCATATTTCTTTAAAAGAATAAATATTTTTTTTATTCTTCCAACATTCACACTGTTGCCTCTGTAGGTCTTTCTCTTGAAGGGACAAAAAGCTGACTGCTGAGCGTAAGGAGGCTAATCGGGGGGAATTAAATAATTTACATAAGTCTTGTTTGACTGTAGACCACAGGGAAGCAGGAGAAGGACGGGTAGGGGTAAAGCCGCTAGGGTTGGACTGATGGTGACTTGTTGTCATTCCCTCGGTGAGGACAGAGTTAATGGGTGTGGTCGAAGTCATGGGAAACTCTGGAGGGCTGGTGTGACAGGGAAAACGGTAGGAGGGGCAGTGGGGGCTGGAGCGGGTGGTGGTAGGGGGATATGCGGGGTGTGAGGCGTCAGGGCAGGGTACATTGGGGCATATGCAGAAGGGCTTTCTAGCATGGTATCAAGCAAGGAATCACTTTCTTCTCCTCCCTCTACATGGACCTTTACTTTTTCCTCACGGACTGGATAACATTTCTGTACCCGGGCCCCATGCTCCCTATCGGCTATGTCTACCAATTTGGTCATTCTATTTTGCAAATTTTCTCAGGCGTGGTCGGCCATAGACATTCGTTCTTGTTTTCTTTCTTGTGCCTTTTAATTCCTAGCTCTCTGTTCTACCTCTTTCCTCCAAAATCGAACAGACTCAAACATGGACGGCGCGTTTTTCTTTTAATTAATTGTTCCTCTAAGTTTGCAAGGACTTGGGAATCAAAGGAGCCAAAAAATGGCCACTGTAACTCCGCGCTACTTTTCTTGGTGTATTTCACCCACAACGAGGAAAACATTATGGCAGCAAGGCCATATTTAATATACATAGTATGGCCAGGAGTTCCTTCTGGAGGAAGCGAGCAGGCCTCCTCCAGCTGGGAGTCCTGTGTACACATACAACAACATAACCTCTTGAATTTACTACTGACCGGCATGCTTAAAAACAGATAACGGACACCAGCGGGTTACTAAAACTCACCTCGCTTGCTTGTCGTTTGTAAAGGACAATTAAATAGCGGAATCATACGGAACAGACACCAGCGGGTAAAAAGTTCACCTCGCTTGCTTGGTTTTGGCAAAGTCAATTATTCATACATATTTCATACAGAACAGACACCAGCGGGTTTTAAAAAATTTACCTCGCTTGCTTGGCTTTGGCAAAAGTCAATAACAAATTGGCTTTTGCGAAAGTCAATAACAGACAAACTTGGTGGATGATCAGTCCACCCTTACCTTAGAGGGGTAGTTCTCAGCTGTAGACGTAGGGCAGTGTCCTGCTCCAGAAATTATTTGCTAGGAGACTCCAGCGAGAAGGCGTTCAAGTGGCCCAGACCGGGTGAGGAGGAACACCAGGTGAGTCGTTCGGTCTACCGGAATATAACAAGAATCCTTGAGTAGGGCGCCTCCGTCAGAGTCTCTCCGTGCACCTCCTCACGTCCACCGGGCCTGACCTCCGTACTTGTGGAGTCCCTATTCGGGCGCCATTTGAAGAACCAGATTAACCCACTTACAGGGTCTCGGCAGCGGGGGAACCGATCAAATCTCCCATACCCTTCATACGTAGTAAAAGGAGACACAGGAGCTTTCGTCTGCAGGAGGGACCCAGATTTATTTCAGTAGCCCGGGCTATGGAACAGACTCCAAAGCCAGTCAAAGACAAGAGAGAGGAGGCTGCTACTTAAATCCGTAGCTAACAAGCCTTTTATACGTTTCATACTCCAGCCTTTTGGCTGCAAGACCATTGTCCAATCAGAGCAGTGTTTATTGTTGATTAGCCGGATCCAGGTGGTGTTTGCAGTTGGTGACCTGGTCAAGGGAAGGTTCACAGCCAAATGTTAGTTTTGCTTTGATCGGGCCTTGGTTTCCTCAGGTTTCTTTGCCCAGCTGTCTTGATCAAAAGCCCTGGCTTTACGAGCAGTTCTTCGATTGTCTGGATGAAAGTTCAGCAGTCAGACCATTGTCCAGATAACCTGATCAAGGTGACAAGGATGTGTTATCAGGCTGGTAACAGGAGAGGAAGAATGATTCATTTACTCGGGGTGAGGGTCATGTGACTTTCTGATGACTCTGCAGAGAACAGTACCACCACCACTACTAGTAACACCACCACTACCACCAGTACCACCACCACCACCACAACTACCACCAGTACCAGTACCCCCACCAGTCCCACCACCAGTACCACCTCCACTACCACCATGAGTACCACCAGTACCGCCACCACCACCAGTACCGCCACCGCCAGTTTCACCACCTGTACAACCACCAATACCACCACCACCACCACCAGTACCACCACCAGTACTACCAGTATCAGTACCACCAGTACCACCACCAATACCACCAGTACAATGACTAGTACCGCTATCACCAATACCACCTGTAACAGTACCACCAATACCACCAGTGCCAGTACCACCACCAATACCACCAGCACCACCACCACTAGTATCACCAGTACCACCACCAGACCCACCACCAGTCTCACCACCAGTACCACCACCAATACTGCCACCACCAATACCACCCCCAGTACCACCATCACCAGTACCACCACCAGTACCAACACCAGTACTACCACCACCAGTACTGCCATCAGTACCACCACTAGTACTATCACCAGTACCACCACCACAAGCACCATCACCAGTACCACTGCCTCCACCACCAGTACCAAAACCACCAGTACCACAACCAGTACCACCACCAGTATCACCAGTACCAATAACACCACCAACACCATCAAGACCAGTACCACCACCAGTACCAATAATACTACCAGTACCATCACCAGTGCCATTACCTTCACCATTACCACCACCAGAACCACCAGCACCACCACCAGTATCACCAGTACCACCAGTATCACCACCAATACCACGACCATCAAAACCAGAAGTACCATTACCACCAATGCCACCAGTACCACCACCAATACCTCCATTACCACCACCAATACCTCCACCACCAGTACCACCAGTACCAGTATCACCAGTACCACCACTACCAGTCCCACCACCACCAGTACCACTATGAATACCACCACCACCATTACCAGTGTCACTACCACCACTGTAGTATGTTTATCTAGGGACCTGTATCGATACTCCTATTTCTGACCCTTGCCCGGTTATAATTCACTAATATCTACACAACGGCACAGAAACACGTTTCATAAATAAGTCATAGTGCATGCTGTCACATTAAGCAAGCACTATTCCTCCAGCCCCCTAGAAAGCACACCGAGTTCTTAAACAAATCCAAGCCTCGAGCAAACCTGGGAAATCCCCGCCTGCTATGTTTTGATTTAGTCCAAGAACTCCTGTAAAGCACTGCAGGAACGATCAGTTCCTAGTGACATCCTTATTGACGTCTTGTGTCCATCCTTACGTCAAACCCGGCACCTCTCAGGTATAAGTATACCAACGCTGCCCTAAGCACAGACACGGTGGTGATGAACCTGGAGCAGTGACTACTTGCCGGAGAGCCCAGCTGATGCGAGAGCCCACGGACGCTGCCTCTCCCCTTTTTGACGCGCTGAGGAAGACGCTATCTTTTCTCTTGCCGAGAAATCCAGCCTCCAGCGTTTCCAGCCCACCTTCGCGGGTGACTGGGATACCGAGTCCTGAGAAAGAGATACCAGCCCTCCAGCCTTCTAAATCCCAGGTACTGAACTGACTAAACCCTTATAGAGAATTCTTGAGTCAGATTCTTGGCAAAACAAACTTAACTTAAACTGCTACTTATTTACTCCCTCCCATGTATTAGGCTTAGGTCAGGTACACCGGGGTAGGCGTAGTTAGAAGCACCAGTTGAGTACGATTAGTCAATGTATATATGTATGTATATCTTTTATCCATTTTAAAGTATCATATGGCTAAGAAACCATATCAATGCTTTTACAGTATTATTTTATAATCCTGCTTTTACTGTATGCACTTTACTTAACTATAAGTATTGCAATCGTGGCGATTCATTTCTCTTGTATGACAAAAGAGACTGATCAATAAATAACACCTTTTATTGAAAACGCCCGTCTCTTCTTTTCTCTACAATCTGGTGAAACTAAGTATGCACGTATTGACTGAGTAAAATAGCTGTCTTTTGTTTTCACACGACTCTAGAGATATACTCTTGATCAGGGAGAGCAAAGTTGTCATGTTCTATGGTTGTCAGAAACTAAATCCCTTCTTGTCTATCCAGGGAGGTTAAAACCCTCCTCGCCTATTCGAGAAAGTTTCTAGTGAACTCTGAGCTAGCTGGCACACAAAACTTAAGTCTAATATCGACAGTAGAAGACCTAGTTAACCTCTGTCCTACGTCTATACTATTGAAGATATTATTCCAATGCGCAGAGCCTATTGGGAATATAGGAACTACACTACATGGCGCCCAACGGTTTGGTAAGGCGATAAATCTAACGCAAGACATTAGAGTAACTCAGTCGTGCTTTTTCACACAGACCCTTTCTCCCGTAAATACTCCAAAGACGTCTGGAGTGGGTAAAAGGTTAAAATCCGCCGGAACTTAGTAGAAAGAGATTTCTATGTATAGTTTTTGGTTTATTCAACGTTGAAGGATACAGTGTTCCAAAATATTGTGCACCTAATCTTTGTTTCCTTGGAAACCTGATCTGTAACGCTAAAACCTTCCTGTCAGTAAAATGTCAGACAGCGAAGGAGAAAGGGAGGCGGCTAGAATAGCAGCTCAACTCCTAGCGGATGACACAAGTCTCCTACAGCAAGACCCGGACGCAATACTCATCCCGGTCAACATAAGGAAAACTATAACACTTAAACTTTAGAAAATGGACTGACATCGAGAGGTGGTACAGTCATATTCGTAATTGAGGCACATGAATATCGGCAGACAGAGGTATTCTATTCATGGATAAACTTTCCAGCAGCAAACGCTGTCACAAAAGAATTCCACTATTATAAAATAGAGTAACCTCCGGATGCGTACACTCCTTTCGAGGAGGTGGAAATCCCATTAAAATACCAAGAGCACCTGCTCTCGTTTAAAGGCGCCCTAAAACAAAATGATCACATCACCAGGCTCGGTCCACTAGGTAGACCAGGAGCAACGTGGCCGGTTCTAGCCGGATACACACCACATCCAGACATTGAAAAAATGTCAATACCAGAACTTTTAGCACAGCTAAAACAACTGATTAAAATACACAGACAATTAGTCCAATATGTAATGCGGACTTCAACAGTCCAACCAGCTATTAAAATTCCACAGCTGACCCCTCATCAGGGGAACACAAATAAAATCACACCACAGAACATACAGTCCTGTCTAGGTAAAGTACCCGCAAAACGGGAACAAATTCCATTCTGGTTAGCACAAAAAATCACTCAAATAGAGGCAGTATTTCCGGATACTACCCCTACTGAGAAACACAGAATTCTTACTATCTGTCTTCCAATGGGGATCGCACCACATGTGGAGGACTGTGACACTTGGGGCACAGTCTTTGCTTCCATTTACACAAAAACACATGGTGTTCCGTCCATGGTGGTAATACCAGATGTATTAAGACAGATTCAAAATGAATACGGTCCAGAACCTGCTTTAACTCTGGGTATGAAATTACTGAAAGACTTCAAGCAGGTCTCGGCTATATTACTAGCCAACATAAAAGGGGAAGCAGCATCTGTAGCGATCCGCCAGAAGTTGAAAGAAACAGATATAGCAGAACAACCATTTGAACTTGCCAGAACCATAGAAAAATCCTATGAAGAATTAGGAAGAGATAGTTTGGGTGGGAAACCAGTGAAACCCCAACTAACTGAAAATCCTGAAAAGGTATTTATTAAGAATAATCTAAACACTCCTAAAAAGAGCTGGGATGGAAATAAACAATCCACTCCCAAAGAAAAAAGATTCCAGTCCAGAGGAAGGTCTCCTCGGCGGAGAGAAAGATCTCCAGACCAAGGACACAAGTCTCCCCAGAGGGAGCCCTCTGAGAAAAAATACAACCTTAGAAATAGGGATAATTTGAAGAAACCTGATAGATATCAAGATATTGATACACGTCCATCTCGATCTTTTCAGACTTCCTCGCAGAAATCGGAAAGAAGAGGACGGTCAGAACACAGGGAAGAGCACTTCAAGCCCAAAGACAAGGAACCTGCTCATCAAAGTAAAAAGTTACAATTTCCAAAAAAGAAGGTAGCCAGTATTAAAGTAATCAAACATGCCGAGGATCCTGAGGACACAGCTGAAAAACGGAGAGTGGACTCAGACAATGCTAGACAGCGCAGCAGAAGTGAGCATAGCTCGCAAGATCCTGATGAATCATCTGGAGACAGTGGACACGAATGAATACATTCAAGTGGAAACTGCAGATACCAGAGTTAGCAAACCTCATAAAATATATGAAATAACATTACGTATAGAGGGAGATAAGACTAGGAAAATAAGGGGTCTATTTTGGGATAATCTCTCCAAAGGCTATGACATCCTTTTAGCTGAAAAAGACTGGCCACCGGAGTTTGTCAGGGAGTGCCCATATGGCGAAGAAATGATTATGCCTGCCTTCTCAAATCACATTCCAATTCATAAAAAATATACACTTGCAAGAAAGTGGGCAGTGGCCCAGGCTCCTGCATTATATAAAAACCATGTGGGATGGGATGAGGACTCTTTTCCTCACAAAATCCAGTTAAAATCTCAACCAACTGCACAGAGGCCGTACCCAATTAAGCAAGAAGCTAAAAAACAGGTCAGGGAGATCTTAGATCAACTTGAATACCAGGGGGTGATTGAAACTTGCACCTCACAAATGAACAATCCTTTGTTTCCTGTCTCCAAGCCAGATGATTCATATCGTCTAGTTTTGGACTACAGACACCTTAACTCATGTTGCAAAACTTTTGCAGTACAAAACTCACACAGTGCAGCACTAATGAATAGCATAGTGCGCAAAAAATACAAAACAACATTAGACATCTCTAATGGATTCTTTTGTCAAAATATAGTACCTGAAAGCAGATATTTGGCCACTTTCTCAATAAATGGCTCGCAGAAAAATTTCTGTCATTTGCCACAGGGGTTCAAGAACAGCCCAGGATTATTATCAGCGAGAGTAACAGAGTTACTTCAAATATATGATGATGACACATTATCTTATGTCGATGACATCTATCTAACAGATGATGACTTGGATACTCACTTGAAAAGAGTTAACACCATAATACTTGGGTTCGCAGCAGAGGGTTACAAATTCAACTTCAAAAAGTCAAGAATTGCCCATCTAACTGTCCTGTTTTTAGGATATGAATTATCAAGTGAAGGAAAAAGCCTGGCTGACAATTTCTTAGAGAAATGCGCTGTAATCCAAGCACCAAGAACGCTGAAAAACTTACAATCAATTCTAGGTTTCCTGAATTTCGGAAGAACTTACATTATAAATTATGGAGAGAGGGTTAAACCTCCCTATGAACTAATAAAACCAGATTTTAAAACAATCAATTGGACTCAAAAACACACAGAAATTTTGAGATCATTGCAAACAGACATGTTAACTAAAACAAAATTGCAAACACGCGATAACACACGCAACCTTGTAATCCGAGTCATCCCAGGGAGATGCGGATTCACATACCTGACCTCTAATGAGGGAGAAACTGTACCAATAGCATACAAATCACATTTGTACACAGAAGCTGAAAAAACATTCAGCATTAAGGAAAACATTGTTCATGCGGTTCAAAAAGCTGTAGCAAGAGAAAGAGACCAAGCTGACGGCAGACGGATTACAGTCAGAACAGCAGAATCAGCCTTTGAGGCATTAACAAGCCATTGTAACTTACCTACTATGGCATTAAATCCAAAATGGATACAATGGGAAAATTCTCTTGCTACAGACAAAGTGAAATACTATTTTGACCCAGAAATGAAAAAATTAAAAAATCTAGAATATGAAAGAGAATACCCTCTGCCAATCGACATTCGGCCCATACGACAGTACGCCTGTGTAATATATACAGACGGACATGCACAACCCTCAGTTTGGGGAAAACATCCCTATAATGCCACATGCGAAATTGTTAAATATGTGTGGCGCGGAGGTAAATTGAGACCTCTGGTAACTAAAACACATTCAGTGGAAAATAATTCAGAACAACAAACTGAAATAATAGCGTTAAAAATGGCGCTGGATAATGCGGATCGCGAATTCCCGACACTAATAGTGTGCGATTCATATTACTGCGTCAAATCATACAATAACGACTTGCAGAAATGGGTTCAAAACGGTTACAAAGATGACACAGGTGCCACAATTAAGCAAAAATCGCTTTGGGAACAAGTAGTTCTTTTACAGAAAGAGCTACCAAAGACTCACGTGATACATTCACTGAGTCATGAACGTGATGGCGTTCACGTTTCAGGGAATTCATTGGCTGAGACAGCCACAGCGGAAGCAACTAAATCGGCTTCCGTAGCTACGAAAAAGCGTTCGGAAAAATACATTGACGGGGAAACAATGCTGGCGGTGAAAACGTCATAAAAAGGCGACTGCTCAGCGCTACCCATCACCTATCCACTCAATTATACATACATAATCGATGCAAACTCCGTTCCTTTTGCTCAAATCCCTGGAGTGGGGGATAGAGTAATTCCAAACACGAACAGGAGAGTCTTGTTAATAGCAGACGCACATATGGGTGAGGGTCTTAGACACCTCAAGCTTAAAGATTCTCTGGAAGAATTACAATCAATATACTGGTGGCCAGGAATGAGCCTGCAACATCACATATTTGCAAAAAACTGCCCAGACTGCAACAGAGATCGCAGTGGCGACCGAGACGGTGTATTGCCCTGGCGTTTCGCTCAAAATTGGAATTAAGCAATAAAATATAAAAATACCCACTATAAATAAATGCGTCATATTAACATATAGAGACTAGCTTCACTTAAAATATAGACCCCAGCTCTCGGCTGACGCCAGAACTGTTATAAAAAGATTCGCGAGTCTAAAACGGCATATACACAATTGGCATGCTACATTCTGACCAGTGTCCTGCTTCTAAGCTCGAGCTTGGGGGGAGGCAATGGCCAGCATGGGCATTGCATTGCGGGACTCTTATCACTTCCTTCCTGAGGGAAACGGGATGGTGGAAAGAAAAAACCGAGGCATAGAGCAATCTATAACGGCAAAGGTATTAGGTTCGGGGGCTGGGTGGGTCAAACATTTAATAAGTGTCCAACGTAGTCTGAATAATCTGCCAAGAAATTCTCTAGAAGGTCTCAGTCCGTAGGAACTATTGTTTGGGACTAGAATGTTAATCCAGGACCTCGATAGTCAAAC
This sequence comes from Lissotriton helveticus, assembly GCF_964261635.1. Lineage (NCBI taxonomy): Eukaryota > Metazoa > Chordata > Amphibia > Caudata > Salamandridae > Lissotriton > Lissotriton helveticus. The sequence goes on along the minus strand of NC_136061.1, from coordinate 934,992,391 downwards.
TTCAGTGGTTAAAGAAAAATGCTTTGATATCAAAGATCGTTTGGCTATTTTACAGGACTTAAATGAAACAAGAAAAGACCTGAGCAACATAAAGTTGAAACAACAGCCAACAACCACTGAAGAGAAACCACCTGTCCCAGCAAGGCCTGTCTGGATTCCAAAAATCGGGGATCTGGTCAGAGAGAAAATCGCGGTGAAGAAGGAATTTGGGCCTTCTTACAGAAAAGCAGTACCTGTCTTAGCTATCAACGGAACAAGATCAGTTGTACTACCGCCCCTTGCTGGTAAAAAGGAGAACCGAGTTGTATCCATCGACCTGGTTAAACCACAATCATGTGGCCGATAACAAGTAGTAGGCCAAGTGGACTCCCAAGAAGTAGCAGAACACCAAAGTTTGCTACAAACACAGAGGTTCAAACTGAGAGACTAATCACATTTGATAAACCTACAGTGAATCAACAAGGACTATGCAACAGAGCCATGGAACTTAAACCTCTTGAAACCCAAATCAAAATCTTACATCAAGAAACACCAGTCTACACGATGTAACCACAGACTACGCTAATGAAACAAAGAGAATTCCAAAAACAAAAAGGAATCCAGAAGCAATTGAAACAATTGACAGAACAGCATCAGGCTACTTCATCAACTCCGATGATTTTTCCGAGGATCCGAGCGAACCTGAGGAACAGCCGACAAAATCAAAGACTTTTAAAGACAAAGCGAAGGAACTCTTTCATCAACTAAAAGAAACCTATCTGATTTCTCCATGGATTGAATTTTGGGTGGCACTAGGTGTATTTGTCCTCATACTTTGGCTCATCATGGTACTATGCTTGGGACATTTCATTGAGGGAAAATATGTTACAATGAACACAGCAAGTCAGAATATCAACTTGGTCCTAAAACCACACAAGTCTTCACACATCGAGAAAAGAGAACTTTCTTCAGTAAACTTCACAGCCAATCCTATACCCGGTGGGGTAGCATGGGACAGAACTGATTACGAAATCTATGGCCCGGTCGAGCTCTTGAAGTATCCTCATCAATTTATGGTTTCATTAAGTGACTTTGTAAAATCGAGCACATTCACTGATGTTTGGGACTTTGAAAGTATTAATGATATGATGTCAGATCTAGTGATGTCAGCTAAATTTACAGAACATGATTATTTACAGGGTTCATCTAATTATGACCAGATGTACTGTTACAACCACTATGGAAACCATTATCTGCATAAATCTGCTCAACCTAGAAATGTTTTTAATTATAACCAATGGGAACATTGTGCAACTCCACCAAAAGGCAGTTCAAAAATATTTTATGATAAATTTTCATACTTCTCAGGGTTTAACACAAGCAATGCAGAAACTTTTTATTTCAAATTATTAAATAAGACAGGAATGAAAACCATGCTTACAAATACAAAATTAATCTATTCAGAATCATTTTTTGACAAAATGAATACATTCGGTTTTGATTTCTGGAACAATAACATTGAAACGAAAACAATCTGGGGTACAAAAGATTGCCAAGTGCAAGGTACAGATTCCTTATTTAGAGCCTGCATGATCCCGGAACAAATTATATTCTTGAATGACACAATTCAACAGACTACCTGTCTTGGCCTAGCCAAAATTAAAGACTAAAACAAACCGTCTATTCCAAAACCAACACCTGACAGTAATAGCACTACAGATGTTGAGATAGACGTATCCCATATTTTAAACCAAAACAGAACACATCCTGATTGGAAAAAATGGTTGATCTGGCCCACAGACACAAATACCTGTCAAGATAGATTCCTGAATAAAATAGTTCAAGTTCAAGTTCAGGCATTTATAAAGCGCACTACTCACCCAGAGGGTCTCAAGGCGCTAGAGGGAGGGGTTCATTGTTTGTCGAATAGCCATGTTTTCAGTTCTTTTCTGAAGGAGATGTGATTCTGATTAAGGCGGAGGTGGGTGGGGAGTGAGTTCCAGGTCTTGGCAGCCAGGAAGGAGAAGGATCTGCCACCCATGGTGTTTTTTCGGATGCGCGGGACTGCGGCGAGGGCTTGATTTGATGATCTTAGTTGGCGGGTGGGATAGTAGAAGGACAGTCGGGTGTTGAGGCACTCGGGTCCTAGATTATAAAGGGCCTTGTGTGCGTGGGTAAGAAGGCGGAAAGTAATTCTTTTGTTGACGGGAAGCCAGTGGAGGGTTTTTAAGTGACCGGTGATGTGCTCTTGGCGCGGGATGTCTAATATGAGTCTCGCTGATGCGTTTTGGATGCGCTGGAGCTTTTTCTGTAATTTTGTTGTAATTCCGGCGTAGAGTGTGTTGCCATAGTCCAGTCGACTCGTGACCAGCGCATGGGTGACAGTTTTTCTTGTTTTGAGGGGGATCCAGCGGAAGATCTTTTTGAGAATGCGAAGGACGTTGAAGCAGGAGGACGATACGGCGTTGACTTGTCTGGACATTGTGAGAGAGGAGTCTAGAATGAAGCCAAGGTTACGTGCATGGTCTGTGGGTGTGGGCGCTGATCCCAAAGCGGAAGGCCACCAGGAGTCGTCCCAAGCTGAGGGGGAGGATCCCAGGATGAGCACCTCCGTTTTGTCTGAGTTGAGTTTTAAGCGGCTCTGTTTCATCCATTCGGCTACTTCTTTCATACCTTCGTGAAGGTTGTTTTTGGCGGTGTTGGGGTCTTTGGTGAGGGAAAGGATTAGCTGGGTGTCGTCGGCGTAGGAGATGATGTTGAGGTTGTGTTGACGTGCGATGGAGGCGAGGGGACTCATGTAGACGTTGAAGAGGGTGGGACTGAGTGAGGAGCCTTGAGGTACGCCGCAGATGACTTCGGTGGGCTCTGAGTAGAAAGGGGGGAGTCGGACTCTCTGGGTTCTCCCGGCAAGGAACGAGATGATCCAGTCCAAGGCTTTACCTTGAATGCCGATGTTGTTGAGGCGTTGTATGAGGGTGTTATGACAGACAGTGTCGAAGGCGGCGGAGAGGTCGAGTAGAATGAGGGCCACTGTTTCACCGTTGTCCAGGAGTGCTCGGATGTCGTCGGTCGCCGCAATGAGGGCGGTTTCGGTGCTGTGTTTGGCTCGAAAGCCGTTCTGTGAGGGATCCAGGGAGTTGTTGGATTCAAGGAAGGCTGCGAGTTGGCTATTGACGGCTTTCTCGATGACTTTGGCCGGGAAAGGGAGGAGGGAAATGGGTCGGTAGTTTTTCAGTTCTGAGGGGTCTGCTGTTGGTTTTTTCAGAAGGGCGCTGAGTTCGGCGTGTTTCCATATTTCTGGAAAGGTGGCGGAGTTGAAGGAGCAGTTGGTGACGTCGCGGAGTTGGGGGGCGATGATGGAGTCAGCTTTGTTGAAGATGTAGTGGGGACAGGGGTCCGAAGGTGAGCCAGAGTGGATAGAGTTCATGAGGCGAATGGTGTCTTCAATGGTGACTGGGTTCCAGGAGTTAAGGTAGTTAGTTGGAAGGGTGGGATCTGAAGGGGGTGGGGTGAGTTGTTCATTGGGAGTATTCTTGAAGCTGTTGTGGATGTCGGCAATTTTGTTGTAGAAGAAGGAGGATAGCGCATCGCAGAGGTCTTGGGAGTTAGTGATGTCGTTGGATGCTGCGGGAGGGTTGGTGAATTCTTTGACGATATTGAAGAGTTCCTTGCTGTTATGAGAATTGTTGTCGAGACGGTCCTTAAATGGTGATTTCTTGGCGGATCGAATCAGTTGGTGGTGTTTGCGGGTGGCTGTCTTGAGGGAGGTCATGTTGTCTGAGGTTGGTTCTTTTCTCCAATTCTTCTCCAGGGTGCGGCATGTCTTCTTGGATTTTTTAAGGTCATCGTTGAACCAGGGAGCCTTTTTGCTGGATGATTTCAACTGGTGCTTTTTCAGGGGTGCTAGTTCGTCTGCACTGTGGGTAATCCATTGCCTGAGGTTGGTGGCCACTTGGTCTGGGTCCGTTGTTAGGGTGGGAGTATTTTGGCTGAGTGATGTGAGGAGTTGGTCAGTGGTGATTTTGTTCCATTTTCTTCGGGGAATGGGTTGTGGACGGTTGTGGGTCAGGGTTGTTTTGTAACTGAAGTGAACACAGCTGTGATCCGTCCAGTGGAGAGCTGTAGTGTGATCGAAGGAGATGTGCTTGCTGGAGGTGAAGATGGGGTCGAGCGTGTGTCCGGCTGTGTGAGTGGGGGTGTCAACAAGTTGTTTGAGTCCGAGATTGGACAGGTTGTCCAGAAGGGTGGTGGTGTTGTTGTCGAGAATGTTGTCAAGGTGGTAGTTGAGGTCTCCTAGAAGAATGTAGTTCTCTGAGGCGAGGGCGTGCGGGCTGACGAAGTCAGTGATGTCGTCGCTGAATTGAGATCGGGTGCCTGGGGGCCTGTAAATGAGGGTTCCTCTAAGTGTGGTCCTGGGGTCGGTGTGGATCTGAAAGTGGAGGTGTTGCAAGATTGTCGTCAGAGCTGGTTGTAATTTTGATGGTGTTTCTATGGACGATGGCGATGCCTCCTCCAGTTTGATCGGTGCGGTCTTTTCGAATGATCTTGTAAGTGTCCGGTATGGCTATGGCAATGTCGGGGCAGAGGATGCATTCATCCATGTTTCAGTAAGGAAGGCGATGTCAGGTGACGCAGTGTCGATTAGGTCCCAGAGTTCGGTTGCATGTCTGTGGACCGAGCGGGTGGTCAGTAGGATGCATTTCAAGTCGTTGGGTTCGGAGCTGTGTGTGGAGGAAGTGTGTTTGGTGAGGGTCCTGAAGCAGTTGAACTTACAGGAGAGGCAGGAGAATGGGCCGTGGGTACGTCCTGGGGTTGCTGCGCCGCAAAGTGGGGTGCGTCCGGAGTTGAGGGCGGCATCATAAGTTACTCTGGGGGGTTGGGAGCGGCATAGAGCAGGGGGCGGGCGCTGGGCGCGGTCCAGGCGCGGACGGGCGCAGACGAGCTTACCTTTGGCGCACCTTCGGCGCGGCCGCAGCGCGTGGACGCAGCGCGTTGGGACATCTGTCCTAAATGGAGAGTGGAGGGGGTGGAGCGTGGGAGGGGCAGCAGGGAGGCGGGAGCGGGTCGGGGAGGAAGGGCTCTGGGACACAACAACAAATAAATTAAAATGGAGGCGGTGGAAAGTCGAGTGAGGCAGGGGCCACCGAGAATATGATCAGAGCGCTTTACACAGGCGGCGCTAGTGGGCAGAGATAGGGCGCAGTGCAGCTTTCGTCGCGCTGTATGAATGGCACACCAATGCAGATATTTAAATGACCAGCAGCGCTATGAGCGCAGTGCCGTCTTGCAAATGCACAATTTAAAAAGGCTGACGATTAATTCAATAACGATACCACCAGCAGCGCTATGAGCGCAGTGCCGTCTTACAAATGCACAATTTCAAAAGGCTGACGAATAATTGAATAACGATACCACCCGGAGTCAGGAGCCAGGGAGCGTGGGAGCGACCGCGTCTGACGAAGTCAGGACGGTCAAATACAGGGGTTCACATTGACCAGGCCAGACCCTAGATACTCCCAGCGACAACATCCAGGGATTGTAACTACATACAGTGTAGGAAAACTCTGCCTCGAATGGCTACGAACATCCACACTGGCAGAAATTAAGTAACACTTGACTTTCCTTTAAGAAGGTGCTGACTTGCGTGATTTCATTATGGGACCACGCAAACAGCGTCAAAAACGTTTCATAGCGGCCTCTATATATGCAGCTTACAACGAAGCTTGGAAAGTAACTCAAATTGAGACAGCAGAGAAAATACGGGAAGTTGACCGTAGTAATTTGGAAAAATCACTTTCTGTTGTGGACAACGGGTTAATGACTCTGTCTTCCAGAATATATTCACTGGACAGTATTGTATCCTCTGCAATCGATATAATAGAGCAGGACTTACTAATGTTACAACATGGTCAGTCCCAATTGCGTTCTATTGTACAGCTTGGCTGGACGTTACAAAATCTGCGTTCAGGCTACGTGCCTTGGCGTTTGATCAACACAACGTCATTATTCACTATCTTTAACCTTACTGATACACAAATCAGCTTGGCACAAAAGGGAGCAGAATATACAATTCTGAGCATTGAAAAACTTGAGAGATTACCATTGACAATGTCAGAACGACCTGTCATTGAATGGATAATACATGGGATAATAACTATTCCGATAACGACTTTCCAATTTCGATACTGCCAAAAGTATATACAGGCAGGCCAATATGAAAGGTTGGGTAAAGGATACATTAAGTCAACATGGAACCTACCTTATACACACACATGTCATAGTGAAAAAGGACATAGTGTATTTCTTAGTGGTAATAATTGTGAAAAATCACTAAGTGGTATACTTCTGTGTCAGGGTATAAGTTTACATGGGGCCTGTGAGGGGACTTCAAATAACCTTTCATGTCACCAGCTCGGCACACCTGCAGCTCGAATAGAGCCATTCTTTAGGCGGCTTTCTAACGGGAGCTACATTCTAATTGTGGATCACAGATGTTGTGGCTTGCTGCCAGGAAAACCTTATCTAGTAAGCGTGAGCTCCATGGTCACTTGCTGTGAGCGAGTATTGTTTCCAAACGACACTCCAGACAGGGAGGGAAAAATTTGGCCCAATTTGAAAATCTCTTCTATTCGAATTGATACTTTAAGCAGAATGAAGACTGTGCTGCTACAGACTCCAGTTCACTTGACGTCATCAAAAGAAACGTATGATCTCCAAGTTGCAAGGACAACGGGAGAGATACATGCATTATTATCAACAAATTGCCCCCTACACTTCGCAGAAATGCTAAACGAAATCTTAAACATTTCTGATACGAATGGTATCGCGAGTGTATTTAAGCCAATTTTTTCAGGACTACTGACACCGTTCAAAGCAGTCCTGGGTACTTTTCCTAATTTTGTCCATTCTGTCTTTGGCGGACTTCCACTCCTGTTGGGACTCGTAGCAGGCCTCTTATTTTTGCTACTCCTGATTCGTTATGGCAAGCCATGTCACAGACAAGACTCCAGCAACAATGGAAGAAACGATCCTAGCTATACGCTATCGGGACCGCATAACTAAGGTCCTTGGATTAGCCCGGCTAAGAGATCTGAATATGACCTGGTTTCTTTCATTCAGACCCATATGGCAGAATTGTGTCTTACCTGTATTGAGGTGCCTGCTACGCGGCGAAGAATGCATGTTGGACACCTGTCTCACACTACAATCAGAAGTACCATTGGATACAGATACTTTGTTGGGTCCAGTAAAGGCTCATGCATCGTGCTGTCCCCAGCGGCTACCTATCCTGATGACGGCATTCGTGGAGACTTCACCACTATGATTGAAGGGTAGTGAAGTACAAGATGAGAGCAGCATCAACCAGGTACGATCTTCTGTAAGTGATACTGATCAAAACATCATTGAAAGCGAACATGCGCACGACTGCATGGTAGCGACATTCTCCAACTTGGTCGAACTTTCACCTGAGGCGGTAAACTGTTTTTTTGAAAGTCTGTCTGAAATTATGTTTTCCCCAGACCAAAAGGAATAACTTTAAGCAAACGAGCACACAGCGTTCCCTGAACTCTGAATATGGCCTTCAGCTTTGAAAAACAAAAGCTACCGGAACTATTTTTTTCCACTTCCCTTGAAAACGAAAGCTATTTTCTCGAATCCCAAAATATTTACTTTTTTTTGGCACTCATCCTCTGCTTAAAGTAGAACTATTCTTAGAGAACAGAGCTTCTATTTTTAGGACCTCTAGAGACAATACATTACCTCAGCCTCTAGCATATTTACCGATAACTGTATTCATATGTGATGAAGTGGTCTCGCATTTTTTTTTCTGTATTAAGAGCCATTTCAAGTGTTATTTTCGCAAATCATTCATGCTGATATAAAATGTGCATCCTTTTTTGAATGATTACACTGCTTGAATGCATACAGTACCTATACTCATTTTCGTGTATTTCGATTATGCCATTTTTCAAATGCAAATAATGTATTTTGGGGTGGTTCGGTATACACATGCACTATTAGTTATGTTTACTACTGCTTAGGTTAGTAACTATGGACATGAATTCGTGGAGTGGGTGTAGTATGTTTATCTAGGGACCTGTATCGATACTCCTATTTCTGACCCTTGCCCGGTTATAATTCACTAATATCTACACAACGGCACAGAAACCCGTTTCATAAATAAGTCATGAGTTTACAACGGGGTGCACCCTAAGGACACCCTGACCTGGGTCAGTTAAGATAGGTATGTATACAATGGTCAGTGTCTATTGATTATAACAAAGAATTAATCATAGAAACCTTTACATAAATAAGTTATTTGGAAATTACTCCTGTGTAGTACAAGAGATTTATTCAAACATTTTCAATAGTCAATATGCATGGTAGTGTTTTCAAATGAATACCACAAGTTATACATAATGCAAGATATCAATTTCTTCATTGAGTCAAGCAAAGTCTAACGGACAAAAGTCTCAATGGAGTGGGTTTGAAAAATATTAAAATCCTTGTGGATTCATTCACAAATGATATCAATTCATAAATAATGATACAGTATTGAAATGCGCTCAAAGTGACAAGGAAAGGAGACAGTTAGGAGGGATGGGTGTGGTTGGGTGACGGTGAGGACTGGGTAAAGGATGTTGTGACTATACTACAATCACAGTGATGATGCAACCTTTACAGACTAATTTTGTTCATTAGTTCCATAAAATTCTTTAACATAGGATCTGTACGTATCAATAGGTTGCTTCCTATGTCAAGAGAGTGAAAACAATCCGGTCTACGTTTCGACCCCTGGATTAAGGGTTGATTGAAGCCTCATGTTGGGGTCTTCTTCAGGACTTGAGAGTGCAGGAGCGCCTACAGGTGATACAATTCAAAGATGGAATGTATCAAGACTTTAATTATAGCGCACTGTTGTACTACAATTTGTTCAGTATAAAAGTAAACTTCTTACTTAAAGGCGGGCCGTCCAGTGGCCTGTTAGGGTTGGACCGTAGTCGGTTCCTCAGTGGTAATCAAATAATCTAAAGGTAATTAAAAATTGGGGATATGGGTTTAAGAACCGGGTTAAGAAGATAACCCTGTCAATAGTATGTTCGGCGCGATATCAAAGGGGACACTTACTGGGGCATCCGGGGCTTTCCAGTCTGTCAGTACATATTCTCATCTCTGTTTGTTTTGCTCCTCCAGATGTATGGTTTCTGAGGATTCAAGAAAGACAAAAATATCTGCATCGTTTCAGGTGCGGGAATTCTGTTCTTAAAAAACGTGGTTTTTTAACGTTAACTAGATGAAAAACGGGAAGGTGCTCAAGAATTTTCAGGAGAAAAAATTAGTGAAGGGATATCGTATCTTACAGTGGGTCGGAAATACCGTATTTAAAGCATGCATAACTCGAGTGCTCCGCCGAGCGTGCATGTCAGTAATTAGTCAGGGCGTGTGGAATCCCTCATTCCGGGGATATATCAGTCGCTTACCCTCAAAGTAACATCAGCGCGAGTGTATCCAGCAACGCTGCCCAGCCGCGAGTGAACAGAGCGCGAGGTGCAGGCGCTGGATACCTCCTGGGGGCTCGTCTCGAGCAGCCAATGGGGAGAGAGCCTCTACGTCATGTTTTAAGAGAGTGTGTGGAAAAAGCTTCAACGGGGGATTTGAGGATCCTGATGAGAGAGGCCGTTTTTACGTGACTCGTTGAATCTAGAGCGTAGTTGTGGCAAGCAACTAGATATAAACAGCCCAATGTGCTGAGCTTTTGTACAGTTAACTTTAAGCATAACGTCGATAGGAGAAAGACACGTTTAACCATAATGGCACATACAAGCGTATTTGCAGTCAGTGAAAACATAATACATACGAGTATCGGTTTGTAATTACCTTGCGAATAAACGATGTTGAGTGATTTAGTATGGTACTCTCAAAGGCGCTTGTGAAAGGCCACACTAGTTACAAGATACAATTAACCATGAGGATACTGAGATTATGTACAGGCCATCGTGTTAAACATCATATGGTTGGTAAATTTGAAAATGTTAGTCTTAGAAGCTATAATGCAGGAGATGGTCCCACCGAGACTCACATAATCGTTTTGAGCTTAACTTGACAGCACATGGATATGTATACCAATATAATAAAGAAAATCAGCATTACATATAGCATGGGAAGGAGGCTCAAGGTCAGCCCCGTGGTTCAGTCACAATTAATCAAAGCCATTTGAGAGAAAGTTACATCCATCTCGTTCAATCCATTTTGCACAGAATCAAATCGCTGCATCCATTTACATTCTCTTGTGTTCAAGATGGAGTCTAGATCCCCACCCCTGGGTCCCAGTGTAATCTTTTCAATGACCACCCATTTAAGTGATTCAGGTGTGTGGGCCTTTGTTACAAAATGGTCAACTAAGGGTGCCCCCATGGTTTGACATCTAATTCTGCTACAATGCTGCAGTATTCTGTTTTTAATCTTCTGCTTGGTTTGGCCTATGTAAATCAGCCCACATGGGCAGAAGATGGCATAGATCACTCCATTGCTATTACAGTTTGTCAATGTTTTTAAGTCAATGGTGATGTTATTGTGTGTTATGGACTTCGTTTCTATGCAAAGTGCACATGCTTTACAAGTGCTGCATTTGAAATTGCCAATTATGTTGGGTAGATTCCACATCGTTTGAATTGTGGGAGCTGGTGGGGTGTCCAACATGGAACGGACCACAACATCTCGAATGCTTTTAGCCTTTTTGAAGGCATGCATAGGGGGGTCCGGTGCTTCGATCACATCTGATATGATGCTCCAATGGTTGTTAATTATTTTACGGATCTCGTTGCTCTTACTACAATAAGTGGTAACACAGATCATCCGATTCTCTGGAAGTTGGCGGTTCCTTGGTGTAAGTAGTGTTTCCCTGTCGCTGAACCATGCTCTCTTGCGTGCTCTTTTGACCAGTCTTTTGGGGTATCCTCTTTCCAACAGCCTACAAATAAGTTTGTCCGATTCAGCAAAGTAGTCGTCTTTCATGGTACAGTTCCTCCGGATGCGGAGGAACTGCCCAAAGGGTAGATTATCCCGCAGGGCCCGAGTGTGGTGGCTTGTGTATCGAGTAGAGTGTTCCTCTCACTAGGTTTCCTGTATAAGGTGGTATATAACAGTCCCTCCTGCTCCCTAATGGTAATGTCCAAGTAGTCAATGGATTCATTGCTGCAACTTGAGGTGAATTTGATGTCATCTGATTGGGTGTTCAGCCATTCAGTAAATGTCTCCAGATCTTGTTTTTGTCCTGTCCAGATCATCAAGATGTCATCGATGTATCTGCGGTATTCCGATATGTTGTTGACAAAAGGATTGTTCGGTGTGAGGATATGGTGTTGTTCGAAATCACTCATATAAAGGATCGCTAGGTCCGGGGCAAATGCAGCCCCCATCGCCACCCCTTTCGTTTGCATGTAGAATTTGTTCTGGAATATAAAAAAGTTTTTAGTCATTGCGATCTCCAGTAGATCGATCAGAAATTCAGTGGGTACTCCAGTTGGTTGGGGTCTTGTTGATAAGACTCTCCGTATAGTTGTTAATGCTGGGTCCTGAGGGATACTTGTGTATAACGACACGATGTCCATGGTGACCAGTAATTGATTGTCTTTATCAAAGGGTTTCTTATCCACTAAGTTAATAACCTGCATGGTGTCCCTCAGGTAAGTGGGTGTTGCCTCAGCCAGAGGCTTCAAAAAAATGTCCACATATTTACAGAGTGGTTCCAAAAGGGAACCACACCCAGATATGATTGGTCTTCCCGGTGGCTTGGTCGGGTTCTTATGGACCTTAGGTAGGACATAGATCGTGGGAATGCGTGGTTGGTCCACATTCAAATATGTGTACTCCTTGTCTGTGAGGAAGCCAGCTTCTTTCCCTTTTTGAGTTACGGCCTTGATTAGGTTTCTGATATCCGAAGTTGGGTTCGTTCCTATCGATCGATAGCTCACTCCATCATTCAGCTGGGAGTAAACCTCTTGTTTGTAATCATTCACATTCATGACCACAATTGCTCCACCCTTGTCAGCTGGTTTGATGACTAGGATCTTGTTCTTCTGTAGGCCATCCAGGGCCATCCGTTCACTTTTCGTGATATTATGTTTCACATAGCGTTTGGTGCCGCATAGCTTCAGCACATCTTTTAAGACCAGGCTTTCATAAGTCAAGAACCGATGGTTTATCATGGCAGTCTGGGGAGTGAAGGTAGAGGGTGGTCGCAAGTTGGTAAACGCTCTACTTGTACTTGGAGCCTTGTGTAGAAAGAAGTTCCTGAGGCGGATCTTGCGGAAAAATTTGGTCAGCTCCGTCTTGATATTAAACACATTCACATGGGATGTAGGCACGAATGACAGGCCCTTGCTAAGGATCCGAATTTCGTCCTGTGTCAGTGTTTGATCGGATAGGTTCATAATCGGGTTTTCTCTGCTTACCAGCGATAGGTCTTCCTCCTGGTATTGATCTCTCCGTGATTGTCCTGTTGGAAACGGACTTGTTTGTTGCCGTTTCCTTGTTGCCTCGAGTCGTCCCAATTCTGTGGGTTCTGGCCCCTGGTCGGTCGTCTGTTCCAACCCCCACCCCTGCCACGGGGGGGGGTCTCCAAGTGCTGTCCTCTAAAAAAGGCTGCTGTTGTCTGTTCTGAGCATCTTGAGGAGGTTGGTACCATTGTTCTTGGTTTTGGTAGTTACTGCTAGTTCCCGCTCCTTCGTTGTCACTACTGCCACTGTATGACGAGTCGGAAAAGTTTGTGTATCTTCTACCTCCTCTTTGGCCACCTCTGTATCCTCCTCTCCCCCTGTTAAAGAAACGGCCCTGGTTGTCCTGTTTAAAGTAATCCTCCGCCAGGTATGGATATGTTTTCTTTTTGTTATAGTATTGGATATCTTTAGCCAATTTTTCAAGTTTCTTATTCTGTGACTCTACATCAAAGTCCTTAAGAGTTTTGTTCAGACGTTCAAGTGTTTCCTTCGCACTAGCGAAGGCTGAGTGGCTTGCAATTTCCTCTTTAAGGTCAGTTATCTCCTTTGTTAATTGTTCAACCTGGTCCTTTGCGGTTTCCACCCCAAGGACCATCCAGTGGCGAGAACAATTGTTCGCCACAAAACTGAACCCCTCCTTGAGTTTAGGGTTGTCCACAAATATCGCCGGTTCGTTGCGGACTTGCAAACCAGTTGGAATTACATTCGCTCTGAGATAGCCAGTTAGAAGATGGCCATGCAGTTTGGTGCGTACTAATTTTTTCTCCAAGCGTTCAAGTTTGTTTATTTTCTCATTGAGTGAGAAATCAACTGAAGTAGTGTTGGTTGAGAGGAAAGCAGACCCAATTTCGCCCCCAATGAGATCTCTAATGTGTTCTTCACTATAAGAGAGGGTTTCCGATTGAAACATGGTAATACCCCCAATATATGCCTTATGTGTAAATGCAAGTGTATTTCAAGAAAAGAAGAAACCCTCGCAAGACAGCTCTTGCACATAGAGTGGTGAGTTTACAACGGGGTGCACCCTAAGGACACCCTGACCTGGGTCAGTTAAGATAGGTATGTATACAATGGTCAGTGTCTATTGATTATAACAAAGAATTAATCATAGAAACCTTTACATAAATAAGTTATTTGGAAATTACTTCTGTGTAGTACAAGAGATTTATTCAAACATTTTTAATAGTCAATATGCATGGTAGTGTTTTCAAATGAATACCACAAGTTATACATAATGCAAGATATCAATTTCTTCATTGAGTCAAGCAAAGTCTAACGGACAAAAGTCTCAATGGAGTGGGTTTGAAAAAAATTTAAATCCTTGTGGATTCATTCACAAATGATATCAATTCATAAATAATGATACAGTATTGAAATGCGCTCAAAGTGACAAGGAAAGGAGACAGTTAGGAGGGATGGGTGTGGTTGGGTGACGGTGAGGACTGGGTAAAGGATGTTGTGACTATACTACAATCACAGTGATGATGCAACCTTTACAGACTAATTTTGTTCATTAGTTCCATAAAATTCTTTAACATAGGATCTGTACGTATCAATAGGTTGCTTCCTATGTCAAGAGAGTGAAAACATTCCGGTCTACGTTTCGACCCCTGGATTAAGGGTTGATTGAAGCCTCATGTTGGGGTCTTCTTCAGGACTTGAGAGTGCAGGAGCGCCTACAGGTGATACAATTCAAAGATGGAATGTATCAAGACTTTAATTATAGCGCACTGTTGTACTACAATTTGTTCAGTATAAAAGTAAACTTCTTACTTAAAGGCGGGCCGTCCAGTGGCCTGTTAGGGTTGGACCGTAGTCGGTTCCTCAGTGGTAATCAAATAATCTAAAGGTAATTAAAAATTGGGGATATGGGTTTAAGAACCGGGTTAAGAAGATAACCCTGTCAATAGTATGTTCGGCGCGATATCAAAGGGGACACTTACTGGGGCATCCGGGGCTTTCCAGTCTGTCAGTACATATTCTCATCTCTGTTTGTTTTGCTCCTCCAGATGTATGGTTTCTGAGGATTCAAGAAAGACAAAAATATCTGCATCGTTTCAGGTGCGGGAATTCTGTTCTTAAAAAACGTGTTTTTTTAACGTTAACTAGATGAAAAACGGGAAGGTGCTCAAGAATTTTCAGGAGAAAAAATTAGTGAAGGGATATCGTATCTTACAGTGGGTCGGAAATACCGTATTTAAAGCATGCATAACTCGAGTGCTCCGCCGAGCGTGCATGTCAGTAATTAGTCAGGGCGTGTGGAATCCCTCATTCCGGGGATATATCAGTCGCTTACCCTCAAAGTAACATCAGCGCGAGTGTATCCAGCAACGCTGCCCAGCCGCGAGTGAACAGAGCGCGAGGTGCAGGCGCTGGATACCCCCTGGGGGCTCGTCTCGAGCAGCCAATGGGGAGAGAGCCTCTACGTCATGTTTTAAGGGAGTGTGTGGAAAAAGCTTCTACGGGGGATTTGAGGATCCTGATGAGAGAGGCCGTTTTTACGTGACTCGTTGAATCTAGAGCGTAGTTGTGGCAAGCAACTAGATATAAACAGCCCAATGTGCTGAGCTTTTGTACAGTTAACTTTAAGCATAACGTCGATAGGAGAAAGACATGTTTAACCATAATGGCACATACAAGCGTATTTGCAGTCAGTGAAAACATAATACATACGAGTATCGGTTTGTAATTACCTTGCGAATAAACGATGTTGAGTGATTTAGTATGGTACTCTCAAAGGCGCTTGTGAAAGGCCACACTAGTTACAAGATACAATTAACCATGAGGATACTGAGATTATGTACAGGCCATCGTGTTAAACATCATATGGTTGGTAAATTTGAAAATGTTAGTCTTAGAAGGTATAATGCAGGAGATGGTCCCACCGAGACTCACATCATCGTTTTGAGCTTAACTTGACAGCACATGGATATGTATACCAATATAATAAAGAAGATCAGCATTACATATAGCATGGGAAGGAGGCTCAAGGTCAGCCCCGTGGTTCAGTCACAATTAATCAAAGCCATTTGAGAGAAAGTTACATCCATCTCGTTCAATCCATTTTGCACAGAATCAAATCGCTGCATCCATTTACATTCTCTTGTGTTCAAGATGGAGTCTAGATCCCCACCCCTGGGTCCCAGTGTAATCTTTTCAATGACCACCCATTTAAGTGATTCAGGTGTGTGGGCCTTTGTTACAAAATGGTCAACTAAGGGTGCCCCCATGGTTTGACATCTAATTCTGCTACAATGCTGCAGTATTCTGTTTTTAATCTTCTGCTTGGTTTGGCCTATGTAAATCAGCCCACATGGGCAGAAGATGGCATAGATCACTCCATTGCTATTACAGTTTGTCAATGTTTTTAAGTCAATGGTGATGTTATT
Organism: Lissotriton helveticus; assembly: GCF_964261635.1. Lineage (NCBI taxonomy): Eukaryota > Metazoa > Chordata > Amphibia > Caudata > Salamandridae > Lissotriton > Lissotriton helveticus. The sequence continues at coordinate 934,976,523 of NC_136061.1, read as the reverse complement.
GTGTGTTATGGACTTCGTTTATATGCAAAGTGCACAGGCTTTACAAGTGCTGCATTTGAAATTGCCAATTATGTTGGGTAGATTCCACATCGTTTGAATTGTGGGAGCTGGTGGGGTGTCCAACATGGAACGGACCACAACATCTCGAATGCTTTTAGCCTTTTTGTAGGCATGCATAGGGGGGTCCGGTGCTTCGATCACATCTGATATGATGCTCCAATGGTTGTTAATTATTTTACGGATCTCGTTGCTCTTACTACAATAAGTGGTAACACAGATCATCCGATTCTCGGGAAGTTGGCGGTTCCTTGGTGTAAGTAGTGTTTCCCTGTTGCTGAACCATGCTCTCTTGCGTGCTCTTTTGACCAGTCTTTTGGGGTATCCTCTTTCCAACAGCCTACAAATAAGTTCGTCCGATTCAGCAAAGTAGTCGTCTTTCATGGTACAGTTCCTCCGGATGCACAAGATCCTAGTCATCAAACCAGCTGACAAGGGTGGAGCAATTGTGGTCATGAATGTGAATGATTACAAACAAGAGGTTTACTCCCAGCTGAATGATGGAGTGAGTTATCGATCGATAGGAACGAACCCAACTTCGGATATCAGAAACCTAATCAAGGCCGTAACTCAAAAAGGTAAAGAAGCTGGCTTCCTCACAGACAAGGAGTACACATATTTGAATGTGGACCAACCACGCATTCTCACGATCTATGTCCTACCTAAGGTCCATAAGAACCCGACCAAGCCACCGGGAAGACCAATCATATCTGGGTGTGGTTCCCTTTTGGAACCACTCTGTAAATATGTGGACATTTTTTTGAAACCTCTGGCTGAGGCAACACCCACTTACCTGAGGGACACCATGCAGGTTATTAACTTAGTGGATAAGAAACCCTTTGATAAAGACAATCAATTACTGGTCACCATGGACATCGTGTCGTTATACACAAGTATCCCTCAGGACCCAGCATTAACAACTATACGGAGAGCCTTATCAACAAGACCCCAACCAACTGGAGTACCCACTGAATTTCTGATCGATCTACTGGAGATCGCAATGACTAAAAACTTTTTTATATTCCAGAACAAATTCTACATGCAAACGAAAGGGGTGGCGATGGGGGCTGCATTTGCCCCGGACCTAGCGATCCTTTATATGAGTGATTTCGAACAACACCATATCCTCACACCGAACAATCCTTTTGTCAACAACATATCGGAATACCGCAGATACATCGATGACATCTTGATGATCTGGACAGGACAAAAACAAGATCTGGAGACATTTACTAAATGGCTGAACACCCGATCAGATGACATCAAATTCACCTCAAGTTGCAGCAATGAATCCATTGACTACTTGGACATTACCATTAGGGAGCAGGAGGGACTGTTATATACCACCTTATACAGGAAACCTAGTGAGAGGAACACTCTACTCAGATACACAAGCCACCACACTCGGGCCCTGCGGGATAATCTACCCTTTGGGCAGTTCCTCCGCATCCGGAGGAACTGTACCATGAAAGACGACTACTTTGCTGAATCGGACGAACTTATTTGTAGGCTGTTGGAAAGAGGATACCCCAAAAGACTGGTCAAAAGAGCACGCAAGAGAGCATGGTTCAGCGACAGGGAAACACTACTTACACCAAGGAACCGCCAACTTCCAGAGAATCGGATGATCTGTGTTACCACTTATTGTAGTAAGAGCAACGAGATCCGTAAAATAATTAACAACCATTGGAGCATCATATCAGATGTGATCGAAGCACCGGACCCCCCTATGCATGCCTTCAAAAAGGCTAAAAGCATTCGAGATGTTGTGGTCCGTTCCATGTTGGACACCCCACCAGCTCCCACAATTCAAACGATGTGGAATCAACCCAACATAATTGGCAATTTCAAATGCAGCACTTGTAAAGCCTGTGCACTTTGCATAGAAACGAAGTCCATAACACACAATAACATCACCATTGACTTAAAAACATTGACAAACTGTAATAGCAATGGAGTGATCTATGCCATCTTCTGCCCATGTGGGCTGATTTACATAGGCCAAACCAAGCAGAAGATTAAAAACAGAATACTGCAGCATTGTAGCAGAATTAGATGTCAAACCATGGGGGCACCCTTAGTTGACCATTTTGTAACAAAGGCCCACACACCTGAATCACTTAAATGGGTGGTCATTGAAAAGATTACACTGGGACCCAGGGGTGGGGATCTAGACTCCATCTTGAACACAAGAGAATGTAAATGGATGCAGCGATTTGATTCTGTGCAAAATGGATTGAACGAGATGGATGTAACTTTCTCTCAAATGGCTTTGATTAATTGTGACTGAACCACGGGGCTGACCTTGAGCCTCCTTCCCATGCTATATGTAATGCTGATCTTCTTTATTATATTGGTATACATATCCATGTGCTGTCAAGTTAAGCTCAAAACGATTATGTGAGTCTCGGTGGGACCATCTCCTGCATTATACCTTCTAAGACTAACATTTTCAAATTTACCAACCATATGATGTTTAACACGATGGCCTGTACATAATCTCAGTATCCTCATGGTTAATTGTATCTTGTAACTAGTGTGGCCTTTCACAAGCGCCTTTGAGAGTACCATACTAAATCACTCAACATCGTTTATTCGCAAGGTAATTACAAACCGATACTCGTATGTATTATGTTTTCACTGACTGCAAATACGCTTGTATGTGCCATTATGGTTAAACATGTCTTTCTCCTATCGACGTTATGCTTAAAGTTAACTGTACAAAAGCTCAGCACATTGGGCTGTTTATATCTAGTTGCTTGCCACAACTACGCTCTAGATTCAACGAGTCACGTAAAAACGGCCTCTCTCATCAGGATCCTCAAATCCCCCGTAGAAGCTTTTTCCACACACTCCCTTAAAACATGACGTAGAGGCTCTCTCCCCATTGGCTGCTCGAGACGAGCCCCCAGGAGGTATCCAGCGCCTGCACCTCGCGCTCTGTTCACTCGCGGCTGGGCAGCGTTGCTGGATACACTCGCGCTGATGTTACTTTGAGGGTAAGCGACTGATATATCCCCGGAATGAAGGATTCCACACGCCCTGACTAATTACTGACATGCACGCTCGGCGGAGCACTCGAGTTATGCATGCTTTAAATACGGTATTTCCGACCCACTGTAAGATACGATATCCCTTCACTAATTTTTTCTCCTGAAAATTCTTGAGCACCTTCCCGTTTTTCATCTAGTTAACGTTAAAAAAACACGTTTTTTAAGAACAGAATTCCCGCACCTGAAACGATGCAGATATTTTTGTCTTTCTTGAATCCTCAGAAACCATACATCTGGAGGAGCAAAACAAACAGAGATGAGAATATGTACTGACAGACTGGAAAGCCCCGGATGCCCCAGTAAGTGTCCCCTTTGATATCGCGCCGAACATACTATTGACAGGGTTATCTTCTTAACCCGGTTCTTAAACCCATATCCCCAATTTTTAATTACCTTTAGATTATTTGATTACCACTGAGGAACCGACTACGGTCCAACCCTAACAGGCCACTGGACGGCCCGCCTTTAAGTAAGAAGTTTACTTTTATACTGAACAAATTGTAGTACAACAGTGCGCTATAATTAAAGTCTTGATACATTCCATCTTTGAATTGTATCACCTGTAGGCGCTCCTGCACTCTCAAGTCCTGAAGAAGACCCCAACATGAGGCTTCAATCAACCCTTAATCCAGGGGTCGAAACGTAGACCGGATTGTTTTCACTCTCTTGACATAGGAAGCAACCTATTGATACGTACAGATCCTATGTTAAAGAATTTTATGGAACTAATGAACAAAATTAGTCTGTAAAGGTTGCATCATCACTGTGATTGTAGTATAGTCACAACATCCTTTACCCAGTCCTCACCGTCACCCAACCACACCCATCCCTCCTAACTGTCTCCTTTCCTTGTCACTTTGAGCGCATTTCAATACTGTATCATTATTTATGAATTGATATCATTTGTGAATGAATCCACAAGGATTTTAATTTTTTTCAAACCCACTCCATTGAGACTTTTGACCGTTAGACTTTGCTTGACTCAATGAAGAAATTGATATCTTGCATTATGTATAACTTGTGGTATTCTTTTGAAAACACTACCATGCATATTGACTATTGAAAATGTTTGAATAAATCTCTTGTACTACACAGAAGTAATTTCCAAATAACTTATTTATGTAAAGGTTTCTATGATTAATTCTTTGTTATAATCAATAGACACTGACCATTGTATACATACCTATCATAAATAAGTCATAGCGCATGCTGTCACATTAAGCAAGCACTATTCCTCCAGCCCCCTAGAAAGCACACCGAGTTCCTAAACAAATCCAAGCCTCGAGCAAACCTGGGAAATCCCCGCCTGCTATGTTTTGATTTAGTCCAAGAACTCCTGTAAAGCACTGCAGGAACGATCAGTTCCTAGTGACATCCTTATTGACGTCTTATGTCCATCCTTACGTCAAACCCGGCACCTCTCAGGTATAAATATACCAACGCTGCCCTAAGCACAGACACGGTGGTGATGAACCTGGAGCAGTGACTACTTGCTGGAGAGCCCAGCTGATGCGAGAGCCCACGGATGCTGCCCCTCCCCTTTTTGACGTGTTGAGGAAGACGCTGTCTTTTCTCTTGCCGAGAAATCCAGCCTCCAGCGTTTCCAGCCCACCTTCTCGGGTGACTGGGATACCGAGTCCTGAGAAAGAGATACCAGCCCTCCAGCCTTCTAAATCCCAGGTACTGAACTGACTAAACCCTTATAGAGAATTCTTGAGTCAGATTCTTGGCAAAACAAACTTAACTTAAACTGCTACTTATTTACTCCCTCCCATGTATTAGGCTTAGGTCAGGTACACCGGGGTAGGCGTAGTTAGAAGCACCAGTTGAGTACGATTAGTCAATGTATATATGTATGTATATCTTTTATCCATTTTAAAGTATCATATGGCTAAGAACCCATATCAATGCTTTTACAGTATTATTTTATAATCCTGCTTTTACTGTATGCACTTTACTTAACTATAAGTATTGCAATCGTGGCGATTCATTTCTCTTGTATGACAAAAGAGACTGATCAATAAATAACACCTTTTATTGAAAACGCCCGTCTCTTCTTTTCTCTACAATCTGGTGAAACTAAGTATGCACGTATTGACTGAGTAAAATAGCTGTCTTTTGTTTTCACACGACTCTAGAGATATACTCTTGATCAGGGAGAGCAAAGTTGTCATGTTCTATGGTTGTCAGAAACTAAATCCCTTCTTGTCTATCCAGGGAGGTTAAAACCCTCCTCGCCTATTCGAGAAAGTTTCTAGTGAACTCTGAGCTAGCTGGCACACAAAACTTAAGTCTAATATCGACAGTAGAAGACCTAGTTAACCTCTGTCCTACGTCTATACTATTGAAGATATTATTCCAATGCGCAGAGCCTATTGGGAATATAGGAACTACACTACCACCAGTACCACCACCAGTAGCACTACTACCAGTACCACCACCACTACTAGTAACACCACCACTACCACCAGTACCACCACCAACACCACAACTACCACCAGTGCCAGTACCCCCACCAGTCCCACCACCAGTACCACCTCCACTACCACCATGAGTACCACCAGTACCGCCACCACCCCCAGTACCGCCACCACCAGTTTCACCACCTGTACAACCTCCAGTACCACCACCAGTACCACCACCAGTACTACCAGTATCAGTACCACCAGTACCACCACCAATACCACCAGTACCACGACTGGTACCGGTATCACCAATACCACCTGTAACAGTACCACCAATACCACCAGTGCCAGTACCACCACCAATACCACCAGCACCACCACCACTAGTATCACCAGTACCACCACCAGACCCACCACCAGTCTCACCACCAGTACCACCACCAATACTGCCACCACCAATACCACCCCCAGTACCACCATCACCAGTACCACCACCAGTACCAACACCAGTACTACCACCACCAGTACTGCCACCAGTACCACCATTAGCACCATCACTACAACTGCAAACCTTTTGTTTATCTTTCGTGACGCATCCAAAGGTACTATGTGGGAAACATGTTGCATTTACCATCATCTTTGAACTAACCAATTTCTACCATTTAAAAGTCATTATCTTAATACTGTATTGTGGATTTTTGTCGTTTGGGTCTTGTGTTAAGTCTATATAAAGAATACTTACTTTTATACAGCCAGTGTAGTGTCCATCTGTAGTGTTTTCACTGTGTTACTGTATGTGTTCACAAATGCTTTACACACTGCCTCTGAGACAAGCCTTCCTGCTTGTGCCAAGCTACCACAGGGTTGAGCAGGGGTTATTTTAGGAGTGTAGCCCCCTTATCCTGACTAGAAGCAAAGGTCCCTATTTGGACAAAGGTGCAAACTATTGCCTACTAGAGACCCCCAGTTCTAACATCCGCCAATGGGGATCCATGAGGCTGTTTACCCCTGATTTAAGCACCACTTTCTAAGGTTAAACCCTATGCTTTGTTATGTGCGGCACCGAAAGTCTTAACCTCCTTCTTGTAAATCGCTTGCTATCCACATAATGTTACTGCACACCATGCCACATAATTCTGTGCCACACAATTCCACAACTAAAAATTCAAATTCAGTCCACATAATTCCATTGCATACCACATACCTCCACTCCATAACACATGGTTAAAACACATTGTCATTTACAATGCCAAAAGCTCTAACTCTCGCAAATGCGAGACCTAGTAGCATTGCCAATGCTTGTTTTTTATTGTTGTTCTTCCTTTGGACAGCTTTATCTAGTGTGAACGGCTATTTGAGCCTAATCATGAGCACCAAATACAGTACACAAGATCTTATTTTTGATTTAAGTCCTGGGAGGCGAAGTGATTTTTCAGCAGTGGCCAGTACGTAAGGGCGTTGGAGCGGTGCTCTGCCTATTTCCTGGGTGCCTGACAAGATCAACATCATTCTGGCACAATAAAAAAATCCACAGCATTCAAGTTAAAATCTAATTCTCACCCTTTCATTGAGGATCAGGCAACCAGGCACATTTAGGAGGCGATGTGAGCAGGTGCGAGTCTTCACTTATTTATGCTGATCAGCCCTGAGGCTGGGTGCCTCACACAAAGGGTAGAGGTCAAGCAAAGAGTGGAGCTCGTGACATCACTGTAGAAGGAAACTTGGGTGCATTAGGATGCAGCCCTTTCCGAGGCTGCACCTAGGTCAATCACGGTAACTGCGTCTACAGCGTCCTTACATTGCTCACACTGGGCCTTTTTTCCCAGCTACAAAAAGAAAACGAGCATTGACATTGTCAATAGGTCTCGCTTTTGGGACCTTATAAGTATTTAGTTATGCTGCACAATATCGGTGGTGCAACAACATCAAATGTTGCATGGCTAAACACTTATAAGGTGCAAGGTTTAGCCATGCAACAACTTATGTTGCTGCACCAAGGATATTGTGTTACAAAACTAAATACTTATAAGGTCCCAAAAGTGAGACCTATTGGCTATGCCAATGCTTGTTAAATAGGGCTTCCTGTTCACACTGCTGACTTTTCTAAGTCAGGTAAATAAATTCCCTACACCAATCTTAATGGCATTCACTAAACCAACCTTGGAAGAATAGAGGCCTGTGTTGGTCTTGCACATGGACCTGTGACCTGCAGATCGCAACAAATACTACTGGGGAAGATTAACACACTGAGCCATTTTGGTGGCCTATCTGAAGGCTGCCTCTGCTCAGAACTAAGCTGGTATTAGAGACGCTAGTAGGAGATTAAAGAACAGGAGGCAATAAAGGCACAAGACAAACCGTCTGAGAGAGAACCTACATAAAGGAAAGAAAAGCGTGATAAACAAGCATTGGCGCAAGGAAAGAAAAGCGTGATAAACAAGCATTGGCAGCGCTCGTGAAAGTAACGCGGCCGAACGACCGTAAAAGTAAAAGTGATCGCGATCGCGATCAAGCGAAAGTGATCACAATCGCGGGGATACGCTTTGTGGTGGGGGAGGGGCGGAGCGAGGCGCTTGGGAGAGCAAGGAAAGGGTGCCACGAGGAATGCGAGCAACGACCAAAGCAGGCTGGCGAGTGGTGCACGCGCACCATGACGAGAGAGGAAAGCCAGATGGCGCCTCTGCTTGTCATTGTGCATGTAACCGCACGCTTGAGGTCAGCCAAAAAGCGTGTGGTAGCACTTTGAAAAACCACACACTAAATGTCTCGCCGGGCAGCACATGCGCTGGCTCAGGCGACACCCTAAAAAACAAGCAGAGAGCCTACTTTAAATAGCAGTCTGCACCTCCGCCTCCTCCCACCTGCCTTCAAATAACAGAACGGTGAGCAACCAGGAGCAAAAATCTCGGCAGAAGCACCTTCAAGAACTTTTTCTGTTCCAACTGAAGCCCAGGTGGTGGCAAAATACACGTATGTATTACGCTTTCAGACATTGACTTTTACAGTATTTTTAAGCAAAGCGGACGCCTGAGACCTGTCTTTGAACGTGCCCCAATTGAAAAGTTATAGGCACTGTCAACACATTCATCATCGTTCGGTGCTCGTGGTAGCCATTGTTCATGTTCTGTGTTTGGTCATTAATTTTCTGTTATTTCTGCACTGTCTACAACAACTTCTGAACATGTTCTGCATCACTTCACACTTTTACTATATCTTGTAAATGGCAAGTGTTTCACAATTTTTAAGGGGGTTAACAGCGCCACCTTAGAAACATGAAAGGCTGAGTGGGCCATGCTGAGTACGGACTCAGGACCAGTAGTTATAAGGGTGTTTCAGCAAAAAACACTTAATTCATTTGGCCACTTTCGTGGGTTTTGTGAAATTAAAATGATACTCCCTTTTCTTATTGTCCCTGCAGTGCCAGGATTCAATACTTCATTACCCTCTGACTGTATGTTCTTCTTTCTTGCAGTGCCAGTCGCATTCCCTTCCCTAGTTACCTCCATCTTCAGAGCTGGCCTATTGGGCAATCAAGAGTGCCCGAAGGGCTGCTCCGGCAGGTCAATCGGTGGGCTTTTGTGGGCCTGTTTTATGGTCTGTTTGGGGGGTACTGTAAATTTCCATGATAAAAGAAAAATCGTTGCCTGCAGCAAGCATGAATTCATGCAGTCTTCCATACCTAGCAAAATACTTATGCCATGTGTCTTCACAGGTTCGCAACTGCCCCAAATTCGAAGCATGGGCCTCTTTTAGATATCTAATTTACTAAAGGTGCGGGACACATTTCCTTTGGTGTTTTGGCCTTTTTTTTTTTATCCCAGTCTGATCCGCCAGTACTACCGGGCCTCTTTCCTACTTTATCTCAGTTTCGTAAATACATTGTGCTGGAAAAAGTACCATTGTACCCCATTTGAAAAAAGAAATTTTTTGAAGTGGGAGGGAGTTTCTTATGGATAGTTGACCTTGCTTGGTCGTACGCAATACATACTAATCTAATGTTACACCACACTTTTTTTCAAATTTCACCAGGCGTCAATGTGATTTTCCCAGAATCACAGGATGTTCAGAGCAGACGCCTGGACTCCGAACCTGATCCCCCATCTCTCGCAGAGGCCGCCGCTCCCCCCCGAAGGGGGGGGGGGAGCTCAGGGGCCGGTGCCATAACCCACGCCGAGCCCCAGTGGGAGAACCAGTTCTGGGCGCCCAAAAGCGCCCAGAAGCAGCAAGTGAGGCACACCACCCCTCGCGGGAGCCCACGGTGGCGCCAAAAAAACCCCGGCCAATGGGGGGGCCTGCTAGGTACAAACCCCCCAATGGGGGAGCAGCACCTGGGTGACTGGAAGAGCGGGGGGGATATAAGCATCCGCTCCCCAAAATAGCTCCTAATTTCATGGAGCGGGGAAGCGGCGCACCTTCATTTTCTGGAGGACTGTACATTTCTTAGCACGAGGCGAAGCTCTGCCGAGGGAGACTGAAGAAAAGCCCGAATTTCTTGCCAATGAAACCAATCCGTGCATTACCCGTCTAGTGAGGAGGCGAAGCCCTGCCAGTCTGGTTGGGGTTCGGGAACACGACAAAAGCGAGGGAGGTGCGCCCGCTCACAGCCCGCACGATAATTTTCCAGCTGGAACCCTCGAGATGCTGCCTGTGGCTGGAGCGAAACTATGATGCAGTGGCCCTCTCTGTCCGGTAACAGTAAGGGGATGGGGGGCTAGAACCTACTGAACGGCCCTGGGCGGGAGTCGTGGAGGTCTCCACCCGCAACCAGGAGGTTTGTGGGCCAGGTAGATCATCTTGCGGCCCGTATAGCGCATATCGGAACAGGGCCCCCGAGGCGCGTCCGGGTCCGGGTGGGCACCAACTCCACCCTCCAACTCAAACTCCACCCTCCCTACACCCTCCAACTCAAACTCCACCCTCAAACTCCACCCTCCAACTCCAACTTCACCCTCCAACTCCATCTCCACCCCCAACTCCACCCTCCAACTCCACCCTCCAACTCCACCCTCCAACTCTAATCTCTAACTCTACCCTCTAACTCCACCCTCCAACTCCAACTCCACCCTCTGACTCCACCCTCCAACTCCACCCTCCAACTCCACCCTCCAACTCCAACCTCCACCCTCCACCCTCCGACGTGTGCAGGTCACCATTTGCTGCTAGCGCATTTACTCCCCCCTCTCCTACTTCCCCTCCCACCTCCCGCCGTGACTGAAATAACTCTCAAGCCCCACTCAACGCCACAGCACCACTCAACGGCACAGCACCACTCAACGGCACAGCACTACTCAACGCCACAGCACCACTCAACGCCACAGCACAACTCAATTCCGCAGCATCACTCAACACCACAGCATCACTCAGCGCCACAGAATCACTCAGCACCACTGAATGCCACAGCACCCCTCAACGCCACAGCACCACTCAATGCAACAGCACCACTAAATGCCACAGCACCACTCAGTGCCACAGCACCACTCAATGCCACAGCACCACTCAGCGCACAGCATCCCTCAACACTACAGCATCACTCAACGCCACAGCATCACTCAATGCCACAGCATCACTCAACGCCACAGCATCAATCAGCACCACTCAACGCCACAGCACCACTCAATACCACAGCACCACTCAACGCCACAGCACCACTCAACACCACAGCAGCACTCAACACCACAGCACCACTCAACGCCACAGCATCACTCAGCACCACTAAACGCCTCAGCACCACTGAAGGCCACGGCATCACTCAGCAGCACTGAATGCCACAGCACCCCTCAACGCCACAGCACCACTCACTGCCAGACCACCACTCAATGCCACAGCACCAGTCAATGCCACAGCACCACTCAGCGCACAGCATCCCTCAACGCCACAGAATCACTCAACGTCACAGCATCACTCAACATCACAGCATCACTCAACATCACAACATCACTCAACTTCACAGCATTACTCAACGCCACAGCATCACTCAATGCCACAGCATCACTCAACGCCACAGCATCATCAGCACCACTAAACGCCTCAGCACCACTGAAGGCCACAGCATCACTCAGCACCACTGAAGGCCACAGCATCACTCAGCACCACTGAAGGCCACAGCATCACTCAGCACCACTGAACGCCACCGCATCACTCTGTGCAACCATTCAACAACTTGTTCAAATATGTTCTCTCAATGTTTCAAACTTTATTACAAATGTCACAAAAAGATGTTAATATTTCACTTCTGTTCTTGGATTTTCGTCACAATAAAATACACTAAACATAATCTTCAGAAAAGTTATTTACAAAAGTTGAAGCTATTGCCATGAATTACAATAACTTCTATTTAAGTATTAATTATTAAAAAAAATAAAAGACATTATTATTTGTAATATTAATACATCTAAGTCATGTAAATACAACACATATTGCATTACAAATGCTATAGGTGTCACGTTTGCGAAAGTTAAAACTATTGGCATTGTAAATGACAAAGTTATTAATTTCGCTATTTTAAAAACCAACACATAAATAAAATATTTGTCATTTACAATACCAATAGATCAAACTTTCCTAATTCGAGACCTATTGCATTGCAAATGCTTGTTTTGCGTTGTTGCTTTTTTATATAGTGCGAACCCGACCCGACGGTAGTCATAGCGCTTTACATGAGAACCACCAGTTGTATTACAGACAGACACACTCAGATGAAGTGATTTGCCCAGAATCGCAGGATGCTAACCTGGGGGCTTCTGGATGACAGGGAGAGAGAGGCCTCCGGCGGGGGAGCAAGCAGAGTGCAGGCCTCTGGAATCAATCCAGGTCCAACAGCGGTTTCGCTTTCCTGGCTGCTCGAGGAACGAAAAGTAAAGTTTCGTTTCCTGGAGCCGGGGCTGGGAATGAAAGCAAACAGCGACAGCGCGGCTAAAGCAGCGTCGGTTGCAACTGGGGAAGGCCGAGAAGCCGTCATCACTCAGGTCTTAAAAAAAACTCTCATTCAGGTGTTCAAACTAATATTCCTGAAAAACGAGAAAAGCAAGTAGGGCTTTGAATGAGGGCACTTGAAGGGAAACTAGGAGAAGGAGCGCCACACCTGACCCTTAGTAGTAGTGTACTCGGGCCACAAGGCAGTGATCTCCTGAACCCTCTAGGTTCACTAGGTTGCCATCTGTGCAGTTTTTTTAACCGGCCTGCCTGCATTTTTAAGCCCAGTAAAAAGTTAATAATACCTAAAACACAAACTATTAACTTCTCTTTGAGAGTGAGTCAGAGACTGGGCTGCTGTCACATTCTCTGATACGACGGAAAGAAGACGGTTCTATGAGAAGCTGAGAGCCTGTATATTCCTCATAATCTTCTATTTTTTATAAGGCGTTGCATAGGACAAATTGGGCACTGGATAGGCTGAGTGGGCCATGCTGAGTGCGGACTCATGACCAGTAGTTTATAGGGGTGTTTCAGAAAAAAACCGTAATTCATTTGGCCACTTTCGTGGGTTTTGTGCAATTAAAATGATACTCCCTTTTCTGAAGGGCTGCTCCGGTAAGCCATTCTGTGGGCTTTTGTGGGCCTGTTCTATGGTCTGTTTGGGGGGTACTGTAATTTCCCTGATAAAAGAAAAACCGTTCCCTACAGCAAGCTTGAATTCATGCAGTCTTCCATACCTAGCAAAACACTTATGCCATGTGTCTTCACAAGTTCGCAACTGCCCCAAATTCGAAGCATGGGCCTCTTTTAGATATCTAATTTACTAAAGGGGCGGGACACTTCATTTGGTGTTTCGGCCTTTTTTCTATCCCAGTCTGATCCTGAATCTGTGCCAGTACTACCGGGCATCTTTCCTACTTTATCTCAGTTTCCCAAATAAATTGTGCTGGAAAAAGTACCATTGTACCCCATTTTTTAAAAACCTTATTTGAAGTGGTAGGGGGTTTCATATGGATAGTCGGCCTTGCTTGGTCGTATGCAATAGCAATACATACTAATCTCATCTTTTTCAAATTTCACCAGCCGCCAATGTGATTTTCCCAGAATAACAGGATGTTCTGAGCAGACGCCGGGACTCCGAACCTGATCCTCCATCTCTGGCCACATATGCTGAAGCACAGCAAGGCATGCAGGTGGAGGATGTTGTTCTTAGGAAGGACAGTGAGGCCCAGGTGACATGGCCTACAGCCTGAGAAATGGAACAACAGGGAGCCCCATTTGCCTACTAAATCGCTCAAACCCTCCACTGCCCTCACTGCCTCGGGACAATGGCCCTGGCAAGGGAGGGGATTAAGTTTAAAACAGCTCCTGGGCCATCCATGGGCGATCAGAGGGGGCTGAGGTGAAGATGGCCCAAGTCTTTGAGCATCCCCAGGCCCGCACAGGGAGGGCCCAACATAATCCCACCTTCCTCTGCCCACCATGCCCTGAATGAGAAGGGATGTGGGCGAGGTGTCAGACAATAACCCTCGCACCGTGCCCATTCCGTGGAAGACATACGTATGCCCCCCCCACCCCCGCCCGCCTACCATCATCACAATAAAGTTAGCCAACAAGATGTGCATCTGTTATGGTCGTTGTTGGCCGCAGTTTTATTAGGATTGTACACATGCTGGTTATACATTTGTCATTTGCGAACTGCCGTAGGTTGGTCATAAATCATACATGTCATAAACCATCCTGGGCCACTTCTGGGCCGATACTCTTGTGGTACATATCAGTTCGTAAATGGCACACCAAAACCAGTTCCTTTTGTTAGTCCTTGGTAGTCCTCTTTGTTGGTTATTTCTGGGATCACCATTTGGTTGATCACCCACGCCCTCTGCATGTAGTGAAGGGTAGCTTCTCTCTCTGGAGTTAGGCCCCCAGCTCGCTACCTTTTGCGCCCTGCCGTCTGGCAGGTTCTGGGCCGCGAGCGCCGCCTACTTTTGCTACTCCCCTCCTTGACGCGGCCACCTCACCCTGCCGTGCGGCACCCAAAAGTGAGTGGCCCTCATCCTACACACCGCCCGTCGGTGTGTCTCCTTAGCCAATCCTTGTACCAATTTCCGCCAAACACCCTTGCCACTAGCCAGCCCTGCGACACTGCTGTTCCTTAGGTGTGGGTGGGTGGGTCTGCAGAACTCTGACTGTGGGCCTCTCTCCCTGCTCCACGAACTTAAGAGCTACCTGGGCGAGCGGCGACTTATATCCCCAAATTCTACCACCTTAGCGCTCAGGTAGAGCCCCCTGATTGGGGGGTTCAAACCTAGCGCTACCTGCCCATTGGTCACCTTTTGGCGCCATCGGGCACTCTCCTTTTGGCTGGAGGCATCCCCCTCTAGTTTGCTTCTGGGCGCTTTAAAGCGCCCAGAACCGGTTTTCCCCTGGGGGCACGGCGCGGGTTATGGCGCCGGTCCCTGAGCCGCCCCCCCTTCGGGGGGCAGGGGGGGGTGAGGCGGCCTCTGCAATAACCCTCGCACCGTTCCCATTCCGTGGAAGACATACGTATGCCCCCCCCCCACGCCCGCCTACCATCATCACAATAAAGTTAGCCAACAATATGTGCATCTGTTGTGGTCGCTGTTGGCCGCAGTTTTATTAGGATTGTACACATGCTGGTTATACATTTGTCATTTGCGAACTGCCGTAGGTTGGTCATAAATCATACATGTCATAAACCATCCTGGGCTGCTTCTGGGCCGATACTCTTGTGGTACGTATCAGTTCGTAAATGGCACACCAAAACCAGTTCCTTTTGTTAGTCCTTGGTAGTCCTCTTTGTTCGTTATTTCTGGGATCACCATTTGGTTGATCACCCACGCCCTCTGCCTGTAGTGGAGGGTAGCTTCTTTCTCTGGAGTTAGGCCCCCAGCTCGCTACCTTTTGCGCCCTGCCGTCCGGCCGGGTCTGGGCCACGAGTGCCGTCTCCTTTTGCTACTCCCCTCCTTGGCGCGGCCCCCTCACCCTGCCATGCGGCATCCAAAAGTGAGTGGCCCTCATCCTACAAACCGCCCATCGGTGTGTCTCCTTAGCCAATCCTTGTACCAATTTCCGCCACGCCGCAGGGAGGCTAACGCCTTTCTGCGGCTCCCCCCCACAAAAGCAAAATCTTTTAAAAAAAAAAAAATGTTTTATCTGCAACCTGCGAGAGCCATTGCGCCCCACAAGTTGTCCCAAAAGACTCTCATCCCTATGCCAGAGAGATGTACCCCGTCTGGCCCATATAGTTCCGGGCGTCCTGGGTGGATTAGACCATGTCTGATGGATTTCAACCCATTGGTCTTGCAGAATTTGTGCATTGTAATGTTCAGTTTTCTCCTGGCATTATCCACTGCTTTATTGGAATCTGCGCCCCTCCAATGCCTCCTGCTGACCATCTCGGACCATATGACCGTTGTGCCACCGAACCATGTGGCTGCCCTGGTGAGGTCCGTCTGAATGGCCTGCCCCAAAGCTTGGCGTCCCATTTGGGCCAAGTCGTTGCCGCCGAGATGAATGATCAGGACGGTAGTCAGACAAAATATCGAAATTGAAATATCGATATACAATAATATCGATGTTTTAATATCGATGGTATAGAATATCGATGTGCCATAATATTGACAGACAGAATATCGAGATTAATATCGAGTATGTTAGTAATATCGAAATTTTGTTGTTTAGTGTTATGTATTTTATTTTGTTGTTTATATGTTTGCTAAATATGTTTAGAAATGTATGTTTGAAAATTAGTAATTTTGTTAACATTTTGCGTTTTAGTATTAGAGCGGGTTGTGGGTTTATAGGGGAATAGGGTGGGAAGTAATTTAATCATAATTAATTAATTAATATATGTTTGTAAATATTTGTAATTAATAATTAATTGGTAATTAATTAATATTAATTAGTTAAATAATTAATATATGTTTGTAAATATTTTTAAATAATAATTAATTGGTAATTAATTAATATTAATTAGTTAATTAATTAATATAAATTTGTACATATTTTTATTTAATAATTAATTGGTAATTAATATTAATTAGTTAATTAATTAATATAAATTTGTACATATTTTTAATTAATAATTAATTGGTAATTAATTATTATTAATTAGTTAATTACATTAATTAGATTATTTTTTTAATATATATAATTTTTTTATTGTTAATTAATTATTTGGGAAAAACTAATATTAATTAGTAAATTAAATTAATTATAGCTAATGTGCTAATATATTTACTTTATTGTTATTGTTAATTAATAATTAATTGGTAATTAAATAATGTTAATTAATTTTGGGTAAAGGAGTATTTTTAGGGTTCAGGGTCAGTTTTCAGTTCTTGGGTAAAGGGGTATTTTTGGGGTTCAGGGTCAGTTTTCAGTTCTTGGGTAAAGGGGTATTTTTAGGGTTCAGGGTCAGTTTTCAGTTTTTGGGTAAAGGGGTATTTTTAGGGTTCAGGGTCAGTTTTCAGTTTTTGGGTAAAGGGGTATTTTTAGGGTTCAGGGTCAGTTTTCAGTTTTTGGGTAAAGGGGTATTTTTAGGGTTCAGGGTCAGTTTTCAGTTCTTGGGTAAAGGGGTATTTTTAGGGTTCAGGTCAGTTTTCAGTTTTTGGGTAAAGGGGTATTTATAGGGTTCAGGGTCAGTTTTGGGTTTTTGGGGTACAGGGGTATTTTTAGGGTTCAGAGTCAGTTTTGGGTTTTTGGGGTACAGGCGTAAAAGGTAAAAATAAAATACATTTAAATTTAATTTAAATCAATTAAATGAAATTAAAAAAAATAAAATTACATTAAATTATTAAAATTTTAATTTATTTTAAATGTATATGTATTACTTTAAATTTTTTAATTATGTTTAATTATGTTTTAATGTTTTTATTAATATTTGGTAAATTATATGTATTTTAACATTATTTTTACATTATTATTAATACATTTAAAAAAACGATATTTTTAATTTCGATATTTTTGTACTACGATATTATTTTTTCGATATTTTTGTACTTACCTTTATGAAGATAGGATCCCGATATTATTGTCCTCGATATTTTTGTTGCGATATTTTTGTATTGCGATATTTTTGTGGTCGATATTATGTCATACATTCATCAGGACGTCTGGATGCCATGCTGAGTCTGCCAGTAGGTTGTGGAGTGTTGCCGGCAGGTGATTCCATTTCATCCCCGACTGCCCCAGCCAGCGGATGCATGTTGCTTTGGGCTTGCTTGCCATCCTGTGACCCGACTGCTGCCTCCATGTCTCCATCCTGGACACGAAGGAATGTCCCACTACCCATACCATCTGGGGCGTTTTCCTGCTGAAAATAGAATTGGAAAATAAGGTGGCCTGCTGCGCACCGGGTCCTTTGTCTGCAGTCGTGGGCGAGGAGGGGGGATGTTCTCTGACACCCTGTCGTGCGGCATCCCATGGTCACCCTGCTTGATGCTCACCCTGCCATGCGGCATCCCAAAGTGACTCCCCCCCGCCCCCCTTCATGCCTGTTCTGTTCTACAAAAGCTGAGGCCGGATGTACGTCTAGGCTCGGGACCGCCATCTGCCGACAGCCTGAATCCTCTCCTCCGGCATACTACGCTGCGATGCCGAGGTGGCTGCGCCGATTCTAAAAGAGTGGGAAGCAAAGGATTCAGGGTGGAGCCCGGCCTTCGCGAGGCCCTGGCGCATTATTGCAGTCAATTGGAACTTGCTTAGGTTGCTCCCATCCAGGTGTTTGAAGAGTGGTCCTTCACCCGCCGGGCGGGCCACCATGTATTTCACCAGACAGCATACTGCGCAAAACCTGGACTCCGGAATGCATTGCAGCCGTATAAACGTGCCCTTTCCTGCCTTGTCAGTTTTTGACCTCCTTAAAAGTATCTCCACTGCCTTTACTAAGGGTCTGATGTTGGTGGCCTGGAGGCACCATTGGGCCGGGCCCTCGCTTTTTAGGCGCCACCAATTCGCTAATGCGGAAGGAGCCAAAGAATGCTGTGGTAAATGCCGCCCGGAACAGTCGAAGTTCGAAGCAGTCTTTTGTAACCCATACCAATGCTTCCAGTAGCTGGCCCAGTTTATTAAAATCAATTGGGTGCCTGGTGTCTGCCCTTACCCCTTCAGCTCTTCTCCACCGTTTCAGTGCCGCCTTAAGGTATAGGGACGCTGTGGGATCCTCCCCTGTGTGGATCTTAGTGAAATGGGCTATGGCTGCCAAATGGGCCTGCGCCCATGACCTTGTCCTTTTGTTATTAAATGCCCACTGTATACATTTCTCCACCGCTGTCTGTGTCCCAGCCCTGTCCCTCAACGACTGTATGCCCCCAATTCTCATTACTGTGGCTGCATACTTCTTGTACCTTCGAGTTGCCTCAGGAGTCAGTGCCTGATTTACCATTGCGGACTGATCTATCCCCCCAGGTCCCACAGATATGCCGGAAAAGGGGTCATCTCCTTGTCTGCCCCTGGCACCAGTTCCATGAATCGTTTCATCTGAGATCGTGAGAGGGCGTCTGCCGCTGAGTTCTCCACCCCTGGCACATGGCGAGCCTTCAGCTCCAGATTCCCCTCCAGCTGTAATTTAATCAACTGTCGCATTCGCCTCTGTCATATAGTTATGCTCTGCCTATATGCTGTGTTAAGTTAGCATTAGCTTATTAGGAGTTTAAACGCCATTTTACCTTTCTGCTGCTTCTGCACACAACACATAACTGTTATTGTAGCTTTGAGCCTAGTAGAGTGTTTTGATTCACACACGAATAATATGTTGTTACTCTGATATCAGCTTTGCTTAGTGAGCCGTGTCTGTACAGTGAGTGCTGAAGCCTTCAAGGATATCTCGACACAGTTGTTGTGAGGTCTGATCTTCGCACCTTCCTAGACATAACATACATGCAGCTGCGGCCAAATTCAGGCTCTAGGCGCGTTTTATATTGCTTTGCACAGAGCATACACACACTTGATGGTGCTTCGCATGCAGAGAGCTGGTGGAAGATGATGTGATCCCTTACCACTAAGATCTGAGGTATGGGCCCGCCCTGCTAAAACTCAAAGAGACCTTCTTAGATATAATATAATATGCTAGCTAGGGAGGGTGAGAATTAGGTGTTGTTTAAACCTATTCATTTTAGCATTTTAATATGCTTTCACCTTTTGTTTTCTATGGACTAGTAACTATGCTGATTACTTTGTTTCTTATAATATGTTTGCTTGTATTAGCTAAGATACTGCGCTTGAGAACACTGGATTAGTAAATAAACATTTCAAATGTGCACGCGTCCTCTTTTACTCCTTGATCTGGATTGAACTGATTGTATAACGAAAGAGTGTTCATGTGTTCCACGTTACCTGAGGTATTCTAAGTCCATGTTCTGGTTTGTAATGACCAATGAGACACTGTAGCTAGTCTGGGAGGGGATTTTGGGTACTAAGGTGAGTTTTGGTACACCCTAACTCACTGAGGTTCCAAGTCTCTATGCACAGTTCTGTAGGAGAACGGAATCCCTGCGACACCTCAACGTGTCAGGGCAACTCTCTGCGCCTTTGTTAATGGCCTGTACTACCCCCTTGTTATCTGACCACAGAGTCAGCTTCATGTTTCTTAGTTCCTGTTTCCATATTGTTAATGCTACTATTATTGGGAAAAGCTATAAAAATGTGATATTACCAGTGATGCCTCGCCTGTGCCACTTCTCCGGCCACTGGTTCGCGCACCACCTTTTTCATAGGATTGCCCCGAAGCCCAAGCTTCCCGCAGCATCCGTGAAAAGGGCTATCTGTCTGGCTGTCACCCAGCCCTCTCTCCATATCAGGATGCCATTAAAGTTCCGGAGGAAATCATCCCACATAAGTAGGTCCTGTTTAACCCCAGGCCCTAGCTGGATGTGGTGGTGTTTGTGGGTGATGCCTGATGTCAGCTGTGTCAAGCGCCTGGCGAAAACCTTCCCGGCGGGGATGACCCTGGCCGCGAAATTGAGCTTCCAAATCAGCCTCTGCAATTCATGGAGTGTCGCCTTGCTCCGGCCGCACAAGTTCCTGACCTCCTCTCTGAAATCTTTTACCTTTTCCTCAGGCAGCCTGGCCGTCCCAGCTACTGAGTCTAGTTCTATGCCCAAGAACGTAGTTCTTGTGGTTGGGCCTGTTGTCTTTTCAGAAGCTAAGGGAACCCCCAGTATGCCAGCCAGGTCTTCAAACGCAGCCAGGGTGCCCCGCATGTGGAGGACGCTGCGGGCCCGTAAACATGAAGTCATCCAAATAATGCAGTTTCCCACCCCCTGGGTGTCTGTCGTGTAGGGCCCACTCTAGAAAGGTGGCAAACTGCTCGAAGTAGGCGCATGATATGGCGCAACCCATAGGCATTACTTTGTCCACAAACAGGCCCCCCTCCCATTGGAAGCCCAAAAGGTGAAAGCTGGAGGGGTGAACGGGTAAGAGTCGGAGTGCGGATTCAATGTCTGCCTTGGCCATCAATGCCCCCTTTCCTGCCGCCTTTACTAGGTCAATTGCGTCGTCCACTGATGCGTAGCTCACTGACCAAGCATCTGTGGCGATCCTGTTGTTCACGGAGGACCCCTCAGGGAATGAGAGGTGGTGGATGAGTCTAAATTGGCCTGGCTCTTTCTTGGGGACCACACCTAGAGGGGAGACCACTATACCCTTGTGCAAATGCGGTGGGAGAGGGCCCTCAACTCTGCCCAATGATTTTTCTTTTGCCAGTTTGGCGCGCACCACCTCAGGGTGTTGAATTGCGGATTTTAGATTGCTTGTCCCCTCTAGAGGTAGCAGGCCCGTGAATGGGATCACAAAACCTTCCTCAAAGACTCCCATTAGGACAGTGGCGTCTGATCTGTTAGGATATTTGTTAGCTAGTCTGCTCAGCTGTTGTGTGTCAATTGGGGATCTGGCCAGCTGGCAATCTTGTAGGTCCATCAAATCCCCCCCACCTGTTATCTTGTATCTAGTGCTTCCTTTTCTTATCTTTTTTGTCCCTTTTTGGCTCGCGCTTGCTCCGACATGCCATCGCCGGGGGACCTCCCCCGCAGCTTGAGCACGTGTGTTGGAATTTGCACGCTGGGGCCCCACAAGCAGTCCCCGGCATCGTATTTCCAGCAAATGGCCGTGGCTCCCTTGGGGGACGTGGGTTTCCCTTCTCTGTGTTTTGCCCTGTGAAATGGCCTGCCCCTCCCCTTGTGTTAGGAGCTCCGAAAGGACTTTCCCGCCCAAGCTTTTACCTCTTTGGCCACTAGCATCTTATGTATAAAACCCGAGACATCCTCCTCATTCCACTCCATTTCAGGGTGTCTCTGCATCTTAAGCCTAAAACCCTTGTCATATTCCAGCCAGGCATCCCCAGGAAACTGCCTCTGTGCACAGTGAATATTGGCCTCGTAGAGCCACAAATCAGCAGCGCAGCGCGGGAATCTCTCCACTATGATGCAGGCCATGATTCTAAATGCATCCAGCCAATTGTCAAAGTTCCTCTCTTTCCTAGCACTGCGCCTCTCCCTTCTGTCCTCATCCTTCTTGTCGCAAGTTGTGAGGTCCAGCCCCTCAAGCTGGATCTCAAGCAAGGAGAAAATATCTATAAATTCTTTACGCCATACCCTCTCCTTGCCTGCCAGGGGGATTAGACAAGCCAAGCCGGTGGCTCTTGTGGTTAATGACGCCGGGCCGGGGGACGGCCTGGTGTATGGATCAGTAACTGGACCCTCGTGTGCTGTGGTACCTGCAGTACTATTGTACCCCCATGCTGCAACTGGAGATCCCTGCTCATCCTGGGCAGTGTGCCCTATGTGTCCCTGCACTCTCGCCTGTCGCGCCCAGCCCGGGTCCAGTAAGTGCCAGGGCAGACCTGATGTCTCATCTGCGCGCAGCTCCTCTGGCCCTTCTGCCCCCTGCCCTGTACCCTTAAGCAACAAAGGAGCCATTGATTTAAGACATTCTTTCACAATGTTGTTAATATGCTCACCTTGCCGTGGTCCTCTGCCCTTGTTGGTAAGCCCCCGGTCAGCCGCTCTCTCCTCTGGGGCTTCTTCCTGGGGGCTTTCTTCTGTGGTGTGATCCTGCGTTTTTTGGGCGAAGAAGGGCCGGCCTCGTATTCCCTTCGTGGTCCTGGGCCATCGCCTCCAGCCTGCTCCAGGTGTGGCTGCAGCCAGCTGTTGCCGTGCACCGCTTGAGTAGCTCCGCGAGCACCTCTGGCTGACCCTCGGCCATAACTCCTGGCGGGGTGCTGCCGCCTTTGGATGCACCAAGAGTGAATATGGGTATGTTAATCTGTGCCCGGGACGCTGTTTGAACGCCGGTCCCGCTACCAGCTGCTGCGTGTTAGCTTTCTTTATATATCTCCGTTCGTCGACAAGAAGCTCGTGATACTGCTTCGTAGCCGAGCCGTTCGGCCCCGGCGTCCCTCCTGTGGTGAGCCCCTCGGTATCCCTTGGCCCTGCCCACCGTCGACACTCTGGCCTGCCCGTGTGCTCCCCCACTGATCGAACAGCTGATTGCGGCGCCGGGCGCAGCTCCTGGCGGCGCGGGTCTGGCGGGTGACGGAAGGCCTGTGCCGGTGCCCTTGCACGCAGCTGTTGTTGGTAGAGGTTACTCTCCGAGGGCTCTCCGCCGCTCGCGCGCTATGTCCCCTTTTTTGTGGCCTCGCCGCCTGATTCCACGCTGTGCCTCACCCCTAGGACTCGCCAAGAGGCAGATGCTTCCGTTACTCGTAGGCGAGCGCGGGCATCCACCAGGCCCAGGGGTGCTGTAGGGGCTCCCTCGGGACTCCCGAAGGTTATTTATGCGTGAAATTAGTGGCTGGATGAGGGAAGGCACGAGTTCTCCCTCGGCGTTTGGAGGCTCGCAAGGTTGCACTTGTGATCGATCGCTCGCTGCTCACTTGTTGGTGGAGTGGGGTTCGTTCCGATGCTGCCGTTATTTGTGGGCGAGCGAGGGCATATACCAGGCACAGAGGTGCTGTTGGGGCTCTCTCGGGCCTCCCGCTCGTTCAGACTTGTCGGAGCGGCACTCTGGGCCCCTCGGCCGCCTCAGAATATAACAGCCGGTGGAGCGGGCGTCGCGCACCTCGCTGTCCCCCCTAGCCGAGCCTCCCGCCACAGAGACACAAGGCGCCGGAAGCTCAGGGATAAGATCTCCGGTACTGTGGGTAGGTCGGGCGTCTTCGGTGAAGGAGGGTACCGTTCGCCCGGCAGGCACACCGTGCTCCTGGCAGTCGAGTAGTCTTTCCGCCGATCGTTCTCTCTGACAGAGCTTCGTCCTGTACAGCTTCTTCAGGCCTTCCTCTGCAGAACTTTGTCGGTGCGCCGCTCTCCCTGCTCCACGAAGTTAGGAGCTACCTGGGCGAGCGGCGACTTATATCCCCAAATTCTACCACCTTAGTGCTCAGGTGGTGCCCCCTGATTGGGGGGTTCAAACCTAGCGCTACCTGCCCATTGGTCACCTTTTGGTGCCATCGGGCACTCTCCTTTTGGCGGGAGGCATCCCCCTCTGGTTTGCTTCTGGGCGCTTTAAAGCGCCCAGAACCGGTTTTCCCCTGGGGCACGGTGCGGGTTATGGCGCCGGCCCCTGAGGCCCCCCCCCTTCGGGAGGGTGAGGCAGCCTCTGCAAAACACAGTTTCTTGACTCCGTTGGCCCCGGGAAGGGGCGGGGGGTGTGGCTGAATGCCCTGAGCAACACCTGCCCCCCAGGGAGGCCAATTCTCACAATGACCTGCTCCTGGCCTGGCCCACCATCGGGGCAGAGCGATTGCCTTGCAGGGCAGGAGGTCGAGGAAAGGCCACAGCTGATCATCACCCAAGAGCCATATAGCCCCCCACCCTTCACCCCGCCACCCTCAGCCCCTCCCCCCCGCTAGGGGCAGCCACCATCACCAGGGGCAGCCACCCTCGCCAGGGGCAGGCCCCTCACCAGGGGCAGCCACCCTCGCCTTTGGAAGCCACATTTGCCAGGGGCAGCCACCCTCACCAGGGGCAGCTGCAGCTACCCTCGCCAGGGCAGAGTTACTGGAACCTGCATCAGCGCATTCCTGTGCAGTAGTGAGTGAGTTTTGCTTCTCTGTTTGACACTGCTAGGGTCAGCTTTAGGGTACCGGTGGGATCCCAGATCGCTTCCCAAGGCATAGCACCGGCTCCAGGCGTTGGCCCAGTTTGGTAAGTACACAGCATGTACTGCCACCTACTAATTAGCAGATCCATGCTAACGCGAATTAGTGAGTGTATATTTTGACCCCACATTTTGTGACCCTATTATTTTTTTCCCAATCTTTCAATATTTTTTGGATATTGTCATTACAATATAACATTAAATGTGGGAGTTCACGCCTTTCCAAATTTCAGTTACATCGTAAGTAGTCCATTGTTGTGTCATTGGTCTACTGATAACTTGAGCAAGCAGTTCCACATGTCAAGGCCATACTGCGTTATCCAGGGGTCCCATTATTTTTCATGTGATACTCCTCTACCCCTC
The DNA here is from genome assembly GCF_964261635.1 of Lissotriton helveticus. Taxonomy (NCBI): domain Eukaryota; kingdom Metazoa; phylum Chordata; class Amphibia; order Caudata; family Salamandridae; genus Lissotriton; species Lissotriton helveticus. The sequence goes on along the minus strand of NC_136061.1, from coordinate 934,951,613 downwards.
CAACCCCACCAACCGCCCTGTTTTATTAGGGATAGTGCCCCTTGCCTCCATTCTGACAGTCAATGTCTAGCTATATCTCTTTTCACAATCAGAGGCACCCACGGCCAGTGGGTCTGACCACGTCATGATGGAGTCCTCAAGAGGCATGGACCTCACTCCAGCTCATGTGCACCAGAGCCGCCTCGCTGCTGACTGTCATTGCTCAGCGCCCAAGGTGGTGTGAGACCCTTCAGGGCCGTTACTTGCAGCCAGAAAGAGAGGGGGTGCTCCCACTCACGGGAAGCAGCGGAGAAACCTCACATGTGAGAGCATGGCTCGAATGTTTTCCATTTCCTGGGAATTCACAGGCTTCTCTGGATGAGAGAGGTTTCTGTTTACTGTGCAAAGTTCAGAGTGCTTGCGCCCTGCTGCGACACACGTGCGTAATAACCTTTTAAAGCCTGCCAGCCAGCCCTAAGCGCACGTGTTCTTTGAGCGGAGTGGCTTTCTGCAAACAGGGTTCTCTGGACCAGGATGGCTTTGTAGCCACACTAAGCCATTACGAGCATGAGACTTTTGTCCTCGAAATAGAGGCGGACGCGGAACCAGGAATGCGTGCCAGTGCCAAACTCAGATGGGTCAGTCAGAGGAGGGGGATTAATAACGCTCACTGTGAAAACAAGGACTGTTGAAGGAAGACGCCAGACTGGACAAGGAGACAGGCGAAGATGGCACCACTTACGGCTACCTTTAACAAGCATTTGCAATGTCTCGCATTTACGCAAGTTTAAGCTATTGGCATTGTAAATGACAATGCCTTTATTTATGTTTTAAAAACAAAAACAAAAATAAAAGGCGTTGTTATTTGCAATGTCAATATCTCAAACTCGCATAAATGCGAGAGCTATTGTATTCCATATGCTTATTAAAAGGAGGTGCCGAGACGGGTCCCTATCTGGCTCTCCATTTTTAACGTCAGGGTGAAAAAAAAACTGAACTCTGCAATAGTACCACCCGTTACTGTTTTTGATATCCCTTCAAAGAGACTCATTTTTCAGTTTCATAAAGGGCAAACTCGGAGCGCCTGTACATGAGCACCAGTTACATCACATCAGGACATATTCGCTTTTTTTTTTAAATCACAGGATGTTGAGCCGATATCAGGCTCCAACCTGCTTTTTCAGCTCGAAAGTCGGCAGCTCCAGCCTTACGCCACAACCTCACCCACAAGAACAAAAGCATTTTCAATATTACATACAACGAATTCAAAGTTGTTGCTTATTCATCTTATGCAATACAACCACTGAGAAAGACTGTGCTGGCTTGTTGCAGGTGTAATGTTACTTTTTGTGTTATATATCTGGATTTTTAGCTTAAGTGTTTTAAGCCACAGCCACATCCCTAATTACGTCAGCCATGCTCCTATGAGAGTCCCCCCCCAGTATTTTCATCTCACTTAAGGCCCTGGTATGCATTATTTATATTCGACCTTCTACCCCTCTTCCACTCCTCCCTATTCACTTTACCCCCTCTTCCTACACTTCCAAGCGATGGCTGCTTCTGATCTCACATAGAGCAAAAGCAACCCTCCTGCTTGGCAGAAGCTTAGAACACATTTCCTTTTCACACCTCGGGTCACTGCAGTTTTCCTAGGTTTTTTTTTGGCTTCAACTCCTGCCAGGGAACTTCCCAGGGGATTGAGTCAAGATGCTAAATTGCAATACGACATCCGTGTATTTCCAGATTTGGGATTTTTTCCATACAATAACCCATGTCATGGAATAGTGAACGTCCTAAACTATAAACTATTTTAGGGAAAGATGCACTTTCCACATAAGCACCTGTCTAGTCCCGAGTTCCGTTTGGCCTGTGGAGGTAGTGAGGAGGGCACCGGGCGTCAGAGCAACCATGCCTTTTCTACTCTTTCCTTCTGTCTGTTTGGGCCTGGGGCGAGGCGGGAAGGCAGCTGGAGTCCCAGTGATATCACAGGGTGGATACACACAGCAGCTGACAAGAGCTGCCAGAAATCCTTGATTTGTGGGGGTGGCGTACTTTGAGTTTGTGTAGCTGCCTTTGCTGAATCATTTGTTTGCCTTTTGGTTGATTTGCATTTTTTACTTTCAAGTGCCATAAACAGCGTTTCTCAACAAATACAGCCAGTCAGTCTGACTACACATAAACAAATAGCGGGACCTGACGTGAAACATATGTGCAACAGTTTATTCCTCCCCCAACCTAAAAAAAAAATGCCACGTTTGGGTTAATGACTCTCATATCGGCATTTAAATTTGACCCGGGGCACGCAAATAACTAACAGGTGAGTAATTTGCCCCCCACTCCACCCCTTCACAGCTCCGAGGCGGCTGCAGGAGCCGCGAACTGCTCATAAAAGGCCGTCAATAGTTATCCGGCATTCACAAACTCGGGTAATTAATAGCATGGCTCCTCCGAGACCGGCACTTACAGACCAATAACAAGGATAAGTTTTAAAGAGAAGAGGAGCCCGACCATGCAGTGGGAGCGTGTGAGCCAGAGGAGATGCCATGCGCGCACACATCGCCTGTCCGGGCGCGCACATAGTTTGTCTCCCTTCGCTCATCAAAGCCACAACAATAGAGACTCGCCAAGAAAAGGAGCTGCGCTGCATTTACTAGGCGAGACCTAAAAAGAGTGGGCAAATGTAGTTTGGTTCAAGGGAGACGCCGACGTCACATTGCAGTAGCACCGATTAAAGAGGAGTTTACAATTCCGTTGCCCAGGCAAACAGTGACGTCATTGGCGCTATGGAACAGTCAGACGTGCAAGCCCCGGTGCTGTAACCAGGGAAGCAGGGTAGCACCAAATTATGCCAGGGCTGACTAAACAATGCAACAAGAGAAGGCAAATTATACGGTATAATGTGGCATATTTTGTAATAGTATTATTTCTATCGTTTGTCAGTTTCCCACAGGTTAACATTGTCTGGGCAAAGGCTGCACCTAATTAGTACCAGTAACAACCAAATAGAGCAATAAGCAACAGAAAAAGGACACGTCAACCTTTCAAAGAGCCTTCCTTCCACTGAGCAGCTACGCATATTGTTGAATTTTAGTTACTTTTGATTCGTTTGAGCTTTTTTTTTAATATGCAAATTATGCAGAAGATTATGAGGCAAATCCATAATAACAAGGAAACACAGCAGCTGCAAAATCGTTTAATTTCAATAGCCCTGGCTATGGCCCAGGAGGACAGTGACGTCACAGCGCTGAGGCACGGACATTCCAAATAGTAGGTCCAATTTTAGATTCAGCAAGTGTTGTGTGTGATGACTTTAAAGTGACCTGTTACACACACATAATTCATATGGAAAAAATCATAGGTTGTTTCAAACAAGTCTCCGGAATACACTCGTCAGAATCAGAGAAAACACAGTTTTATTTCGAGCCACATAATAGGCTAATAACGTTTTTTCTAGTCGGCTTGTAGTCAGTTATGACGCAGTCTTCTTTTTTTCTTTTTTTGCAGTTTTATCATAGCGCGAACTCGACCCGATGGTAGTCATAGCGCTTTACATGAGAACCACCAGTTGTATTACAGACAGACACACTCAGATGAAGTGATTTGCCCAGAATCGAAGGATGCTAACCTGGGGGCTTCTGGATGACAGGGAGAGAGAGGCCTCCGGCGGGGGAGCAAGCAGAGTGCAGGGCCTCTGGAATCAATCCAGGTCCAACAGCGGTTTCGCTTTCCTGGCTGCTCGAGGAACAAAAAGTAAAGTTTCGTTTCCTGGAGCCGTGGTGGGGCTGCTGGGAATGAAAACAACCACCGTGGTTAACACAGCGTGGGGTGCAACTGGGGAAGGCCGAAAAGCTGCCATCAGGCCATAAAAAAACTCACGTTCATGTTCAAACTATTATTCCTGAAAAACGAGAAACAGCTTTTTGTTTTGAAAAGCAAGTAGGGCTGTGAAGGAGGGCACGTGAAGGGCAACCAGTACAAGGAGCGCCACACCTGACCCTTAAAGTGTACTCGAGTCTAAAGGCAGCGATCTCCTGGACACTCTAGGCTCAGTAGGTTGCCATCTGTGCAGTCTTTTTTAACGGGCCTGCCTGCATTTTAAGCCCAGTAAACAACCTAAAACGCAAACTATTAAGTTCTCTTAGGGAGTGAGTCAGAGACTGTGCTGCTGTTGCATCCTCTGATACGACTGAAAGACGACGGTTTTATGAGAAGCTGACAGCCTGTATATTCCTCAATCTTCTATTTTTTTATTATAAGGCATTGCATAGGGCAAATTGGGCACAGATGGAGTGGAATTGGATACTTCGGGGCATTTATCAACTCGTCCCGCGTTCCACATTAAATGCCTCTGAAATATAGACATTCACTCTAACTCTCGCTATCGGTTGCGTGTATAGCAATTGTAACCATTGTATGAACATTGGAGGAAAGCCATCCTGTGGAGCACTGTGATTAAGTAGGGCCATTCGATAGAGTCGAATGCCTTGGCGGCATCTAGCATTACAGCCACCGCCTTCGTGCTCGGGATCAGATAATGAGAGACTGCAAACAGTGTTCTGGTGTTATGCGTGGTAGCTCTAGTTGGTATAAAACCAGATTGGTCCGGGAGGACCAGATTTGTCATAAGAGGTTGCAACCGTGTAGCAAGTATTTTGGCCAGAATTTTGGAATCTACATTTATTAACGATAGGGGCCGGTATGAGTCACACAATTCAGGGTCTTTTGCCGGTTTAAGAAGCGCTATTATCATTGCTTCTCGTAGCGTGGGTGGGAGAATGTTTTCTTCAAAGGCTTCGCCAAACATCGCAACAAGATGTGGCGCCAGTATGTCTTTGCAAGTTTTGTAAAACTCACACGTGAAGCCGTCTGGGCCTGGGGCTTTGCCATTTGGCAACGATTGGATCACCTCTGTGACTTCCTCCACAGTGATTGGGAGGGATAAATAGGCTCTTTGAGTGTCTGAAAGCCACGCGATGGCTACATCTTCTAGGTAGCGGAGTATTTCAGTCGACGAGGCAATCGATTGTGATTTATATAATTTACCATATGTTCGTACAAATCCCTGCAAAATGACCATTGGATCTGTGCTTACTGTCCCATCTTCATCCCGTATCTGCGGTACAGTTTGGGATTTGCGGCCTTCACAATTTTTGGATGCTAGCACTCTGCCAGGCCGTCCACCCTCTCCGCATGCTCTAGCTATGGGGCGTTTATGCATATATTTAACCTCATCTTTTGCAAAGGATTGGTGCTCCTTAAGTGTTTGCCTAAGTTCACGAAGAATGGAGGGATCTTGTGTTCTTTCATATTGATGTTCCAGCGAACGAAGTTTTGTCTCACATCGTGCTAGTTGCGTTCTAATATCTCGCAGAATTCCCACCGTAGTGCTCAGAATTTCCACCGTAGTGCTCATACATACCCCTCACAGTGTGGCTTTGAAGGCCTCCCACAGAAGGCATGCATTATCCGTGGAGCTTTCATTCATTTGGAAATATTCTTTGATTGCCTTCTCTATGGTATCTGCATAAATCGAATCTGTAAGCGCAGTAGCATTAAATCTCCAACTATAAGGAGGTGGTGTGTAATTGGGTATCTGGAGGGATAGTTTAATGGGGTTATGGTCCGAGAGAGTTTTTGGCATATGGTTTATGCCCATAGCCCATAGTAGCACCTCCCTGGAGCCAAGCCAATAATCTATGCGCGACCAGCTTCCATGGGCTGCCGATGTGTGTGTCGCTTCACGAACACCTGGATTACGCGTCCTCCAAATGTCTTGGAGTTGCATTTCCGTCATATTGTTGAGTACTTTTGCTCGAGCTTTTCTGTGTGTTTCAGTGGTTGTGCCCGATCTGTCCACTTGATCGTCTAGCGCTAAATTTAGATCCCCACCCCAGAGTAAAATTCTATCCTGTTCCCCGTGTAAGTGTTGCCAGATCTCATGGTAAAATTCCGGTGCATCTACGTTTGGACCGTATGTATTGATAAGTGTCAGCCGTTGTCCTCGTAATGGCCCCTTAACTATGATATAGCGACCTTGATCGTCCAGCACTGTAGTTTTAACCCTGAGATTCTTTCCTTTTTTCACTAAGATTGTGACCCCCCTGAAATAAGAAGAGTACTTGGAGTTGTGAACAGATTCCGCCCACCGTCGGCCTACTTGTGTATGTGAGTGAGGGGCGTTGTGGGTTTCCTGCAGTAATACAATATCTATGTGCCATCTGTCTAGACATGCAAAGATTTGTCTTATTTTCTTCGGATTAGTGAACCCCCGGATGTTCTATGTAAGTAGATTTAAAGCCTGTTTACTCGGTGTGTTCATAACCATGGTTACTGAAAGGGTAAGTGATCTAGTCTAACTGCATGGTCTCCATTTCAACCCCTTGAAAAGCACAGTCCATGGTGCTCACAAGCAGTAATATCGTCACAGATACTGTCATCATCCTGGATTTCAGCAATGTATCTCAAGTGGTTCGGTCCATGAAATAAAACATAACCCCAACCCCTCCACCCCCCTCCCACAACAGCAGCCCAAACCTGCTGGAGCCATACCCTCTTCTCAACACCCCAATGATACATAACTTGTGTGGGGAACACCCATGTAGGGGTCTGCCTAGGACGCACGTCTCCATCCAAACTAATGGATGTGGACGGACTAACTTATTTGGAAACAACCTGCATACTATACGCAGCAATATTATCAGCCTTAGCGGTTACATGTATTACACATCACGACTGACCATCGCATAACTCATAACGTCTCGTATTTAAGAACAGTTTCATGCTATGTCTTTCCTACATTAACCCTATAGTACTCCATCCTTGCACATCTGGATAATAGGTTGGACAATTGCGGTACTATCGCTGAGGGCAATCTACGACATCGTTTTAAGTTTAAACAGTACGTTACCCCATCAGAACGTTGCCGCACATTCCTAAAAATCCTAATATCCTGAAGCGGCTTCCCTGTTTCGAGTTTCTGAAGTATCTGCATCCTACCAGTATTTGTCGACAGTCACCCTTCAAGCTATTGTATACATGCATCTAAGACATCTAGACTAACCTCAGCATCTTTGCCACTGTCTGGAAAACATTTCTAATGGACCTTAGATCCCATCGGTGTCCTGGCACAGAAAGAGGGAGTCGTCACTCTGCATAACCTCATCTGTACAAAGGCAATCGTCTTCAATTCCTAATTGGCAGAGTTTTGATTCCCTGGATTATCAGTTTGTGCACTGCGTGCCTCAGATCCAGCCAGTCTTGTTTCAGAATTATAAACCGAAGCACACAATTTCAGTTTGCATATTGGCTGAAATGTTAAACTTGCCACTTGAAGGGCGAAACCTACATGACAAATCCCGCAGTTGGAAGTGTGCACATAGTTACCAGGTTCTGATCAGCGGTCACAGTCAGGAGACAGCCATAATGTCTTAAGTCTCTCTCCATCCGTCACTCAGTCTGCTTCCTTTTCCTTCTCCTGTTGTCTGCGCTCCTTTCGTTGATTATTTATTTTCTTGATGAAGTCGTTTGCCGCCTTCGACGTGGGAAGAATTGTCGGCTTGCCATCCCAGGTGATTTTCAATCGTGCAGGATATAACATTGCGTATTCCACCTGCATGCTACGTAGTTTTGCCTTTGCGATTGCAAATTCTTTACGAGCCTGTTGTACTGCCATGGTATAGTCAGGATAGAATTCTAGTTGATTGCCTTGGTAGCTAAGTTTTCCCTTCTCCCTCGCCATCCGCAATATTCCATCCCGGTCTCGGTAATTTAAAATTCGGGCCACTACAGGTCTATGCGGAGCGCCTGGTGGTGGACGGGTGCCAGCGACGTATGGGATCTCTCCACTATAAATATTGGCAACAACTGCTCTTTGCCAAAGAGGGTGTGGCATAGGTCCTCTACTCACGTCTCCATGCGACCCGTATTTGTGGATTGCGGGATACCTGCAATGCGTACTTTGTTACGACGTGATCTAGCCTCCAAATCTTCCGCCTTGTTTCTGATCACATCCAATACTTTGTCAAACACAGTACATTTGGATGTGCTGGCATGTGCCTCGTCCTCCACCGCTGACAGTCGATTTTCTGCGTCTTCCAATCGTTCACCCTGCTGATCCATTTTTGCCGCCATAGTGTCCATACGGCAGGTGAGGTGATCCAACTTGCCATTAATATCCTGGAGGCTTGCATGGATTGCTTTCAGGATGGATTTCATACCATCTTCTGGAGCGCGGCCCGTCTCTGTCTCCGTGTCCGAATGTGATGTATGGCCTCTTGTCGACCTACGTGGTTCGAATGTTAGTTTCTGCTGCTGTTTTAGCGGTTTCCTAATTGTGCAGTAGCTAGGCCTTTCCAAGTGAGCGGTGGTTTGCGGTTCAGAAATACTAGGTCCCCGCGCCTTGCCGACGTGTTTACACAGTGCAGAATATAGCAATTCTCAGGGGAACCCCGGTCAGCATCGTCCCAGCATGCCTAAGATCCGGGTGCTCAGTGTTTATCGTCACGTGAGTCCCAGGGCAGCAGAAGTGGTCACTCATTACTCAGGAGGGGGATGTCGAGGCTGTACATCGGCCGCAGTTCTATGCTGCATCATGTTGGTAGTAGGCAGCAGAGGTGGTCCTGGCCATGAACGCTGTTCCTGTATGTAGTTTCGCCCATATGTTAATAGTGCATGAAAGCTAGTTTGCACTATCTCAGGATGTAACGGCAATTCCCAGCCAGGTCTTCCAACATGTTAGGCCATGTCGCTCCCTTGGACAAAATGGCAGCGCGATGTACATCATGCGTTTGTCCCAGTCAATGCAGTGTCCAGGCGGTTGACTCTTATGCCCTGTATGTGAGTCCGAAGATGCAACCAACCTTCAATGCAGTTATATGATGCTCGCTGCACGTGCCATGTGGTCCATAGTCAGTACTTAATAACTAATTTGACAGACTGGCACCGAAGGAGATGGTTTCGTTGGTTTTCGCCTGCCACATGTCACTCCATGTTCGCCTTATGTCGTATCCACCTAAGGGTCATCTGTGATGGTGTGCGCTAAATGATTATCTTTGTCAGTGTGAAGCTGCTTTGTGGTAGTGACAAATTTAAACTGGCAGTCAGGGAGAATTGCGTTCATTTACAGCACCGTTATGGGAGCCGCCATTTTGTGCTTGATCATCCGGTACTGGTGCCATATTCCGCGTGTGCATTTGCAAGTATTACATACAGTGGCGGTTGCAGCAGTCATGTCGCTTTCCGCTTCTGAGCACACACGTTTAGGATATTTATCCACCCGCTTGCGTCGCGCAGCAGCCGTTTCGTGGGTGTTGTGTGCCTGGTCTATCTGGTCATCCCATGCGGTGATATGCGCTGTAAGCTTCTATGCGCCAGGTATTGGACTCCCTATGCCCACGATATGTGCAGCTTGCACCCGGGGAAAGCAGCGGTCATTCAGTGCTCAGTAAGTTCATCCGTAGAAAGTTATGGGTGCCGTCATTTTATCGCTCAGCTTTCAATGCTTACGCCAGCCTGTGTGCACTCTATTGTTGATTTTGCAGGCATATACTTCTTATGATGGCAGTATCGGCGGTGGCGCTGCTCTCCGCTTACATGCACGTACCTTGAAAAACATTCATTCGGCCTCCGGCAGCCTTAGAATCACTTTGTTTGCCTTGCGGGCGCCATCTTACCCGGTTCCAGTCGAGTCACTGGCCGATCCTTAAAAGTTATAGTTCTTCGCCCTGGCCTAGTTCCATGCCACGAAAACGTTGCTATTGTCTCTCACATACATTCCGCCTGCCGATTTCACCATTTGATATGAAATTCGGTTGTTTACATCGCGTTTAAAAGAGCAAATTGTAGTCCGTCCGGCGGAGATGCCTTTTCAGCCAGCCATCCCGCAGTGTGTCCCCTGTGTCAATGCTTTAAAAAAATTAAATGTTCTATATTCCATGTTCTTATTGGTTATCCTTTCTATAGACTTGCCTGTAGAAAGTTTTTTAAACCAGTGGTTATAAAATATCACATTCGCTTAAGATATAAGGCAATCACACTTTCGGCTAACTTGCCGATGTTGCAGTAGGAATCACAACACTTTTAATTTTGATCAAACTGTGAATTTTTGTTCTAGTCATCTAGAATTTGTAATCTTGTTGTTCTAACTATAAATGTTTAATACTGGTTTTAATTACACTGCATCTCTGTGCGTTTTATGGACAAAGTCCTCAATAAAGTTGCCATCTCTCGCTCTCTCTCTCTCTCTCTCTCTCTAAAACAGCTAGTTGCATAGCTGCCAAGTGTTACGTTTGCTGTGTGTGCCAGTTCCATGCGTTGAGGGCATTTACGCGTGACATTTCAATGCTCTGTGTGTGGTACTTTGAATGACACCTTATAGAGAGATGAACAAAGCATGTTCATGTAATGAGACGAGTATCAGAAAGTATCCCTTTTGTGGACTGTGTTAGTCTAGAAACTTCCTTAAAACAGTTACAACACTGACGAAGTACATATGCTAGGTGACTCTGCTATACCTTTCAGAGCCTGGTACAGGGCCCCTGGCAGCTGTGGCGCCTCAGTGTTCTTCCCAGTAGGTATCACTGAGCCTGTGGTGGTAGAAGAGTTTGGACCAGGACCATGAGTATCAGACAAATCCTGTCTAAAATAAACACACACGTCACCGAACATTAGCTGATGTGAAGAATTCTCCATATACTTTCGATGGTCTAGTGTCCTTGTATTGTTAGCACCTTGAGCTCCACATTCTTGCCAAAGGTGAGATAGGGAACTGAAGGGATCTTCTTTTACTTTTGCAGTGGTCAGGCCTAAGACTTAGATTTGAGGGCAACAGAGAAACTCCTATCCCTGGAGGAAGTGCCAAAACCAGAGGAGATCCTACTCATTTCTTCGCCTTAGGGATAGCATGGTGCGGAGGAACATATGTTTTTAGCTCACCTTTAAACCATGTACTGGATGCTGGACCCTAAGGGATCTTGTGAGGTCCAACCCATCCTTCTCTTGTTGTTACAGACAAGAAAACTCCTAACACCGTATCTCCCTCCTTCCCATATTTCACTTTCTATTCCCTTGTTGTCTCTGTACTTTCCTTTTTCACTTTTCACCTTCTTTCCTTCAATTGTTCACTCCTCCATCTTTCGTTCTCTCCGTCTTTCCATCCATTCTTTCTTCTCACCACAATCTTCTACTAGACTTTGCTCATTCTCCCTCTTTCTCTCCTTCCACCCTTTGTCCATCTCTCCACCTGTCTACTTCTCTAGATCTCATTTACCCCCTCTCTCTTTCCTCTCCTCTCTCCCTGTCTTCCCTAACCTGTTTGTCTGTCTACTCTCTTCTGACTCTCTTTTCTCTTGTTTTCATTTCATCAAAGAACATAACTCATAAGGCCCAGCAGTGAAGTTTCACTTGAGAGAAGACTGCTTTTGACGTAGAATTAAAGAAGAGATTACAAATAAAATGCTGCACTTGTTATTAACCCCTTCACTGCGGCGGCTATTCCGCCGCAGTGCTAAGGGGGCGGGGCGGCCGCGCGGCGGCCGCATGCTGGTGACGGAACCGCTCCGTCACCAGCGTCGGTTGAGCTATGCTGGTGACGGAGCGGTTCCGTCATGGCCCGCCCCGCTCAATAGAACCCTTAGCGCAGGCGCGGAATTCGCGCCGCGCATGAGTGTTCTATTGAGCGGGGCGGGCCATGACGGAACCGCTCCGTCATCAGCACAGCGCAGCCGCAGCTGATGACGGAGCGGTTCCGTCATCAGCGTGCAAGGGGTTAAAACTTAAGCACTCTGCTGGTGGTGCTTGTTAACCATATGAATCGATTTTGCTATGCGCTTATTTTTATTTGTAAGTAAAATGTCAGTGCCACTCGCTGGTGAGACTCAAGTCACGGATGCTTCAGAAATTGTGGTGCTGTAACTCAGAGTTCCTTGGTGCATCTTTCTTAGCTTTACCACTAAGAGTGGGATTCAAGGGAAAAGTAGTGGCTGCAGGGGTGGCTCTAGGCTCATTGCGGCCCTGGGCAGGGAGCGTAGGTCGGGGGGCCCCGGAAGAGGGGGTCCGGACAGGGCGGAGGGCGGAGGCCAGTGAAGAAGGGGGGTCAGGGTGTTTAGAAGTGGAACAGAACCGGAGGCCACCAAATCCCTGCCAGGGGCCGCCACGGAAATATGTATCCATCCTCAGAGGATTATTATATTAAGGATATATATTGGCGTGGTGGCCCCTGGGGTTTGGTGGCCCTGGGCAGGTGCACAGCTTGCACATGCCTAAGGCCGCCCCTGGTGGCTGGCAGTGTTGGCAGCCAAGCAACGGCTCCACTCGTATTCAATCCCCTTGATACCATCTTGGTTGATTAGTACACTATACAAATCAATATAGCATAACATAACAAGCAGGTACAGCCTGCAGAGTGAGGCACTACTTGCCCTCGTTATACATTAAATTGTTCTGAACAAGTCAGGCCCCAAAAGTATCCGCGGTCTACATACTTTTTCTTGACCACCCGACCACGCCTGCTGGACACCTGTCATTAGCACACTGCCACCTCTTGCAAGCAATACCATACATGCCAACAATTTGGAAGAGGGGCATGATAGATTTCAGAAAAATAATTGGGAGAATGTATTTCTCCCGATGACTTCTATTACGGCCTGCTTCTGGTCTATCGGCGTGTATGCGACTTGCAAGTGGGCTGCTGCAAGATCAGAAATATGAAATTCAAATATAGTTTTTTCCATACCTATGAGGAGCACAGAGAAAACACTATGGCAGGCAGAGAAAGCGTGACACAAATGTTGTGCACTTGCCTCCAGGAGCAGGTTACTATTAGTGCATAATCCAAGTCACACAAGACTGATCCCTGCCTTCTGAACCCCACTGAGAAATCGGATTTTATGGTTGCAGGAGTCGGGAGACTAGACTTGAAATCGATAGCCTCCCACCTGATTTGGGAGAGTAGGCAATACATGTACAATGCCATGTCTTGAGAAATAGAAATACAAAGGCAGAGAGGAGATTTTCATGTGTGACTAATGTATTTCAGTGCGGTGATGCAGTGACAAACATTGAAATACGATAGTCTAAGCGTTGATGCTTGGCAGTTGGTCGGATTGCGCAAGCACACGAAGAAAGAAACCTGTGAACAAGTATGTGCGAGCTGTCTAACTGGTTTTAGGAAGGTTTTTACAGCAAGCAGAGGGAGGCTTGCTATGTTACAAACAAAAACACTGCAGATACGTTTGCAGGAGTTATTGGTTCTCCTACCAGCTCTTGGCTGAACCAGAATAACAAAACGTGAACAAATGCCAGGTTTTTGTTATCTTAAGAAAGGGTGCAACCCTTTGCAGACAGGGAGACTCCCGACTCACCTTGTGCACCATCTGAAAGAACAGGCCGACCACCGGATAGTGCTTAATTTGAGCTAGTCGTTGCAGATGGGGCCCAGTGACACTCAGTTCTAGGGATCAGTTATTATTTGTCCTCATTAGAATTTGACCCAGAGCAAGAGAGAGAAAAATACAAACAAGCGATAGAAGGCGGAAGAGAATAAAACAGAAACTGTGACAAAGGGTAAAAGTAGGTGGCTGCAAGTGTCAGAGAAAGGTGTTTAGTGGTGGATTAAAGAGGCATGTGGTGGAATCAAAACTATACAGACTTGGTATTTGGCACACCAACATTTAATAGCACCAGCTGTAGACTTCTGAGCAAAACTTTGGTCCCTGCACTTATTCTTTTGCAAGTGAGGTACGATTATTTTGTATTTCACAGCTTTATTTAGAGATTGGAGGATGGGATAATTAGTCAGAAACATGCCGAATGTCTCGCCCTCCATATTACAAGTGCATTTGTAATATGGCTGACAAAATATCCATCACGTTTTGATGTAGTATCTTGTCTGCCAAACTCTAAATAAGGCCGTAAGTCTTTACAACAGGGAGACTCTCAACTCAACTCCTGTACTCACCTCAGTAATAGTACTGTGTATAACCTACTGCCTGTAACCACCAAAAATACGTCAAGAACACCAGAGTACAGCCTGTCCTTGATGCATGTGAAGTAATAGGGAGACACTCAGCTGAGCTCTGATATCCGCATGAAAGAGCGGTGAGACCCAGTGCTTAATTTGAGCCGGTGGTGTCCAGTGCTCGGCACCAGCACTTAATTGTTAACATTGGCACATGTAACAGTCTGCCACAGAGGGGCGCTGTCTGGCTAATTAGAGATGACCAAAACACCAGTTAATTGTTAATTCAATATACATAAAAAATGACTATTACCTGCCGCCCAAGCCAATCTTATAGCTTTGGGAGCCTGGAATAGTCAGAATTGTCACACTTGTAGGAGTTTGATGGTTAGTAGTTGTGTTTTTACTATCATTGGCATCATGGCAGGGAAAATGCATGGTGCAAGCTGCAGTGGCCTCCTAACAAGAGCACTGGCACCTTTATGTTTACAAATTAAGCACTGGGGAGACCTACAGGTTATCTACTACCTGCAGAAGATGAAAATTCAGAATACCTGCTAAATGTGCCCATAGAATGGGGAGCAACCTCCTACTTCACGTATTTATTAAATCTGGGCGAAATTTAGTTTACAGGATATAATCACACGTAATTTCAGGCATTTTGTATTATGATTGTTTATCAAAATGCCCAAGATTGTGCCACTATCCACATCATATAATTGAGATTTCAGTTGGCTACAAATCCTATCGTGGGAGCAGAAGAACCGCGCAAATGCGCCAAACATGAGCAACTGTTGTGCATTCTCACATGTGATTTTGTGCTACGGGAAGATAAGTATTATGGTTGGACATTCAGAGAAAAAAATAGTGAATTATGAAGCAAGAACAAATCCCTTGTTTCTCCCATCCATCCCACTCAAGAGAGATGATTACAAGGCCTGCAGCATTGTGAGGTGAACAAAGGCCCCGCTCTCTTGGAATATCATAGACCACTCATAGTTAAAGCCAAAACTGTAGATTTTTATAGAGACTGAGAATGAGCTTTGCAACATGAACTAAGATGAAAATTAAATCCACATGTCCAGTTCATGTATATTCACAATGAATGGTAATATATATGGACCTGATATGGAGTTTGACAGACAGGGCACTCTGTCCAATACCTCGGTTCAAATGCCTCAGTTAGAGAGAGAACCCCCCTTGGCTTCATTAAAAGCTTCCTCTGTATGGCTCACAAGAGTGGGGCCTTAGGAGGAAGGGCATTACACAAGACATCCTATTTAGGGTGGACGGTGTGATGTCCTTTTTGTTCTGCTCATCCCCCCAGGAAAAACCTGGCAGTTATTTGCAGAAAAAAATAATGACCAAACCACAAACAAAGATACAACTCCTAGAGTCTGGGGGTCATTAATGTTTGCTTTTCAAAAACAAACTTCCACAATGGGGGAATTTGAAAAAAATAAATTTTTAAAAGTTTGGTGGGTGGCTGTCAAAACCAAAGGCAAGTTACCTACCAAAGTTTTGTACCTTAAAGGGAAGCGCAGTGATTGGGCCTCCTTTCAGTGTACAGAGATGACCGCAGTGCTGGTTGGCATCTCTAAAGTGGCAGATGGTAGTCTGTCAGGGTGCCAGAGGTAATGTCCTCCGCCCTATGTATTTGAACTTTTATATTTATATATGTGTCACATAAGTTATATAAATACTATGGAATGTTCCAACTCAGTGCTTAGGAAATTCTTTGAGTTAGTGGGATTGCTGAGACTTCATGCCAAGAGGTAATGGTGAAGAGGAAGTATTTTGAGAAGTAGTGTTAATATGTGACATGATTTCAGGCTGGGGTTCATTGTGTGGTGCTACAAATTGGGCTTCTGATTAGCAGAGTTATGACCCCAGTCCAACCAAGAACCACAATCCTAGTCAAGGTAAGTCAGATACACACCATAAATGAAGCACATGCTCACCCTCTGGTAGCTGAGCACAGAGCACTCAGACTTGAAATGACAAAAATCCAACAAGTATAACCAGAGTTATGAATTTTTAAAGAATAAACTGAAATGTAGTGCTTAAAGCATAAAGCACCAACCAGGCTATCTGGTCATGCTTGACCATGTTAAATCCAAAAGTTCAGGCTGACTGCGATGGAGCGCAGGTCTGATACAGGGACCAGCCTCGGCCAAGAGAAACAGTACATTGGTTCGCGACGATGCCTTGGTATCACACCGAAATCAATACCCCTGCTTGCAACGTGGTTCGGGGGCACCGCTCATAAAGTTACACGACGCACCGCTCTCATACCACACCGCAGCCTTGGCCTACTGACTCCGGCGCCATCGACTCCAGTTCATCTGCCGACGACAGCGCTTCAGCAACAACGACGACGCTGCTTGCACCGTGCCCTGTCAGCATCGCAACCAGCACCGCATTCACTTAGCACTGCGACACTGGTCTCACCGACGACGCCATCTGAGGCCGCCACCGAGCCGCTGCTCGCACTGCGACCTTAGGGCACCGCACGCCGCACCGCTGCACTTCGCCCCGCAGCACCCGATGCCAGGTCTCCTGACTTCAACAGAGAGGAGTTCAATCTGCAACACGTGTGACGAGCGGTCGCCGATGCCCTTCATTTCTAAAAGGTACTGTTTGCGGGTCTTCCTGACACCGTAGCTGGCCCGTGATGCTGCCGTCAACCAGAACTGTTTGGATTTGTTTGCTCACGTCGCCGTGATAGCCCCAGACGGAGCTATCAACATCAAATAACTGTTTTTCAAGTATATTTTGATAAAGGTAGATTTTTAAGTACTGTATTGTGGATGTTTATCATTTTTGGTCTTGTCTTGAGTATATAAAAATATTGGATATTTTTTCTAAACTGGTGTGTTGTCCTTTTGTAGTGCTTACACTGTATTACTGTTGGTTATACACAAATGCTTTTCACACTGCCTCTAAGATAGCCTGACTGCTTGTGAGAAGCTACCAAGGGGGTGAGCAGGGGTTATTTTAGGAGTGTAACTCCCTTATCCTGACTAGAGTGGTGGTTTCTGCCTTGCTTTGGCCCATGCCCAAGCCTGCCAAAAATCCCATTTCTAACACACTCCGACATAGGTTTAAACATACTTTCCAGTTCCATATCAGAGCTCAACATGTGCGTGAATCTTTTGATGATTTCCTTACAGCCTTAAGGGCACTTTCTATGCACTGTAACTTTGGAAATATTACTGATGAAATGATCAGGGACCGAATAATTGTGAATGTAAGAATTAAGAAGATACAAGAGCAATTGTGGGTAACGGGACACTCAAAATTGCAGGATGCATTACTACTGCTAAAGCAAATGAATAGTCTGAGAAATGGATGAAATCTGTGTAACAAAGAACCTGTATTAGTGGTCGGCAAACATGATAGTTTTCCATGGTTAACTTCTCAGTTTTCTGACATATTCACTGAGAGATTAGGCTAATTGGAGGGTTACATTCACTATATTAAACTTAAGAAAGGGGCACTTCCAGTGAAACAGCAGGGTATCCATTCACATGTGTGATGAACTGAAAAGCATACTAGACGAGGTGTTGAGTGAGGGAACCATTTAAGAGGTTTGATCCTCTGAGTGGGTGTCGCCCATAGTTCTAGCATGCAAGGCAGATAGTACTTTGAAGTTATGCATAGGTCTCAGAGAACTTAACTCTGGTATTGTGGTTGACTGGCATCCATTGCCTAAAATCTATGAGCATGTTGGAGGGTGCAATAATATTTTCAAAACGTTATTCATGGTCAGCCTTTCATCAAATTGAATTGACTGCATTTATTACCCCACAAGGCTTGTTTCAGTTAAGAGAATGCCACTTGCCCTTGCGTCAGCGTTATCTGTGTTGCAGAGGGCAATGGTGCGTTTTGTCAGATGCTTCCAAGATGGCATTCTGATTTTCTCTGAACATTTGCAGGAACACTGGCATGTTTTGACGCTGAAAGAGAGCAGATGTAAGCTTTTTCATGAGTAGGTGACATATCTGGGACCACCTTTGTCAAAGGAGGGGGTGGTGCCCAAAAAGTCATTGGTGGATGCCATTATCAACGCACCTGCACCAGATAACAAGGAGAAATTGCTCTCATTTGCAGGGCCATGCAAACATTATAGTAAATTCATCAGAGATGTTGCCACCAAAATGGAACCATTAAGAAAGCTGACCAGGAGAAATGCGGAATTTAGGTGGTCAGATAGACAGCAGCAAACATTTGATTTAGTAAAATCAGAGATTGTGGGGGCACCAACCTTGAAACCCTTTTGTGTAAACAAAGAATGCATTATCGCAGTAGATGCTAGTTTGTACGGTGTGGGAAGTGTATTGTCACAGAAGTGTGGTAATGAGGAGTAGAATGTGGCATTTACTTCTCGTACCCGGTGTGATACCGAAAAACGCTATGCCATGATAGAGAAAGAATTGTTGGTTTGTGCGTGGGCCATAGAACATTTCCAAAATCATGTTTGGGGCTCTCATTCACCTTAAGAGTAGATCACAAGCTACTTGTAGAAGTATTGTCTCCTGGAGGGGGGTTCAAAGCTACAGCACGCATTGCAAGATTTATGTCTAGACTCCAGGAATACAATTTCGAAGTGGAGCATGTACCTGAGAAAAGCAGTATAATTGAGGACTGTTTATCCAGATTACTGTGTGGCAAAAAAATATGTTGATGAGGCAGATGATTCTGAGGTGATAGCCAGCATTGTAGATGTGATGTCTGGGGAATTTGAAGGCCTGGATGAAGAAATGTGGAAGATTCTTGTGGGAGGTGCTTGGCTATTTAAAAGTGTTTCAGAATATGTTAAGGAAGGATGGCAGGAGAAATTTCTGCCAAATTATTTCCATATTGGAATATTTCTGGAGATTTGGAGGTGAAAGGTAAAATGTTGTCTAAGGAAGGAAAGTGTATACCACCCACTGGTTTGCAGGATCGTATATTGTCCTTAGCCCATGAGGGACGTTTGGGAATGTCATCTATGAAAAGTTGATAGGAGCTACATTTTGGTGGCCAGGTCTGGATAGAGTAGTGGATAGAGTTGTACGAGAGTGTGAAGTATGTCCCAATAGTGGAAAGATGATTAGGCTGCAACCGGCGCCTTTGTGTTCTTTTGAATGGCCAGATTTTCCCTGCCAGAAAGTAGGTTTTATAAACAAACAAAATGCCAATACTGAGTCTGATTTTCAAAAACAAACCAATAATATTCCCAGCTGATAAACACTTAATTATTAGCCAAGGATTGAAATTATTCCATCATTATTTATTTCTTATTGCGTAAGACTTTTTGAAAAAACACAACCACAATACACAACTTTATGTATATATATGTATAAACAAAAACTCCAAAGAGAAGAAGAGATTCATGGGGGTAGGACAGATACTCTGTACAATTGACAATTAAAACAAACTCACTCAGACATCAGGCATACTTACACTCCTCTCTACTCACAATGTGCCAAACATATACCACAATAGACAATAAAGGAAGCAAAAAAGGGGGCAAGAAAAGGGGGTGATTCAATCAATAAACTATTTACAACAGACAAGGAACACTGTTTTTAGGTACTTAATACAAAACAGTATAGAAATTCGAAATATATACAATTTTATACAACAAGCCAGACAGATAAGGTCGACGCGTTTCGAATCGGACCCTTTGTCCGATTCTCATCAGGACCAGACAGAAGATCTGAGTGGTGCAAAGCTTTAAGATGTTAATGCTCAAAGCAAGGGAAGAGGTATCTGTACACGGTTTGCGTGGGAACGTGTCTCCTAGAGTTAGTTATTTTGGGGGGCCGCACCAAGTCGCCGTGGGGGTGGAGTCGGCGTAGCTCAGTTTAAGGCAGTAGGTGGTTGTGTTCAAACCTTCGCGTTAAGACACACATCCACAGGTGGGTGGATGTGTGATAACACCCACGCTCCACCCATGGAATACCTCCCTGGGGCCGAGTAATGCAGTGCAGCGATTTGTGATGCGTTGCGTTACTCTAGATTTATCAAGCCACACAGGGCGATGCAAGTTGGCCTTGCGTGGCTTGATAAATCTTACTTAGTGGTTGCGTCCCCCCTATAATACAGATACTACAGGGGTTGTAATCTTTTACATATGGGGAATGTTGGCCAACACAAATTCTGCATCAGATACAAGGTGATGATTGCACTACTGGTCAAGAATTATATTAAAAACCAGCATGGTAAACAAGATCTCAAATGGTCAGTAATCCTTGTTGTCAAAAATGACCTTCACAGAGGTGATACAAAAAGGGCCCTGCTTAGCAAGGAAGCCATGCTCATTTTGAAATACAAGACAATTCAAGATGGCCTAAACGAAATGTCTGAAATCCAGAACCCATGAAATGGATCTGTCTCTAAATTGACTGTTTTATATAATTTCTGTGATCTCTGCACTGTTTGAAACACAGCCCACTTAAAACATTTTTCTTAACCAGGTCACGGATGTGAGAGACAACACTCCCTAGAGTCTCAAACATGCTGATTGGTTATATTAGTGCACGTGACCCCGACAATTTCACTGGTTATCCCTGATACGGGCCAGCACAACTAATCTGGAGGTATCTATAGAATTCCTCATGGCTGTCAATGGTCAGTAATCCCAGCGTGAAACAAGTTAAGTTAAGGTATTAGCATTTATAGAGCGCACGTACACCGAATGGTTTCTTGCCACTAGATTAATAGAAACACAACACACTACCTACAGTTTTAGTCATATACTGGTTTAAAATTCCATGTTTTTAAGAGCTGTCTAAATCTGATGTAGCAAGGAGTCATTCTAATTTCTAATGGCAGGGAGTTCCAGATTCGGGTGGGGGCGAATACGGAGAATCTAGAGCCACAAGTTTCTTCTTTTTAAGTGAGGAAATGGAAAGAAGATTCAAGTGCAAGGATCTTAGATTGCAGATGGGTGTAGTTTTGGAAACAGACAGAGAGGAAAGCTGGGCTGTTCCTAAATAGGGATTTGAAAATGACGCAGCCGGTCTTGCATATTGTGCACCGTTTCACCGTTCGCCATTGCAAATTCCTCATTAAGGAGGGTGCTGTGGCATTTCCTAGGTTTTTTTTATAGAACAGCCTGGCTGCCTGCTTTTCTGCAAGTTGGAGTCTGCGGTTGAAGCCCTCTGGGTGTGCCAGGTAAAGGAAGAGAAAAAGAGAAAAAATTAGCCTCTACCTCAACTTATTTGAAAGCATTCACAGTTTCTGCTTAATGGCCAAACACATTTCTTTAAGTTTGTACCGGTATTTTATTTATACCTTTCACTTTTCACTTTTATATTTTTCATTAGATCATTTCTTTATGAAAAAAAGAGTTGTCCAATCCTTTACCCACTTCATATATATAAACGTTTTGCAAAACACTTCAAATCCACATATATGATGAAACGTACTGTACATAATACATCACAATACACATTTTTATACAAAAAGACTGAAAAAAACGCCATCAGCCGAGGCCGAGACCTCCCGCCGGGGTCTTCGCCCGCCTCCGCTACCCCAGCCTCCGGCCCGAGGGGGGCCCCTCCAGCCCGACCGGGACCACGCCCCAACGTTACGTGCCACAGATGCCAACGGCTGGGTCACTATGCCAATGATCCTCTCTGCCCCATGAACCAACGGCCCGGCACCACCGGCCCCCCGGTCGACAAATCACTGCAGCCGCTCTAAGCGAAGAAAGAGAGGAAGAAGAAGGGGTCCCTATGGAACCGGAAGAATGGGAGTCCGCGGCCATGTGCCTCGCCTCCCTGGGCGACAAAGACATGATCCCTCGGGACCAGATTCCGATCAACACCCAGAAGTACCGCCAGTGGGTCACCATCAACGGACGCCGGGCCGAGGCTCTCCGTGACACGGGGGCCAGCATAACCGCCGTCCGCTGCCATCTGGTGACCCCAGAACAAATCTTGCCACACGTTCTGTGCCCTGTCCGGTCAGCGGACAATTCCGAGAGCCTGTGCCAGATGGCCCGCATCCCCTTCGAGTGGTGGGGAGTGTCCGGCATGCTGAAAGTCACCGTCCGAGACGATGCCCCAGTAGACTGCCTCCTAGGGAACGACCTGGAAAGTTCCCCCTGGGCACAAATCGAACGAAGAGAGCATCTGGGGATGCTAGGCCTTCCTGAATGGGTTTGCGTAACGACCCGATCCATGTCCACCCGGGACGCCGTCCCCACCGGAGACAATCTGCCCGAAGAACCGGAATGGCCGGCACCTCCACCACCCGCCACTGCCACAACCGAACCCGAACTGGGGCAGCGGGGCCCCAGACATGAAGAACTTTCCGAGCTCGGGCCCCTTCCCGAACTAGCCCAGTGGCGCCAAGAAGGGGGCCCCACCCGTGAGCAGTTCCGTCAGGAACAAAGGACCTGTCCTTCCCTTGAGGGACTCCGACAACAAGCCGCCACCCAAGCCACAGGAACCCCCTCGGGGTCCCACTGGGTCTATTGGGAACAGGACCTCCTATACAGCGAACAGAAAATCGCCGAGGTGGGGGCCGGCCGAGTGCTAGTCGTCCCCCTCCCCTTCAGGGGCCTTCTCTTAAATCTGGCACATGATGTGCCCCGCGCTGGGCACCTGGGGCAGGACAAAACCTACAGCCGCCTGGTGACCCACTTTTATTGGCCGAAGATGCGCAGCGATGTGTACAACCACTGCCGAACCTGTCCGACCTGCCAAGCCAGTGGAAAGAGTGGGGGGAAAATCAAAGCCCCACTCCAACCGTTTCCCGTGGTGACCACTCCCTTCGAGCGAGTAGGGATCGACATCGTGGGGCCCCTGGATCCTCCAACCTCTCAGGGGCACCGCTTCATCCTCGTCCTGGTGGACCATGCCACCCGCTACCCAGAAGCTATCCCTCTCCGGACTATCACAGCCCCCGTAGTGGGGCGAGCGCTCATGGGGATCTTCTCTAGAGTCGGCTTCCCCCGAGAGGTCGTAAGTGATCGGGGCACAAACTTTATATCAAAATATATGCGGTCCCTATGGCAACAGTGCGGGGTCGCATATAAGTTCACCACCCCGTATCACCCTCAAGGGAATGGACTAGTAGAGCGGTTTAATAGGACCCTGAAAGGAATGATCAAGGGCCTAGAAGAACCACTCCGGCGCAAATGGGACGTTCTGCTGCCGTGCCTCCTGTTCGCCTACCGGGAGGTACCCCAGAAGTCCTTGGGGTTCAGCCCCTTTGAACTATTATATGGACACCCTGTGCGAGGCCCCCTCAGCCTGGTCAAAGAAGGCTGGGAGCTGGCCCCCTCCGATGCTCCGCCTGATGTTTTCCCATACTTCTTGACTCTCCGCAACCAGACTCGGAAGTTCCGGGAACTGGCCGAAACCAACCTAAAAGCCAGTCAAGAGGAGATGAAGCGCTGGTATGATGAAAACGCCTCGTCCATTGAATTCGAGCCGGGCCAACAGGTCTGGGTCATGTCCCCAGTCGACCCCGGCGCCCTCCAGGACAAATGGACAGGGCCCTTCCGTGTGGTGGAGCGCAAGAGCCCCGTCACCTACCTAGTGGACATGGAGTCCCCCCGGAACCCCCTCCGGGTCCTACACGCCAACCGGCTCAAGCCCCACTTTGTCCGCACCGAACTGAGCCTGTTGTTGGCTACCGATGACGGAGCAGAGGACGACTCCGAGCCTCTACCAGATCTCCTGAGCACCTCAGAGAAAGATGGTTCGGTCGAGGGGGTCTCCCTCTCTCCCACGCTGACCCCCAAGCAGCGCCAGGACTGCCAGAAACTGCTGGGTCAATTTGCAAACTTATTTTCCCTCACCCCCGGGGTCACACAGTGGTGTGTTCACGACGTTGACACTGGGGACAGTCCGCCCGTGCGGCACCGAGCCTACCGAGTCCCCGACCGAGTGCGGGCCTGCATCCAAGCCGAAGTTTCCAAAATGCTAGCCCTAGGGGTAGTCGAACCCTCAGACAGTCCATGGGCCAGTCCCGTCGTCCTGGTCCCTAAGGCCGCCGCCCCCGGAGTTCCCCCCGGAGCTGCGGTTCTGTGTCGACTACCGGGGGCTGAATGCAGTCACCAGGACCGACGCCCATCCCATCCCCAGGGCGGATGAATTGATCGATCGCCTGGGAGCCGCCAGGTACCTCAGCACCTTCGACCTCACGGCCGGATACTGGCAAATCGGCCTCACGCCAGGAGCCCGGGAACGGTCCGCGTTCTCGACCCCGGATGGCCACTACCAGTTCAAAGTGATGCCCTTCAGCATGAAAAACGCCCCGGCCACCTTCCAGAGACTCGTGAATAGGGTGCTGGCGGGGCTGGAAGAGTTCAGTGCCGCCTATCTAGACGACATTGCAGTGTACAGCCTTCAGTGGGATGAGCACCTGTCCCACCTCTGGAAAGTCCTGACGGCCCTCCAACGGGCCGGACTAACAATAAAAGCCAGCAAGTGCCAGGTCGGTCAAGGGTCCGTGACCTATCTGTGACACCAAGTGGGGAGTGGCCAAGTGGCTCCCCTCCAACCCAAGATCGACGCCATCCAGGCCTGGGAACCCCCCGTCACCCAGACCGCCGTCCGAGCCTTCCTGGGGCTCACAGGATACTATCGGCGGTTCATAAAAGACTATGGGAGCATTGTGGGGCCCCTCACAGAACTAACCTCCAAGAGACTACCCCCGAAGGTGCACTGGACCCCCGAGTGCCAAGTAGCCTTTGAAAACCTCAAAACTGCCATGTGCACCGCCCCGGTGCTCCAGGCCCCCGACTACAGTCGAGAGTTCATCGTCCAAACTGACGCCTCGGAACATGGCGTTGGGGCCGTCCTCTCCCAAATTAACTCTGACGGAGTCGACCGCCCGGTAGCCTTCATCAGCCGGCGCCTGCTGGCCAGAGAGCAACGATGGAGCACCATCGAGAGGGAAGCCTTCACCGTCGTATGGGCCCTAATAAAGCTCCGGCCCTACCTCTTCGGCACCCACTTCCGAGTACAGACCGACCACCGGCCCCTGCGGTGGTTGATGCAGATGCGGGGCGAGAACCCGAAGTTGCTGCGTTGGTCCATCTCCCTCCAAGGGATGAACTTCACCGTGGAACATCGCCCTGGCAACGACCACGCCAACGCTGACGGCCTCTCCAGATTCTTCCGCCTTGGCGAGGAGAATCCCCAAGAAGATGGGTGACTCTCCCCTGCCTTCAGCTGGAGGGGACGTGTGTTGGACCCGGCCTCGTGGCGTGGTCCTACCCCTCCCGCATGGCGGGCCCCGGACGACATCGGCTCTCCACCCAGCCCGGGTCGGCCCTGGGCACATCTCTGCACGACCTACAAACCACCAGATCCGCCCCCCGGCGGCCCACCACCACTGACACGGCACCCTTGGGCCGCCCCAGCGTTACAGGTCCGGTGCCCACCAAGGACCCACATTCCAGGCCCGACGTCATCTTGGGCCCATCACGTCACAGACACGTGGTCCGGGCCCAGCCGCGACCACAGCCCCAGCAAGCCCGCCATCGAGGCACCAAGAACCTCCGGGTGGTAGAGTGGCCACTCAACCAGAGACAAGGAGAGGGGAGTTTCGATGGCTCTCCAACCATCCCCCTACGCCTGGTATCGATCGCCCTCCGGCCTCCCTGGGCGCTGGCTCCACCCCCCTGCTGGGTGTCTGGACACCATCATCCCGGCCCCTCTGACCTCCAGGCGAGAGGGTCCGGACATCAAAGGACTCCAGACCTATATCTGGGCCAGCCCGGAGTAGGACGGCAGTTGTATCCCGGAGTCGAGAAGCCCTGCTGACGCTGTCGGCTGACCCTGAGACAAACTCACCTTGCTGTTCTACCTGGAGCCTGCTGGCGCTGCCGCGGTCCATCTTCGCTGTAACCACCTTGGAGCTTGCTGGCGCTGCCGCGGTCCATCTTCGCTGTAACCACCTTGGAGCCTGCTGGCGCTGCCGCGGTCCATCTTCGCTGTAACCACCTTGGAGCCTGCTGGCGCTGCCGCGGTCCATCTTCGCTGTAACCACCTTGGAGCCTGCTGGCGCTGCCGCGGTCCATCTTCGCTGTAACCACCTTGGAGCCTGCTGGCGCTGCCGCGGTCCATCTTTGCTGTAACCACCTTGGAGCCTGCTGGCGCTGCCGCGGTCCATCTTCGCTGTAACCACCTTGGAGCCTGCTGGCGCTGCCGCGGCCCAACCTTCCGGAACCCCCCAGCTCGAGGATTGAGAGCTGTGCGTAGGGTTTCCTTACCACCGACCATCTATAAGACTGTCCCGCTACCTGACCCCTTGTCACGAGACTTTCCCGGTCCCCGGATCGGCTGTATATATTGAAACGATACTTAGTGCCAGATAAAGCTTGAAAACTCTATCTACGTGTTGTGTACTTTTGTAGTAGTGTAGTTACTCTGCTGTACGATTCTAGAAGAGGGCCCCCACGTCGGAGGCCCCCCTCGACATCGCTCGGTCCCTTCTCTGAAGGAGGGGTAGACCTGGGGGTGGTCAGTCAGACACCTTCTGCCGCCCCCCAGGTTCGCCTTTCTAACAATCCCTGATGAGAGAGCTGAACAAAGTGTGTGTAGCACTTATGTGGGGATCCTATTCATATCACTAATACCTTGTTCCCTTGGTTTTCTGTAGATATACCTCAGACTAGGATGAAAATTAAGCAGTATGGCGATGGTTGCAATGAGCAGGAACCTTCACACATAATAATTGGATTACTGATTCTTGCTGTTTAGTACAATCATTGGTACTCTGTGGATTAAGCGAGTAAGTATTATGCTGATTCAACAATGTCCAGATAAGCCTCATCTTCTCCCCTTCCCCTCTCCCCTCCCATGAAGTCTGAATGATGTTTTATTGTTCTATAGGATGATTTTACCAGCCCAAGTTCTGAGGAGATCTCTAAATGTCAGAGGTAGAAACGAGTTGATGATACTGGGGCCATGATTGATGGACTTTGTACTTCAAAAATAGTTTTGGAACGACAAAAGAACTGACCAAGTGGATCTTACCATACCCCACTTTTCCCTTATGTACATTTTGAGTGGAAGTTTAAGCTAATTCGTTTTTTCCACTTGTAAGAACCAAATCATTTGGACTGATGTCCTAGAAGATTATCTATTTGTGTTACTTTGTGATTAATGACATTTCTGTGTTCTTAATATAGTGATGTTTGCATTTGACAAGATTGTCACTTGATTATCACTGGTGTGGACTGGGAAGCACTGGTAATCATTTACTTCGGTATCGACACAATTTTCTGATTTATTTTTCAGAATCATTATAAGGAATTGTGAGTGTTGTAACAACTTTGATACACTCCACCCTGATCTATGGTTCTCAAATATAGAAAAGACAAAGAAATGGTTTCACTTAATGGTGTAAGGCAGTTGATTTCATGGTTTGACTGAATTATCCTGCCTCTGCCCCCTTATTAAGTTTACAAAACAGCAGGCAGGGCCCCTCTCTGTTTTGTATATATTTAGTTGACTACTGAGCATGCGGTGTACTGAAAGATATACAACCTTGGGCTCACTCTGAAGATCCTCACAGTTGTACTCCATTAAACAACATGCAGTGAAAAGAAACTTGCTGCAATTTATAGGCCCTTCCACAATAATACTGTGGATAGTAGATACTTGCTGCTGAAGTCCAATGATGAATGTCGAGCGAAGATGTAACTGGTGCACAATGGACATCCAACCTGCTTAGGTTAAAAGTCGCTTGTCGCCAATTGTTGAAAGGAGGCTGAAACTAAGTAATGTAACCTGTGTTGTTGCAGTGCATCCTCTCCACAGTTTACCAGTTTCCTGCTGCTCAGCTAGTGTATGCGTGTTATGTAATGGAATGTTGATGAGTGCCTGGTTGGTAAGAATGTCTGCTGGAGAGAGTGGGCTGAGCAGTGAGGATGTTTTTCCTGGTGGGGATATTTATCTTAACCGGTAACCTGTAACTAAGAAAATCATCCTCTATAAATCTACATCCTGTGTCCTATGAAACCTGGCTACCTGACTTCTGTTTATAGAGAAGCTTTGATTGATTGTAACACTGGGAAAGAGAGTGGGATCGGAACCACGTGTTTGGTGACTGAAGGAACAAAGTGAAAGGAGATGAAGTTAAATTAAACCTATGGAGATCTCGCAACGCCCGCACTAAACTAGGTACGTGTGTATCTGCCCATCATGCTGCATGGTCTAGATTCGATTTTTGGTTAGTGTCTCCAGATGTGGCCACCTGGACTGCTGATGTTACCATTGTAGCCCGCTCCCTCTCAGATCACGCTCCTTGCCTTTTGACACTCGATATTCCTGGGGCCCCCACAAAGGCCTTTACCTGGCGCCTCCCACCACATGCACTGCAAGATTCAGCCTTTACTGAAGAGATACGGCAAGACATAAAAGACTACTTCACTAATAACACAGGGTCTGTGACTACTGAAGCGACACTGTGGGACGCCTTCAAAGTGGTCATACGGGGTCAGTGCATAGCACGCAAGGCTGGAGTTCTAAAGGCTATTCGACAGGAGCTCCTGACGCTGGAACAATCATTCTGTACTGACCCTACGCCAGCCACAGCCTCCAAGATTAAAGCTAAACTATTAGACTTTGCTGAGGAGGCCCAGCGGGAACTGAAGTTCCTTGGTAAACATGCTGAGGCTCGACGTTATGGTGAAGGGGACAGGTCCAGTCGCACTTTAGCTAGAATGATAAACTTTTCGACACCGCCCACAACTGTACATACCATCCTTGACACTGATGGGGTCACGATGACGGGGCAGGGGGAGATCCTAAAGGCGTTTACTACATATTACTCCAAACTATACCAATCTTCGCACACTGCCCCACAGGACGCTTTAGCGACCTATTTGGAGTCCATAGCACTGGTGTGGTTCAATAACGCCCATAGGCAATACATTGACCTCCCAGTTACGGTTCAGTACATCGCCAAAACCATTAAAGCACTACCACTCAACAAGGCCCCGGGGCCGGATGGCCTTACGGCGGCATTCTACAAGACTTATGTCGAGGAGCTTGCCCCGCGGTTACATGAGGTCTTTGCTGAGGCTCTGGAGGTGGGTTCACTGCCTGACTCTATGTGGGAAGCTCTGGTCATCACACTGCTCAAACCAGACAAGGACGACAAACATCTTGACTCATATAGACCTTTGTCCTTGATCAATATAGATGTGAAGATTTACGCAAAAATAATAGCAGACCGCTTACAGCATTTGCTCCCCATGGTGGCGCTTCCGGATCAATCAGGGTTCATACCTGGCCGTGCAACCACACATAACTTAAGGACTGTCTTCTCGGTGTTGCACTACTTGCACCCAGATGTACAAGCTGCGGTCATATTCCTTGATGCCACCAAGGCATTTGACTCTCTTGAATGGCCTTATCTCTTTACTATATTAGAGCGCATGGGTTTCAGCCCGCTATTCATAAATCAAATCCGCCTCCTTTATACGGCTCCCCGGGCCAGGGTGAGGGTGAATGGAATGCTATCAGACCCTTTCACGATTTCCAGAGGTACCAGGCAGGGGTGCCCTTTGTCCCCCTTACTATTTGCAATCGCAATGGAGCCATTAGCAGCCAGGATTAGACAACACCATACAGCCAGGGGTATCAGTTTCAGCAACGCAGCCTGCTGATCTCACTATATGCTGACGATGTTACTCTATATGTGCACCATCCAGCTGACAACCTAAATCCACTCTTGAGGGAATTTGTTAAATTCGGGGGACTGTCAGGGGTTACCATAAATTGGTCCAAGTCGGTAATGTTCCCGTTGACTGACAATACTTCTGAAGTGCATTCAGATTATCCCCTACGTTGGGAGGCTGATGAGGTAAAATATTTAGGTATTTGGATCAGCCGCAATCTACAAGATCTCTGGACCTTGAATTTTGGTAGGGCAGTGTCCTGGCTCGAGGGCAAGGTGGCAATTTGGTCGAAACTCCCTTTATCACTAGCTGGGTGAATTGCGCTTGCGAAGATGATTGTCTTGCCGAAATTCCTTTACCTATTTGCAAACATCCCCATTCCACTGACACAATGCTTTTTCACCTGCCTACGCTCCCATTTGCTGTCCTTGGTGTGGGCTGGGAGCCAAGCTAGAAACTCTTGGGCGATGTTAACACTGCTGCTGAGACAGGGGGGCATGGGTGCTCCAGACATGCAACTTTACGCGCTGTGCGCGCAGGCCCAATATCTGCATTTTTGGGCTTACCCAACGCCTTACCAACCGCACGTGGCGGTGGAGCTAGATATGGTGGCTCCGCTACCCTTAAATGTTGCTTTATACCACAAAACTCCTAGGCCAACTGGAGATGTTGACTCAGCTAACATGCTTCGTTGGGCATGGCGTGAGCTACAGCGGCGCGCTGCCCTGCCCTTGCTATATGCTCCTGCGATTCCCCTCCGGCAGAACCCCATGCTCCCCTGCCTGGAGGCAAGCGGTGGAGATGTATCCGTCGCGGGGTCCAAATTGCACACATTTGCGGATTTATATCCGGAGGGTAGATTTCTTGAACTGCGGGCTGCGGAGTAGCTTCAACCTTTGTCATTTGGGGATGCATTCACATATCACAAGCTTAAGTCTGCGTGCAAGGCACTGGGGGACCGTTTCCCAGAAGAACCACCGCACCTGGATGCGCTCCAGAATATACTAGCGAGGGCGTCCAGGAAAAAACTGGTCTCTCGCCTTTACAACTCCATGCAGGAGCAGTCCCCTGTTGTGGTACCTAAATCTCTACAGATGTGGAATGCAGAACTGGAGACACCCTTGGATGACGGCCAGTGGTCCTTCTGTTGCAGGAAGCTATTAGAGCTCTCTCCAAATTACAGACTTCGGTTAATCCACTTTAAATTTTTACACAGGTTCTACCGCACCCCGATAGCTCTTCACCGCATGGGTATTAGAGAGGATGATAAATGCTGGAAATGTGGGGCTGACGGTGCTACTTTTCTGAATGTCGCTTGGAGCTGCTCTGCTATCTCTGAGTACTGGGCAGAAATATTTGCAGCTGTAAATCAAATTCTACATAGGGAAGATGGTCCGTCCCCGCTCCTTGGTATACTGGGATGGGTGGCGAATACGGAACCTAAAAGCCGGAAATTGCGTGCTTTACTGCTGTTATATGCCAAGCGACAGGTAGCTATGAAGTGGGGGCGCAAAACGAAGCCTAAATTTGCTGACTGGCTGTCTGATGTGACTTATGGCCTCACGCAGCTGAGTACGTATTGGGACCTGATGCCTACTGCCTCACGACCACGGGATATCTGGGAGCCGTTCTTGCAGTGGTCATGGGATAGAGCGGGGAATCCCCAGTCTGAGCCTGATGACATGTTGGTATAACTGTGGTGTGCCGTGTTGAGATTAGCCTTGTGCTGATACCTGTGCAATACACTATGTAAAATTGTTGTATCTGTTCATGCCCAGCACCGTTAATACATGTGTTAGACACTCACTTGTATCTATACATAGAACTGTACTTATTATCTATCATATGCTGTATGGAACTCGTATACCATGTATCTTTGTTACAGTGCATCAATTCTTCTTTGTAACCACCTTATTTGTAAGATGTACCGCATGCTCGTACTGGCGTTAGCCTGTTTTGGCAGTTGTTTACAAAAAATGTTATCCTCTCTTAAGATGTAATAGCAGAACGTGAAATGCTTTAATTCTTGGATGTTTATCTATGATAACGTAATGTCACTGCTGTGATCTGATAAGCAATCTTTAATAAATACATTTAAAAAAAAAGTTAAATTAAACCTAATGAGAGAACTAAGAGAAGTGAGATGAAGCCTGAAGAAATGGGAAACACCCTGAAAGTCCCATCAGTGTCTTGTACAATAGACAGCCTGCAGTTGACAGAAGTCTTAAGCGTTTGACCAGCTTAATTTTGAATGGGTATGCTGATTTATTATGACTTAGGTGCCATCATGGTTGGAGTTGACATATGCAATATAGGTACATAAGTGTGCTGAGTGTCATAACGCATCCACAAAGATACGGTGAGGGCACGAAACCACTAATCCAATGAATACAAGAATGCAAAAGTGTGAGTTAAAAGGAAAGAGAAGTGTTGTAGTACGTGTGCAAATCCTGTACATAATGATCAACATAATAAGCGAAAGGTCCTTACAGTAATCAGAATGCACAATTGCAAGAAACACTGCAGTTCATAATGGTCATTCAAACCTCGTGGAATGACCGCACCTAAATATTTAATCCAGACATTATATGCAATTCCTGGAATTTGATCAATTTTCAAATTTCTCTAGCACTGTAAATCTGATCTGGGGGATAGTATGTGGTGTAGTCACCCAATGTGCAGCTAGACTCAAGTTACAATTCTTATTGTGAATCATACTCTTGTGTTCTATAATGCATGTTTTAATTTTGTGTGATGTTATGCCCTCGTATACCAATCCTTACGGACATCGAATTGCATAAATCACACCCTCTGTGTTGAATCAGTCACTTTGAAGGCTGAATTGCAGTTTAATGGTTTACGATGTGTGGGACACTAACGAGGAAGAGCATTTTGGACCTGCTTAACATTCAAAGTTAGGCTGACTCTGTAATGTGTCTCTGGTGCCAACAAGTATTATACAACTTTGTGGTGAGTAAGTGGCAGTGAGAGGGGCAGTGTAATTGAGGAGGGCAGCACGTGGCTCATGCAGAGGACAGTCATTAGCCCTAAGACTGCGTATTTACATTTTATTCACTGGAAGCCCCGGGTGCGAGAGACTTTATGTACAGTTATTAAGATAAGTGGGCCAATTAACGTGCCAAATTTTATATAACTGGCAAACTTTACGGTGATTTAGTGGCCCCGGTGCACAAGACTGTGGACCGTTAGCAGGAGAACTGTGCCAAGCCTCTTACATTAATTTCCATGCCCTTAGTATGCAAGGGTTTATGCAGCATTTGAAAAGGTCTGCGAGGCTGCCATGCACTGTTTCTCTGTATTCCAGATTAGTGTTAAGTGTGGCTTTTGAGAGGATCTGCAAGGCTGCACCTGTGACGTGCACTCCTTCCTAAGAATTCCTGGTGTGTGGGAGATATGCATTCATGTCACCGAATTACTAAGACAATTGTGTAGGAGAGTAGGATCTGCTTACTAGGGTTACCCCCACCTTTTGCTGTGTTTCACTGATTTAGCGACTTTAGTGTGGCTTGGGCCTTGCTAACCAGGACCCCAGCCTAGCTGCTTCCTCTCTAAACTGATTGCATGTACATTAGATACACTCCAGATTGGTTACTGGGTTACCCTTGTGAGTCCCTAGTATATGGTACCTTAGGTACCAAGGGCATAGGTACCCCAGAGGCCTACCAGGGGCTGAAGCATGTATTATGCCACCCCTGGGAAGCCTTCCACAATTACACCACAGGTCTGCTACTGCAGCCTGGGTAAGGTGGTGCTTGCACCCCTTACTTAGATGTAGTATACCTATATCTACCTATATATACAGACACATGTAAACCTATAAGTCACTCCTATGGCAGGCCTTGACAATCCTGGAGGCAGAGTGCTTGGTTTTGTGTGAGCGGGTGCCCTAGCATGAGATGAGCCCCTCTGCAGCTTTCGGAATCCCTTCCTTATAGCTGTTCTGTGATACAGCCATACAATATACTCTTAAGTGCATTATAACCTTGCGGTAAATGCTAACTTTGGAATGGATGCATCAAAACATGTCGTGTTTGGTGTCAAACACTTTGGAATCCTACCCCCTCTCCCCCTGCCAGTCCTGACGGCGGGGGTAGAATCCCACCCTTCTAGAGGGAGAAAACATGTACACCTTTACTTTACCGGTAATCGTTTTAAAGAGACCCAGCATAGTGTATTGGGGCAGGGTGGGTGCATTCAGTGAATGCTTCTCAGAGAGTGCCTGGGGCACATAAGGTGTCCCTGTGCATACCCCAGTTCAAACCGGTTGCTGGGGCACTCAGCCCCAGCTCTGGTGCGAAAAGGACAAAGGGGAAGGAGTGTAACCACCCCCTCCCCAGTTCCTCCCATAGGTGGGACCTTAGAGTTAGTCCATCCCCTAAACTTAGTATAAGTATAGGAACCCAGTCCCTAGGTCTTTATTATCCTGTACGAAACTCTGCAACATATATCTTGGACCTTCAACATTCTATATCGACTAGAAGACTGAAGAAATCTCCTTTGGGGTCAAGGAGTGTTCAAACAGGCATGAAAGAAGCATCTTGCAGTCTGCATTTTCGAGGCTCACGCCGGATCCCGAAGAATCTGCGACACAAGACATGGAATTCCAGACATCTCCAAGGCCTACACGAGTCCCCAGCAAAGCTGAGACCTGTAGCCACCACGAGAGACATGGGACCGGAACTTCTGGACATCCAGCACATTTGCTAGTGCATCGACTTTCTGAGCTTTCCCGAAGTTGTGCATTGGCCTACTTGTAGTCCAAGCCCTGAGCACCTTTTGCAACAAAGCTTGTGGGCCTACACTCCACTAGTGTTCCATGGGCCAGCTTCCTGCATTTCTGCTCGAGGCCCCTTCATGATCCTTGGTCCGTCCACTGGTGGGTCCCCACGAAGGAATATCTTTTGTTTCTTGGGCTTTCCTGGTTGCTCCAGACGTGCCCTGATTCCCCTCCAAAGGGTGAGTCCCTCAGACCTGGATGGTCTGCACCGAAGCCAATCTTTGCATTCTGCATGGGTTGCTGTTTCCAAGGCTTTTTGGGTCCAATCCGGATCCAGATGCTGCAGCACTCGACATCTGACGTGGAACAGCTCAAATCCAGCTCATGGTTGTCGTCGACGCCTCCTGGTCCTCGTGGCTGAAGAGTCAAGCTTCACCTCCTGCTCCTGAAATCACCCAACATCAGCTGGCATCTTCTTGTTGCCTCCATGGTCACTGGCAAGTGACCCAGGCTCTGTCCCCTCTGCTTTCAGGTTCTTCAGATCTTCAATCCACCCTTGGAACCATCCGGCCACTCTTCCTCTGGTCGCCTGCAGCATTTCTTTGCAGCTCTCCGTAGGAAACAACAACGAAACCCGACACGAAAAGACACCAAGGTACTCGTATTACCTCACCCAGGGAAGCCGGGTGGCTTCCCTGGGTGAAGTAACACGAGTACTTCGGTGCTCCCATGGGTCTTGACTCTTGAACTGTCCAGTACTGAAGGAGCTTGTTCCTAGTCCACGCCTTAGTATCCTTTGTCTTTAAACCTACCATCAATAAGGGTCGTTTGGACTGGTGCAAGGTGCCCACTGGAATAGTTAACAG
Organism: Lissotriton helveticus; assembly: GCF_964261635.1. Classification (NCBI taxonomy): domain Eukaryota; kingdom Metazoa; phylum Chordata; class Amphibia; order Caudata; family Salamandridae; genus Lissotriton; species Lissotriton helveticus. Next base: position 934,916,436 of record NC_136061.1, on the reverse strand, counting down.
CATATGCCAGGCCAACTTATCACAAATTGTAATAATGACCAGTCACTGATTGTCCATCAAAAGATTATGTTTATTCCTTGAGAGAATGAGACCCCACACCACAATCCTGCCAGTCACAGCTCCAACTGACTGCCTCACATCACATTCACTTCCAAAGATGACATCATGGAACATTGTGAGTCATAGAAAATGTTGCAGCCTCAGAATGGCCATGGCTGCGTAAGCACCTTATAACATATACATATTCCCATATCTTGGGAAATTAAGTAACTGGGATAACTGTAACACCCTTACCAAGAGACACGCCAACCCATGTTGGGGGAAACAAGACAACGGAACAGAGACATACGAACAATACAGAGGAGAAGTTGGACCACATAACACGAAACTTCACACACAAAGGGAACCACTAACAAACCACAGGGAATAGCAAACAATTCAATTGTTAATATAATTCCCAAATAGCCAGGAGGCTTCCTCACTCTCATTTCCTACCTGCCTTTGGGAATGGTCATAAGAACACTGCCCTGTGGATCCACTCGTTCTTGAGGTACCACAGTTGCACTGTCTACTGGAGCCATAACGCCATTCCCATCATCTCCTCCCAAAACTTTGGCAGACACCGACTCACTTTCAAAATCACAATCTTTCATAAACAATTAAGAAGAACACAAGCCTGAGGCCTCTCCTTCATTACCAGGATACTCAGACACTTCTCCTCATCTCTAGCACAAAGCCACCCTCCTGAGGCTCCAGGTTAGGCCATTTTCCAGTTTGACCCAATTTCCACCCACAACTCGTATTTTATATCGACTGCGAATCTTAGTTAAATCCTTTACACCACCACCAGGCTTGACCTTGATCCAATCCCCAGCCACAATAAAATGTTTCTCCACAGGCTTATCCGAACACACTCAACCTCTCGGTACATTGTCCCTCATCCATGACGGAACCAACTTGGTCTTGGGGCACCTGCCATGCATCATCTCAAAGGGGCTTTTCCTTGAATGAGTACTGACAGTAGTGCGATATGCGGAGAGCATGTCTTTCACCGCCCGCTCGACAGACAAGCCAGGTCTGCACGCCAATTGCATTGTCCCTTTAACATGTCTGTTGACCTTCTCCACCAGACCATTTCCTTGGGGATTATACAAAGACGAATAAGCTTGTCTCACCTCCAAATTGTCCAAAAACTATTTTATCTCCTCAGACCTTAACTGCGTCTCATTATCTGTGAGTAAGTGAGTAATACCGAAGGTACTCCCTCCCTCCATTACTGAGGAAATCCACAGTTAAAGAAGTGATGATATTACTCATGAATGCAAGTTCCACTAACTTGGACTTGGCATTCACAAGGATGGCTGCAAATTAATTTTGTTTAGGGACAAAGGAGAATGGCCCAATAAAGTGCAAACATACTTTTTCCCATACTTCCTTAGCGTCAGACACATGCTGCTCTTCATGCAATTTCCAAACATCCACTCTCAAGTGTTTTTCAGCATCTTTGTAAACGCTACATCTCACAATCCATTCCTTAATCTCACCAAAATCTTTCTCTGACCCTCTTAGTGATCAATGTCTGGCCTAAGTGTCCCTCATGTGCCAGCCCGATCAAGCATAACCTAAGAGAAGTTGGCAGCACAAACTTATAATTCCTCATCAACAAGTGGTCATCCAGTACCGACAACTCATCAACCAACTTAAGAATGGTTTAGCAGCAAGGGGAATAACACTCTCTCTCCTGACCAGCCCCTTCATTAACTTCAACACACACTGAAGCGTTAAATCCCGTTCCATGGCTCCCATCCATTCATCTTTAGAAATGAAATTTCCCAACCCTTCAGTGACATCTTCAAGAATGGGTGGATCCACAGGGCAGTGGTCTTACGACCATTCCCCAAGGCAGGAGGGAAATAAGAGCCTTGCGGCTATTTGGAGGATTATATTTGTGATTGAATTGTTTGGTATTCCCTGTGGTTTGCGGTTCCCTTTGTGTATGAAGTTTCGTAACATGTAGTCCAACCTCTTGTACAAAGCGAAGGAGTCTAAATAAAGTTAAATACTTATTTATTTAAATGCCAGAAATGACCCAGTGGTGCACAAGCTCAGGCGCCCTGTCAGATAAGCTCCAACCGCTTCTCTGGCGTTCAAACCTAAACCCCACCCCAGCAAGTTCTACATTACATGTTCAGATTCTAAAGTGATGTACAACAATTCCAATTGATGTAAAATACACAGTGACGTAAAATATTCTAGAACTACAATAAAAAGGAAATAAAGACATATTTACCACACCTCTCCTCTGTATTGTTCATGTGCCTCTGTACCGTTGTCTTGTTCCCCTACCATGAGTCGGCGTGTCTGTTGGGGAGGGTGTTTCTTTATTACTTGCACACGTGGGTTCGAATCCCATGTTCGTCATCAGAAAATGTAACAATGACGAAGTCCAGTCACTGATTGTCCATCAAAAGATTACGTTTATTCCTTGAGAGAATGAGACCCCACACCGCAGTCGTGCCCGGGAACAGTTCGAATTGACACCCTCATTCATATTCCAAAGATGACATCATGGAACACTGTGAGTCATAGAAAGTGGCGCAGCCTCAGCATGGCCAAAGCTGCCTAAGCACATTATAACTCAATTAAGGTGCGTGTGAAGTGCGGTGTTGGGGAGACCTGCGAGGCTGCTGTGCACCCATTCCTTGGATTCCAGACACTAGGGAAGTACGAGTGTGAGGCTGACTTTGTGACCTCACAGCTGTAGGTTAGAACAAGACCTGTGTGGTTCTGTACGGCAGCTGGCAGCAACATCAGGAATCATAGCAGCATGATAACCAGGATATACATCTGTAATATCCTGTCTTTATCTCTTTCTTCTATTTCTATCTTTATTCTATCTCTCCCTTTCATTCTAGAATCTAGCTGAGATTCGTTCTCTTTCTGGCTCTTTGATAGCGCACAGCCGCTCTGCTATGGCTCCATTAATCTCTCCTTCTTCAAGACTAAATAAAGTCTTATTTATATCGAGAGCACTTAACTTCTGGCATTCCTTCCTCGGTACATAATTTGGTACCAGGAGTGGGGTAGAGAGAAAACCTGTCTCTTCCCACTTGTCTTTATTGTACCTCGAGGATTTCTGCCCAACTGACGTTGGAAGCAGCGGAAAGGTCGTCATCGTCATTTCAGACCCTTTCGTCAAAAAGGATTGTTACTTTTAAACCTTCGTGAAGATACTTTTCCTGACCTTCCGACTAGCTGCTTAGTTTGTTACATTGTTGCATCGGACCCACAGTGATTCTGCTCCTTGTCACAATATCCACCTAGCAGGTCTGTCTCGAATTTTATTATGCGGCGCTTTATTGATTTGACAATGCACTTATGGTTTGCGCTTTAATATTCAAGAATTCGTTGCTTGCTCATTATAACTTTAATGGAGAGAGCAAGTTAACCGCTAACGGCGAAATCAGTGCGAGCCATTATTCAAGCGTCATTCAAACGCGTCTTAGCAACGCTCTCTCTGCTAGCGCGTTATGCTGATTTATTGTTGTCTCCTGTTTCCCAGCAACTGCAGCGCACTCTACTCTTCATGTTACACGCGCATAACATCCACACCGCGTTCTACAGATTTTAATGACATCCTCAAGCTTCTCTACGGATTGTTTTATACGTGCTGAACAATCAACATTCTAGCAATCTGATTGACGGCCGTAATCTTCCCTGTGTTCTTTTGGAATCTTTCATACATAATTGCCGAAGTATTCAAGACTCCTTTTAGGAATTTTACTTCTACCTTTAAACAAAGGGGATTATTTCTTACATTCTACACATCTGACTGACTGGCATTTTTCTCCACATTGTCTCTACATTCCATTTATGTCATGGACTTCAAGTTCTCTGAGTACAACATAGTAGATCTACTTAGTTTCAGTAGATCTACCAAGTAGATCTACCAAAAAATTTCAGGGACCCAATAAAGAAACCAAGAAGATCAATGTCTTTTTCCCCAAAAGCTTTTGGAGAAATATCAGGGGCTTGCAAGGGTATGGAATGACCCCAATTACTGAAAAACGTGGTATCAGCTAGTACAGTAATGGGAGCCCCCGAATCAGCCATAACCTGTAGGGATTTGTCATTGATGAAAGCTTGGCATAATGGTCGTTCGTAATCAGATGGATCATCAATAGACAAAAGCATATTGGAAAACATATTAGTGCACTCAGGAACAGAATGAGCAGAAATTGGGTTGGAAGAAGACTGTGATGGAGACTGTAATTTACCATTATGTATTCTAACATTTTGATTAACATTTTGAAAAGAACGACGAGATTTACAATATTCTTGAAAATGTCCTGACCTTTTGCATTTGCCACATTTTTTACCTAAGGCAGGACATGAAGGAAAATTAGCAATGTGATTTTTGGAACCACACCTAAAACAAAAAGTACGTTTAATATCCTTGTTAACCTTGATGGCAGAAATAGAAGCGAATTCAGCATTCTCAGAGACATAAGAAATAAGTGAATGACCTTCCTGTCCAGCTAAGGCTTGAGATGAAATTATTGAACGTTCAATGCTTTTCCGAATGTCAATAACCTCCGAAAGAGAGGGATTGCGGCATGTCAACAGTCGTTCCTGCATCTTCTTAGAAAAACAATTAAAAACAAATTGATCTCTTATAGAAGTATCGGTGTAATTGTCAAATTTGCAAGTTGAAGCAAGAACTCGAAGAGCAGCAATATACTCTTCAACAGATTCATCACTGCCTTGTTTCCTTTTGAAGAAGCTATGTCTTTCCAACATTACATTTGGCTCATCAGAAAATTGTTTTTTGAGTTTAGCTTTAGATTCAATGTAACTATTCCATGTGCCATCACCAGAAGGTCTAGGGAAAGATGGTAGATTATTGAAAATTTTCTGTGCAGTGATGGACTTTCTGGTAAAGGAACTGGACGAAGGGGACTCTGTGTTGTAATCCAATGTTTATCAGAGACAACACATTGATGACATATAGCAATACAAGAAGCAACTTGAGCATTCAAGGAAGCCACCAATAATTCTCCCTGAGCTTTTTACATGTGGCACTGACTCCTAAATGTCCCACGTATGCAATTGAAATGAGTTTATTTCTAAGAGAGGACGGAGGAATAAAACAACCATTTCTAATACAAATGTCATTTTCTATTGATAATTCTGAAGAAACTTGAGCATAAGGCCTTAAAGTGTGAGGAATATTGCGTATGGGAGGCCAACCTTTGTCAATGAAATTTAAGATTTTCTTTAAATCATTATCAGTGGAGATGGCTTCCAGCCGATCTTTTTCAGATATCACACCATTCGATGGAAAAGAAGCATCGATAGAAGCCACAACACAGTCCAATTCATCAACAGTATCATCAGTTGCAGGTAGAGGTAACCGAGAGAGACAATCCGCCCTGAAATTTTTACCACTTTGTATGTATTTGATGGTGAAGTTGTATTCTTCCAATTTTGAAAGGATACGTACAAGGCGAGCCAAAGCTTTTCCTAAACCGTCTCCTTGTAAAAGATAAACCAGTGGTTTGTGATCAGTGTATAAAGTGAATGAATTGCCCCAAAGATAAGTTTTAAACTTTGAGACAGCCCAGACACAGGCTAACGCCTCTTTTTCAATAGTTGAATATTTTGACTCCACATCAGATAAAGCCCGTGATGCAAAAGAAAGTGTGTGATCTTTACCTAAATTTTGTTGGCCGAAAACTGCACCAAGACCACTAAGGCTGGCATCCACAGTGACGACCATGAAGATATGGACTACGTGCAGGAGCATTAACCACTAGCTTTTTGATATTGTCAAAATCAGCTTTAGCATCATTAAACCAAACAAAACTGGTACCTTTCTTAAGAAGAGACCTCAAGGGTTGGACAAAAGAAGCATACTCTGGTACAAAACGAGCATAATACTAGCAAAGACCTAAAAAAGATCTAAGGGCATCTTTATCATTAGGAGGCGGAACTTTGAGAATGGCCTCAACATTGCAAAATTTCGGTTTAATACTTTCTGGTGTAATAGTATGACCTAAGTAATCTATTTGTTCAACTAGGAATTTGCATTTTTCAGGTTGAACAGTAACACCTCTTAAACTCAAAATAGAAAAAACTTTATGTAAAGTGTCCAAGTGTGCTTCTTTGGTTTCAGTAAAAACAAGGATATCATCTTGATATGCCTGAACTTTTCCAATATCTTTAAAAAGAACATCCATGACCTTTCGAAACACTGAGGCTAAGCCAACGGCAACCTCAAAAATGTGTAAGCTACGAAAGTAGTTATGAAAGTAGTACGTTCTTGTGAATTAGTATTAAGAGAAATGTGGTGATATGCAGAGCGGAGGTCAATGCTCGAAAAATATTTAGCATGACCAATGTTGGAGAGCATATGTTGTATGTGAGGAAGGGGATGGCAATCAACAATGATATTACGATTAAGGGACCTGAGGTCCACACATAATCGAAGATCTCCATTCTTTTTTTTGCGAGAACATTAGGAGATACCCACCAAGGAGGAATCAGTGGGACTGATAATACCATTTTGAGTGAGTTTTTATAATTGTTCTTTTAAATCATTCCTGACACTGATGGGAACCGGTCTGACTTTGTGAGTAACTGGTGTAGCATTGGATTTTAGTCTGATGACATGTTCAAAACCTTTAATGGTGCCAATTTCATTACCAAATACGGACTGAAATTCTTTTTTAAGTAAATCAATAGGAGAAGAATCATTATCAATAGCAAGAATGGGAAGATCTCCTAAAACAATTGGATTTTTGTGGCCAGGCTTTAAAATAATACCTAGTCTGGCTAAATCTCTCCAACCAACCAAATTTTTTGTCAAAAAAGGAGAATCTTCTTTCTCTTCTCCTTACAAAATATCTAAAGTTGGACTCAGTTCTTGTTTATGGGAAATGGTGGAACAAAAATAGACTTGTTCCTATTTCTGATGAACAAGCTGCAATTCATGTCAAAACAGCTATTACTCATGATTTGGATGATTATGTTTTGTTTGAAGGTTCTTGTTCATCCTCGGGTGCTGCATCATTTACTTCACATAATAATGTTGTCAATTCTATATCTTCTACGCCACAAGAAAATATTATCACTACATCTTCTGATAAGGTTGTCAATACTCCTTGTATTGTTTCCAAGTTACCTTCAAAAAGAATTTGTAAGTTACCTGTTCATTTTAAGGATTTTGTTTTATCTTAATTTAATGCACTTCTTGTTTAAAAAAAAAATTGTTATTATCATTATGTCTTGTAGTTTAATATAACTTTGAAATGTTTTATTTCTTGTTTCTCCCTAAAGGGTTAGATGTGTAATGTCCTGTCTTTATCTCTTTCTTCTGTTTCTATCTTTTTTCTATCTCTCCCTTTCATTCGAGAATCCAGCTGAGATTCATTCTCTTTCTGGCTCTTTGATAGCACACAGCCGCTCTGCTGTGGGTCCATTAATCTCTCCTTCTTAAAGACTAAATAAAGTCTTATTTATATTGAGAGCACTTGACTTCTGGCATTCCTTCCTCGTTACAACATCATAGTGTGATGTGCGTCAGACCGAGACATTTGGACATATTTTAAAAAAAGTAAATGGAGGTCATCTAAATCGGATACGAAAGTGATATGCTCCTAGCTCACATGATGTATTGTTAGGGCATGATCTCACTGGCAGTTAAAATTGAGGTAATCTGAGCCTGACGCAAGGCTCACCAGAGCAAAGGACTTTGCGTTTGCAAGGTGTTCGAGTGAGAAGTCACTCAATGGGGTAGAGATCTTTGTCAAGTGTATTTTACATGCATGTTGGGTTTTAATGCTTTGCTGAATGGTGAAGAAGATTGTCATTTCATACTGTGAAATTTTGTAAAATGCTTTGCTAAAGGCCTGTTGCTAAAATAAATCTGTTTGTTTCCCTATATGTGGTATGTGTTTGTGCTCTTGAAGTAGGATGCAGTAGAACCCTGAGGTAGGGTGCACCCTGGTCTTGTTGCATGCAGAAAGGTGATGAAGTGGCTAGGTTGTGTTTTTCAGTACATACCTCTGGTCTTAGCAGGGCCGGACTGGGAACAGAAACCGGCCCTGGCAAACTGCTCAGCTGCCCCCCCCTGTGGTGAGGGGAAGTGCAGCCGAGCAGTTTGCGAGGGCCGGTTTTGGACGATTTTGTTACAGGGGGCCAATATTGCTGACCACCTGTAACAAAAATGGCCCCCCAGGGGCCCAAAACTGGCCCCGACCCTAGCGGCCTACGGGGGAAATGCACGGTGCCCGCTATGGCCAGTCCGGCCCTGGGTCCTAGTGTTGTCGGCAGAAGGGGGTGATTTGAGTATATAGCCCTGGTCTTGTGGTTGTAGGCAGTGATGGGGTTAACCCTAGCCTGCAGAGCTATGCAGTATAGGGTGAGTGTAGTACGGTCTATATTTGAGATGATACTTCCTAAGGGGTTAAGGAGAAGTTGTAGGGTCATGTGCGACCACATGTGTTATGCAGTATAAGGTGGGTGATGTGTGTTGCACAATAACGTTGCAAGTGTCCTTTCTAAGGAGTTAAGAAGAAGTTGTAGGGGCATGTGTATTGCACCCTATGTTGCATTGAGTCTGCATGTGCTATGAAGAAGTTGTAGGGAAATGTGTGTTGCACCCTAATGTTGTATTGAGTTTGCATGTGTTATGCAGTAAATAGAGGGTGTTGTGTGTTGCAACTTATTGTTGTAAGTATCCTTCCTAAGAGGTAAATGATTAACAGTGGGCAGTAGAGGGCATTCGTAGTTCTCTGGTCCTTTAGTGCATTTATTTGGTCCTGCATGTGTTCAAATTGTATTTACCTGTGTAGATGATTTATAAGATTGAATATTTATAGGACTGATTGCTTGTTTATTTGAGCTGATACTTCCTAAGGGGTTAAGGCAGGGGTCTTCAAACTGTGGGGCGTGACCCCCAGGGGGGCCGTGGAGCGATGCACAGGGGGTCGCGCCTTCAAAGTCACACTTCTTCCCAGGCCCAAGGGCTTCAGCCCTGTGTCTCTCAGCCCGGCTGCTGCTGCAGTGTAACTCGATCTGCTTTAGGCTCGGCTGGGCAGTGTCTGGAGTCATCTCCAGCACGCCTGGGCGTTTCACAGGTCTTTAAAGACCATTTGCATATTTACATGCCTTTGTAAACTGAGGCTTAGTTTTTTCCTGGTTTCAGTACCACCTGGGCCCCCACTGGGCCTGTTCCTTACATTTGTACTTTGCAATTACTGCTGTAGTGTGAGAATGCATTTAATGAAAAGGAATATAAAGTAGTGTTGCCAAAAGAAAAATGCCTGCCTGTTTTGTATAAAGAGCCTGCAAAGACCTCCTCTTGACACTAAATAGACTTTTAAATACAAAAGTATCTATGCATTAGTTATGTGACTTTTTTGTCTTTTTTGTCTTTGTCAGTCAGTGATCATTGAGGCAGCCCTCGAACACGATTAAAAGTGCTTTCCATTTATATTTGTTGTTCGAAGTATGCACAGATAAGTGCTTAAAATACAGCTTTAGGTGTCTGCTTATTTTTGTACCGACTGGGCCATCAAAATAATCTGCTGGCAACCCTAACCATAGGACTGTAAGTTTGTTGCAGGATCAGCACATTATTTATTTCCTCCACCCTCGATCCCCGATTAATGCCGCAGTAGTTTAACTTAGATCTTAAACCCTACGCTGCCGTCAAGAACATGCTGAGTTACTTCAAGTGTATGGAAATGCACCCTGCATTCAGACAACTCGCTCCTCATTCTCGCCCTTCACTTTCACGCTCACCCTGCACTCACACTGATGACCATGCACTCACACCATTCACCCTGCACTCACAGCAATCACAATGCACTCACACTGATCACCATGCATTCACACCATGCACCTGCTCACCCTGCACTCACAGTGATCACTCTGCACTCACAATGCACTTGCGCTGCTCACCCTATACCTCACCCTGCAGTCACACGAGTACACTACTCATCCTGTACTCATGTGACACTTCACTCACCTGACCCCCTCACTGCTCAATAAGCAGCTCACTCAAACAAGCCCGTCTCCCCATCCAACTATACGCTACTGGGCGATCTGAATATCCACTTGGATGATATGACGGATATTACTGCCAAAAAATTAATTGGAGATCTTTCCGCTCTTCAGATGACTCCGCTTGTTTTATCCCCTACACACTCTAAAGGTCACCTGTTAGACCCGGTGTTCAGCAACTGCCCTAATTTGAAGGTCTGTTCCTCAATAGTTCTCCCCTGGACAGATCGCTCGTTAATTCCCTTAATATGGGAGACTGGCAAAACTTCGGTCCTTCCTCCGGCAGTGCGAGAAGCACGTAACTGGTCAAAACTCTCGCTGGAACAATGGACACTTGAGCTAGAAAGCTCAATACCATCGATTGATCAGGATCCATCATTAGCCAATGATACATTCAATAAATGGATAACAAACTCCCTCAATACCATCCTTCCTGTCAAGAAAACGGTTCTAAAACGATCTAGGGTCTCCGCTCCCTGGTACTCGGCTGAGCTCCGGGAGAAAAAGTGTTACTGCAAAAGACTGGAAAGGAAATGGCGTTTGGGATATGCTGAGCTGGATAAAACCATCTACAGAGAGGCTATTAGAGCCTATAAAAATGATATAAAGACTGCTCAATCGATATATTACTCCCATAAAATCGCTGAGGCCGGCTCCAGCTCCAGCTCCACTTATTGATCCTAATCCTCAGCTCCGCTGTGAGGGCCTGGCGGATTTTTTCTTCTGTAAAATTGATCTTATATATTCCTCTTTTCCGCCCACAGACCTGATCACTTTGGAGGAGACATCTCTTCCTCCTTTGCAGGAAGTTAAATGCAATTGCTCATCCTCACTGGTTGAATTCCCACTGCTGAGTGTGGACCTACTCACCTCCCTAATGCTGCAGGTGAAATCGGGCTCACCCAGTGACCCTGCCCCTCCCCCCGTATCCTGGTCTCCGCTATACATCACAATCCCCCTATTTTATTAAAAGTACTCAACACCTCTATTTCTACAAGCACTGTCCCAGTGGCTTAGAAACAGGCCATGGTGCGGGCTCTTGTTAAAAAACCTAACTTGGATACAAAAAACTTCAATAATTTTTGCCCGATCTCCCTGATTCCCTGGGCTGTAAAAATCCTAGAGAAGTATATAAATGGCCAAGTAACAGCTTTTCTGGAAAATAATCAGCTGCTTGACCCTTCACAAACGGGTTTCCGACCCAGACATGGGACAGCGGCCGCTCCGCTAGCGGTCACGGAGGAATCCAGGAAAATCTTGGATTGAGGAGGATCGGTGGCAGTCATCCTCCTCGATCTGAGTGCTGCATTTGATACCGTTAATCACGGTATTCGCCTGCAACGTCTCCTGGATACTGGAATTTCTGGCAGAGCTCTGGATTGGCTTAAATCTTATCTGAGCAACAGAGCCTTCCAGATCTACGAAGGTAATACCGTTTCCTCCAGTCAACCTCTGGACTGTGGAGTCCCACAGGGTTCATCGCTGAGCCCGATGTTATTTAACGTCTATATGAGACCACTGGCTGAGATCGTCCGTCCATATGGGATTAAGATCATTACCTACGCGGACGACACTCAGCTGGTGGTCTCTCTGGCTCAGGAGGGTGCCCCCTCAGCTGGGGTGGATCTAGCGGGTTGTCTGGAGAAGGTCAAAAGCTGGATGACCATGTCTTGTCTCAAACTCAATGGAGACAAGACTGAGCTCATGTTACTAGGTCGTCTCGCACCAGTTTCCATCGATGCGGTCTGGCCACCCTGTCTGGGCCCCCCACCGGTACCTAAGGATACCATCAAGAGCCTTGGCATCTGGCTAGATAAGTCTCTGTCATTTGACCATCAGGCAACCAGACTATCTGCCATTTGCTTCGGTATCCTTAGAGTTATCAGGAAGATTCTCCCCCTGCTACTGTTTAAAGCAAAACAGACTGTGATACAGGGCCTGATTCAATCACGTCTGGACTTCGGGAATGCCCTGTATCTGGGAGCACCTTACTTTACCCTGTGCAAACTACAAATAATACAAAAAGGTGCTGCCCGGACGTTACTGCAAATCCCTCGCAGGTCGTCTATCAAGTCCGGGCTAAAAAGCCCACACTGGCTCCCTGTTAGGGAGAGAATCAGTTTCAAATCCCTATGTATCGCTCACCAGGCCTTTTGGGCCACGGGTCCATCAATCAACCTCTCCCTTATCACCCCACACCACCCTGCCAGACAGCTGCGCTCAATCCATGCCACTCTGGCCACTGTACCCAAAATAAAGAGAACTAGAGCGGGAGGCCACTCCTTCTCTTTTAATGTGGCCAAGATGTGGAATGCCCTCCCCCAATATCTAAGGTCCAACCCAGAACTCCTTTCGGAAGCAATTAAAAACGTTTCTGTTTAATAAATAGAATCCTCACTGGTCACATCATTCTTGGCATCTGCACCCTCGCTTTCAATCTTAGCGCTTGGACGCCTCAGGGCAGCTACGTGCGCTTTACAAACATCATTTTCATTTCATTTCATTTCATTTCATTCATCAGTAATCATACATTCATTCGACCCATTCTGAACTTGCATCCGCACCCAAATTCATACGCCACCTCACTCTCCCTGCAGTCACTCCTCTTACCCGGTTGTATGACGTTACAATGCATACTTTTACAACGCATGCCTTTACAACGCATTTTTCACAACGCAACATCCTTTACAACGCATTCCATTACAACGCATGCCATTGAAACGAATCGTCTAAAACTACCTTTACAATGCATTCCATTACAACACATACTACCTTTACAACGCATACCATTACACGCATGCCAATACATTGCATGTATGGTAAGTATTGGATAGTGTAGAGGTAAAAATTACTGTTCTAACCCAGGGGGTGCAAAAGTAGGGTAAGTGTTGGGTAGTGTAGGGATAAAATTACTACTCTAACTCCAGGGGGTGCAACAGTAGGGTAAGTGTTGGATAGTGTAGGGGTAAAAAATACTATTCTAACTCCAGGGGGTGCAACAGTAGGGTAAGTTTTGGATAGTGTAAGGGTACTATGTGTTGTGATGGTATGCGTTGTAATGGTATGCGTTGTAATGACATGCGTTGTAATGGTATGCGTTGTAGTGTCATATGATGTAATGGTTGCGTTGTAATGGCATGCGATGTAAGGGATGTTGCGATGTAATGACTGTGTTGTAATGGTAGTGCGTTGTAGAAGTTGCATTCTAAAGGTTGTTTCCCGCAAAGGGTTAATGTGCCTGCTACAAAGAACGTGTACCATGCAGATCACAGAACTGAGTGTGAGTAAACTATGAGTAGCGCTATAAAAAAATGAAATGTTTGCCAGAAAGGTGCTATAGAGAGATGAGGTGCATTGTTAAAGTGAGAGGTTGAATGGGGAGAGTTCAGATGTTGTAAAAAGGGGTGAAAGAAAATGGCCTGCAAAGTGAGAGAAGGATCCGGGGTTAGGAGAGGAGAGAGGGATGGAAGGGAGGGGGTGAGAGGAAAGCTGCATGGGTAAACTGCTTAACTCTGTACAAAACCGCCAGGTTTTTAAGGGACCCCAGCCTCTCCTGGCCAGGACCAGGTGAGCTTCTAATGTGGCAGCATGTATTCCTGCGAAGTGGAAGGCCCTTCTCAAAGGTTGACTAGAAATCTTTCTGATCTTAATAGCTGTATTTTGGTCATATACGGGTACTGATGGGGTGAAATCTTTCCTCAGTGTTACTGTGTGTAAAAAATGTCAAAATAATGTAGGAATGGTATCCCAAAATACGCGGCATCACGTAACATCACTTACATTTTCTTCCCACACAATTTAGTCAAGCCTGTCACGTAATTTGGTCCTCACTTGCCTCATAATTCTAGTAGCCCTGCCTACAGGTTTAGACATTTTTGTCAGGAGGGGGTCCTTGCACCTCAAAATGTTGACAGGGGGGGTCTCGGCATCCAAAAGTTTGAAGACCTCTGGGTTAAGGAGAAGTTGTTGGGGCATAGTGTTCCACCCTAATGTTAAGACTGCATGTGTTATGCAGTATAAGGTGGGTGATGTGTGTTGTACAATAATGTTGCAAGTGTCCCTCCTAAGGGGTTAAGAAGAAGTTGTAGAGGCATGTGTATTGCACCCTATATTGTATTGAGTCTGCATGTGTTATGCAGAAGTTGTAGGGGCATGTGTGTTGCACCCTATGTTGCACTGAGTCTGCATGTGTGATGCAGAAGTTGTAGGAGCATGTGTGATGCACCCTAATGTTGCATTGAGTTTGCATGTGTTATGCAGTATAAAGAGGGCATTGTGTGTTCACATCTAATGTTGTAAGTATCGTTCCTAAGAGGTAAAGAATTAACTGTGTGCAGTAGAGGACATTAGTAGTTCCCTGGTCCTGCGGTGTATTTACCGGGTCCGGCATTTCTTCATATTGTATTTACCTGTATTGATGATTTATGAGATTGAATATTTATAGGACGGATTGCTTGTTTATTTCCATTTTAAATCCGTTTGCATTTTGAATTGTTTTTCTAAGGGGACGAGATGTGTTGTAACCTGTGTTGTTGCAATGCATCTTACCCACAGTTTACCAGTTCCCTGCTGCTCTGCCAGTGTGTGATGTCATGGAATGTTGATGAGTGCCTGGTTGGTAAGAATGTCAGTTGGAGAGAGTGGGCTGGGCCGTTAGGATGCTGCTACTGGTGGGGCTATTTATACTTAACCTGTAACTAAGAAATATCATATTCAATACATTTATTTCCAGTACCCTATATGACCTGACTTCTGTCTACAGAGAAACTTCAAATAATTGTAACACTATGACTTAAAATGTATAAAATGTATTGTCATATTGCTCAGTTGTACAACATTGCCAAAGGTGCCAGTGACAATATTACAGTGTCTGTTGGCTCTGGAATACTGAATGTGTTTGTCACTGTCACGTCAGATGTGCGGAATACAGCATGCGTGCATCCATTCCTTTAGATATATCAAGGTACAAGTGAAGCCAGATATACCAAACCTCCCCCCTTATATTACAAAAGAACCCAGCCATATCCAAATCAGTCTTTACCCTGTTCCTTCTGGGAACAGTCCAGTCCGAACTGCCAAGCCAGGTCCTCCCTGGACCGGAAACAAGCATCCTGGGACCGGTTTCGGGGCATCACCCCTCATCAGCCAGGCCAGCTTGAATCCAGTGGCGCAGTGAGAACGGGACCCAGGTCTTGGCATACCCTACCCACTTAGGGGAACAAATGCAAAAGAAACGCCTCGATCAGATGTCTTCAAGGCTGCAGTTCTTACCCAGCAATAGCAAAGAGGCAGGAGAGTAGCAGAGCGGTCTCCACCACGGAATGGTGCCAGGCCTGCGGGGGGTATTGTGAATGGGGCTAACCAAGAAAAAGAAAATCATTCAGAGGCTCAATTGTATTTTTTATAGCAGAAACAACAGGATTAAAATAGCAAACTTAGCACAGCTACCCTGGAGGGAAGCAAATAAAAGACTCAGCAGACACTCACACTGTGATGTGGACTAGGACAGGTCCCTTTTCATCACAGGTTATACACTGGTGGTCACTCCAGTTGTACTCACCATCTACTTAGATGCGTCACTTTGTTAATATGGTGTAATGTGGTGCATTTCGGCGCAAACGGCTCATAAATAAGCCCCTCAGATGTCTTCTATGCCAGCTCCTATGAAGGAGCTGGCCAGCATGTGCACCATTCAGGATGAGATAGATGAAGCCAGAGCACAGTTCATACTGGGCTGTACCTTGACCAAATTGAGGAAAACATATTTTACGAGCCGGACGAATCATTGCAGAACGTCCCATCTCTCGAACGCTCTCGAAAGAACTCTCATAAGCCCTGGCCTCACACATAGAAGCTGCACTACACAAGCCTGTAAAGAGTAAGCCTGTGAACGAGATCACCAGAGCTCTCACATCACTGAAAGGAGAAGGGTGCCAGAAACAGAGACTGTCCTACGTGCACTGCAGGGGACCGGTTCAGCTTGCAGGAGAATGCCCCACCAGTGGCAAGAAGTGCTCACCATGGTCAAAATGAGCCACTTCACAAAAGTATGCAGCTCATCTAGGAACAAACGTATTCCTCAAAAGAAGGCAGTAATTGCCATTGCACCTTTCACTGAAGAACAATCCGCAGATAACATGGACAATAACCAGGACGATCGCACCATGTGAATGACGCATGCCATTAAGCATGCCAAATACTGATAAAGTCTTGGCCAATGACTGCTTTTATTGACACCTGGGCCTCCATCGACATCATGGCCCAAGAAATGTATGCTACCATAGCTGATCGCCTCTCCAGCTCACCAATGTGCAAGTGTGTAATTATGGGCACCCAAACTCACTACCTCGGGCAGGCATGTTTGTTGCAGACAATACCCATAATGGTATGACCACCTCTGACATAAAATGTGTGACAAAGTAGAAGTTGGCATATTGCTAAGCTGAAAAACTGTTGAAAAACTGCAACTAGTCCAGTTTCTGCTTAGCATGCATGCCATGGAACGTGGCAGCCTACTAGGAGACTTCAATGAACTAAATGGTGAAGATCCTCATTGATGATTTGATGTAATCTGTGGTCCTCAGACATCTAAGAGTGGCATTTTATCTATGTCTAAAGGTGCGAGAAGAAATTCGGAAATTGAGAGAGGCCAACATCATTGAGTGAGTGGAGGGACCCACTGCCTGGGTGTCACCACAAACCAAAACAACCTAAGTAGGTGAGACTTTGCATGGACATGCGCCTCTCAAAATTAGCAATCTAGAGGAGAGACTTAATACCTAACAGTGGATGACCTGGTGAATGAGATAACAGGGGCCTGCTGTTCTCAAAAGCAAACCTCCAGACAGGGTACTGTGGAAAAGTAAATTTTGCCATGTTCTGTGTCCCTACGTGTCCCCCATCCTATGTTGTATGAGCATGATTAATATGCATATGTATTCCCCATGATCGATTAAAGACGCAATTACAGTTGTGTCCAACTCTAGTATGCCAGTTTCCAGTCCTCGTGAAAGCTACGAGTATTAGGCCTATGTAAAGTTACGTTGCCACGTTTCACAGTGTGCACGTTATTTCATTGTAAAGTCCCCGTTTCTAGGCTTCAAAAGGGCCCGGACTCAGATTCAGCTCCTGTCTCCTGAACCCTCGCTGAGGAGCGATACAGCCCCCACCTGTATCCCTGACCCTTCACTTACTTCCTGCCTCACAGTGCCCGGCTCGGCCTGGCTCTGCCTGCCAGTCTGCCAAGAGTATGTTATGATTCTAGTTATCAGTCCAGTTCTCCTTCCCTGCATTCCTAGGCTACTGAATCGCATCAATAGTTTCCGTCACAGTCTAGCCTTTACGTCTCCATGTAAGAGAAATACTGTATTAATGGTCATTTAATATTCCTCAACACGCACTACATGTAGAATAATGCATGCACCAGTCTTAGAATCTGTTAGCCTTTACCCTGATAACTTTTGGATTCTATCAACATGTTCTCTAAACATCAGATACTAGATAGTGTTTAGGTACATGTCGCTCTGACTCTCCAGACTTCAGTCTCTCCTTCTAGTGCAGAAGTCATACCCCCAGCTTCCTCCTAGTAACACGTCATTGCCAGCTTGCGCGCACCACTAGGTTAGAGGTCCCGGCTCCTTAGGTAGCCCCCTCCATGTTTCCGCCCCATTTATGACACGTTCTGTTACGTTTACATCACATGTCTATGTATACGCCCTGTTCACGCCTCTTGTTACACCTACTTTCTGCCTTATCTTTCGCGACTGCTACAGGCCCTGCCCACTGTTACGCCTATTGTATTGAACATCATGTATTTTGTTTAACTATATATGCTTGTGCACTGTTATTAAAAGTTGCTAGCCATCCCAGATCTTGCCCGTGCAGGTTGTCCTGTTCCTGTCCTTTATGCTGTATTAAACCTGCAAACTCCGACTACCTCGAATCTTGACTCTTATTTATTGAGCTATCTGTTATTGTATATCTAGTCAAAAATAGAGGTATTATTTATTTATTTACCACATAATGGCGCCCGAATAGGGACTTGCCCTTTCCCCACGCGCCGGTGAAGCCACGCAAGCCCCCTGATCCTCTGCAGCCGTGACGGAACCATACCGTGCACGTGCAGATATTTCTGCTTCAAGTATCCCTCAGGCCCACGGAGGAGACGGAGGTTGCGGTCCAGCATCCAGACGAGGCGGTGGAGGAACGCGGCGAGTCCCGACCAGAGCCCAAGCCGAGAGTCCAAGGTCCGAGGTACCCGGAGGCCCACCCGTAACAGAAGTCCGAAGTTCGTCCGTCCGGCGTCGTAGCAGTCCAGTCCAGTCCGAGGCCTTCCGTTCTTGCTGCCCGGTGAGTACCGTTGCTGGGGTAGTATCTAGACAGGGTCAATTGCATTGTCTCTGGTCCGTGGGTTTGGGTACGCAGATCCAACACGAAGTGTCCACTTAGGTGGATGCGGGTCCTGACGTGTCTCTTTATGAGACCGGTAAGTTTCGTACTGTTTTAGCAGTGCATCTAGTTTCTGTTCTAGTCTGTTCTGTTCTCGAGAAATTCATGTATTCTGTTTTCAGTATTCCAGGTAGTATTTTGTCAGAACTGTTATTTTTAAATGTCATTCATGTATTTCAATGTCGTGGTATGAAAGTGGTGTATCTTCAGTAATTATCGTGTTCATTGTGTATTGTATTGTGTCTAGACTCCAGCCCAGTCATGCCATTGTTTTCAAAGTTACGTCAGTTAAAAACTAGAAAAGGTCTGTTAGAAGAAGCAGTTCCTGTCCCGCCTAGGGACAGTCCAGGTCATTTTATGTATCAAAAGCATGGCATAAGTGCCATATTATATCTAGATTTATGGGTGGAGTACACCAAACAGTTAGAAGAAAAGTATAAATGGCCCGTATCGGGTACATGGGATGCCGAGTGCATCATGCGAGTAGAAGAAGCATTATGGAAAAAGAAAGCTAGACAGTCACAGAAAGATGCCATCGAGTTATGGCGCAAAGAATCTCATAAAAGAACCGAAAAAGAAATCAGAAAGTCAGAATTAAGTAGAGAATCCTTAGAAAGAGCCCAAGAAAGGGAACTAATGGAAATAGGTGAACGAGTTAAAACCGAACAGTCAGACAGACAGAGAAATGCCCTCATTAAGGGTATGTATCCTCTTCTTGCCGAGGGCTTGCCAAAAGCAACCCCGGAGGCATCCAGTAATTTTCCGCCACCTTTAGTTCCGACTAAGCTACGTCACAAACCGACCGCAGCTGATATTTTTCTCTCGTCCTATTTGGACGACACAGTCCCAGAATATGCAAATCCTGTTCCACCAGCTCCTGTAAATAATGTAATTCATGGCCCTCCAGCCACCGGGGCACCTGTTACAGTACCTGTTACGGTACCCCCGATTCAGCCTACAGTACAAATTCCCGCCACATCAGCCACTCTGCCAGCACGAAGAGTATCAGTCGATGATTCCAGTATAGGGGCCGCGGTAGGAGGTCCTCCTGGTACCCCGCCGCCAAATAGACGTTTAGGAGCAGTCGAGTTACATGAACGTGCGTTACAGCGTACGCCCAAATATCAGTCCATTGCAGAAATCAGACGAGTTCTTACTGAATGCTGTTATGATCCAGTCCCAGGCGAGGATAGTATGGTGCTATATTCCGTACGTATAAGACAGGTGTCCGAGTATTTGGTCACCCTACCGAATATGAAAGAAGATCTAGACAGAATGTATCGATTCATTCGTACAGGACAAGATCCAGAAAGTATTGCTGAAGTCATGTCTCTCAGGAAAGCTGAGATCCAGTTCATGTTATTAAAGTGTCTGATCAATTGTTTAATACGGGAACAAGATTCCCCGACTAAAGATCCGACCGAAATGAAAGTTCTGACAAGGTGGAGTGATAATATAGCCGAGGGTAAGCACAAGACACTCAATAGTATAGAGAATATGTACAAGAAAATTCGTAAAGAAATAATAAGGTTACATGAACAACGCAAAGAAGCTCTAGGAAGCGAGAAAGAAAATGACTCTTCTACTGAAGAGGTAGAGGACGAGAATACCGCCAGAATAGCGTATGTAGGTAAATCTAGATTTCCAGACCGACATTTACGCCTAGAACACAAGAAAGTGTTTCATCTTCCAGCACCAGAACAAGGCTCTCTAGAACAAGTATTTCAAGCTACCGATCAAATTCTGAAATCACGAATTGGTTATAGTGAATTAAGTACCATGCATGAACAAGAACTAGCCCGATCAGCAGTCCGATGGATTACTGATTCTACCACTTTTCCAGACGAAATAGTGGCACAAATGTTTCTGAAACTGCCCCCAGCCGAGCAGCGACTGGTGGGTATGTATATGATCCAGCACCTCATTACGCTGTATGAGGGTCAACATTCTGATCCAGGACCGTTACATGATATCGTGAACGAGTTACTCCGGTATAGATGGAAAGGTTTAGGTACCGATTTAATTAGTGTCATTCTAGAACAGCGCCACAAATATAGGACGTTTCTGAATCCGCATTTTGTTCATGTCTCACCTCCAGAAAGTAAACCGTTTTACATAGATAGACAGCACCCGTTACGAGAAGTACACCCAGTTAGGACACCAGATGGTGAAATGCAACGAGTATTTGTTTACACCCCAGTTACCAAGATGGAACTCTTAGAAATGAAGAAATTAATTCCCTGTCACGACAAAGATCCAGCAGGGTTCCACCGAGAATTAAAAGACATGCTCCGTATGGGAGAATACACGTATCCAGATATTATTAAAATGCTAAAAGTCCTTTTCCCTGCGGGCATATACGAAAAACTCAAGGAAAAGGATTGGGAGGTGGGAGAGAAAAAGATCGATTGGACAGCTCTAGAAGCTGAAGATAAGATACGAGTACCAGGTACCGGTCTTGGAGACAAATGTAAAGAATTACCTGAACTATTGATACAAGTTTTGCCTAGATTATTAGCCACTAAAAAGGAAGACTGGGATGCCATCTCAGCCTGTAAACAGAAACAAGACGAAGACACTAGTGATTTTTATTCCAGATTTGAGAAATGTTTTATAATAAACAGTGGTTTAAAGACAAGTAGCGAGTCATACCCTCATCTTTTTGTTACTAAACTAGTCGAGAATTCAAGTCCACAAGTTAAGAATCGAGTTTTGAAAGTCGAAAGTACATGGCAAGCTAGTACCCCGTCACAGATGTTACAGATGCTCCAGTATCACCAGAATAGAATCAGAGAAGAGCAAGAACACGAGAGAAGACGTATGAAAGACACGAAAATGAAAGTACTAGTTGCACAATCTGTTCCCCAAGACAGTCAGAAGAGGGGTCCGAATCAAGCGAATCAAGCCAGTCATCCTGCAGCTTCCGTTAAAGGGACATGCAATTATTGTAAACAGCCAGGTCATTTTATAAACGAGTGTGCAGTTCTGAAACATAATATAGCCACTGGTAAAACTAAAGAAAGACCACGTCCGCCTAGACAAGAACAAGTTTCACAGACTTCTCAGCCACAGAATGCACAACAGACAGTTACAGCACCACAGCCTATTGCTGCAACACAGCATGTTACCCAGCAGATGTACCAGTATGCTCAGACAGAGTATCCAGAGTATCAACAGTATTCATGAAACAGCCTAGAGAGGGAGGTAGGCTTGCCTCTCATCGAGATTCCTGTAGATCAAGAAGGTCCCTATGTACATAGTCAAGTATTAGGGAAAGACAGAAAGTTTTTGATTGATACAGGGGCAAGTAGGACTACTATTAGTCACGACGAGGTTCCAGGGGCTCCGCTCTCAGGCTCTAGAAATATTTCCCTTGGATTTTCAGGAAAGCCAATTGTTAACGAGATATCAAAGCCAGTTACTCTAGAAGTTGGTCCATTGTCCCGAACTACCGATCTATTGCTTACGAAGTCATGTCCAGAAAATTTGTTAGGCATTAAGACACTGAAAGAATTAGGTGCAGTTATTTGTTGTTCCCCAGAGGGAATACGTTTGTTTTTACGTGACTTCAAGGGTCACTATGTCTTACGAGATTTTGATCCAAGATTGTCTAATGTTCCGCAGCATCTATGGGCGCAAGGTCCAACTGATGTTGGTTTCATGCAAATCACACCCCATCGTGTGACTCTCAAACAAGGTATAGTCCTACCACGAATCAGACAGTACAGACTGCCACCTGAGGCTGTAGCAGCCTTATCCAAATTTATTGACGAGCTCATAGCTCAAGGAGTGGTTGTAGAAACTGACTCCAATGTATGTAATTCTCCTATCATTCCAGTCATGAAACGTGCTGATCCAAATGCACCCCCAGTATATCGATTAGTGATTGACCTTCGAGAACTCAATAAATGTATCATTCCCCAGTACCCAGTTGTTCCAGATATCTCATCTCTGTTGACAGCTATTGATCCTGGGGCAATATTTTTTACCGTAATCGACCTCAAGAATGCATTTTTCAGTGTTCCAATTCATCCAGACAGCCAGTACCTTTTCGGTTTTTGTTTAAATGGAAGGAGCTATAAATTCACACGAGCTCCTCAAGGTTTCACAGAAAGTCCTAGTATTTACAGTCAAGCCCTTAAGAGACAACTAGACAACATTCACATGCCAACTGACACTGCCCTGCTCCAGTATGTCGATGATCTATTGATCACAGCCCGTTCTGAACGTGACTGCGAGCGAGCATCACTTACAGTCTTGTATTTTCTAGCCGAGATGGGGCACAAGGTGTCCCCTTCAAAACTTCAATTCTGTGTCCAGCAAGTGATCTACTTAGGCCACTTACTGTCCAAGTGGGGTAGGCAGTTGACACCCGACCGTATCCAGTTAATAGCGAGTCTTCCTCAGCCCAAGACCCAGAAGGAGGTACGTGCTTTTATCGGCCTTACTTCTTACTGCAGACAATGGATTCCTCAGTATGCATTTCTAGCCAAGCCACTGATACAGTTAACGACACAGGAGGCAGCCGTATCGACTGTTCTCCCTTGGACATCTGAACATACACTTAGTTTTAATGAGTTGAAGAAAGCTTTATGCCAAGCACCTGTTCTAGCTACACCGAACTACAGTAAGCCTTTTACACTTTTTGTCACAGAACGTGATGGTACTGCATTATCTGTTCTCACACAAGATCAAGCCGGACAATACAAGCCCTGTGCTTATTTTTCGAGCACACTAGATCCAGTAGCCCAGGCTCTGCCTGCGTGCCTCAAGTCAGTTGCAGCCACAGCCCTAGCTATCAGACAAAGTGATTCCATAGTGTTAGGACACTCCTTGACAGTACAAGTTCCACACTCCGTGGAAGTTCTTTTAAACCGAACACAGACTCAACACTTGACAATTGCACGTTTGACAGGTTATGAACTGACACTATTCCAGCCACACATAGAAATCAGACGCTGCAACGTTCTAAATCCTGCTACACTGTTACCGTCAGTTACTTCAAATCCTGCCACACATGATTGTGTGGAAGTAGTTAACACTATGACTAAGCCAAGACAAGATCTGACAGATATTCCATTACCAGATCCCGACCTGACACTTTATGTGGATGGTTCATGTATGAGAACAAGTACAGGAGAACTAGTAGCCGCGTATGCAGTGACTACTGACACTGAAGTTATTGAAACACACCGTATTGACACCCTGTCTGCTCAAGCAGCAGAGCTAGTCGCTCTGACACAAGCCTGCATACATGCCAAGAACCTGAAAGTTAATATTTACACCGATTCACGCTACGCATTCGGAGTTGTACACGACTTCGGAGTGCTCTGGCAGGAGAGAGGTTTCATGACTTCTCATGGAACCAAGATTCAGCATGGTCTCCTCATTCAAGCTCTGTTAGATGCAATACATTTACCGACATCTATCGCTATCATGAAGTGCAAAGCACATACGAAAGTCACTGACATTATTTCTCAAGGTAATGATCTAGCAGATCGAACAGCCAAGCTTACAGCACAGACACCAGACATACCAGTTAACAAGACACCGACATCCACTCTAGAACAGACTACTTGTATGACAGTTAAGGACCCTACTCGAGATGTCATAGATATCCAGTTACATGCTACTCCCGAGGAAATCAAGAAATGGTCCGAACAAGGAGGGGTCCAGACAGATCAGGGATGGTTGACGAAGGGAAAAGCCACATGGTTTCTCCCCGACTCTATGGTTCAAGTCATTATCAATACCGCACATAGTCCAGCACACTTAGGAGAAAAAGCCATGATAGACAGTATCCAGAACATTTGGTTTAACAAGCATTTACGAGCTGCAGCCAAGCAGAAAGTTCGCACTTGTATGATATGTTGCCAGTTCAATCCAGGTAAAAGTGTCCCGGTGGAACAAGGTGGATTCCAGCCCCCTGACCACCCTTTTGAAGTCCTCCAGATGGATTATATTCAGATGGAGCGATGTCGAGGTTTCAAGTATGTCCTTGTAGTTGTATGCGCTTTGTCCAGGTGGACAGAAGCATATCCAGTCCCAGATTACACAGCCGCGACCACTGCCAAGCAGTTGGTTCGTGAATTCTTCCCCCGTTATGGACTCCCTAGGGTCGTGTATTCTGATAACGGCCAGCCATTCTCATCTGAACTAATGAAGCACGTTTCCCTGTTGTTAGGGTACCAGTGGAAGTTCCATTGTGTACGCCATCCTGAAGCAGCAGGTCTCGTAGAGAGACATAATCAAACCCTGAAAATCCGTATTGCCAAAGTATGCAAAGAGAAAGGTGTAGACTGGTTAGTTGCCCTGCCAGTCGCTCTGTTCTATATGCGCATGGTCGCACATTCCAGATCAGGTCTGTCCCCTTATGAGGTCGTATTCGGCCGCCCCCCGAATATGTGGGGTACACCCAGACCCCGAAGTATTACAGATGTTTCCAGTAATATGCTGACAGATTACCTAGCTTCCTTGATGTCTGCCCTACACTCTTGTCGTTCACAGGTTGCTGCTGCATTTCCCGACAATACTGAAGTCAAGCCACACGAGATCCTTCCCGGCACCCTGGTCCTCGTCCGCAATTTTGATCGTTCAAGTCCGCTGGAGCCTCGTTGGAAGGAGCCGAAGTTAGTCCTTCTGACCACCCGCACTGCCGTCAAGTTGGAAGGCAGGAAGGGGTGGGTGCACCTGTCGCATGTCAAGAAATTTCACGGACTCCGACTAAAAACTGTTTCCAAGAACATTTCCAAGGATTGTCAAGATTTTAAAGACTGCCAAGATACTATTCTTAAGGACTGTCCCGCAAATGACATTGATACCAAGCCCTCCCTGTTAGAGAAAACTCCGCAGCAGGAGTATAAGTTGAAGCTACGGTCTAGTAAAATAAGTCCGCCAGTTTAATTGTCTAAGTCCTCCCCTAGGTGAAACGGTTAGACAGGTATCTGACATGTATGAAATAGACCCCCATAGTGAGAGAGTTAGTCAAAACTCAATCCGATGTATAGTTTTTCTAAGTTTTATATTGTTTTTGAGTTTGATGATTACCTGCACGAGTTATGCATTTCATTTATGTTTTCCAATTTCTCATGTAAATAAGTTTTCTAATGCTACAGTAGAGCACACGTTTAGTGATCTGCCTCCTCACGAACTATCCTATCGTCTTGCTATGCGCAACAATACATTTATCCGTATGTTACATTATTCACACCAGACCAGCAATGCCACTAATTGTTGGGTGTGTGGTCGACTCCCCCCTTTCCAGACACCGAAGGGAGTTCTGCCACTGTTTCCTTATCCGTTTTCACATAATGGTTCATGTGGAGCCTGGTCCATGTTAACGTCATCTTCAAATGATATGTCCCTTCTGAATAGTACATGTTTTCCAGACAAGCAAGGTCTTCCCCAAAGAACAGGGTTAGATCTAGAAAATGAAGTTTATAATTTGGGTAATTATTCTTCGAATTTTATGGTCCTGAATGTTCAGTCTGATCCTACTCCAGACTTACCTGCTATTTCAGTACTACCAGTCAAAGGCGAATTATGTGTCAGAAATAATGGTTCCGTCCATGTAGGACACAGTGATTGTACTACTATTGTCGAGTATAGTGACAGTGGGAAATCTATTTTCAAAGCTTCACGTCATTCTTATTTTGTTTGTGGTCAGACCGCATATGTTCGTCTGCCCCTCGATTGGGATGGAACCTGTTACATTGCCTTCCTACTGCCACCAGTTTTCCTAGCCCCATCTGATTATCACAGAAACACACATCTAGTACACATTAGACATAGAAGGGAGATCGAGTCCCCAATTGTCGATCAAACTGAAACTGCTCTAGAACAGTATACAGATTTCAATAAAGGTTTCTTCTTCTTTATAGGACCTGTCCAGAATAGTAAGTTAATCCGTAGATTAACCAGAACCCTTGAAGCAGTAGTGAATGAGACTGCCTCTGCCCTAGGTAACTTAACCGAAGAGCAATCTGCTATGAGATTTGTCGTGCTCCAAAATCGTCTCGTTCTTGACGTCATACTGGCCGATAGAGGAGGAGCATGTAGAGTCATCGGATCTAGTTGCTGCATTTTCATTCCTAATAACGCGCCGTCTGTTTATTCAGCTATAACCAGACTTCATAAAATTGCCCATCAGTTACACCAGAATCCAGGCACCTGGACATGGTCCGGTTGGTTTTGGAGTATAATTTCTGCCTGGGGATGGAAAGTACTGTCATTTCTAGGTATTGCAGTAGCGATCATATTTAGTTGCTGCCTCTGTATACAATGTGGCCCTGCGATTTGCGGCATTTGTGCTACCTCTTGTATTCCTAGTCCCAAGTCCCGTCCTAGATCCCGTTCCAAGAAAATTCGAGACGAGCAAATGATACTGTATGAAATGATAGATGGTATCATGAATATTGATGTTTCCTGATGGAAACGTAGTGACAAGGAGGGAATGTGGAAAAGTAAATTTTGCCATGTTCTGTGTCCCTACGTGTCCCCCATCCTATGTTGTATGAGCATGATTAATATGCATATGTATTCCCCATGATCGATTAAAGACGCAATTACAGTTGTGTCCAACTCTAGTATGCCAGTTTCCAGTCCTCGTGAAAGCTACGAGTATTAGGCCTATGTAAAGTTACGTTGACACGTTTCACAGTGTGCACGTTATTTCATTGTAAAGTCCCCGTTTCTAGGCCTCAAAAGGGCCCGGACTCAGATTCAGCTCCTGTCTCCTGAACCCTCGCTGAGGAGTGATACAGCCCCCACCTGTATCCCTGACCCTTCACTTACTTCCTGCCTCACAGTGCCCGGCTCGGCCTGGCTCTGCCTGCCAGTCTGCCAAGAGTATGTTATGATTCTAGTTATCAGTCCAGTTCTCCTTCCCTGCATTCCTAGGCTACTGAATCGCATCAATAGTTTCCGTCACAGTCTAGCCTTTACGTCTCCATGTAAGAGAAATACTGTATTAATGGTCATTTAATATTCCTCAACACGCACTACATGTAGAATAATGCATGCACCAGTCTTAGAATCTGTTAGCCTTTACCCTGATAACTTTTGGATTCTATCAACATGTTCTCTAAACATCAGATACTAGATAGTGTTTAGGTACATGTCGCTCTGACTCTCCAGACTTCAGTCTCTCCTTCTAGTGCAGAAGTCATACCCCCAGCTTCCTCCTAGTAACACGTCATTGCCAGCTTGCGCGCACCACTAGGTTAGAGGTCCCGGCTCCTTAGGGAGCCCCCTCCATGTTTCCGCCCCATTTATGACACATTCTGTTACGTTTACATCACATGTCTATGTATACGCCCTGTTCACGCCTCTTGTTACACCTACTTTCTGCCTTATCTTTCGCGACTGCTACAGGCCCTGCCCACTGTTACGCCTATTGTATTGAACATCATGTATTTTGTTTAACTATATATGCTTGTGCACTGTTATTAAAAGTTGCTAGCCATCCCAGATCTTGCCCGTGCAGGTTGTCCTGTTCCTGTCCTTTATGCTGTATTAAACCTGCAAACTCCGACTACCTCGAATCTTGACTCTTATTTATTGAGCTATCTGTTATTGTATATCTAGTCAAAAATAGAGGTATTATTTATTTATTTACCACAGTACTCCCAAATTCTGATAAACATGGGGAGCTGGTAAATGTTCATCTTTTCCACTCACCTCGGCCTCCAACAATACAAAAGACTGAACTTTGTAATATCAAGTGCAGCGGAGGTCTTCCAGAACACCATATGTGAGGTCCCATCTGAGTTGTTGGGAGTAACAACAATGAGTGGTGACAGTTTGGTTCATGCCCCAACACTAGAGGAGGACTATACTCATCTTAGAAAAGTGCTCCAGTGACTCACTCTTCATATGGAAAAGTGTAATTTCTTGAAACCCCAAATTAACTTCTCCATTGAAGGGGTAGCACCTGATCCTAGCAATGTACAGGACATAAAATCAGCTCCTTCCCCATCATCTGTGACAGCTGTGGGACGTTTCCTGGGCATAGTCAACTACTGCGGAAGTTTAATCAAAAATCTGACAGCTCTTACTGCTCCTCTATGAGAGCTCATTAAATTGTCAGACAGCTGGGTGTCGGAAAAAGAACATTGGACATAATTTCAAAACACAAAGAATACCCTGTCAGCAGAGACAATGGTGGTTTATTTGTATCATGCAAAAGGTTTGTGAGCTGACGATGTATGCCAGTCCAACTGGAATCAGAGCAGTGCTCTTGCAAATGCAGTCTGGTGGGGAAGGGGTTCCAGTATCGTATACCAGTAGTGTCCCCACCTAACAACAATACTCACAAATAGAACTAGAGGAAATTTCCATTCACTGGGGGTGACATCCTTTTCACTTATATCTGTGTATGTTTACCCTTTTGTTATCCACTTTGACAACCAGCCTCTTATCCCTTATTTAGAGGGTCTGTCTTCAAGCCATCAACCACAAATCAAAAAGCAAGAGTACACGTTCTCTGTGGAGTAAAAGTTGTGTTCTCAGAACCCAGCAGACTATTTATCTTGACATACCTGGTCATTCACTGGGGAAGAGCAAGTAGAGGCCCATTAGACAGATATGTACGGTTAGTAATAGAGCAGCCCAGGCCCCAGGTGACGTCGCTAGAAGAAGTCACGAAAGCGAATGTGAATCCGATGACTGTCTTCAGTTTACACCGGAGGTGGTCCTGAAACTGAAGCACTCTGTAAACACATGCATCTAGAAGAACCCTGGAAGCCCAACAGATGCAACAGAGGCTCGTGTAGCAGGAGATAGCACCATTGGAAGAAGGCTGCCACCTAGGAGGACATAGATTGGCGATACTTTGAAATCTAGCCATGCGGGTCCGTCACCTTGCCCAAGGAGGACATCAAGTAATGGTTAAAATGAAAAGCAAAAGAAGGAACACAGTCTGGTTCCACCAGCTTGTTGAAATGATGGAGTGGTGAGTTAGTGCAGGTGAAATGTGTCAAGCCACCATGAGCCATTATCCGCTGGAGACTGTTATTAGTGAAGACATAGCAAAATCCCTATAGGCCAGAGTCAGTACCGAATTTAAGAGTTTGGTAGATGGTTGGTACATGTTAGTAGCACTTAATGACTACTCCAAGTGTCTGAAAGTTGAGCTTCTGTGCTGCACGTCTACATGTGAAGTGATTCCCAAACTCAAAAAGATAATGGCTATCCATGGCTTGGTGTAAGAGATCAGGACCAACAACGGACCACTGTTGCATGGATAGCAGACAATGGATTATTTTCCGTCTCTCAGCATCAAGCATTGGAAAATTAATCCCCAGTTGCCCCAGTCCTATGGCGAATTTAAACTCTTCATATGGACCCTGTAGTAAGTGGTTAGAATAACCCAAGCCAGTGGTCAGAACCTTGTGACTGGGCCATACACTCTTTCCTTTGAGAGTATCAACATGCTCTCATGTGACTATGCGCCATGCCCCAAGCCAAGTCTGCATAGGCCAGGTGGTGCCTGATCCTATACTGCATCACGCTGGGTGGGCTCCAGATCTGCTAAACGATAAGCACACACTTCAACGAAAAACCAACGGAATGACACAGTAACCCGGGGTCGTGGAGCAAAAGTAAGTGAGCTGCAAGTGTAAGACCTTGTTTTGACCAAGGATTGCCATCCGGGTAGTATGTTCCAATTACCGATTAAGCTGCCTCTCTGAAGGGTAACCCGAGTAGAATGTACCATGGTGACTGTCCACGGGTGGGGTGAAGCCATTACCCAGAGTATCTTGATTTTCAAGCGGTTGTGGGACTCTTGTAGTGACTGTTCAATGTCAGCAGACTAGGAACACATTGAAGAGGTCCCTACCACTGGAAGTCAGGGAAGACTTGGGGGACAGACCATGAGTGCCCTTAGTGCGGCATGCAGAAGGACCTGCCACTCAGGAAGCAAACCCACTGGATGCTGAGTTGCCTGTGCAGGCTGGTAAAGCCCCTGTGGTGTTGTGATGGAGTGTGGTGTTGTGATGGAGGGACAACCATCCTTGTTGCAAATTCAGAGCGGAGCCTACTCCATCTAGAGATTTCGAGACTTTGTGCAGTGACTTTGGTAATCGTTCTTGTTTCTAAGAGTGTCAGGATGTGGGGTCTCAAAGTTGGGGTATGCGGATTTTTTTGTTTTATGTGTTTTGGGGAGGAATGTAATATTGTGCATGCACTATAGTCATTAGTGACATGTCAGGCCTCTACACGCAATTCAGTCGGCCAGTTGGTTCAGCTCTGATGACCTGTGCATCTCGTGGGAGGTTCCCAGGTGTTAGATATCAAATTCAGTGTGTACCAGTTTTTTTGTGTACGCGAACCACTGACAACACAAAAGCCACATTACATATCCACGTATCTTGGTTTCCCAACAGTTACTCATTCCAGCACCCCCAATTGCTCCCATCCTTGTGTGTGTCTTCCACACCATCCTTGTGGGGTACAACGCTACAGCGACCTACATCCTCTTGACGTAAATATTGGGGGGCTTTTTTACAACTTTTTGGTACGCTATTGTGGCGCAAGCCTCTCAATCATATCTTTGAGGCGACGCAATGCCGCCCTGCCTGGCTTTGTATGACCTCATAGAGATGGAGTAAGGCAAGGCACCACCATGAGCTGCCTTGCCTTACTCCATGGTGTAAGGCAAGGCAAAATCCATGGGTGTTTCCAAGCAACACCCATGGATTTTGACGTTGCCCCAGATTTACAAAATCACATAAATCGGGGCTAGTGCCAAAACCTTACGCCTCCCCAGAGCAGGCATAACGAGAAGAGCTGTTTTTATTTCTCCTCGTCTTTCCTCTGTATTCTGCAGCACACTTAGAATGAAGAAAACCCCTCTCAGGATTGTTTTTGTGCAGGAAGGTGCTCCTTCCTGCTTCCTGCACAAAAACAATCCTGCCTTCAAAGTAGGCACTCTTGTACCATGGTGCCAGGGTGCCTTCGTTGGCGGTAGGCAGCAAATTGTGCGCCAGCGCAGGGGGAAAGGACAGGAATGCACCATATTTCATAAATATGGCGTATTCCTACCCTTTCACATTGACGTAGGGCAGTGCATCAGAAGACTTGCGGTGCCTCCTACGTCATTTCCTCGTAAATGAGGCCCCATGATCTTAGCTAACTCCTTTGTTTACATCACTTTGAGCAGCAGACCTTAAAAGATTTATAAGCAAAGACAGCTCGGCATGTTGATGCTCTGTAGGTAGCTTCCACCCGCTCACATCAATGTTTGCATTAGGATAAAACAGGCTGACGCAGAATCTCCTGACATTTTCCATTTATTCACAAATCGAAAAAAATCTAGAATGTGACCTCCACCAATGAACAGCCAGAACTGTTAAATCTTTCGCAATGCTAGCATGTGGCATTTACATCCTTTTCAAAATTAATTGCTGAAGGAAGACGCAAACCATGCGTTTATTAAATGGTTCTCGTCCAAAACCTTCCATTGCCAGTTCTGGGAGCACGTTTTCCAACAAGTGCCAAAAAGTGTAAGTGTATCAAACCAGTTTAAAATCTTGCAAAAAGTGTCTGCAGCTGTGACGTACGTTACAAAAGTAGACGGTGTTTTGAGAAGCTGATGCACAATTCATAAACACACTTTGCTAATCTGTAGGTGTAGGCATTTATGGACAATTGGAGCTACTTCATTTGTAGAGGCAGTGGTGACTGCATATCCCTCAAATGCTTCGTCACAGAAATAGAGACAATAGAAATGCAGAAATCCACGGTTACAAATAAAGCAACACACACACTTATAAGAACAGATCAAAGTGTGATATGTATATTTGTATT
This sequence comes from Lissotriton helveticus, assembly GCF_964261635.1. NCBI lineage: Eukaryota > Metazoa > Chordata > Amphibia > Caudata > Salamandridae > Lissotriton > Lissotriton helveticus. The sequence goes on along the minus strand of NC_136061.1, from coordinate 934,884,111 downwards.
TATTATACACTGAAATACCCTTTGGAATGTAGATCTATGAGAAGCATGTATTAGTCCTTGGAAATTGAGAGTATTTCTCTTATTCTCTCTGCTGCTCAAGATGGCGCACAATTTCTGACACCACTTTATGAATAACTATCACTGCCATAGCAGACACCAGGTAAGCGCTGCTGGGTGGAAAGGACTATTGACCTCTGTGATGCCCTCGTCCGTTAATGGAAGGGTTTAGTGGGACTAACATATCCATGTACAACTCAAAGCTCTTCTAGTGTCCTTTTGGAACCAGCACCAATGGATGGAAAGCAGCTGTAGTTTAATTAATGGGGATTTAGTATCTTACACTTTCACCATAACCTACTATGCAACCTGCATAGGGCTCCAAATCAAGGTGTGTGGCATAATGGGAACACAATGTCTTGGTACCTCTGAGGATCCTATTGAGTCAAGGCCTACCAACGACAAGTCGGAACAGCCCCAGCAATATGTAGGACAAGAGGTAGTGCAGTGGAGTCAGTTCTCACTCTTAGCTCAACAGCCACACCTTCACTGCCCTTCTCGTAAACATTCCAAAACCTTGCATAGCCTAGGTGCAACGGTGGCCTATATGAGCCGTTTGTAAAGAAAAACATAACCAGGGTCGGACTGGCCTATGGGGCAATCAAGCAGTGCCCGATGGACTGGTCTGAAAAGTCAGTGTGTGTCGTTTTAAGGTCTCCTGACATGCTGTATTCAGTCAGGGGGTCTTTCAACCCACCTCCAGCTTCTGATTGGATTTTGTCAGTGCCCTTTAAAAAACGTTGCTACTAATTGGATAATGGTTCTTGCTTGTCCCACCTTTTCTCTCAGTTGTTGACTCCCATGGATTGCCCGCAGGACTTGTCCTCATCCACTTGTTTCTATTTATTTTCTGCTCGGGACTTTGTTAACAAGCATTGGCATAGCCAATAGGTCTCTCTTTTGGGAGCTTATAAGTGATTAGCCATGCAACACTTGATGTTGTTTAATCAAGGATATTGTGCTGGATAACTAAACACTTACAATGTCCTAAAGGCAAGGCCTATCGGCTATGCATTGGGGGTCTTATAAGTGTTTAGGTAGAGCTATTGACTTTACCAATGTTTCTAAGCTGTGCAGTAGAGAAGTGTGGCTGTTTGCAGGATGCTAAGGGGCTCCCATGTGTTTCCTCCTCGTGCAGAAGGTAAACCATAGCTTTACTTGGAGCGAAACAGCGCTTCACTGGGAGAGAAACATGGCGCTTAACTGGGACGGGATCATGGCAGGAGCACAACAAGATGACAGAATAACAATGCACTAAAGCAGGAAGAGGACAAACAGGAGTACATGACAATGACTGGGAATGGCAACATAAAGCAATACATCGAGATTAAGGGCAGGACAGCAAGAGGTCTCAAAAATACATGAAAACCAATGCAGGGAATTTTGAGCAGGACAGACAAGGGATAGGACTACAAGACCAGGAGCACAAGTAAAGAAATGTACTGCAATAAGAGCAGGACAATGACGAGACAAGGTAACGAGGAAAGTAATGCGGGGGGGACTCACCCCAGACTCCAAGACAATCAAAGCAAAACACGTGGAGAAGGGTACGACAAACGCATGGCTATAAGAAAAGCAATGGCGTATGAGTTGGACATCCTAGGAAATAACAGGCACGGGAAGGAGCAGTGCACCCATGATCCACGACTGGACGCAAAGCAACGAAACTGAGCACGTGGATAAAGAATTAAGCACCGCATGGTGTACACCAACCACAGGAGAAGGCTACGAAAGAAGCAAAACGCCAAAAGAAAACACCTGAGCGTGGATGTACTGAATGTGTTATAAGCAGTTTAGCACAGCCATGCATTCATGCTGTAGCGTAGTATGCATCCGGCTCAAGTGAAGATAAAAAGTGTTTCAGTGCCTACAAAGATAGTCGTGTCTCGTTTCCTCGCTGGATGTGAACTCGGCGTGTGACAAAGCTTAATGAAGCATTAGGTGGGAGCGGTTACCAGAGAACTCCCACTTCTTAAAGGAACCGAGTAAAAGTGTCAAAGTGGTTCTACTGGCATGAATAAAGTTCATTGCAAAACAAGTGGGAGGGGTGGGGGGAGTGCACGCGCGCACACACAGGAGACAACTCTTGCAGCTGGGCGGAAAAGCTATGGCGTATAATTTGGACATCCTAGGAAGATACCAGGCACGGGAAGGAGCAGTGCACCTACGAGCCACGACTGGACGCAAAGCAACAAAACTGAGCACGTGGATAAAGAATTAGGCACCGCATGGTGCAAACCAACCACAGGAGAAGGCTACAAAAGAAGCAAAACACCGAAAGAAAACACCTGAGCGTGGATGTACTGAATTTGTTATAAGCAGTTTAACACAGGCATGCATTCATGCTGTAGCGTAGTATACATGCGGCTCAAGTGAAGATAAAAGTGTTTCAGTGCCTACCAAGATAGTCGTGTCTCGTTTCCTCGCTGGATGTTAACTCGGCGTGTGACGAAGCTTAATGAAGCATTAGGTGGGAGCGGTTACCAGAGAACTCCCACTTCTTAAAGGAACCCAGTAAAAGTGTCAAAGTGATTCTACTGGCATGAATAAAGTTAATTGCAAAACAAGTGGGAGGGGTGGGGGGAGTGCACGCGCGCACACACAGGAGACAACTCTTCCAGCTGGGTGGACTTGAGCCTTGAGGATTAAAGTCCGCGAGCGATGCGCTTGAGAAATTAGCTTAATGAGGAAGAGATAGGAAACGCAGATGGCGGTAGTGCGTGGGGCCGCGCGCGTAACCGCAAGCTTTAGGCCACAAGCAGAAGCTTGTGGACGGATTTCTAAAGCCCACTCATTAAATGTCTCGCCAGACCAACGCATGCGCTGGATCAGGCGAGACCTAAATATCAAAACAGCTCTTCAGGCTCGTGTATGCATTTCCCTTCTTAATACACTTTAATTACAGTCAGCACGATGGCCTCAGTGCTTCATCTTTATTTTTCCACTGCTTCCATGTCGTCCCCCCACCACCACCTCCTGCCTGTCGCTGGTTGGTATTGTTTGTTAACTCCTAGTGTCATTTGTGCACCCCTTTCGCCATCTGTGCATCGCTTAAATATTATTACCTTTTGGCACAACCCTTCATGTTGTGCTCACTCACGTCAGTACTGCACAGTGTGGTGGATCTGTACAGTTTGTAGTAATGTCACTGCCTTGTTTTATTCTCTTTGTGTAAATAACTGGGCAGTGCCCACTGCAGTGAATGTTCACTGTGAGCAGCTGTAACAGTGGTGTAATGTGTTCTGTGCAGTGTCTACAAATGTCATAGCTTTGGATTTTGTCTGTACGGTACCTATGTTTACAGTTGTTACAAATGTCAAACTATGCGTTGTGGGTTAAAAAGTTAGTTCTTCGCTTGTGTTGCGTTAATAGTCACATCGTTTAACATTGCAGATGTTCTGTTTGACGCGTAGAGACATATATCTATTCTGTTCCGAGCTAGAACAGTGCTGTGCTTGTGTATAGTGCAGAAATGGTTCTGTTCTGCAGGGTGTTCGTGCATATTATGGAAATGGGGTGGTTCCTGGGGTCTGCAGTCTGTAGAAGACATAGAGAGACTTGTCGACAAATGATACTTCATTCTGTATGTGGAAATACATCATATGGAATTCCACAACAAGTTGCACCTATCTATCTGCAACATGGCTCCCATCGAGTCACCTGACGAAAAACCCAGCGCTATGAGACAAAAAAATGAGTCTAGATCAGTTAAATTCTTGCTCAACATTCTATGATCAAAAAGAGCCATGCTCTACACATGCACATGCTTTATTCACGACCTGAGAGAGCAGGCCCTAAGCAAATAGCAGCATCTGGAACAAGGATTGCTGACATCAGCTCTATATCCTGCGTGCACTAGGAGCTTGTTGATCACAGATACCGTGATAATTAACGTCGGCTACCCGCAGGACCACACGGAAATAAAATATTTACTTGCTCTGAGAGAATATCACCTAGAAAGGACCCCTGGGGGCTAGCGTACATGTTAATGGGGATGGATGAATGCTGGTTACAGAGGGGTAGATGGATGTGTAAGGGGCGATGGATGAATGCATGTATGGATGGTGGACTGGGGTGGGTGGAGCCCGGGTTGAAGGATGAATTTGTGGGGAGAACTCTTTGATTGCTATAACTATGAAGGTATCTGCTCGCGCATCCTTTCCTTGATCCACCACCGTTCCATTGACAGATCACCTGATTCAACTATCCTTCTATCCCAATGTTTAATATTGAGCTGACATATGCATTCCCTCGTTTTTCAGTTTATCTATTCACTCACCTCCACACCTATCTATTCAACTCCCCATGTCTCTATTCATTCATTCATCTACTCATACACACACGCAGACATGCCTAACTTTTTCATCGCTACACACATGCATCCATCGATTCAGCTACCTACCCACCTGGCCAAGTAACAAATTCCCTACCGAGGAGTCATTTATGTTATAAGGAGTCCATTACGCATCCAATTATTCAGCCTTCTAGTGCCATCGTTGGGCAAAATTACTGCACTATTAGCACTAGGACGCTTGCTATGGGGTTTAAGAATGTGCAAACACCCTAGCATAGAAACGGTCGGCTACACCTGGACGATGGAGCCCTTCTATCGTAGTTTTATTTAATTTTTTTGGATGGTCTACAGACAGTAGCACAGGTCAGTCCACTTGGAACTTTTAGTTAGCTGAAGGGAAAAGCTCCTCATGTCATACATTTGCTTGTAGAATGTCACTCGTATGTACAATGATATAATGGAAATGTTAATGTGAAAACTTAGCGGCTATGAGTTTCTCTTTGCTCAAATGGGTGTCATTTCTGATATAAATAAATAAATAAATATATATATATATATATATATATATACATATATATATATATATATATATATATATATATATATATAGCAGCTCCAGAACACCAACCAACCGCACTCTCGAGCGGGTGCACACAAAGCGGGGGTGTGCCCGCGGACGTATTACAGCTCCAGATTCACAGGATATTAAATCCAAAAGAATGCAGCACACGCAGGGGTGGTTCCAGACAAGAATCTTTAATGTCGGAACACTCACAGCAACAAGACGCGTTTCGCCATCGGGCTTTGTCAAATTGTGCAGAGAGCCGAGGCGCCGGTCAGCTTAAAAAGACGTCATTCTTGAAATCATAAGCAAAGAAGGACTAACTTGTAACACGCTACAGTGGCCGCCATATTTGAACGGTCACAATGTGTTTTAAAGTGAAGAAACGACCTTATAATACATAATTATACAAATGTAAATACATGCGCCCAACATTACGATATGATATAAACATCGCATTTAGGCAGCTATAAGTCCTGAATTGAGCCCTGAATGGGCTTGTACATGTAGGCATTCCGCAAACATAAAATACCACCAGTATCCAACTACAATAGTAAGAAAGGTGAAAAGGCATAGTCATAAATATAACTATATAAGCGTTACAATTTTTTACAAATTTGTGCAAATCTTGTTGGACGACCATGATGGGAGTCAATACATGAAAATGCACACTGCAAACAATAAAGCCATATATAGGCAGGACCAGAGGCTTCACTTTAAATACAGGTAATGTCCTACTTAGAAGAATGACAATAGTAAATGTAAATAGAATTTCATATTGTAAAAAGAATGGTTATTAAAAATAATTGAGAAATTATTTTTAAAAGTTCAAAGTTTCAGAAATAAGGATGATTCAAACAATCTGTATACCAATACCATGTAACACAATTACATCATAGGTCATCCCAAGTGTACTGATAACTCCTCGTGCATATTCAATCCATGTGGGATTTTACATTGCAAGTCAATTATGTACCTGGATTCCAGGCGACGTAATTTAAGAAGGCGATCCCCCCCTCTGATATTTGCAGGTACACTATCGAGACATATGTAGACCAACAGATCCCTGTTGCTATTGTGCTTTTTCTCGAAGTGCCTGGCTACAGGATAGGAGGCATCCTTATTAGCAATCGCACGCATGTGCTCTAAAATTCTAAGTTTCACAGCATTGGTCGTGCTGCCTATATATTTTAGGCCGCAAGGACATACAAGGCAATATATGGCATAAGGTGTTGAACAAGTAAGAAACTTAGTGATGCGTTTCGGGATTGCCAGGCCAGGTATTTTATATGTAAGCGTCCGCTTACTATATTTACATGCCTTGCACTTACCACAAGGATAAAAACCGTTAAGAACCGGCATCTTAGGAGTTAAAACTTGGGGCTGGAAATGACTGGAGACTAGATGGTCTCTAAGAGATCTAGCCTTTCTGTAGGTGACTAAGGGATTAGGGGGCAAATCTGCCTTGATGATGTTATCTGTCAATAAGATATTCCAATTTTTTCTAAATATCTTCTTGATTTGTCCAGCATTTTCAGAGTAAGTTGTGATGAGGCGAAACGTGCCATTACTGGTTTTAGGGGATTTTTTAGGCATTAAAAGCTCTTGTCGCCTCAACTTCTTGACTCGCTCATATGCATTAGTCAAGGTACCTTCACTGTAGCCCCTTACCCTAAATCTCTGTAAGCTGGATTTGGCTGCTTTCTCGTAGTCACACTCATTAGAGTTATTCCTTCTTAACCTGAGCAATTCTCCATAGGGAATGCTCGCGATAAGAGGACGTGGATGACTACTGGTAGCGAAAAGGGTGGAATTTCCAGCCGTCTCCTTCCTGTAAAGTTTGGTTTGTATTCTACCATCATCATCAATATATATTGTAAGATCAAGGTAGTTCACAGATGTCTGGCTAATTTGTCCTGAAAATCTGAGATTCACATGATTGTTATTCAGAGCATCAACAAAATTGCCCGCTGTTTCTATGGGATTCTCTAGGATGATAAATAAATCGTCTATGTAACGATGCCATCCTACAATTTTGTTATTCCATTCTTGATTCTCACTACTCCAGGCTACTTGCTCCTCCCACCATCCCACGAAGAGATTCGCAAAACTGGGGGCGGAGCAAGCACCCATGGCAACGCCAGACAACTGTCTGTACAGCTGTTTGCCAAATAAGAATATGTTGTTATTGAGACTGAATGTCATAAATTCAAGTAACATCTTATTATGCTCATAGAATCTAAGTGGACGTTTTTCCAGGAAACTAGCCATGGCTGTGAGACCATCACCATGTGCTATACATGTGTATAGACTGGTGATGTCAAGTACCAACATACAGTACGTTTCTTTCCAGGTGATTTTATTGATGCAATTCAAAAAATGCTTGGTATCTCTAACATAAGAATCTAAGGACATAACTATGGGGGAAAGAAATGAGTCCACATAAATGGATAGGTTTTCCGTTAAGCTCCCATTGGAGGCCACAATTGGCCGACCAGGAGGATTAAAAACATCTTTGTGTACTTTCGGGAGGTAGTAAAAAGTTGGAATAACAGGGCTCAGGCATCGTAGAAACAAGTATTCATCAGTGTTTAACATGTTCAAGTTATACCACTTTAAGATCATGTCATGATATTCTTTCACACTTTGATTGTATACTTTTTCATGTACAGTCATGTAGGTAGTTGCATCACCCAACAGACGCAAGGCCTCTGATATATGAACAACGATTTCTGTGAAGAAATAAGAGGCCAGAGGGGGTTTCAAGGGAACAGCAGGCTTTATTAGATTGCTGGCAGTGGTGGCGATATATGCATTTCGGCTTCTAGCCTTCCTCAGTACCCAGCACCGTGGTCAGTTTCAAATGTTCTCTCAATCCTGTTTGAAATATTCGTCTGTAACTACATGCTCCTCCCCCTAATGTTGTAGACACACTTTGGTAGTCAGTGTAATGTTCAGGGAACTACCTGTCCCAGCATGCCCTATGTCGTGGATGCCGAGTCGGTGGCGTGGGCGAGCAGCTCAAATATATATATATATGTTTCCCTTATCTTCATTGCTTGATTTTGCTGGTGGGAAAGTGACACTCATAGTCGTCAAATGTCACTCATCTTTACACTAAAATTATGAAAATGTCGCACATGGCAATCTGTAACCTTGGCAGCTATCTCTTGGGCCTTGAAGGTAATTTGTAAATTAATACAGGCCCCGGCCGGGCACCTACTCTGGCCACTATAGCCTTCCCCCATGAACGAGTCCCGTCTCGCTTGCAGCCCATCTATTTATTTAAGCACCTGGCTAAGTGGCGGAGTCTCTGAAGAATGGCGCGTCATTGCTATCGCTTTGTTAGCCAGTAGGAAAAACAAATCAAGGAATCTGTTACCTGCTTTCTTGGGTTTTGGGCTTGTAAAAGATTCAAGATACTCTGAGTGAGGTGAGTGCAGATCCATCCGTCCTAGTGTATAATCCAATAAGTCTGGAATATCTGTTAAATATCTCTTGATCTTATAGCACGCACATATTATGTTAAATAATTCCACATCTACTACACTGCACCTAGGACAAGACAGAACGTGTTGAGCAGGTATTTTATTGAGTATCTTTGATGTCAAAAATGTTCTGTGCGCAAAGTCAATTTGTATGTATAGAACTCTGGAGTGTCTGGAGATTTTGTTTGTATATTTTAAGATGTTTCTCATTTCCCATCTTACCTATTTCTTTGATCTGTCATGCCATGCAGGGCTTTATATTTCCTTGTGAACGGTCTCACAATGTCATCTAAATTGATTATTTAGTGCATTGGGCTTTGTGATTCCATTTGCCACACAGTATGTTTGGCAGAATGCCATATAATTAGACCTGGCCCCTGGGAAGTCCGTCCGTGGCCATCAGGTAAGTTAGCGATTTCCACATGCCTCTGTCACAAGAGTCACATACCATTCAAATCCTTACCCTTGTTCAGGCTGCATGTTTCCTGGCTGTGGGAAAGCTGTGGGCCCTTGGTATGCCCACCAATGGGAGGCATAAGGTATATGCTGGAAATATCTTGGTTTCCAACAAACACCACCTCCAACATTGCAATACTATTCAGAGCGGGATATGGGATCTGCCATATGCGATTCCCTGTCCAGTGAAGAGACAGGTCAAGACCCCTCAGCCTATCCTATCTGTTGGCAATCCCGTTTCATGTAAATGAGTGTAACCCAGCTACTGCTCTACCCATTAAAGCTGCAAGGATTTAATCTTAAAGTCTGGAGTGTTCAGGCATCATTCTTTTATAGGAAATTTCATATTTTCTAGCACAAACCGGTGCCTTTCAAGCTTGCACCCATGAGCGAAGGGTAATAAAATAAGACAGGAGATGGAAGAGCATTGCCATCTTGGCCAGTGATGTTTTACCTATGGTCTAGATTGGCACTGTGTCCTAGAATCTCCTGCAGCCTTTCAAGGAGCGCATGGCTTGACCCATGTTTCTGGCCATCAAGCTGTCGTCGACTTGATAAAGTTACACTGCAAGGTACCTGAAAGGGCACCACCATTCCCCTGGGGCTTTAAACGTTACCAGTTCAGGCGGTCTGTTCCCCTTCATTATTTGAATCTGGATTGCCCATGACTATCCCCAGTTGACAATGAGGCCCGAATGTCAACCAAATTCATGGTCGATGTTTGGTACTATATTTGGTCCATCAGAAATATATATAGTTTGCCAGCATATAAGAAGACAGTCTTTGGGCCATCTTATGGCCGAATATTACTGTCAGCACTTTTCTTCTTCATTAGACTGGCATAGCAGTACTGTTCCAGGGACAAGAATAAGGGGGTGAGGATGAGCACCACTGCCTGGAGCCAAGGGTCACTTTCAGCGGTGTTTAAATTACCCTGCCTGTCATAACTTTAGCAGTGAGATTCACACACAGTATTGAAATCCATTGGAGTATCCCCTCTCTGAATCCTGTACGTTGAAGCACTATGAACATAATGTGAGCTATGCATATCAAACACCTTGCTGCGGACTATCAACATTACCATTAAAACAATCATTACTTGTGAAGCACGGCTTATCACCCATGAAGGTGCTGCTATTGTACCCTGGTGTGCCTTTGGGCCCTCCTCCCGTACCCTGAATAGGGATGTACGTCGTTACAACGCATGCATTTACAACGCATGCTTTTACGTCGCAAGTTTTACAACGCAAGTCGTTACAACGACTTGCGTTAGGGGGCGCTGGATAGTGAATAGTTTAATTTACTATTCCAACTCCAGTCCCCGTGGATAGTAGGGAAGGTGTTGGATAGTAAATTAAAACTATTCCCTATCCTAAGGCGCACCCCAGCGCAAGTCGTTGTAAAAGTTGCGTTGTAATGATTGCGTCGTAAAGGTACTTCGTTGTAAAAGTTGCGTTGTAAACGCTGTTCCCCCCTGAATAGACTACAAAGGTACCATGTGCTTTGCAGGGGGGCCCTATGAAGTTTTGTTACACTGTCCTGGCCACTGGCACGCGGTCACTCCCCCCTCACCCCTCTGATCATCCCCTCCCTAGGGCGCGGCCACAGTCACCCTCCCTAGAGTCCCTGCTGCCTGCGCACACGCACTATTAAATTGCAGGGCAGGCAGGCACTTTCACTTTCTGCACCACCTGACCACAAGAACTCATGACCCACTGACCCGACCAGGCCCGATCGATAAGTCACATCACCAGAGAAACCCTGTGATGATCAAGGGGCACAATGATACAGGCAAACCACTGCAAATACAATTTTATGTATTGGGCTGAAATGGCTGGTATTCAAATGTTACCCATTTTTAACAAAATAACTATAAGTGAAGATGTGAATAATATTTCATACCGCGGCTGGAAAGAGACCCAAAGGAGCAAGTGTAATTGGGAGACAGAACTTTTAAAACTGATAAGCAAACTTAAAATAATCACACCCTGCTGGGAAATATCAAATCCTGGGTCCTTTCAATGTGAAACCATCCCTAAAAAGCTTCACTTGATGAATAGCTTTCAAACAGGATAAGAAATATCTCCTTCACTTGACAAAACTTTAGAAAATAAAAATATTTACCCTTACACATATAACTTACCGAATCCGATATTACGATCTGAAGTGTTAAAGATGTGTTTGGGGTGCAAATCATCCCTCACCTGCGGCATTGGGGTGTTGTCCTCGCACTCGCATATTTAATGCAGCATAATGATGCAAGTGATGTGCACAGCAGGAACCTGTGGTTCACATCAATTGCATCGGTATGCCGCATTAAATATACGCGTGCGACCATATATCCTCATCATCTGGGGACTCATTTGCTTTCCCTTTCTGCTGTTATGTGCAATTACCAGACAATCAGCATTGTTGTAGGTAAGGCTTAAACGGGCAAAAGTGAAGGTTTGTTGCAAGGTAAAGTCCAGTCATTAACCTAATATTGCACCAACCATGCCGTTAACAGAGGTACAGCCTCTTCACAGCCTCATCTCTTGTGAGAGTTTTTGAGGATTACGGGCTTTGACTCACACAACAGCGGTGCAGACTAGAGACAAAGTAATAATGAGGAGGATGATGCACAGACGATTAAGCAATAGTAAAAGGGGTCCATATCCTTGTTTGAATTAGGGTTAGGGTCCCCTAAAACATTTCTGGGTCAGGGCCACTGTCACCAATGCAGTGTGAATGTTACTATGCCCATCTCATCATGCCCTCCAAATTTCTTCCCTTGCCCCTGTAACTCAGGTACCAACCTCTTTGGGGAGGAATGACTGGTGCAGCCGCACCTGATGCTGGCCCGGGGTGGGGGGGGCGCTGTGTAAATAAATAACTTATGGGTTTAATAGCACCTGCTGCAAAGTACCTTGTGTGTAGTGTGTCCAGCAGTTTTCAGGCAACAATAATAATGCCAAGTTAACTCTGGTGGTTAATGTTCCTGCTGGAGAGAGATCAGAGTTTGGGCTAGTAACAGTTTTGACTCATCATAAAGTAGCACAAAGGGTTAATATGTCTGCTGTAAAGAACATGTACCATGCAAATCACATAACTGTATTTTATGTGCAAAGCTCAGTGGGTTACTGCTTTTGCCACAGAGATGTTTTTTTTAACCAGCCGTTCTTAAATCACAATCCTAATATAGCGCAATGACCAATAAACTCTCATCAAGGAGCTGCAGGTAAACTGCATGCTATAGGTTAGAACATTATTTTTTCCCCAGTTTTTCATTATCCAAATGCTGCTAAAAAAGGTTTGTCTGGGTAGGAATATATTCTTAATAGTAAAGCCAACCCCAACCACTGAGGTACATTTTAAATCCCGAGTGTGTGCTTCTCCAGAACACCATTCTTAAAATGTACTGCCTTATAGTATGGATGATATGTAATTCCTCCACCCTGCAATTCATGTTGTTTTATGTATTATTATGTCCTATAGACTGATTTACACACGTACAATTCATTGTCTCCATATATAATGTGTGTGTGTGTTGTAAAGTGTTCACACAACCTACACTGGTATGAGTTGTGCTATAAAACAAATAAAATGCATGTGAGTGGCTATGCAGAGAAGAAGGGCGGTGTTGGCGAGGGATTCCACAGAGAAAGAGATGATGGACTGTGCCAAAAAAGACTTATTGTCCCTGGCGCCGCCAGCGCTAAAGCCGGCTCTTCCTTCTACATGTCAGAGTTTACTATTTGTACTTCTTTTCAAAGGGATTAAAGACTGGGCCCCTGGAATTCAAACCCTTGCTCTAAACCTTTGCACAATTGTTTGAAGTTAAGTGCGTTTTTAAATGTCTGTATACTATTTTATATTAAAAATATATTGGTTATATTTAAATTCATGTTTCGTGCTCGACATTTCATTTTTTAGTGTTCTCTTTTGGAATGTCTGTGATTTCTGACTGGGTATCCTGGTGCTCCATAAGGTAATCATTTACTATGCTTTAAAAGTTAATATAATCTAATATGTAATAAAAAAGTGTTGAAAATGCATTATTTTGGCCTTTTTGTCTCAAACAATTTCTTGGGGGGAGAACCCCCCCAAACTCCCCCTAATAGTGGTTGCTCACTGAGCAAGCTCCCTACACACCATATGGGGTTGGTCTCACTTTTACTTTGTTCTCTCTGATTCACTACTTGTGTCTATTTTTGGTGCTTTCTGTACGAATGTCTATGGGTACACATATGACTGGGTGGGGAACCTGGTGCTCTTTAAGGTCATCTACTATTTACTGTGCTTTGAAAGTTGATACAATTAAATATATAATGAAAAATGTGCTGTAAAATACAACATTTTGGTCTGTCTTTTTCCAAACTTTTCTTGGGGGGAGAACCCTCCAAACTCCCCTAGTAGTGGTCGGGCTTGCTCGCTGCGCTCGCTCACAACATGCAGGATGAGGATTGGTCTGGCAAAATTTGCCAGGGCTGCTTTCAGTTCCCTGTCCGGCCCAGTCAAAAAGAAAGATTTTTCTGTTTTAAAAACTGCCAATTGGCATAATCAATGCATCACAGGAAATATTTCACAAGAAGTTAGGCTTATCACAGGAGCCTAACCTGAATCTAATGAAATGACAGTGTATTTTGAGACAGAGCTGCCAACATTAGGCTTAAATGACGTCCCACACAAGCGACTTTTGAGCACTCTGGCCGACCCTAACCTCGTTAATACATGTCTTAACAAGTTAATATATCAATGATCGTATTAACTCCAGTAGCTAAAGTGCGCAATGTATTTTCAGATACTATGGGGCTTTTAGGAAGTTGTTGTCAATTAACTTCAGAAGGTGGTTTTCAAACCTGAAATGGTTCAATCCACAGCTTCTCCGAGAGGGGTAAATGACTTCAATAAATCTGCAGGCTACAGTTTCACTAAAATAACGTAGTCTGCCGAATAAATCAGTTTGGTTGTCAAGTTTAGCCTCTGTTTCTTGCCAGTGACAGATGCTGTGGCCACCTGGTGCAAACCAAGAAACTGTCCCCCTCCCACCCTCCTCACTAATGTTCTGTTACTGAAATGCACCATATCAGGAGTGCATTGGGACCCTGAAGCCTTGTACCACTGCACCTGCTGCCCTGTTGATAGCTACAGCCATAATTCTTACCAAGTATTGCATAGAGTTGGGCAAGCCACTGAAACCTCCAGTCAGATGTCTCTGGCTCAGCTCAACGATCGGAGATCTTCACCCTGTGCAGGGAAGCTGCGCAAATATGTCAGTGAGTTGCCTTTCCTCTTTTATCAGTGGTCGCTGTCATCACCCTTTACGTCACTCGACGGCCGACTTGGATTATAAGACAGGCACACTAGCAGGCACACGTCCTTAATGAGGTTACGTGATTGCCTTTTTGGAATGGCTATTCAGACACTCTACTGCATTTGGCCACATTCAACCTAGCTCCAAAGTGGCGGCCATCTTAAATTGGGAAAGCTTATTTCCTCAGCTTTCTTAAAACATTGCAAATAAACTCTGGACACCATTTTGCATTGGGAGATCTTGTATTTCCAAAACATTTAATAATTTTAATAAAAAAGACTTCCAACAACTTTATTGAAATGTCTAACCTCCAACAGTTTGTGCAAATTCATCCGTTCTTACAGAACCCTGGTAAACCTGCACAACAGTGGGATAAATGGCACAACACCTTTGAAAACTTCTCTGTTGATCTTTTCCAGCAAGTGTATTTCCTCTGATACAAATTTGCAGCCTCTCAACAACTACAACAATGTAGAAACACCAGACGTCATTAATGCTTTGTCTTACAGATCTAAAAATAATTCTAATAAGTCCTTAAACAAAAAAAGTTCTTTTTGTTTCAGATGTGGATCCAAAAACCATCTAAGTAATAACCCTGTTTGCCCTGCCATTTATAGAAAATTTACAAAATGTCATAAAACGGGTCATTTTTCAGGGGAATGTAGAAGTTCAGGGAATGTCACTAGGGTTGGTGCTCTTGATATCTTTCTGTCTCAGAAGAATGTTCCTTGCCACATGATTTTGCTAAAGTACTTCTCATCCTTGAAGTAGACACACTTGTTGATGATTCAGCTTCAATTAAGAGTCCCATTTGTGATGTGTACATTGGTGACACAAAACTTGATATGATGGCAGACTCAGGGGCTCCCATCACTATCATCTCAGATACCTTGTATGAACGAGTGTGGTCTACATCGAAACCTTTACACACTCCTGATGTTTTTCCAAAAGCTTATGGAGACATAGACACTGATATGCTTAGCTTTTTCTTGGAGAAAGTAAAATGTCTGGGCCTAGAAGCGTTTACAAAAATATATGTTGCTAAAAAAGGAAAATTAATATTAGGCTGGCGTGATTTAGCCAAGTTGGGTCTAATGTTGAATCCAGGTTCACCCAATCATGTCAGGGTTCGTAAGGTAAATTTAGCCAGCACACATGATCCTGAACAAGACACAGTCTCAGAAATGGTTAAAATTTTTCCAGATGTGTTTACAAATAAGATATGGGTAATTGATGCATTTGATCATAGAATCAAGTTATAAAAGGATGCTATGCCTGTGTATCATTAACTCAGACCGGTTCCCCTATCTGTCAGAGCTGATCTCAAAGTCTTGCTGGACACCCTAGTTAGAGATAAGGTAATTACCCAGACTGACTCATCTGATTGGGTCAGTCCCATAGTGATACTACGCAAGAAGGATAATTCCATCAGGTTGTGTGCGGATTTACGCACTTTAAATAAGAATATCCTCATTGATTGTCATCCTTTGCCCAAGATTATTGACCTTCTGTCAAATATTAATGGAGGCAATTTTCTTTCGCTCTTGGGCCTTCGTTCTGCCTATCATCATATTCCACTCGCTGCAGAATCCTAAGATCTCATTACATTTATCACTCCTTTTGGAGCCTATACATTTCTGAGACTTCCCTTTGGCCTGGCTTCTGCTGCAAGTGTGTTTCAGAAACTCATGTATTCTATACTTCCTGGAATCTCTGGTACACAGGCATATCAAGATGATGTCCTAATATTTTCAGAAACTAGAGAGGGGCACAATTCCATTTTAAGAAAAGTTTTGGGAATCTTCAACAAGGTGGCATTACCCTCAAACCGGATAAGTGTAAAACGTGCAAAACGGAAGTGGATTACTTGGGTCATTGCATTTCTGATACTGGCATACATCCAAAATTTTCATTCGTGAAGGCAATTCAAGATGTTCCTCCTCCTAAAGACAGAGATTCTCTCAGGTCTTTCTTGAGGATGAGTGAATATTACTCAGAATTTATTCAAGGATATTCCATAATTGTTCAACCCCAGAGATACCTTTTAAAGATAAATGTTGACTTTGTTTGGGGTGATGCTGCTAAACATGCTTTTACTTCTGTTAAAAATGTCATCACTGATGCACCAGCTTCATCAGCTTTTAAGCCGGGTGTAAGGTGTTTGGTGACTGTAGATTCCAGTCAAGAGGGCATAGGAGCTGTACTTTCACAGTCGTATGATAATTGTGAACACACTGTGGCCTTTGCTTCTAGGTCTCTAAAATTAGCAGAATCACCATACAGCACAATTGAAAGAGAGGCTTTAACTTATTCCTAGGTCATTGAGAAATTTGAAACCTATCTCTGGGGAATAAAGTTTTCACTTTTCACTGATCATAAACCTCCTATTCATCTCCTTAGTGGTGATGGATCTGGGAAAGCCTCTTCTAGACTGGTGAGATTGTTATCTTACCTGAATATAATTTCAAAATCTAATTTATACCAAGCAACAAGAATACCAGGGCTCATTTCTTGTCAAGGATGCCTGTTCAAGATGATGATACACATTGTGAACACAAGGAAATCGTATCAGTGGTAGCATCATTAGATGACATTTTAAATGCTCGCGGTTTATTTTCTCGCGATGACTGGATTACTGCTGTTTCTGAAGATAATATTTTGTCTCACGTAATGAAATGTATTATTCAAGGAAACCCGAGCCATGTCTTGGGTCTAGAGATTTTGGGAACAACGAGTACCTACTCGCACCAACTTTGGTGAACCACTTATGAACTTGACTTTTATTCTTCGAACTACACGCACTTCAAATACCAGAGTGCTTAGGGGCGACCCGGAGGAGGGGCTAGCGGAGTGCGATCCATTGCAGAATTCTACTTATCGCTCCCTTGAGCGCCAAGCTGACGAGCTTCTGGAGACGCCCTGCGAGCCAGAGAGGCATCGAGGCCTGTGACGGTTACTTGGCGGCCTTCTCATCCACCCCATACTTGTTCTCTACTGATGAGGGAAACTATCCCGAAACCCGAGCCATGTCTTGGGTCTAGTGATTTTGGGAACAACGAGTACCTACTCGCACCAACTTTGGTGAACCACTTATGAACTTGACTTTTATTCTTCCAACTACACGCACTTCAAATACCAGATGTTGGACAGGCCACATGAAGGGCTCGCTCCCTCCCCGCAGGACAGGGCCCGGGCCCCCGTCAGCACCATTGCCCGGCCCAGCCGCCATCTTGGACACGGCACCACGCGGCCGCGCGGCCTCAGCCCTACCCCAACCCTGGGCCTGGCCCGGCCCCGACATCCCGGCACCACCATCCACCCAGGAGGTGAACGGACCACTTGGCAGGTCAATGGGAGTAAGAAGTGTCGATGGCTCTCCCCCGCCAGGTGCCGAGCACCCCCAGCCTCCTCGGGCGCTGGCTCCACCCCCCTGCTGGGTGTCTGGACTCCCTCATCCCAGACCTCCCGACCTCCAAGAGCGAGGGTCCGGACATCAAAGGGCGCCAGACCTATAACTGAGGCCGCCCCGGGACAGGACGGCAGTTGTATCCTGGAGTCGAGAGACACCGCGACGAACTCATCCTTGACGGACTGCTGGCGCTGCCACAGCCCTGCCTTGTGAACTATTGTCCTGCCTGCTGGCGCTGCCGCGGCCCTCTGCAACCTTCATCCTCGTGGGACCTGCTGGCGCTGCCGCGGCCCTCTGCAACCCTCATCCTCGTGGGACCTGCTGGCGCTGCCGCGGCCCTCTGCAACCTTCATCTTCGTGGGACCTGCTGGCGCTGCCGCGGCCCGTTGCAACCTGCATTCTCGTGGGACCTGCTGGCGCTGCCGCGGCCCGTTGTAACCTTCATCCTCGCTGGGACCTGCTGGCGCTGCCGTGGCCCGTTGCCACCTACGACCTCTTCGGGACCTGCCGGCGCTGCCGCGGTCTGACCCGTCCGAACACCGAGCTCGAGGATTGTGAGCTATCACAGTTACACCTCCGTACCCGTGGGTACCAAGACTGTCCCGCTACCCCCTTCCCTTCCTAGAGACTAGAATTGAGAGGATCATCGTGTCCTGATCGCCTTGTATCGTACCACTCTACTACAAGAATTACCTATAAAAGGTGTTACCCTGATCTTTGTGTGGTGTCCATCTGTGGGGGGGAAGTTACCTGTCTGTGCGATCGCTAGAGACGGTCCTCACCGGAGGCCTCTCCCTTGTGCTCGGCCGACCCTCCAGGTCCCCGTCTAACATTGGTGGCTAGCGGCGCGATCCGAACCAACGCGTACCGTACAGACAGTAACTCACCCTACGACTAAAACCACAATGACGACCAAAGAGAGCGGATCGGCGGAGAAGTTCCAGATGGAAAGGCTGGAAGAATACAACCACCGAGAGCTCAAACAATTTTGCATGGACTTAGGCATTGCTACCACCGGGCTAAGCACAAAAGAAGACTTCAAAAACGCTCTAGAGGCCTGGACAGAGACAAATACCGCAACCCCCCGGGACCCCGCAGCCCCGGAAGTCAACACCACCCTGACGGAAGAACGGAGAACAGGCCCTTCCCGTGAAGAGATCCAAGAGCGGGAAAAAAATAGATTACACGAGTTAGACTTGGCACGACTCAGATTAGACGGAGAATTGAAGCTGGCGGAACAAAAAATAAACTTAGAACACTTACGGCTCAGAGAAGAGCGAGAGGAAAAACAGAGACAGAGGGATCTCGAAGAAAAAAGACTGGCATACGAGCACGAGTGCAAACTAGCGGAGATAGAAATACGCAAACTAAACAAAAACCTAGGGGTGCCCGAGCAACCGCACTCCCCGGGTCCTACCGAGCAGAAGGTCCACATCCCCAAGGATGTGGTCCGAGAATATCACCGGAACGACGACATACAGCAGTGGTTCAAGGCCTATGAGATTGCCATGACCGCCCACCGGGTCGCTCGAAGTGACTGGGGAGCCGGTCTATGGGGGAGATTCGTCAACGAGGGTCGTGATGCCCTGCTGCAGCTTCCGGACCATCAAATGACGTCCTATGACCATATGAAGGCCGCCCTCCTCAGTCGATATGGGCTTACGCCCGAAATGTACCGCCAGAGGTTCCGCAACTGCACCCGGATCCCAGGTACAACGTGGTTGGAATACGTGAACTATTTCAGCCGAGCCTTCGAGGGGTGGATCAAGGGTAACAACGTAACCACTTACGAACAACTCTTCAATCTCATTGTGTGGGAGCACCTCTCCAACAACTGCTTCGTCGAGCTCAGGCAGCACCTCCTCGACAGTAAATTGACTGAACCCCGGCAGCTCGCCACCGAGGCTGACCGGTGGGAGAGCACCCGAGTGGCCCGGAGTGGGCCGAATGAGCAGAACAGAACCAACCAAGGTCATCATCGTCCCCGAGGAGGAGGAGGAGGCCCGGGCCGGGGCAGAGACGCCGTCCCGGCCGCGCCCGCTAACGCCACCCCGGCTCCAGCAGGCCGGGGAAACCCCCCGATGCGCCCGGGGTTCCGAGCCAACGTGACGTGTCATCGATGCCAGCGAGTCGGCCACTATGCCAGTGACCCGACCTGCCCGAAGAACCAGGTCCCCGGGCCCCGCCAGGTGGCGGCCGCCGCCCTGGGAGAAGAACAAGTCTCCGAAGACACTGAGACCTATGAGTCGGAGCAGTTCGAGTGGGAACCCGCCGCCATGACCCTGGCATGCCTGGGAGGAAGAGACATGGTCCCGCGGACTCCCCTGCCCGCCAACACTCGGAAGTACAGCCAATGGGTGAGCATCAATGGGCGCAAGGCCGAGGCCCTGCGTGACACCGGGGCCAGTGTGACGGCCGTCCGTTGTCACCTGGTGACCCCAGAACAAATCCTACCAAACGTACTTTGCCCCGTCCGATCGGCAGATAACTCGGAGAGCCTGTGTCGGATGGCCTGCGTCCCCTTCGAATGGGGAGGAGTGTCCGGCATGCTGAAAGTAACTGTCCGCGACGATGCCCCCGTGGACTGCCTCCTGGGGAACGATCTCGAGAGCTCCCCGTGGGCCGCTGTGGAAAGAAGAGAGCATCTGGGGATGTTGGGTCTCCCGGACTGGGCGTGCGTGACCACCCGGTCCATGGCCACCCGCACCATCCCTAGACCAGAAGAACCAGAATGGGCAGCACCTCCGCCCTCGATCGCTCCAGAAGAAGCCTTCCTCCAGACCGACCACCCGGACCCCACCACCGAGGGGTCCACACAGCCCCCCGAGCTTCCCGACCTGGCTCAGTGGCGTCAAGAAGGGGGGCCCACCCAGGAACAATTCCGGCAGGAGCAAAAGACCTGCCCCTCCCTCGAGGGATTGCGACAGCAAGCGCTCGCCCAGAGCCAAGGAGACACCACCGGGGCCCACTGGGTTTATTGGGACAATGATCTCTTGTACAGCGAGCAGAAAATCGCAGAACTGGGGGCCGGGCGAGTGCTGGTGGTGCCCCTCCACTTCAGAGACTTCCTGTTGAACCTGGCCCATGATGTCCCCCTGGCCGGGCACCTGGGCCAAGACAAGACCTACCACCGCCTGGTGACTCACTTTTTTTGGCCCAAAATGAGAAATGACGTCTCCAACCATTGCCGGTCCTGCCCGACCTGCCAGGCCAGCGGGAAGAGCGGCCGCAAACTCAAGGCACCCCTACAACCATTCCCCGTGGTGACCACCCCGTTCGAAAGGGTGGGAATAGACATTGTGGGGCCCCTGGACCCCCGAACAGCACAGGGGCATCGCTTCATCCTGGTCCTGGTGGACCACGCTACCCGCTATCCTGAGGCGGTCCCCCTTCGTACTATAACAGCCCCAGTAGTGGGTCGAGCCTTGATGGGGATCTTCTCTCGAGTGGGCTTCCCCCGGGAAGTCGTCAGCGACAGGGGTACGAACTTTATTTCAAAGTATATGAAATCCCTCTGGCAGCAGTGCGGAGTCACTTACCGATTCACAACCCCCTATCACCCCCAGGGGAACGGACTGGTCGAGCGGTTCAACCGCACCCTCAAGGGGATGATCATGGGGCTGGAAGAACCCCTACGCCGCCAGTGGGACGTGCTACTACCATGCCTCCTCTTCGCCTACCGAGAAGTCCCCCAGAAGTCCCTCGGCTTCAGCCCCTTCGAACTCCTGTACGGACACCCCGTTCGCGGGCCTCTCAGCCTAGTGAAGGAGGAATGGGAAATGGCCCCCCTAAAGACCCCTCCGGACGTCTACAAATACCTCCTGACCCTCCGCAATCAGACCCGGAAATTCAGGGAGATCGCTAAAGCCAATCTGGAAGCCAGTCAAGAGGACATGAAGAAGTGGTACGACCAACATGCCTCCTCCATCGAGTTTGAACCGGGTCAGCAGGTATGGGTGATGTCCCCCATCGAACCGTGTGCCTTGCAGGACAAATGGACGGGGCCCTTCAAGGTGATCGAGCGCAGGAGTCCCGTCACCTATCTCATCGACCTGGAGTCCCCCCGGAACCCCCTCCGTGTCCTCCACGCCAACAGACTCAAACCCCACTTCAGGCGCTCAGAGCTCAGCCTGCTGATGGCTACCGACAGTGGCACAGAAGGAGACTCTGAGCCCCTCCCTGACCTACTGAGGACTCGGGAAAGAGATGGTTCGGTGGACGGGGTCCGACTCTCCGAGGCCCTGACCCCAGAGCAGCGTCAAGATTGCCGGGCCCTCCTGCTGCCGTTCGCAAACCTGTTCTCCCTCGCACCCGGAGTCACCTCCTGGTGCCTGCACGACGTGGACACGGGGGACAGTCCTCCTGTCCGACACCGGGCGTACCGAGTACCGGATCGGGTACGTACATGCATCCAAGAAGAAGTCTCCAAGATGCTCGCCCTCGGGGTCATCGAGCCTTCGGACAGTCCCTGGGCCAGCCCGGTCGTCCTGGTCCCCAAGGCCGCGGCACCAGGCACTACGCCGGAGCTCCGATTCTGCATCGACTATCGGGGGCTGAACGCGGTCACCCGAACCGACGCTCACCCTATCCCCCGAGCAGATGAACTAGTCGACCGCATGGGGGCAGCCCGCTACCTAAGCATCTTTGACCTGACAGCGGGCTACTGGCAGATCGGCCTCACCCCCAGGGCCCAAGAACGTTCCGCTTTCTCCACCCCGGACGGGCACTACCATTTCAGAGTGATGCCCTTCGGCATGAAGAACGCTCCAGCCACTTTTCAAAGACTGGTGAACCAGGTATTGGCGGGCCTCGAAGAATTCAGCGCCGCCTACCTGGACGACATCGCGGTATACAGCCGCCACTGGGCAGACCACCTCCACCACCTCAGAGCGGTCCTGCAGGCCCTCCAACAGGCCGGCCTCACCATAAAGGCCAGCAAGTGCCAGATCGGCCAGGGGTCCGTGACCTACCTCGGACACCAAGTGGGGAGCGGTCTGGTGGCCCCCCTCCAACTCAAGGTAGCTGCCATCCAGTCCTGGCAACCCCCCGAAACACAAACAGAGGTCCGAGCCTTCCTGGGGCTCACCGGATACTACCGGCGGTTTGTGAGGGACTATGGCAGCATTGTGGGGCCCCTCACGGAACTCACGTCTAAGAACCACCCAAAAAGAGTCAACTGGACTCCCGACTGTCACGCAGCCTTCGAGACGCTGAAGGCCGCCATGTGCACCGCTCCGGTGCTCCAGGCCCCCGACTACAGCCGCGAGTTTATCGTGCAGACCGATGCCTCCGACCAGGGTATTGGGGCCGTCCTCTCCCAACTGAACCCCGAAGGGGTGGACCAACCAGTGGCCTTCATCAGCAGACGCCTACTGCCCCGAGAACAGCGCTGGAGCACCATTGAGCGAGAGGCCTTCGCAGTGGTATGGGCCCTCAAGAAGCTCCGGCCGTACCTCTTCGGAACCCATTTCCGGGTACAGACAGATCATCGGCCCCTGCAATGGCTCATGCAGATGCAGGGGGAGAACCCCAAACTATTGCGATGGTCCATCTCCCTGCAGGGGATGGACTTCACTGTGGAGCATCGCCCTGGCCAAGACCACGCCAACGCGGATGGCCTGTCCCGCTTTTTCCGCCTCGACGAGGAAAGTCCCCAAGAAGATGGGTGACTCTCCCCGCCTTCAGCTGGGGGGGACGCATGTTGGACAGGCCACATGAAGGGCTCGCTCCCTCCCCGCAGGACAGGGCCCGGGCCCCCGTCAGCACCATTGCCTGGCCCAGCCGCCATCTTGGACACGGCACCACGCGGCCGCGCGGCCTCAGCCCTACCCCAACCCTGGGCCTGGCCCGGCCCCGACATCCCGGCACCACCATCCACCCAGGAGG
This sequence comes from Lissotriton helveticus, assembly GCF_964261635.1. Taxonomy (NCBI): domain Eukaryota; kingdom Metazoa; phylum Chordata; class Amphibia; order Caudata; family Salamandridae; genus Lissotriton; species Lissotriton helveticus. Next base: position 934,860,666 of record NC_136061.1, on the reverse strand, counting down.
TGAACGGACCACTTGGCAGGTCAATGGGAGTAAGAAGTGTCGATGGCTCTCCCCCGCCAGGTGCCGAGCACCCCCAGCCTCCTCGGGCGCTGGCTCCACCCCCCTGCTGGGTGTCTGGACTCCCTCATCCCAGACCTCCCGACCTCCAAGAGCGAGGGTCCGGACATCAAAGGGCGCCAGACCTATAACTGAGGCCGCCCCGGGACAGGACGGCAGTTGTATCCTGGAGTCGAGAGACACCGCGACGAACTCATCCTTGACGGACTGCTGGCGCTGCCACAGCCCTGCCTTGTGAACTATTGTCCTGCCTGCTGGCGCTGCCGCGGCCCTCTGCAACCTTCATCCTCGTGGGACCTGCTGGCGCTGCCGCGGCCCTCTGCAACCCTCATCCTCGTGGGACCTGCTGGCGCTGCCGCGGCCCTCTGCAACCTTCATCTTCGTGGGACCTGCTGGCGCTGCCGCGGCCCGTTGCAACCTGCATTCTCGTGGGACCTGCTGGCGCTGCCGCGGCCCGTTGTAACCTTCATCCTCGCTGGGACCTGCTGGCGCTGCCGCGGCCCGTTGCCACCTACGACCTCTTCGGGACCTGCCGGCGCTGCCGCGGTCTGACCCGTCCGAACACCGAGCTCGAGGATTGTGAGCTATCACAGTTACACCTCCGTACCCGTGGGTACCAAGACTGTCCCGCTACCCCCTTCCCTTCCTAGAGACTAGAATTGAGAGGATCATCGTGTCCTGATCGCCTTGTATCGTACCACTCTACTACAAGAATTACCTATAAAAGGTGTTACCCTGATCTTTGTGTGGTGTCCATCTGTGGGGGGGAAGTTACCTGTCTGTGCGATCGCTAGAGACGGTCCTCACCGGAGGCCTCTCCCTTGTGCTCGGCCGACCCTCCAGGTCCCCGTCTAACACCAGAGTGCTTAGGGCGACCCGGAGGAGGGGCTAGCGGAGTGCGATCCATTGCAGAATTCTAATTATTCAAGGATGGCCCAAAGAGAGGTGTTTGCCTTCACCAATATAACCTTTTTATCAAGTTTCTAATGAACTTTCCATAGTTAATGGACTGCTGTTTTGGAATTACTTGGTGGTTCCTCCAATGTCAATCTGATCTAAACTTTTTCAAGCAGGTCATTCCGGTCACCTAGGGGTGGGAGCCACTTCCAAAAACATCAAACAATATTTTTGGTGGCCCTCTATGTACTCTCAAATTGCTGCTCGGATATCATCCTGCAGTACTTGTTTATTATCTGACAAACACTGGCTCACACATAAAACACATTTGCATACAGTACCCTTACCAGAAGAACCGTGGTCCAAGATTGCTCTGGAGTTTTCAGGTCCTTTTCACTTGCTACCACCTTGTCTTAGTTGACTATTTATCTAAATGGATGTTTTTTTTACTTTGTTCCCTCTACAAACACTTCTTCAGTAATCAAATTTTCGGACAATATTTTCACTCGTGAAGGTCCTCCAAGGGAGCTCGTTACAGATAATGGCACACATTTGGTTCCACGCAAATGAAAGATTTTGCTGCAAAACATCACATTAAACATCTCAAGGTTGCATTGTATTCCCCAACTTCAAATGGTCTGGTTGAGAGGGTTAATACATTTTTGAAGGAAGAGGTACAAACAGCAATCGCTATAGGGAGTCAAGTTGAAGTCTTCCTTAAAGAAAAGGTTTGGAACTATCACCTTACTCCACATTCCACTACAGGTGCACCTCCCTTCACTCTACTAAGAAAGAGAAATCCCAGGGCACAACTCTGTCCAGATTGGTTAAGAGATACCGTACCAAAAGATAATCATTGCTTTTGAACTATCGCTGAACTTGTCAAAGAGAGAATAAAACTGTCACAAACCAAACAAAATATCAGTATGATGTGTCCCATGCTACAAAAACTGTTGATTTTTATGTGAACGATTGGGTTTTGCTTAAACTTCCTCACATAGTTAAAAAGGGAGAATCTAAGTTTTCAAATCCAATCAAAGTACAGAAGGTAGTGAAGGTGCTGTTTTTCTATAAGGTAAAGGCTGGTTGTCTATAAGAGACCTATTTAAATTATCCCTTGAGCAAGCACGTCATATTGGTAAGTACAAGAGGAGCGAAGACAGTCAATGGTTTGATATGGGGAATGATGTTACTCCTCCGGACATGCCTCCTACAAGTAATTTGCACCCTCTACCGTCAGACGTTCTCACTAGTGATAATTTAACAGACTTGGACGTTTCTGATCTTGTTGAAGTGGTTCCTTCTGATAGCCATACATCCTCAAGTGCTGTTTATCAAGACGAACAAGTTGCAACAAGATCCATGCGCAATGTTTCCATGCCTGCTAGGTTTAAAGAATGTTATGTTGGTTAATGCATTTAATGCAAATGTCCAATGTAAACAAAAACGTATGCACTATGTTATTATGCTTGTTAGCTTCTAAGTTTTGTTTTATTCTTAAGATGTCAATTTTGTTTCTGTTATAAAAAGTAAAATGCTGTAGTGTATCACATGCTCTTGATCATGCTTGTGACGATTCTGGCATGATCACACATGGTGCTTTGTTTTAAACATGTGTTGCTCGTGAGTCTCACGGCTAGGTTCCTTCTCCATGGTTTCCGCGTCCGCACGTTGGATCATGGCTGGAGGGGGCTCCTGCATTTCATTGAATAAACTACATAAAACTTCTCTCCAAGTCTGCAGTTTCACCTTCTTACAGTGGAGTATTACGACATCATATTCCTACAGAATGCTATATGGCTCTTTCACTAGTGCTAACCTTTTGGTTTTATATTGATTTTCCTACTAAGGCTCACAGTTATTAGTTCTGTTTCTATAGCTCTAACTCTATTTACCATTCCAAAATGTCCAAACCTGGAGGGCCACTTACTAGTTCTTATTTCCTAGGAAGTCTTTTGTCTATCTCTAATAGATTGCATAAATACACGAGTTTGGTAACAGCGTCCTGTTGCTGTGCTTGGGATGCCGCACCACTGTTTGAACTTTGGATTACAGGTACTTGGTTTTTGTGGGTAGCATTATGTATTCACTTTTATTCTATTTAACCCAGTGCGAGTATTTACTTCATGCCGATATTTGCACCATCTATGTAGGAGCTTACCAAGGACTTCGAACCGCATTTGTTTACTTATTTTTGTCTTTACTTTGTTTGCACCAACTCAGACTCTGAATGCCATGTTCATGTTTGCCTCAGATGCGACATGCAGCCGGTGAGGTCTGTGAAGAAAAAAAGTTCTTTGCGAACGACAGGGAGGTTCTATTCAGTACTAACAAAGTGGTTTTGATCGATGTTCGAAGTTGCATAAATTGCTTTTGTGTAATTTTACTAAGTTTGTGATTTTTCAGAATATTGGTTATCATGCGCATGTCGCTAGAGTTTCTATTTCCTGCTTTCTCAAACAGGTGTGTAGTGCGGCCGCTTTGACAAGAAGTCATCCATTTTATCGGTTCAAATCATATCTCCCACCACAAGGGTAACATTCAATGTCTCAGTACTAGATTCAGTCAGTCTTCGTAATGGCACAGCATGCTCCACATCGGAGGCCTCTGAAGGCATGTGTTTTGGAATATGTAGTAGGAATTCCGCTGGTTGCAATTTGTTTTACTGCCATACCAACCGTTATCGTGGGGTATATGAAAAGCCCCTCCCCACTGCCGCAGTCTTGGCTCTCCCTCTGTTCATTTGATGGTGCAGAGCCCTGCTGTGCCAGTCCCTGGGGAGTACCTCTCTCAGGGGATGGAGAGGGAGAAAAGGGTTTAAAAGGGCAAGTGGTGTGCAGAAACCCCATGCATGTGGGCAGCTATTCTGGCAATAAGGACGTGCCCACCCTGGCCAATTTTAGGAGGGTCTGTAAATTAGGAAACCCGACTGTTATTCTGCATTAAGTAACAACACATTTCTGAGTTTTTTTGGCAGAAGCAACGTGTTTTAATTTGAGCGCAATGAAAGGCTGCCCTTCTTTGTAATTATGTTTCATCATTTTGCAACTTGGTAACACAATCCACAAAATACATTCCACACCATGCCATATAATTTCAATCCACATAATTTCACGCAACGCCACACACTTCCACACCACACAATTAAACATGACACATTTCCATTCCACACCACATAATTTAACAACATACCACATAATTCAACTCAACAACACAATTACAAAACACACCACATACATCCAAAACAGCCACAGAATTCCACATCATGCCACAATATTCATCAGCACACCACATAATTAAACTCCAATAACTACCACTCCACAACACAAAATACCATTCCACATAATTAAACTCCATGACACACAATTCAACTCCACAATATTTAATTACACTCAATACCACATAATTACTATCCACATAATTCCACTGCACACCATGCCACGTAATTCCACTACACAAATCCACAAATCCACTCCATACCACACAATTCCACAACGCACAATTTCACAGTTACCAAATCCAAGCCAACCCACGTAATTCCACTCAAAACCACATACAAATTCAACACTAACCCGATTTTTCAACATCGGCCACTTTTTAGCTGTTTCATTCACTAATCGGGGCCACTTTATTTTGGTGCCTTATTTTCTGTCCCAATCCGACCCAGAACGTATCACATGCCCCCCTTAATATTAATGTTAAAAATAATAACTGAGCAAATTAGCCTTAAAATCTTGACGCACAAAGTAATGTACTAAAGGAACACAACACATTTTGGATGCCATTCTCATGCAGACAAAATCTTCACATTTCTTTAGCTTGGAAATGATTGTGCAAAATCTTTTCTGTCGCATGCAGATTCGTTTTCTTCTATAAAGTCCCTTAAAATGTGGTTATTTAAACAGCTGTAATGTGTCATTATATTATAATTAGCCACAGCACCAGAACACCCCTTCACTTGGGTAATAACACGTCTTATAAATAGTATTCACTCATTCGTCTTCCTATAGTAGCTGCACGGTTACCAAGAATTTCAAAGTACATTCCCAAACTTAGTGTTCCGCATGTCATTCTCTGTCACTTGACCTTCACTTCTATGCTCATCTTCCAATCAATCAAACTGTTTCTCAAGTCATTCATTCACACCAAGATGGAAGTGGCAACACGTGGACAATCATCCCATGATGCACACTTTACCATCACACTTTCCTCGCTTCCAAAGGTTTGGAAAATTTACAGTCACCATTCCTCATCTTACCACCTCTCTTAACTCTTACCCAGTCAGCGACCATCAGCCCAACATCCTTCACACCATGTTTGAATAATATCTTGACTTGTACATTGCCTGAGCATAAGCAATATTATCTAATACAATCTACCCCAGATTATTCTTCAATGATGATGTCCTTCCGTTCATCAAAACCAATGGACTGTAACCTGTGATTACGCTGTGTGATGCTATAAGTCCACACCATCTTGTTTACATCCTTTACCCAACTCAAACTATTATTTTTTTGTCAGTTGAATCACACCAATAATTAATAATTACTCAGGTGAACCTCTCCACATTTCAATTTCTTTCTGGGTAGTAAATTGAAGTGGTTTTATGGATTACCACATATGCGTCAAAAAAGCACAGAAACTTTGAGACAGAAACCATGGCCCTTTATCACTAACAATACATTTGGTTAGAACTTTCCTCATGAACCGTCTGTCCAAAATTGTATCAATTGTTTGGGCATCTGCTTTGTGCACCACAACAATGTTGGCCAGTTAGAGAAATGATCACCATGATGTTTTTTAATTCGTTGTTTTCCTCCTAAATTGGATCCAATATGTCCATACCAATCCTCTCCCGCAGCATGCATGTGCTGCTAATGGTGCATAAAAGAGATCTCAATATCACTAGCAGCTTTTCGGCATTTTCAGTTTACACACACTTACTGACTTTCCTGACTATCCATTCCCGGCTAAATGGTTTTAAATGCAGTCTTGGGTTTTATAATTTGTAAATAGCCCTCATGACAGAACCCTCTTTCTTATCCTTCTGGGAGGAAACACTCCCCCCTATCTCAGCAATAGCTATTCCAAAAACCTGGCTCATTCCTCACTTCCAAAAGTACATATAAATTATTAGTAATGTCAGCCAACCTTAAGTGTTATGTTTCATGACATAACACCACACAACCTCTCATTCCCTTCCATGTCTTTCCTCTTTCCAATCTTCAGTGATGCAATGTTCTTCCTTGTTCCACAAACTTCCTACACAACACTCCTACACTCCTCTCAATCACTTACTGGCATTTGAATGGTCAAAAGCAGCACACGTCTCAAGAAATCAGCCACTCTGTTGTTTAGCCCAGGTACATATTGCACTTCATAGATCTAGTCCAGTGATCTCATTGACATCCTTGCAAATCTTAGAAATGCATTAGACATGCCACCAGTGGTAAGTACCTTGGGGAGGGGCTTGTGATCGCATCCCAGGAACATCAGCATACCCCACACAAACTGGAAAAAGAGTTGAGTCTCCGAACACGTTAGTGTCTCCATTTCTATCACTAAAATGTATTTTAAGTGGTATTCAATGAGCAGTATGCAAACACACTAACAATCCCTTTCCCATTGTCTTCTAGCTGTATCAGAACCACCCCCAAAGCCTTTATCACTGGCATCTATAGTCACAATCCTTCTACTCTTCAGGTCGAATCCTTGCAATGGCGGTATGCTACAGATGTCCTTTTTAAGATCGCAAAATACTTTTGAGCAATCAGTTGTTCATTCAAAATGTGTTTTGATTTTACCAGATTCCTTCTTGCATAGGTCTTCAATGCAATATGACTTCTTGTAACTATAGCATTGAACTCTGCAAGTCCTAAAAAGGATCTCACATAGTCTTTGTGTTTGGTGATGGTCCATTTCTAATAGCTTTGATCAATTTTTCCTTTGGTTTGACCCCTGTATTATGTTTTTCATGCCCAAAGGCAAGTCACACTGTTCTTCCAGAATTTGCATTTGCTGTACTCAGCTGTGAATCCTTTGCTCTTCAAACTTTCCTAGATTTCTTTTAACTTAGCATTGTGCTCTGATAAGAAAAGCGTAACACAGTGGAGAGCTGCATCACAGTGGCGGGTTGTCCAGAATCTTGTACATAATGTCCATACATTCTTCAATCGGTCCTTAATGGTGTGTAGCCAAACCTATTTATCAGAGTGCTCAGGTAGCGTAAAAGACACAGACTTGGAACAAATAAACATTGCCTAGATCCACCTGTGGAGTTTGTACATATTGCTGCAGAGTTCCGAAATAATCTGTTTTTTTGGGACTGTGTGGATGCCCTGCTTTACTTCCTGCAGATGAAGGCAATACTCGAATTTCAGAAAAGGGATCCCCCTGCAGGGAAGCATATCAGAGATTACAGGCCTGGGGTTCCCAGACATAGAAGAAGTCACAAAGTCCTACTGTCAGGGTCAAAAGACAAATCAGTGAGAGCACAGGGGCACAGTTAATGTGTCTGTAATGGATCCAGGCATGGGAAAACTCAACAAGTCATAGACGAGTGCTGGAGTCTTGTCTGTCTGTGATAAACCAAAGAGTGCTAATGCAAAGTGGAGAAGAAATGAGATAGCAATGGAGCTACATGTGAGAGACATCAGAGTGATACAGCCAGGTACTGGTACACAGACATAATATCGACTCCAAAATATCGTTTGGACATAATATCGACTCCAAAATATCGTTTGGAGAAAATATCGACAGGACAGAATATCGACAGCCAAAATATCGTTTTTAAGGTAAGTGAAGTAATATAGTTTTTAAGGTAAGTGAAGTAATATCGTTTTTATTTTTAGGGTTCAGGGTCAGTTTTGGGTTTTTGGGTAAAGGGGTATTTTTAGGGTTCAGGGTTAGTTTTGGGTTTTTGGGTAAAGGGGTATTTTTAGGGTTCAGGGTCAGTTTTGGGTTTTTGGGTAAAGGGGTATTTTTAGGGTTCAGGGTCAGTTTTCAGTTTTTGGGCAAAGGGGTATTTTTAGGGTTCAGGGTCAGTTTTCAGTTTTTGGGTAAAGGGGTATTTTTAGGGTTCAGGGTCAGTTTTCAGTTTTTGGGTAAAGGGGTATTTTTAGGGTTCAGGGTCAGTTTTCAGTTTTTGGGTAAAGGGGTATTTTTAGGGTTCAGGGTCAGTTTTCAGTTTTTGGGTATTATTTTATTATATTTTATTACTATATATATATGTTTAATAAATATGAAATAACATTTTTTTATTATAAGTTAATTTAAGTAATTTTAAGTATATTTTAGTAATTAATTATTAATATTAATTTAATTTAACACTGTTTTTAGTAAATACGATATTTTTTACAACTATATTTTTGTAAACGATATTTTTAACTCGATATTTTTGTACTTACCTGTTTGTAGATAGAAACTCGATATTTTGACTGTCGATATTTTCTCAACGATATTTTTGATGGTCGATATTTTTTCAGTCGATATTCTTTCAGTGATCCCCAGGTACTGTGGAAATAAGGAATTACGCTCTGAATCAGTCTCGAAAACATGGAACCACCTGTGGGAAATATCACACAATTCTATAGCTTTGCGTTGTCGAAAGAGTGTTGGATAAAGCAAAGAGCAATGATGGTGACGGCGGGAGAACTTGGGGTCATATTATCAAGAACTGCGATCAAATTATCGCCGCTTTAGCGGCAGGAAACTGCTGCTAAAAAGGCGATAATGGACTTGATAATATGGGGCATATTATCAAGCCTGGGCGATAAAATTATCATCGCTTTATAGGCAGGAAACTGCCGATAAAGTGGCAATAACGGGCTTTATCATATGCTCTATGGAATTCCAATCGAAGCTCATGTTAGATGTCCTTCACATCTAACATGAGCTTCGATTGGAATTCCATAGAGCATATTATCAAGCCCGTTAATGTCACTTTATCTGCAGTTTCCAGCCGCTAAAGCGGTGATAATTTTATCGCAGTTCTTGATATTATGCCCCCTGCTGAGTACTGGAGAGTACTGAAGATGGGTGGTCGAGAAATCACAGAGCGCTGGCGTCAGGTGCAGGTAAAGTCACTGAGCGGAGGTGGAGAAGTGACCGCTCTCCACCACATTACCTCCTGGAAACGAGCCCCAGCCGTCATTTTGTTGACCTTGCTGGTGGTTTACACCTGCCACCGCCATTGCCCCAGTGGCTGCCAGGGCAATCATGAGAACCAATGAGAAGAGGCTCAGCACCATGGCAGAGATGTTCAGGCTCTTTGCAGTGCAGCCGTAGCTGATGGCAGCATTCAAGTCCCCCACAAGCTTTCGATCCCGGGCCTGAGAAGGAAGAGAGGGAAAGAATTAGAGGAGAAAATCTAGGGTGCAAAGCAAATGAGAACAGTAGCAATGACCAAAAAGTAATAAAGCGAATCCTAGCATATGTGGGTCTGAATGTGCATCTAATTTCCGTCACTAGAACACGGGTGTCAGCACTTTATCACTACCGTCTTGGAGCTAGATATTTGGCACCAGCCTGCTGGATTCCGGGTCCTGGCACCCATCACGAGGGTGTAAATCCCGGCACTCAGGAGTTGGCTTTATGAAGCCTGGCAGTACAACATTTGAGCACATGAAAGGTCACATTTGCACTTGGCTATTTCTCCCTTTGGAAAAAAAACATTTTGCTGAGTACTGTCTGCAGAGGGCTTTTTTCTGTCTGAAGGATGAAGGTTAGTATTATTAAAGCTGGACCCAGTACCTCATATTTACACAGAGGATATCTCAGTAACAGTACACCTATGCATTTGGCCATAAATTCCCAAAGGCCAATTTCTATTTAATTGTTGTGGTCTTCTTCATATTCAGCACCAAATTGCCATGCTGTGACAGATATTTCTATTTTTTAAAAATCTCCCACTTCCTAAGCCCAGTCCTCATCAAGAGAGTGACAAGAGTGCGGAGAGAAGAATTTGATGGTGAAGTTTATGTGATTGATAAATCGAATAATCAATAACCAGAGGCTCATATTTCCCTCCTAGGAAGTGAGCTATGTGTCTAGTGGTTCTTAGGGAAGAGAATCAACTAACAGGAGGCAATACAGATTCACTAGGCAAGCTACCTCGCTTCCAGGTTTGTTCCACTGACGCTTCCCTACTCTAATGGAATGGTAGGGGGAACCAATATGTATAACGGAAGGGGTGAGGCAACCTTTGTAACATCTACAGCCGAGCCAAACACGAATCACTCTGAGCACCAGTTTGTGATGTGATATCCCGCTGTAATGGATGTGCAATGCATTTGTGATATTCAGTGTGGTCATCTTTACATCCTCACTGAATGTGACGCCCTGGGTGAAAGGCTGTTTGGGAACCATGTAGCTTTGTGATGTACAGAAGACTATACAGTCATCACTCGTATTTAAAATCTGTTTTACACAAGCAGATATCTCACCATGGTTGTCAGACATCCTCTTTGAGTACGCAAAACCAAGGAAGCAACCTTCAGAATGTTCCCACTTTAGGAAAAAAGCCTCCTAAGTGAAACACTTGGTGTTACCTACAATACTATCCCCCAGATTCATCATTGCAATGTTTTGCGAGTCCTTAATAGCGATTATTAAGGAATCGCTATTAAGGACTCGCAAAACGGCATTCATGTTGGAATCGCAATATTATTTGCGATTCCTACAGCTTCTTTATTTGCGATTAGCAAATTGCTAATCGCAAATAAGGAATGACTCCCCATTCATTCCTATGGGCTAAATTGCTAATCGCAAATAAGGAATGACTCCCCATTCATTCCTATGGGCCTAAAGGCCCATAGGAATGAATGGGGAGTCATTCCTTATTTGCGATTAGCAATTTGCTAATCGCAAATAAGGATGCGATTTCAAGGGTGCCAGTGATGTCCAAAGGACACCCTGTAGCACCCCTGAAATGAAAATGTAGACTGATGTTGCGCACACATGTCCAAAGGACATGTGTGTGTGTAACATACAACTTAGAAAAATGCACTAAAGTGCATTTTTATAGGTTTTCGCTATTTACCACGAAGTCAGATTTCGTGGTAAATAGCGGCCAAAAATTGCGAATTTGCAATTCCAAAATGGTTCATGAATTGCATTTAAGGAATCTCAAATAGAGATTCCTTAAATGCAATTCCTCGCAATATAGCGATTTCGCATTTTGCGATTTTTGCATTTGGGATGATGAATCCCAAATGCAAAAATTGCGCTCGCAAAGCGCCAGATTCTGAGAATCTGGCCCTTTGCGAGCCGATTTTAAAATGATGAATCTAGCTGGTATCAGCTAGATTCATCATTGTAAAATCGGCTCGCAAAGGGCCAAATCTGGCCCTTTGCCAGCCAATTTTACAATGATGAATCTAGCTGTATATTACTTAGTTGTTCAAATGGCTATGTTTTGACAAAGTCTTTAATCACTGGATTAGCAAATTATCATGTACTGACAGATTGAAAATAAATACATTTACCGTTGCAGGTAAAGTATCACAGCTTCTGGGTTAGTAAAACACAGTGAGTCCCACAGTCCCACATGGAGGGCAGGTAAAGCATCTGCTGCCTAGCAAAATAGGACTTGTTGGGTCACTGCTCCAGCAATTTGGCAACTTAGCCCCAGTCTCACGCAGCCTAGGAAACGGCCCTCTTGAAATTTCTACTTTCCTTTATTTTTTCCCAATAAATAACATTTCTTGTTTATTGTTTTCTTTGTATAATTACCTTTTTTTGAGCATGTTTTTTAAATATAGGGCATTTTTAGCTGTCACCATAAATACGCTATGATAATGAGTCCGTTTTTACTACAAGACTTTAAGCAACATGATGTTCCTATCTAAAGGTACAGATATTGGGATCTTATCTGAATTAAGGGTGCAATAAACACAACGATTTGACTAGAGAATGGATAGGTCCATAGAACGTTTTATCATTTATAACTCTGCTTAGTACCAATTTTCATTCTGACCACTGGGCTCGAATAAGCCTTTCAGCCCCCAGAATGTCAGACTGAAAATCCCTAGACCGACTAAAGACCTGGTGGAAAACACTGGTGCCAGCACTTTAGTTAGTTCCATGATTGGAGGAAGGACCTTCCTTGAAACCCAACCACATCATCCTGTCTTTTTACATTCCTCAAAGAACTTAGCTTAGGAAGTGTTTTCCATGTCTTAATCCCCCTGAAAGGTATTTGGTCTGGCGCCCCTCAGCATCTGGACTACAGGAGGATGAGTAGACATGTAAGACAGAGGAACTGATTCCCCAGGTCCTCAGCCACATGTGTAGGACATGCAGGTATTCACTCAACTGGAGTAGAGCGTTTGCTAGTGACGACAGGCTCTGGTCACAAATATGAATGAGGGTCTATAACAGGTAGACCCTCCAGGATTTTGTGATTTCAAAATAAATGGCAAAATCAGCACTTTTGTAAAAATTCTGCGATTTTTACAAAAGTGGCCACAAAATATGTAAGAGCAAACTGCATTTCACCCTCTCTGTGCTGCCACTGAGCCATTCAAGGGAGGGTGAGCAACAGGCAGCAGAGGCCTGCCTTTGACATGCACCTCGCCCCCTCTTGAGCAATTAGCCTGTAGGCCGCCTCACAACTTTGTGTGCCCCTGTGGACCCTTCAGGCCATTTGAAAGCACAAGTCTGCAGTATTTTTGTGGTGGGCTCATATTTTGCCCACTGCAAAAATACAGCAAATGTTGATGTTTTGGGCCTTAAATTTTGTTTTTTTTTGGCCAGAGAATTTGCCTCCCAAAGTCGCAGAATCCTGGGGCTCTGTCTAAGACTTTAGCACCATTACCTTGAGAATTCTGCCATCCTGTTATTGTCCATCCTCACTTGCCAGTGATGCAGAGAATCTCTGGTAAGGGGCCTATGGACCAAGGGCAGCAACGTTCTTCAATCACCTCAGCCTACTGCCTGTCAGGAATCTGATCTGCTGGGAGTATGCTGATAACTGTAGAGCATGTAGAGTGGCACTCCAGAGGAGAGCAAGGCAGGAGCCCCAAAGAGGCTCGTCTTGAGGACTCTCTCCTGAGGAGACATCTGGACTGAATCCACCTCATCTGAAGAGTCTTCCTCTCCTTCTTTGTCTTAGGGCTACTCCTTAAGAAAGGACGACACCAAAAAAATCTACCCGGAAGGAGAGGGAGTGATTTACTATCATGTGACGAGCAAGCTGACTCTATGTGCTATTCATTGTGACAGGCAGATATGAGGGCCTCATCTTATGTTTTTCTTGGGCTGAATGGTTGTCTGTTATCTGGTCTGAAACCACAATAACAATAATCACTGAGTGGGGAAAAGAATTTCAGCAGAAGAATCAAAAGACCTAAGGCACATGCTTGGACTTTGTTTATCAGTGTCTTTTGATCGATTGTTTTGTCTATTATGGGCCACCAGGCTAGACTGAGGCCCATTGCAAGTCTGTCTGCTTCAATCAAACCAAGATCCTGGTTTTGAAATGGATGAGGTATCTTTTGACTTCTGTTTACTACAGGAAACCTGTCAGTAGGTTGTGTCCATAGGGTTGGTTTCACCACATATAGTATAGAAGCGATGCAGCCTCCTATTGGTCGCCCTGCGGGTGGCCTCCTGATATGGGTCAAAAATTCACTGATCTATAAAGAAAGGGCCCTGCATCTTGGTTGTCCCGAGTTACTTGGTTTAGAACTGTCCCTAGGTAAGGGGTCTGAAAAAATTATACTTTTCAATATATACAATCGGTTCCACAGCCCACATAGACTCTCAGGGACAATAACATCATTGGCCAATTACCTTGATTCGACCATGGGAAATCACCAGCTGATTGTCACCGGTGATCTTAATACAACTTCTGAACCGGTGAATTATATGCAGGATCTCATTCTTGAGGGGGACGAGGCTAGGGGGATTGCAACACTTCAGATTCCACCCATTAAGAACATTACAATGGTGGGGCAACAAGTATTATCGTTTAGTATTGCCTGTGGTGTTAGAGCCTGTAATGGCAGAACAGACTCTGATAGAGTAGCAGGTCATACTTTTAAGAGGGGGGCATCGAAAACACGGATTGATTGTATCCTTGTTGACCTAGATCTGTGGTCACTGGTTAAAGATATGGCCATTATTTCTAGGGAAGATAGTGATCATAACACTCTGGTGCTTACAATGTCGGGACTAGTTACCCAGTGTAGGCACCTTAGGTCTGAGTCTGCACAGGTCATTACAAATAACAATAATAGGACAGTTAAATGGCCAATCATCTTAGCCAACTCAAACTCTCTCCCCCAAATATATTCTGAGGTGGAGCGGTCTCTTAAAGATCCAAGTATCCCCACAATTGGGCTAGGGGCGGTCATGAGTACTTTTCATGAATTAACTTCGAGTTTAAAACCTTTTTTTTATTAACAAAGTAACAGAGTTAAGCAGCAAATAACACCCTGGTTCAATGATGCATGTAAAATGGCTAGGAACAAGTTAATGGTGAGGGTTAAAACAAAATCCCATGCAGAAATCGTTAATGGTTGGAGGTTATATAAACTAGCCCAAAACAAAGCAAAACAGGACTGGGAGTCTGAAACTTGGAATTTGCTTTTAGAAGCTGCTAAAAACAAGAATAGTCAATATTTTTGGCACTTATTGACAAGGGGATCATCTAATCTGGTAGCACAAACAGACTTTCATATTCACTCCCATGTATGGGAAGATTACTTTGGGGCATTGTTTGCAGATCATGGGCTGCTGTCTGCTCCAGTTTTAAGTTTTGATCCTTGTGAACAGACAGTAGCTGATGTTGAAAATATCACTCTTGCGGAAACAATTATGGCCATCAAGGTTCTGCAGAGTGGTAAAGCACCGCGTCTTGACAAGCTCCCGGGAAACCTGTTTAGGGCTGAACCGTTCGTCTGGGGTCCATTGCTTCAAAGGGTTTACAATACTATCTTGAAGGGGGGGTGCAATTCTGGAGACCTGTCGTGGTGTTGAAATCATCCCTATCCACAAAAATGGCGATAAAGGGCCACCGGGGAATTACAGGCCCATCAGTCTTACTGATGTAACACAAACATTTTTTTGCAAAATCATCTTGACCAGAATCCAAAACTGGATAGAGCACAACAATGTTCTATCAAATCTACAGGTAGGATTCAGGGCTGCAACCAGTACCATGGACCACGTTTTTAGGTTTCTCCTGTTAATCTGGAAAGAAGTCATAATTAGAGGAGGTCACCTATATGTAGTGTTTGTGGACTTAAAGACCGCCTTTGATTCCATCGACCGGTCCCAACTTTGGCTAGCACTGAGCTCACTGGGTTTACCAGCATATTTGCTCAGACTTTTGGTTACGTTACATCAAGACACCTTCGTCAGGGTCAGGTGAATACTGAAGGCTCCCTGTCCAGAAGGGCATTTGTCAAGGATGCGTTCTTGCTCCTACATTGTTTATCCTCTATATAAATGGCCTAATAGGAGAACTTTTTAATTGTGGTGGCGACCCCCCAAATTTGGCTGGAAAGGTATTGCCCTGTCTGCTTTTTGCAGACGACACACTGCTTATTGCCAGAACACCCTATGGCATTCAAAATCTTTTGAACACATTTGCCCTAGTTTGCAAAGATAAGGGTCTAGAAATAAATGACCTGAAGAACAAATATATGGTCTTTAATCCATTTAAGTCTAGTAAGAGGAAACTTACTCTGGGCACTCATAGTCTGGAGCAGGTTGGTTCTTTTGACTATCTGGGTATCCGTATCAACGATAGGCTGGCATGGACACCGCAGATAGAAAAAAGTATTGCAGCCCTTCAGCATGTTGATTGTGCTATAGTTCAAAGGGCTAGAGCTTCCCCTTTTCGGCCAATATCTACTATTATTGAAATTCATAGGGATAAGGGATTAGATGCAGCCCTCTATAGGGCCGAATTGTGGGGGTTGGAAACCTGACAGAACTAACTCGTGCTGAAAACAAATTCATGAGAGCCATTATGAATCTCCCAGTGAATACACCACTCCTGCCACTTAGATTAGATCTTGGCCTGAAGCCCATTTACCATTATGCCATTTGAGGTCAATCCTGTTCTGGATCAGGGTGTGGATAAGCAAAACACAGGTGCCCCTGAGGGAGGCTTTGGTAGATCTGATTGCTCTGCATAATCTAACAGGTCGCATCAAGTGGTTTAGTAAGATCAAAGTTTGGTTTACAAAAATTGGGATATTGCAGCTCTGGGAAGACCCTGGGTCTATGACTAAATTTACAATCCCTTTAGTCAAAAAAAGGTTCTGGGAACAAAGGGTCTCAGAAAGGGTTGACCGGTTTGCACATGGCACTTTGACTGCGGGGTTTTTAAATATTAAATGAGTATTTGCGTTTGAAGAGTTTCTGGATGATATTGAACCGCCCCAGGCTGGAGCTCTGTATGTTCAGTTTAGATACGGAACCCTACATTTGAATACATTGAAGAGTTCATGGGGAAACCTGTCTGCTAACCCATTGTGTCCTTTATGCCATATTTCACCTGAAACCACTGAGCACTTTTTTTCTGCTGTTCCTTTTATGCTGAGTTTAGGAAAATTTGGCTGGCCCCTGTATGCCGTATTTGATCTTTTAATTGTCCATTGGAAGCCATGCGTATTTTTATTATAGATACCACAAGCTGGCTGGTATTCGCTGTTTCGAGTTGTTTAATGTTTGCGTGGTGGAAAATTTAAAAAATGGGCAAACTTGTCCTGTATTGTAGCACTGTTAACATAATTCCAACCAGATTGTGGTATCCTTGTTCAGACGCAGGCTCTTTTTTTTATGGAAAATGCATAAGATTGTCTTATTGTATTATATAAAGCACTTTTAATGGTTTTTATATTGCTGCACTTTTTAATGGTATATTTTGTATTGTATTTTAAGATATGAATGATTATATTTTTGATCGATCGAAATAAATAAAAATCTTTTGATTTAGTATTGCAGGATCCTTTTGATATGTTGAAAGGGAATTGCCTTCTTAAGAACCTCAGACTAACACATTCAACTAGAGTTAGGGTGTCATTTACAGTATGGGGGAAGGTGAGCTGGGACAGCGGAGGCCATTGCCTCTGCCTTCTCAGTGGAAGAATGCCTTCCCTACTAGAAGATTCCTGCCAGGCAGGCGGGGATCTCTCTGCCTTCTGTAGAGCCGCCGCTATGGCAACTGAAGTTTTGCTGACCAGGCACTATGTTTGATGCACCTGTTTTTTTATTGTTTAGGAATAAACTCTTTAGGCAAAAAGTTTCTAACAAAACAAACAAGCATTTGCAATGCAATAGGTCTCGCATTTGGCATTGTAAATGACAATGACTTTTATTTATGTTTTTGTTTTTAAAACCTAAATACAATACATTCTCATTTACAATGCCAATAGCTTAAAGTATTGCAAATGGGAGACATATGGCATTAAAAATGCTTGTTTAAATATGCGAATAGTGAATAATATTGTTCACTGTTAGTGTTCTATAAAATGGAGTATATTAGCTAGAATATGAACCGATCTGGAAGCTAAGGGAAGTAAAACCAGTGGCGCCAGCAAACTGTGTGCACCATGTATGTGGGGGGGGGGATGGAGAGAGTGGGTCGAAGCAAGAGGAAGGCCTGCACGTGGGGACGACTCTGTGATTGGTCCTCCAAGTGAGATCCTGAGCGGCGATGGTATGATGCAGTCTGCAGCTCGAGTGAACATTGAAATGTGAGTATAATACTGTATGAGCAGAGAAACACATATCCAAAGGGGGGCTTTTGATGTGGCAGACGTGAAAAACATTGTGTACTCCCTGGGCGTGGGAAGTGTGGGGGACGCAGGGGATATGTCCCCCCACCCCTAGATTTTGGATGGGGGACGAGGAACCACAATCATTTCCCCTCTCCCTTGCGAGATTAGCGGTGCCATTAGCGCAGAAAAACGCTTGTAAAGTGGCCTGCCCTGTGTGATGCTGCCCCCTGCACAGAAAGAGTCCCACCCTGTGGATACGGCTTGGTCGCTCTGAGTCAGCAGAGAAGGAAAGCAGGATGTGAATAGATATCAAATCATAAAATTCACATCCATGTTGTGAATGTCACAGGGGCGAGCGCTGCCGCCTCTGCAGTGGGATCCCTGCTGTGCACAGGATGCAGACAGCAAAGGGGTGAATCACAGTAGGGGTGGCTGAGGCTGCCTTACAGAAACACCACAGGGAGCAGCAGGTAGGCAAGCGTCCCCCACGCACAAAGCTTCCACAGCAGAGCGAGCGAAGGATGTAAAACGCTGCTGTCAGCAAGTACCATTTGCACATGTTGCGGTGGGGGCATCTCTTACTTAAGTAACCCCACCGGTTGCCGCAATGCAAGCTTCCCTCATACCACAGATGGAGTGCTTAATTTGTAATGTATTCCGGAGGTCAGCCCAAAGCTTTTCTTAAAAGACAAGCCGCTCTCTTCCAGCGCCCTACACTCCACTCCTCTCCTCTTTATGTCACTTTAGGAGCTTCTTTTTTAACCCTGCTTGTGCCCACCCCCGGCACAAATGAAGCCCTGCGACATCTGGCACAGTACACGTTCGTAGGTCTAGTAGCTCAGCTCGCCAATAGGGCGACCAGAAGCAGGGGTCCCCGGCAGACATGGCGGGGTGACCCGAGGGCTGGCGCTCCTCTCGCCTCCGTGGCAGTGACTGTGGACGAACAGTGTAAGGGGGGGGGGGGCGGTCACCCTGCTTGTCATTCTTTATCTGGCCTTTGCTGCCTGTGAGCCCCACGGGTGTGGCGGCCTGGCTTCACCCTCACTGCAAGAATAGGATCTTAGCTCGCGGGCGATGGTCACGTGTAAGCACCACTTGGCACGGAGGTGCCGACTGAGTCTTTGGTTAGGGGCGTGGGTATGCTCTTGGTGCGGAGTGGGAGTCTGTTGCGTGTGGGGGGTCACAGGGACCACGCGGGGCGTGCGGCAGCTAGACAGGACGCGGGCCGCACTCCAGCACACTATGGCTATGCTGTGGTCGGGTCTTCTTTTATCTCGACTATCCCCCTCCCCTCATATGCGGGTATGCAGTTTGTGCGATGGGTGGCTAAGAGTGCCTTCCACGCAGGATGTGGGGGTGGTCATGGTGGGGGGAGGCAACAGGGGGTGGAGGGGATTGCGGGACACAATGCTGGAGACCCCACGGGGAGCATGGGTGCCACCTGTCAGACCTTTAAAGGACGACATGTAAAAAAAAAGAAGGGGCGGGCCGCGCGGGTGACGCCAGGGGTTGCATTTTGCTCCGTATGTATGGCATGCACGCCTCTGTGACAGGAGCAGGTGCTATAACACGGTTCGTTTCTACCATCGCAAGGTGGGGTGGGGTGCTGTGTTACATCTTCCATAACATGGCCCCTGGCGCTTAAAAGCCCAAGCCCATGACACATTTTGTATCACTTTTAATGGCCGAAAAGCAGTTCATGTTATACGCTTGAGAATACCTGCTCAACTGCAGTTTCAGCATAAAAGTAACTCTTGCTTTTGATGGGCGAACTCGAACTTAGAGTAGCAACGCTGCCTAGGAAGGTCAATATTCGGGAATTTTGTAAAACTTTCCTTGCGCAGTAAAGCTTCAAGCACCCCTGGTATGCACGCATTTCAATAGCATGCCTATTAACCTTCGCCTCCCCTGAGTCACCTCACTAGACTTGTGCACTGCGATTTTTTATTGAATAGAATTTTTTTGCAGAAAGTCGGAGGAACAGAGAGACCTGAGATGAACCTGCGCAGCTGTTTTTTTTGGGCGTCGCTAATTGCGTACACAAGCCTTGTGCAAACTGTGACAGCGATGGGCTGTTCGATGAGGCGAAGGCCCTGTTATCATCAGGGCACCGTGACTCACTCCGTCTCAGCGAGGATGACATCCCTCGCCGCTCTGCCATGGATACTTCTGAAAGGGCTTAAGAAAACAAACCTTTCTCAGGGTACGGGTCTACGCTTGAATTCACCCCGTAGGAGTATCATGGCACTGACATAAAAAACGGATGCTTTTGTTACCCAACCCAACTGTGCTTATTTCATCGACCTTGGAAGGATGAAAGTCTGAGAGGCCCTGACGGGATTTCTAACAGGAGCATTAATCACTTGAGTTATCATAGCATTTTCATTGCTGCCTGAAAGCTAGACGCACAAGTTTGTAATTGTAGAGCAGATGCATTTAAATCTTAAATTATTGCTCAACGCAGCGACCCCCGAGTTAGTAGGAGCGGTTGACAGATGTTTGTGTGTATGAATGTTTGCACGTGTGTACACGTGTGTCAGTGGGTGCATGAGCAGGGTTGACTCGTGTATGTATGAATGTATGCACGTGTGTCAGTGGGTTCAAGGGCAGGGTTGACAGCTGTGTGTGAGTATATATATGTATACATGTGTCAGTGGTTTCACGGGCAGGGTTAACTGGTGTTTGTATGTTTCAATGAATGCATGTGTGTCAGTAAGTTTATGGACGGGGTTGACAGGTGCGTGTGTGTGTAAACGTGTAAGCATGTGTGTGCGTGCCGGGGCCGAGCCTGGCACCACCCACCTGCACCTCGGTCAGCCGCAGGGACGACACCAGCAGGAACCTCTCGCTGCCCACCATGTACTGCTGGCGGGAGAACTCCTGCTCCAGCCGGGAGAGCTGCTCGGGGCTGAAGATGGTACGGATCCATTTATACTTGTCGGACCTGGAGCTCAGGGCCTGGTAGCAGTCCTAGGCACGGGGTGTCCTGTGAGGAAGGGCGAGCTGGTAAGAGACAGAAAAGACCACCGCATGCAAGAGAAGAGCATGACAGGATGGGCGCGCAGGGGGGCCACGCTCGGCATCACACATCAGATCACCACAAAAGATTAGCATGTACAGGCGGCCGGAGTAGAGAATGAAAGCCATATTTAACAAGTCAGGCGGCACACTATGCTAACTGCAGCCAGCCTGTTTATCAGTGCCGGCCCGTGCGCCTCGTGAACAGCGCCGCGCGCCCCTCTGCAGACTCCCCCTGCATTCCAAGGGAACTGCTCACGAGGCGCGCGACGCGATCCGATTCTTTCTGCCATGCAGAAAGCAGCAGAAGTTCACGCGCGCAACGTTATCCTATGGGACAACGCTGCGCGCGGCCAGGTCTTGTCTCCCTTCGTCGGTCTCAGACTGCTGAGACAACGACTATAGTTCTCGCTTGCGAGAACGCGCTTTCAGCGCGTTCGTCGTAGGCGAGCCCTAAAAAGCAATAACCCACGCACAGGGGAAGGTTTCGCTGTTTGCATGATTGAAGATTCTCTGTCTTGCATGATGGTCCACTAAATGAAAATCTAGTGACAGTTGCTCACCATAAATAAGATTTGACAGGTGTCACTGTGACCTCATGTCTCTGAGGTGGACAGGCCATCAGTACAGAGGTTTCTGACAGCAGAGCCAACAGAAACCAGCACTTCCCTCAACTTTAAATAAAGTGGGTGAACCAGAAGTTTTGTGGGGTGGGACCGATTTATGGTGGTCCTCCTACACCACAAAACTTTAAAGGACCCCCTCAGACCAGGAAGACACTAACCAGTAATAAATAATGGTTGCGTGTGAATATGCAACAGCCAGACAAATTTGACCACAAGACTACCTTGAAGCTTTCCTCGGCGTTAGGGCCTACTGGGGAAGCCAGCTGCGCGCACTTTTATTACCCTCTAAATTTGCCTGCGACTTGTTCTTATTGTAAACATAAGCTGAATGCCACACAGTACCAGGATAAAAAGTTGGATATCAATATGCTGCTTTTAAATTGTAGGTCTCTACCTAAACATAGTCTAGAAATTGCACTCCTGCTGGATGGATATATGCCGGAATCCTGGTTGACGCCAGATTCTGAACCCGATGTAGTACAAGCATTACTGCCGGGTTATCAGATTATGTAGAAAGATTGCGCCCTTGGGAAAGGAGGGGGCGTGGCAATCATTTTTAAAGAACAGTACTTATGCCGATGTACCTTTGATTCTATCCCAGATTGTGAAAGCATGTTTTTTGTATTGATTTTTCTCCAAACAACTGTTTCTCGGGCACTCTTATATATCGCCCCCCAGGCCCTCTAAAGCAGTTTCATAAGGCCTTACCAGCTATTGTCGCCGATTTGGTCACCACTCCCGCCAACTTCACGTTGCTGGGCGATCTCAACATGCATTTCGACACTGCCTCTGACCACACTGCCGTGGAGCTGGCTGGCAGTCTAGCTGCATTACAACTGGAACAACTGGTTGTATCCTCTACCCACATTAAGGGTCATCTTTTGGACCCTGTTTTAGCAACTGCACTGAGCTTAAGGTAGGCTCGACTATCGGCCTCCCATGGACTGACCATTTGTTGATCCCTCTTACTTGGTCCATATACAAATCATCCTCTTTAATTCCCACTCTATGGAAATCGAGGAACTGTTCCAGACTCCCAGTGGAACAGTGGACCGATAATCTTATGGCCTTTACACCTCCATTTAATGAGGAACCTCTTCTAGCCAACAAGGAGTACAATGAATGGATTCTGAACTCTCTTGATGCCACTCTTCCCCTGTGTATAACCACACCAAAACGGTTGCGGAAAACCGCTCCATGGTATTCAGTGGAGCTCAGAAAAACGACAATGCAAAAAACTAGAAAGAAGGTGGCGCCTGGAATATGCTGCCCCAGATAAAATTTTATACAGAGAGGCGGTAAGAGCATATAAACATGAGATAAAAAGTGCGCAATCTGTTTATTTCACAGGAAAAATCACGTTGGCCAAATCAAAACTGAAATAAATCTATCGAATAGTAAAGAGTCTTACCAAGCTTTCTCCTTTTTCTGTCCCCAACTGCAATACAGTGGTTCACTGCAATGATTTAGCAGATTTCTTTTATCAAAAAGTACATAAAATTTATGTATCATTCACAGATGCCGATCCAGGTTTCTCTGCCCAAGAACGGCTATTGCCGTTAGAAGCTCTCCATCGGCCCTTATTCACCTTGGATCAGTTTCTTCTATTGGATAAGGAGACCCTTGAATCATTGATGTGTCAATTAAACTCAGGCTCCACATGTGACCCAGCTCCCCCGGACATACTGGTTTCAGCCATCCATGTTGTTCTTCCCATCATTATGAGCCTACTCAATGCCTCCCTGTCTTCTGGTATAGTTCTGTCCATCTGGAAATAAGCCATAGTGTGTGCACTTTTAAAGAAGCCAAACTTAGATCCCAGCAATTTTAACAACTATCGCCCTATCTCTCTGTTACCCTGGGTGAGCAAAATCCTCGAAAAACATATTAATATACATCTAACGAACTTTCTTGAGAGTAACCAACTGCTTGATGCCACCCAGACGGGCTTCCACCCTAGACATGGGACGGAGACCGCTCTACTGGCAGTCACCGAGGAAACCAGAGGGATTCTGGATCGAGGGGGATCAGTGGCAGTGGTCCTCCTCGATCTGAGCGCAGCGTTCGACACGATTAATCATAATATGCTACTGTGTCGTCTCCTCAGCTTGGGAATTTCAGGGATGGCAATAACTTGGCTCAGATCTTTTCTTTTTTTTTTTTAAAACCTTTATTGTACAGAAAGTGCTCACAAATACGGGCCTACAACCCGGCGGGCTGGCCACCACATATCAGAAGCATAATTAGCAGTACAAAAGTACCCACAGGATATGACATCACGAACACAGGAGACATAGGCCGAAAGCCATAGAGCAACCAGCATGGACAGGATACGGGAAGGTTGATTTTCTATAATGGGAACAGTAAGTACAGGATCATGACGGGCAGTGAGTCAAGCAAAAAAGGGGGGGGGGCCGTGGTGAGCCGCGAACAGGCGAACATAGAAGGTACAGGATAAATTCGACACGGACTAAACATATTGGTGAAAACAATTCCAACGGAAGCACCACTGTGAGAGGCAATTGCGCTCGCCGTCCAGCGCCCACCCACCACAGCTACAACCTGACTTAACAAACAGACGGAAAAAGAGCCCATCGTATAAATCAATACGTTACACAACCCAATAAAAGGAAAGAAATCCCCCACGAAAGAGGGAGGGGAGAAAAAAGAAAAAGGAAGGGACTCCTTCTCAAACACGTGCCCCCTGGCGAACGAAGCAGGGAAACCTCAACCGGCACACAGCAACCATTAGAAATCAGTGACAGGAACACGTAGTGAGCCGTAATCACAATGAGACCGGAAGGACGGTACATCCGAAACACCCCAGGGGAACACACGACAAGACGAAGTCCCGAAAAAGAGAATACTTAAGAGCCATAGAACAAAAAAAAGGGGGGGGGAAAAAAGGGGGGAAAAAGACCCCCCAAAGTGACAGACACCCCCACCCACCCCGCAAGCCCACCCTGCACCCCTGCAGAAGGCTATGGCCTACCCCCCAGCAGCGTGCCTGTCGCCCTAATTAGAACCCGAAATATAGAAGAGCAAAGGCGAGACGGAAACATAAGACAAAAAGGAGGGGGGGGAAGGGAAAAAGGGGGAAAGAAAACGCACGGGAGAGGGCCACAGAACAGGATCAACAGCGCCCACCCACCCGCCTGAAAAAGGACAGAGCCCTCGGTAAGTCAAAGAAATATAAGGATACACACCAGGAGCATCACAAATTCACACATA
This sequence comes from Lissotriton helveticus, assembly GCF_964261635.1. Classification (NCBI taxonomy): domain Eukaryota; kingdom Metazoa; phylum Chordata; class Amphibia; order Caudata; family Salamandridae; genus Lissotriton; species Lissotriton helveticus. Next base: position 934,836,104 of record NC_136061.1, on the reverse strand, counting down.
GTCATACCGTTACATGCCGATCATCCAACCATTACAAGACTACCGTACAAAGAGGCAAGTTCGTCTCATCCCTGTCCGTGTTTGTCCAAAGTTGTAGTCGTCTGATTCACTAAGAACCAGACCGCGAGGAACAGAAGGCAAAGAACAGGGAGAGAAAACGGCAGTCCAGTCAAGATACGTGGAGTAGAACCCGGATGATCCGGAAAAGTCAGAGAACATCGTAAGCAGTGCAGGCACAGTTTCAGGGACAGTTCGAAGAAAGCCGACCCAGCGGGCCCGGCACAGGAGCCAGGGTCGGTCACTCGAGGCGAAGAGATGCAGAAAGAATCATCGAGTCCAGTCCGGACGGGACCCAGCCCCCGGACCAGTGGAGCAGGAGATGGAACAGGACGATGAAGGGCCGCGGAACTCCGCACACCCACTGAAGCAACAGTCGCCGGGCCCATGCTTCCCAGGATAGTTCCAGCCGCACCCAGCGACGGCGAAGCCGCACCCAGGTTAGGGGGCCCGAACGGCCCGAAGAGAGGATCCACCTCCAGGGCGACAGCGGGTGCGGCCACAGAAGCTCGCCAGGAGTGTAGGGCGGCAAGGATGCCCGCAAGTGTAGGAAAACCTTTACAGTATCCGGCACCCGGGCCATGCGGCGGGCCTCCAGCGCTCGTCCAGGCCCGGCTGAGACACTCCGGGTCGGCCGCCATCTTGGAAGCCCGGCGGGGCCGCGGCGTCCGTCAACCCCCGTCCGGGCAGCAGCGAGGCAAATGAAGACCGGCCGACCGGCAGCAGGGCACCTCCAGAGTGGGAAGGGGGGCCACCAGAAGAAGGGGGATCGCCGGCTCCCCCGTGCCGCCGGCCCCGTTCTCTGAGTCCGGGCGGAGGGGATCAAAATGGCCGGACCGGAGAACAAAGGGGGAGCAAGCCGAATGTACGGTCAGCCCCGTCAACGGAAGGCAGCGCCTCCACCCAAGGCCACCTGTCCGCCGGAGTCGGCCAGCAAGTCACAGCCAGCCTAGACGTACAACGGCCTCTACGACCGCGTCCACTGCGCCATCAAGGGCCGATCATCGCGCTCCGCCCCGTCCGGGCGCCGCCAAGAAGATCCAGGCCAGCCCACTCTGGAGACCCCGAAGCGAGCGGGAGCGCCGTTCAGGATCCACGGCACCCAGGACAACCAGAGCCAAAGGTGAGTGCCTGCAGGGTGTCTGAACGCTACCGCATAGCAAAGAGGACTTCCCGGGGCAGGATAACAGCAGGATATACGATAAAAACAGGCAGGCGAACGGAGCCGAGCTAAAACGCGGCCATCTCGGACGCGAGCTTGGCTCCTCCCCGTCAGATCTTTTCTAAGCAACAGGACCTTTCAGGTCTTTGAGGGAGACATTGTTTCCTCCAGTAAACCTCTGAACTGCGGGGTACCGCAGGGCTCATCATTGAGCCCTACGTTATTCAACGTTTATATGAGACCACTAGGTGAGGTCGTCCGTCCATATGGTATTAAGATCATTACATATGCGGACGACACGCAGCTAGTGGTCTCCCTTGCGCAGGAAAATGGCCAGTTAGCACGGAGCGGTCTGATGAATTGTCTGGAGAAAGTTAAAAGTTGGATGACGACATCCTGCCTTAAGCTCAATGGAGATAAAACTGAGCTGATGCTCCTTGGTCCTCCTGCCCTGCTCACTATTGACTCCCTTTGGCCCTCCAGCTTGGGCACGCCACCTACACCTAAGGATAATATAAAAAGCCTGGGTGTATGGTTGAATAAATCTTTGACTTTTAACACCCAGCAACCAAGCTATCGGCAATTTGCTTTGGTCTTCTTAGGCTTCTGAAAAAAGTTCTCCCACTTCTTCCTGTGGAAGCTAAACAGATAGCCTGATTCAGTCCCGATTGGACTTTAGTAATGCCCTGTACCTAGGTGCACCCGATTATACACTGCAGAAATTGCAGATCATTCAGAACTGCGCTGCACGGACGTTGCTTCAATTACCCCGCAGGATGTCAGCAAAACCTGGGCTTAGGAGCCTACATTGGCTCCCGGTGAGGGAAAGAATCACTTTTAAAGCAATGTGCATCTCCCACCAAGGCTATTGGCAGACGGGCCTGGCGATTAGCCATGCGTTGATTACGCCATATCATCCTAGTAAACAACTTCGCTCAAGTCACGCCTTTTTGACCACAGTTTCCCGAGTCAGGAGAACCAGAGCAGGTGGTAGGTCGTTTTCTTACAATGCAGCTAAGCTGTGGAACTCGCTTCCACTTCAACTTAGGTCCAACCCCAATCTGCTTTCTTTCTGTAAGCAACTTAAGACTTTTCTTTTTAATATACATAACTGACTCTCTGTGATGACTGTGCTTGGCAGGTAGCATCATTTCATTTATTTTCTGTAGCGCTTGGACGCCCCAGGGCAGCAACCACGCTTTACAAATTCCCTTTTCATTTCATTCATTTCATTAGGCATATATAGCTCAGGGTTTTTCCTGATGTACAAGTGACACATGCCAAGTGGCTCAATGTCTGCTGGCCAATGAGAATGTTTTCAATGTCTAGAAAGAACAAATCTCCAGGGTCTGTGCAAATAAGGGGCCGCTCGCCTGAAACTACAAGGTCCTTCTACTAAAATCTGGTGGAATGTCAGATCCAAATGTGGAATTCCACAATTAAAGCTGCTTCATAATGACCTTCCCTAGGGGGAGTCTGATAGTGCGCAGTTACTCCAGGATTGCACAAGCACCAAACACAAAGGTGTTTTATCAAACTACAGGTATTCCAGGGAACATGACATCATTTTCTCCAGGGTGTTATATCTAAAAGATGACAAGAGGATCTGAGAAACCTGAAGAGTCATGTGGAAACAAAAAAAAACGATGTGACCTAAAACCAGATGCAAAATTAATGTGTAAGGAAAACACTCAGAGAGAGAAGCCAGGCTCCACATTCAGTTTCCAGTACAGCAGAATACACCAAACCCTACAGGAAAAGGTTGTGAGTTCCTAAATCAACCATAATCTGTAATTCTATGAAGGATAAAATAGCAGAAGAAAATAACCATACCCAAAATATATGTACAAATTACAAAGAGGTAGGCCTACCCTAGGATATGCAGGTTTAGCACAGGACAGGAACTTGGGTTTGGAGACAACAGATAGGCAGCAGTAACTATAAAATAGTCCTGGTTTCCAGACTATAGATCCCAGTTCGAGTTTGGAGGAGCTACTGAGCAGCAGCCATACACTGGGTGTTTTTTCATACCCCATCTAACTTGTGGTTCCACCACCCCATTTAGAGGGGGGGAACTCCAGGGTTTATGCTGGCGTTGTCCCAACTGACTCCAGCAGCGCAAACCCTTCACCTGGAGACCTGTCCACCCCTGGCCTGCCAGGTCATAATGCTGGTTGTCCCTCCTTAGTTATGACCAGCGACTGGCACTAGATTTATCTACTCTGGACCACCATGCAGGCATGACTTTCCAGGACAGAGAAATGAGTTCATGGACCTGATGCCCAGGGAAAAAACTCCCTGTACGTCAGGTCATTCATTATTTAATTTTCAAAAACGAATTCCCTCTTTGGCAGTCTCTTTTCGAAAAACAGAGAGAATTGCAGAGTGGGGGGCTAAACAACATGGTGCACACTCTGCATTTCCCTCAGCCAGACAGATGGGGATCTCTAAACAGGAGCAGTTGGCCCTCAGCCAGGGGAGCCGTGGCCCTATCTTCTACTGACCTGGCAGGCTGGTGGGCCACCCAACAAGGGCCAATTGAGGGTCTGCGTCTAAGTACTTTTGATTAACCCCAATGCAGCCAGGCTATACACTTTTGAAAATACCCCACAGACAAACCCCCAGGGAGTGGCCAGGAGCCTGAGGACTTCCTGCCACTCGCCTGGGTAAGCAACAGGTTTCAGCTATTTTAGACATGACAAAGATCTTTAACGCTCTGTTCCAGGCCATTAACTATACAATGTAAAGGTTGACAATGGGGATTTTGCTGGTTATGCAATACTGGATTTATCTGTGCTGCCATGACGCTCCTTTGCAGGCGAGATACAATACACTGTGTGCAGCTACTGTGACTCAGAAGAACAAAGAATGGCTCACAGATCTAATCGATGTTAAGTGCTGAGGTACACAAATTAGAACATCTTGTGTACAATGAGGCGCCGCACGACCAAGCTGTCCTGACCTCCAAGTCTATGTAGGGGAGCTGGGGACACACTGGGGCACTCGGTAAGTGGGCCTTGGGGACACCCTATTAATTAAACACACGTGCACACAGTTAGATGGATAGTTGGACCGGAAGTCTCGAGCGACGACCGTCCGTTTATTTAAAGCCTTCTGGCCACGCCTGGCCAGAAGGTGATACATTGTTTGGGGGTGTTTCCGGGTCTCAGCCGAGACCCGTGAAACACTAGAACGCTACATCCCTTACCAAGTTCGTTTTCAACGTAATTTTCTTTTCTCGAGCATGGCAGAGTCAACACGCAAAGTCCGCCAGCATCCGTTTCGGTCTGGGGTTTGGTCTTAAGTGATGGTAGCTTCCCCCGCGGGTGACTTTAGGACTAGGTTCTCTTGTATCCGGGGATGATGGACTGATGGTATTATCCTCCCCTTCATGAGACCCCTGGCCGTTGGCTGATTGGTTGTTCAACTCAGCAGCAGGTTCTTCACTTTCTACGTGGCTGTCTCTAGAGGGAATTCGTTTAAACCATGACACATTCCTGGTGATTTCTTCACCATTTTTCTGTGCGGTCACTGCTGTGCCTTTAGTAGCTTTGACTGTCCATGGCTCCACTTCATATGGAGTCCTAAACTTTCCTCCTGGGCGACACATTCTTACCAACACTTCATCACCTGGGGCCAATGTTCTCTCCTGCGCCCTCCTCTTGTTGCTTGCTTTCTCATTCGTAATCCTCCTTCTTTGGTGAGTCAACTCTGGCGAGTATGGGGCTTGCTTCCAGTTCTCCGCTGTTGGCAGCAAATCATGTCTGTGCCGTACAAACATTAGCGCCCACGGGGATCTCTGGGTGGTACCATGTGGGGTGCTTCGGTATTCTCTCAAGAACAGCTGCAAGGCCGCTTCGGGATCAGTTCCCTCTACCAGTGCAATTCTCAGAGTCTTATTTACAGTTCTCATAAATCGCTCTGCCTCCCCGTTGGCTTGAGGCCATTGGGGTGTGATTCTGCGGTGTGTTATCCCTAGACCTTGCAGAAATTCTCTGAACTCATGTCCTTGAAATGGGGGTCCATTATCTGTTTTCAATACCTGTGGGATACCAAACATCGCAAATACCTTACTCAGTATTGGTTGTATGTTCATGAAACTTGTGGATTGAGCAACCTCTACCACTGGGTATTTAGTGTAGCTGTCTACTAATACCACCGTCACTCTCCCATCCGAGAAACTCCCAAAGTCTAGACTGACCCAGGTCCAGGGTGCTGGGGCGGTTCCTCCGTTATGATGGGTGCTGGCACTTCTTGAAGACTGGTTAGTTGACAAGCTCGACAGTTCTTTACCAGTTCATCCACTTTTTCTTCCATGTAAGGAAACCACACTTTCTCGCGCATTCTCGCCTTCATCCGTTTCGTCCCTTGATGTCCTTCATGAGCTAATCTTGTCGCTCTATCTTGCAGAGTGCGGGGGATTACTACTCTCATTCCTCTCAGTATTAGACCATTACTCGCTCTACTTAGTTCATTGTGTATTCTCCAGAATTGGGACAGCCGATTCCTATCTGTTTCGTCCCAGTTACTCACGTTCCTCAGGAAGTTTTCCCACGACCCAGTGTCCATGGCAGTCTGGACTCTCATGATGACGGCATCTTCGCTATACTGAGCCACAATTTCTTCACGTGTTAGGGCTTGGGGGCACGATAGCTGGGCTACCATGTCTACATAGTCTTCAGTCTTTGTTTCCTGATCCAGCTTCTCACCATTGTCTGTCTGGGGATGTCTTGACAAGAAGTCTGCCGGGTTCTTGGCCCCTGGCCGGTAAATCAAGTCCATTTGATAGTGTTGAACCTGAATTGCCCATCTCTCGATCCTTGGCAGAGGATGTGGGGCCGTACCTTTGAACAGCGGTACCAGAGGCTGATGATCAGTGACCATTCTGAATGGCTGTCCCGTAATGTATAAGTGAAAGTGATTACACGCCCACTTCACAGCTAACGCTTCTCTCTCGATTTGTGAGTACCTGGCCTCTGTAGCTGTGAGGGCTTTGCTTGCAAACGCCAATGGCACCCATATTCCAGGTTCTGCTTCTTGTGTCAATAACGCCCCTAGTCCTACTGGACTGGCATCTACCAGTATTTCCGTTTGACGTGCTGTATCAAAGTATGCCATCGTCGTGCTGTCCTGCAGCGCTGCTTTTATCTTGTTGAACGCGTCTTCTTCCGTCCGTGACCACTTCCACGGGTTCTCCTTTTTCGTCAAGTTCCTTAGTGGTTCAGCTATGGTGGCAAGTTGCGGTATGAACCTGGCGCAGTATTGCGCCATCCCCATGAAGCTTCTCACTTCCGACGCTGTTGTCGGTGCTGGAGCATTTTTGATGGCAGTCGACTTCCGGGGATCAACTCTCACTCCTTCCGTTCCGAACACGTACCCAAAGAATTCTATTGACTGTTTGAAAAACGGGCATTTTTCTTTACGCAGCGTGACGCCAAACTCCGCCAGTCTTCTCAGTGTCGCCTTCAATCTTCGATGATGTTCCTCGCTGGTCTTGGCGTGGATGAGTATGTCATCGCTGACATTTAATACTCCACTAAGTCCCGATAGAATTTCTCTGATAGTGTTCTGAAAGATTTCAGCGGCTGACGTGATTCCAAAATTGAGCCTCTTATACCTCCTCAGGCCCAGATGTGTGGAAAACGTTGTGATGTATCGGCTTTCTTCTGCCAGCTTCAACTGATGATATCCCGCATTTAGATCTAATTTGGAGAACCATTGCGCTCCATTCAAGTCGGTCAATATGTCGTCTACTGTAGGGGTAAGATGTCTCTCTCTTTTGATTGCTTTGTTCGGCATCCTCATGTCTATGCATATCCGAATTTGCCCTGGTTGTCTTGGTTTCTCGGCGATCACCATCGGTGACACCCACGGTGTTGGTCCCGACACCTTTTCTATTACCCCTTGTTCCTCTAGCTTGGCTAGCTCTTTCTCCACTGCCGTCCGAAGATGAAACGGTATTCTTCTGTGCCTTAATGCAATTGGTTGAATCGCCTTGTCTATATGCAGTCTGACTGGAGGCCTCTTGATGGTTCCCAATCCTTGGAATAGTGACGGGAATAATTGGAGGATCTCTTCCGTATGTAGTTCCTTGACTGCGTTTGCGAAGACAATCAACTTGAGGTCTTCTGCCGTGTGACTGCCGACTAACAAGTCTGCTTCTTTGTCAATCACATGGAATGTCGTAGTTAGTTCCTGATCCTCTGCTTTGACCTGCACTGTCATCTTCCCTTTCACTGGTAGTGGTGTCGTGCTTCCATAGGTGAGGATTTGTGCTTTCGACGGTACTAGCCGGGGTTTTGGTCTCAACGCATTGTAATGTTGGATACCCATTACGTTTATCGTGGCTCCGGTGTCTATGACTCCCGTCACAGCCGACCCATCAATCTGGATCTGGCACTTTGGTTGGGGCCGACGACGCCGTTTGAGCTCATTCACAAATGAGACATAGTAACATTCCTCCTCATCCTCTGTTGATGAATCATCCAGACGGTTCGGGTGACGAGCTGGTGTTCTGTTCCCTCTTATCGAGCGGTCGTCTCTCGTGTCCTCTAACGCTAGCTGCCGAACCGCCTTAGTTATTGATTTCCTTCCTTCCGGTCTTCGTCCTCGAGACGATCCTCTTGCCCCTCCTCTGCACACACTGGCAAAGTGGTTACTTCATCCACATTTGTCACACGTTTTCCCACGTGCTGGGCAGCTGTCTCGATTGTGCTCTTCATATCCACAGGAACCACATTGTGCTCGCCTCTGTGTCCTGGTCGGCCATCTTCCTCTGCCCCCTCGGTTAGAACTCCGCACTGCATCGACCCTTTCCGTCTTGACTGTTACATCCGAGCTTGCTGACGGATTGATGGCTGACTCCATCGCTGCGGCTCGCACGTCAGATAGCTCGTGTGACCGGGCTAGCAGTAATATTTCGTCCAACGTTATGCGTGGCTGCCTTAAAATCAATGTCCTTAAGTGTTTGTTTTTGCACCCCTGTATAAGCTGCGCCGTCACTTCTTTATCTTGATCGTCATCCGGACATGTGCTTACGAGCTCTCTCAGCCGGGCATAGAACGCATCCATAGTTTCCCCTTCCCTTTGCCTCGACTGTCTGAATTTGAACCTTTCAAAATGGGGGTTCAACTGCGGATCAAAGTGCGCATTCAGTGCTTGGACGGCACCATCAGAGTCTGTAGCTGCTCCCGTATTAGGTAGATGTAAAAATAGCTTGTACAGTTCATCGCCGCCAAAATGCAATAACAGGGTTCTTTTAACCTCATTGTCTTTCTCCCTCGTCGCTGTGAAGTAATTGTTTAGACGACTTAGCCACACTCCCCAGCGCGTTGCTGCTGTGCCGGGATCTATTAATGCACTGAATGGAGGAATGGGGTTGATTTGGGCATGGGGTGATTGCTGGACCACAGCCCCCCCTGCCTGCTGGCCTACTGGTCCCACTCTCTGTGCTGGGGCTACTGCTTGTAGCGCTCCTCCCGCATTGGCCGTATCGGGTTGGTCAGACATACTTGTGCTCTGCTAGACCTGCGCAGTATCCTCTCTTGATATAGGCAAACCCGTGGTGTTCAGCGAGGATTTGGAAGCCTTGCAATTCCCTTTTCGGGCCACGTCTCTTTCGCTGAACCAGCACCTCCTGCCGAGTTCCTGATCCCGTAGGCTCACTATCTGTTATGCCCCACCACAGTTCAAATTGGCAAATGTGTCTTCCTCTTCACATCCACTCCATGCCAGCCCCTAGATCTCTGCTGCCATTTCACTGTCGAAGAACTTTTCCCCTTTCGTAATGTATTTACTTTTTTTTTTTAAATTGCACTAGCCAATGCTTGTTTAATTTTTTTGTTTTTCTTCGTTTCACACTTCCACGTCGACGATGACACAGGCTCGGCGCCTCCCGCCTTCACTCAGAGCCGTTCACTCACTGCGGGGCTCCACGCCGTCTCCACGGCGATCACCGCGCCGCCTCCTGTCTCAGCCCGGGCCTCCTCGCGTGCTCCTGCCCAGAGCTAGGCCTCAGCAGCACTGCGCATGCGCACACCTCCCGCAGCGGCAGCCGGGATCACTCCGCTCTCTCCCGTGTCCACACCGTGCACTCCGGTCCTCACGCAGCTCAGCTCACGCTGCTTACCGGACCTTCGCCGCCAGACACCGCTCCACTGAAGGGACCACAGCGGATACCACGCGGCGACAGGACCACACCGGGTCCGCTCGGGATGTCCCCGCTCCGCCGTCAGGGTTCGGCCCACCACGCTGCCCGCACCACCCTCGTCGCCAGTGTAGGGGAGCTGGGGACACACTGGGGCACTCGGTAAGTGGGCCTTGGGAACACCCTATTAATTAAACACACGTGCACACAGTTAGATGGATAGTTGGACCGGAAGTCTCGAGCGACGACCGTCCGTTTATTTAAAGCCTTCTGGCCACGCCTGGCCAGAAGGTGATACATTGTTTGGGGGTGTTTCCTGGTCTCAGCCGAGACCCGTGAAACACTAGAACGCTACAGTCTACAATGTACGCAGATGTTAGTTATGTTTCTGTATTGTAAACAATACCCATGATGCTGATCTCCACCATTTTTGTCAGGAATTGCTAAAATGGCTAGCCAAAATATGATACGTGTACTGAGCGTGTGGACTCAACTAGTGTCATTGCCTTTGTCTAATGAAAAGTAAAACAAGCATTTGCAATGCAATAGGTCTTGCATTTTCGAAACTTTGACCTTTTGACTTTGTAAACGGCAGTGCCTTTTATTTATGTTCACTTTGTACTTATAGTCGTTGTTTGCAGGTTTTCAAAACACATTAATAAAAGGCATTGCCATTTACAAAGCCAATAGCTCAAAATCTCCTAAATGCGAGACCTGTTGCATTGCAAATGCTTGTTAAGTCTACAATATGTCTTGTGCTGGAAGCAGGAATGGCGTGGAGGGTGCGGTGGGCAGCGGGCTGGGGAGCAGGAAGGGCAGACTGCCCTGAACACTGGGCTCTGCTTTCAGGACATGACAGGAGAAGAACACAATGTTTTTTTCTCGGAGATTAGGGGAGGGGCAAATGGAGCAAAAAGGCTGGGGAGATATTACCTGTAGAACAGAGGAACAAGCATTGGCAAAGTCAGCAGGTCAACTAAACGTTTAGGTGTGGCACCCGTCTTGTTGTTAATGCTGAAAGTTTAGCACAGCGCCGGGGGTAGGGGGGCATGTGACAGCGATGAGGAGCAGTCAGCAGAGTGGAAAAGCAGGCGCTGTGCTGCAACCTAAAGCGCAACGCCCATGCTGTTAATATAAAGCGGATAATCAGCTATGTTTAAATAAAAGTTGGGTGGCTGCCATTGTTTACTTAGGGGCATATTACCAAGCAATAACGATAATTATCGCTATTGCTTGGTTAGAGACAAAATTTTACCGCTGAGCTGCGGCGATTTTTATCGCAGATAAACCTTGGTTTTACCAAGGTTTATCGCAAATGCGATCAAAAACGGCCGCAATGCATGAATATCGCTGAAAAGTCAGCGATATTCATGCATTACCGAGCTAATGCTCTTAGCCATGTTATCCACCTTCCATTGGATAACATGGCTAAGAACTGCTCAGGGCAGGTGTTAGCTTTTGGAGATATTCGCGCTTAGCGCGAATATCTCCAAAAGTTGGTAATAGGAGATAGCGATGTTAGCGACTGTTTCCAGTCGCTAACATCTTGGCACGCCCACTTTGCATGTCATTAGTGATAAATATCACTGACATGCAAAGTGGGGCCCAAGATGGTCGTTATCTCCTACTAGCTGTCGCTAACTGGTGTTAGCGATAGTTAGGTAATAGGGAGATATTTTTATCTCCGCTTTCTTGGCTTTTAAATATGCCCCTTAGTTTCTTGGTCACCCATGATTACATGTGGCATTGCGAACTTTAAAAAAAGTATAGCTAATAGTAATTAACAACAATACAAGTATAAAAGTATTAGGCGTGGCGCCCATGTTATTGTTAATGATGAAAGATTTGCAGGGGCGCCCCGGGGGCGAGACGGCAATGAGGAGCAAGTTCGTTGCGCTGGCAAAAAAAAAACCGAAGGGGCGCGGCAGTAGAAGAAAAGGTGCAAGTTGGCTGCTGTTGGTAATAAAAAATTTAACGTGGCACCGTGCTGAAACCGTAGCGCGGCGTCTGGAGGCAAAGCAGGCACCCTTGCAGGAAAGCATGTCGTGCCTGCAATTGGGGAAAATCATTAACGGAAATAGTGCTCACAGAGTGTAGATAAAACAGACGGTGTAACAACACAAGTAAAAGGTGAGCCCTCATGGAGGTTACAAATGTAGACAAGGTGGTACTAAGGAGGGTCTACTAAGCCGATTCATGAATCAAAAGCAACCTTTTAGAAAGGACAGCAACAAGAGCCAATTGAAAAGATCTGCAGAAATGGGGGAGCTTCTAGTCCATACCTGAATACAGCATGCCTCGCAGAGCAGTGCATACGCTGCCCAGGATAACCCACACCAATGTGATTACGCATTCATGAGAGTTTCAAGCCCAGTCTGCGATGCCTGGAGAACGGCAAGAATAGTATATAAGGTGCTTGAGTGTCAATGCTGGTTCACTTGAATTAAAAAAATGAATTTAATTAAGTATGAATGCAGGTTAAAACTGGAGTTCGGAAATCAACAAGTAAATATTCTTGAACAGTTCTTTAATAAGGAGTACGTCACTAATGGTTGCGGCTTTCCTACCCATAGAAAGTTTAGCTAATGAAAAGCTTAAGAGAAGTTCCTAGTACATGTGTTCTTCAAGACTGAAAGTTACGTCCATGCCAGGTGTTGAAACTGAGATCTCAAAAAGATGGTAACGTCTGTCCTAGAGTATTACACATTTGGTACCAGAAAGTATCGGCACTCTCCTATTGGAACTGCTGTACCCCGGCTGACAAGAGCTGGTACTTTCACTTTCAAATGAAAACACTCAGGTACCCAGTGCCTGCGAGTCCATGACCATTTATGAAAACCATTGTCTGTGGGATTCAAGACACCAGCCGGGGACCGATGCTACCTATTCTTTGGCAAAGTTCAGCACACCGCACTTTGATATTGGGCTGACAACTTTCCTCAGGATAACACACTGGTCCTTCCACAAAGGGTGCGAGCAGTGTATGGATGCGGAGGCCCCCTCCCCTCTCACAAAAGCAGCAGGCAGAGGTGCCACATTAGGGACTTCAATGATGTAGGAAGTCCAGAGTAGCCTAGCTGCCTTCATCCCACACAGGTAGAAGATCCGTCCAATCTTGTTACACTTTAGCTCCCAAGACATTGTCTCTTCTCTCTTGGCAAATGCCCCACATTCGTATGGTGCTGCCAACCTGGCCAAGATAAATAACCAATGGCTCCCCTCCTCATGAGGAAGGCTCCCTGTGTGTCAGCGCCATTCTCTTTCTGTTTTTCAGAAACACCACCTGCCTGGGAGGTTTGATTCAAAGAAGCAAAAAGTAATGCAGGTCTTTCAAGACATTGGGGCACTTCCAGCATTACAGGTTTGACAAACGTGCTCCTGCCAGGTTGGCAGGAGCACTTTTGGTAGCTAAATGTGGCAGGTAGTCCTCTGCTGGTCAGACACAGGCAAGGACCATTAATCCCTATTCTTAAAATGGCTCTGTTGGTTACCCACTGCTGTCCCCAAAACAGAATCAGATGCTGGTCAATGTACAAGGGTGCTACCATAAACTGTCATGGACCTTTTATCGCATAGCCACATATAGCTGAAAGCAATTTGTCATTATAAGAGGATATAAATGTCGATTGTTAGTAGCTGTTACTAGCTGTAATGAAGAAGTCTCCTCTTTATTGGATTTATCGCCCAGTAAGAATAGCTGTGCAGTACACTTCAAGTTAACTAGAAAAAACTCTCTTTCCGCTATTACTTTACATGCCAAGGATGGTTGCGGTCGAATACATTGAGTCAAATTTAGCCACAGGCTTGAGAATGGTGACGTCATCTGGTTCGCTGAATACTCATGTGCCCACATTCAGGGCCAGATTTAGTAGGGAGTGGCACATCACAGCCAGGAAAGGTGCAATGCTGAGTTACATCACCTGAACAGAGCAGAACTGTGTCATAATTTCAAACAAATGGCACAGTTCTGGTCTCCACAGGTGCTGGCACGCTTTGTGCTGCCTAGAGCCAACACAGACACTATTACACCATAGTGCAAGGGTGTCTGCATTGCAGTCAAATTAATTGTGCAAGAATTGTTACCTCCTACTATCCTTTGAGGCTATTTCCTCTTTGCATGTGTGTTGCACAATGCAGCACACATGCAAAGGCAAAATAACAAGGAGAAATAAAGATAATTCTAATTTTTTCACCAGCCGCAAGAGAGATGCAGGATTCTGGGGCAAATCCATGTCTACAAGCCTTTGCGTCAAAAACCATGGGTGAATGCAAAGGAACTTCCATGCACCACCTCCCTTACACAAAGCAGGCCATTTCAATGCAATGACTCTGTCACTTAAGAAATATTCAAAGAAGCTTTCAAGACAGGCCACCTTCTTCTCTTCCTAAAGAAACCTATACTAGAACCGGGTGACCTCGTAAACTACTGACCTATCACTCACCTACTATTCCTTGGCAAGATTAGTAAAAAAGCAGCCCATGTTCAACTCCAAGATCATATCAGTGGTAACCATCTCCAGCATTCTGGCTGTGGATAATACTACAACACAGAGCCCTCTAGCTTACATATCATTGACAACACACTCTTGACCACAGATGAAAATTACCCCTGCCTCCCGAAACTGCTGGACCCATTAGCTACCTTTCACCCAGTCAACCATCTCACCCTCTTAAGCACCCTCAAGTCTCGAATGGGATACACCAGCAATATATTTAATTGGTTCTACTCCTACTTTTCTAACAAACACCAGTTTGTTCACGTGGGCATCTTCAGGTCACAAAAGACCCCAGTCTCCTGTGGAGTTTCCCAGGGTTCAATACTGTTTCTTGTCATTTTCAACCCTTACGTGGTACTGCCCTATGCCTTTGTATGAAAGGCTGAATTGGAGAAACGGGCAGCCTGTGAAGAGAGGGTACTCCTTAGAAGCTCCAAAAGAGGGATTGCTACACTGGAACAAACGCGGACTTAGGAAGCTCTAGTCAATACCTTAAAGGAGCTTGAGGCAACTCTAGAGGAAGAGTAATCAGCGGGGGACTCTGCCTATCGGGAAGACCTGGGGAGTCGGGAGGAGGTGGGGCGGATGCAGGTCAGACTTGAGTCAGAGGGGACTTGAATGCCCACATGGGAACACTGGAGGAATGGGAACCTGGGAATATGGACCGGGGCGGGCACAGGAGCTAGAAGTGGACAAGGGGTATGTTTATGAGACGGAGGTCGGAGATCCAAGTGGGGGGGGATGCGCAATGGGAGTTGGGTGGTAGGACAGACAAGGGGAGGCAATCAATATCATCAAAAATATACTGTCTTTACCTGTTAAATGTATTAGTGAGATATCTGATTGAATGGGTTAAGAGTATGTCATAAACTATGTATCGGAAACATATTTGTGCATATATGTTTCATCCAAAACCCCAATAAAATGTGTTAAAACAAACATGTGGAGCTGCCCTACTCACACATAACAGAATCAAGATTCACCATATGCCGAAGATACACAACTCTATTTATAAGTCTCCTCTGCTTCAGACATCTATACCCTCAAACACTGCTGGCACATCATACAGATGTCTAGCACCAACCTGAAACTCAGACTACCCAAGACAGAATTCCTGTATTTGCCAATAACAACAAACACGATCTGTAAAAATCTGGCTCAACAACATGAACCTAGATGGCTTCAATCCCCAAATTTCACTGAATGCCAAGTCTCTTGGATTCAGTGTGGACACCAACCACATCCTCAAGGAATACACTGCCAAAAAAATAAAACAAAGATGACCTGGTACCAGCTCTTTCTTCTAAAGAAAGTCAAACCGATTCTTCTAGAAAACAACTTCAGACCTGCTGTTCAAGCTCTCATACTATCACAACGGGATGGTGGTAATGCCTTAGTCCATGGCCTCTCAGGCTTCAAACCGAACTCCAACTTCCACCGCACACCAAGTCACTTGGATTCACTCTGGACACCAACCTCTCCCTCAACAAATACAGTGCATAAAAACCAAAAGACTGCCTTGTACCAGCTCTCTCTTCTAAAGAAAATCAAATTGTTTCTTCTAGAAAGCCACACCAGAACTACTGCTCAAGCCCTCACAATCTCACATCTGGATGGTGGTAATGCTCTGGTCAGTGGCTCCACAGACTCTAAACTGGCATCTCTAGCAGCAGCACATCTCACGCAGGGCATGGGAAAATATGATCATATCACCCACTTCTTTATGAAACTCCACTTCTTTCCCTGCACCATTTCAAAACTAGCAGCATTGGTTACAAAGCCATCATGACCAGTGTAGGAAAGTAGTATCTGTTTCTTATGGTTACCCCCACTTTTTTCCGATGTCACACTGCTTTGGCCTAGTCTGACTGGGATCCTGCTATCCAGGACCCCAGTCTATCTGCTTTCTCTCTTAAATTGATATGCATGTACTTTAGCTACACTCCAGATTGGATTCTGGGGCACCCTTATCAGTCCCTAGTATATGGTACCCCATATACAGAGGGCATAGGTACCCCAGAGGCCTCCCATGGGCTGAAGCATGTAATATGCCACCTCTGAGAGGCCATCCAAATCGACACAACAAGCCTGCTACAGCAGACTGTGTAAGCTGGTGCTTGCACCACTTACTTAAGATATTAGTTCACTATATCTATTTAAATCACTACACTTGAATACCTAGCAGGCACCCGCATGGCAGGCCTTAACAATCCTGAAGGCAGGGTGCTGGGTTTTACATGAGAGGATGCCCCTGCATGAGCAGAGCCCCGCTGCAGCCTTCGGAGACCATTCTCCGGGGTTTTCTGTGATGCAGCCAGACATATATGTTTAAGTGCATTATAACCTTGTGGCAAATGCTAACTTCAAAACGGCTGCTTAGAAACATGTCGTGATTGGTGTCAAACACCTTGGAATCATACCTCCATGCTAGTAACTGGTGTGGGAGGTATGAATCCACCCTTCCAAAGGGACATTTGTGGGTCACCGGTATATCCGGTACCAGCTGTCTCGAACTGGGCAGCACAAAATGGATGCTGCCAGCCACAGACACAATACTGCTCTCCTGCTGCTGAGCCAAGCTCGTGCAGAGTAAGGCATGACAATAGGCCTCCTGTGAAAGGGAGGTGTAGCCACCTCCCAGACAGAATTTAGTGTATTGGGGCTGGGTGGGTGCACTCTTAGAGTGCCAGAAAGTCTGCACTGGGGGGACATTTGGTGTCCCTGTGCATAGTCCAGCTCAAACTAGTTTTGGGAGACATTTGATCCTGCTCTGGCGCGAAACTGGACAAAGGACATGGGTGTAGCCACCCCTTTGTCCTGCCTCTCCCCTAGGAGGGTCCACAGAATCTTTCCAACTCCTTCCCATGGTAAAAAGTGGGCTACCTGGCTACAGGACTTTAGATTTTACCTGGACAAGATTCTGCTAAGAAGAAACCAAGTACTTCAACTGCCTGCATGATGCTGGATGACTGAAGAATCTCCCTTGGAGCAAAGGAGTTACTCACCTGCAAAAGCAGGCACCTAAACGCATCTGACCGGTTTGCTTCTCCCAGGCTCCTGAGAACTCCAAAGATTTCAGCAACACAGGAGGTAGGTTTCCGAAGGTCCCTGAGGTTGGTTTGCCCTCTCAGTGAATCTGAGACCAGTATCCATTGTGGGGACCGTGCAACCCGAACTCCTGTGCACTGCGTATATTTGCAGTTGCATGTGCTTAGTAACAATTCCTGAGCTTGTGCATTAGACTCTGTGTAGTCCTGATCCTGAGCAGTATTTGCACTGAAGATTTCCGGCCTCCACTCCACGAGTGTCCTGTGGGCTGGTATTTTGCAAACTTGCTTGAGGTCTCCTCATGATCCCTGGTCCGTTGGCCGGTGGGTCTTGACGAGGGTCATCTTTCTAATTCTTGGGCTTGTCTGGCTGATCCAGATGTGCCCTGACTCTCCCTTGCTTGGAGAGTCCCCTGGACCTTGCTGGTCCTCACTGTAACCTGTTTCCTCTGACTGCGCGGTTTGCATTTGCCAAGGCTTGCTGGTGCTCCCGCCGGACATCAACCCCTCAGCTCTCGACATCCTTTATGGGGCAGCTCACCTCCGGTCTCTGTCAGTCAGTCAGAATATCTTTATTCGACTTATTACAAGTCATACAAAGAAACAAAACAATAAAACCCTAAGAAGGGATATATACATAAATGGCCCTTCAATGACCTAAAAACATCAATCTAAATACATATTATAAATACTATATACAAGAATAAATAGAAAATACATTTACAGTTCATATCAAAGAAAAACATAGCAACTTTAAAAAGTTTTTTAAGGCGAAATTTGTCCCCCCATTTTTACCCTCGCAGCGGCCACTAAGAAGTTAGCAATACAAAAAGTTGTACGGGGATTTGTCAGGAGTTGTAAATAAAGCAACGCCGGACGCACCTGAGTAAAGCCCGCTTCTTTCAGAATAGGGAGCAAATATTTTTTTCTCTGCTCATGATATAGGCTACAAAACATAATAAAATGCATTGTGTCCTGCACAGAAAAATGGTCACAACTGCATGGGGGGGCTAGGTCTGGCTTCTGCCAAGACATGAAAGAACCTAAATAAAAATGTAACAGGTTAAACCTAAATTTAGTTAATAAAAACCTGTGGTAAGGGACTGTAACAAAAGTGAGATAAGGTGCAAGGGAGGATTCGCTCACCAACAGGTTGTGAGCCCTAACTGCTGGCTTCTGCATTTCAGCTTCCTCTCGGCGCATTTCCTTCATATCACTGAATGACTTTTTTATAAGGTCTATGTCCAGAGCTCTAATTTTATCTGGGCTTAAAAAGAGTTCTGGGCGGCCCAAGTCAGTGAATGATTTAATTAGGTAGGCCAGCCATGGGATGCTACTATGTTTATCAAGTGATAAGACATCCTTCAATATTATGTGGTTCAAAGGAAGATCTTCATTCAACCACATTTTCAGCCACAAGGTTAAGGGTGCTAAACTCAATGAGTCTGACAGGTAGGATAAACCCACCTCTTTATGTATGGAATAAGTCGGAGTTGACTGGGGGATAGAGAGAAGAGATCTTATGAATCTATTTTCTGCCCTTTGAATGGGGTCAAGATTTACATACCCCCACAAAGGGGATCCATATAGTGCAATAGCAACAGGCTTGCACTTATAGATTTTTAAGAGGGCTTCCATGGGCCTGGCTCCCAGCTTGCCAGCAAAGCCCAAGAGCGCTGAGGAAGATCTAATAACCGCCAGCCTCTTTGCTCTGATCTGTGGCCCCCATGTTCCATTCTGGTCAAACAATACACCCAAGTAGGGAAATGTGGTTACCTTGGCCACCGGGGCCCCTCTGCAGAAGAATGATTTATATCTTTTTTTGAAACGCTCACGGCCCATGACCATAGTATGTGATTTAGAAACATTGACCCTGAGGTCTAGGTTCTCCATGAAGGAGCCAAAAGCGTCCAAGAGGCGCTGCAGACCTACACCAGTGCGGGCAATCAATACGGCATCATCCGCGTACAGGAGTGCCGGAATGTGGGCATCTCCTGCACGTGGCACATCCGCGTCCTGGTCTCGCAGATATTCCCCCAGGCCATTAATATAGATGGTAAAAAGCGTGGGGGCTAAGATGCAGCCTTGTCGAACCCCTTTTAAAGATTTAAAAAGTGGGGTGCATCTGCCATTGTTTGACACTCGGACAGCTGCGAAAAGCTCCTGATGCATGGTAGCCATGAACGTTACCAAAGCTTCATCAATACCCATCTCCAAAAGAATTGACCAAAGTTTTGCCCTATTAACGAGGTCAAAGGCCGAGGAGAGGTCCATAAATGCCAAAAACACAGAACCCTCCTTGGCCACCGTATACTTAGAGATGAGTAAATGCAGATTAATACATTGTTCGATGGTCCCTTTTCTCTCCCTTAAACCGTATTGCAGGTCAGACAACCCACCACAGCCCTCGACATTCTCCCTCAATCTAGATAAAAGGACTCTGCCCAGAATTTTTATCGTTGAGTCCAAGAGGGATATGGGCCTATAGAACGCGGGGTCGTCCCGCTGACCTTTGTTTTTAAAAATGGGGACGATGGTGGATCTAGCCCACGAGGCGGGAGCTGGATTACCGTTAACTGCATTAAACACATTAGACATAACCTCAGCCCACAGTTTAGGAGAGTACATAAAAAAGTCAGCAGGGACTCCATCGGGGCCAGGTGCCTTGTGTTTGGTGGTTGCCAAGAGAGCTTTCTCCACTTCTTGGGGATTAAAGATGATGGGATGAACAACCACATTGGGTAATGGACCATTTTTACAACCGTCTTCATCACCCCCATAAACATTTTTGAAGAAAGACAACCATTTCTCATCTGTGATCACGCAGTCCAAAGGTGCATTGCTGTCATCAGAGAATATGGGCTGTTTGATAATCTCCCAAAATTTCCTGCTATCCTTCAGCACTGCCGCTGAGAGAAGATTATCCCATGTTTCGCTTTTAATGGTGTCTTTACGATTCTTAATGGCTGACTTATAGTTTTTCCTTAAACTCGAGATTACATCTTTATCCCTTGGGGCATTTTTTAAGGCTGCCAACAGTTCTCTATGGGCTTTCGAGCATGCCGAATCGAACCATCGCTTATGTCCTTGTACTCCCTGGATTGGTTTCGCTAAAAGATCCTTGGATACCTGGTTACAGATTGCCTCATAAGCAGCTACTATGTGTATTCCTTGTGTGCCCGGATTTTTACAAAGCTCCACATGGTCTTTGATTTTAGGGAAGCATTTTTCATAAAATTTTTCCGGAATCACTTTTGCCCACTTCACTCGTCGGTCTTGATCAGTGGTCCTCAGGGGATGTGCCGGTTTTGCTGTCATTGGTGGCGCCCCCATATGGGCACCCCAGGCCACTTCGAGTAAAACTGGGTTATGGTCACTATAGTGTGTTGCAACTGTGCGATAAGCCATGGTCCGATTTAAGATCCCTGGTGTGACAAAAATGTAATCGATCACTGTGCCATTTTGGGCGCCGGTAAAAGTTGGCAATCTCAGGCCGCAATCAGGTTCATATAAGTCATAGTTAGCCAACAGATCTTCAAGCTCCTGGCCTTCTGCAGAGTGCTCAAAATGAGGTCCCTGTAAGGCCGCATCATCAAACTCATTTATACTTCTTCCCTTACATGCTAAATTACATAAATGAATATTAAAATCGCCTAATAAAATGAACTCAAAAGCTAACTCGATATTCTGTACTGCTGAGTTTAAAATATTATCCAAACTGGAGATATTGCGACCGCTGTAATCACTGTTCCCTGAATTGTAGAAATTTACATATAAAATCCTACATGTTTTATTAATCACCCTTTCAACCATTAGGATATTGTCAGAATCAGTACTGATCTGCCTGTAGCTTCCCACTAAGTCTAACGCGAACAAAATCACCAATCCACCTTTTGCTCTGCCCGCCCTGCTAGCCACTGCAGGTTTGGTAAAGCAAGTGAACCCATCCCACCAAAGATTGTTGGAGGTGTCCCATGTTTCTTGCAAGGCGATGATATGATGCTTAGTGACAAAGCTCAGCCAGGCATTATCCTGACGTTTTGCAGCTAAGCCTGCTACATTCCAACTAATGATCTTACAGGAATCAGTGGATAGCCTTAGTTCATTTACATCCTCTAAATCACCCTCAACTGCTAGTTGCAATAATGTGCCTTCGCTGATGTCAGCTTGACACTGGCTCTGTATGCCCTCTCCCCACGTACTCGTATTTACAACAGCCACAGTCCACGATGAAAGCAGTTGCTGTACAGGATTCATTAACACTTGAGACTCAGATGCTACATTGGGGACAGAATTATTCAAGTGCTCAAAAATGTTTGAAGCTCCACATTTTACTATTGAGTTGTTCAACACCTCCCTATCCAGGTCAATTCCTGGTTCGAGTCAATCACAAGTATTCAGGTCAGATAAAGGGCCAAACCTGTTTCCTGTGGCAAAGCCCCACTCAAAAGGAGTAGCCACCTGACCCTGTCCATATGGAACTGGGTTCCACATAGGTTGTGGGGTATTTGGGCGTGTGAGAAAATGGTCGTTTCTCAACCAAAATGTAGGCCTATTTTCCCGCGCACTATGTTCATAGCCCATATGGCCAGAACCCCAACCATTAAACCTTGGTTCATGTGCAAGGACAGGCCTGTTATTTAACTCTTTCTGGTAATTGAATCTTCCTGGCTCCCGATGTACTGTGGGCTGAAACCAGTCATTAAAATGTCGAGATCTGATGCCCCCTCCCCAGCTACTGGGATTAATATTTCTTCTGTAACTGGGAATACTAGATATGGTAGCAAGCTGAGTCTCATCATAAAAGAACTTTAGAGTAAGAGGGACTATAGAGCCACTACGACGTTGGGGTGGGAAAACATTATTCAAGATTTCTGGAAGGACCTCGGCGTTGGCAAAGTTTAGGATGACACAGTCCCCCTGGAACTTTTTTGGCTTACTGCCAATCCAAGAAACCCTCCTAGTCATAACTATATCCCCTGCCAGTTTATCGAGTCCTTGTTGGGCCATATACATATTGTTAGAGAGCCAGTGTAACGCTTTATCTTTTAGATCCTGATTGGACTCTTTTTTCCCTTGTGATAGAACAGGGACATTCGCCAGCACCAGCACTACTGGCGAGGCTTCCACTATAAATTGGGCTGAAACGTCCTCTTGTTGCGCAACCACTGTAGGACCAGTGGTGCTGTTTCGGGCGTCTCCATCATCTACTACAGCATCCTGACCAGGAATAGGTACTGACGGCAACGCTGGCAAGAGCAGCGGCCCTTGTTGAATGGGCTGTAAATTACTTACGATTGGGGTAACCTCCACGTCCGTGGGTGTTAGATTTGTGACGAGGGAGGATAGATTCTCTACCTCATCTACTAGTTTAATATGTACCCCACCCAGTTTTTTGACCTCAGATGTTAGTTTATCTAGTTTCCCGATCAGGGGTTTGATTATAGTCCTGATCTTAATGTCTATCATTTCTTGAATCCTATTAAAAAGATCATCATCGACAATGCGTTTAGACTCTACATCAATGTCGGGCTCTACATATTTCCCCCCCAGCCTAGTGGGTGGTGTGGCGGGTTTTTTCCTTCCTAGTTGTTTCCCCCCCCTCTTTACTGGGAGTCTTCTACAGGCTCTAACAGCCCGTGTCGAAGGCTGCAGAGGTAGTGGGTCTTCTTCCGTAACAGCTGGCTGTTGGTTCACATCAATAAAAACACTATCTGATAGATCTATTAAATCAGTTCTATCTATTGGAAAGTCAACGTCAGCAGCAGCAGCTACCTCAATGCTATTGTTTTGAGGGTTAGAATCTGCAAAAACTGACGGCGGTTTTTCTGTGAGTGAATCCGATGTCGCTGTACTTAAAATACTTGTAGAGGGGCTATCTGTGGGCAAAATAGGTGATTGACTTAGGCCAAGAGATTGCCTTCTCTTATTGTTAATGTTACTGACCACTTGTACCAGATATGAATCAATAGTATTCACTGTCTCAGCTGGGGGAGGGACCGGCTTTTTCCCCATAATTGAAATGGTAAATTTAGACGACCTTCAGGGCTCAATTCAGATGGATACAGTCAATGTTGGCAACAATGTACCATGCAAGTCAATCATAAAATCCAGTAATGGAATGAGAGGCCAATGCCTCTATATAAATTTAATCAAATAGAACTAGCAGGAGACAGTACCTTATAGTCCGTGTGAGAGGTGTAAGGGGGTTGGCCTAGCCTGGCCGGTCGTGCCGATGAGGGCCGTAGAGGGCCCGCCCTTTGCCCGGGCTTCGCCCCGGGCGTCCCGCTCGTGTCCCGCGAGGCGGGTATCTGAGGCGCTTTTGTGCGCCTCCTGGCGCCCTCGCGTCGTTGGAAAGCGCGCCGCCGCGTAGGCTGCCGGGAGTTGAAGTCCCGGAGCGCCGGCGCGAGTGGTCTGATGGCAAATGACTCTCGGCGGTGGCGGCTTGGTTCCAGGTGCCTGTGTGCCCCCAGAGGAAAGCTCCTGGCTGTAGCGGCGTTGCGGCGTCAAGCAGGTGAGTTAAGTGTGTCTCCCCCGCTCCGCCGGTGTCTGAGGCGCTTTTGTGCGCCTCCTGGCGCCCTCGCGTCGTTGGAAAGCGCGCCGCCGCGTAGGCTGCCGGGAGTTGAAGTCCCGGAGCGGCGGCGCGAGTGGTCTGATGGCAAATGACTCTCGGCGGTGGCGGCTTGGTTCCAGGTGCCTGTGTGCCCCCAGAGGAAAGCTCCTGGCTGTAGCGGCGTTGCGGCGTCAAGCAGGTGAGTTAGGTGTGTCTCTGGGTCTCTGGTCATCCCACGACAAATCCTGGTCCCCGTGGCTATAGAGTTAAGCAACTCTTCTTCACTCCTGAGGCACTCAACATTGGTGGGCATTCGACTACAGAGCCCCTGGTCACCTGAAGTGACCCAGACTCTGTCCCCTCTGCTTTCAGGTTCTTCTCACCTCAAATCCAGACTTGGATTCCACTGGACATTCTTGCACCGTCCTTGCAGCAGGACTTCTTTGCAGCTCTCCATTGAAAACGACGAAGGTTTCCTACACCACTTGCCCCTATGCACCCGGCTCCTATGAGATAGGTAACACAAGTACTTTGATACTCACTGGTGGGTTGGCCTTAGAACCTCCTAAGTTCCAAAGGGTTTGCTTGAAGTCCTCTTAGAAGTGTCTTTAACTTGTAATTTTCCAACCGCGACTTTCCACAGAGTTGGATGGAGCACGCATCTGTGTTTCTTCACTGCACCCGTCCTCCACTGGCTCCCTGCGTCACTCCTCTGGGTGGTTCATTGGGGTCCTAGTGATTCTACGGGCTTTAGGCACTGTGTCTATTGAAGTCATTTTTGTTATACCATTGTTTTAGTATATGGTTCGGTCTCCCCCTGGAGCCCACTCTGTATTTCGCTATTTCGAATGTTCTATTGGTTTATCATTGTGTGCTTTATGCCTTAGTCTCGTGTAGAGACTAGTAAAGAGTGTTATATTAATAAATACATATTTTTATATAAACACTGTGTGGTTCTCCTTTCATTTAATCATTTAGGAGGTGATATTCTGGTAAAATAAGCTGCTTTACATTCCTTCAAGATTAAGCCTGAAGGCTGCTCTCCATAGCTACCACTAGAATAGCTTTCAATAAGGTTTTCTTTGACCTCACATATCATAAGGGCCATGTGGCCTGGTACAAAGTGCCCACTTTAATTAGTGGACAGCATATACCAACCCATCTTCTCACAACCAGCACCCTGATTACTTTGCAGACAAGCTCACCATCCATGGTAGTTCTCGCCACACATGCAGCTAGGACACCATCAGACTGCAGTCTCTAGTAAAAAAGAAAAAACAAGACAGCAGGCATTTTCCAGCTATGCACCCAGGATCTGGAACAACATTCTGTTATCCATCAGGACCACTCCAACGTTGCTCATATTTAGATAAGAGTTGAAGTCACACCTTTTTAAATAACACTACATCACAACTATAGGAAGTTGGAGTATTATGTAGTGATGAGGGTAGGCTTCACTATGCAGTACTCCCACAATACCCTAAACATGGTCCTTGGAGTCACAATAATAAATTCTTAGCTCAGTCCCCGTAGAGTGGCAAAGAGCAGTCAGGCTTTACTAGAGGAACATGTGTTAAACATTTCAGAGTATCCACATGGACGATAAGTAATTGACACAACTCAAAAGAAATCCAACACTATTTAATAAAAATACATCCGATTTTTATATACATTTAGACACCAAAACAAATTAAATTGGATAAGTATAACTGGAGTTATGAATTTTAGAAGCAAAAACAAGTCAGTGCAAATTATTACTGAAAAACGTTACCATCGCAGTCAGTGGGGAAAAAGCATTAGTAATAATTGGTCACTTGCAGGTCAAGTTGCGTGAAACCTAAGGAAGGTTAAGGTGATGCAGGTCCCAAGACTAAGCCACGACGGTCAATTTGATTTTACCTGGCTCAAGAAACCCAGGTGCAGAGTTATCCTGCCTGTCCTTGATGCTGAAGCGGGAGACGCTTGGGAGCTCGTTTTATCGCTCACACTGCTTGTGAGGAAACGGGTGCAAAAAGTCGGCAATGGGGCCACTGCTGTGGTTTCAAGCTAGCCTGACTGATGAAGGGTGACATACCCCGAAACCGGTCCCAGGATGCTTATTTCTGGTCCAGGGAAGACATGGCTTGGCAGTTCGGGCTGGACTGTTCCCATGAGACACAGGGTCAGACTGATTTGCATATGGCCATGTCTGAACTGGTGTTGTGGAGTGAGCTAAAGAATGATGATGGATTAAACCCAGATCAGTTGACTGGGGGTGAGTGTTTGATTTGCTCAAGCGCTCCGTCCATCATCCCCTTTGGTATCGCTTTGTTCATCCTAAATTGGCAGGGTATGCCCAGACGTGGGTCCCTTGCTCACTTTGCCACTGGATTCAAGATAGCCTGGCTGATGAGGGTTATGAACCCGAAACCGGTCCCAGGATACTTGTTTCCGGTCCAGGGAAGACATGGCTTGGCAGTCATGGCTTGGCTTGGCTCCGTCCATCATCCCCTTTGGCATCGGTATGTTCTCCATGCAGGCTGCATGGCAGCCTACATGGAGAAGGGCAGAGTGCGCATGTTTGGTTTGGATGGCCCCAGAGGGCCGACCAAACATGCTTTGCACACTCAGGAGTGGGCATGCCACTCCTCCCCTGCTTGCTCACAGAGCAGTCTGCCCACCCACAACCAAGCATAAAATGGTAATAACTAAAAGTTATTACCATTTTATGTTTCTGCTTCTCGCACTGCAAGAAAGCTGTGAGGCTCCTCTGCCCTAGTGGAGGAGCTGCCCATGTAAGACATGTCCTCCTAACACAGCCTTTGTGTGGAATGATGCTGCTCACCACAGGGTGGTTTAGAACAAGGAGCACACACAGCAGAGACACAAAGAGATGTGAGCTTTGAGACCCACAGGGGTGAGTAGCGCCCTTCACAAAATCCTTATTGATTGATTGTTTGAGCTTCTGAACCTGGCTCTCACCAGCTGCGATGAAGAGAGAGAACAGTGCAAAGTAAAAAGTAAAGCATCATATAAGGTGTCCCATTCACCTTGAACAACAGAGACTGAAATCCTGACCTTCACCTTCCCATCTACCAAATGGCTGGCTGTATTACAGGAAAACTAATCAGCAGCCCCTCTCAGGTAAAAGCTTAATCAAATTCCTAAGTGAGCCTTGTCCCCACTTACCCAATTTCACTGTCTAGGTCTCGTAGCCCCTGCTTCAGAAATGTAAGCACTGTCTAAAAAAACTCACCTCCATCTTTTGCACATGACCAGGATTGGGGTATCCAAAATGGAACCCACAGGCCTCCATTACTGTGGCTCACTCATACACATCATGAATGTATCACAAGTGGGCCAGTAGGCACCCACTCAAGTGATGCTTATAAAAAGGTCTAGGTACAACTATAGGATCTCAAAACATGGTGCACTGCCACCACATCCCTTTGTCCTAAACCCATGGCAAGGACAGTAATCCACTATCAGTACAGTGTAGGGAGGTCTTACCCCTTCAGGCCAAAGGACAGATCCAGGACCTCAACCATGTCATGAGATATACCTAGACCTCTGCACAGACATACTGAATTAGTGCGAGGCTAGGGTCAAAATGAACACAACGGTGATTTGTTTCTATGAGAGAGTAGCTGACTGATATACGGATGAGAATGGCCACATCTCTAGAGTAAGTAGAATATGAGGAAAAGTAGATATGCAAGCCCCAGGAAGTAGCAACCATAGGTGTACTCAGGGGGGAACAATTGTATGCCAATTTAATGGCTATCAAGGTAGGCTATCACCTGCTTAGCCTTACAGGTTTGTTGAGACCTCTCTCATTCCAGGTTAAAAAAGCAATCATGTGAAGATGTAGAGGAGCATTTCTATTCATACTTAAGCATGGGCTGAAAATTTGTTCCGCTCGCGGAATTTGCGAATTTTGGGGAATTTCGCAATCCGCGAATCGCACGAAATTGCCAAACAATTCGCAATTCGCGAGTTGGTGAATTCTTTTTGCTTGGTCGCGCTTCAAAAATACAATCTTGTGCGCGCGGCATTTACTTACCGTGATTCTGAGTTCGCCGAGTTGTTTTCCTCCCGGTTTGCGTGCACTGCGCCATTTTGGATCTGGCTGCGTGATCGCGCGAGACTTTTCGACCACAAGTACGTCATGGAGTCCGCCATCTTGCACTGCGAGACTTTGAGAATGCGAATACGTCATAAGGGCCCGCAATCACGCATCGCAAAAGTAAACAATAGCGAATACGTAGATGCGATGCGCAGCTGACATCCGGCGGGATATTTGAACAGCTCGCTTTCCCGAAGTCGCAACATTTGCAATTCTGCACAAGAAATCTATCGTTGGCAGCATAAACCTTCTTAAAATGATGATTTGGATCAGAATAACTCCTCAGATTGACATTTGGCTGCACTTTTTTGTGCAAGGAGTCCATTTTTGGAGGGGTGGGAGGAAGGAAGTGCCCCAGAGTCTCCAACTTCCTGTTCCTGTCCAGCAGGTTCCTCCCAGTGCTTTGTCCATGTCCTGGTCACTTTTCATTTGGATCTGGAGCTGGAAGGATTACTCTTTGTGGCTGCTGCTGGATATTTGTATTTGAGGACTTTTTGTTTGGATCACTTTTGGATTTGAGATTTTACAAGTAAGTTGGTGTTGTTTGTTGAAGGCATTGCAGTTGCTGCAAGTACAATTGATAAACTTTTTCACAACTTTAAAAAAATATATTGTGGGTAGCCACAGTATCCAGTAGGCCCAAGGTTAGTCATGGGTGCATGATACAACTGTTTCTGTGAGTTTTGTTGAATTTAAACATCATTTAGGGCATGGATGGCATTGGATTGAGGTGATTTTTGTGTGTATTTCTATTTTTGGGGTGTTGTTGGAGCCTGGTCCAGGGCCTGGCCATGTGGGTGGGGGGCATTTTGATGCCTGGTCCAGGGCCTGGCCATGTGGGTGGGGGTCTAGGGGCCATTTTGAAGCCAGGCAGTGTGCTTTGTGCCATAGGCCTGCACCCAGTCTGCCTTGCTTTCATCCATTATGCCCAGGGGTACTCAGTGGTGCATGGACCAAGTCTTTCTGTGGGGTCTCTTGAATTTAAACATCATTTAGGGCATGGATGGCATTGGATTGAGGTGATTTTTGTGTGTATTTCGATTTTTTGTGTGTTGTTGGGGCCTGGTCCAGGGCCTGGCCATGTGGGTGGGGGCATTTTGATGCCTGGTTGCCGACTGCACAGGGATAGTCACCGAGGCAGACAGGTCTCTGCACCGCTCAGTGGGGGAAGCTCGGGTACAAAGACCACGGTGTTGTGACCAAGTGAGGTCCTCGGACAGGGGCCAGGACAGCAGCCACTGGCAAAGGAATGAGTACCACCCCCACTGCCCAGAGGATCGACCATCTGACCTCAGTTACAGGCCCCAACAGGCCTTGACCCCCAGCCTGGCCCAATAAAAAAAAAAGCAAGAATCAGTGGCAAATCTCCAATGAGTGGTGTCCACCAGCAACAAAGTTCAAGAGGAAAGTGAGAGCCCAGAAGCGCCGAGGGCAGAAAAGCCGCTGAATGAGGACCCCCTGCAATGGTCTTGAATCCAGATGTGCCGCAGTACAAGGAGACCCAATGGCTGGCAATTGCCTTCTGATTCACCTCAGTTTGGGTGTCCTGGTCACATACACTGGTCCACCAATGCATCCCCACCACCACTGGACAGTAGATTAGGACTGATGAGGGCGAGGTTATTGCAATTGTGCTCAGGGCTGCCAGAGCTCTTCTATTAGGCATCCATCTTTGTCGTCGGCTCTCTTGTAACATGGTGCATGTGTGGCCTCCATTTTAGATTCAACTCCTTAGGTTGGCATGTATTTCTAGTGGTGCCCTTTGCCACACTTTCTGCTAATGCGTGAATGTGCTGTATGTGTATTGTGACGTCTCTACAGTTAGTTCGTGGGATGTACATGAAGAACACAATTCCATTGTTTTTCTTTCTTTCCGTGCTTGTTAGGAGACCCTTCATTTTAGCTAGATGAAACCAAATGAGCTACTCTGAGCCTCTGCCAAAGTTGATAAGAACAGCATTTTATTATATAAATAGCTTCTGTGCTGAAACTCTTAGAGAGGAGCATTTCCATGCTGGGATTAACACAGAACTCCTGCAGACTGTCACTGAGATGCAGCCCTGCTGACTACGATCTCCAGCCTGCTAAGGGAGATAACCTGTGCACTGCAACCAGCTTCCTGATACCTAAGACCAAGGTATGGGGGTTTGGCTATCTCAATTGATCTGGCAGAATGATGCTCCTGCTGTGCCTCTCTTTAGTATAGTATTAGATACAGATACAGCAAACACTAGAAGCAATTAACATGGTTTAATTTTTTATATTGTTTACCATTCTAATAATACTGATTACAGTAATATGTCTTATATTTCTAATGATTGAGGCTCATGCTTTTCATGCAAGGATACGATCATTTCAAGAAATATTTCTTGTGTTTACCTTGGCATGCAAGAGTGACCAAACAAAAGGATTACATCTGTTTCCAAGGATTCCTTGGGAATCAGAGTGTGATATTCGAGGTTGCCAATAGCAACTGTTACCCTGGTTAGTTTAGGGGTTGGATGTGGTACTGTGATCCTAGCCAAAACCCACCAACACTCATGGATGGTATATGTGGACTAAGTCTCTATACTATGAAGTTCACGTTGGTCTAATACACAGGTCTCCTATATTTGCAGGATCCGTATAACTTTGTGCCACCAACATTTTAGGTCAGGCACTTAATAGGTTTCCTGAGTAGATACTCTCACATATGCCCAAGGCTCCTTTTCACTTCTACTTGGAGAAATCTGTGGTAAAAAAGGTTTTATCACCCTCAGTGTACTAGGGGCACCTATTCATGTCTGTATGTTGTTCAAGCTTGAACCTTTAAAAAGGATCACCCCACTGTAGTGGTAACTTTCTTTGAATTCTATTAATTAAAAATGGTGCTAGCAATCATTATTCCTGCAAATTGTAGACAAGCAGTAACTGCTCACTTAATTGCACATGGGCTCGTTAATGGCTGGGGAGATATGACCTTCATGATTGAGGCAAATGAAGATTATAAATGTGAAGTTTATTATTCCTGGGTAAAAGGTCCTGTTTTAGATGCTAGCACACAAACATTTTACACATTCACTGGAGCAGCTCTTCCAGCTGCATAAAGACCTTATGAACACTTAGAAATGCCATTAATATATCAGGAAGATCAAAATTTGCCCTCCCATACACACCACAAAATGTAAGACTGGTTCCTCTCAGTAAGGATGGGGCAAACTGGCCAGTTACAGTGTTGCACCCATTAAACAGAACAAGTTTACAGCACTGATGGAAAAGGTAAAGTCTGGCTCTCCTCTGGACCCTGCCCCCCCATAAAAACTTAGGGAAGTAGCACCCATCATCACACCAAGCCTATTAAAGACATTGAATCAATCCCTAGAACCAGGTGAAGTCCCCCGGGCCTGGAAACATGCAGTGATAAGGTCCCAATTAAAGAAAGCAAACACAGACACAGGACAGCTGGGGAACTAAAGACCGATATCCCAACTACCATACGCAGGCAAGCTGCGAGAAAAGCATGTAAATAGAAACCTGGCCGAGTTCCTTGAGAGCCATCAATGTCTCCATCCTACTCAGATGGGTTTTCGAGCACAACATAGCACAGAATCCACACTACTAGTAGTTGTAGAAGAGTTGAGACAAACACTAGATCCGGAAACACCCCCGGTGCTCCTTCTGTTGGACCTGAGTGCCACCTTTGACACGGTGGACCATCAAATACTTGGCAGAAGGCTAGCTAACATCGGAATACAGGGTGATGCACTCAAGTGGCTACTATCCTTCCTGAACAAAAGAACCTTCCAAGTACAGGAAAACTCTACCCCTTGGAAACTATGAGGCTAGAGTGCGGTGTTCCACAGGGATCGACCTTGAGCCCTGCCCTCTTTAATATATATAGAGAGCCCCTGGCAGAGATTGTACAAGAATTCAATATCTGAATGACCTCATACACTGAGGATACTCAATTGGTGATATCACTAGACCCAAAAAACAGCAGAGTTGGGGAGAAGTTGTCTTCCTGCCAAATAAAAGTCAAAGACTGGATGACAAATAGCTGCCTAAAGCTGAATGTGGAAAAAAATGAGATTTTATATCTTGGAAATAAACTAGCACCCACCCCCATTTTAGCCTGGCCAGAATGTTTAGGTAACGCACCTATACCCACAGACATAATCAAAAGTCTAGTCTTCTGGCTGGAATCCGACCTATCCATAGGGACCCAAGCCAAGAAGGTAGCCACAACCTGTTTCGGCCTACTAAGAAACATAAAGAAAATTCTAGACAGGGTGCCAATTCATCTAAGAAAGACAGTGGTCCACTCTATGGTTACCTCCTGTCTAGATTATGGAAACTCGCTATTCTTGGGAGCACCTAAACATGTCATGCGTAAGCTACAGATTGTGCAGAACGCAGCTGCCAGCATGCTCTGTGACATCCCTGCATGGGAATCGGTAAAAAACATTTAGCAAACCTTCACTGGCTTTCCATTGCTTCAAGAATAACATTTTAAGCTAATAATCATTATACACAGACCACTCCATAATAAAGGGCCAGAAAAAAATCAGGAAGCTGATTTCCCCATACACCCCACATAGGCGGTTACGATCCAGTTCAGCTGACCACCTAAAACAAAAAAGGTCAAGAGAGAAAGATGGGGCGGAAGGGCCTTCTCACATCTGGCCCCCAAACTCTGGAATTCTATTCCAGAAGAGTATAGGAAACTGGATAATGAGCAGCAATTTCAAAAGCAAATCAAAACCTGGCTATTTAAGCAACATCTTTAAGTTACCAATATCTGATCAGTTACTAATCACAGCGCTGGGAAGCCTTAGGGGAGCCATGCGCTCTATAAATCCCCTATAATAATATAATAATTTTAAAGTTTTGTTTATTGTTTTCATTGCCACTATTTTAGAATTAGAACTAAACACTTTACATGCACTTGAATAGGATAATTATTTTAATAAAATCATAAGATATATTTATAGTGTATGTTTTTGAGTGTTTATTCATGAGCGGACCCTCTGCGATCATCTGGTCAGAGTGGTGAGTCGGGACTGAGGAGGCGTGGAGGCTGTTTGGGTACTGCAGTGGTTATATGACCTGGCGGTCGACCTTTGCCTTGCCCACGGAGTGTGCATATGGGATGCCTAGATCCCCCACCCTCCTCCACCTCGCTGACATACTGTGAGCAGCTGCTTCACCTTTCCCAGAGAGTTAGACTGTACGAGATAGGCCCAGTTATGTGAGCTTGTATAATGGCGGACATCTGATGGCGGTTCTGAGTGGGATAGTCCTGGGTAAATGACCCCACTGCCTTGGTGGTCAGCAATATGCAGCACATTGGTGTGGGATGGTCCTGGGAGGCTTCAATGCGGAAACAGGGTGAGTGCTGCTGCGGTTGCTCTACCTGCCTGTATCCCTTCGCTGTTGTCACAGAGAGGACCTATTAGTCTTGTGAAGCTGGGTGAACTCCACCCGATCTGCCGTTATGCTGCACAAGAAGCGTCCAGGCTGTTGAGCTCACTTCCCCCATCCTGCAAGCTTCATGCAAGTTGCTGCAGATGGAACTGAACGCACAGGTGGGGTGAGGTTGATTCCAGAGTAGCGGGCCTGTTTTTCTTCATGCACTTAGGGATTTGTTTGATCAGTGTTGCGTGTTTTGCATTACCTTGTTCAGCATGGTACTGTCACTGGGTTGAGAGAGTTTGGTTTAGGCATTGGACAACACTCCATTTTGGAAGTCTATTTCTCCAGCCCTGACCCATGGACCCTTGTTGCGAGGTGTTGGTATGACCAGCTTGTTTAAAGTATACACATTCTAGCCTAAGAAAGTCACAGTAAGTAAAGGAGGACTCTGGGCATGTTGATTTGCATGGAAAGATAGGTAGGACTATATACCTTTTATGTCCTGGTAGCAGCCATCTTAGAATGGTGTCTCTGCACTGCCAAGCATTTATCCAGCTGTTTCATCGTACCGTCCAAGGTCTCCTGGATGCACTAAATCACTATCACTATTACTAAATATACCTACTCCATGTCCAGATAGAACTCACATCTGGAAGCAGGACGTCTGATAACTCAAGACCTATTCTCAGTAAATGAATAATTGAGCAACAAGCAGCTTGCCTATAATTAGCCCTTTGAAAACCCCTTGCCCAGCTTATATTCTCTCTGTTGTTTTCCTCTCCACCATGGCTCCAAATATTACTAGCCTCAATGAGGATCTGCATTTCGGGTGGGTCATAATGCATTTAAAATTGTTTATGACCCTCAACCAATTGAAAAACGCTGCTAAGAACCTTAAACATAATCTACTAAAATGGCACCCGGAAACACTTGTCTCAGATGCCTACTTCTGTACGCCTTAAGCCGTGTTCGTTAACAACCTAATCTTCTGCACTAACAGGCGAGCCGAATGGAGAAGAGTCTTTACATCCATGCTCAGATCCAAACCAATAACGAAAACACCTCATGGTTTTAGATTATTCATTATACCTTGACCAGTCCTCAAAGCTAATCTCGCCATATCCCTATACAACAATGGGAACATGCATCAGACCGAAACCTAGAGCAGTTTTATGAGGATTAATAATTAAATGGCTAACAATGTACCATCTACGCTGCCAGATCAAGGTCTATCCTCTACAGTGAAACCTCACTTCTCAGCTTCACCCCTCAGCTACAAGCGCCACTTTCTCCACCACATCTTCCTCACTTACTCAAAACTGACTTGACCAATCCCCCGCACCAACGGTGAATCCCTTGTGGGTGTACCAAGGCACCATACTGCAACTAAAGTCTGCCTGAACACCAACTTATCGAACCTTCCTGCTCCATCTACATACATGACATTGAAACACAATGCTCAATACCCCCGGCTGTTAACATCAACAAACTGGAGAACTTTAGGTCTACTATCCATGGGCTTTAATGGACCTAAGACTCAGGATGCCTAGCGAAGGAAATAATGTGACGCCTCTTCCTACCCCATTTCCACTAGCCACCACCATTACACCATCCACTAGCCTGCACCCACCTAACAACCCCCCCCACTACTTCCAAGGCTTTCCTCTCCCATCTTAACTTTACACAGTCATGCAACAGACCCACACATAACAAGGGTTCCACCCTAGATCTAATCATAGCTAAAGATAACGTCATACAAGTGGATGACATATCACCTTGCAACTGGTCAGACCACTTCCTAATCTCTGTTCTTGTCTTGGAAAGAGTGCTAATCAGACAAGGGCAACTTCATAAGACCAAACAATGGTCTTGAGATCTGAGGACCAACAACGTAAAGGATTGTTTGTACATGAGCCATAATCTTCTTCCTCCGCCCTCTAACATGACCAATCTGGATGAACTCAATAAACATTACATTCACTCCATGAGAGATATTTTCAACTCACGTGCTCCAATGAATCTCAAAAGAATTCCTAGCAATCATTCAAAACCATAGGTTAATGGCTCCCTTAACGAGGAACGATGTAAAATAAGGCTTGTAGAGCGATCTTGGAGAAACTCTTCTTCCATACCTAACCTCAAGTAGTTAAGGATGACAAGAAATGCTTATAACAAACATACCTGTAGTGCCCAAACTGATCACTTTAGGTCACAACTTGACAAGGCCAAAAACAGACCAAAACATATTTTCAAAACCATCAAATAACAAGCAAACCACTGAACTAATCCATTCCCTGCACCCAAGGGCTCTCTCCCTAGCAGTGAGGAGCACCCAACACACTTCATTGAAAAAGAACGGAGAGCGAACCAGAACTGCAGCTCACCTTTCCAGGCACACAGAATCAGTCTCAGTCCACTCCTTCTTGGTTACCTTGAGCAAGTACTCCTCTTGCTGGATCAGTGGATTATACTCAAAAAAATGATGCGTTATGGAATACCTTTATACTACCAGATGCTCAACATAATAACTTCACTAAAACCTTCAAATCGTTTCAATGCTCCTATGCCCACAAAGTTCTTTACAGAGCTTACTTCTTCCATTTTCCCTCTCTGGTCTAAGATTGTACATGAATCTCTTGTGCAAGGCTTGAGTATAGATTTCCTCGATATTGGACAAGTCAACCCCATCCCAAAGAAGCCAAATGCAGACTTAACTGGTCGTAACAAGTTCCGACCAATTTCTAATATCATGACTTTTGCCAAACTATTTGAAAAATGCGGACACACTCAACCCTGTTGTCCCTGTAGTCACATTGAAGAGTTCACTGGTTGACATCAATACTCCTACTGGACTTTTCTGAAAACTCAACAGTGGTTATCTCACAACCAACTTATGCTAAATACACTCAAGACGGAATTCCTCCTGATTGACCCCCACAATCATCCTGCCCCCATTCAGGATTGGCTCAAACAACTAAGAGCCTTCAATTGCATTACTTTGGACAAATTACTGAAAATGCAAGGCTTAATCAGTGCAACAACAAGAGCAGCCAATCACCAATTCTACATAGTAAGGAAAATCAAACCGTTCCTGCCGCCTGCTGACATGCAACTAGCAGTCCAATCTCTAGTAATCTCCCGTTTAGACTACAGAATTGTGACACTGGCTGGGCTGCCAGAGCTAAAGCGGCCTCTTTAAGTGCCGCGCTGCACTCTGCTGCCAGACTCATCCCGGTATCAAGAAAGCATGAACACATCACACCAGATCAAATCCAACTCAACCGGCATTCTCTTGATGCAAAGATCAAGTACAAGATAGCCTGCTTGACGCACAAAGCGCTGCATCAGAACACTCCCACTTACTTGGCAAATAAACTTGAACTATCTGGTGGGATTCGCGCCCTAAGTAGCTCAAACACTCTACTGCTCAAACCACAAAAGTTTAAAAAGAATAGAACATACAGCTGCACCTTCTTCGGTCTTGCTCCGAGAATATGGGACTCTCACCCTCCTGAAATCAGTACTAACCCCTCAAACTCCGCATTTAAAAAAGAAGTCCTGAATACTACCTGCAATAGACCTGTAACCATATAAACTAACTTTAATTGCTTGTTTAAAGCATTGACTTTCTTTACATACTATGCAATGTGAATCTGGTGTAGCAGGTTTACCAGCTTAACCTATCTGTTTTGATCTACAGCGCTCTGATACCCTGACGGGTCTTGTTCGCGCTATATAAAAGTTTTCAAATAAATGGTAAAATAGAGTTTTGGAGCCTAGTAACAATAAATACTCCTGTGAGCCTCAAAGGATTGACCGCTCCACGGAATGCACCATCCTCAGTAATACGTAGATGGTTTGTAGGTTACAGTCCATTAGGTTTCCTGTCTCAGTTGGTAAATTGGCATGGTGCCTGCACTTTGTCAAAGAGTCTAGAAAATCTAATCCCCAGCTACAATTTGCTTAAAATTGCAAACAAAATGTATCATGACATTTTCAGACATACTCCAAATGATTTATGAGTAACTTGTTGCTTCACTTGAATGTGGAGGGAAGCAAAAAGACAAAGGGGCATATTATCAAGGACGGCGTTAAAATTATCGCCGGTTCAGCGGCAGAAAACTGATGCTAAAGCGGCGATAATGGGCTTGATAATATGCCCTGGATAATTCCAATAAAAGCCCATGTTCACACCAGAACATGGACTTCTATTGGATTTCTCCAGGGCATATTATCAAGCCCATTATCGCCGATTTAGCTGCAGTTTTCTGCCGCTAAACCGACGATAATTTTTAACACCGTTGTTGATAATATGCCCCAAAGTTGCTTTTCTTAGTAAGCACCTAACCTACTTACTGTGCATGGTTGGTAAACCGATGATTTTTATAGTGGTTTATATAGAAGCATTTTTGTGTCATACTTAAAGTAACTTCCTGCTGCACTTAATCATGGAGTGAAGCAGAGAAATGAATGATAGCCACGGTTGTGTTTGCATGCACTTATCTTCTTCAAGTAAGACGTTTTGCAGCTCAGCTTTCTAAGCTCTTGAAATTGTAAGTCAACAGTACTCTGGTAGGGCTCCATGGGAAGAATTCCCATTTGTAAGATTGGAGGGACTGGGATGCAAGAATAAAAGATAACACATCCCTGAAAGGGGGAGCAGCAAAAAACTTTGTTTATTAATTGAGTAATTGTGGCCGTTTTATTGTGCACAAACAGGGCCTAAAACTGCTAAAGTGTTTTAAAAAGACAAAACCAAGACCTACATGTGCTAAAGCGCTTTAAAAACCATAACCAAGAGATTACAAAGTGGATAAACATAACAGGCGTAATAACAATCTAAGTGACCAACAAAGCAATCAGTTAAATATTGGCGGAAAAACATATGAAATAAACACAATAAGAGAAAACAAACATATGACAACAATTCGTTAACTACTCAAGAATGAACAGGAGATTAGGAGCCAAGAAAAGGTGGGGAAAAAACAGCAGCTAAAGAGTATATGTTAAGAGAGAGCAATTGAGAAATAAGATTAGCTTCAGGAAGAATGGACATTTCTTTGGAAGAGGAGAAGCTTTAGCTCTTTCTTAAATGTTCCCAAAGTAGTGGTGGTAGTGCATAAGTTTGAAGGAAGAGAATTCCAAGGTTTCCTCACACTACTTGAGAAGGTCTGTGCCATAGTGTGTTTTATTTTTAAGCTGGTGGTTCTAAAATAAGAGTTTCTGAACCACTTAGGGATCTGTGACCACCTGAGCATTCGAGTTTCAAGGATAAGTATTGGATGTGGAGGCGTGTAGTAACTTTTTCACAATACATGCCATCTTTTAGTTTGACCTAACATCAAGAGGTAGCCACTCTAACATTAGTAGAACTGGCACACTATGGTGATATTGTTTGGATCCTAAATCATGCAGCCTCATTTTATACCATTTTAAAGACCGTAAGGTGCACTCTGGGAAGACTAGTCAGAAGAGAGTTTCCTTAGTCGAGTCTAGAAATCAGCAAGGATTGAACCAATGTCTTAATGTCTTTCTCTTGAAGGAAATGATTGATCTCCTGTATTAGTCTGAGTTGATAGCAAACATTCTTAGCCATTGCAATGGTTTGTGTTTGCAGGTTAAACTGCTTGCAGGGAAGGAGGCCTAGGGGCTTAGCCTTGTTGACAACGACAGGTTAACAATCGAGAACTTCACAGGAATCAGCCCAGGATTGTACTGGAGGTCTTGAGTATGATGAAGAAATTAAGAACATTTCAGTTTTTAGAGAATTAAGGGGCATATTATCAAGAATGGGCGTTAAATTATCGCCGCTTTTATCGGCAGGAAACTGACGATAAAGCGGCGATAATGGGCTTGATAATATGCTCTATGAATTCCAATCGAAGGCCATGTTAGATGTAAAGTCATCTAACATGGGCTTCGATTGGAATTCATAGAGCATATTATCAAGCCCATTATCGCCGCTTTATCTGCAGTTTCCTGCCGATAAAAGCGGCGATAATGTAACGCCCATTCTTGATAATATGCCCCTAAGTTTTAAATGGTACAAAGTCTACCAAATGGAAGCTTTTACAGGCTTTGTGCAAGAAGAGAGACATCTTTGGAGCAGGAGCTCCAAGACGGATCTGTGCATTGTCTACATATTAATGGTAAAGAATCCCAGAGTTTTAAAAAAAGACTCTGGAAGGTTCAATATAGAAGTTCAAAAGGTATGGGTCCAGTATCAGGACTTTGAGGACCCTGAGGTAAAGCAACTGCATCAGAGAAGCAAACTTCAATCTTTTTTTAAGTTCATAAAGAAAGCAAACTTCAATCTTGAACTGGTTTGTCAGCAAGGTCATGAACCTTCTGAGAACTGTGCTATCATTTCCCATTCTTTTTTTGTGCATATTAATAAGCATTATACGGTTCACTGAATCTAAAACACCAATTGAATTGAGGAGTAAAAGAAGACAAGAGCTGCTAGTGTGCAGGAAGCGGATTGCATCACCAACTACTTGTAGTGAGGCGTGTTCAGTGCACCACCCCTTTTTTGAAATCTGACAGGAATTCATCCAGAAGGTTGCTATTAGTGGTAAGTTATGAAAATTGTACTGCCACGCAGTTTTCAATTACTTTATCCTGAATAGGCAGACAGGGAGAAATGCTTATGCCCTGCAAGTCTGCAGAAGGAGTCTTTAGCTGCAGAGTAACTTGAATGATTCCAAGGCAATCTAGGAAAACAATTTGTGCAAGAGAGGCGGTCATTAAATCAGTCCAGTCGATAATAACTGTAATTGTCCCTTCCTTTGAATAGGGTCCTTGAAATAAGATGAGGGGTTGTCGTTAGTATTTAGTAATGTCACTCAATAGGTTATTTGAGTGTCAAAACTCAGGCATTTCCTGTTGGATATGTTATTGACAAACGTGTTCTTTTTAGATTCATGTAGGAGGGGCAGTGAACTTTCAATGGAGTAGACTTTCTGAACAAATACCTTGCCAAAGTCTTCTCATTTACAGCAGAATCTTCAAATTTTATAAAGAAGGGATGAATGTTCACTGTTTTGACCACATCAAATAGATGTTTCAGGTGGTTCTTCGCAGAAATAATGAGAGAGTTGATGTGGATGACTTTGA
Organism: Lissotriton helveticus; assembly: GCF_964261635.1. Lineage (NCBI taxonomy): Eukaryota > Metazoa > Chordata > Amphibia > Caudata > Salamandridae > Lissotriton > Lissotriton helveticus. The sequence continues at coordinate 934,796,031 of NC_136061.1, read as the reverse complement.
CATTGAACATGTTTGCTTTGTACTGTTTTCTAGCTGATCTGAATGGCTACAAAGCAATCGTTTTTATGACTTTTTCAGCCCTATGAAGCATTTTGGGCCAGATGTAGGAGCCATTTACCGACCGGTAAATGGGTTTTCGGTATGTAGGGGGCTTCATTTACCGATTCGGTAAATTTACCGAATCGGTAAAATACCGTATCGGTATTTTTACCGATTCGGAATCTTCCATATGTAGGTGGGACTCTTCAGAGTCCCAAAGCCATTACTGATTCGGTATTTTACCACCCAATCCAATTGGGTGGTAAAATACCGAATTCAGGTGTGCATGCACATGTGTGCATGCACACCTATGCCATGTGACAGACAGACATGCCCTTAGGGCATGTCTGTGTGCCACATGGCGCACATGCCTATTTTTTGGGTGCCAGAGGGTGTCAAAGTGACACCCCCTGCACCCTTGCAGAATTCGGTATTTACCGATTCGGTAAATACCGAATCGGTATTTCCCATTGATTCCTATGGGCTTCACAGCCCATAGGAATCAATTGGTATCACATTGGTATCGCTCATGCGCAGACTGAAATCTCCTAAGAAGATGTTCACTTCAGAATGAACACGCTGGTTAGGTATATGTTCTAGGTTCTCCTCAATAAAGGTAAGGGGTTTATACTGGACATTGAGATGTCAATGGCTCTCTTCTATCTCATGGGCAGAAGAAAGTTACCGGGTGCAGTAGTTGATAATACACAAACAAGAGGCAGGAGCTTGCACATAGAGTGGCAGCATTGTTACAAAACTCTCTTACAGTCCTGCTTGTCAGTGATTGTAATTCCCATCCTATGAGGAATCAGGGAAAGCATGGCTCCAGTACTATTCTAGGTCAAGATCGAATGTCAGCAATGTACAGAAGAGGTCATGAGACAGAGAGACTCTGGAAGCACCACACTGGAATCTCACAGCTTTGAGATGGACATTGAATGGAGAAATAAGAGGAGTCAATGAGCAGATGTCTCTGAATCAGGTAAGATATTCTGGTTGGATGCCAGTCCCAAATCAAAGTGTTGCAAAGTAGACGGAGGTTCTTCTACCAAGCACTTGCACATTCTTTTGATTAGCCAGTTGTTCAGATGTACTGGAAATGTTGATCTCCAGCGGTAAGTTGGCGATGCTCTTCTCTGATAACAATATGGCGGTGCTCATTGAGGGGCATATTAGCAAGAACCTCGTTAAAATTATCGCAATTTTAGCGTCAGGAAACTGTCGCTAAAACGGCAATAATGGGCTTGCTGATATGCGTTATAGAATTCCAATAGAAGCCCAGGTTAGATGTGCAGGACACATCTAACCTGCGGCGATAATTTTAACGAGGTTCTTGCTAATATGCCCCTCAGTTCGTTATCTGTCTGGCCATGTAAAAAGTCTTAAGAAAAAAGATGCATCAGATTTCTTCCTTGAAACACAAAGGGGCATATTAGCAATCGCCAGCGATAATTATCGCTGGCCGTGCTTAGCAATAATTAGATTATCGCAGGCTATCTCTGCTTTTTATCACCCTGGTAGCGCGTAATTAACAACACGTTACTCCAGGGCGATAAAAATTCCAGAGATAATCACCTAATACCAATGAACGCATAGATATGGTAGATGTTGAAGATCGTTTGCAGAATATAATATTTGTTACTGAAGGTAAAGAGAATGCAAGGATATAAGATTGTGTAACTTGCAGAACAGTTGTGAAACGTAACCACTGACCCAACACTCCAATATCCCAAGTAAAGGAAACAAAGCAATATGAAGCACATATAGAAAGAAAATACACTTTATCAGTAGCTCAAAATCAATGCAAAGATGAATAATATTAATCAAAACAGCAAGCAGGTCATAGAATACAATATAAACCTGCCACCATTGCCAGCTTGGGTAAAGCCCCCAGGTCTGACTTGGCAAGCTGGTGCAATATTTATTCATTTTTTTCTCCATTTGTAAGCATATATCAAAAAAATACAAAGAACACTAAAATAGAATGCAAGCTGCTGCCAAAATGTGGGGGCCATATATTTGCAATAAAAATGTAAATAAAAAATAATAATCATCCGATGCATAGTTTCAAAAGAACAGTAGGTATGCTTGTTGGCATGCATCGTGTAAGGTACACACAACCTTTAAAAAACGTTTTAATGCTCATCACAAGAAGATATGATTCTTGCTGGCACAAGAAAAGGAACAATTACTTTGAATTACTGTAACTTGAAAATATATAACAAACTAGGATGATTCAAAACAAAAACAACGATAACGAATGGAAAGGATCCAAAAAGGGACAAAATTAACCCACCAGCCTGGCACTGAAGTAAGGTACTTTTTAGGCGGAAGAACAAGAGAGCCAGTTGCTGAAGGGACTCACCCTTTCGTCATGGTCCATGGACGGAAGCAACATGTGTATGACAGTTCAGCAGATGATGCGTGAGGAGGGATGATACTAAGTCCCTCGTAGTATGTATATATAAGCATGTAGGTTTTTTTAAACGATGTTTTATTATATGAGGCTGACAAAACAGCTAAAGCATACGTCAGACCGCAAAAGAGCTGAACGGGGGAAAAAAGTACGCCAATATACATACCAGGTTGCAAATACCAAATTTCCAGCTATTCCCAAACATTGCCACAGGAGGGCGGCAAAATCCCGTATATTCTACATCAAACTTAAAATCGACTGATGCTGCTGCACAAATAATTGAAAACAAGTGCACTAGGCAAGTGCGTTAAAATAAACAGCCTATCAAAGAACATCAAAAAACATAATTAAGCAACACACAATGATCTGCACACAACTACCAAATACATTAGCTAAAGTTATAAACAGTCAGTAGTTTCTGAGTCCCTGTAAATGTCTCATTGAGTCTTCCCTTTCTGCTGAAAGATATCTCTTCCCTTTTAGGATACGCTCAATGTGATTGCATCGATCTCTAATGTAGAGGTTACTGGTTACATAATAGAGCATGGCATTTTCTTATTCTTTGCCCTGGCCAACAATTAGATTACCATGAGTTGTCCCACTGACTCACGCAATTACTTTGTTCTGTTTTATCGATGAGAGAACTCAACTAACCATAATGTTTCTAAATATTTTTGAAAATTAGACTTAACTGTTGACTAGAAACAGGTATATTCCCACAAATAACCAAATCTACAGGGATCACACGTCACCTAACAAAATTGCTTGGTTTAAAGTACCCAGAAAACTGTTGACCAATTTTGAAACTAGGCTTTTCAGCTAAATTGCCTGAACAAGTAGTGAACTCATAAATTTAAACTCACATCGAAGATAACCTTCTAGATCAGGCTTCTCCATAGAGCAGCTTGTGCGCTACTGGAAGCTCTCCGGGTACCTGTAAGTAGCTCTCTTGTGTACAGCTCAGCCTACTAAATTAGAAGCTTTTGCATGGTTACATTAATATGTGTATACATTCCTGCTTATTATGAAGACCTGTACAAGCCCAGGAGTAATAGGTTGTGCGTGGATTATGAGAAGCTTTTGAGTGAATTTACAAACCCAGAGCTTTCGGGAGAAGCCAGAGACAACCTTGAATCGGTACTGACAGAAGAAGAGACAGCAGCTGCTCTGGGTTCACTGCAGTCCGGGAAGGCCTTGGGCCCCAACGGGCTGCCAGTCGAGTTATACAGGGGACTATCTAGTAAAATCTCAGGGAAAACGTTGGAAATGTTCCAAGGGGCGGTGGAAGACGAATGCCTCCCTGCAGATCAAAGAACAGCTACGATTATGGTTATCTACAAAACGGGTAAACCACCAGAAGAGTGCGGCTCATATAGACCAATCTCCCTCCTAAACGTCGAAGCAAAGGTCCCGGCAAAGGCCCTAGCGGCAAGACTCACATCTGTCCTTCCAGGCATCATACAAGCAGACCAGTCGGGCTTCATGCCCATTATGAGTACCAGATTCAACCTACGCAGGATGTATGGAGTCCTGCACATGAGGACGCATCCATGGCGTTCAATAGCATAGATTGGCCATATGTATTCGTAGTCTTATCCAGATGGGGTTTTTGCCAGAAGTTTTGGGCCTGTGTCAAACTGTTATGCCAGGCCTCACTGGCCAGGAGGCGGGTCAATATTATGATCTTTGGGGTCATTTCTTTGGACAGAGGCACTAGGAAGGGTTGCCCACTGTCACCCTTTCTCTTTGATTTGGCTCTCGAGCCAATGCCAGTGTGGATATGTGGAGACCTGCTGATAAGGGGCATCTCCTCGTCTGAAAGCTGGGAGGAAAGTATCTCCCTCTACGCAGACAATATAGTCCTCTCTTTTTCCAGACCTTATCCATCAATCGCCCATATGCTGCATATTTTTTTTATCTGTTTAGAAGCTATGTGGGTTACAAAATTAATTGGGATAAGTAGTTAATATTCCCCTTGTTGGGGCCCCCACTGAGGTTGCCGTTATGCTGCGTGGCACTGATAACTCCGGAGGGGTTTTAGGACCTAGGGATTTTCGTCACGCGAGACGAGCAACTCTTCCTACAACAAAATTTCACCCCCCATTTACACTTTAGGGCTGATGTAGCACACTGGTGCATCCTTCCCTTGTCAATCATGGGCAGGGCACCATTACACAAGATGATGTCTCTTCCCAGATTGTTATAGATTGTCGGCCAATGATGGAGTATTGGCCAAACTCCAGGTGGTCCAAAATACGGCAGCCAGGCTGGTGTTAAACTCCCCCCCAGAACGCCGTCAAAACCCCTTCTGGATAAACTACATTGGCTCTCAGTTCGCAATAGGGTAAAGTTCAAAATCTGCTGTCTAATTCACAAGAGCTTAAATGGATTAGGGCCGTCACACTGGACAGATACATTTATACCGTACAATCCTGTTCGGTCTCTTAGATCTAGCAATCAGCTTCTCCTGAGAGTGCCAGCTGTAAGGAAGGTCAGACAGGGTGGCAAGGCTCTGTCCGTAGTCGGTCCGACTCTATGGAACAAGCTCCCCCTGACGCTTAGGCAATGTCTGGAACATTTCAGTTTCAGGAAAAAGCTTAAAACGTTCTTGTTTCAGAACTAATTCACTTCTCTACTGACTGCTTTGACCATGCTTCTGGTGTTTGTGGGCGCAGAGATACTCCTTGGGGTGTCGATTCAAGTGCGATATGAACCCGTAAATAAATAAATAAATAAATATGCTCTACAAAACACACCGTTTCGGGTCCCACAAACCTTTTCTTAATAAATTGCCCACAAATTCATATCATTGCTGTGGCAGGGTGGATGCCTCACAAAGACCTGTATAAATTACAAAGAGGTGTATATGATAGAGGACTGGAAATCCCAGATATTAGAAATTACTACTGGGACTCACAACTTCTAATAACTCATGACTGGGCATACGCTGACTGGAGCAAGCTGGCCTACAGAGTGGATCGAGCTGCGATGCCAGATGGTAACCACAAAATTATCATTTATGCGAGTAAAAAGAAAGTGGGTTTTCCAATTTATACTGCAACAGCAGTGCGGAGCTGGACAGAGGCCAACCGTTACCTGGGTTGGCACTTCAAGTTGCCTGCTATGATCCCACTATGGTACTTTGAATAGCTGAAGGAGGTATCAAGACTGCAAGGGTTTTCTCAGTGGGAAACGATAGGGATGGAACACCTGGGTGATGTATGGAGAAATGGTTCCCTGCTCTCATTCGAGACTCTTAGCCAGGAGGTCGACCTCTCTCCCACATTCTTTATCTCCAGCTAGGTCAAGCACTTAAAAGGCATATCCTGGAAGGCACCCACCTCCCTGATTTTCCCCTCTAGAGGATAGATTGTTGGTGGATCCCATCCTGGAAAAGGGAATATCAGTGATTTACTGGAAATTAATGAACAACACACCAGACCCACTGGGACGGCTTCAACAGACCTGGTTGGAGGACGTGGGGGTCAAGGACGATGAGAAGTGGATGGACGCCCTGCAAAGCCCCCGAGACATAGCCATTTGGGCCAGATTCAGGTTAATTCAATTAAAAGTCCTACACCGCTTGTACTACGCACGCACCCTGTTGTAAAATTGGGGAAGGAAGAGTCACCCGTGTGTCTGAGAGGCTGCGCACAGGAGGGGTCCTTTTATCATGCCCTCTGGGACTGCAGGTGATACTCTCAGTCAGGGGGTGACAGCGAGATTGGCTGAGGCCCTGGAGACAAGGGTTCCAATGAGCTTGAAATGTCTACTACTGATGATTGCAGGGGAGGAAGCATCGCCTTGCCATACCAGGCTATGGCTGGCACTGGCATCGGTGGTGGCAAAAATAAATATTGCAAGGAATTGGGGGTCTCCTCACCCCCCCTACAGTGGCGGAGTGAGAGGCACATATGGACTGGTGCCAGAGGGCAGAGGAGGTGCTCTACAAGGCCAGAGGATGTCCCAAAAAATGGGAAAAATATGGTCCCCAGGGAAGAATTACAGAGGATCAATACTGGGACTATGAGGGACCGGGAGAAAAGGGTGGAGTACACTTTACAACTGAGACACATGACCAGCTGAGACCTAATGCGAAATGGAGGGGAACTGTTGGCGGTATCAGATTCAATTTATTTTATGTTGGACCACTCCAGTGGAGGGCTAAAGGCGCAAAAGTATGAAGATGTTTGCACTGTATGGCCAATATGTACAATGCATGATGAGCATGTTTATAACAATAAAAAGGTTTATAAAAAATATGTGTGTACCAAAACTGAAAAGGGTGTATTCAGGAAACACAGGGAAAAAGGGTTTGAGTTTGTTAAATATATTTAAAGTTATTTGAGTGATAAATCATGCAGCGTTTGGGAGACTTGCTACTAATAGTATTAACTTGGTTCCAGGGGCATTGAAGCTGTAGCTGTTATACCCAGCTAGAGGCATTCAACATTTCACATGGACAAAGCATTTTTTTTAAATGTAATGTTGGCAACCGTGCCTGATCCACTGAAGTGATCACGGCTGGCAACCGTGCAAACTGTGGCCACTAATGTAATCTTGCTTGATGTGGTAACTATTCCAACTATAATAATAATAGTAGCTCAGGATGCTTTCTTTGAACTCAAATAGCACTTATTACTGAATTGATTGATGACCCCTGTTCTATATCGTTTTCAAACAGGCGTCCACCCTGATTTAAGTGCCAAATGGATGGACTGGTGCACATAGGAGAAGTGAAAGAGGAGGTTGGCAATGTTGTCCAATAAATACATTATAAGTATTTGTTTTCCGATTTGAATTCCATCTGGAAATGTAGCTTATCAAATCGGACCATAATAATTTTGAAGTTTGGTACAGGGTCATGTTGATTTATTGGTTTTTGATGACCTCATATGTCAAGCATGTCATATCATGAACATGAGCTGTGTAAATGAAATGCATTAGAAATGTACAAAGCTTAGAGTTTTCAGAAATCCAAGCATCTGATGCTACCAGTGCCTAACTGACCACCCCTTCCTTTTCACCGTCCTCACATAACGGGAGGCAATTACACTTCTCAAGAAAAATATTCAATGGAATAAAGAAAAAGAGCATGAATGATGTTCATGAGTTTTATGGTGCACACAGAGCACGTAAAACATAACCATAAAGGACCCATTTCATAAAGGCAAATATGAGTAAGTGTTATAGTACGCCTGTAGCAGTGCTTAATTTGAGCCAGTGGTATCTGGTGCTCTGCACTGGAACTTAAATGTCAACACCAGCACTTTTGACAGTTTGCACTGTTTATCTAAATTTGAGATTAACACAACAACCGTTGTTTATTATTCCAATAAACATTAAAAATGACCAATATCTGCTGCCCAAGCTATTATTGTAGCAGTGGGGACTAGGATAGTCAGAAATGTCATACTTGTAGGGTGTGTTGATTAGTTGTTGTGTTAATTCTGTCACTGGCAGCACGTATTGGGGCCCGGCACTTGTATTTATTTTTACAAATTAAGCACTGTAGTACTACTTCACATACTCATAAATGCAATCCACATAGGTATGGGTGTAAAGCTTGCTTATGCTGGTCTATTTTTTATGAGCAGAATTCTCCACCGACTGTTCGTAAATCTAAGCATATGTCAGCCTACGTTTTACATGTAACTATGAGAGAGGCCAGGGAGATTGGCTGGAAATGAGGATGCAAGGCTGAATGAAGGGGAGGGACATGCAAATGCAAAAAAACACCTACAAAAAGGTGTGTCCGCTGCACTTCAGTAAAGCTACACCCATATCTGCTTCAATAGTGGCTCAATCCTACTATAGCCAAGTCTTGGTGTAAATCACACAACACACATAGCCATTCACGGTTACTGCAAAGGTATCACATAGAAATCAGTTGAGGCAGGAAATAGCACAACGAGCAAAAAGCCCAATACTTTAAGGTAAATTAAAATTACAAAAGAAATGGTTATATAATTTTAGGCATTGCGTACAACAACATATATCACATTTTACAAATGTAAAAAAAAAATAAAGATATGTAAAAAAATTGTCAAGTACTTATACAATAGACACCATTGCAAATCACAAGTAACATTTCAAATTTGTAAATTAGTAAAAAAAATAAAAAGGTACTCATCTCACATCTAATACTACTTGATACACACTAAAAGATACATCATAACACACTGTATGTCCCTAACACACACACACTCGCACACACAGGGCTGGACTGGGAACCAAAACCGGCCCCGGCAAAGTGCTCGGCCCGCCCCCCCGGGTAGAGGCTAGGGGTGCGACCAAGCTCTTTGCCGGGGCTGTTTATTCGGCCGATTTTGTTACAGGCATAAACAGCCATGTAACAAAAACGACCACCATCCTTGCGGCGCACCAGAGTATTGCCCAGTGCCCGCCACGGCCAGTCCGGCCCTGAGCACACAGCACAATTATAGTTGATGTTTCTCTTTGTCTACCCGGGGTGTGGATTATGTTAATGTGCTCCCAGAAGGGATGGTTGTCAGGAAAGTATAAGTTGCTGTTCCACTACTCTTTGCAACATGTACGTCTTATAGCATAGGTGGAGCTCTAGAGGAGTTTGGCTCTGATTCACCCTTCGGCCGTCACCTACCCAGCCGGACACCGGACATTGTTTTCCTCGTCTCCTCGTTGAGGTTTTCTGTGTCAAGAAATTTTCAGCTGTATTGTAGGGAAATACTCCCTCTATCGTGATTTCTCTTTAACTCTAAAACTTTTCTCTGTACAAGGAGAATCGGTGATTACCCTCCCCCATTAGAATTTAAATCCCTTTTAAACACCTTAAGTGGTAATATCAGTTATAATAGAGATATTAAATTTTGTAATTCTAAAGATAGGTTAAAGATTATAGCCAGGATGAATTCCACGAAAATTCCTCAGAAATATTTATTCTGGAATCTAGAACATGGAATTCGATGATGGCTCATCCTATGTTGCATAAATCGCTTACCTCTAAATGACTTAACAGTAAACTTGTCCCAGAACATGGAAAATGGAAACATTTGTAATTTCTGTGAGTTCAGCATTCAGAACCTGGATCATGTCTCGTTTGTCTGTCCAGCATTGGTTTTGTATTGTCGTCGCTGGCTTCGCCCAATGTTTGTACAAAATTGTGTTAAAGATGTAGCTTCAGCCCGCAGCTTTTTCTTTTGCCCAAAGAATGGAGCAGTCTGTGTAAAACTATTCAACTTTTTTAGAGAGTTTATTTATATATTTTAACCTTTTATATATTCTTTTAAATGGGCTGTTAACCCCCGTACTTGTCACCCTTTTATGGAGTATTAATATTCTCTCCGTTTTTGGAGTTTATTTTGCACATATATTGGCTGCTTTTTAACTGCTCTTTGCATAATTGGGAAATGGTTAGTTTTTCTCCCGTTTTCTTGTTGCTAATTTCAAAACTCAATTTTATATTGAAGCTGGATTTTGGATTGTATTTAGCACAATAACTGGCTGCTACTCAACTGCTTTTGCCCAGGATAGGATATGCTTTGTTATTCTCCTCTTGTTGCTAATTTCAAACTCAATATTCTGCTGAAGCTGGAGTTTGGATTGCATTACAGTGAGGTGTGGCTCACTGGTTAGAGGTGGCAGACCTGTAAGCAGAGAACGGCCCGGGACCAGGGTTCAATTCCCGACGCGGCAGGGTCTTGGACCAGGGTAAACGGACTTGATAATTCTTGCCTCAGTGCCTACTCTAACCAGGGAACACACACGGTAACTCTGGGCATTAAGCTTGCCTCATCTCTACAACGGCCCCCCACAGACGCCGGGGATGCCTGGTTTCACCCTGGAGATACCCAGAAAGGGACCATCTCACAGCGAAAACCAGGACAGGGTCCCCAGCGGTCTACAGCGCCAGGACACTCGGGTAGAGTAACAGTGCGCTTTACAAGTATCCCACAACAACAACAACATTTTGAATATGAAATGGCTGCTCTTTAATTGCTCTTTGCACAATTTGGGATATGCTTCGTTACTTCAATTCTCTTGCTGCTAATCCCAATCTTATCTTTTGTCAAAGCTGCTATGTGTTGTTGTCTAAATGTTTGAAAAATCTGTATATGTAGTTGCTGCCATTAAAGCATTTTCGCTCAAAACATGAGTAGATTTAGTTCTTAGTAAAAGGAAAATGCATTGTCTATCCAATTGCATTGATTGCTTTAGAATATTTTTCTGTCTTCTATTAAGCACTGATGTGTTGTACATTACCATATACTGATTATTACCCCCTTCGGGGCCATCGCGCTTACCTGTCGTGCGCTGATGACAAGGCCAGCTCGTCATCAGCCCCACCCTCGGGGGAAGCGCTGGCGCTCCCCCCGAGGGTCTCTGATCGTGGTTGTTTTGCTGGGGGCGGTAGCGGAAGAGCTTCCGCTGCCGCCCCCACCCCCCCCATGGGAATCCCTAATGACGTCAGCGCGCACAGCGCGTGCTGACATCATCAGGGATTCCCAGCGCTCGGGAAGCCATTTGCTTCCTGACCGCGGTGGAAGAAGGTAGGTTTTTGGGACTCCGGCGGGGGTTTGGGGCAGCGAAGAGGCATCAGGGGAGAGGAAAGAGATTTTCCTCTCCCCTGATGTCTCTTTGCAGGGCATTTCTGCCTCACGATCGCGCACAGCGTCGCGATCGTGCGGCGGAAATGCCCCACTAGACACCAGGGATGTAATTTTAGATTATAGGAAGCGACCCCTTGGGCAAGGGTCGCTTCCAGGCTGCCTCTGATAATGTTTTCGTTTTTCTGCACCCCCTGGGAGCAAATCGGCCCGTTTTTTCGGCCGTTTTGCCCCCAGAGGGGGCAGAAATTCCCCACTAGCACCTGGGTTGTTTTTTGGAGCCAAGATGGCGGCCATATGTTTTGTTTACGTTTTTCTGTCCCCCCTGGGGGCAAATCGGCCCGTTTTTTTTGCCGTTTTGCCCCCAGGGGGGACAGAAAATGCCCACTAGCACCAGGGATTTTGTTTTTAGCTGTTAGGAAGCGACCCATTGGGCAAGGGTCGTTTCCAGGTGGCCTCATATTTAACTTTTTGTTTTTCTGCCCCCCCTGGGGGCAAATCGGCCTGTTTTTCGGCCATTTTGCCACCAGGGGGGGCAGAAATTTCCCACTAGCACCAGGGATTTTTGTTGGGGCAATGTGTTTGTTTTGGGAAGCGACCCCTTAGGTAAGGGTCGCTTCCAGGTGGCCATGATTGTGTTTTTGTTTTTCTGTCCACCCTGGGGGCAAATCGGCATGTTTTTTTTTGCCGTTTTGCCCCCGGGGGGGGGGGGGCAGAAAATGCCCACTAGCACCAGGGAATTTAAATTTAGTTTTTAGGCGCCCCCTCGGGCAAGGAGTAGTGCTTGGCTGGCGGTGTGTGCGGAGTGGCGCTTGGCTTGCAGTGTGCGTGGAGTGGTGTTTGGCTGGCGGTGTGTGTGGAGTGGCGCTTGGCTGGATGGTGTGTGTGCAGTGGTACTTGGCTGTCTGTGCACGGAGTGCTGCTTTGCTGCCGGTGTGTGTGGAGTGGTACTTGGCTGTCGGTGTGCGCTGAGTGGTGTTTGGCTGGCGGTGTGCGTGGAGGGGTACTTGGCTATCTATGCACGGAGTGGTGCTTGGCTGGTGGTGTGTGTGGAGTGGCACTTGGCTGGTGGTGTGTGTGGAGTGGTACTTGGCTGTCTGTGCACGGAGTGGTGCTTGGCTGGTGGTGTTTGTGGAGTGGCGCTTGGCTGGTGGTGTGCTTGGAGTGCTACTTTGCTGTCTGTGCACAGAGTGCTGCTTGGCTGGCGGTGTGTGTGGAGTGGCGCTTGGCTGGTGGTGTGCGTGGAGTGCTACTTTGCTGTCTGTGCACAGAGTGCTGCTTGGCTGGCGGTGTGTGTGGAGTTGCGCTTGGCTGGTGGTGTGCGTGGAGTGGTACTTGGCTGTCTGTGCACGGAGTGGTGCTTGGCTGGCGGTGTGTGTGGAGTGGCGCTTGGCTGGTGGTGTGTGTGGAGTGGTACTTGGCTGTCTGTGCACGGAGTGGTGCTTGGCTGGTGGTGTTTGTGGAGTGGCGCTTGGCTGGTGGTGTGCGTTAAGTGCTACTTTGCTGTCTGTGCACGGAGTGGTGCTTGGCTGGCGGTGTGTGTGGAGTGGCGCTTGGCTGGTGGTGTGCGTGGAGTGCTACTTTGCTGTCTGTGCACGGAGTACTGCTTGGCTGGCGGTGTGTGTGGAGTGGCGCTTGGCTGGTGGTGTGCGTGGAGTGGTACTTGGTTGTCTGTGCACGGAGTGGTGTTTGCTGGTGGTGTGTGTGGAGTGGTGTTTGGCTGGCGGTGTGTGAGGAGTGGTACTTGGCTGGATGGTGTGCGTGGAGCGGTGCTTGGCTGGCGGTCAGTGGCGCTTGGCTGGTGGTGTGCATGGAGTGCTACTTTGCTGTCTGTGCACGGAGTGGTGCTTGGCTGGCGGTGTGTGTGGAGTGACGCTTGGCTGGTGGTGTGCGTGGAGTGCTACTTTGCTGTCTGTGCACGGAGTGCTGCTTGGCTGGCGGTGTGTGTGGAGTGGCGCTTGGCTGGATGGTGTGCGTGGAGTGGTACTTGGCTGTCGGTGTGTGCTGAGTGGTGTTTGGCTGGCGGTGTGCATGGTCTGGCGCTTGGATGGTGGTGTGGGTGGACTGGCACTCGGCTGGCGGTGTGTGAGTAGTTACTTTCTGTTGGTCACTACACACACTGCTAGTTGAGTGACACTCTACACAGTCCATCATTTTCTGTAGTTGCTGTGTCAGATATGTGGGCGTGTGAAAATGATGGGCCCTTGAATGGCGGTGGCGGCTGGCGGTGTTAATTTTTTTGTATGTGTCACACGTACAAAAGGTGTATGAATGTCCTTACTGCCCCTGTGTGATGGGGGTACTGGTAGGAGCAAAAGACTGACTGGCACCAAAGAGGTCTGGCAGTAAAAAAAATTCAAAAAATTAACCAGTGTCGATGTTAAACCTCATCTAATCCCAATTGGTCTAAGCCCTATTTGATGGCCTTTCTGGTCGAATTTAAATTTGGGGGGCAAATTTGTGTGTTGTTGTTTTAATTGTTATATTGCTTGTGAAATGTGGTAGTAATTTTTTTTTCTTCTCTATTTTTGTCTTGTTCCAGGCTTTTGCTGTTTGGATTGTTGTAGGTTGCGTGTCTGTTTGCAGCTTGTGTAGTTGCTTGTGCTTGGTAAGTGAATGTATTTTGTACTACTTTCCCTTGATGTTTGTCTTTTTGAAAAAGGTTGTACTTCTAGCAGTTTGTGTGGCTCTGTGTTTTTTTTTTTTTCTGCATTAGTGTTTGATGTTCACTTTGTTTTCTAATCTGTCATTTCTTTTTTTCTTTCTAGTGGGATATAATTTCTTTTTGCTGTGTCTCAACAGAGTAGGTGCTGGTGAGTGTAGCTATATTTGGTAAGAGTGAAATTGTTTTGGATTGTATTTATCTTTTGTGAAAGCCTTACCTTGTTTACTTCTTACTTTGCACAGTGTAGGTTGTTGTTCACTTGTGTGTGCAATCTTCTTGCTTTGTAAGGATAATGGCTAGTCGCAGGATTACTGCTCAGCAGGTTCTTGGTTTGCTTTTTGAGTCTTCCTCTGACCATGGTTCAGAGAGTGAGTCCGATTCGGACTCCCAGGTAGGGGCAGAAGATTCAGGCAGTGAGTTTTCTCTTCGCATGGAATCTTCATCATCGGATGATGATGATTCTTCTAGTGCTGATGAAGGGCCTATGTTAGAGGAGGACATTGAGGTGCCGGTAGTGGGCCAAGAGGCACCTGTGCTGCTGCCTAGGGCCGCAAGGTTTCCTTTCTTTTTACATCGGCAAGAGGCATGTGGGCTGGAGCCTGCACCCAAAAGGCTTCACATTGCTGTGGTGCGCAAAGAGGCATCTGGTGCTTTTCGTCTTCCTGCTGGTGTAGTGCAGCAAGAGGCATCTGGGGCTGTTAGGCTTCCCATTGGTGTAGAGCGGCAAGAGGCATCTGGGCCTGCTTGGTTTCCCGGTGGTGTAGTGCAGCAAGAAGCATCTCAGGCTGCTGGGCTTCCCATTGGTGTAGTGCAGGAAGAGCCCTCTGGGGATGCTATGTCTTCTGTTGGTGTTGTGCAGCCAGAATTATCTGTGGCTGTTAGGCTTCCCATTGGTGTAGAGCGGCGAGAGGCATCTGGGCCTGCTTGGTTTCCCGGTGGTGTAGTGCAGCAAGAAGTATCTCAGGCTGCTGGGCTTCCCGTTGGTGTAGTGCAGGAAGAGCCCTCTGGGGATGCTATGTCTTCTGTTGGTGTTGTGCAGCCAGAAGTATCTGTGGCTGTTAGGCTTCCCGTTGGTGAACAGCAGCAAGAGGCTTCTGGGCTACAGGCTGGGGTGGCTGCTCCCCCCGTTGATAGGGATGGCCTCTGGGTTCCCCCTGGCTTGGTGCAGCCGGCATTGCCAGAGTTCACTGGTGTTCCTGGGTGTAGAGTGAATACTGAGAATTTTCTGCCAATACATTTTTTTCAGTTGTTTTTTGACAATATGTTTTTGCAAGAGATTGTTGAGCAAACCAATTTGTATGCAGAACAATTTTTGAGGGCCAACAGTGCCAGCCTTAAGCCCTATTCTAGAGCAATCCGGTGGACTCCCACAAATGTTGAAGAGATGAAGAAGTTCTTGGGATTAACTTTTTTGATGGGCTTGCTAAGGAAGCCATCAATGACTTCATATTGGTCCACTAGTCCGTTGATGGCAACAGCTATATTTCCAGCAGTCATGAGTCGTGATCGGTATATGCTTCTTCTTCGGATGATGCATTTTGTTGATAATAGTTTAGCGTTGTCACGCGATCACCCTGATTGTGACCATTTGTTTAAAATTCGGCCTGTCCTTGATCACTTTGTTGATCGTTTTTCTGAGATCTTTGTCCCTGGTAAAGAAATTGCAGTGGATGAGTCTTTGGTGTTGTTCAAGGGCCGCTTGGTTTTTAGGCAATACATTCCTAGTAAGAGGGCACGCTATGGAATCAAACTGTATATGCTGTGTGACAGTGAGACTGGATATGTCTACAATTTCAGGGTGTACACTGGTAAGGAGTCCAGCATTAACCCTCCTGGTTGTCCTTCTACTTTTGGAGTGACTGAGAAAATTGTGTGGGAACTAGGGAGAGGATTATTTAACAAAGGCCATCATTTATATGTAGATAACTTCTACACTGGTGTGCGGTTGTTCCAGGAGTTAGCCAAAGTGGGCACTGTTGCTTGTGGCACAATGCGCAGTAACCGTAAAGGTTTCCCAAAGGAACTTGTTTGCAAAAGGCTTGTGCGGGGACAGTCTACGGCATTGCGATGTGGGGGAGCTTCTAGCTGTGAAGTTTTTAGACAAGAGAGATGTGTACATGCTGACTACTATCCACAATGAAAGTACAGAACCTGTGCCTGTTTGGGGTCAGGGTGCTGAAGTGCGTAAACCTGTATGCATTTTAGCTTACAATAAGTTCATGGGTGGTGTTGACAGAGTAGATCAGAGGTTGGAACCTTATGCTGCTCTTCGAAAGGCTTACGTTTGGTACAAGAAGTTGGCTATCCATCTGTTCCACTTGGCATCCTTTAATGCTTTTGTTGTGTACCAGAAGTCTTGTCCTGAGAAGAAGATGTCTTTTGTTAAGTTTCAGGAGTCTATAATAGGCAGCCTTGTACTTGTGGAGCAGGCAAGGGTTCCTAGATTTGGAGTGGTGGAGGAAGTGGCTAGATTGAAAGATCGCCACTTTCCTGAATCTTTTCCTTCCACTACCGCAAGAGACTTTCCGACTAGAAGATGCAGAGTCTGTTGGCAAAGAGGCGTGCGGAAGGAGTCTCGTATATACTGTCCTGACTGTCCTTCTAAGCCTGCATTGTGTCTGTCAGCTTGTTTTAAATCGTACAACACGCAAAAGAAGTTTTGGGAGTTTTAATGAGCTGTAAAGTGAATTGCCTGGTCTGCATTCTGTAAAAAAAATTTAGTTTGTTTCAAGGATTGGCATTAGTGCAAAGTTTTTATTTTAAGAATTTGTGTTAGCTGATTTGTAGGTATTTCCATTTGTTTAGTGTTATTTTCAAAAAAAGAATTCTAAATGTGTTTGTGGTGTGTGCCGGCTGGTGCTTGGCTGGCGATGTGTGTGGAGTTGCTCTTGGCTGGTGGTGTGCGTGGAGTGGCACTTGGCTGTCTGTGCACGGAGTGGTGCTTGGCTGGCGGTGTGTGTGGAGTGGCGCTTGGCTGGTGGTGTTCGTGGAGTGGTACTTGGCTGTCTGTGCATGGAGTGGTGTTTGGCTGGTGGTGTGTGTGGAGTGGTGCTTGGCTGGCGGTGTGTGTGGAGTGGTGCTTGGCTGGTGGTGTGTATGGAGTGGTGCTTGGCTGGCGGTGTGTGTGGAGTGGTGCTTGGCTGGCGGTGTGTGTGGAGTTGCGCTTGGCTGATGGTGTTTGTGGAGTAGTACTTGGCTGTCTGTGCACGGAGTGGTGCTTGGCTGGCGGTGTGTGTGGAGTGGCGCTTGGCTGGTGGTGTTTGTGGAGTGGTACTTGGCTGTCTGTGCATGGAGTGGTGTTTGGCTGGTGGTGTGTGTGGAGTGGTGTTTGGCTGGCGGTGTGTGTGGAGTGGTACTTGGCTGGAGGGTGTGCGTGGAGCGGTGCTTAGCTGTCTGTGCACGGAGTGGTGCTTGGCTGGCGGTGTGCGTGGAGTGGCGCTTGGCTGGTGGTGTCTGTGGAGTGGTACTTGGCTGTCTGTGCACGGAGTTGTGCTTGGCTGTTGGTGTGTGCTGAGTGGTGTTTGGCTGGTGATGTGTGTGGAGTGGTGCTTGGCTGGCGGTGTGTGTGGAGTGGTGCTTGGCTGGTGGTGTGTGTGGAGTGGTGCTTGGCTGGCGGTGTGTGTGGAGTGGTGCTTGGCTGGCGGTGTGTGTGGAGTGGTGCTTGGCTGGTGGTGTGTGTGGAGTTGCGCTTGGCTGATGGTGTTTGTGGAGTAGTACTTGGCTGTCTGTGCACGGAGTGGTGCTTGGCTGGCGGTGTGTGTGGAGTGGCACTTGGCTGGTGGTGTTTGTGGAGTGGTACTTCGCTGTCTGTGCATGGAGTGGTGTTTGGCTGGTGGTGTGTGTGGAGTGGTGTTTGGCTGGCGGTGTGTGTGGAGTGGTACTTGGCTGGAGTGTGTGCGTGGAGCAGTGCTTAGCTGTCTGTGCACGGAGTGGTCCTTGGCTGGCGGTGTGCGTGGAGTGGCGCTTGGCTGGTGGTGTGTGTGGAGTGGTACTTGGCTGTCTGTGCACGGAGTTGTGCTTGGCTGTCGGTGTGCGCTGAGTGGTGTTTGGCTGGCGGTGTGCATGGTCTGGTGCTTGGATGGTGGTGTGGGTGGACTGGCGCTCGGCTGGCGGTGTGTGAGTAGTTACTTTCTGTTGGTCACTACACATGCTGCTAGTTGAGTGACACTCCACGCAGTCCATCAATTTGTGTAGTTGCAGTGTCAGAAATGTGGGCGTGTGAAAGTGATGGGCCCTTGAATGGCGCTGTTTGCTGGTGTGAGCGTTGAAATGTGATGGGTCCGCGGCTGGCGGTGTGAATGTTTTGAATGTGTCACACGTACGAAAGGTGTATGAATGGCCTGTAAAGAGGTTGGTGCCTTGACGTGGCTTTACAGCTCACGAGCTGTGAGTCAGTGGTTCAGTTAATCATACTTTCAATTATACGCAGTGTATTTCATTTTTTGTGAAATTACTTGCGATTACAATTGTATGTACTGAATCATCACTCACCCTCGTGCCAAATCCAACCAGTATGTGTGTGTGCTTGCGGATTAGATGGCTGTGCAGTAACATTTTATTTTTCTCTTTCTGCAATAGGGTGTACCTTGTCCCTTATTGTGATTGTTGTAATGTGTTGCTTTTCTTCCAGATGGTGTCAGTGGTCTTGTTTGTATCAGGTATGAAAGGTGCGTGAATGGCCTGTAAAACGGTTGGTGCCTTGTCGTGGCTTTACAGCTCACGAGTTGCGAGTCACTGGTTCGGTTTTTATGCATTTATTTATTAACAGAGCATTTCATTTTTTTGAAATATCATGTTAATTAAATTTTATGTACTGAACCATCACTCGCCCTCGTGCCAAATCCAACCTGTATGTGTGTGTCTTTGAGGAATAGATAGCCGTGCTTGATTCTTTGTCTTTTGAGTAACTCAGTTATGGTGTATATTATAGCTATAAATAACTTTCTAAATTTAGATATTATTGGCAATTCATGGCAGTATATGGTCATGTCTTGTTGGTGAATTCTATTGTTGTTTTTTGTGCACAATCTCTTGCAAACTTGAAATTGTCTGTCACAATTTTCATGCGATATTGTCCCCTGAATCGCACGTTCTCCATCTGAAAACTTAATTCATTCAAAACAATTTGGTTTTGCAAGGGGGTTCCCATGAGTTTTTGGCCGGGGCTTGGCGGGCATCTTTGGAAACTGCCAAACCCAAACAGTTCTGAGAACTAGACACCCGGTGGAGTCCAGGGAGGTATGGCATGCGTGGGTCCCCCAATGTTTTCCTACCCAGAAACCCCTGCAAACCTTAAATTTAGGTCAAAAAAACCACTTTTCCGTACTTTTTTGGGTGGGATCTCGCGGCCGGCACAAATGTCCTACCACCCAGCGTTTCCCTTGTTCTCCCGAGTAAATTGATACCTCACTTGTGTGGGTGGGCCAAAGGCCTGTGACTAAGGCAGGGGGGCTTAATTTGTAAAACTTAAATACTACTTTTTTCAAAATTCATTTTTGGCCTGTTGTGCTTTGGGGCACCCACACAAGTGAGGTATCCTTTTACTCGGGAGAACAAGGGGAACGCTGGGAGGTAGGACATTTTTGCCGGCACGGCGATCCCACGCAAAAAAGTTTGGAAAAGTGCTATTTTTACCTAATTTTAAGGTTTGCAAGGAGTTCTGGGTAGGAAAACATTGGGGGACCCACGCATGCCATACCTCCCTGGACTCCCCCAGGTGTTTAGTTTTCAGAACTGTTTGGGTTTGGTACTTTCCAAAGAATACCACCGAGCCCCGGGCCAAAAACTCAGGTGCCCCCCCGCCCCAAAAATCAAGGTTATATTGCTTCAGGGTATTTTAAATTCACCACCGTACGATTTGGACCTTTTCCTGTTGCAGCCACTATGCCTACCCACGCAAGTGAGGTACCGTTTTTATCAGGAGACCTGGGCTACGCTGGATGGGAGGTAATTTGTGTGAGCCCAGTGATGCCACGCTTTCCCACACTAAAAAGTGTGAAAAAACTGATTTTTTTCTGCTAAAATTGAGGTTTGCAAGGGATTCTGGGTAAAGGAACGTTGGAGGATCCACGCAAGCCATACCTCCTTGGAAGCCCCTGGGAGTCTACTTTTCAGAAATGTGTGGGTTTGGTAGGTTTCCCTAGATGGCCGTCTAGCACGGGGCCAGAAACCCAGGTAACCCCTCTTGCAAAAGCTGGTGGATTTGACAATGGTGACAATGTCAAGTCCACCAGCTTTTGCAAGAGGGGTTACCTGGGTTTCTAGCCCCGTGCTAGATGGCCATCGAGGGAAACCTACCAAACCCACACATTTCTGAAAAGTAGACACCCGGGGGCTTCCAAGGAGGTATGGCTTGCATGGATCCTCCAACGTTTCTTTACCCAGAATCCCTTGCAAACCTCAATTTTAGCTGGAAAAAATCAGTTTTTTCACACTTTTTAGTGTGGGAAAGCATGGTATCACTGGGCTCACACAAATTACCTCCCACCCAGCGTTTCCTAAGGTCTCCCGATAAAAATGGTACCTCACTTGCGTGGGTAGGCATAGTGGCTGCTATAGGAAAAGGCCCAATTCTTACTGTGGAGACCAAAAAATTACCTTTAGCCAAACAATCTTATTTTTTGAGGGGGTCACCTGAGCTTTTGGCCCGGGGCTTGGCGGGCATCTTTGGAAACTACCAAACCCAAACAGTTCTGAGAACTAGACACCCGGGGGAGTCCAGGGAGGTATGGCATGCGTGGGTCCCCCAATGTTTTCCTACCCAGAAACCCCTGCAAACCTTAAATTTAGGTCCAAAAACCCACTTTTCCGTACTTTTTTGGGTGGGATCTCGCTGCCGGCACAAATGTCCTACCACCCAGCGTTTCCCTTGTTCTCCCGAGTAAAATGATACCTCACTTGTGTGGGTGGGCCAAAGGCCTGTGACTAAGGCAGGGGGCTTAATTTGTAAAACTTAAATACTACTTTTTTCAAAATTCATTTTTGGCCTGTCCTGCTTTGGGGCACCCACACAAGTGAGGTATCCTTTTACTCGGGAAAACAAGGGGAACGCTGGGTGGTAGGACATTTTTGCCGGCACGGCGATCCCACGCAAAAAAGTTTGGAAAAGTGCTATTTTTACCTAATTTTAAGGTTTGCAAGGAGTTCTGGGTAGGAAAACATTGGGGGACCCATGCATGCCATACCTCCCTGGACTCCCCCGGGTGTTTAGTTTTCATAACTGTTTGGGTTTGGTACTTTCCAAAGAATACCACCGAGCCCCGGGCCAAAAACTCAGGTGCCCCCCGCCCCAAAAATCAAGGTTATATTGCTTCAGGGTATTTTAAATTCACCACCGTATGATTTGGACCTTTTCCTGTTGCAGCCACTATGCCTACCCACGCAACTGAGGTACCGTTTTTATCAGGAGACCTGGGCTACGCTGGATGGGAGGTAATTTGTGTGAGCCCAGTGATGCCACGCTTTCCCACACTAAAAAGTGTGAAAAAACTGATTTTTTTCTGCTAAAATTGAGGTTTGCAAGGGATTCTGGGAAAAGGAACGTTGGAGGATCCACGCAAGCCATACCTCCTTGGAAGCCCCTGGGAGTCTAATTTTCAGAAATGTGTGGGTTTGGTAGGTTTCCCTAGATGGCCGTCTAGCACGGGGCCAGAAACCCAGGTAACCCCTCTTGCAAAAGCTGGTGGATTTGACAATGGTGACAATGTCAAGTCCACCAGCTTTTGCAAGAGGGGTTACCTGGGTTTCTAGCCCCGTGCTAGACGGCCATCGAGGGAAACCTACCAAACCCACACATTTCTGAAAAGTAGACACCCGGGGGCTTCCAAGAAGGTATGGCTTGCGTGGATCCTCCAATGTTTCTTTACCCAGAATCCCTTGCAAACCTCAATTTTAGCTGGAAAAAAATCAGTTTTTTCACACTTTTTAGTGTGGGAAAGCATGGTATCACTGGGCTCACACAAATTACCTCCCATCCAGCGTTCCCTAAGGTCTCCCGATAAAAATGGTACCTCACTTGCGTGGGTAGGCATAGTGGCTGCTATAGGAAAAGGCCCAATTCTTACTGTGGAGACCAAAAAATTACCTTTAGCCAAACAATCTTATTTTTTGAGGGGGTCACCTGAGCTTTTGGCCCGGGGCTTGGCGGGCATCTTTGGAAACTACCAAACCCAAACAGTTCTGAGAACTAGACACCTGGGGGAGTCCAGGGAGGTATGGCATGCGTGGGTCCCCCAATGTTTTCCTACCCAGAAACCCCTGCAAACCTTAAATTTAGGTCCAAAAACCCACTTTTCCGTACTTTTTTGGGTGGGATCTCTCTGCCGGCACAAATGTCCTACCACCCAGCGTTTCCCTTGTTCTCCCGAGTAAAATGATACCTCACTTGTGGGGGTGGGCCAAAGGCCTGTGACTAAGGCACGGGGCTTAATTTGTAAAACTTAAATACTACTTTTTTCAAAATTCATTTTTGGCCTGTTCTGCTTTGGGGCACCCACACAAGTGAGGTATCCTTTTACTCGGGAAAACAAGGGGAACGCTGGGTGGTAGGACATTTTTGCCGGCACGGCGATCCCACGCAAAAAAGTTTGGATTGTAAGGTTTGCAAGGAGTTCTGGGTAGGAAAACATTGGGGGACCCATGCATGCCATACCTCCCTGGACTCCCCCGGGTGTCTAGTTTTCAGAACTGTTTGGGTTTGGTACTTTCCAAAGAATACCACCGAGCCCCGGGCCAAAAACTCAGATGCCCCCCCAAAATCAAGGTAGTTTTGCAATAGGGTATTGTAAATTCACCACCGTACGATTTGAACCGGTTCCTGTTGCAGTCACTATGTCTATCCACGCAAGTGAGGTACCATTGTTTTCGGGAGGCCTAGGGGAACGCTGGGTGGGTGGAAATTTGTTGATCCACGCAGATTCCAGAACTTTCCACCACAGAAATGTGTGGAAAATGTGTTTTTTTGTCAAATTTTTAGGTTTGCAAGGGATTCTGGGTAACAAAACCTGGGGATAGGCAGACGAGTCACCCCATCCTGAATTCCCCTGGGTGTCTAGTTTTCAAAAATGAATAGGTTTGCTAAGTTTCCCTAGGTGCTGGCAGAGCTACGGCGCAAAAACAAAAGGTAGTCTTTTTGTCCAAAACGTGCTAGATTTCACTGGGGAATTGAGGTGCGACCATGTGGCGTTTTGCGCTGTTTCATGTCGCAGCCACTATGCCTACCCACGCAAGTGAGGTACCATTGTTTTTGGGAGACCTGGGGGAACGCTGGGTGGCTGGAATTTTGTTGATTCACGCAGATTCCAGAACTTTCCACCACAGAAATGTGAGGAAAATGTGTTTTTTTGTCAAATGTTTAGGTTTGCAAGGGATTCTGGGTAACAAAACCTGGGGTTAGGCAGACGAGTCACCCCATCCTGAATTTCCCTGGGTGTCTAGTTTTCAAAAATGTATAGGTTTGCTAGCTTTCCCTAGGTGCTGGCAGAGCTACGGCACAAAAACAAAAGGTAGTCTTTTTGTCCAAAACGTGCTAGATTTCACTGGGAAATTGAGGTGCGACCATGTTGCGTTTTGCGCTGTTTCATGTCACAGCCACTATGCCTACCCACGCAAGTGAGGTACCATTTTTTTGGGGGAGACCTGGGGGAATGCTAGGTGGGTGGAAATTTGTTGATCCACGCAGATTCCAGAACTTTCCACCACAGAAATGTGAGGAAAATGTGTTTTTTGTGTCAAATGTTTAGGTTTGCAAGGGATTCTGGGTAACAAAACCTGGGGGTAGTCAGACGAGTCACCCCATCCTGAATTCCCCTGGGTGTCTAGTTTTCAAAAATGTATAGGTTTGCTAGCTTTCCCTAGGTGCTGGCAGAGCTACGGCACAAAAACAAAAGGTAGTCTTTTTGTCCAAAACGTGCTAGATTTCACTGGGAAATTGAGGTGCGACCATGTTGCGTTTTGCGCTGTTTCATGTCGCAGCCACTATGCCTACCCACGCAAGTGAGGTACCATTTTTTTCGGGAGACCTGGGGGAACGCTGGGTGGGTAGAAATTTGTTGATCCACGCAGATTCCAGATCTTTCCACCACAGAAATGTGAGGAAAATGTGTCTTTTGTGTCAAATTTTTTGGTTTGCAAGGGATTCTGGGTAACAAAACCTGGGGGTAGGCAGACGAGTCACCCCATCCTGAATTCCCCTGGGTGTCTAGTTTTGAAAAATGTATAGGTTTGCTAGGTTTCCCTAGGTGCTGGCAGAGCTACGGCGCAAAAACAAAAGGTAGTCTTTTTGTCCGAAAAGTGCAAGATTTCACTGGGAAATTGAGGTGCGACCATGTTGCGTTTTGCGCTGTTTCATGTCGCAGCCACTATGCCTACCCACGCAAGTGAGGTACCATTTTTTTCCGGAGACCTGGGGGCACGCTGGGTGGGTGGAAATTTGTTGATCCACGCAGATTCCAGAACTTTCCACCACAGAAATGTGAGGAAAATGTATTTTTTGTCACATTTTTAGGTTTGCAAAGGATTCTGGGTAACAGAACCTGGGGGTAGTCAGACGAGTCACCCCATCCTGAATTCCCCTGGGTGTCTAGTTTTCAAAAATGTATAGGTTTGCTAGGTTTCCCTAGGTGCTGGCAGAGCTACGGCGCAAAAACAAAAGGTAGTCTTTTTGTCCAAAATGTGCTAGATTTCACTGGGAAATTGAGGTGCGACCATGTTGCGTTTTGCACTGTTTCATGTCGCAGCCACTATGCCTACCCACGCAAGTGAGGTACCATTTTTTTCGGGAGACCTGGGGGCACGCTGGGTGGGTGGAAATTTGTTGATCCACGCAGACTCCAGAACTTTCCACCACAGAAATGTGAGGAAAAAGTGTTTTTTTCACATTTTTAGGTTTGCAAGGGATTCTGGGTAACAAAACCTGGGGGTAGGCAGACGAGTCACCTCATCCTGAATTCCCCTGGGTGTCTAGTTTTAAAAAATGTATAGGTTTGCTAGGTTTCCCTAGGTGCTGGCAGAGCTATGGCGCAAAAACAAAAGGTAGTCTTTTTGTCCAAAACGTGCTAGATTTCACTGGGAAATTGAGGAGCGACCATGTTGCGTTTTACGCTGTTTCATGTCGCAGCCACTATGCCTACCCACGCAAGTGAGGTACCATTTTTTTCGGGAGACCTGGGGGCACTCTGGGTGGGTGGAAATTTGTTGATCCACGCAGACTCCAGAACTTTCCACCACAGAAATGTGAGGAAAATGTGTTTTTTTTCACATTTTTAGGTTTGCAAGGGATTCTGGGTAACAAAACCTGGGGGTAGGCAGACGAGTCACCCCATCCTGAATTCCCTTGGGTGTCTAGTTTTAAAAAATGTATAGGTTTGCTAGGTTTCCCTAGGTGCTGGCAGAGCTACGGCGCAAAAACAAAAGGTAGTCTTTTTGTCCAAAAAGTGCTAGATTTCACTGGGAAATTGAGGTGCGACCATGTTGCGTTTTGCGCTGTTTCATGTCGCAGCCACTATGCCTACCCACGAAAGTGAGGTACCATTTTTTTCAGGAGTCCTGGGGGCACGCTGGGTGGGTGGAAATTTGTTGATCCACGCAGATTCCAGAACTTCCCACCACAGAAATGTGAGGAAAATGTGTTTTTTTGTCAAATTTTTAGGTTTGCAAGGGATTCTGGGTAACAAAACCTGGGGGTAGGCAGATGAGTCACCCCATCCTGAATTCCCCTGGGTGTCTAGTTTTCAAAAATGTATATGTTTGCTAGGTTTCCCTAGGTGCTGGCGGAGCTAGGGCGCAAAAACAAAAGGTAGTCTTTTTGTCCAAAACGTGCTAGATTTCACTGGGAAATTGAGGTGCGACCATGCTGCGTTTTGCGCTGTTTCATGTCGCAGCCACTATGCCTACCCACGCAAGTGAGGTACCATTTTTTTGGGAGACCTGGGGGCAAGCTGGGTGGGTGGAAATTTGTTGATCCACGCAGATTCCAGAACTTTCCACCACAGAAATGTGAGGAAAATGTGTTTTTTTTGTCCAATTCTTAGCTTTGCAAGGGATTCTGGGTAACAAAACCTGGTGGTAGGCAGTCGAGTCACCCCATCCTGAATTCCCCTGGGTGTCTACGTTTCAAAGATATAGAGGTTTGCTAGGTTTCCCTAGGTGCTGGCAGAGCTAGGGCTCAAAAACAAAAGGTAGTCTCTTTGTCCAAAGAGCGCAAGATTTCACTGGGAAATTGAGGTGCGACCACGTTGCATTTTGCGATGTTTCCTGTCGTAGGCACAAGGCCGACCCACACAAGTGAGGTACCGTTTTTATCGGGAGACCTGAGGGAACGCTGGGTGGGTGGAAATTTGTTGATCCACGCAGATTCCAGAATATTCCACCACAGAAATGTGAGGGAAATGTGTTTATTTTGTCAAATTTTAAGGTTTGCAAGGGATTCTGGGTAACAAAACCTGGGGGTAGTCAGACGAGTCACCCCCTCCTGAATTCCCCTGGGTGTCTAGTTTTCAAAAATGTATAGGTTTGCTAGCTATCCCTAGGTGCTGGCAGAGCTACGGCACAAAAACAAAAGGTAGTCTTTTTGTCCAAAACGTGCTAGATTTCACTGGGAAATTGAGGTGCGACCATGTTGCGTTTTGCGCTGTTTCATGTCGCAGCCACTATGCCTACCCACGCAAGTGAGGTACCATTTTTTTCCGGAGACCTGGGGGCACGCTGGGTGGGTGGAAATTTGTTGATCCACGCAGATTCCAGAACTTTCCACCACAGAAATGTGAGGAAAATGTGTTTTTTTGTCACATTTTTAGGTTTGCAAAGGATTCTGGGTAACAGAACCTGGGGGTAGGCAGACGAGTCACCCCATCCTGAATTCCCCTGAGTGTCTAGTTTTAAAAAATGTATAGGTTTGCTAGGTTTCCCTCGGTGCTGGCAGAGCTACGGCGCAAAAACAAAAGGTAGTCTTTTTGTCCAAAATGTGCTAGATTTCACTGGGAAATTGAGGTGCGACCATGTTGCGTTTTGCACTGTTTCATGTCGCAGCCACTATGCCTACCCACGCAAGTGAGGTACCATTTTTTTCGGGAGACCTGGGGGCACGCTGGGTGGGTGGAAATTTGTTGATCCACGCAGACTCCAGAACTTTCCACCACAGAAATGTGAGGAAAATGTGTTTTTTTCACATTTTTAGGTTTGCAAGGGATTGTGGGTAACAAAACCTGGGGGTAGTCAGACGAGTCCCCCCATCCTGAATTCCCCTGGGTGTCTAGTTTTCAAAAATGGATAGGTTTGCTAGGTTTCCCTAGGTGCTGGCAGAGCTACGGCGCAAAAACAAAAGGTAGTCTTTTTGTCCGAAAAGTGCAAGATTTCACTGGGAAATTGAGGTGCGACCATGTTGCGTTTTGCGCTGTCTCATGTCGCAGCCACTATGCCTACCCACGCAAGTGAGGTACCATTTGTTTTGGGAGACCTGGGGGAACGCTGGGTGGGTGGAAATTTGTTGATCCGCGCAGATTCCAGGACTTTCCACCACAGAAATGTGAGGAAAATGTGTTTTTTTTGTCAAATATTTAGGTTTGCAAGGGATTCTGGGTAACACAACCTGGGGGTAGGCAGACGAGTCACCCCATCCTAAATTCCCCTGGGTGTCTAGTTTTGAAAAATGTATAGGTTTGCTAGCTTTCCCTAGGTGCTGGCAGAGCTACGGCACAAAAACAAAAGGTAGTCTTTTTGTCCAAAACGTGCTAGATTTCACTGGGAAATTGAGGTGCGACCATGTTGCGTTTTGCGCTGTTTCATGTCGCAGCCACTATGCCTACCCACGCAAGTGAGGTACCATTTTTTTCAGGAGACCTGGGGGAACGCTGGGTGGGTAGAAATTTGTTGATCCACGCAGATTCCAGAACTTTCCACCACAGAAATGTGAGGAAAATGTGTTTTTTGTGTCAAATTTTTTGGTTTGCAAGGGATTCTGGGTAACAAAACCTGGGGGTAGGCAGACGAGTCACCCCATCCTGAATTCCCCTGGGTGTCTAGTTTTGAAAAATGTATAGGTTTGCTAGGTTTCCCTAGGTGCTGGCAGAGCTACGGCGCAAAAACAAAAGGTAGTCTTTTTGTCCGAAAAGTGCAAGATTTCACTGGGAAATTGAGGTGCGACCATGTTGCGTTTTGCGCTGTTTCATGTCGCAGCCACTATGCCTACCCACGCAAGTGAGGTACCATTTTTTTCCGGAGACCTGGGGGCACGCTGGGTGGGTGGAAATTTGTTGATCCACGCAGATTCCAGAACTTTCACCACAGAAATGTGAGGAAAATGTGGTTTTTTGTCAAATATTTAGGTTTGCAAAGGATTCTGGGTAACAAAACCTGGGGGTAGGCAGACGAGTCACCCCATCCTAAATTCCCCTGGGTGTCTAGTTTTGAAAAATGTATAGGTTTGCTAGCTTTCCCTAGGTGCTGGCAGAGCTACGGCACAAAAACAAAAGGTAGTCTTTTTGTCCAAAACGTGCTAGATTTCACTGGGAAATTGAGGTGCGACCATGTTGCGTTTTGCGCTGTTTCATGTCGCAGCCACTATGCCTACCCACGCAAGTGAGGTACCATTTTTTTCGGGAGACCTGGGGGCACTCTGGGTGGGTGGAAATTTGTTGATCCACACAGACTCCAGAACTTTCCACCACAGAAATTTGAGGAAAATTTGTTTTTTTCACATTTTTAGGTTTGCAAGGGATTCTGGGTAACAAAACCTGGGGGTAGGCAGACGAGTCACCCCATCCTGAATTCCCCTGGGTGTCTAGGTTTCAAAAATGTATAGGTTTGCTAGGTTTCCCTAGGTGCTGGCAGAGCTACGGCACAAAAACAAAAGGTAGTCTTTTTGTCCAAAACGTGCTAGATTTCACTGGGAAATTGAGGTGCCACCATGTTGCATTTTGTGCTGTTTCATGTCGCAGCCACTATGCCTACCCACGCAAGTGAGGTACCATTTTTTTGGGGAGACCTGGGAAAACGCTGGGTGGGTGGAAATTTGTTGATCCACGCAGACTCCAGAACTTTCCACCACAGAAATGTGAGGAAAATGTGGTTTTTTTTCACATTTTTAGGTTTGCAAGGGATTCTGGGTAACAAAACCTGGGGGTAGGCAGACGAGTCACCCCATCCTGAATTCCCTTGGGTGTCTAGTTTTCAAAAATGTATAGGTTTGCTAGGTTTCCCTAGGTGCTGGCAGAGCTACGGCGCAAAAACAAAAGGTAGTCTTTTTGTCCAAAAAGTGCTAGATTTCACTGGGAAATTGAGGTGCGACCATGTTGCGTTTTGCGCTGTTTCATGTCGCAGCCACTATGCCTACCCACGAAAGTGAGGTACCATTTTTTTCAGGAGACCTGGGGGCACGCTGGGTGGGTGGAAATTTGTTGATCCACGCAGATTCCAGAACTTCCCACCACAGAAATGTGAGGAAAATGTGTTTTTTTGTCAAATTTTTAGGTTTGCAAGGGATTCTGGGTAACAAAACCTGGGGGTAGGCAGATGAGTCACCCCATCCTGAATTCCCCTGGGTGTCTAGTTTTCAAAAATGTATATGTTTGCTAGGTTTCCCTAGGTGCTGGCGGAGCTAGGGCGCAAAAACAAAAGGTAGTCTTTTTGTCCAAAACGTGCTAGATTTCACTGGGAAATTGAGGTGCGACCATGCTGCGTTTTGCGCTGTTTCATGTCGCAGCCACTATGCCTACCCACGCAAGTGAGGTACCATTTTTTTGGGAGACCTGGGGGCAAGCTGGGTGGGTGGAAATTTGTTGATCCACGCAGATTCCAGAACTTTCCACCACAGAAATGTGAGGAAAATGTGTTTTTTTTGTCCAATTCTTAGCTTTGCAAGGGATTCTGGGTAACAAAACCTGGTGGTAGGCAGTCGAGTCACCCCATCCTGAATTCCCCTGGGTGTCTACGTTTCAAAGATATAGAGGTTTGCTAGGTTTCCCTAGGTGCTGGCAGAGCTAGGGCTCAAAAACAAAAGGTAGTCTCTTTGTCCAAAGAGCGCAAGATTTCACTGGGAAATTGAGGTGCGACCACGTTGCATTTTGCGATGTTTCCTGTCGTAGGCACAAGGCCGACCCACACAAGTGAGGTACCGTTTTGATCGGGAGACCTGAGGGAACGCTGGGTGGGTGGAAATTTGTTGATCCACGCAGATTCCAGAATATTCCACCACAGAAATGTGAGGGAAATGTGTTTATTTTGTCAAATTTTAAGGTTTGCAAGGGATTCTGGGTAACAAAACCTGGGGGTAGTCAGACGAGTCACCCCCTCCTGAATTCCCCTGGGTGTCTAGTTTTCAAAAATGTATAGGTTTGCTAGCTATCCCTAGGTGCTGGCAGAGCTACGGCACAAAAACAAAAGGTAGTCTTTTTGTCCAAAACGTGCTAGATTTCACTGGGAAATTGAGGTGCGACCATGTTGCGTTTTGCGCTGTTTCATGTCGCAGCCACTATGCCTACCCACGCAAGTGAGGTACCATTTTTTTCCGGAGACCTGGGGGCACGCTGGGTGGGTGGAAATTTGTTGATCCACGCAGATTCCAGAACTTTCCACCACAGAAATGTGAGGAAAATGTGTTTTTTTGTCACATTTTTAGGTTTGCAAAGGATTCTGGGTAACAGAACCTGGGGGTAGGCAGACGAGTCACCCCATCCTGAATTCCCCTGAGTGTCTAGTTTTAAAAAATGTATAGGTTTGCTAGGTTTCCCTAGGTGCTGGCAGAGCTACGGCGCAAAAACAAAAGGTAGTCTTTTTGTCCAAAATGTGCTAGATTTCACTGGGAAATTGAGGTGCGACCATGTTGCGTTTTGCACTGTTTCATGTCGCAGCCACTATGCCTACCCACGCAAGTGAGGTACCATTTTTTTCGGGAGACCTGGGGGCACGCTGGGTGGGTGGAAATTTGTTGATCCACGCAGACTCCAGAACTTTCCACCACAGAAATGTGAGGAAAATGTGTTTTTTTCACATTTTTAGGTTTGCAAGGGATTGTGGGTAACAAAACCTGGGGGTAGTCAGACGAGTCCCCCCATCCTGAATTCCCCTGGGTGTCTAGTTTTCAAAAATGTATAGGTTTGCTAGGTTTCCCTAGGTGCTGGCAGAGCTACGGCGCAAAAACAAAAGGTAGTCTTTTTGTCCGAAAAGTGCAAGATTTCACTGGGAAATTGAGGTGCGACCATGTTGCGTTTTGCGCTGTCTCATGTCGCAGCCACTATGCCTACCCACGCAAGTGAGGTACCATTTGTTTTGGGAGACCTGGGGGAACGCTGGGTGGGTGGAAATTTGTTGATCCGCGCAGATTCCAGGACTTTCCACCACAGAAATGTGAGGAAAATGTGTTTTTTTTGTCAAATATTTAGGTTTGCAAGGGATTCTGGGTAACACAACCTGGGGGTAGGCAGACGAGTCACCCCATCCTAAATTCCCCTGGGTGTCTAGTTTTGAAAAATGTATAGGTTTGCTAGCTTTCCCTAGGTGCTGGCAGAGCTACGGCACAAAAACAAAAGGTAGTCTTTTTGTCCAAAACGTGCTAGATTTCACTGGGAAATTGAGGTGCGACCATGTTGCGTTTTGCGCTGTTTCATGTCGCAGCCACTATGCCTACCCACGCAAGTGAGGTACCATTTTTTTCAGGAGACCTGGGGGAACGCTGGGTGGGTAGAAATTTGTTGATCCACGCAGATTCCAGAACTTTCCACCACAGAAATGTGAGGAAAATGTGTTTTTTGTGTCAAATTTTTTGGTTTGCAAGGGATTCTGGGTAACAAAACCTGGGGGTAGGCAGACGAGTCACCCCATCCTGAATTCCCCTGGGTGTCTAGTTTTGAAAAATGTATAGGTTTGCTAGGTTTCCCTAGGTGCTGGCAGAGCTACGGCGCAAAAACAAAAGGTAGTCTTTTTGTCCGAAAAGTGCAAGATTTCACTGGGAAATTGAGGTGCGACCATGTTGCGTTTTGCGCTGTTTCATGTCGCAGCCACTATGCCTACCCACGCAAGTGAGGTACCATTTTTTTCCGGAGACCTGGGGGCACGCTGGGTGGGTGGAAATTTGTTGATCCACGCAGATTCCAGAACTTTCACCACAGAAATGTGAGGAAAATGTGGTTTTTTGTCAAATATTTAGGTTTGCAAAGGATTCTGGGTAACAAAACCTAGGGGTAGGCAGACGAGTCACCCCATCCTGAATTCCCCTGGGTGTCTAGTTTTCAAAAATGTATAGGTTTGCTAGGTTTCCCTAGGTGCTGGCAGAGCTACGGCGCAAAAACAAAAGGTAGTCTTTTTGTCCAAAATGTGCTAGATTTCACTGGGAAATTGAGGTGCGACCATGTTGCGTTTTGCGCTGTTTCATGTCGCAGCCACTATGCCTACCCACGCAAGTGAGGTACCATTTTTTTCGGGAGACCTGGGGGCACGCTGGGTGGGTGGAAATTTGTTGATCCACGCAGACTCCAGAACTTTCCACCACAGAAATGTGAGGAAAATGTGTTTTTTTCACATTTTTAGGTTTGCAAGGGATTCTGGGTAACAAAACCTGGGGGTAGGCAGATGAGTCACCCCATCCTGAATTCCCCTGGGTGTCTAGTTTTAAAAAATGTATAGGTTTGCTAGGTTTCCCTAGGTGCTGGCAGAGCTACGGCGCAAAAACAAAAGGTAGTCTTTTTGTCCAAAACGTGCTAGATTTCACTGGGAAATTGAGGAGCGACCATGTTGCGTTTTGCGCTGTTTCATGTCGCAGCCACTATGCCTACCCACGCAAGTGAGGTACAATTTTTTTCGGGAGACCTGGGTGCACGCTGGGTGGGTGGAAATTTGTTGATCCACACAGACTCCAGAACTTTACACCACAGAAATTTGAGGAAAATGTGTTTTTTTCACATTGTTAGGTTTGCAAGGGATTCTGGGTAACAAAACCTGGGGGTAGGCAGACGAGTCACCCCATCCTGAATTCCCTTGGGTGTCTAGTTTTCAAAAATGTATAGGTTTGCTAGGTTTCCCTAGGTGCTGGCAGAGCTACGGCACAAAAACAAAAGGTAGTCTTTTTGTCCAAAAAGTGCTAGATTTCACTGGGAAATTGAGGTGCGACCATGTTGCGTTTTGCGCTGTTTCATGTCGCAGCCACTATGCCTACCCACGCAAGTGAGGTACCATTTTTTTCAGTAGACCGGGGGCACGCTGGGTGGGTGGAAATTTGTTGGTCCACACAGATTCCAGAACTTCCCACCACAGAAATGTGAGGAAAATGTGTATTTTTGTCAAATTTTTAGGTTTGCAAGCGATTCTGGGTAACAAAACCTGGGGGTAGGCAGACGAGTCACCCCATCCTGAATTCCCCTGGGTGTCTAGTTTTCAAAAATGTATATGTTTGCTAGGTTTCCCTAGGTGCTGGCAGAGCTACGGCGCAAAAACAAAAGGTAGTCTTTTTGTCCAAAACGTGCTAGATTTCACTGGGAAATTGAGGTGCGACCATGTTGCATTTTGCGCTGTTTCATGTCGCAGCCACTATGCCTACCCACGAAAGTGAGGTACCATTTTTTTCAGGAGACCTGGGGGCACGCTGGGTGGGTGGAAATTTGTTGATCCACGCAGATTCCAGAACTTCCCACCACAGAAATGTGAGGAAAATGTGTTTTTTTGTCAAATTTTTAGGTTTGCAAGGGATTCTGGGTAACAAAACCTGGGGGTAGGCAGATGAGTCACCCCATCCTGAATTCCCCTGGGTGTCTAGTTTTCAAAAATGTATATGTTTGCTAGGTTTCCCTAGGTGCTGGCAGAGCTACGGCGCAAAAACAAAAGGTAGTCTTTTTGTCCAAAATGTGCTAGATTTCACTGGGAAATTGAGGTGCGACCATGTTGCGTTTTGCACTGTTTCATGTCGCAGCCACTATGCCTACCCACGCAAGTGAGGTACCATTTTTTTCGGGAGACCTGGGGGCACGCTGGGTGGGTGGAAATTTGTTGATCCACGCAGACTCCAGAACTTTCCACCACAGAAATGTGAGGAAAATGTGTTTTTTTCACATTTTTAGGTTTGCAAGGGATTGTGGGTAACAAAACCTGGGGGTAGTCAGACGAGTCCCCCCATCCTGAATTCCCCTGGGTGTCTAGTTTTCAAAAATGTATAGGTTTGCTAGGTTTCCCTAGGTGCTGGCAGAGCTACGGCGCAAAAACAAAAGGTAGTCTTTTTGTCCGAAAAGTGCAAGATTTCACTGGGAAATTGAGGTGCGACCATGTTGCGTTTTGCGCTGTCTCATGTCGCAGCCACTATGCCTACCCACGCAAGTGAGGTACCATTTGTTTTGGGAGACCTGGGGGAACGCTGGGTGGGTGGAAATTTGTTGATCCGCGCAGATTCCAGGACTTTCCACCACAGAAATGTGAGGAAAATGTGTTTTTTTTGTCAAATATTTAGGTTTGCAAGGGATTCTGGGTAACACAACCTGGGGGTAGGCAGACGAGTCACCCCATCCTAAATTCCCCTGGGTGTCTAGTTTTGAAAAATGTATAGGTTTGCTAGCTTTCCCTAGGTGCTGGCAGAGCTACGGCACAAAAACAAAAGGTAGTCTTTTTGTCCAAAACGTGCTAGATTTCACTGGGAAATTGAGGTGCGACCATGTTGCGTTTTGCGCTGTTTCATGTCGCAGCCACTATGCCTACCCACGCAAGTGAGGTACCATTTTTTTCAGGAGACCTGGGGGAACGCTGGGTGGGTAGAAATTTGTTGATCCACGCAGATTCCAGAACTTTCCACCACAGAAATGTGAGGAAAATGTGTTTTTTGTGTCAAATTTTTTGGTTTGCAAGGGATTCTGGGTAACAAAACCTGGGGGTAGGCAGACGAGTCACCCCATCCTGAATTCCCCTGGGTGTCTAGTTTTGAAAAATGTATAGGTTTGCTAGGTTTCCCTAGGTGCTGGCAGAGCTACGGCGCAAAAACAAAAGGTAGTCTTTTTGTCCGAAAAGTGCAAGATTTCACTGGGAAATTGAGGTGCGACCATGTTGCGTTTTGCGCTGTTTCATGTCGCAGCCACTATGCCTACCCACGCAAGTGAGGTACCATTTTTTTCCGGAGACCTGGGGGCACGCTGGGTGGGTGGAAATTTGTTGATCCACGCAGATTCCAGAACTTTCACCACAGAAATGTGAGGAAAATGTGGTTTTTTGTCAAATATTTAGGTTTGCAAAGGATTCTGGGTAACAAAACCTGGGGGTAGGCAGACGAGTCACCCCATCCTAAATTCCCCTGGGTGTCTAGTTTTGAAAAATGTATAGGTTTGCTAGCTTTCCCTAGGTGCTGGCAGAGCTACGGCACAAAAACAAAAGGTAGTCTTTTTGTCCAAAACGTGCTAGATTTCACTGGGAAATTGAGGTGCGACCATGTTGCGTTTTGCGCTGTTTCATGTCGCAGCCACTATGCCTACCCACGCAAGTGAGGTACCATTTTTTTCGGGAGACCTGGGGGCACTCTGGGTGGGTGGAAATTTGTTGATCCACACAGACTCCAGAACTTTCCACCACAGAAATTTGAGGAAAATTTGTTTTTTTCACATTTTTAGGTTTGCAAGGGATTCTGGGTAACAAAACCTGGGGGTAGGCAGACGAGTCACCCCATCCTGAATTCCCCTGGGTGTCTAGGTTTCAAAAATGTATAGGTTTGCTAGGTTTCCCTAGGTGCTGGCAGAGCTACGGCACAAAAACAAAAGGTAGTCTTTTTGTCCAAAACGTGCTAGATTTCACTGGGAAATTGAGGTGCCACCATGTTGCATTTTGTGCTGTTTCATGTCGCAGCCACTATGCCTACCCACGCAAGTGAGGTACCATTTTTTTGGGGAGACCTGGGAAAACGCTGGGTGGGTGGAAATTTGTTGATCCACGCAGACTCCAGAACTTTCCACCACAGAAATGTGAGGAAAATGTGGTTTTTTTTCACATTTTTAGGTTTGCAAGGGATTCTGGGTAACAAAACCTGGGGGTAGGCAGACGAGTCACCCCATCCTGAATTCCCTTGGGTGTCTAGTTTTCAAAAATGTATAGGTTTGCTAGGTTTCCCTAGGTGCTGGCAGAGCTACGGCGCAAAAACAAAAGGTAGTCTTTTTGTCCAAAAAGTGCTAGATTTCACTGGGAAATTGAGGTGCGACCATGTTGCGTTTTGCGCTGTTTCATGTCGCAGCCACTATGCCTACCCACGAAAGTGAGGTACCATTTTTTTCAGGAGACCTGGGGGCACGCTGGGTGGGTGGAAATTTGTTGATCCACGCAGATTCCAGAACTTCCCACCACAGAAATGTGAGGAAAATGTGTTTTTTTGTCAAATTTTTAGGTTTGCAAGGGATTCTGGGTAACAAAACCTGGGGGTAGGCAGATGAGTCACCCCATCCTGAATTCCCCTGGGTGTCTAGTTTTCAAAAATGTATATGTTTGCTAGGTTTCCCTAGGTGCTGGCGGAGCTAGGGCGCAAAAACAAAAGGTAGTCTTTTTGTCCAAAACGTGCTAGATTTCACTGGGAAATTGAGGTGCGACCATGCTGCGTTTTGCGCTGTTTCATGTCGCAGCCACTATGCCTACCCACGCAAGTGAGGTACCATTTTTTTGGGAGACCTGGGGGCAAGCTGGGTGGGTGGAAATTTGTTGATCCACGCAGATTCCAGAACTTTCCACCACAGAAATGTGAGGAAAATGTGTTTTTTTTGTCCAATTCTTAGCTTTGCAAGGGATTCTGGGTAACAAAACCTGGTGGTAGGCAGTCGAGTCACCCCATCCTGAATTCCCCTGGGTGTCTACGTTTCAAAGATATAGAGGTTTGCTAGGTTTCCCTAGGTGCTGGCAGAGCTAGGGCTCAAAAACAAAAGGTAGTCTCTTTGTCCAAAGAGCGCAAGATTTCACTGGGAAATTGAGGTGCGACCACGTTGCATTTTGCGATGTTTCCTGTCGTAGGCACAAGGCCGACCCACACAAGTGAGGTACCGTTTTGATCGGGAGACCTGAGGGAACGCTGGGTGGGTGGAAATTTGTTGATCCACGCAGATTCCAGAATATTCCACCACAGAAATGTGAGGGAAATGTGTTTATTTTGTCAAATTTTAAGGTTTGCAAGGGATTCTGGGTAACAAAACCTGGGGGTAGTCAGACGAGTCACCCCCTCCTGAATTCCCCTGGGTGTCTAGTTTTCAAAAATGTATAGGTTTGCTAGCTATCCCTAGGTGCTGGCAGAGCTACGGCACAAAAACAAAAGGTAGTCTTTTTGTCCAAAACGTGCTAGATTTCACTGGGAAATTGAGGTGCGACCATGTTGCGTTTTGCGCTGTTTCATGTCGCAGCCACTATGCCTACCCACGCAAGTGAGGTACCATTTTTTTCCGGAGACCTGGGGGCACGCTGGGTGGGTGGAAATTTGTTGATCCACGCAGATTCCAGAACTTTCCACCACAGAAATGTGAGGAAAATGTGTTTTTTTGTCACATTTTTAGGTTTGCAAAGGATTCTGGGTAACAGAACCTGGGGGTAGGCAGACGAGTCACCCCATCCTGAATTCCCCTGAGTGTCTAGTTTTAAAAAATGTATAGGTTTGCTAGGTTTCCCTAGGTGCTGGCAGAGCTACGGCGCAAAAACAAAAGGTAGTCTTTTTGTCCAAAATGTGCTAGATTTCACTGGGAAATTGAGGTGCGACCATGTTGCGTTTTGCACTGTTTCATGTCGCAGCCACTATGCCTACCCACGCAAGTGAGGTACCATTTTTTTCGGGAGACCTGGGGGCACGCTGGGTGGGTGGAAATTTGTTGATCCACGCAGACTCCAGAACTTTCCACCACAGAAATGTGAGGAAAATGTGTTTTTTTCACATTTTTAGGTTTGCAAGGGATTGTGGGTAACAAAACCTGGGGGTAGTCAGACGAGTCCCCCCATCCTGAATTCCCCTGGGTGTCTAGTTTTCAAAAATGTATAGGTTTGCTAGGTTTCCCTAGGTGCTGGCAGAGCTACGGCGCAAAAACAAAAGGTAGTCTTTTTGTCCGAAAAGTGCAAGATTTCACTGGGAAATTGAGGTGCGACCATGTTGCGTTTTGCGCTGTCTCATGTCGCAGCCACTATGCCTACCCACGCAAGTGAGGTACCATTTGTTTTGGGAGACCTGGGGGAACGCTGGGTGGGTGGAAATTTGTTGATCCGCGCAGATTCCAGGACTTTCCACCACAGAAATGTGAGGAAAATGTGTTTTTTTTGTCAAATATTTAGGTTTGCAAGGGATTCTGGGTAACACAACCTGGGGGTAGGCAGACGAGTCACCCCATCCTAAATTCCCCTGGGTGTCTAGTTTTGAAAAATGTATAGGTTTGCTAGCTTTCCCTAGGTGCTGGCAGAGCTACGGCACAAAAACAAAAGGTAGTCTTTTTGTCCAAAACGTGCTAGATTTCACTGGGAAATTGAGGTGCGACCATGTTGCGTTTTGCGCTGTTTCATGTCGCAGCCACTATGCCTACCCACGCAAGTGAGGTACCATTTTTTTCAGGAGACCTGGGGGAACGCTGGGTGGGTAGAAATTTGTTGATCCACGCAGATTCCAGAACTTTCCACCACAGAAATGTGAGGAAAATGTGTTTTTTGTGTCAAATTTTTTGGTTTGCAAGGGATTCTGGGTAACAAAACCTGGGGGTAGGCAGACGAGTCACCCCATCCTGAATTCCCCTGGGTGTCTAGTTTTGAAAAATGTATAGGTTTGCTAGGTTTCCCTAGGTGCTGGCAGAGCTACGGCGCAAAAACAAAAGGTAGTCTTTTTGTCCGAAAAGTGCAAGATTTCACTGGGAAATTGAGGTGCGACCATGTTGCGTTTTGCGCTGTTTCATGTCGCAGCCACTATGCCTACCCACGCAAGTGAGGTACCATTTTTTTCCGGAGACCTGGGGGCACGCTGGGTGGGTGGAAATTTGTTGATCCACGCAGATTCCAGAACTTTCACCACAGAAATGTGAGGAAAATGTGGTTTTTTGTCAAATATTTAGGTTTGCAAAGGATTCTGGGTAACAAAACCTAGGGGTAGGCAGACGAGTCACCCCATCCTGAATTCCCCTGGGTGTCTAGTTTTCAAAAATGTATAGGTTTGCTAGGTTTCCCTAGGTGCTGGCAGAGCTACGGCGCAAAAACAAAAGGTAGTCTTTTTGTCCAAAATGTGCTAGATTTCACTGGGAAATTGAGGTGCGACCATGTTGCGTTTTGCGCTGTTTCATGTCGCAGCCACTATGCCTACCCACGCAAGTGAGGTACCATTTTTTTCGGGAGACCTGGGGGCACGCTGGGTGGGTGGAAATTTGTTGATCCACGCAGACTCCAGAACTTTCCACCACAGAAATGTGAGGAAAATGTGTTTTTTTCACATTTTTAGGTTTGCAAGGGATTCTGGGTAACAAAACCTGGGGGTAGGCAGATGAGTCACCCCATCCTGAATTCCCCTGGGTGTCTAGTTTTAAAAAATGTATAGGTTTGCTAGGTTTCCCTAGGTGCTGGCAGAGCTACGGCGCAAAAACAAAAGGTAGTCTTTTTGTCCAAAACGTGCTAGATTTCACTGGGAAATTGAGGAGCGACCATGTTGCGTTTTGCGCTGTTTCATGTCGCAGCCACTATGCCTACCCACGCAAGTGAGGTACAATTTTTTTCGGGAGACCTGGGGGCACGCTGGGTGGGTGGAAATTTGTTGATCCACACAGACTCCAGAACTTTACACCACAGAAATTTGAGGAAAATGTGTTTTTTTCACATTGTTAGGTTTGCAAGGGATTCTGGGTAACAAAACCTGGGGGTAGGCAGACGAGTCACCCCATCCTGAATTCCCTTGGGTGTCTAGTTTTCAAAAATGTATAGGTTTGCTAGGTTTCCCTAGGTGCTGGCAGAGCTACGGCACAAAAACAAAAGGTAGTCTTTTTGTCCAAAAAGTGCTAGATTTCACTGGGAAATTGAGGTGCGACCATGTTGCGTTTTGCGCTGTTTCATGTCGCAGCCACTATGCCTACCCACGCAAGTGAGGTACCATTTTTTTCAGTAGACCGGGGGCACGCTGGGTGGGTGGAAATTTGTTGGTCCACACAGATTCCAGAACTTCCCACCACAGAAATGTGAGGAAAATGTGTATTTTTGTCAAATTTTTAGGTTTGCAAGCGATTCTGGGTAACAAAACCTGGGGGTAGGCAGACGAGTCACCCCATCCTGAATTCCCCTGGGTGTCTAGTTTTCAAAAATGTATATGTTTGCTAGGTTTCCCTAGGTGCTGGCAGAGCTACGGCGCAAAAACAAAAGGTAGTCTTTTTGTCCAAAACGTGCTAGATTTCACTGGGAAATTGAGGTGCGACCATGTTGCATTTTGCGCTGTTTCATGTCGCAGCCACTATGCCTACCCACGAAAGTGAGGTACCATTTTTTTCAGGAGACCTGGGGGCACGCTGGGTGGGTGGAAATTTGTTGATCCACGCAGATTCCAGAACTTCCCACCACAGAAATGTGAGGAAAATGTGTTTTTTTGTCAAATTTTTAGGTTTGCAAGGGATTCTGGGTAACAAAACCTGGGGGTAGGCAGATGAGTCACCCCATCCTGAATTCCCCTGGGTGTCTAGTTTTCAAAAATGTATATGTTTGCTAGGTTTCCCTAGGTGCTGGCGGAGCTAGGGCGCAAAAACAAAAGGTAGTCTTTTTGTCCAAAACGTGCTAGATTTCACTGGGAAATTGAGGTGCGACCATGCTGCGTTTTGCGCTGTTTCATGTCGCAGCCACTATGCCTACCCACGCAAGTGAGGTACCATTTTTTTCAGGAGACCTGGGGGCAAGCTGGGTGGGTGGAAATTTGTTGATCCACGCAGATTCCAGAACTTTCCACCACAGAAATGTGAGGAAAATTTGTTTTTTTTGTCCAATTCTTAGCTTTGCAAGGGATTCTGGGTAACAAAACCTGGGGGTAGGCAGACGAGTCACCCCATCCTGAATTCCCCTGGGTGTCTAGTTTTCAAAAATGTATAGGTTTGCTAGGTTTCCCTAGGTGCTGGCAGAGCTACGGCGCAAAAACAAAAGGTAGTCTTTTTGTCCAAAAAGTGCTGGATTTCACTGGGAAATTGAGGTGCGACCACGCAGATTCCAGAATATTCCACCACAGAAATGTGAGGGAAATGTGTTAATTTTGTCAAATTTTAAGGTTTGCAAGGGATTCTGGGTAACAAAACCTGGGGATAGGCAGACGAGTCACCCCATCCTGAATTCCCCTGGGTGTCTAGTTTTCAAAAATGAATAGGTTTGCTAGGTTTCCCTAGGTGCTGACAGAGCTACGGCGCAAAAACAAAAGGTAGTCTTTTTGTCCAAAACGTGCTAGATTTCACTGGGGAATTGAGGTGCGACCATGTTGCGTTTTGCACTGTTTCATGTCGCAGCCTCTATGCCTACCCACGCAAGTGAGGTACCATTTTTTTGGGGAGACCTGGGGGAACGCTGGTTGGGTGGAAATTTGTTGATCCACGCAGATTCCAGGACTTTCCACCACAGAAATGTGAGGAAAATGTGTTTTTTTGTCAAATGTTTAGGTTTGCAAGGGATTCTGGGTAACACAACCTGGGGTAGTCAGACGAGTCCCCCCATCCTGAATTCCCCTGGGTGTCTAGTTTTCAAAAATGTATAGGTTTGCTAGGTTTCCCTAGGTGCTGGCAGAGCTACGGCGCAAAAACAAAAGGTAGTCTTTTTGTCCGAAAAGTGCAAGATTTCACTGGGAAATTGAGGTGCGACCATGTTGCGTTTTGGGCTGTTTCATGTCGCAGCCACTATGCCTACCCACGCAAGTGAGGTACCATTTTTTTTGGGAGACCTGGGGGCACTCTGGGTGGGTGGAATTTTGTTGATCCACGCAGACTCCAGAACTTTCCACCACAGAAATGTGAGGAAAATGTGTTTTTTTTGTCACATTTTTAGGTTTGCAAGTGATTCTGGGTAACAAAACCTGGGGATAGGCAGACGAGTCACCCCATCCTGAATTCCCCTGGGTGTCTAGTTTTCAAAAACGTATAGGTTTGCTAGGTTTCCCTAGGCGCTGGCAGAGCTACGGCGCAAAAACAAAAGGTAGTCTTTTTGTCCAAAAAGTGCTAGATTTCACTGGGAAATTGAGGTGCGACCTTGTTGCGTTTTGCACTGTTTCATGTTGCAGCCACTATGCCTACCCACGCAAGTGAGGTACCATTTTTTTCAGGAGACCTGGGGGCACGCTGGGTGGGTGGAAATTTGTTGATCCACGCAGATTCCAGAACTTTCCACCACAAAAATGTGAGGAAAATGTGTTTTTTTTTGTCCACTTCTTAGCTTTGCAAGGGATTCTGGGTAACAAAACCTGGGGGTAGGCAGACGAGTCACCCCATCCTGAATTCCCCTGGGTGTCTAGTTCTCAAAACTGTATATGTTTGCTAGGTTTCCCTAGGTGCTGGCAGAGCTAGGGCTCAAAAACAAAAGGTAGTCTCTTTGTCCAAAGAGCGCAAGATTTCACTGGGAAATTGAGGTGCGACCACGTTGCATTTTGCGATGTTTCCTGTCGCAGGCACAAGGCCGACCCACACAAGTGAGGTACCGTTTTTATCGGGAGACCTGAGGGAACGCTGGGTGGGTGGAAATTTGTTGATCCACGCAGATTCCAGAATATTCCACCACAGAAATGTGAGGGAAATGTGTTTATTTTGTCAAATGTTTAGGTTTGCAAGGGATTCTGGGTAACACAACCTGGGGGTAGGCAGACGAGTCACCCCATCCTAAATTCCCCTGGGTGTCTAGTTTTAAAAAATGTATAGGTTTGCTAGGTTTCCCTAGGTGCTGGCAGAGCTACGGCGCAAAAACAAAAGGTAGTCTTTTTGGCCAAAACGTGCTAGATTTCACTGGGAAATTGAGGTGCGACCATGTTGCGTTTTGCACTGTTTCATGTCGCAGCCACTATGCCTACCCACGCAAGTGAGGTACCATTTTTTTCAGGAGACCTGGGGGAACGCTAGGTGGGTGGAAATTTGTTGATCCACGCAGATTCCAGTACTTTCCACCACAGAAATGTGAGGAAAATGCGTTTTTTTGTCAAATGTTTAGGTTTGCAAGGGATTGTGGGTAACAAAACCTGGGGGTAGTCAGACGAGTCCCCCCATCCTGAATTCCCCTGGGTGTCTAGTTTTCAAAAATGTATAGGTTTGCTAGGTTTCCCTAGGTGCTGGCAGAGCTACGGCGCAAAAACAAAAGGTAGTCTTTTTGTCCGAAAAGTGCAAGAATTCACTGGGAAATTGAGGTGCTACCATGTTGCGTTTTGGGCTGTTTCATGTCGCAGCCACTATGCCTACCCACGCAAGTGAGGTACCATTTTTTTCGGGAGACCTGGGGGCACTCTGGGTGGGTGGAAATTTGTTGATCCACGCAGATTCCAGAACTTTCCACCACAGAAATGTAAGGAAAATGTGTTTTTTTGTCAAATTTTTAGGTTTGCAAGGGATTCTGGGTAACAAAACCTGGGGGTAGGCAGATGAGTCACCCCATCCTGAATTCCCTGCGTGTTTAGTTTTCAAAAATGTATAGGTTTGCTAGGTTTCCCTAGGTGCTGGCAGAGCTACGGCGCAAAAATAAAAGGTAGTCTTTTTGTCCAAAACGTGCTAGATTTCACTGGGAAATTGATGTGCGACCATGTTGCGTTTTGCGCTGTTTCATGTCGCAGCCACTACGCCTACCCACGTAAGTGAGGTACCATTTTTTTCGGGAGACCTGGGGGCACGCTGGGTGGGTAGAATTTTGTTGATCCACGCATACTCCAGAACTTTCCACCACAGAAATATGAGGAAAATGTGGTTTTTTTGTCACATTTTTAGGTTTGCAAGGGATTCTGGGTAACAAAACCTGGGGATAGGCAGACGAGTCACCCCATCCTGAATTCCCCTGGGTGTCTAGTTTTCAAAAATGTATAGGTTTGCTAGGTTTCCCTAGGCGCTGGCAGAGCTACGGCGCAAAAACAAAAGGTAGTCTTTTTGTCCAAAAAGTGATAGATTTCACTGGGAAATTGAGGTGCGACCTTGTTGCGTTTTCCACTGTTTCATGTTGCAGCCACTATGCCTACCCACGCAAGTGAGGTACCATTTTTTTCAGGAGACCTGGGGGCACGCTGGGTGGGTGGAAATTTGTTGATCCACGCAGATTCCAGAACTTTCCACCACAAAAATGTGAGGAAAATGTGTTTTTTTGTCCAATTCTTAGCTTTGCAAGGGATTCTGGGTAACAAAACCTGGGGGTAGGCAGACGAGTCACCCCATCCTGAATTCCACTGGGTGTCTAGTTTTCAAAACTGTATATGTTTGCTAGGTTTCCCTAGGTGCTGGCAGAGCT
Source organism: Lissotriton helveticus (assembly GCF_964261635.1). Lineage (NCBI taxonomy): Eukaryota > Metazoa > Chordata > Amphibia > Caudata > Salamandridae > Lissotriton > Lissotriton helveticus. Next base: position 934,751,957 of record NC_136061.1, on the reverse strand, counting down.
AGGGCTCAAAAACAAAAGGTAGTCTCTTTGTCCAAAGAGCGCAAGATTTCACTGGGAAATTGAGGTGCGACCACGTTGCATTTTGCGCCGTTTCCTGTCGCAGGCACAAGGCCGACCCACACAAGTGAGGTACCGTTTTTATCGGGAGACCTGGGGGAACGCTGGGTGGGTGGAAATTTGTTGATCCACGCAGATTCCAGAACTTTCCACCACAGAAATGTGAGGAAAATTTGTTTTTTTTGTCAAAATCTTAGCTTTGCAAGGGATTCTGGGTAACAAAACCTGGTGGCAGGCAGTCGAGTCACCCCATCCTGAATTCCCCTGGGTGTCTACTTTTTAAAAATGTATAGGTTTGCTAGGTTTCCCTAGGTGCCGGCAGAGGTAGGGTGCAAAAACTACAGGTAGGCACTTTGCCAAAAAAGGGTACATTTGTAACTGCAAAGTTTAGGTGTGACCACGTTGCATTTTGCGCCGTTTCCTGTCGCAGGCACAAGGCCGACCCACACAAGTGAGGTACCGTTTTTATCGGGAGACTTGGGGTAATTCAGATTTGTAAATCAACTGTTATTACCAATTGAGCTTTCATGCATTTCTCCCTTTCAATGAAAGACATTGTGTAAAAAAAAAATCTTTTTGAAAAGTGACCGATAATTCTCATGCTAGTATGAGTATTCCCAATTTTGAAAATGTGCAATTATATACTGTTTCTGAACTCTATAATTTGTACCCAATTCAGAAATACATAGGTGTCTTTCATACAAATTTTTCCATGTATACATTTTCCAAGACAAAGTGCTCTATACCCAGTAAATGAGAAAATACCATTGCAAGTTGCTGCTCAGTTTTTGGATCTGGGTTTGTCGGGTTCTTGGTGAAACTACAAGTCCTATATATCCCCACAACCAGAAAGGTCTAATGGATGTAACGGTATATTGCTTTCCAAGAGCTGTCAAAAGTAGAAAAAGTTATAGGTGAAAACGTTGAGACAAAAGGCTGTTTTTTTCAACAAATTTTCAATTATTCCATTTTTTAACTGTTAGTTTCTATAAAGAAACCTTCATGGATTTAGACAAATGACCCCTTTCTGAATTCAGAAGCTTGTCTACTTTTCGAAAATGTACAGCTTTCCAGGATCCATTATTGCTTTCAAACTCATTTCTACCATTAACTGGAAGGAGGTGGAAAGGTCTAAAAATAGCAAAAATAGGCTATGTCCCAGAAAAATGCCAAAACTGTGTGAAAAATGTCGGTTCTCTGACAAAAGACTGTCATTCCCTAAAAGCTGAGAAAATGGAGATTTCAGCCCCACAAATCCTTTTTTGATAACATTTTCAGGGAAAAACCCAGAGGCTTTCATTTGCAGCACGTTTTTCCCATTTTTCTGAAAAAAACAAAAAAATCACTATATTTTGGTTAATTTCTGGGACCCCTCCAAGGGAATCCACAAACCCTGGGTGCCTTTAGAATCCACATGATGTTGGAAGAAAAGGACGCAAATTTGGCGTGGATACCTTATGTGGTCAAAACGTTACAAGGGCCTAAGCGCGCACTACCCCAAAACGCCAAAAAAAAGCCTTAGCACAGGAGGGGAAAAGGCCTAGCAGCGAAGGGGTTACACGAAGTTGCTAATGTTTAGTATGGACCAAAACTTACGCCATTTGTTTTGGTAGAGGTCTTTATGGTCTCTCTTTTTGCCCATGAGCCAAACGGTTTTATTGTTGAGAACTTTAGTCGTCTCGCTCACCAAGGTAAATTACAATATCCATTTATGTTACGTAAGGGAAAATCTAAGACCCGCTATGAAGGCTTTCGATAATCTCTCATGGTCTGAGACATGAGTTGTCCTTATGTTTTATTATATTTTATGTAATATTCTGTAAGTACTTTTTTATGTGGACCTCATTGGAGTTCCAAATCTTTAATAAATATTTAATTGAATTGAATTGTCTCCCCGTTGTGTTTTTTTCCCTCCCCCCTCTGTGTTTCTTTGTCTGCCTCCCCTTTCCAAGCCTGACTTTTCGGTGTTCCCTGAAGTATTTTCCCCTTTGCTGTTTTTTTTCTTTTCTAATGTCAGGCTATGCTCTTGTATGCACAGCGGAGCCCGAGCAACCTTGGCCATTGCCGGGTGGAGCTGTCCCATGCAGCTATAGAGGAGTTTGGCTCTGGTTCATCCCTCAGCCGTCACCTACCCATTCGGACATCGGACATTGTTTTCCTCGTCTTCCCGTTGTGTCTCTCTCCTCCTCCCTCCATGATTCTTTGTTTTCCTCCCCTTTTCGCTGGACTTTTCTGTGTGTCCTGAATTTTTTTTCCGTCTTGCTGGTTTTTGTTCCTAATGTTATGCTATGCTTTTGTTACTCATGTAACTATGTTATACTGTTTCCCTCTCTATGTTATGCAACTGATGTAACTATGTAACAATGTTCTGAAACCAATGTCCTACCTCATGTAAAGCGCTCTGATACCTCCGGGTCTAGCCAGTGCTATATAAAACTTTTCAAATAAATAAAATAAATAAAAAATAAGATAAAATGAAATGAAAAGACGATTTGTAAAGCGCGGTGGCTACCCTGAGGCGTCCCAGCGCTACAAGAGGACATGCCTGAGACAGAGCCGCAGAGGATCAGGTTTGTTGAAAAGCCAGGTTTTCAGGAGTTTTCGGAACGTCAGTAGGTTAGGCTCCGATCTGAGTGTAAGGGGGAGGGTGTTCCAGAGCTTGGCTAGATTGTGAGAGAGTGATCGGCCTCCGCATCTGGCTTTCTTAAATCGGGGTATTGTGGTGAGGTTGGAGGATCCTGATCTAAGATGTCTTTTAGGGTGGTAAGCGGTTATAAGGGGGCGGTTGATGATGGGACCCATTCCCCAGTAGGACCGGTGGGCAATGCACATAACCTTGAATTCAATCCTTGCCTTTACTGGGAGCCAGTGGAGATCTTTTAGTCGGGCTTTGACTGAGACTCGCCGGGGGATTTGAAGAAGGGTCCTGGCTGCAAAGTTTTGGATTATTTGTAGTTTGTTCAGGGTGGACTGAGGAGCCCCGAGATATAGAGCGTTTCCACAGTCCAAACGGGATAGGATTAGGCCTTGTACCATAATCCGCCTGGCATGAAAGGGAAGAAAAGGAAGGATTTTGCGCAGCAGTCTTAGGAGACCAAAGCAGATGGCGGATAGTTTGGCCGCCTGGTGATTGAAGTTGAGAGACTTGTCAAGCCATATGCCGAGGCTTTTGATAGAATCTTTTGGTGGAGGGGGAGGACCCAGACAGGGGGGCCAAATTGGATCTGTGGTCTTGTCGATGGTGTTCCCCAGGAGCATAAGCTCTGTTTTTTCCCCGTTTAATTTTAGGCAGGAAGATGTCATCCATGTGGTGACTGCTTCCAGACATTTGTACAGGCCGTGGTGTGAATTAAGAGGGGGATCTAGAGCCACCACTAGCTGGGTGTCGTCCGCGTATGTGACAATTTTTACTCCGAAGGGAGGACGACCGCAGCCAGTGGGCTTATGTAAACATTAAAAGGGGTGGGGCTCAGGGAGGAGCCCTGCGGCACCCCACAGTTCAGAGGTTTGCTGGGGGATGTGTGTTCTTTTTCAAATACCTGGAAGGAGCGGTCAGAAAGAAAAGACCTGAGCCAGGTAATTGCCATTCCAGAGATACCCATCCCACTGAGTCGATGGAGTAAGATGTTATGGTTTACAGTGTCGAAGGCGGCACTTAGGTCAAGGAGAATGATAGCTGTCGAGCCTCCATTGTCCAAGATCCTTCTCGTCTCCTCCGTCACCGCAACCAGGGCCGTTTCTTTCCCGTGGAGGGGACGAAAGCCCATCTGGGATGGGTCTAGTCTAGTGTTTGACTCCAGGAAGTTTGTCAGAGCTGCGTTGACATGTTTTTCTAGGAGTTTACTGAGCCAGGGTAGTAGGGAGATCGGCCGGTAGTTGAAGAGATTGTTCTGATCTAGGTTTGATTTTTTTAGAAGGGCTTTGACCGTAGCTTGCTTCCAAGGGGGTGGGACAGTGCCAGTGTAAAGGGAGGAGTTGAGTAGGTCCAAAATGGTGGGTGAGATATGCTGGGAGATTGGGAGAAGAATGCGTGGGGGTGCAGGGTCTTTTGGTGAGCCCAATTTCACCTGATGCATGATTGCCTCTAAATTAGCAAGGTCGAGAGGGGGAAAGTGCTCGAGTGTAACTGAGGGAGGTGGCGCAGGTTTAGGTAGGTTACTGGTCAGGGAGGAGTGGTGGGAAAAGGAGGCGTTGATTGTTTCAATTTTGTGAAGAAAGAAGTCCGCTAGGTTATCACAGTGGGCATTAACATCGCCGTATTCCTTAGGTGCCTCGGGTAATTGAAGGAGGGATTTCGCAATGCGATAGATTTCCTTGGGTTTAGAAGCCGCCTTGGTAATTTTTTCCTCAAAATATGTTGCCTGTGCTAGTTTAATGCAGGCTTTGTAGGTTTTGATTGCTTTCCTGTAGGCAGATTTTTTAGTAGGTGAGAAGTCCAGGCGCCATTTCCTCTCCAGTTTTTTACAATTACGCTTAGATTCCCGTAGATCGGTGGTATACCACGGGGCAGTTGTGTTACAGCGTTTGGGATTGGTGTTTTTGAGAGGGAACACCAGATCAAGAGAGTTAGTGATCCAGGTGTTATAGTTCTCATTCCCTTCGACGGGGTTGGAGGTGTTGGGCGGTTTAGTGGACTCAAGCCTTTCCAGCCATTTTGGTTGGGGGAGTTTTGACCCGTTTCGGGATTTTTGGGCTGTTATGGGTTTAGCTGGGTGGGGGTTGGGGCGGTCCAAATGAGAGGGGCAAGAAAGTGGTCTGTCCAGGGGAGAGGGGAGGGCTTACCAATTTGAAGGTCTGGACAGTTACTGAAAATAGGGTCAAGAAGATTGCCCTTTTGATGGGTGGGTACGACTACTCGTTGTGAGAGTTCGAGGGCGGATAGACTAGAGGTTATCTCTCTAGCGTTGGGGTCGTTTGGGTCATCGAAATGGACATTAAGATCGCCCAAAAGAGTGAAGTTTGCAGGACTATAAGCCAGATTTGCTATGATGGGTGCGTGGACATGAAGGAATTGTCCCTGTGGGCCGCGAGGGCGGTATATAAGTATTCCTGAAAAGGTATTCGTGGGGTTAATTGTTATCGTATAAGGTAGACTTTCACAGTCTGGGACGAGGGTGGGAGAGCTACAAATTTCATAACATATTTTGTGGATTATTGCTAATCCACCCACCCTTCCTGTTTTGCGGTCGTTGCGCAGTATTTGATATCCTTTGGGGAGGGTTTGGAGGATGTCGGGTTCTGACTGTTCGTGTAGCCATGTCTCTGTGAGGAATAGGATGTTGGGTTTTAATTCCTCAATTAATAATGAGATTTCAGAGGTGTGCTTAGGGAGGGACCTGCAGTTAAGGAGGTACATTGAGTAGTGACATGTTTGAATTGGTGGTGTGGGTAGAAATTGAAACCCACTCTGACTGTAGGTGGTGAGTTGTGCTGGTCGGTCCCAAGACGAGTGGCACGAGGGGAGTACATTCCCCTTTAGTTTATGTAAGATATGTGGGCTATATTTCCTGACATGGACGGGTGACCGGACAGGGGGGGTGGCCCCTGGCCCCAGCCGGCCGCGGACGGGCACAGACGGGGTTGCCTTTGGAGCGCCGGCGGCGCGCCCACTGCGTGCGTCCGTTGCGCGTGGTGAAAGTCATCCAGTTAAATGGGGTGTTGCCGTTGAGGTCCGCCCCCTCCTCCCCTCTAGCCCGGAAAAGTGCTCGGAGCTCCGCTCCTCCCTCCACATCAATCGGGAGAAATCCCGTGGTGGACCAGGGAGGCGCGGGAAGCCGGGTGTTCAAGGGTGCAGGTAGGAGTGCTCAGGGTATTTGTGGTTAAAAGGTAATAGCGCGGGATACAATTTTAAAAAGTAATTTTCACAACAATTTTTTAAAAGGTGGCAGGGTACCGTTGCGAGCAGTAGCTGCTCTGTCATCCCCTTTGCTTTGAAGAACCACATTTACTGAACTTATGCCAACTTGGTAGAGGAGGAGTGGAGTTGGCCTAACGGCTAAGGCGCTCGACCTCGGACCTGGGGATCTGGGTTCGAGTCTCGGTAACGACGCCAAAACCTTCTGTGATTCTGGGCAAATCACTTAATCTCCCCGTGCCTAAAAAAAAATTTAAAAAAATTAAAGTGTGTGTCCTCATGTAAAAAAAAAAAAACGTAACTTGTGCTATGTAAAGCGCTCTGATACCTGGTTCGGGTCTAGTTTGCGCTATATAAAACTCTAAAAAAGAAAAAAAAACTTGGTGAATGTGCATTCACATTTTAAGCTGTAGCAATCCTAACCCTCTTCTGTGCGCAGGTGGGGTCACATTCTCCTACCACTAGGTGTAAATCTTCACCTGGAGTTGCTGAGTTGTATTTGGGTGGAGATTTATGCTTACATGTAAAACTACATCTGAAAATTTCTGCCTGTAGCTTTACCTTTATGAATTGGGCTCAATGGCTCTTTGTTCGTCCTGATAGTTGGTAAGACTGATCAATAGTGATGAAAACCCACAAGACATAATGTCCCATCATACAACTGCTCCAAGCGTGGAAACAATCTTTAAACAAGAATTTACAATGCAATAGGTCTCGCAATTGTGAATTTTTTAGCTAATGGCATTGTAAATAGCAATGCCTTTTATAAAAAATTAAAAGGCATTGTCATTTACAACACCAATAGTTCAAAGTTTTGCAAAAGCAATACCAATTGTTTTGCGAAGCGCGATGTCCATGATTATTTAAGTTTACACAAAAAAAAAGAGCACAGTGTCCCTGAAGCGGGCGCCGCGCTCAGTATTAAAGTTAAGAATAAATGAATAAACAGAGCGCAGTGACCTGCGCTCAACATCAAAGATTTAAAAAATGTTTTTAACTGAGCGTGGTGTCCATAAAGTCGGAGCCGTGCTCAACATGCAAATACAAAAAAAACAGCCACCATTGTCCCTATCAGTGTCAATAAAACAAAATAGTGCTCACCCATTTATAATGAGGACCGTATAACAAGCCAAGTAAAAGGACCAGTCGTTATGGGCAGTAACAAATGCAGACAGGGAGGTACCAAGGAGGGACTACCAAACCTATTTACGAATCAGAAGCCAGAATTTAGGAAGGACAATAATACCAGCCAATGGCAAATATAGGCCGAGAGTGGGCGGGGCTTCCACTGCATACTCTATTACAGCATGCTTTGCTGAGAGAGCAGTACAAGCAGGCGGCCGCTAAGCTGGACCTAAAAAGGCATTTCTGATTGTCCTTGAAGTGAGCTATTTGCAGGTGGGCAGTGTCGTGAAGAGGAAATACGTCTCATGTGACCCCTGTGCTGAAAACTGTTTATCCAATACACATGCTGAATGCATACAGGAGTTGTTGCTGTTCGATGACTCAATGTACTGGGAAAATTCACTAGGGCTTGCCCCGAGCCCAGGTCTGATTTTAGAATAGCTGCTGGAACCAGGATACAGCAGATTCCCGCTCGAGTTGTACACTGGGGTCAGCATAGCTGCAGCATCTCTCGATCTCTCTCTCTTTTAGTACACCACCAATGCAATTTTTCTTCAGAGCAGTAGCCTTGCAAGCATTATTAATCACACAGTGGAGAACAGAAAAGAGGATCTGCAAACAGGAGTGCGAACAGTTTTAGGGAAAAGATCACCCACCAAACATACAAACAGAATATACACATACACACACAGAATAAACACATACACATAGACTAGAAAGGGAAAGGTAATGCAGGTGCCACTTGTTATCTTCAATTAAATGCCCATGAGTTGGTGAAAATGTTTACTTAATGATCTCAAGAGGTTTAGAAGTTTATCATGTGGTAGCAGAACGTCTCATGGTCCACAGCTGTATTAAAGGCAATGAGGTGGTTCCCCCTTTCGCCAGTTGCATCCAACCCTCCCCCATCAGCCAGGTGGGCTGACTGAGTGCCAGGCAGTGTCTGCTTCATGGCCTTGTTGTATTCTGTGAGGCTGTTTCTCCTTCAGCCAGTGGCATCTATAGCCCTGCTCCCATTCCCACTGATAGGCGCTTTTAGTTGCACACTGAAGCCCAAAGGACCGACTCCCATAAGACGCATACAACTGTTACCCTCCACGATGAACCCCTTCTTGGCATCCATTAAAGGGCATTGTTGGAATCATTGATTTAGCTGAGTTTAGTCACCCCTCTATCTTTCAGAAGATGGTATACAATAAAAGTATAATTGCCTTGAGTCCTAATGCTGAAGGGTGGGTTACAGATGAAGGCCAGTTGTCTCAGTTCACTCGAATTGATGCAAGGTTGGTCGATAAAAATGCATAATACCTAGCAAAGCTAGTAAAAAAACTCCTACTAATGGCTGTCTGGCTGTCACTGAGACCTGGGTTTATGACCATCTGAGTTTATTCTAAACACTAGATTGTCCACATCCTAAAAGCTGTATGCAAAACCGTAATAATAGAAAGTATGGTAAGGAAGTTTATTCATTCAGATCATGGTCCCTACACCTCTTTTGAACATCAGACCATTAAATGTGCTGCTCTAAGAAATGTGTCATGTTTTACTGTGCTATGCAGTCCAGCATGATATAACGTATCTTTCCTAATTGATTTCTATAATTTAGGTAATTATTATTCCAGTTAATAATAACTACATGTGGCAGCCAGATTTTAGACTTGATTAAGGATTTTAATTTCAATCCCTATAGTCAATCCATTACAGCGCTTTCCTGGACATAATACACCTTGAAAGGGTTATTCGTTTCTGTTCTTTAAACAAATTAGGACAATTTTGTTTTGGTCATACAAACAAAATACAAATCAGAAGCGTTAAGGGTAAATGTAGTGACGTAATAGGCCTTGTATATGTTTTAGTAATTCACATGACTTGAAGACCAGTAACTCTACCATATTACAGAGTTTTCATGCAAAGTGTAAATCAGCATAGATACATTTGGTCCAGAAAAAGTAAAAACAGCTGAACCTAGCAGCCACCACAAGTTATGGTTTAGTCTTGAATTAATGCAACTGAAACAAAAGTGTCACTAACTGGTCAGGCGTTGGACTAAGTCCAGCAAAGATATGAGGACAGACTAGTGATGACAGCCTGGCATTTAAGCACTATTCTGCTTACAAAAGAGCTACAGCAGTAGCTTAAAGCAGTTATTATAATGGGTGGATTAATAAGGAATGTTGTTCCACCAAGAGACCTTTTAAAGCATAAAAAGAATAAATTAACAACCTTTTAGTGTGATACCTTCTAATCTGATTATTTAGGGATTTTGCAATAACCTGAGTCTTTATATGAGTCTTTATATCCAAAGGCTACAATTATAACTGAAGACCTGTATTTGTATATCCTACCATTTAAACGTGAGCTACCTATTTCTTCATTACAAGATTATACACATTTCGTTTTGGTTTCTCAAGTGATGTTAAATATGTAGTAGCCTCAGTGTAATAGTGAGGATTAGGGGCCACATGTAGGTGAGGCAATACCGGTCGGTAACGGTGAAATTCTGTAACTTTCACCGTTACCGACCGGTATTTAGGGATTTGAGATATAGGAGGCAGGTTTCAAGGATTCGGTAATTTACCGAATCGGTAATTTAAGGAATCAGTAAATTACCGAATTCTTAAAATTACGATTCGGTAAATTACCGAATCCTGAAACCTAAGTAGGAGGCACTCAACTGAGTGCATTTTTTCATTCAGGGTTCGTTATTCACCACCAACTATAAGTTGGTGGTAAATACCGAATACCTTTAAAAAAGCATTTTTTTTTCTTTTTTGTCAGTGCCATGTAGGGCATGTATGTGTGCCACATGTGCACACATGCACGATTCAGGGGTGCAAAAGGGTGTCAATGTGACACCCTGCCACCCTTGGATATGTTCCCCCTATTACCGAATCGGTAATAGTGAATGGCTTCCCATTAATCAGTAAATAGTGATTACCTACATATGGCCCCTAATGTTGACATGTTTCCTGCTACATAGATCAAGAAAAAATGGTTTCTGAGCTTAGGATATATGTGGTGACTTGGGTTACTGTGTCTTTATGGGCTATCTATGTCAGAGTGATGCAACAGTAGGGAATGGTATCCATTGGTCAACTATGTGTTGTCTATCAGAATGCATTATGTTTGACTTTAAATAATGGGACAGTTGAAGTTTCTCCTCTTGGCTCTTTGCATGTATTCTGCTATACTGCTTATCTCAATAAAGCAGTGAAAGGCAAAGATCTTAAATAGGCATTCTCCCTATACATATTGGCGACGAGCCGGCTAAGAGGGATTGAGTACTCCTTTAACCTACTGTTTTTTTTACCATTTGTAAGGTCTCAGAAGCTATCTCCAACTGGAAAAGCTCTACTAATCACAGTGATTCCAGTTAACTAGTATTTGTTTAATCTTAGCCGAGGGAGTGCTGCAGGGGAGTGGGGCGGGGGAGGGACAGGGAGGGTGGGTAGTAAAATTCAACATACAACGGATAGGAGTAAGGTAAGTAATTAAATAAACAAGCATTGGCATAGCCAATAGGAGTCGCCTCTAGGACCGTATAAGTGTTTAGCCATGCAACAGTAAATCTTGTTGCACCAAGGATATTGTGCTGCATAACTAAATACTTATAAGGTCCCAAAGGCGAGACCTTTTGCAGAGCAATGTGTGGTGCAAGCTGGAGTGGCATCCTGAAAAAAGCCCTGGCACTTATTTATTTACAAATTAAGCACTGGCCACAGGTGAGCCTGGGCTACACTTCACAATCCAGCTCATCACACACCCCAAATAGTAACTAACGTATGCACTGCCTCACACATGCTAGACATGTTGCACAGTTCAATGGTAAACGTACAAAAATACGACAGCTGGTTCAGCTGGATGCATAAGCCCTGCTCCAACCAAGTCTACACATAACTTTTACAATTCAGAGACTTAAGCTTTTCTCATTTTGCATTTGGTTCATCCCAACAGTGCTCTGGAAACAAGTAACGTTATATGAAAATATTTTGTTTTTAGATTTTAAATGGCACAAAAACACCGGGTGGGGTTATATGAACAAATATATACAGGCCTTTAGAAACGTACAAAACGATTTGGATAATGCAACTGGAGACAATACACTTGCATTTTTTCCGTCTGAATTGTAACAAATCCTTGTAACAAACTGAGAACGCTAGGTAGATAGGTACTGACACAATATGCGCGAAATTTGAACCAGGAATACGTGACACAGAGTAGCGAAGCAAATAACGCGAGTCAGCAGTTTAACACACCAGCCGAAGATGACGTCAAGCTAGCGCTTCCCAGCAGAGAGTGTGGTCGCGGTACGCAGACGAGGCCGCGCCTGCATGAGCTCTACGCACTGGGAGGGCGGGAAAGGCGTGAACGTGTCACAAGTTTGACGTACAGCCCAGCACTCCTCAATGATTTGTGACCGGAATCAAACCTCTGCTGGATATGTGGGAATCATGAAACAAACCTGGCAGGGGGCCTTTTATGGGTAGGGGGTGGAAGTTAAGCCCTGCACTTCGCAAGTAGCACTATGGAAGGAATTGGTGGTCTACTAGGTTTTCAAGAAGGTAACATTTTGAATTCAAAAACAAATTGCAAAACTCTATTTGATGATTATTTACAAAAAAAGGCCCGCCAGCAGGAGAACAACGTGCTAATGCTAACAAAAAACTTGGCACACAAGATGCATTTTACTACACCAACAAATGTCCAAGCTAGAACTAAAACATATGCTTCCTGTTCACCCAAAAGCAGCTTGTAGTCGCAACAAAATAAACAAGCGTGCACGCCTCGCGCTGTCAGCAGGGGGAGGGGAGAGAGGAGGTGGCCTGCACCTGTTTCCCATGTGGGAGCGAGCAGGAACCCTCTGTTAATTACAAACAGATGGTTTCAAAGCTCGCTCCCACAAGGGAATCGCCAAACTTGCACGCTTTGCCATTGAAAGCAATGCAATGCGTGCACGTTTTGGGCCAAAAACTGAATCGATTCCTAAAGGTCTCCTATGCAACGCATAAAACTATTTACCTTGCGCCTGCTGCCTCGCCAACTCAGCGAGGCAGTGCGCAAAAGGTAAATTTTGTATTTATTTAATTACTTACCTTACTTCTGTCCGTCATATGTCGGACTCTACTACCTCCGCACCCTGCCCCTCCCCCGCCCCACCGCCCCGCAGCACTTCCTCGGCATTCCGCCACTGAATCGTAGTGCTTCCTGCGGGACCTTATCAAAGCAAACGCTTTGTTGTTTGGCATTGTTATGTGCAGTGTGTAAAAATATTACAGGTCGGGTCTCGAGAGTTGGAGCCTCGTGTTCATCTGCCTCGTGCAAAGCACTCTCAGCCGCACACAGTGGAACACCTCATTAACGTAGAGTGAAGCGATTTCACTTGCACAAGCTTTCACCTGCACAAGCACTCCGCTCTTGTGCTGTTCGCCTGCCTCTGCCCTTGCCTGGCTGAAGCTGGTTGTGTACTCTTGACGCGAGGATCGCTTACCTTTGCTCTTCATTACCTCTACAGGCATGTGCGTTTCCGGCGTGAGGATTGCCCGCATGGAATAATGGGGTTTTGGGGGGCAGTCGACCGTCAGGGAGGCCTGCGCCCCCGTTTTTTTTTGCCAGGGTGGTGTAGTCCGGGCCTAAATAGGCTCTCTGTGGGCTTGGTTTGGGCTACCGGGCGGGGGTTATTTAGCCGGCCATCTCTGGAGCCCTGTCACCATTTTGGAAGGTGATACGGTGCCGTCGTAAGTGCAGAGAACGTTTTTTGTGAAAGGTTCCTTGTTGCGTGCAGCAGGTTTAGTGTAGGCTCGATAGTTATTAATGTGTTATAGGCACGTGATTGATGGTGGAAAACGATGCACGAGTCCAGGAGGCGATGAGGCTCCTGGCAGAGGCTGGCCGCATGGACCTTGTCCAAGGCCAAGACGTGAAGGCATCCCGGCCGTTGCGTCGCGCGCGAGGGAGTATGGCCTCTGCAATTTTAGCATGTGCCCCACCGCGGACCGCGTCAAGAAAAAAAGCAGTTGAGTTATGTGGCAGGGGCCGCGGAGCGAGTGCGGGCCTTGAAAAGCGGGGGAGAAGGAGACAGAGCACCACGAGGTGTCCAACCCTGACATGCGCGATTATAAGCTCAATGAGGGACCCGCTGTGCTGACTGCCTCAGGTGCCCCAATCAAACAGAGACACTCTGCCCGAGCGCCTAGGGGGTATGGGCTCTAGAGCCTGCTAGTGAGAGGGAAGGCCTGAAAAGGGTTTGGGGGGATTTCAACAGGAGCATGCAGGTAGAGCTAGAGGCTGGGGAGGGGGCAGGGCGTTCAGGGAAGAAAAGGAGGGTTGGTAGGCAGGGGGACACCTGGGAGGGGGGCTGGGGAGCCCCAGGTGGGGTTTGAGGAGAGGGAGGAGGGGGGTTGGGGCCCAGGGACAAGGCAATTGGAGTGCTGGACATTGGAGGCTGGTTGGACAGGGCCCCTTGGGGGTTGAGGAACAGGTGGTCCGCGGAGGGGGGGTGGGCGCAGGGGATTCCTGGGGAGGTAGAGGAGCGCCTTGTGGGGGGGAGTGGGTGAGATAAAGGTGTCCAGCCTGGTGGGAAGAAGGCTAGCTTCCCTGCTAGAATGGAGAGAGGGGGAGGAGGAGAAGGAAGGGCCCTGGGGGGGGGAAGACTCCCGCCAGCTAGGGTATATGAACGAAAGGGGGATAGGAGGGGGGTGGGCCTGGAAACGAGGGGGACACTCTGCTGGACCGGGCAGGGGAGAGTTCAATCAGGCGGGGGTGGGGGAGGTTGCGGGTTTGGAGAGGTCAGACAGGTGAGGGTGGGGGAGGTAGGGGATTTATGAAGGCACCCTCCGGCAGTGCAGGGAAAGTGGGGTATTGATGGTGGCTCCAGCACCAGGGACAGATAGGAATACTAACCACGCCCTGCCGTACTTTCCATTTTCTTTGTAGGATCACTGAGCGAGGGACGCACATACCTCGAGAGAGTCGCATGCGTCTCAGCGATAAAGGAAGGAGCTGAAAGCAAGGTCTAGGGTGGCCATGAACCATGGCGAGGGACTATGGTGGCAAGGATGACTGGGGGCCTGAAATGGTCGACAGCCTAGTTGGGCAGAGGGGCCCTCTAGGGCGGCCGTAACAGAGTGAGGGCTAAGAAAGAAAGTGGAGGCAGAGGGGCAGCAAGAGCCCCCGCCGATTACAGGGACCACCATAGAAAAATTGATACAAGAGGCAAGGCACAAGGAGGTACAAAGTGTACAAGATGAGGGGGAGTAAGAGGACAACCCATAAGATTATGATGAGAAGAGCTTGAAGGAGGGGGAAATAGTGGACAAGGAAAGGGGGGACAAGTAATTTTGTGCCTAGCGTATTACAGGATACGGGACAGGATGCACAGTTCCCGGGTAAGCCTCGGATGACTCAACCCTCTACACGACTGGTTAGGCTTTTGGATCCGGTGAGGACACCGACCTTGATGCCAGGTAAGAAAGGGAGGCGGGGTAGTGCTGTTAGCCCATGGCGGAAGGTGTCCACGGGGATGAATGCTTGAAGTGACAAAGGGGACAGCAAGATCAAATTATGCAAAGGGCAATACGTACGGGACTCAGGGGTGGGTACAGAGGGCAGAAGATGGAAAAGGAGGTAGAGAAGGGCAAGGAAGGGGGGGCGACGGGTGACAAGGCACAGAAGGACTCTGCAGCAATAAGGGGTTCAGGGGAGGACAAGGGCGAAGGGGGGACTGGTCAGTTGACAGAGGGCAAAGAAAGTAAGGAGGTCAGATTGCCGAAGCTGATGTACATGGGCTCGACAAAACCATTGGGGGCAAACTAGCTACAAAAGAAAAAATCTGGAAGGGATAGAATGTAGATATGTTGAAGACTCTGACCATTGAGAACTGGACGGCAGCCTTTTTGATTTTCGCAAGTGTATACTACAAGAAATATCCGGATAGGTCGGTGGTCTTGTTTAAATACATGGATGTAGTGAGCAGGGCGCAACTGATGTACAGGAGTTACGCTTGGTCACACTATGATGAGGAGTTCCGAGCCAGGCTAGCATGGGACCCCGAGACAAACTGGGTGTAGATCAACACAGATTTGTATCAGCAGACAATGGGGGCAGTTACATTTGGGAAGACAACATACACAGCCAGTGAATTGCCTTTAGTGTATTCCCTCTTTCAAAGTCGCTCTACCCAAGGAGGGTAAGATTCACTCCAAAGTAAGCAGGGGGACCAGGGGCGTGTTGGGACTATAAAAAGGGAATCTGCACCCAGTAATATTGCAGATCTCTGCATAAATGCTTGAAATGCTCTGGAAGGCACCCATTGGTACAGTGTTTTGGGGCATGTTGTGCTGGACAGGGCCAGACAGGGGGCAGGGTCTCCAACACCAGGGTGCCAATAGCAGACAGCCAGGGATGGGAGTCATGGGTGGTCGAGAGGAACAGAGTTACTAGGGCACAGGCTCATAAACCCCTTAAGCTGGAATGCTTAGAGGCCTGGCTAGGACAAAACCCATGAGAACAGGACGCGCAAATCTGAGCATGGGTTTCAGAGAAGGTTTTAGATTGGGATATGAAGGACTTAGGTTGGCAAGATGGGCAGAGAACTGGAATTCAGTGGTGACTCACAAAGCAATTGTTTTGAGGAAATTGCAAAAAGAGGTACAAGAAGGGCAAATGGAGGGGCCATTTGCAGTTAGCCTGATAAAGGAGCTGATCATTTCTCCCTTGGGGTGGCACAAAAAAGGAGAGAGGCCAGTATTGTTTAATCTTGCATTTCTCAACAGAGAAGAGGGATAGAGGGGGGGGGCTTTTTAAAGAGGTCCAAGGTCCGTGCCCACCAGAGTCATGCTAAACAAAACGATTGGGAGCTGTTCCTCTAGATAAGGGGCCATCCACCAGTCATATTAGTGGTGGTTGATTGGGTGTTATAGGGGCTAGCAAGGAGGAGGAAGTGGGATGGGGGGATCCCGCTTTTGCGGAACTAGGGTCCTCACACACCCAGCAAGCTAGGTGTCATGCTTCATCATTTGGACCTGCTCCTCGTTGGACCGGTGCTGCAATGTCCAACGGGCACCCGTGAAGGGGCTCTTTATCGGAGATCTTTTGTTCCTTTGCCGTTTGATGAAATGGGGGTGTGCGGCCAGTGGGGGTGTAGATACTAAGAGGTGCAGTGAGTGCGTGAATAGTTAAAAAAGGTTGGATATTCCAAGTAAATACAATTTTATTCCGGCAGGTAATCGACCTTGTTAAAATAAATTAGAGTGGCAGTTCCCTTAGGGCGGGGTGGTCCGTTGCTATACTGCTCTGCTCTCTGGGTCCACATGTTTCTTGCCCTGTTGGTTAACAAAATACTGTGGCAATTCTTCAGGACCGAAAGGTGTAAAAACAGTGAAAGTGATGTATAATATCTACACTGAATGGTGCTTCTAATGATGCGCTGCCAATCAGTAGTTACTACAAGTCAAAGGTCATGTAGTCTCTGTAAAAGTACCTGGGGAGACAAGGAATGTGGAGAAAAAGCGGAGTTGTCAACTGTTAGGACGCTGTCTTAAATGTGACTCCAAACTCTATATATTCGCCTCCCAAGTGGTCCACACCCCCTCAATGTAGTACAAAAAGCAATGTGATATCATTTGCAAATTTAAAATGAAAACATTAAAACTCTCTCTCAGTCATACTCCATTCTCAATTATATCCACTGTTGCTGGTATTAGCTGTGATTTAGTTCCACTCTATGTATGGGAGAGCTATAAGGAACCCTACGCATTCTCTTGTCTATGTGGCTAATATCATGTTGTGACTCACCTCCCTTCTTGGTGAGAGGTGCCTCAACAGGGGCAGGCAGGTCATGCAGGCGCCTCAAAAGTAGGTGCCCTGCGTTGATGAAGAGACAAAGGCAAGCATTAGGTAAACGGATCCCTTGCCAAAGAAATGACAGAGGCCAGAAAAAACTCCCGGCGTCACAGTGGAGGCCTGCGCTAGCCAAGGCCACCCACGGTCGATGGTCGCACAAGCGCAGACCATCTACATTTAGCATTTTTCATAGCCGCAAGGGGGGGCCAGTGAACGATTTCATCTCAGAAGACCTGACATCAGTGTCATAATCTTCAGTGGATGTAGCCAGGGCCCTGGTGGAAAAGGTAAGCAAGGGGGCAGAGATGTCAAAATGTGTCATCAAGGCCGCCTTCAGGTTGCTGCCGGTACACTCGGATGATTTTCAGCTGCTGGGTATTCAAGTGCGATACCAAAGGGGATGATGGACGGAGCGTTTGAGCAAATCAAACACTCACCCCCAGTCAACTGATCTGGGTTTAATCCATCATCATTCTTTAGCTCACTCCACCATCCCAGTTCAGACATGGCCATATGCAAATCAGTCTAACCCTGTGCCTCATGGGAACAGTCCAGCCCGAACTGCCAAGCCATGTCTTCCCTGGACCAGAAACAAGCATCCTGGGATCGGTTTCGGGTTCATAACCCTCATCAGCCAGGCTATCTTGAATCCAGTGGCAAAGTAATCAAGGGACCCACGTCTGGGCATACCCTGACAACTCAGTGCGAACACAGCGATAGCAAAGGTATTCAAGTGGACGGGAGTGTGGATAAGGCCTTACCCATGGGGTGTTCAATACCCTGTGCACTGTTCGAAAAGTTCAATTCCTTCCTGCAATTGGTGTTCTCATGGAAAACGGGAAAAGAGAGGGTGACACACTACCTTGATGACTTTTTCCTGGCATGTTACGACAGACTGCCCGCAGCAGCTGGAAAGTTTCCAGGAGCTCATGGGGACACTGGGTGACCCTTCGGCACCGGAGAAGACATAAGGTCCAAGCATGGTGTTGTCATTTCTGGGGATTGAGCTCGATTCTGTGGCTAGGGAGACCAGGTTGCCAGAGGATAAAAAAATTACACATAAGGTTGTTGATTGATGAGATCTTGGCCAAAAAGAAAGTGACAGAGTGCTGGCACATAAAAGGGTCACGTTCAGGGAAGAATATATGGTAGTGGTGCAGGTAGTCAACAGGAAGTCCGGATGAGATGAGCAGGTCCTGAGGGTAATTAGACCCACGTCTGGGCACACCCTGCCAACTTAGGGCGAACAAAGCGATAGCAAAGGTATTCAAGTGGACGGGAGCATCTTTGTGGATAAGGCCTTACCCATGGGGTGTTCAATACCCTGTGCACTGTTCGAAAAGTTCAATTCATTCCTGCAATGGGTGTTCTCATGGAAAACGGGAAAAGAGGGGGTGACACACTGCCTTGATGACTTTTTCCTGGTGTGGCGCATGTTACGACAGACTGCCCGCAGCAGCTGGAAAGTTTCCAGGAGCTCATGGGGACACTGGGTGACCCTTTGGCACCAGAGAAGACACAAGGTCCAAGCATGGTGTTGTCATTTCTGGGGATTGAGCTTGATTCTGTGGCTAGGGAGACCAGGTTGCCAGAGGATAAAAAAAATGACACATGAGCTTGTTGATTGATGACATCTTGGCCAAAAAGAAAGTGACAGTGGCTGGCACATAAAAGGGTCACGTTCAGGGAAGAATATATGGTAGTGGTGCAGGTAGTCAACAGGAAGTCCGGATGAGATGAGCAGGTCCTGAAGGTAATTAGGGTATTCATGCTAAGTTGCCGAAAGTACGACATTCAGTTCAGGGAAAAGAACATCCCGGGTGTAGACAATTACATTGCAGATGCTTTGTCTCTTTCGCATGGGAGAGGTTCCATGGGCTGGCCACAGAGGCTGAATCTCACAAGACACGGGTGCCCAAAGGGATGTGGTCCGTAGGAAAAAAAGGATGCTGCAACTGGTGGTAGGGTCCTTTGCGGTTTCTACTAGACGAGCTTATTGGCAGGTGAGGCAGGAATTTCTGCAGGGAGGTGCGAAGAGGAGGTCTGGGACGTGGGCCAGGGAGGAGGATTCAGTTAATTGTTGCCCTGATTGACAGGAGTTTGTCAAAGGTTACCATAGCAGCCAAGCTGGCAGGAATAGCGTTCATGGGCAAGTTAATGTGGGGCTATGCACCAACAGCAGGCAAGCTGGGGAAGCGAATGCTAGAGGGATGGGCCAGGGAAGTGGGTAGGGTACAGCGTGTCAGGTTATCGGTCACTAAGGTTATGTTGTGCGGAATGATAGAGTTGCTACCATCTATATGCTTCAGCCAGCAGGAGGCGGCCTTATTTGCGGCGTTAATGTCTTCGTTGTATTTCAGAGCATTCAGAGTATCTGAGTTGCTGGGAAGGAAAGTGGTGTCAGGACTGCAGAGGGGGAAGTAAAGGGATGAGAAAAGGGGAGCGACGCAGTCATCATTTTCCTCATGCACTCAAAGATGGATCTAAGGGGGGGTTGGGAAATCAGTGGTACTGTGGGGCAGTGGGAATCCTATGATATGCCCAGTGCAGAAGGGGTGCTCTTTGCAGGGAGGAGCAAAAAGGAAGGGGGGGGACGTCTTCCAGAGAACCTTGGGGAGGGAAGTAACTTTAGTCCAGCAGCTATGGGTTATGAGGCATTAGTTAATACCTATGGGGGAAGTGCCAGAGGCCTGTGGAACTCATTCGTTCAGGATAGGGGTGACTTCTGAAGCAGCAAGGTTGGGTTGGGACTCAGAGAGGCTAAAGCAGTTGGGACGTTGGTCATCAGACTATTCTAAAGGTTATGTCAGAGCAGGGAGAAAGGGGGCGGGGAGTGTTGTGGATATGTGATTCTTTTTTTCACGCATGTGTCATTTCAGGTGCAGTAGTGGGGCCACAGTCGGAGGCCCTATCAATTTGGATAGTCAGGCACTCTTTTGTGGAATGGGCGGAAAGACAGGGACAGCAAAAAGGGAAAGGTGTCAATCTAGGACTGGAACCGTCATTCTTTAAAGTAAGTTGGCATGGAAAAGGGGGCATGCGTTGGCACGAGCTTTGTTCCCTCTTAAATAAGTTACTTCATCGCCATGTTTGCCCGAATGTGCTGATAAGTCACTTAGGGGGAAAATTATCTGGTACTTTGTAAGGGTTTGTCTCTTCTGAAGTAGATGAAGCAGGATTTGAAGGAGATCAGGCATCAGTGGTCAGGGTGCTTCATGGTGTGGAGCAAATTTATTCCCAGAAGACATTGGAGGGGGGTCGAACAGGCCTGCAGCCATTGATAAGGCCAGGAGGAAAGTAAACAGGGACATGAGGGTTTTTTGCAGGGAGGTAGGACTCGGAAGGGTAGAGCACCCAGAACTAAAGTACATGGCCGTATATTTTTTCAGAGATGATGGGGTGCATTTGTCCCACTTCGGTATGGAGTTGTACCTGATTCTGATAAAGGAAGTCCTAGATGTAGCTCTGGACATACAGAGATACCCTAGAAGTGGCCTGTGGGGAGGGGGTCAGAATGTCTTAAGGACTATTTTTGAGTGTCTTTGGGTAGCTATTACTGGCTATTTTTACAGTTACATTTCATGGTTGGGGACAAGTGGGTAATGAGGTTAGGATAGGTTATACTTAATAGATAAATCTTTAGATAGGTAGAGAAGAGGTTACAGGGTTTAAGGTTAACAGTTATTGATCGAGTAGATAGATCTTTAGACAGTTGAGAAGAGGTTACAAGGTTTAAAGGGGTGAAAGTCATTCATCAAGTTGGGGTCTCTTAAATAAATTTCAATTGTGTTTGGGGAATCCTTAGGGGTAGAGGGAGGAGGATACATAGATGAAGCCTGTATAGCTAGTTATAGTTTTGTGAGAAAAAGGCCAAGGTTATGTTTTGTAGGGTGCACCTCTCTTCAATAAAGCAGCCTTTTCCACACTTCTGGAGAGTCAATGGTGGTCCGTTTCTGCACCCTGAGGCCCAATGGGGCTTTGTGGGGGCGACCGACCATCAGGGAGGCTCGCACCCCGGGGTTTTTGGGCCGGGTGGTGCGGTCCAGGCTCAATTGGGCTCACTTTGGGCTTGGTTTGGGCTACCTTATGGGGTGTATGTAGTCAGCCATTTCGGGAGTCGTGTCACCATTTTGGAACGTGACACGGCGCCCGTCCTTAAGTGCAGGGGAAGATTTTTTTGACCCACCTTTTAAAGGGGAGTGAATACAAGGGTTCTGTTGCTTGTAGTGGAGGTTTTCCGGCTTTTTGATTGGGTACAGGTGCATCAAGGGCAAACAATATATATTTTGGTTGTTGGTTGAAGCAGGTGTGTGGCATTGGGTAGCTATTTATGGCTAGTTTTACTATTGCATTTTGTGGTTGGGGACAAGCAGGTAATGAGGTTAGGATAGGAAATACTTAGTAGATAAATCTTTAGACGGTAGAGAAGAGGTTACAGGGTTTAAAGGGTTAACAGTTATTGATTGAGTAGATAGATCTTTAGATAGGTTGAGAAGCGGTTACAAGGTTTAAAGGGAGGAACATTACTGATCAAGTTGGGGTCTGTTAAATAAATTGCAATTGTGTTTGGGGAAACCTTAGGGGTGGGGGGAAGAGGATACGCAGAAGAAGCCTGTATAGCTAGTTATAGTTTTGTGAGGCAAAGGCCAAGGTTTTGTTCTGTAGGGATCACCTGTCTTCAATAAAGCAGCCTTTTTCACACTTCTGGAAAGTCTATTGTGGTCTGTTTTTGCGCCCTGCAGCCCAATAAAGCCTACAATGCGACTTGTGCAAAGAAACTGTTACAAGAAAACATGTTACCTTCAGTACTAGAAAATCCTTATCCAGTCAGAGTAGATTGTCTAGTCTAAAGGCTATCAGTTTCAATATAGTCGGCACGTTTAACAAAATTAGCAGACAGCGCCACCTGCTAGTAGCATTCAGTACTTCAATCTTGTCTCATTGTGTCAGAGATAACAGAGATTAGCGTGCTTTAAACAAAATGAGAGTGGTGTCAACAGCGATTGACACGCTTAAACAACATTACTATGTAAAGGATTTCTGAGGTAGCACCAGCAGTGACTGTCATGCTTTAATCTGTGAAAGTACCAACAGCGACTGGCACGCTATTAGTATGCACTTCTTTTTTTGCAGGTTTTGCGTAGTGTGACTGGTACACAAAAACAAGATGCAAACAATCACACCACCTTCTCCTTTTCTGCAAGAACCAACAGAGCCACCTTTAAAATAACGTTTATGGTACAGATCAGTTTACTGCACATCTAGGTGCTGTAGATGGTTTGAAGAATAAAACTAACAGAAAATATAATTTACTTTATTACTAACTAAGCATTGAAGGGCAAAATGTATTTGATCATTTACCAGAATACACTTGTCTAGATGATGACGAATTGGATGAATTTCAGGTTGGTGTGAAACAACTTAGCACATACTTTGAAGGAAAGGTCAACCTAGGAGTACATAGACACACATTGATTACTCACATTAAAAAACGAGATGAGTCCATTGATTCTTATGTCACTGCTCTTAAAATATTGGCATCTGCTTGTGAATTTGAATGGTTCACATCGCAACTGATTTGTATGTAGATTAACCCTGGGCGTAGTATGCGTAGTGGGGCTACGCGAAGCTACGTGAAGTGGGCATGATGCTACGCCCACTCACACACTTCCCGTAGCCCCACTACCCGCCGCCCGCCTCCCTCCCGCCCTCTTCTACATACCTAATTTCAGGTAACAACTACATTAAAAGTAAATTAAAGGCACTTACCTGGTCCGCGGCGTCCCCGGGCTCCCTCTTCTATTTCACGCCAACTTCTCCCATCCAAATGTGCATGCACGGGCGGCCGCGCATGCGCATTTGGATGGGAGAAGTCGGCGCGAAATAGAAGAGGAAGCCCCGGGACGCTGCGGACCAGGTAAGTGCCTTTAATTTACTTTAAATGTAGTTGTTACCTGAAATTAGGTATGTAGAAGAGGGCGGGAGGGAGGCGGGTGGCGGGCAACTTCGCTCCGTCCACGGAGCGTGCGTAGTGTTGCCTACTACGCCTACTTTGCAAAATGCAAAGTAGGCAACACTACGTACACTCTGTGGGCGGAGCGTAGTCTTGCGCCCAGGGTTAATGTAGATGCTATTCAAAGAAAATTCAACAGAGGTTGTTAAATTGCAAAAATCCATCTCTTAACTAGACATTGAAAAAAGCATAAAATGTTCTTTAAAGGATGCAAAATCATTATAAATTAGAAGGGTCACATCAATGTTTAAAACAAAATGCAAAGTAAAATCTTTACACCTGACAACTATGGTAAGGGTAGAAATAAAAATCGAGTAACAACTAAATAACTATGTTATAGGTGTAGTCCTAGTGCTCACATGTCACATTTTTGAAATTGTCCAGCAGTTACACTAGAAAGTTGGAAATGTAAAACAAGCATTAGCATAGCCAATAGGTCTCGTGTCTGGGACCTTATAAGTGTTTAGCAACGCAACAGTTGATGTTGTTGCACCAGGGATATTGTGCTGCATAACTAAATACTTATAAGGTCCCAAATGCGAGACCTATTGGCCATGCCAATGCTTGTTCCTCTTGGCTTTTATATGGACACTGGATTTGTTTGCACAATTTATTGTAAAGCTAAAGCTGGTGCGTATGACTAGCTCGCACACAAAGTGTAAATAACCTGAGTGTATTTCACACATTGATTTATTTCGAATTTATTGAAGACTAAGAAAAAAGCTGACGCTCATCTATCAAGCACTGGCGTTGCCAATAGGTCTCGCAGTAGGAAAGTTGGAGCTATTACAATTGCAAATAACAATGCCTTTTATTTTTGTTTTCATTTTAAAAACATAAAGGGCTTTGTCATTTACAAAACCAATAGCTCCAACTTTCCTACTGCGAGACCTATTGTGCACTGCACAGTGTGGGTGAAAGTGGCACTGTGTGAGTGGCTTTGTGTGAGTGGCGTTGCGTGTGTGAGTGGCGTTGCGTGTGTGAGTGGCGTTGCGTGTGTGAGTGGCGTTGCGTGTGTGAGTGGCATTGCGTGTGTGAGTGGCGTTGCGTGTGTGAGTGGCATTGCGTGTGTGAGTGGCGTTGCGTGTGTGAGTGGTGTTGCGTGTGTGAGTGGCATTGCGTGTGTGAGTGCCGTTGCGTGTGTGAGTGGCGTTGCGTGTGTGAGTGGCGTTGCGTGTGTGAGTGGCGTTGCGTGTGTGAGTGGCGTTGCGTGTGTGTGTGGCGTTGCGTGTGTGAGTGGCGTTGCGTGTGTGAGTGGCGTTGCGTGTGTGAGTGGCGTTGCGTGTGTGAGTGGCGTTGAGTGTGTGAGTGGCATTGCGTCGATGAGTGGCGTTGCGTCGATGAGTGGCGTTGCGTCGATATTGGGGAACGTCCCCCGGTCACAGCATATTTCCCTCCTGGGATTGTAGATTTCCAAAATTAAACATAAACAAAACAATCTGGTTCAGAATGGTTCTTTGTTTCATTCTTTATTATTTCTTCATTATTTCATTATTTCACTGTTATCATTCGTTTGACAATCATAGTTTTCCAACCATTATTTCCAGTCATTATTCCAATGCATTTCGGCTAAACTGGTAGCCTTCATCAGGGATAACTGAGGTCTGAAAATTAAATCATGTATTTAGATACTGAGGACATGCAAAAAATTCATAATAAGGATAAGTACAATGTTCATTGATAAACAAATGATATAGCAATGACTAAAAAATGTATTAAGTATCAATACAAAAAATTGTGACATGTGCTACAAACATGTATATAGTAATATCTATTGTGCTTTTAACGTTTTGAGTTATGAGCTGTTACTACCTGATGTTGTAAACAACGAAACTATACGGAGATGCTGCGGAAAACGCATTCTTAGAGGTTTTCATAATGTGCTTATTCGGCTTAAAATGAGAGTCATTTAATGAGTGCCCGCTCATGCCCGATAGGCGTTTAAGTAATGCGGCTGTTATTAGGTGTAAAAATCAGTTGAATCAATAGTGAACTCCGCCATGTTAAAGCGGAGTTTTGCCACTTCGCAAAATTAAAACGGAGTTACACTTATACCATTCCGCAATATTTAACGGGGCTGCCCCCATGTAGTTCCGCATAAAATGCTCGATTTAAACTATTCCTATCTCTGAATAAGGTATTAAAAGCAAGCGCATAGTGGGACTTACTGGAAAAACGATCGGCGTCCGGTATGTTCAACTCTTCCTCGTGTGTGCTAACAACATCGAGATAGGACTGTAAGTTATAGGGATTGGTGGCCATCTTGTAACGTGCAACTAGTTTGAAACTAAAGTGAATGGTAAAACTAATTGAACGTGTTAATTTTGAAATCAAAAGTGAGCGTTATAAACCCGTAAATTATAAAATATTCCGCATGTATCTTATATAAGACCTTTAATCAGGTCAAACAATACGTATGCATTTGTTATCTGAATAAGGGAAAAAAATTGTCGGCATGCACAATAAAGTTTTCAATTATGTCCATTCAAAATCTTTATAGGTAACAACTGTACTCCATCCGGTCATTCATTCCTTTTGGTTTCAAGGTATCCAGTTTATATATCCAATAATTTTCACGCTGTAACAGGTACCTGTTGTTATCCATACCTTCTTTTTTTGTGATCACTTCCAAGACAGTGTATCTCAATTGACTCACATTGTGTGTTGCTTCACAAAAGTGGCTCGCCACTGTAGATTTCATCATCCTGTTGCAGATGTTAGATTGATGCTCGTTTAGCCTGGTTTTAATTTTTCGCTCTGTCTTGCCTACGTACCCCTGTCCACAGGGACACTTAAGTAAGTAAATCACATTCATTGTATCACAAGTAGCTGATACTTTCAATTTGATCTTGTGACCTTTGCTTGGATGCGTGATTGTGTTGCCTTTTATGATGCTGTTGCAATGACTGCAATTATAGCACGGTATCGTCCCTTGATAATTCTCTTTCTGTCCCTGTTCCTTTGGTTTAAATGATTCTCCTACATTTCTGGCTCTCTGGTATGCAAAGAGTGGCATTAGTTTGAAGATGTTGTTAAAGTCGCTCTCTTGAGACAAGATAGACCAATGCCTTTTAATGATGTTTTTGAATGCCTTGCTCTTTGTGGAATATTTTGACAGTATGACTGTTCTTGAATTTTCTTACTTTGTGGATTTCTTAGGAAGTTCTTTCCTGGTCTTTTGTGCACATCTATTTTTGGCTTCCTCCAATATCTCTCGGGGGTACCCCCTATCCTTAAACCTTTTTTCCATTTCATTGATTCTTATTTCTGATTTCTCACGTGAAGACACGATTTTCTTTACTCTTAACATTTGAGAGTATGGTAGGTGATTCTTCAAACATTCCTGATGGAAGCTATTAAAGTGCAACAAATTGTTACGATCTGTTGGTTTACGATATATGTCAGTTTCAAACATTTGACCAATTTTGCAAATTTCCACATCCAAGAAAGATATTTTTGTATCATTGATCTCTGAGGTGAATTGAATACGTTCGTCCTTCGTGTTTAGTTCTCCAATCGCCTCTTCCAATAATGTCCTTGTGCCTGTCCATATTATAAATAGGTCATCAATGTACCTTAAGATAAATTTGGTGTGAGACACCCATGGTTCTTGTTTCAATATGTGTTTGTCCTCAAATCTCTCCATGTATAGATTTCATACACTTGAGCTGCCGAATTTCCCATAGCTGTACCAGTCTGTTGTAGGAAATGTTCATTTTTCCATCTGAAATAGCTGTGGAACAAGGTGAAGCACAGGAGTTCCATAAGGAAAACTTTAAAATCCAAGTCCAATTCTGTGTTCAGTAGCGCATGTTCAATTGCTTCTATCCCATCTTTATGGGGTATGGAAGTATATAAGGATTTTACATCCATGCTACATACGATTATTTCTTCATCCTCTGTTAGTTTGATTTCTTCCAATTTCTCTAAAAAGTGGGTTGTATCCTCCACATATGTCTTCATTCTCATCACACAAGGTTGTAAATATTTGTCCAATAGTTGCCCTATTGGCTAATGAATGCTTCCAATGGTAGATACGATGGGTCGAAAAGGAGGGTTCTTTAGATCCTTATGTATCTTCGGTAGCATATGAATTGAAGGACTCTTTGGGTGGGTTGTCATCAGAAACTTCTTTGGTCTTTCATTGATGGTTCCTTTTTCGAAAGCTCGCTTTATTATTATTTCTAATTCTTTTGCAAATTGTTCTGTGGGGTTTGTATCCAAACGTTGGTAGATGGTTTCTTCTGACAAGTGTCGTTTGACTTCTTGTTCATAGTGTGAAACATTCAGTATCACTATTGCACCTCCTTTGTCTGCTTTCTGACAAAGGATGTTGGGGTTATACGCAATTCTGTTCAAAGCATCTCGCTCTTTTTGTGTCAAATTATGTTGCCTTGATTTTTTTGAAAAATTCAATTTCGATATTTCCATTTTCATTAAGTTCTCAAAGATATCCAATGATTTGTGTGACACTGGTGCCATGTAGTTGCTGTGGGGAGACAAGCCCCGTAATTGATGTTCTTTGGCTTCTCCAAAAATGCCTCAGTCATAACTTTCTCATAAATTTGTAAAAGCTAATCTCAAGCTCCAGTTCATCAGTTTCTGTTGTAGGAACATATGTCATACCTTTTTGCAAAGTTTCTATGGCTGTTCTGTCCAAAGTCTCATCCGAGATGTTGATTACTAAGTTACTTGTATTGGATTCTTCTTTGTTTTGTCCTTCTTCTTTTTTGCCGTTACACTCCGTGTATTTGGTAATTCTTTTTCCTTTTCTTTGCCCCCTCCTGGGTGTCCCTTTTCTTGATGGCTTACCTCTAAAAAAGACTTTGTGTCGTTTTGTTGTTGATCAGAGGATTGGGGGTGCTGTTCCGATGTGGTTGGTATTTGTGATCTTGATTTATTGATTGTTTTAGGTCGTGTAGATCGTTCACTATCAGTAGAAGAGGTATCCGTGTTCTGGGTATAAGGTTTTTGTTGTCTGCGGCGGGCATATACCTCTGCCCAGGTATATACCTCACCGAGTTTGTAGTCCATCGTGTCCCTCCTTAGTTTCCTTATTTTTCTGTCATTTATTTCTTGAGCGTGTTTCGTTAGTTGGATATTGATATCCTCTAATGTCCTTGTCCAATCCTCTGATGACATTGTGTTTGTCAGCTCATTTGTAACGGTTGCAATCTCTTTTGATAATTCCTCTGATATGATGGATAGTTCCTCAATTATTAGGAGGATGAGATCTAAAGAACACTTGTTCAGGATTGCATACCACTTTTCTTTGAATTTTAATGAATTTTTGCATAAAGATGGCTTGAGTGCAATGCTCAATCCCCTCGGATACGAAGTGCGCGGTGATATTTAACTAATGTACTTGCATGCAGCCTCTGATTTATTTCCCTTTTTGAAAGATAGATCAATTGTCTTATGTTTTGTTCCTTATTTTTGTGTGAGGTAGTTTCCGATGCGTCCTCATGTATCAAAGCATTTTTTTACTTGTAATTTTTTTATGCCTGGAATTTGAAGCTGATATTGTGGAATATGTGTGCTGCATAACGTAAACAATACAAATCGTTTTATTCCCTATGCAGAAAAATAAGATTACACACAATTCTTGAATTGTCCTTAATAGATTTTGAAAGTCAGCACCTTTCACCCCATGTAACTTATACTAGCTTGGGCATTTTCAATTCTAACGATGTTTAAAGACATATATCTGGTTGTAGTACAACGTGTGACAGAAAGGAACACATAAAAGAATAAACGTGTAGTTAATAGAGCAATGGGAACTCAATGTGAGCCAGAAAAGCTCAGACACCTTCTTTAAGATCCGAGTGCCAGCACAGACAGAGATACAGAAAGTAGCTGCGTAAACATTTTTTTTTTTGAGTAACATGAAAAAGACTGCGCATGAACAGACCCTGTAAGGCACCTTGACTTCCACATGGAGCAACCATCCTGTTATGGGGTCTGCCTTGTTTGCATTGGACTTTCTATGGCTCAGTGATAGTATGGTGAGTGCGGGCCATATTTGCGGGACTCAGAATGGAATTGATGTTTTGGAATACAGGGGCATATTACCAGGCTATAGCGATAATTATCACTAAGCTTGGTTAGCGGGCATTTAAATATCGCCGCGCTCCGACGATTTCTATCGCTTAGGAGCCTTGATATTATCAAGGTTTATCTCCTAAGCGATAAAAATCGGCCGAAATGCATGAATATCGCTGAAAAGTCCGCGAAATTCATGCATTATCGTGACAATGCTCTTAGCCATGTTATCCACCTACCATTGGATAACATGGCTAAGAACTGCTTTGGGCAGTCGTTAGCTTTTGGAGATAATCGCGCTTAGCGCGATTATTTCCAAAAGTTGGTAATAGGGGATAGCGATGTTAGCGACTGTTTCCAGTCGCTAACATCTTGGCATGCCCACTCTGCATGTCATTAGCGATAATCATCGCTGACATGCAGAGTGGACCCCTAAATGCCCGCTATCGCCTATTAGCTGTCGCTAACTGGTGTTAGCGACAGCGAGGGAATAGGGCGATAAAATTATCCCCGCTTTAGCGGTAATTTTTCCCGCTAAAGCGGCGATATTGCCCTTGGTAATATGCCCCACAATTTGCTATGATGTTTTAGACTATGAAGGCATTCGGTAGATGCTGATACCAGCCCTGAAGTAATAAATCCTGCCTTGACATAGGGGAGGGAGAAAGCTTCCTTTTTGATGCTCTCTGGTCTACTGATCTGCTACCCTTCCTGAGCAGTTTCTTTCAGATGTGTTTGTTTTTTTAAGCCAACCAAACCGGATACTAGGTTTCCACTAAAATATAAAAAATTATTTGCTGCTCTATGTCAGAGTTTTCAATGAAAGCTGCACAGGAGTGATTTTTCGATGTAGTATAGTAGTGATTAACTGGAGTGTATCTTCCAGAAATGGCCTGTTCCTCAGGAAGGGTTGTATCCATCACGTATCTTTCTTATGCGAAGCAGTGCTTCCATCGTAGTCCATGCACAATTACAGCGTCCATTGGGATGCAGTGGGTTCGCATTCATGTCCTTCCTGCAACTGGTTGCTCTGCCTTCTGGTATCAACAAGATGCTGCAGCCCTGAACGCAAAAGCTGACACATAGCTCCCCATTGTAATCCTTCTCTCCTTTCAGGGTCGGCGGCAGGAGGAGAGGCTTGGAGCGGTGACAGCACTCACAGATTGTGGACAACACTTATTTCACCAGATACATTCAGGACCCCATTGACGATTTTTTTAACAAACTTTATTGGCATTTCTCAAGTATATACAGCGTAAGGTATTGGTACAGTTGTGATTTACAATTCGGGCATCATGGCCCGACAGACGTATTTTTCCCGTATATAGTTTTGTGTCATAAAAAGAAAAAACATTGACTATCGAGTTTACGATACCTTTTTGTAGAAACACTCATGTTGTTTATTGTATATTTGCAAAATAATTGCACTTTGCATTTGAAACTAAGAAACTGTGTAACTCCCTCCCGCTTCCCCTCCCCCTTACACAGGTAGCCCCATATGTTTAAACTTAATGTGAGCACTGATGACCCCATTGACGTTAATGTAGCCTTTGCACCGTACTGGCTTAATTGTCTACATTATTCCACATGTAAGACTTTACTACAAAGCTTCAAGCTACAGTGGCCAGAGCTCGGGTCTTCGTACCCAGGAGAAACATAATTCACCACTTACCACCTCTAATGGCTGCAATAAACTGAAGCCTTTGTGTCATTTTCACCAAGCACTGCAGATGTCAGGAAAGAGACTAATCTTTCTATACTAGTACTACTGACCAGTTTAAGTAATTCTTTATACTCGGTGTTAGCTGTGTGGAAAAATACAAACTGGGGGGCACTACCAACCAGAATATAAGATCCTTAATTATTGCCCGGCGATGTCGCCTCTTGAACCCACAAAGAAGTTAAACTATTGAAGAGGCAGGCGCTGGAGACTGGAAGGCAGGAAACAAGGTTTTTATTCGCTCCGGAGGAGAACACAACGAAAACGGACAGAAGGTATCGTTCTGAGGTGCTCTAACTGCATCCCGGAGGCCTGGCCTCTTATACACGAGTTTATCTCTTTATTACATGTAACACATTCTCGTCGATACTTTGATGTACGGAAAGACATCCTCAGAATCCCCCTTCCCAGCCCGTTCCCATGCAAGGCTACAGTGGAAGTCCCCGCCCCGTTCACAACAGGTGATGATCATTGCGCAGCTGGGTATTCCGCCGATTCACGGAGTGTGCGGGTTTCGATCGGATCTCGTGGGATGGGGGGGGGCTTTGATCATCTCGGGGGTCCTTTGAGGAGGGAAGCTTCCTATTGTATGGGGAGGGGCAAGAGAATGGTATCGGCAGAGCTAGGTGTCGGCCTGGGAACGGGGAAGACAGACGGGCACACGGGGAAAAGGGGTTTGCATCAAAAGGGCCGGAGGTCATGACGGGGAAGCAGGGAGATGTCGCGCTGGGAACAGGATGAGAGCCTGGGGCAGAGCAGTGCCGAAGAGGGGTTTATGACTCAAGGCAGGTGCAAGCAGGGGGGGGGGTTGCCAGCGAAGTTAGGAGAGAGAGAGAGAGACGCGCTGGCTCTCGGCGAGAGCGGGGAAGCCATGGTGTCCAAAATGGCGGCTGTTTTACGCGCACAAAAGGTTTAAGGAGAGCAAGAGGGCGCCGATAATGTTGACGGTTTTCAGCCTAACTTTTAACAGTCCTCCCTTTTCAACATATCTAGCCAACTTGCTTACTCAATGTCAATTTTCATCAAATTCCTAACTTCGGCATCATATAATGCCCTCATGTGTTCGCTTCCAATGTCCACAGTTTTGGGAAAAATACAACTCGCACATAAAGAACACATAGGTGGCAAACATTGAATCCCTAAGCATAGGCCACATATTACAACTACGGGAATCAGGATAATGGTGAGCAGTCTCCAGCCCCAACTTTTGATGGTGTCCCAGAACCAACCACCAAGCGACCATTCTTCTTGCTCTTGGTGAACTTCCGAGGAGAGTCTGTGAAGATGTTCGATGGCTTTGTACACTGAGGGTGAGTTGTCCGGTATGTATGTACAACAGCTGGCCCCAATAATGCGGCATGCTCCTCCACGGTCCGCCAGAACCACATCTAGAACGAGGCGGTTCTGAAGAGCCACCAAACGGACCGCTTGGAGCTCGGCAGTGTTGTTGGCAAAGATGCCCGCTGTGATGTTCATGGTTGTCTCGACTGCCTGAGTCAGATGTCGGATGGCACGGCTGTTTGCCATCGGGCCCCAGAGGGGGACGAGTCCTTTCATAGCATCGAGGAACTGTGCTCCTGTTGAGTCGGCTTGCTCAACGTCTTTTGCTCGTTTTTGCCTGTGGTGATTCGCTGGGGCCACATAAGTTGGAGGAAGGACGAAGGAGATGTAGCAAGTGCCCCCCCAGCCTTTGGGGAGCCAGGTGTAGGCCTTAGTGCCACAGATGAAATACATGTTTGGGGATGACACAAAGGAAGGTGGATCCGTGGAGTCCAAAGTTCTGGTAAAGCGGCAAGCGCTGTGACCCACCAGCTGTGTCCCAAGTCCTTCTACACACATGTGGCCTGTGACGTTGATGACCGTCAGGGCTACAGTCAGAGTGGCAGCCGTTCGTTTCCGCAGATAGGAGAAGGTGGGTCTGGTTGGACTGTGGAACACCTGCATTTCGATTCGTTCTTTGGCCGGAATGTCCATTTGGATTGAGTCGCTGGGGGTCAGCGGGCAGAAGTGTGTCTTTGTCTTGTTTCGCCCGGCCCCATGAGAAGAATGTGCTGCAGCTCTGCTGGAGGTGGCATTTTCCGTATAGCTCTCTTGCAGGAGGATCAGCCAGGCAAGGCAGGAGCCGTGGACGGAGAAGGGTGAAGGGATGAATGGTATTGAATGTCCAGTGGCATGGGGTAGCAACCCACAGATCCAGCAGTTGGTGGCGTTGGTGGCAAGATTGTGCTGGTGAAGTAGCTGCACGAAAGAGTTGTTCCAAAACTCCTTTCGCCTCTCTCTTAGTTGAGGAGAGAGCGAAATTAGATAATGTTCCTTCGTGGTGGTAGGCTGAGCAGTGGTTAGGAATGTTTCGTGAGCAGGTGCGTGTTCTTCCATAATCCAGAGCGTAGTCATGAGGAGAAAACAGAGGAGGATTACGATGAAGAGTGCAATTGTCTTTGAGCTATGGAGTCTGTCTGTTCTCGGATTTCTGTAGTGGGTATTTCCTGTTGTCTCAGTCGGCTTCTTGTTTGGCGCTTCCATCATCTTCTTATCTGGCGCTTCCATCATCTTCGTCTTCAAGGTGCTCGGTAGTGGGCAGGACCACAGACTCAGTTTTAGCTTCTCTCCAGGTAACCCTTGGTAGTTTGGGTCACCGTTCTGAGATTCTTAAGCTTAGTCCGTGGCCTACTTAGCCGAAGCTCCCTCCTTTCGACGCAGGAAATACCCTTCTCGAGATGGCACAGTGGGGTCAGGATGTTTTGAAAGTTCAAGTGTCTCTGTATCAGGGTAGCAGCTCAACGATGGTCGGTCCCGGTTCAGGAGCTCTTCTTGGGTGTTGACGGTGTCTGTCGTGGCCAGGGCTGGAGAGACCTTTTTGCAGTGATGAGCGTGCAGCCAGTGTTTCTTCCCCTCCACTCGAAGTGCGGTCCGAGTGGTGATCAGCACTTGCCAGGGGCCCGTCCACCGGGGTTCCAAACTCTTTGATCGCTGAAAGTTTCGGATCAGCACGAAGTCCCCCGGCTGGATGGCGTGACCCGGACCCCTGGAAGCATCGGGGATGGCCTGCCGCACCTGCTGATGAAGGACAGACAAAGTTTCAGTCAATTTGTACAGATAATCAGACATTAGGACATCCGGAACGTCATGAATGGACGTTGGTTTCGGGGCAGACCAGACGCTCATGGGTCGACCGAAGACAACTTCATAAGGGGTTAAGTGATGTCGGGTGGGGGTAGAGCGCATCGATAGCAATGCCAATGGGAGGGCGTCTGGCCATTTCAGGCCCGTCGTAGCCACTATTTTGGCCAGTTTAAGCTTTAGTGTGGCGTTGTGTCGTTCGACAAGCCCAGCAGATTGAGGGTGGAAGACTGCGTGGAATTTCTGTCTGATACCCAGCCCATTTAGGATGAGCTGGATAACGTTGGCTACGAAGTGGGGGCCATTATCACTCCATAAAACACGACAGAGGCCATAACGGGGGAAAAACTCCTTTAACAGGACCTTTGCTGTGACCATAGCGGTGTTGTCGCGGGTTGGATATGCTTCCACCCATTTGCTAAATGCGCATACCACGACAAGTACATATTTCAGGCCTTGGCATCTGTCTAGCTGGATGTAGTCCATCTGCAGGACTTCTAATGGGTGGTTTGGGACCCCAAATCCCCCCCGGGGTACTACAGTTCCCTTCCCGGGGTTGTGTTGCAGGCATATTAAGCATTGTTGGACCAGGCGTTTGGCGGAATCTGGGATCTTGTCATTGTGCCAAACCCTGGAGACAAGTTCGATCATGGGGGCTGATCCTATGTGGGCTGGGGAGTGTGCCATGGTTAATATGGGAATCAAGTATGAATCAGGTAGCAACCATCTGTTCGTGTCTTTTGTCCGCCAGCAGCCTTCATCGTCTTTCAATCCCACCCGTGCCCATTCAGTCAATTCGTGTTGTGTGCTAGCCATTTGTATGTCTCTAATTGTGTCCTTGGCGTCAGTCCAGTTTTCTGCTTGTGACCTGGTCACGTACATACGTGTTGTCGTTCTATTTTCTGCTGTCGTTCGGGCGGTGATGTCGGCTAGTGCATTTCCCTGTCCAATAATGTCTGTCACCTTCTTGTGTGCCTGGCATTTGATAACGGCAAGTTTGTTGGGGAGGAGGACAGCTTCGATTAAGGCGGAGACTAAATCCCCGTGCAGAATGGGTGTGCCGTGTGAGGTCAAGTATCCTCTCTCCCTCCAGAGGAGCCCAAAATGGTGAACCACCCCGAAGGCATACTGGCTGTCGGTGTAAACGTTC
The DNA here is from genome assembly GCF_964261635.1 of Lissotriton helveticus. Taxonomy (NCBI): domain Eukaryota; kingdom Metazoa; phylum Chordata; class Amphibia; order Caudata; family Salamandridae; genus Lissotriton; species Lissotriton helveticus. The sequence continues at coordinate 934,717,036 of NC_136061.1, read as the reverse complement.
GCCGTGGTTCCTGTTGCCAGGATGCAGGCTCTCGTCAAAGCAATCAGTTCCGCTGCCTGGGCAGATCGCTGGGTGATGCGGGCTGTTTCTACTACAGTTCGAGCCGTGGTGACTGCATAGGCAGCGGAAGTGGTACCATCGGAGAGTTTGATGCAAGAACCGTCCACCCACAACTCCCCGTCGGGGTCAGGGAAAGCTGTGTCTCTGAGATCGACCCTACTCCTGGTCTGTTCGTCCGTAAGAGTCACGCAGTCATGTACGGGGTGCACATTGGGGTCGTTCTCTGGCAGGGGTAACAGAGTTGCTGGGTTCAGTGTGGTGCATCTTTTCAGGGTGATATGGGGGGCAAGCAAGGTTAGTTCGTATCCAGTCAGTCGTGCACTCGTCAGATGTTGCGTCTTGGTTTGGTTCAGGAGGGTGTCGACTGCATGGGGTACCAGTACCGTGAGGGAATTCGAGAGTACAATCCCCTCACTCTGTCGGATAGAGACTGCAGCAGCAGCTACAGCTCGAAGGCAGGCAGGCAAGGCTCTGGCGACAGGGTCAAGAGTGGCAGAGAAGTAAGCGCACGGTCGTTGCTTAGGACCGATGGCCTGGGTCAGGACAGATAAAGCGCACCCCTCCCTTTCGTGAGTGTAAAGGGAGAAGGGCTTCCTGTAATCAGGGGTACCCAGGACAGGGGCTGAGCAAAGGGCATCTCGTAGTTCTGTGAAGGAGGTTTGACACTCAGGAGTCCAAGGGAGTGGGAAAGGGACGTCTTTGTTTAGGAGAGAGAGCAGTGGTTTTACAACGAGGCTGAAGTTTGGCAACCATTGTCGGCAGAAGGAGGTGAGGCCTAATAGGGAGCGAACCTGCTTCTGGGTTTTAGGGACAGGGGTGTCTAGAATGGTCTGGATTCGATCAGGGGTGAGTTTCCTTCCATCTTTGGACAGAAGGTGGCCTAGGTAAGTGACCTGGGGTAGGCAGAATTGCAACTTCTTCTTGGAGACCTTGTGGCCATTTTCCGCAAGGAAGTGCAAGAGTTGAATGGTGGCGGTAACCGCTAGAGGGGTGGTGTCGGCTGCCAAAAGGATGTCATCGACATATTGTACCAACACCACCCCGTCGGGTAACCGGACTTGGTCTAGTTGCCTTTTGAGGGCCTGGCTGTAGATGCTAGGGCTCTCCGTGTAGCCTTGAGGGGCTCGGCAAAACCTATATGAGCGGGATTTTAGGGTAAAGCCGAAGAGATATCGGCTGTCGGGGTGGATGGGGATGGAGAAGAATGCGTTCTTGAGGTCGATGACGGAAAAGGTGGTTGCAGTGGATGGAATCAAGGTCAGGATGGTGGTGATGTCTGAGACCACAGGGTACTGGGGTACTACCACTTTGTTGATCTCTCGGAGGTCGATGATGAAACGGTATGCTTTCTCATCTCCCTCTCCCTGCTTCTTGATAATGGGCAAGATAGGGCTGTTGCAAACGTTGCTAACCACTTCCTCTACCACTCCTGCGTCTATCAGTGACTGGATAATCATTACCAATGCCTTCTCGCCTTCTGGCGATATCCGATATTGGGGGAGTTTTGGGAGTGTTGCGTCTGGTCGGACAGTAATGTGCACTGGGTCAATTAACATACGCCCTACGTCCGAATCCGCTTTGGCCCACAGATACGGAGGTAGGGTGTCAAGCAGGGACGCGTCGACGTCGGTGATGGAAAACATGTGTCGGGGGGAACAATGTTTAAGCAGAACGGGGTTGTCGTAAAGAAACACTCGAACTCCATCTTGAGAACACCTAATCGTCGCTCGGAAGTGTTTCAGTAAGTCAAGTCCCATAATGGCGTCAGGGCTATTGGAGGAAAGCAAGAACGTGGTGTCGGTGGTGTTGTTTTCTACGTCAAAGAGAATCGGGGCAGACAAAGGGTTGGTGGAGGGCGTTCCATCGAAACCTGTCGATGTTATGAGTGAGCCAGACAAGGGTGCCCTTGGAATCAGTCGTTTAGATAACGCACTACGTGTTGCGCCAGTGTCTACCAGAAATGGAGACTTGGTACCCAGGACCTTAGCAGTGACATAAGGGCCCTGCTGGTCAACATAGAGCTCGACTGGATCCCTCCCTCGCCCTTGGCTGTCCTATGCAAAGGTGTGAGTGTCGTCATAGTCAGATTGTTGATATTGGTTCTGTCTGGGTCGATCGAACGTATTCGGTCTGCTTGATCTGTCATTAGTCGCGTCATTTGGGGGCCCTCGTTGTGTTCCCTTAGGTCTCGGTCCGTTTGCTACATCCCTGGGGTCTCTGTTCCTGATCATTTCCAAGAGAACTGGGCACTGGGATTTCCAATGGCCAGTCCCTTTGCAGAAAGCGCACTGGTCATCTCTAAGGTCTGTGCGTCCACTGTAGGGAGTCAGAGTGCGGTCCTGGGGAAATGCAGTCTTAGGGGCGTTTGTCTGGTAGTTTCCCCGGTATTGGTCTCGTCCTATAGTCACCCCTTGCAGTTTGGCAATCATCACCCTCTCTTTTAAGTCTTTCTTCTTTTTCTCTGTCGCCCTATCGTTTTCATTTTTCTGATGCTCATAATATTGGGCCATTTGAAGAATCGCGGTAGGTTTGGAGGCTGCCCAACTACTCTCGCTGGCCTGTAGTTTCTGGGAGATGTCCAATGATAGGCCCTTAACATAATTCTGGACAAACAGATGGTGTCCGGTTGCAGTGGTCATGTCCTGGCCGCTGTAATCGGAGAACACCGTTTCAAACCGGGAGAAGTATTCCGATACATCCTCCTGGGGTTTTTGGCGACAGGCTGTTACTATCGACCAGTCCACTTTCTTTTCTGGGATCAGGGTTTTTAATTTCTCTACAATTTTATCTGGGAGGTCTAGAATGGATTTCAATGGCTTTTGTCCTGGTCCCCGTTGTTTATCCAAGTCATCGAGTTGTGGCCAGGTATGTCCGAACAGCTCAAGGTGGTCGACTTTCCGGATTTGCTTCCACACATCAGCTGGTAGACATAACCCGAAGAACGAGTCGATGTCAGCCAGGGTCATGATAGTTGAACCCAGGGCTGTACCCAATTCAGTATAGAAGGCAGTGGGGTTTTTACGTAGGTCGGGTAGAGATTTCCGGAATGTCAGTATCTCTTGCCGGTCCCATGGCTGGTAGACCCAGTTGTATACTACCCTTCCCTTCGCATCTTGGTTGTTTGCATCATCGTGAGTCCCTGTACCTCGAGGGGGAACCCAGTAAGGGGCAGCCTCACGTATCGGCATCATGGTGTTAGATTGCTCGGTTGGTGGTTCGGTCACTACGGGGGCCGTGGATTCAGCTCCCGGCTTTCGTTCAGTGAGGTGGCGGAAAACCTCAAGCGTACGCGTAAGGAGGTCCGACACATCACACTCGCCCTCATCCCCGATATCGACCTTCCGGTACAGAGTCCTTAGGCTCTCGGGACCTTTGTCTCGATATCGGTCCTCGTATGCATTCAAGACATGATAACACAGTCGTACGGTAAAATGTCGTCTGTGACTCCCTGTGTACGAGCTGAACATATCTGTGATGTACTCTTCATCATCCTTCCTTTCTACCAGTGTCCTTGCTATTTTGTCGATCCCCGCTCGCTCATCTTTGTCTAGTCTGTTTGTTCTTGCAAGGCCGGCCCCTCGAGTCTCATGCTCGTCTAACGTTGCCGTTGATGCGGGTTTTAATACCAGGGGTTCGGCTGGCACAGAGGCCATTGGGGCCGACGCTGCGGCGGTACCTTCGCTTGTACCTGGGGGTGGCGCGTGCTGCGCCAAGGGTCGAGAAGGGGCATATGGAGGGGGCATGTAGATGATAGGGGGACCTAACAGCAGGTCCTCATTGGCTTGTCGTTTCGAGGGTAAATCAGGGTAGAGCATGGAGGGGGTTCTAACCGGACACTGGCTTGGCGTTTCCCTTTCTAGTTTCTGTTTAGCTTTCTCTCTTTCCTCTATCTCCTTTTTTAGCTTCTGAGCAGCTAGGTGGGCTGCTTTTTGCAGCTCTTTTTCCAACCTACTCTCAGTTTTCTTTTTACGCTGTTCAGTTTCTTTTCGCCACATGCCGAAGCTATCAAGCATAGTAGGTGTTGTCTTGTTTTTACCTAGGGCAGTTTCTAGCGTTTTTATTTTGTCATCATCGAAGGATCCTATCAGGGGCCATTGACTTTCTTGACCTTGTTTTGTATATTTATGCCATAGTTTACTATAGGCAATAGCGGTCAATCCATGCTTCATGAACATGTCCTTATTAGGGGTGCCTTCCAGTGGGGCTGGATGGTCCATCTCTAATAAGCGGTCCGGGCTAAACAGGCTACCAATCAATGGGGAGAAGACAGACATGACGGCTCGTAACGAGGGACTAAAAAGTCAGCACTGCCTATCTTATCACTAGGTGCAAAGACTAGACAGAATATTTCTATTCTACGTTGTTTGCAGGCAGTGAATACCTCATGGATCACAATAACCAAAGACCAACAAATAACAATGGGGAGAATGAGTAGGTCCGCAAAGATCTGCGTTACCTACCTTTTTCACTATCTGCAAAAAGGGTGGTCTCTTCCCTGTTTGCAGACAGGGAATCTCCAGGAAACAATAATTTTGCGAACAACAGTCCAGTTTCAAGCAATTATAGGGTGAGGGAGAAAAAAATAAGCACGGCTGCTACCCTACCTATCCTCCACTGCTTGCAAAGAGAGAGACCTTTGTTTCTCCGTTTGCAGACAGTGAATCCCTCATGGATCGAGATAACAAAAGACCGACAAATAGCAATGGGGAGAGTGAGTAGGTCCGCAAAGATTTGCGTTACCTACCTTTTTCACTATCTGCAAAAAGGGTGGTCTCTTCCCTGTTTGCAGACAGGGAATCTCCAGGAAACAATAGTTTGTGAACAACAGCTCAGTTTCAGGTGACTATTGAGTGGGGGAGAAAAATAAGCACGGTTGTCTGCCCTACCTATCCTCCACTGCTTGCAAAGAGAGAGCCTGTTGTTTCTCCGTTTGCAGACAGTGAATCTCCAATTAAACAAAAAAGAGCAATACTAGTATTTAACAATCAAGCAATTTTTTCGCAATTTGTCGTGGTAACACGACCTTACCCGGACCGCATGGACAGTTTCCTGACTTCCGAATCCAGCGCCCGATCGTCCTCTCTTCTTCGTTATCCTCGCGGCACTCCTGATGGTTCCCAGTCAGGACCGTAGATCACTCGAGAGAGGTCTGTTCGGAACCAGTGAAGTTCGGATGATCGGCTGTCAGACGAGGGTCTATCGGACAGACGCGTTCCCGATCGTTGCAGTCGTTCACTTTGTCGTCAGGACCTCTCCCACTGGATCCATGGGTCGCTGATGGGCCCCACGCTTGGGACGCCAATTGTGGAAAAATACAAACTGGGGGGCACTACCAACCAGAATATAAGATCCTTAATTATTGCCCGGCGATGTCGCCTCTTGAACCCACAAAGAAGTTAAACTATTGAAGAGGCAGGCGCTGGAGACTGGAAGGCAGGAAACAAGGTTTTTATTCGCTCCGGAGGAGAACACAACGAAAACGGACAGAAGGTATCGTTCTGAGGTGCTCTAACTGCATCCCGGAGGCCTGGCCTCTTATACACGAGTTTATCTCTTTATTACATGTAACACATTCTCGTCGATACTTTGATGTACGGAAAGACATCCTCAGAATCCCCCCTTCCCAGCCCGTTCCCATGCAAGGCTACAGTGGAAGTCCCCGCCCCGTTCACAACAGGTGATGATCATTGCGCAGCTGGGTATTCCGCCGATTCACGGAGTGTGCGGGTTTCGATCGGATCTCGTGGGATGGGGGGGGGGCTTTGATCATCTCGGGGGTCCTTTGAGGAGGGAAGCTTCCTATTGTATGGGGAGGGGCAAGAGAATGGTATCGGCAGAGCTAGGTGTCGGCCTGGGAACGGGGAAGACAGACGGGCACACGGGGAAAAGGGGTTTGCATCAAAAGGGCCGGAGGTCATGACGGGGAAGCAGGGAGATGTCGCGCTGGGAACAGGATGAGAGCCTGGGGCAGAGCAGTGCCGAAGAGGGGTTTATGACTCAAGGCAGGTGCAAGCAGGGGGGGGGGTTGCCAGCGAAGTTAGGAGAGAGAGAGAGAGACGCGCTGGCTCTCGGCGAGAGCGGGGAAGCCATGGTGTCCAAAATGGCGGCTGTTTTACGCGCACAAAAGGTTTAAGGAGAGCAAGAGGGCGCCGATAATGTTGACGGTTTTCAGCCTAACTTTTAACAGCTGTCCTTCGAGTCCATCTCAGACACGGACGGGAGGGCAATCCTTCTCTTTTCAGTCAACCACAGCCTAGCATGTTCAGGCATTGTTATGAGCGTTTAAGCATATTATTACAAGTAGCTATCCTGAGTCTCACACCTGAGAATCAGAATAGTTCTGTTAAAACTAACTTATGCCTAAAGTCATACTTGTGGGCGCGGGGACCCAGCGACCTTTGTGGACGTCACACTTGAAAATAATACAATTCAGTTTAAGCGCTATGTGGCATTGCACTCATGTGGCATCTTGGAACTTAAATTTTATTTTTTGTTGTTGTTTTATAATGTTTAATGTTGACAGTTTGTTGAGGAGGACTTGTTCGGGCAAGGAGGATTTTTGTTGGACCCTCAAAAATAATATTGAGAGGAAGCCTTAAACAAAGATGAGTTTGGACCAAGCTCTTGCAGGGCCTCTTTGGTTAGCACTGCATCCTGCACAACCCTCACTTTCTCGCTTATGCAGATTCTCGGAATTCTACCCTGATATCCTAGTGAGTGGATGATGTGGGTTTACTGGTCAGTGTACAGCCTTCAGCTCTTGAACGGTTCTAACACATGGCAAGGGCCAACCACAGAAGATGGAGGACATCTTTCCCTGAGGCTGCTGCCAGACGCCTGAGAATCATCACAGATTTGATGCATCAACGCCCCAGAAAAATGAATCCTAGTGCCCAACAATGACGGGACCCCTCTACAGCACACTTTGCTGGGACCATTAAGAGCCTAACCCAAGTTGAAGCCACTTAAATAGACTGGGTCTGCTGATGGGACTGGCTGCAGCCTAGGCACTGAAAACAGTGTGGCTGGCCGTGTTCTCCCTCATCCGCCCAGGAGTCTCTGCCTGCTCCCAGGACAATCGTGGTGGTGAAGATCCCCACCGATGGCCGCAAATGCCCATGGGTTTATCGGGGCAGGAGTGATGGGGGTAAAAGTCTCTGTGACCCGTGATCGCCTGGAGTCAGTGAGTTAACTTTGTCGCAGTGGGCACAACTGGTGTGGCCCGAACTGCCAGAGGGAATGCAGGGCTGCCCACAAGATGACATGTGATTGCAGAGGAGGAATGTGCATCCCCAGGTCCCATCTGCGGTGTGCTGCAATGTGGCAGGGAAAAGATTGACACGCCCACCCCCCCATTCCCCCTCCCCTTTGGGGCAGGTCAGAAGCTACTAGTTAGGCCCAGGCGTCCCCACTAGCACAGATCCACTGTGGCAAACTGTTGGTGCTTGAGCATTGAGGGCTGTGAGTACTGGGCATGCCACAACTGACTGGCCTGGAATGTCCCTGTGCAGTCTGTGGCTTCCTGGGTCCACAGGCTGCGGGCTGGTTGCTCTTTTCTGCTGCATACCTGCCTACCATCTCTGGGCCTGCATTGCTTCGTGGGTGAGTACGGCAGTGTGCGGATAGAAGATCCTGTGGATTGGGGCTGGTTGGCTCCCCCAGCCCCTTTGGCAGCGGCGATTCGATTGAGCCCTGACCTCCTCATAACAGAGCTACATAGGCCACTGCTATGCCATCTCTGTACTGTGGGGGCTGACGACATCTTCTGGCTCTGTATGCTGGGCATGGCTAAGGCGGGCCCACTCTGCCAATTGTGCCCTTGAGCACACTGGCACCTACTGACCACCAGGGGATGCTAACCAGTCAGTGAGGAGGCATACTCTACCTGCCAGCACTGCATGGGCCTCAGCCTTCTTCCGGGAGTCGGCGCTACACCAACCTGACATACCGACTGCGTAGTTGAGCTGATTAAGTGAATCTTGTGATGTCTAACACCTGGCTATCCCCAATGGTTCGGATACGATTCTAAGGACCTGCCTGAACACTCTGGCTGCCTGGGAGGGTGTACATTGGCAATCACCTATGTCCAAACTGGCTCATTGCATTTGCTTTTAACAGCACCACTGAACATACCACGCTCCTCCTACACTAAATCCCTGAAACTGGTTTTCCAACACGGTGGAGGTCCGTCCCAGTATAGCCTCTCTGATGGCTTGTCTACCCATACTCTTGAAAACTGTGTCCCACCTACGCACCTGGCACCCCCTAGATAAACTAGATGTGACACATCAGGAAATTCAGCACTCTACATCTGCAATTGAACATCGCATCAATGCATTGTCCGCTGATTTTAGGTTCCTACGAGATGATCACAGCAAACCTTTTAAAAAAGAGGCGACAGCTGAAAAGAATCTGTCTGCGTTATCCCCAGCTTAGGCTTTACACTCCCTGGCAATCTCTAAACTCCAAAAGCAGCTCACCATCCTCTACGATATGGTAGAGGACACAGAGGGCCAGGCACATTGCAATAATGTGTGTATTATAGGCATGCCGGAGGGAGTTGAAGGCTCTAACCCGATGCAATTAGTTGAACACCAGCTCCTGACATCGATGGCCACCCCCAAGGCTTTCAGCCCTTTTTGCTGTGGAACGTGGAGGTCGGGCGCTGACTAGACACCCTCTTCCTGGTATGCCGCCACTGCTCATGATTGTGCAAATTCTCAATTTCAGAGACTGTGATACTCAACTTCAGAAGACTAAGGAGAGAGGTCCTATAATGACGGACAATGCCTACTGTCTTTTTTCCCAGATTATACCTTGGAAGTATAGAGGAGGTGTGCTTCCTTCATGGCAGTCAAAAGACAATTGCACACTGAGGGCCTCACCTACGCACTGATTTTTACGGCATCTTTGAATGTGCTACATGACCAAAGTCCATGTTCTTCGACACCCCAAATACTGCATATGACTGGTTGGACCAAAACTATCCCAACATATAACAGCCTCCTCCCACAGAGCTCCCCCCTTCATAGTTTACACAATGTCGACATGCAGTATGCTCTTCCCCTATAATCTGGCAGTGGAACCTTCTCCATTCAGTTATTACTGGTAATTGTAGAGTTGTGATCTGCCAGTGGCATGGCAGATATGATTTAGGAGGAGGGGGGTTGTTATACGGGCATGTGCTACCTCATATTGAATTGTCACCTGCATTGTTATATTGTGCATCTGTTGATACTAGATGCCCACCTGGTTGAGTAGCAGATACACTACATTTATGTTGAACTGTATCTATGATGTGACTAATGCATGTTGCTCCATGGCTAGAACTATACTGCAGTCCACTACATGTCTGTTCCTGCTTTGATAACTCAATACAATTCGTTAAAAAAGACCCAGTTACTGGACATGGCATGTTTTTACTTGAGCAGACACATGAATTGTAGAAGCAGGTGCTTAGATCAAAGAACATGGGCTTGTAGTGGCAACCATCTGAGTTCAGGGGAAAGCAGAGGAGTTACCCGGATGTTTTAGAAGTTGAAGGGGCAGACACTAATACTAGTGGTTTCATGGTCTGCCAAGACTGAGGATTCAGGGGCAGGGAGAGGATTTATGACGCAGGCCCAGGTGTGAAAGAGACAGGTACAGGGAGTGGAGGCTAACACTGGTTTAGTCGAGCAAAAAAAAGGGGTTACAGTCGGATGCACATTGTTCAGCTATCTCTAAACGGCGCTAGTAAGAGGAAGGATGGGCAAAACAAAAATTCTGGGGGAAGTGGGATACTAGAAAGAAAGAAGGAAGTTGAGAGTATACACAGAATAGCCCAGCACACTTTGCGAACAAAAGTGACAACTATACAGTCAAAATACAGCAATTTTTCAAAGAAGAGTCGATGTTGAAGTTATTTTCAATTACATCCTTTATTTTTCTTTGTGTAAAAACTTTTGAAACCAAAGAAAAATAAAGGATAACATTGAAAATAACTTCAACATCGACTCTTCTTTGAAAAATTGCTGTATTTTGACTGTATAGTTGTCACTTCTTGTGCGCAAAGTGTGCTGGGCTATTCTGTGTATGTTGGATTTTGGGCAAGCTGGTTATGTTCTTACCAGCCTTCTATTTATTGGAGGGATAGGGAATTGTGCCTCAAGCCCCTTAGCACCTTTGAATTTGATAAAAAAGGGATATTAGGACTTGTGCGGGCATCTATGCTTTGATTCCCAAAAATGTGTACAAAGGAAGTTGAGAGTAATACACACCTGGAAGGTAGAGGAATGATAGGCAGATAAACAGAAACAAGACATGCAGCGAGGCCGAAATAAGAGTCAGAAAGGCAGAGAGACAGCCATGAATTACAGACAGAAACAAACAAGGAGGCATTAATCAATAAGGTAAATGCGGATGGACTAAAACAAATATGAAGGCAGACGGGTTGAGAGACAAATAAGAGGCAGGCAGACAAGCCAACAGACAACAGTGCACATACTCTGATATGCAGACATGCATAAAGGTAGGTGACAAACAGACAAATATATACAGGATCAGTCGGTCATACGCAAGCTCAGAACTAGGCTTACCTTGACCGAGAAGACCAGCGCCAGAAAGCCCAGGCAACAGAAGTTCATATAGATGGCGGTGAACAGGGACCAGATGAGGTGGTCCCTAGGTGGGGTCTGGTAGGTGCTCACATTCACTACGGTGGAGGTGACAGCAGGCCGGTGGGGGCGCGGGAAGACACCAACCTCTATCTCCTCCTTTATAGAATCATAGGTGCTGATGGTGTAGGAGTAGTCCCTGCTGTTGGCTTCCTGGAAGTCCCTGTTATCCATGATCCACCCTTGTCCTCAGATGTGTGGCCTGTCGTCTCTTGGATCCTGAAGTCTGACAGTCCCTGGAGTCTCTAAAATCCTGGTGGCTCGAGGAGTCACTCAGATCCTAGTGGGTCTCACACTCTGTCTCTGCTCAGGCTGTGGATTCTCACACTGCAAGGGTGGCCCTCTCAGTCTTAGTGAAGGTGTCAGTGTTGAACAAGAAAGTGAAATCCAAGCTCAGAGAGAGCACCTCCAGAAACAGGGGGGGGGGTATACTGGCACAAGGGACATGTCCCCTGGGGAATGGAAGGCAGGGGCTGGGAGCGGCTGAGGAGCTTGTGAAACAACTGCTGCCACAGATACTTGAGTAGACACGAGCGCCTCTGGCAAATGAAAGAAGAGCCTGGGAAGGAAGCAAGGTGGAGGGAAAGGTGTAGTTGTAAGTGAAGCAGAGTGACAGAGGACTTAGAATAAGCATTTCACTGTACAACAGAGCAGTAATCAGTAAAGAAAAGAAAGGCGGAGAGCAGCACACTCTAGAATTTCAAAACTTGATAGGCAATCTGCAATGCCTTTTGTCAAATGTTGTGCTGGATTGGACCACACCTTGCCTCCTGTCACTGCAGGCCATCCGAAATAAAGGTACACTGTGAACAGATAATTGATTGTGAAAGACTCTGTTTTTCGAAGATATTTTAAAAAATAATGTGTGTGACGTTACCACAAGAACAAGTGAACGAGGACAGACAGCAGGGTATGTTGGGTCTTGTGTTCAACATGGGCACTGAAAAGAGCATGGACATTTAGTGCATATTAGATTCACATTTAAGATATGTATGCAGGTGCTTGTAAATAATTTTTAATAAAGCTTTGTCATTTAAATAATTCACCATACAAATAGAATTACTTTTGGCATTGCATAAGAGGTGTTAATTATTACGCAATTCAATGGTACTCCTTTTATCAACCTCAGAAGAATGTTCTCCAAGTTACACGAGGTTCTCTGCAAAAAACACTGCAACATTCTGCTCTAGGTTATTGGGATTCAAGCACATGGGCTGCAGGCCACACAACTTTCTCTGAAATAAACACATTTATCCTATTTGATATTTTTTCATGATTTAAACGTATGACCGACTGATTACAAACAGAACTCTGTTGCAAGTTCGTCAACCACCTGAGGTACTGAATTATTCCTTCTGAGTTAATGGGGGTATCTGCTTTCATCCAAAGCCATACTAAAGGCATACATATGTGACTAACAGCAATATTTAGCCAATGGCTAGTAAGCCTGCTCTGTGCTTAATGTTCCTACTGTGGCCATAGAGGCATCGGTCAGAGCATCCACCCTGTTGGACCTGTCAGCCTTTGGGTGGTCCCTCCTATTATTTATTTATTTTTGTTCCCTTTCTGCCTCCTAACCTTTCATTTTTATGTCCACTTGAATTTTTAGGTGTTGTCCTAGGGGTCAGGTACTCCTTGACCCTATAATTTTTTTTTAGACCTAGATGCCTCCCTTTTATCCTGAAAATTTAGTCCTACAAAATGGTGGCCGGTAACTGCAACAACTGATTACCTCAGGGGCTGGGCCATAGACACATATAGGGAATCTAGAACCTTCTGGCCTGTTCTGGACACTTGAGGATAGGGGTATAAAAGGCCAACTGTAGGGCGGCCATTTTGTCATTCAGAGAGGGTCAGCTGGAGTACAGGCTGTGGCGCTAGATGGGGTAGGACATTCAGAGGGTGGACTTCTTTTTAAGGGTTGCCTCCTTACTGTAAAAACCATCCCCTTTTCCTACAGACCTGGCCCTGTTAGACTTTGTTCTTGTTGACCCTGGACAGAGAGTCTGCTCGAGTTAAAAAGGTCTAACCCCTAACTCGGGGTGAATTTGAGAGACTGTTCGAGGAGTGAAGGGGTGTGGAAGTCGGCCCCACTGTCCAGTATTGAAGATTAACTACAACCTTGAGAAACTCTGTAAGACTGGTGATAGGATTGAGGGAATTAATTATTTCCCCCCCCCTTGCTCTTCGTGCCCACCTGCCGCCTGCGCTTGGCCCACCAAGTCTCCCCTCACCTTCACTTAGTGGCACGGCTGGGAGATTCTTCCTCCGCTATTGGTAACCTTGGTGAAGAGAACCGAGACCCCTGAGGTGTGTTCCGCCTGCCCGTCAGCCCGTTTCTGACTGGGAGATCAAGGACAACTGGGGGCTGCTGTGTTAGGGTAGCGGAGCGGGTGGCCGGCTGGGGCTGAGGTGGCGCGGTACTGCGCAGGCCCGGTGCAGTGTTCACTGTCCCTAAAGGGAGCAGAGATTTGGCCAGGAGAAACCTGCGATTGCGCAGGTCCGGAAAAGGGCCACTGAACACTTTGGGAGAAGGGGTGGCCTCTGCCTAACGCCGCTACTCTCCCGCGCCTGCTCAGTGTCGCCGTTTACCAGAGAGTCGACGGAAACGGCTTGACGAGGAGATCGGCGGAAGAGAGAGCATCGGAGCCATAAACCCAGTACGACCTCCCTTCGGTGCCGGCTTGATTGTCACACGGCCTGGCCTATGAGGGAGGCGCCACTGGGGAGAGAGAGTCTGGTGGCGAGCTCTGGTCTACTGTGACTGCCCAGTGACGGCCGGAGCGAACCAAAACCCTGTCGGCTTCAAGAAATAAAGTAAGCGGAGGGGGGGCTCTTGGCTGGAGAGAGGAGAAAAGCGAAGCTGGGACTACATCGGGACACCAGTACTGGCTGCAAACTTATAACCAGACTACAGGATACTCCCCGAGAGATGTACTGAGACACCTATATGTCCCCATAGAACCACATCCTTCGGTTTGCAATGCTTCCCTAATTGTGTTGGGTTAAATTGCCAAAAACAGAACCCGAAGTCAAGGCTAAGTCTGGGCTAATAAAGTGTGGGGCTGTAATTGGCTTGACACAGAACATTGTGGGCCCGAGAGGAGAGAGTGAGGGATCCTACGTGTCTAATGAGAGTCCAGAGCAAGTTGGATAACTTGATTAAGTGAAATAAAAACTTGTCTGTCTTCATTCAGATTCCTAGCTGCTCGCACTGTGAAACAAGTGTGCTGTTACTGGAACTGTGCTGAGAACCTGTATCATCCTGATTGTAATATTCTTGAGACCTTAGGGGTAATGTACAGCTTTGCCTACCTGTAGAGAGACTTGACAAGATCTGAGACCTTTTCTAAGATCGTAAAATGTATGTAATGTTTACTTAATTTGCAGAATATGTCACTCAGTTTCCTTTCATTTAAAAATGAGAGAAGGAGATATTGTAACTGACAAATGGAGTGTGGAACAATCTAATAATTGAAAGTGAAGATATTCAGAATATTGATACTGAAAACTGCTGGAAACCATAAATCTGACAAAGAGTTTTATAAAAATAGACCGTATTTTTCTAAATTGGTGTAGTGTCATTCTTTTCTAGTGGATGGACGCTGTGTTACTGTAAGAGTGCGAAGCAAACTTAACACTTTTGCCTTTGGGATAGACCTTCCTACTTTGTGCCAAGCTACCCTATGTAGTCTGGTAACCCCAGGTCTAACATAATTGGTGGCAGCGGTGGGATAGAGCTTGTGCTTGTGTCCACTCAATAGTAACGCAGTGTGTACCACATGCCTACACCTAGAGTTTTCTCCAAGCGGACTTCCTAATTAAACTTTTGCTTTTCCAAATTTTCTCCTGGTGGTGGGTGGAAGTAGCTTCTAATTACCCTCTTAACTAATTTCTTCCAAGTGGCTGTCCCTGACTCTCATTGGCAAAATGGAATTTTCTCTGGAAGAATTGGAGACCTATACTGTGGCCCAACTTAGAGAATTTTGCCAAAATATGGGAGTGTTCTTCAAGCGTGGTGCTAAAAAAGGGGGAACTCCAAACCAGCTTGAGAGCGTGGGTGGCAGCGTACCCAGATGGGAAGGAGGAAGAAGAGGGGGATCTGGACACTGTCATCGGGGTAGATGGACTGTACCAACCTGAAGTGAGGAACCTACTAACGGGCCCTAGGACACTTTCAAGAGGGGGCAGCAGTGTCTCTGGAAGAAGCTTGACCGAAGCTGAATTAGCTGACCGGAGAGAGAAAAGACAGCTGAAGTGGGAGTTAGCTAGGTTGGAAAAGGAGAGGGAGGAGCAGAGGATGGCTCATAAGCTGAGACTCAGAGAGTTAGATCTCAAGGCCCTACAAGCAGGGACTCCCAGTACTCCTAATGGTGGCAGCGAATCCAAAGATACAGCCAGGGAACCCAGACCCTATTTACCAAAGGACGTAGTCGCCAGCTACAGCGCAGGGGATGACATCGCCAAGTGGCTGGCTGCCTATGAGGTCTCCTTAAGAGCCCATGGGATACAGGAGAAACACTGGGGGGGTGGCTTGAAGGGATACACTATTGGCCCTAGAGCAGGGAGAGCAGACCCATTACCCCACCATGAAAGTGGCGCTGATAAAAAAGTTTGGGTTGACTCCAGAAAAATACCGACAGAAATTTAGGAGTAGCCAGAAACTAAGCACACAGAATTGGGTGGATTTTCTGGACTACGCAAAGAAGGTATTAGAGGGTTGTGTACAAGGCAGCGAGGTGAGGGACTACGAGGGGTTGTATGACCTTATCCTCAAGGAGCACCTACTCGAGAAATGTTTTCCCGAGCTGCGACAACACCTGGTGGACAGCAAGTTGACCAGCCCCCGGAAGCTTGCTGAGGAGGCGGACATCTGGGCTAGTACCCGGGTGTCCCCAAAGGGGACTGGAGGGGATTCCCAAAGGACCGGACAGGGCGCCCCCCAAAAGAAAGATGGGGGAGATAAAAAGAGGGAGTTCTCAAGAGGCCCCCAAAACAGTTTCCAGGGAAAGGGAACAGGATTCACCCCTAAGGCTAACCCGCCCAGAAACCCTCATCCTGGCCAAAGTCAGCAGCCAAGGGTTGTCCACTGCTTTGAGTGTGGTGGCATTGGACACTATAAGGGAGATGTCAAGTGCCCAAAGAGGCCACCCCACTGGAGGAAAAGCCCCGGGAGTAGCTAGTGTAGTGCTCGGGGAGGAGTTACCCTTAGATAAAGGGGGGGAGTGGGCGGATGTCACCTTAGTGTCCCTGGGAGATCGGGAGATGGTTCCTAAGATCCAGGTGCCCTCAAATACTATTAAGTATGGGCAGTGGGTCACCATCAATGGTCTAAGAGGGGAGGCTCTGAGAGATACAGGAGCCAGTATGACTATGGTAAGAAGTCAACTGGCTCGGGCAAGATGGCCGCCGAGACGCCGTAGAGGAAAGTCGCACCTAGGCTCTCCTCCTGATGGTAGCGTAATTGATCTATATGGTGCTCACCCCTCGGCTTGTCTCTCTTCATCTTATTCGACCACCAGACCATCAGCCCCTATCTACTGCAGGCAATGTCCTAATGGACTAAAACTATATTGAGCCCAGTTGATATCAAGATAAACACCGGAGCATACCGGAGACTACTGGAGAAAAGTATACAGAGTGTCGACAGTCGTTGGGTGTTGGTGGTTGAGTGAGATGCTCGGAGCGTTTACCATTTGGCCTGTACAGATAGAGGATTTGGCCCAGATAAAGGAAAAGACCCTATTTGAAATCATTACCTCTTTAATAGTACGATCTTTTCAGTCTGGGCAAGCTCACTGGAGGATTTTTTCAAAGGCAATGGCTCCTAAACTATTACGATCCCCTAAGAAACCCCGCGACCGGGATGGTTGGGGTAACGAGGAGGAGGAGGCGCTCATAGGCGATCCTGGTGCCTCAGCCTCAAATCTGAGAGGCAAAGTGAGATCCAAGGCGCAGCAGAGACGAGAGGCAGCAAAAGAGATAAAAATGCGGAAGCTCTGTGAAAAAGATGCAGAGAAGAAGAAGACGACGGCTTTAGCTTCAACAAGGAGAAATAACGAAGTGCAATCTGCTGTCGGCGAAGTGGCAGGAAGAGAGGTAGCACTTCGGCAGACTACAATAGTGGAGACATTCTCACCTGTGCCGAGTGCTCAGCCTGCTCCGCAGCGAGTGTTTCTGGTCCCGACACTGGCGTCCCTGTGTGGGGAGAGACAGCGTGTTGCGCCCATGGATGCGGTTGGACAAACCTGAGCCGCCGAGAGTGTGGATTGCGCGGTGGTGATCTGCATCCAGAGTGAAGTTACAGAGCCCGCGGGATCGCCTGACTCTTCTACAGTTACGGTAGGGGGCGGTGCCGAGCATTTAAAGGGGAAAGCTACATTTAACACCGTCTCTGAAGTTAAAGAGACAAACATAACTTCTGGGCCAGCCACTGGCATTGATGTGAGTGACCCTAACGGGAAGCCTAATGAAAATGAAAGAGTAATGTCAGAACGGACTCAAGAGAAGGTAGCTGATGAGGAGATAGTGCTCGAATCAGCAAACCCTGCAAAACCAGGAGTCAAGAACCCCACAAATACAAATATAACCGCTAGTCTAATTATAAACATAGATCATAAAATCGATAAGAATGCACAAATTGCCTCAGGATCTATTCTGGCCTCCCCCAGCGAGGATGTCTTTTTTACAGGAAACGATGAGGCAGATGACGAAGATGAAAGCGAGAATAGCGGTTTGGACCTGGAGTCTGCCCCCGATTCAGAACTGGGAACCTCAGTAGACTCTACAGTGGGTACTGATTCAGAAATCAACCTGACCGAATCAGATAGTACCTCAACCCCCTCAGGTAGCGACACGGAATCTATCGAGTCGGCGCAAGAGACAGTTCAAAAAAGTACAAAAACAAGATTAAAACTCACTGCCATAGGGATGAATAAAATTGCGGTGAATACTAAACCCAAATACAAGAGTAAAGTTAAAAATA
The DNA here is from genome assembly GCF_964261635.1 of Lissotriton helveticus. NCBI lineage: Eukaryota > Metazoa > Chordata > Amphibia > Caudata > Salamandridae > Lissotriton > Lissotriton helveticus. The sequence continues at coordinate 934,699,336 of NC_136061.1, read as the reverse complement.
ATCCTAGCCGTAAGAATCTGGTTAGAGTATCCCACGGAGCCCCTGCGAGATCAGTTGTAAAGAAACTTGACTGGGACAACACACTGGAGAGCGGTGCACCATCTATGGGGGAACCTGAGAACGCAGATACAGGTACTCACGAGGCTATTTCTCAGGGATCTGAGGGGGGTGCCTCCAACTTTGAAGTCTTATTCTCTACTTTAAAGCAAATACAAGATGAGGCTCGCGCTGAGAGTCAGAGGGCAAGTAGGAGGGCCAGACACGCAAACAAAAAAATACAATCTTCTTTGCATAAAGTTAATAAAATGTATGAAGAAATGGTTGGGAGAGTATCTGAGGTGGAGGCCAGAACGGGAAAATTGGAGGATGATTTCATCAAAATGCAGGATGCTAGTAGAGATCAGGATAAGACAACGGCGGACATGCTCTGGAAACTAGAGGATTTTGAAAACAGACAAAGGCGCAATAATGTCAGACTATTGGGGATTCAGGAGGGAAAGGAGGGGGGGCGATGCACGGGGGTTTGTTGTTGAACTATTAAAAGGTGCCTTCCCAGAGCTGTCTTCATGGGATTGGGAGCATGAGGTACAAAGAGCACATCGATTCCCGATGACGCGGAAGGAAACACAGGGTAAGCCCCGCGCAATATTGTTTTATGTCGGGAATTTCCTGCTGCGTGAAGAAATAATCAGCAAGGCAAAACCCCAGGGCAAGCGCACCTATAAGGATGTTGAATTCTTTGCCCGTCCTGACTTCTGCCATACCACCGTGGAAAGACGGTGGCGGATGAGGCAACTTATCACCCCCTTCCAGAACATAGGTTGTGAGGCTTATCTCATGTTTCCTGCACGACTGAAGGTTGGTTTAAATGGAAACTTTAGAGTTTTTTACTCTGAAATCATGGCACAAGAGTACCTCAGTTTCTTGCATGAAACTAGGGGTCAACATAAATCTCGCCATAAGGATCCTGTGGGGCATGACACACAAACTGTTGCCATTAGAGACATCCCCTGTAAAAAGTAAAAAGCAAAAAGTAAAAAAAAAAAAAAGAGAGAGTCTAACAATATTATGGAATAGTAGAATGTCACTGTATGTTTAAATGCTTGGATCCTGAGTTAAGAGTGTATATTTTTATTTTTGGGTCTCGGAGATATGTAGGCCTGTATTGATGTTCTGGCAGGTATTTTTAGTCATGGTCTGGTGGTCAGGGTTTAACATTATTTTGGGGAGAGCACCTTGAGTAGCATTTTTGGTTTAAGAGAATCAGGGGAGGGAGGGTGCGACATCCTGTAGGCAACGTCGGCCAGACATAGGTCCTTTGGACCTATTTGCCTGTAGGGAGGGTGGGTCTCTGTGGGAGGGTTCTCTGGGATGGGGGAGGGAGGGAACAAGGGCAGGGCACAATGGCATTGGAATATGTCGGGATTATGAAGAACACATTTCGGAATGGATGCATGTGTATGGTTATTGTATTGAAGGGATCGTGAACACGAAAATCGGAATCTTTGTAGTTTGTGTAATCTGTGTAACAGATTCAGCGAGGAATGAATCTGATAGTTTGATAAATAAAAGTGTTCATGCAGCCGATAGCCCCTTAAAAATTAGATATGTCTCTTAGATTTGTAACGTGGAATGTATGTGGCTTAAACGATGTCCAAAAGAGACAAAAGATAGGAGTCCGATTGCGACAGATGAATGTAGACTATGTATTTCTGCAAGAGACACATATAATGAGTACCCAGGAGTTTTGTCTCAACCAGTTGGGGTTTCACTTAATAGCAAGATCCAAGCAAGGGACAAAAAACAGAGGGGTAGCTATTCTTTCAAGGAGTAAAAATGTGGTAACCGGGAAAAAATTAGAAGACCAATGGGGTAGGTGGGCTATGGTTGAGATCTTGATAGAAGGAGGATGGACAACACTAGTGGCGGTGTACGGCTCAACCCAGGATGATCCAGAAATTCTACAGTTCTTAGACTCTGAGTTAGCAGCCTGGCCCCCTCAGGTCATTATAGGAGGTGACTTGAACATTAATGGGGCGGAGGGACTGGGAGTAGGCTTGAGTAGAAGCTATAAAGGTAGGAAGAAAAGAACACATAAAGCTCTGGTGGATCTTTTGGAAAATAATACCTTGCGAGATGTCTGGGGCACAACTAGATCGGAGCAAAAAGGCTTCACATATTACTCTGCACCTCACCATATCAGTGTCAGATTAGATTACTTCTTGATATCTAATGATCTGATGACTAGAGCTAAAATTGATAGGCTCCCACGAATTTTTAGTGATCACAATCCCCTAGTATTGACGATGAAGTTAGAAGGGAGAATAAGATTAAGCAGGGTATGGACATTTGAAAGGGGGCTCCTTTTGCACAATGACTATATATCACATATGTCTAAATGGATCGGTGAGTTCTTTGAAAATAATAGAGGGAGTGCCCCGGTGGGAGTTATATGGGATGCTTTTAAGGCGGGTGTTCGTGGAGAGACATGCAGTTATAGTGCTTATAAACGAAAAGTAGAACGACTCTGGCAAAGCGAGATAGAGAGAGCCGTATCAGAGGCGGAGGAACAGCTTAATAACTGTGTCATTAGAGGAGAACCAACTGAACAATATATTATAGACTTAATGAAAGTAAAAAGTGAAGCTGAAGAGGATCTGGCAAAAAAGGCAGCACAATACTATACCATTAGAAGGGAGAGGTGCTACGAATTTAGCGAAAAAGTTGGACGTGTTCTTGCCACGCGCACCAGACAGATAGCGGCAGACGGGACTGTCAGGGAGATCAGGGATGAAAATGGAAGATTACACTCAGACTCTGAGGAAATTAGGGAAGTGTTTAGGAAATTCTATCAGACATTATATGATGCCCAACACCCCAGTAGTGTTGAAGAGATAGGTGAATACCTTCAGAATATCCCAGTTGAGAGGATCTCTACCGAAGATGCAGAAGGATTAGAAAACCTGTTGGATCATATTGAGATTAAAGAAGCTATGGGCAATCTCCCTTCAGGAAAGGCTGCTGGCCCGGACCAGCTACCCTTAGAGTTCTACAAAACTTTTTGGGGAAGTTTAGGGCAGGATTTAAGCAAAACGATCCAAGCTGCCAGATGGGTGAGTCTGTCCCAAAATCTTGGGGGGGTGCAGATATAGTCTTAATATTAAAAAAAGGGAAACCAGCGACTGAGCCAGGGTCCTATCGACCAATTACGTTGATGAACAACGACACTAAAATATACTCGAAAGCTATGGCAACGAGATTCGCTGGAGTAATAAGTGCCCTAGTTAGTAGTAACCAACACGGCTTTATCCCTGGAAGAGGGACGACTCACCATACCAGGAAAGTCATAACCTTATTTGATGCCACCGAGGTCACAGGAGATCCGATGGTAGTAATGTTGCTGGATGCTGAAAAAGCATTTGATCGGGTCTCCTGGGACTATCTGTGGCATACCCTAATAAGAGCTGGGTTTAAGGGTGGTTTCGTCAAAGCTTTACAGACTCTGTATAAGGAACCGATCGCAGCCCTAAGAGTTAATGGGGGCACCACGGGACAATTTATGATCAAAAGAGGTACACGGCAGGGGTGCCCATGTTCCCCATTGCTATTTGCCATGTATATGGATCCATTAATTCGTAGGATAGAGTCATGTCCAGAAATCACCCCGTTACATACATTATTGGGACCGTGTAAGGTACTTGCTTACGCTGATGATGTGGCGGTGATAACATCAAACCCCACGGAAGCGACCGAGCTGGTAGAGGCAGAGGCTCGCAGATTTGGGCAAGTTTCGGGCTATGCCCTGAATGCTTTAAAGACCCAGATTATTAAAAACTCAGCGACCTTTTGTGATGACAATCGAGTGGTCCAGGCAGGGATGTATTTAGGAATCAATATATCAGCAGACTTAAATACTTTGGTGGAAAAAAATATCGTCCCAATAATAGATAAAGCAAAGAAAGATTTGGATCGATATGAGAATCTCCACTTGTCCTTAGTAGGCCGAGTTAACATTATTAAAATGCTGGTGCTGCCAAAATTTTTGTATATTTTTAGGGCAGTACCACTCTTAGTCGATAACAAATGGTTCAAAATTTGTGAACAGATGATTAATCGTTTTATTTGGGCTAAAGGTAAGACACGGAGGGCATTGAGGTATATGTCGTTACCGCGGGAGAGAGGGGGTTGGTCACTACCGGATTTAAAGTTGTATTATTGGGCTGCAGCACTGCAAAATATGGTGGGACTGATCGGAGGGGCTGAGGTGGATGCTTGGGATAAGATTGGCTCGCTCGCTATTTATGGTTTGATCTTAGGTAGAAACGCTGAAAATGTATTTCTGAGATTCATGGAGGAAAGTTATTTTAAAAGAACACGATTCAAGACAATAATGGCTGCTTATAATATATGGAAAGGAATCTCCAAAAAGGTTGGAATTGGGAAGTATAATGCATACACTAGATTTAAAAACAACCCTTCTTTATCTAGCGCGGTTTTCTCAGGAGCTGTATTTCAAGAATGGGAGAGGCGGGGGATAAGAAAGATCGGAGATATGTTGGGCGGTTATGGCATATTACAATTTATGGAATTGCAAAATAGATATACGTTGAACACAAGACATTTCTTCAAATACCTTCAAATAAGAAGTTGTATATCAAATAAAAAAGGGGGATCATTGGGCTTTGAAAGAACTATAATGATGGATCTTATAGAAGATGGCTCTGATTGTACTATAAAGAGGTTCTACTTGGAAATGACAAAATTAAAGAAAGATGATTTGGAGAAATGGATAGATAAATGGTCTGTAGATTTGGAGGGATACCTTCACTGAGTCATTAGAAATGGGAAGTAAAATGTTGTGTTCATCGTCTCTTCAGGCCCAACATTATAAGATTTTATATCATTTATATTACACACCTGGGAAAATTGCTCAATGGGGGGGTTTATCCGGAACTACTTGTTTTAGGTGTGGCAGTGCAGAGGCGGACCTGATACATATCTTTTCGGTCTGTCCACACCTAGATAAGTTGAAACAGGATATTGGGAATTTTTTCCAGAATGCACTATTAACAACAATAGAACTAAACCCAGCTGTTATGTTATTGGGGGTCAGTCTCGATGGACACTCAAATTGTAAAAACTTTATATTTGTAGCAATGGCGATTTTTAGATTGTTAGTGGCTTCGGCTTGGCTTGACCCTAACCCTCCTACATACCATCAATGGCTGGGTAAAGTATTATCAATTCAAAAATTGGAAACTGCTATTTACGCTAGGAAGGGAAAAAAGGGTAAGAAATTGGGTATGCAAATTTGGGGTTCTTTTATTCAGTGGAAGTTAGGAACTGAATGCTGAAAGATGAAGAATTTAATTTACTGAATATTTGAGTATCTGAATATTTATGTACGATTTTGTGTTCTATGGCTTTGTATTTTGTATATATGAATTTGTGTTCTATGATTGTGTATCCTATTGTGCCCTGCTCATGTCATAAAGAAAAAAGGGGAAAAAATTCTTTCAATAAAAATATATTTTTTAAAAAGGTAAGAAGTCAACTGGTGTCTCCGGAGCAGGTGATTCCACATGTACTCCACCCCGCCGCGATGGCTGACGGCAGAATGGGCCACTACCCTGTGGCTGAGGTTCCATTTGAGTGGGAAGGGGTTGCAGGTTCACTTCGAGTTGCCGTAAGCCCTGCCGTGCCAGTCGATTGTCTGTTTGGGAATGATATGGAGCACAATGCTTGGAAGGAGGTGGAATACCGGACTCATTCTGAGATGCTGGGTACACCTGACTGGGCCTGTGCTAGCACAAGGTCCGCGACTACCCGGAGGGGGAGTTCGCTTGGGCTGGAGCCTGGAACAAAGGCCCAGCCAGCTGCCAGCAAGGGAAAGATTCAGGGACAGGAGAAGTCTGCCTCGGCATCCACACCCCGTGAGACGGATAGGCCACCTGTGGTGGTGGGCCAGGAGTCCGCGGAGGGGGATGTTATCTCCTTGGAAAACCTACCTATCCCTGCTGAGTGGCATGTGGAGGGAGGGCGCACCAGGGAGGAGTTTTGTAAGGGCCAGAAGGAGTGCCCTACCCTTGAGGGACTGAGGCGACAGGCCGAAGCCCAGGCAGCAGGGAATGTTGCTGGGAATTACCATATTTACTGGGAGGATGGACTCCTCTACAGTGAACCTAAGGCACCCGTGCACAGTTCATCACGGGCCTTGGTCGTCCCTCAACGTTACAGAGCCTTTCTTTTAGAATTGGCTCATGAGATTCCCTTGGCACGACACCTAGGACAGGACAAGACCTTTGCCCAGCTTGTTCCCCATTTTTATTGGCCTCAAATGAGGGTGGCGTCCGACACTTACTCCCGGACATGTATAACTTGCCAAGCCAGTGGGAAAACAGGGGTGAAGCTGAAAGCTCCCCTGGAACCACTTCATGTCGTTAGCACCCCCTTTGAAAGGGTGGGCATCGACATTGTGGGGCCATTGGATCCACCAACTACAGCTGGTCACAGGTTCATCCTGGTTCTGGTGGATCACGCCACACGGTACCCAGAGGCAATTCCTCTGAGGACCATTACTGCACCTGCACTGGCTAGGGCCCTGATGGGGATCTTTACCCGAGTGGGTTTCCCCAAGGAGGTTGTGTCCGACAGGGGAACCAACTTCATGTCAGCATACATGCGGGCTATGTGGAAGGAGTGTGGGGTTACCTACCGGTTCACCACTCCTTACCACCCACAGACCAATGGTCTAGTGGAAAGGTTCAACAAGACCTTGAAAGGCATGATAAGAAGTCTGCCTGAGAGCCTGTGGAGGAAATGGGACGTCCTCCTACCATGTCTGTTGTTCTCTTACAGGGAAGTTCCACAGAAGGGAGTGGGCTTCAGCCCCTTCGAGCTTCTGTATGGGCACCCTGTGCGTGGACCTCTCAGCCTGGTGAAAGACGGATGGGAAAAGACTCCCAGGAAGCTTCCCCAGGATGTGGTGAGCTACATGCTGGCCCTCCGGAGCCAAATTGCTAAGTTGTGGAAGCAAGCTTCTGACAACTTGGAAGCCAGCCAAGCAGTGATGAAGGAGTGGTATGACCACAATGCTCACACGGTGCAATTGGAGCCTGGCCAGAAAGTGTGAGTGATGGAACCTGGAGAGCTAAGTGCCCTCTAGGATTGCTGGACAGGCCCCTTTGAGGTGATGGAGAAAAAGGGTAAGGCCACTTACTTGGTGGACCTTAAGACCCCTCGACAGCCCCTACGGGTGCTTCATGCCAATCGTCTCAAACCCCACCATGAGAGGCCCGAGGTCATCTTAATGATGGTGACTGATGGAGCAGAGGAAGCGGAAAGCGAGCCTCTCCCTGATCTCTTTTCGTCTCAGGAAAAGGATGGGTCGGTGGAGAGAGTGATTCTCTCACCATCCCTGACTCCTGAACAGTGGAGGGACTGCCGCCAGGTCCTGGAGCAATATGCCTCGCTGTTCTCCCTTGTCCCGGGAAGGACCGACCTGTGTACCCATGACGTGGACACAGGAGACCTGTGAAGTCTAAGATCTACCGGCTGTCAGACAAGGTGAAGGCCAGCATCCACAGTGAAGTCACTAAGATGCTGGAGCTAGGAGTAATTGAACCTACTAGTAGCCCCTGGTCCAGTCCGGTGGTTCTGGTACCAAAAGCTGCCCCACCAGGCACCACTCCAGAACTAAGATTCTGTGTGGATTATCGGGGACTGAATTCAGTGACCAAAACTGATGCACATCCGATCCCTAGGGCGGATGAACTTATTGACCGGCTGGGAGCTGCCCAATAATTGAGTACCTTTGACCTCACTTCAGGATACTGGCAGATATCCCTTACAGATGGAGCAAAGGAAAGGTCAGCCTTCTCCACGCCTGAGGGCCACTACCAGTTCTGCGTAGTGCCCTTTGGGCTCAAGAACGCCCCTGCCACCTTTCAGCGGCTGGTGAACCAGGTTCTCTCTGGGATGGAGGCTTTCTCCGCTGCTTATCTGGATGACATTGCCGTCTTCAGCAGCAGTTGGGAGGACCATTTGTGTCACTTGCAAGCTGTTCTCCAGGCCCTGAAACAGGCTGGCTGAACAGTCAAGGCCAGTAAATGTCAGATCGGGCAGGGGTCGGTTGTGTACCTAGGCCACTTGGTGGGTAGGGGAACGGTGCAGCCCTCCCAGGCGAAGATTGAGGCTATCATGGCCTGGGAGCCCCCCAAGACCCAAACTGAGGTCCGAGCCTTCCTGGGCCTCACAGGTTACTACCGTCGCTTTGTGAAGGGGTATGGCACAATTGTGGCACCCCTAACTGAGCTCACATCCAAGAAGCAACCTCGACGGGTAGTCTGGACGGAGGCTTGTCAGCAAGCCTTTGATAAGTTGAAACAAGCAATGTGTGCAGCACCGGTCCTAAGGGCCCCGGATTTCTCCAAAGAATTTATTGTCCAGACAGACGCATCAGAGCATGGCATTGAGGCAGTGTTATCGCAACTCAATGAAGAGGGTCTGGATCAACCTGTTGTCTTCCTGTCCAGGAGACTGCTTCCCCGGGAACAAAAGTGGAGTGCAATTGAGCGGGAAGCCTTTGCAGTGGTAGGGGCTCTGAAGAAGTTGCGGCCATACCTGTTTGGCTCACACTTCCTGGTTCAGACCGACCACCGACCCCTTCGTTGGCTGATGCAAATGAAGGGAGAGAATCCCAAGTTGCTGAGATGGTCTATCTCCCTACAGGGAATGGACTTCCAGGTGGAACATCAGCCTGGAGTGGACCACACCAATGCAGACGGTCTCTCCAGGTATTTCCGCCTTAGTGATGAGAACTCCCAAGGGGTTGGGTAGCTCTCCCCACTTTCCGCTGGGGGGGACGCGTGTTAGACCTGTCAGCCCTTTGGGTGGTCCCTCCTAATATTTATTTATTTTTGTTCCCTTTCTGCCTCCTAACCTTTCATTTTTATGTCCACTTGAATTTTTAGGGGGTGTCCTAGGGGTTAAGTACTCCTTGACCTTATAATTTTTTTTTAGGCCTAGATGCCTCCCTTTTATCCTGAAAATTTAGCCCTACAAAATGGTGGCCGGTAACTGCCACAACTGATTACCTCAGGGGCTGGGCCATAGACACATATAGGGAATCTAGAACCTTCTGGCCTGGACACTTGAGGCTAGGGGTATAAAAGGCCAACTGTAGGGCGGCCATTTTGTCATTCAGAGAGGGTCAGCTGGAGTACAGGCTGTGGCGCTAGATGGGGTAGGACATTCAGAGGGCGGACTTCTTTTTAAGGGTTGCTTCCTTACTGTAAACACCATCCCCTTTTCCTGCAGACCTGTCCCTGTTATACTTCGTTCCTGTTGACCAAGGACAGAGTGTCTGCTCGAGTTAAAAAGGTCTAACCCCTAACTCGGGGTGAATTTGAGAGACTTTTCGAGGAGTGAAGGGGTGTGGAAGTCGGCCCCGCTGTCCAGTATTGAAGATTAACTAGAACCTTGAGAAACTCTGTAAGACTGGTGATAGGATTGAGGGAATTAATTATTTCCACCCCCCATGCTCTCCGTGCCCACCTGCCGCCTGCGCTCGGCCCACCAAGTCTCCCCTCACCTTCACTTAGTGGCACGGCTGGGAGATTCTTCCTCCGCTATTGGTAACCTTGGTGAAGAGAACCGAGACCCCTGAGGTGTGTTCCGCCTGTCCGTCAGCCCGTTTCTGACTGGGAGATCAAGGACAACTGGGGGCTGCTGTGGTAGCATAGTGGAGCGGGTGGCCGGCTGGGGCTGAGGTGGCGCGGTACTGCGCAGGCCCGGTGCAGTGTTCACTGTCCCTAAAGGGGGCAGAGATTTGGCCAGGAGAAACCTGCGATCGCGCAGGTCCGGAAAAGGGCCACTGAACACTTTGGGAGAAGGGGGTGGCCTCTGCCTAACGCCGCTACTCTCCCGCACCTGCTCAGTGTCGCCGTTTACCAGAGAGTCGACGGAAACGGCTCGACGAGGAGATCGGCGGAAGAGAGAGCATCGGAGCCATAAACCCAGTGCGACCTCCCTTCGGTGCCGGCTTGATTGTCACACGGCCTGGCCTACGAGGGAGGCGCCACTTGGGAGAGAGAGTCTGGTGGCGAGCTCTGGTCTACTGTGACTGCCCACTGACGGCCGTAGCGAACCAAAACCCTGTCGGCTTCAAGAAATAAAGTAAGCGAAGGGGGGGCTCTTGGCTGAAGGGAGGAGAAAAGCGAAGCTGGGACTACATCGGGACACCTGTACTGGCTGCAAACTTATAACCAGACTACAGGATACTCCCCGAGGGATGTACTGAGACACCTATATGTCCCCATGGAACCACATGCTTCGGTTTGCAGTGCTTCCCTAATTGTGTTAGGTTAAATTGCCAAAAACAGAACCCCGAAGTAAAGGCTGAGTCTGGGCTAATAAAGTGTGGGGCTGTAATTGGCTTGACACAGAACATTGTGGGCCCGAGAGGAGAGAGTGAGGGATCCTACGTGTCTAATGAGAGTCCAGAGCAAGTTGGATAACTTGATTAAGTGAAATAAAAACTTGTCTGTCTTCATTCAGATTCCTAGCTGCTCGCACTGTGAAACAAGTGTGCTGTTACTGGAACTGTGCTGAGAACCTGTATCATCCTGATTGTAATATTCTTGAGACCTTAGGGGTAATGTACAGCTTTGCCTACCTGTAGAGAGACTTGACAAGATCTGAGACCTTTTCTTAGATCGTAAAATGTATTTAATGTTTACTTAATTTGCAGAATATGTCACTCAGTTTCCTTTCATTTAAAAATAAGAGAAGGAGATATTGTAACTGACAAATGGAGTGTGGAACAATCTAATAATTGAAAGTGAAGATATTCAGAATATTGATACTGAAAACTGCTGGAAACCATAAATCTGACAAAGAGTTTTATAAAACAGACCGTATTTTTCTAAATTGGTGTAGTGTCATTCTTTTCTAGTGGATGGACGCTGTGTTACTGTAAGGGTGCGACGCAAACTTAACACTTTTGCCTTTGGGATAGACCTTCCTACTTTGTGCCAAGCTACCCTATGTAGTCAGGTAACCCTATGTCTAACACACCCTATGCAGGATTTTAGCTCCATTTATATTTTTAGGTTGAGCCTGGGCAGCGCATACGCTGCTCTGCGGCGGAATGCTGTATTAGAGTATGGAAATCAAGTCCCCCCCACACTCTGCCCATATATTTCATTGGCTTGTGTCATTGTCCTTTGTAAATGCTGGCTTCTGATTAGTTAATAGGCTTGTCAGTCTCTCCTTAGTACAGCCTTGTCTTCTTTGTAACTTCCCACGAGGACTGACCCTTTTACTTCGGTTGTTACACAGTTTGTTTATTTTAATCTGTAAGCACTATTTTCTTTAATGAGTGTGAGAAGTTGGCCTGATGTGCAGTGCTCACTATTCTAGTGATCACTATATATTAGTCCAAACAACCCTTATTGATGATTGGTTGTAAGTCAACCTTATAGACCAGCTATCCTAGTAGCATGGATACGAGCAGTCTAAGGCTAAGACTCTAGAGGGCGTGTTAAGCCAGCTGTTTTACCATCACATTACCCCTTGAACACCCAGTGAAAGGACACCACACAAGTGTTATGAAAATAAACAGTGTATTTATTAGAATCACAACAGCCCTGTACTCTTTATGAGGACAGGGTGCTAGGCACACAACAAAACTCTTACGAAAATACTTAAGTTAGCACAGTATATACAAATGCCCGAGGGGCACGGAAAACCATATACTCTGAAAGTGGAATGCGAAATTACTAGCAGGTAAGTACAGTACTAATAGGCTTTGGAATCGCTAGGACTTGACTATGGAATCGGTAGATTACTTCTAGGAGGCCTAGGGGACTCGGGTGCAGAGTGTGCACTCTCACGCGGGATGCGGGACAAAGTCTATGATAGCTAGTAACGTTAAAGTTAGTGTTCACGGGCGAACCCGACCTGGTAGGGAGAAAACGACAGTGGATCCTGACCCTTGGATAGTGAGGCTATGCTGGGGCACCGAAATGCCGAAGTTACCTAGCCCAGGGGCTGCAGCTGCATAGGTCTCAAAAGACGTCGGGAATCCTCGTTGCCGGACCAGGAGCCTGGAAGAAAGATGCTGGCAGGCGACCAGTGAAGAGAGTTCGAAGTGATCCAAGCCTGGATCAGGGAAGAAGAAACCTGAAAGCAGAGGGGACCAAGTTCTTGAATCACTAGCCAGTGATTAAGTGGGCACCAGGATGGCACCGGGCGAAGTCACCGCAGTCAGGTGAGTGGGCGCTGCTGGGCTCTGTAGTCTCACGGACCAGGAGGCGTTGTCGGTGACCAGGATGGAGGTACGAGCTGTCCCACGATGGATGATGCTCTCGACGTCGCTGGACCCAAGATTGGGGCAACAAGTCTTGGCAAATTCAAGCCCACGCGGTGGACCTAAAATGGCGTCTGGAGTGGACCAGGAGGGTCCGGGGTGCTCCTCTTTTGGAAGGGAGCAAGGGCCAGTCTGGAGCAACCAGACCAGCAGCAGTGATGTTGTCGGGCGTCGTCAGGAAGGCCACAAGCCAGCGGGCTAGTAGCCAAACAACGCGGTGAGCAGCAAAAAGCAGAAGGGCCCCACGCAGATCGTGGAGATGCTGGGAGGCTGGACTTCGGTGCTGGAGCTGCTCAGGGTCGGGGCTTCTCGGTCCCCAAAGCACTCACCAGAGGATCCCTCGGCGGTCGTGCTGGAAAGAAGTCGTGCAGTCTTGAAGATGGCCGGTCCCTCGAGGTCTCGTCGCACCCACAGTTCTAAGCTTGGCTGCAGAGGTGGGTAGAGGTCAGAGGTGCCAGGGAAGCCGGTTCTCGTCGAGCTGGGCAGTCGGATTCCGGAGGAAGGACTTACAGCAGACCGCAGTGTTCTTAAGATGGTGCCTGCGGATGCAGGGTGACTACTCCTTAGCCACAAGGGAGAATCTTGAAGAAGAAATCTTGATGTCCTTTCGTAGAAAGTCGTGTCTTGATTCCAAAGATGATCCGATTTGGAAGGGGGCCAGTTCCTACCTTTATCCTGCAAAAAGGGGCTGGCACGCGACTAAGTCCTGCCCTATGGGTGGGACCAGGAGGGGGGTGGTTACACCCCTCTCCTTTGGCGGGCTTTCTCCAGCCCAGGGTCTGGTGTGCCCCTGGAACTGGTTCAAGCCGGCCTATGCACAGTGAGCACCGGGGTGCCACTCGCAGTCACCTTCCTCTGAAGCCCTGCCTACCTAGAATACACAAAACCCTGTCTGGGACGGTGCTGGCACCGCCCCTGGCAGGAAACCCTTTGTCCTTGCCTCCTGCTCTGGGAGGACTCCCAGCAGCAGGAGGGCAGACTTGTGTCTCGGTGGCAGCGTCCATTTTGTGGAGCTAAGGCTCTGTTTGACTTTAACCGGGGTTATAGGTTACATACATGTCGTGTCCCTCTAGAAGGGTGGAATGCTAACCCCGTCGCCAGAATTGGCGAGGGGTTAGTATTCCAATTCGTATGACACCTTACTCGACATGTTTTGATAAAGCGATACCAGAGTTGGCACATAACCGCGAGGATTATAATGCACTTAAGAGTATATGGTACGCGATATCATGGAAACGGCTAAGGGATGGATCTCGAAAGCCGCAGACAGGCTCAGCTCATGCCAGAGCACCATCTCACACGATTCCAAGCACTCTGCCTTCAGGATTGTTAAGGCCTGCCATAGGAGTGACTGATAGGAGATCTGTGTGTCCATTTAGGTTTAGATATAGGAATACTATATCTAAAGCAAAGGGTGATTACACCACCTTGCCCCAGCTGTCAAGCAGCCAGTTGTGTCAGATTTGGATGGCCAGCCAGGGGTGGCATAATACATGCTGCAGCCCCTGGTAGGCCCTGGGTACACCTATGCCCTGGGTACCTAAGGTACACTGTACAGGGACTGATAAGGTGACTCAGTATCCAATTGGATATGTACCTAGGGTACATGGAATCCATTTTACAGAGAGAGCAGTAGGCCTGGGGCCCTGAATAGCAGGGTCCCAGGTCAACTAAGTCAGAAAACCAGCAAAACACCAGGCAAAAAGTTGGGGGCAACCATAGTCAGGGATCTACCTTCCTACATAACCCCCCCCCCCCCCAAACGAAAGGAGATAAGGCTATCCTTGCCAGGTAAGCCTATATTGCCTGAGTGGCCATATAAGGAAGTACCAGCACTGGCATGGTTACCCCCTATCTCATGGTCCACTAAGCAATCCCTCACCCTAAGGGTGTCTGAGGGTCTCCACCATAGGGAATCTCTACCTGTGGTGTGTTTTGGCAAAGTAAAAGGCTGGTGCTGAAATGGAGTACTGAAGTGAGGCTCCACTAATTTTGGGCTCAGCTTCCTCCAATCATTATCCACCATAGAGGCCTTTCTTTCCAAGACTGAGTTGTTTTAGGCTCTCAGGGTCAACCTCTGGCTACCTACAGCTGGAGGTTGGGTCCCTCTGTTTGGCTTACTGGAGGGACAGGTCAGGTCTGGGGCCCTCAGGTCCCAAGTTTGGCTGTGCCCAACAGTGTCCATCTGTGGGAGGTCCCTAACTAATTTTAAGGGGGATCCCTCAGGAGTGTGTTTTATTTTCACTTGGCTAGGTCTGCTAGCTTCAGTGCCCTTAATCTGCTGATTGGGGAATTCTTTTGGACAGGGGGCCCTTTGGGGTCCAACACTGGCCTCCCTGACCTCTACAGCCCTGGTCTGACTGAGGCAGGGTAGAACGGGGCAGGTTACCTGCTCCAGACTGGGTCCCACCTTGGAAGGGTCCACTGACATCAGGGGTTCTGCCAGGCTAGGCCTGACTACCTCTGTGGCAGTTTCTTCACAAGGGGTCAGATCAGTTCCCTGAGGAGGCTGACCCTTTCCTAAAGTCTGGTGGGAGGGAGATTTCTCTTCCTCCTCAATGCTCTCTGTCTGAGTGGAGTGATCCATAGTTTCAGGCTTCACAACACTATCATCTGTCTGAGTTTGAGCTGTGGCCATCACAACTCTCCCAACCTTTTCAGGAGGGGGCTCAGTTTGGGTGTGGGCTGTGACCATCACAGCCTTGACAACCTGTTCTGGGAAGGACATCTTGGACTGGGGCTGTGGCTATCACTGCCCCACTAACCTTACCATGGATGTTTACCATTTTGGAATGGGTTTCTTGCTCTACTTCAGCCCAGGCTGAGAGCTCTAAATCATTCCCCAGTAGGCAATCTACAGGCAAGTTTGGTGACACTGCCACTCTCTTGTGGCCAGTGACACCTCCCCAGCTGAGATTGACCACTGCCATGGGATGATCTCTCTGTACTCCATCAATATTGGTCACCTGGTATGTGGCACCAGGTAAAAGATGCCTTGAGGAGACTAGACTCTCAGTCACCATGGTGATGCTAGCCCCTGTATCTCTATAGGCCTCAACTTTTATACCATTGATGAGGGGTTCCTGTCTGTACTTGCCCAAAGTGTTGGGACAAGTTGTGAAGTTGGCAAACCCCATGCCAGTCTCACAGACAAGAGTATCTAAGTTTGGGGACCTGGTTAGGCCAGAGTCCCCAGGAACTCCCATAGTAAATGCACCCAAATTCTTGGAGGCACTCCCACCACCTGGGGGATTACCACTAGTAGTAACAGGAGGTTTGGGAATGTTACTTGGGGGTATGTTCTCCTTATTGTTGTTCTTTGGGCAACTGCTGTCAGTTTTCAAATGACCCACCTGTTTACAGGGATAACAATAAGGTTTCTTCTGGTTATTGGAAGGATTCTGGGACCCACCCCCCTCAGAGGATTTTTGGGGCCCTGATGTGGTTTGATCTGGAGATTTATTCCCACCCTTCTCTTGAGGCTTGGTTGATTCCTTTTTCTGGTCACCACCTTGGTTCTTGGGCCTAATCCTGGTTCTGACCCATTTGTCTGCCCTCTTACCCAATTCTTGTGGAGAGGTCAGATCAGAGTCTACCAGGTGCTGGTGTAATAACTGGTTCTGACAATTATTTAAGACTTGCTCTCTCATAATAAGATTATACAATCCTGTGAAGTCAGTAACCTTGCTACCCAGTAGCCAGCCTTCCAAAGCCTTAGTGGCACAATCAACAAAGTCAGACCAGTCCTGAGACTGAGTTTTCTGGGTGTCTCTGAACAGCAACCTGTACTGCTCAGTGGTTAAACCAAACCCATCAACCAGTGCATTTTTCAGGACCTGGTAATTGTTAGCATCCTCGACTCTAGTAGTGAGGAGCTTATCTCTACCTTTGCCATCAAAGGAGAGCCACAGTATAGCTGCCCACTGACTTTGGGGAATGCACTGCACAGTGCAGGCCCTCTCCAAAGCAGCCATCCATTTCTGGATGTCATCCCCTTGTTTAAAGGGGGGCACTATCTTTGTCAGGTGTTTAGTATCTAAACCCTTCTCTTTTTCTCTTGGGAGATTGCTGCCACCAGTGGGAGCTAACCCACTCATCTGCTGCTCTCTAGCAAAGGCAAGCTTCTCTTTGGCCAGGGCAAGTTCTTCCCTTTCAATCCTCAGTTTAGCTTGTCTCATCCTTGCTTCATCCTCTCTTCTCTGAGGGGAAGTCAATCTCCTTTGTGGAGAGTTCCCTCTCCTCTGAGAAGAGGCATTAGAGTGCAGAGATCTAATGGAGTCCCTAGAAAGAGATCTATCTCTCCTAACTCCAAGGTTAGGCCTAATTAGGGTCAGTACTGGGGGTCCCCCAGATCCTTGCCCAAGTAGGTCTAAGTTGGCCCTAGTGAGTCTGCTGACTAACTCAGGACCCTTGTTTGCCTCACCCTCAGAGAGTTCCTCTTGATCCTCCTCCTCAACTGCATTTTCAGTGTCAAGGAGGTCTGGATCACCACTGGTACCCTCTAAGGCTGGCATATTCCCATCTCCCTGAGATGCTTTCCTAGCATCATAAGTCTCTAAGAGACCTATCAGAAAGGGAATGGTGGGGTTAGACCCCTGTTTCAGTTTCCTGGAGGTACACACTTGTCTCATCTCCTGGAAACTGAGAGCTGCATATCTTGATTTGACCTGTGGAGGGTCAATAACCACAAGGGGAGTCTCTGAAGACTCTCCATGGGTAGACATGCTTTTCTAGTGAGGTGTAAGTGGTGCACTTACCTACACTATATGTTTGCCTACTGATCCCTTGCTAGAGTTGTAGTTTAGGGTGTGCTAGGCCCTAGGAGCTACAACAGCTGGTTCAGTAGAACTCAGAGTATTCTAAGCTAAGTTATATGTACCTCACTAGAAAAATAGGCTTTGGAATCGCTAGGACTTGACTATGGAATCGGTAGATTACTTCTAGGAGGCCTAGGGGACTCGGGTGCAGAGTGTGCACTCTCACGCGGGATGCGGGACAAAGTCTATGATAGCTAGTAACGTTAAAGTTAGTGTTCACGGGCGAACCCGACCTGGTAGGGAGAAAACGACAGTGGATCCTGACCCTTGGATAGTGAGGCTATGCTGGGGCACCGAAATGCCGAAGTTACCTAGCCCAGGGGCTGCAGCTGCATAGGTCTCAAAAGACGTCGGGAATCCTCGTTGCCGGACCAGGAGCCTGGAAGAAAGATGCTGGCAGGCGACCAGTGAAGAGAGTTCGAAGTGATCCAAGCCTGGATCAGGGAAGAAGAAACCTGAAAGCAGAGGGGACCAAGTTCTTGAATCACTAGCCAGTGATTAAGTGGGCACCAGGATGGCACCGGGCGAAGTCACCGCAGTCAGGTGAGTGGGCGCTGGTGGGCTCTGTAGTCTCACGGACCAGGAGGCGTTGTCGGCGACCAGGATGGAGGTACGAGCTGTCCCACGATGGATGATGCTCTCGACGTCGCTGGACCCAGGATTGGGGCAACAAGTCTTGGCAAATTCAAGCCCACGCGGTGGACCTAAAATGGCGTCTGGAGTGGACCAGGAGGGTCCGGGGTGCTCCTCTTTTGGAAGGGAGCAAGGGCCAGTCTGGAGCAACCAGACCAGCAGCAGTGATGTCGTCGGGCGTCGTCAGGAAGGCCACAAGCCAGCGGGCTAGTAGCCAAACAACGCGGTGAGCAGCAAAAAGCAGAAGGGCCCCACGCAGATCGTGGAGATGCTGGGAGGCTGGACTTCGGTGCTGGAGCTGCTCAGGGTCGGGGCTTCTCGGTCCCCAAAGCATTCACCAGAGGATCCCTCGGCGGTCGTGCTGGAAAGAAGTCGTGCAGTCTTGAAGATGGCCGGTCCCTCGAGGTCTCGTCGCACCCACAGTTCTCAGCTTGGCTGTAGAGGTGGGTAGAGGTCAGAGGTGCCAGGGAAGCCGGTTCTCGTCGAGCTGGGCAGTCGGATTCCGGAGGAAGGACTTACAGCAGACCGCAGTGTTCTTAAGATGGTGCCTGCGGATGCAGGGTGACTACTCCTTAGCCACAAGGGAGAATCTTGAAGAAGAAATCTTGATGTCCTTTCGTAGAAAGTCGTGTCTTGATTCCAAAGATGATCTGATTTGGAAGGGGGCCAGTTCCTACCTTTATCCTGCAAAAAGGGGCTGGCACGCGACTAAGTCCTGCCCTATGGGTGGGACCAGGAGGGGGGTGGTTACACCCCTCTCCTTTGGCGGGCTTTCTCCAGCCCAGGGTCTGGTGTGCCCCTGGAACTGGTTCAAGCCGGCCTATGCACAGTGAGCACCGGGGTGCCACTCGCAGTCACCTTCCTCTGAAGCCCTGCCTACCTAGAATACACAAAACCCTGTCTGGGACGGTGCTGGCACCGCCCCTGGCAGGAAACCCTTTGTCCTTGCCTCCTGCTCTGGGAGGACTCCCAGCAGCAGGAGGGCAGACTTGTGTCTCGGTGGCAGCGTCCATTTTGTGGAGCTAAGGCTCTGTTTGACTTTAACCGGGGTTATAGGTTACATACATGTCGTGTCCCTCTAGAAGGGTGGAATGCTAACCCCGTCGCCAGAATTGGCGAGGGGTTAGTATTCCAATTCGTATGACACCTTACTCGACTGTTTTGATAAAGCGATACCAGAGTTGGCACATAACCGCGAGGATTATAATGCACTTAAGAGTATATGGTACGCGATATCATGGAAACGGCTAAGGGATGGATCTCGAAAGCCGCAGACAGGCTCAGCTCATGCCAGAGCACCATCTCACACGATTCCAAGCACTCTGCCTTCAGGATTGTTAAGGCCTGCCATAGGAGTGACTGATAGGAGATCTGTGTGTCCATTTAGGTTTAGATATAGGAATACTATATCTAAAGCAAAGGGTGATTACACCACCTTGCCCCAGCTGTCAAGCAGCCAGTTGTGTCAGATTTGGATGGCCAGCCAGGGGTGGCATAATACATGCTGCAGCCCCTGGTAGGCCCTGGGTACACCTATGCCCTGGGTACCTAAGGTACACTGTACAGGGACTGATAAGGTGACTCAGTATCCAATTGGATATGTACCTAGTGTACATGGAATCCATTTTACAGAGAGAGCAGTAGGCCTGGGGCCCTGAATAGCAGGGTCCCAGGTCAACTAAGTCAGAAAACCAGCAAAACACCAGGCAAAAAGTTGGGGGCAACCATAGTCAGGGATCTACCTTCCTACAATGAGTTTCTGGTCCTGCAGGCCCTACGTGCAGAGCGCCATGCAAGCTTTCACTTTCAAAGCAGCCCGAGACAATCGCGGCAGCTGCTTTTTCCATCCACTTCTCTTTTTCATAATAGTTTCTTGCAAATCGGCACCGTTTAGTAGCTAGCATATTTACATTCTATTTCATCAATCCGCGTTTTCTCACTTGTTCTACCTATACACCATACCCATGAGTGTGAGGTCGGTTGACAAGGAGGGCAGTAAGGTGCTCGTTTTCTGTGACCTAGCATGAAAACACAGAACTAAAATGTGGCTCAAGAAAAAGCAGGCACAGCTAAAAATGTTGAAGTTATAAAGGCAATTTACAGTAAAATCAAGCAACACTGAGCAGTAATTTATTCATTACATGCATTTTAATAACCATGTTTAGATGTAAGCTCACACAGTTTTAGTGTAGAATCCTGAAATTATTTTCAAAATGAGTCCGTTAGAAAAGTATTTGCGGAAAATAAATTTCACTGTCAATACAGAGTCTGCTAACGCAGTCGCATCTTCATTTTTTAGGTCTCGCCTACGCAGCACGCAAGCGCTGCTTAGGAGGGACCTCTTGGCATCGCTCTGTACTTTCTTGGAAACTCGTGCATGTTTTGCATGGTTTCCAATGAGAACTCGTGCATGCAGAGCGTTTGCCTTGCGGGAGCTAGCAGCGGCGCCATCTGTTTGCAATTATCGTGCCTGCCGCTGCTCGCTCCCACAAGGCAAACACTCTGCATGCACAACTAATGTTTAACATTCGCAGCAGTGGGCCGTACTTGTTTGTGGAGGGCTGCAGATGTAATTATCTGCTTCCACCTCGTTTCCGAAGACTTGTTCTTCAGTGGCGTTCACTCCCCTCCCTCGGTGAGTTAACCTGTGACTTCCAGTTATCATTGCCCTGCGTCATCCTTTCAATTCTGTCATCCCACGCCATTCAGCGCTTCATTTGCCGCACACCTAAATCCTTCTCCGGCGATCAGTGGTATTAGTCAGATTTTCAATTTCCAATTTAAATACTTTTTGTAACTTCCTGTGCGTTGGGAAGGAGATTGCTTAAAACTTCATGAAATTGGTGGCAAACATGCAGGAGGAAGAGACAGGCACGTCAGGAAGAGTGAGGGAGGCGTGAGAGGGAGCCGTGAGATTACGTGCCACCGCCTAGAAGGCTCGCATCCGCCACCAGCAGGATTTACCTCAATCTTCTCTGTGAGACAAAGAAAAGAGCTGCCTTTACCTTGGAGATTAAAGACGAGGAAAGGTGTATGAATCACCCTCACAGTAGGCTCGACTAAAGGGATTAACGTGCCATTCAGTGGTCTAAGCCAAGGGGTTTAAGCTGCCGATGGGGCTCAGTAGCATCGAGGTTGACTGGTTGGCACCTGGAGGACACCCCGAGGATTGTTAGGTTCAGATACTCTGCTAGAAGGTTACTGGCAAGTTCTTTGACTTCACACTTTTCAAAAATGCGCTAAGTTTGACTACTTCTGTTAAGTTGAAGTATCAGCTTGCTGTCTTTCCTATGGCTACTACGGCCCCAGAAGGGCAGGGCAACCTGTGGCAGGGGGTCATGTTTTTAAACTTCCTAAGTTTAAAAAAATATACAGACTCCATTCACCTCTCCTTTTCCAATCACCTCTGCAAATTGTGTAACTGAAAAACTGGGCACACCCCCAGTGGCTTTAGAGCTGTGAAAAATGTAATTCGTGGAATACGTTTGAGGCAATTAAGTTGTGTTATTAGAATTGAGTTGGCAATAGAGTTTAAAGTATGTCTTTTTAACTTAATATACAGGAGTTTTGTGAGCATTACCCATTTGAATCAGTGCCCGGAAGTTTTACATTGCTTTAGCTCAGTGGTAAATATATATATAACATAGATCACAATTGTTTCAAAAGCAACATGAAAACTGAAATACACCTCAAAGTAAACAAGCATTGGCATAGACAATAGATCTCGCCTTTGGAACTTTATAAGTGTTTAGTTATCCAACACAATATCCATGGTGCAACAACCTTAACTGTTGCATGGCTAAAAACTTATAAGGTCCGAAAGGCGAGACCAATTGGCTATGCCAATACTTGTTTTTACTCTTTATTGACTTTTTATTTTTGTTGTTTCCCAGTGCCCCAAGCCGCGCTTGAACGTTAATAGAGGCCATGCCATTTTCTTTAGATGTGCCTCATCTAAAGAAAGGGGCGCAGGCGCCATTAAAATAAAGGCTCTCTTTGGGCCGCTTTTAGCCAAAAAGCACCCAATACCGTGCTTTCACTTTAATGGTGGCCGCACCCCTGTCTTTAGATGTAGCTCGTCTAAAGTAAGGGGCGTGGCCTCTATTAGTGTGCAAGTGCGGCATGGAGCGTTTGGAAACAAAAAAGTATTTTTAATGCAGTAGGTCTCTCATTTGTGAGAATTTAAGCTATTGTCATTTACAATGCCAATATCTCAAACTCTCGTAATTGCAACACCTATTGCAATGCAAATGCTTGTTCTTGTTTGAGAGCACACAGAAAGTCTAGTGGTCCCCAAATGGAACAAAATAATAGAAATGGCCCATATGACGGGAGCAAGCTCTCAGCATGCTAGGGTTATTATTTTATTATTTTGGAGTAACAAACTGGCAGGTGGGAGTTTGTTATTGGAAAATAAATAACTCTGTTGAACTGGTGCATTAAACTTGCAACGCTCTGTAGCCTCTGATGACCTGGTGGGTAACTGGCCAAACTGTAAATAACTCCCCAGATCAGCCTGTAACATACCTCTCATCCAGCCTCCATTTTGTAGTTACCAGTCTGGGATGTGTATTTTTTTCGCTTCTTAATTTCAACCCTCAGAGCTCTACCTTATCCTAATAATACACTTAAGTAGCTATGGCCACATTCCTTATTTTGTTATACAAAGTCAGTTGTCTGATCATTCTGATCATGGAGGCCTTTACTTGGTAACCCGGATTCCTGCACCATGCCCTTTAGATGCCCTCCTCTGTTTTTGAACCCAAAGATGCCAAAGTTAGGTCTGCCTCCTGCCAGATAGTTCTGCAGATCTGCAACAATTTCAGAAAGAAGCTGTTGGCCATCAAATTCACTTCAGAAGAGGCGACAGGTTGGAAAACAAAAAATGCTACGTTAACATCGTGGGGGGCAGTGTAGAGTCTAATCGCGCATTTTGTGTCGCATTTTCACAAACATAGAGCTGAACAAGGTATGGCAGGTTAGGTTCAATACATTTTTATTGATTTTCTGACAGATTTTCCAGGTCAATAAATCAAAACTCCAGCTATCAGCAACAAACTGTTGTGTTTTTAGGTGCTCGTGCAGTACCGCCATAGCTTGCACTAAACATTCCAGTTTGGAATGAGAGTGCTGTCCTCAGGTGGTTGCCGCGATGAGCTGGGGGAAGCTGGACAGTACGTTACTGCAGGAGGTGTTGTTTAAGGATGTATGACGTTACCACGAATACTTTTAGCACGCATACCTTTACAACACAATTTTTACAACGCAGGATCCATTACAGCGAACTACCATTAAAACGCATTTTTTTACAACGCAAATACCTTTACAACGCATACCATTACAACGTAAGTATTGATAAGTATTTAATATTTTTAAAAATGTAAATTATTAAATTTAATATAATTTAATTTTATTTTATTTTAATTTAATTTTATTTAAAACCCAAACCTACCACTGAACCCTAAAAATACCCCTTTACTCAAAAACCCAAACCTAGCCCTGAACCCTACAAATACCCTTTTACCCAAAAACCCAAACCTAGCACTGAACCCTAAAAATACCCCTTTACCCAAAAACTCAAACCTAGTCCTGAACCCTAAAAATACCCCTTTACCCAAAAACCCAAAACTAGCCCTGAACCCTAAAAATACCCTTTTACCCAAAACCCCAAACCTAGCCCTGAACCCTAAAAATACCCCATTTACCCAAAAACCCAAACCTAGCCCTGAACCCTAAAAATACCCTTTTACCCAAAAACCCAAACCTAGCCATGAACCCTAAAAATACCCTTTTACCCAAAAACCCAAACCTAGCCCTGAACCCTATAAATACCCTTTTACCCAAAAACCCAAACCTAACCCTGAACCCTAAAAATACCCCTTTACCCAAAAACCCAAACCTAGCCCTGAACCCTAAAAATACCCCTTTACCCAAAAACCCAAACCTATAAAAATTTTACTATAATTATATACTTACCAATACTTACGTTGTAATGGCATGCGTTGTAAAGGTATCTGCGATGTAAAAAAATGCGTTGTAATGGTACTTCGTTGTAATGGATCCTGCATTGTAAAAGTTGCGTTGTAAAAGTAGTCCGTTGTAAAAGTTGCGTTGTAACGGTTGTTTACCGTTGTTTAATAAACCTTCTTAAAGTATATTTTATGTATGCATTTGACTTTACTCAAGCACGCCCATCTCCCCCCTCCCCTCTCGGGAACCCTCCCTCTCCAACAGAACACCCTCCTTCCTCCCACAGTCGATGTACAACATCTGCAGTGCATCTCCAATGCTTAATTTGTGCTGGTGTTTTCCGGTGCTTAGCACTTAATTATCAGGTCCGGGTCTAGGCATCTGCATGCACGTCACACATTCATGTTTTTTTTAAATTTACCGTAAGTCTGTACTCGGTGCGTGCAGCGCAGCCGCAGCGTGTTCACTGTGAGTCACGGTGGTTAACACTACAGTGACTGGTTGCGGCTGTGTGAGACTTCTTATTCACTTAGCCTGCCCTGAGGCTGAGCTCAAGTCCAAGACAAGATTGTTAAATTAATAAATATATGTTGATCGCGGCCCTTAGTTCACAGTGCAGTGTTGACTGTTGCCACTTGCCGGTGGACGTGCCGCGGGACACACACACTTATTTATTTGGGCGGGCTGGATGTTGGTTCTGATGGGGGTAGGGGCTGTGCACGCAGCGCGAGGCAGCAAGCACAGATTTTTTTACATGGCCACGCCCCGCCATAACCACCTCAGGTCACCTGGAGTCATCATTGTTGTTCAAGTAAGCCACTGCCCGACCTGACCTGACCGACGACGACGTTGAGCCTGGGCACTGTGGGCAGGGCAGCCTGTGCAGGCATTGATCAGCCAGTAGTACAGTACAGTACAGTACAGTACTGAAGTAATCCAGTTAAGGAAGATGATGAGACAAGTAGGCTGATCCAATGCAGTTTATTCAGGGAGAAAGATCCCATACACCACAAGCCAGTTGGAAGGTTCAGTTCACATTAAAACATTCTCTAAGCTTAGAATCCTATGAGCATAGAACTATCTTACATATCAAACATTCTAACACCTTGACATTGACTTAATAAATATATATGTCACTCAATATATAATACTACACATCCCCCTTCTTTATCAATACAAATATTTAACAATAAAGAAAAGAAAGTGTTTATCAGAAGAAAAAGAGTTTATCATAAAGAAATTCATAACGAGCAGGTGGCTTAATACTTCTTGAAGATCGACGAGTATTCAAAGAAAGATCATCATCTTTGTTCAACGAATGGCGAGCTTTAACCAAGACATTGTCATCCTTGATAATATGATCAAATTTAGATTTAACAATTGCAACTCTGTTCAAGTTCCATATTCGATGGTCCTGTGTTTGAATAGCGTTATTAAAAACCTTAATAACTTTAATAGGTTTCATGAATTTAGGAAAGGATCCTCCTAACATCCCAGGACGCTTTATCACAACCCAGTCACCAACCTTTACCATGGTTTTCTTAACCGGCTTTGTAGCATCAAAATATATTCGCCTCGGGATGATATAATGATAAAGTTTTATGGACTATGCCTCTAGAAGACAAATAATCTCCCATTTGCTTAGAGATCAATTGTACTCAATTATTACTCAGCAAAGTTTCTGGAAACCCTTCTTCGGCAAATACTTTATCCAAGCAAGCAATAATACAACTGGTATCAATACCCGACAAAAAGAAAATAATTGGCCACCTCGAATACATATCAACAATCGTCAAGGCATAAGATAATAACCCTTTGTCATGTATGGGACCAATTATATCTAATGCAATGTCTTGCCAGGGCTTACAAGGACGCTTCCTCAGTATCATTGGTTGTTCATGTGTGCACCTAGATTTGTCACTAAGCAAACATGGAACACAATCTCTAATGACCCTCTCAACCATCTTGTCCATTCCTGGCCACCAATACGACATATGCAAACGTTCCTTGCACTTTGAAATACCAGTATAAGCAGAATGAACCAAATCAATGAGTTCTTTTCTAAGACTGCATGGAGGAACTAATTTGCTACCTCTAAACAGTAATCCCTTATCAATAGATAACTCATTCCTCTAAACCCAAAAAGGCTTAGCGTCTTGGGAACCACATTTATTACTAGTCCAACCGTTCCGAATTAAAGACATAACCTCACCCAAAGTAGAATCTTGGTTTACTTCTTCACACCATTTTTCTTCCGAAATGATGTCGTGATCAACTAAACAAACCCATTCATCATCATCAACTATACCATCCTCACAAGAAATATCAGAAGAAACAAGGCGGGATAAAACATCAGCAACCCCATTATTAACACCAGGCAAATACTTCAACTCAGAATTATACTCCTGTAAGCTTATGATCCACTTTGATATCCTACTTGAGATGGCATCTAAGCCCTTTTTATTAAAAATCTCAACCAATGGTTTGTGGTCAGAATGGACCTCAAACTCCACGCCCCATAGCTATTTCTTTAATTTCATTATAGCCCACGTTACAGCTAGGGATTCTCTTTCTACTACTGAATACCGCTTTTCAGGCTCCCACAAGCATCTGGACAAAAACATGACTGTTTGAATCCCAGACGAACAAGTCTGCTGTAAAACCGCACCTAGCCCTTTTTCACTCGCGTCAGTGACCACAATAGACTTGGCAGAGGGATCAAAACTTTTCAAAGATGGAGCATCATTAAGTTCCTTTTTAATGTCAGTAAACTCTTCCTCACATTGTGAAGACCACACAAAATCAACACCTTTACAAAGTAAACTTCTCATGTTAACAGTCGATGAAGCAAAACCCTTTACAAATTTAGCATACTATTCTATCATGCCCAGAAATTTCATCAGCTCACTCTTATTGACTGGAGCACACAAATTATTAATCATATTGACTAGTTACGATTTGGGTTTGATACTAACCCCTGTCATTTTATGACCAAGATAGTTAATTGAGTCTGATCTGAACTTGCACTTTTCTGCTTTAACAGTAAGATTGTGGATACTCAAATTGTTTAACACACTCCTCAATCTAGAATCATGTTCAAAAATGTCCTTGGCAAATATCAGGATGTCATCCTGATATACACATACACCAGGAAGATCCCTTAAAACTTTCTCCATCACATGCTGAAACACTGAGGAGGCCGAGACCAACCCAAAAGGCATCTGTTTGAATCTGTATGTACCAAATGGAGTGATAAACGAAGTATAATCTCTAGATGACTCATGTAGTTATACCTGGTGATAAGCAGATGTTAAGTCAATTGTGCTGAACACTTTGGCACCACCAAGGAGAACTAAAAGCTCATTAATATTGGGAAAGTGGTATCTGTCAACAATTACATTCTTATTTACCCTACCCGCCCAGCCCCTGGCTCGCTGACGCCTGTGCACTAAATCGACAATTGTATAAAGAGAATAAAAACAAAAAATATAATGTCAAATATATAGTGTGGATTATGCCGGGCGAAAAACCTGCTTCTTTCAAGTATAATTTCCCACAACAAACAATGCTTCCGAAGCTCAGCTCGTCATGAGCGTACGAGAGGTGTACCTCATGACGAGATGAGCTAGTCATCAGCATCAATGTGGTTAAGGAAAAAACTACTGGTGTGTTTGTAGTGTGTTCCAGAGTGTGAGATATGTTAAGTAAAAGTGTTGCTGTTTTACTAAAATTTAACTAAGGGGCAAGGGCACTTGGAGAGAGCAGAAAGCACCCGGGGGTCGTGGGTCACCGCCAAAGGGCCGGCCAAGGAGACCAGGGTCCGTGGCATTAGCCACAAAGGTGAGAAAAAATTTCGGTGTCCTGTGTCACATCCCCAGAGGCATCAGCGTGTTAGCAAAGTTGTTCTTCCGGACTGTTATTTAGGAAGAGACGGTCGGCTAAAGCAGCTGTCAATAAGAACAAGTCTACTTTTTTTTCTTCACTGTTGTCTTGGAACAGAGCCGAACTTTATCGCCTCTGCACCAGAGTAGGTGTTTGACAAGACAACATGCACAACAGCGAAGAAAAAAGGTGTACAGTAAGTTAGAAATTTGAAAATGCACTTTGTATAAAATCAAAATATGTTTGCACCTCTGAGCTTCTTTTGCCCGTGTTTCTTTCTGAGACTGACACTGATTCAGCTCACCAAACAATAGGGTGGGTAGTGGGTACGTACGAGGTAAGGATGGGCATCCTACATTGGGTGCTGAAGCTGTATCCTTGTTCATGCCCATTGCCCACCAAGCAGACCAGTGTCAAGCACCATAGAGCCCTGTACACGGAGGTGTCTTCGCCAAAACGCCTGGGTAGTGGAGACAACATCGCCCTCAAGTCTGGTTAGGCTCATCAAGGTTAACCTGTGCACTCACAGGCAGACTGGCCCCAAATTTGTTACCCCAAGAATCTTCTTTTCAACTCCAATACGGTCTGTTGTGGCTTCCATCCTGGTTATTGAGGTTAAAAGGACATGTGCAAATACTTTATTAGGAATTTTTAACTGAAGTTTCTCATAATGTTCAGTTAATTATAATTTTTGGAGCCCAATGCACTTAGTGCATTTTACACCGCATGGGTGCTGCTTCAGGACTCAGGGGTATTTCTGTGGTATGTGTCCCTTTTAATGAGTTTCTTGTGGCTGTAAGATCCCATTTGGAGTACTGTATTATCAGAACGTCGTGCTTATCTAACCTGCCCGCAGCTAGGCAATAATGTTTATGGCAGACTGCATGTGTGATTTCATGCAGATGAAATATTAAGCTCCAGGTGTCCGGCACTAGTCTGAATGTACCTAGAACACCTTTGGAATGCTGGGTTGGTTAGACCTCCACAATAGTTAGACAACCAGGAAACCCCGATTGGGTGTTTTCCTGCCCCACCACATTAGAAAATCACCCAACATTACTGATCCTTCTAGCACCACAGGTTCTGCCCCTAGATGCATACCACTTTTTCTTTTAAATTCAGCAGATAGATACGCTTATTTGCCATGAAAGACAAATGCACACCCTCCGAACGATACAAGAGAATTCCTATACAATAATGTTGCTGTGTGCAAGACAGTACTCTGAGACCAGGCTATCCTCAAAAGACTATCTCCTCTCTGTTTAAATTATTTCTCGCTCTGCCTGAGGCCTCATACTTACTGGTTAGTCCCTTTCCACACTCTTCTCATGCCTGACCACGTGTTTCATTTGTATCAAATTACCTTCATCATTTTTAGCAGCGCAGTTGAAGGTGTGGATGGAGCTAATAGAGTAATGGGTTGAGCCAGTGGAGGGAGTGGGTGGAGCCAGAGAACTGTAGGTGTGGCCTCCGACAAACATTTGAGCACCTGCACTTCATATTTTACAAATTAAGCACTGCAGCATCTCTAACCGCCATGCCCCCGCATCTCCTCTGTGTATCTTGAAACAGGCAGTATAGATGTTCACCCAGTTGATTTGACAGTTCCATAATAATTGTCAACTTTCTAATGATCCAAGATTTGTAAAGCTTGTAGCTTTTTCGGGCATGTAAGTTCCCTAGAGTCTGATTGGAAGCATTGCAATAGGGGTTGCCATTGTTTAGAAAATTCTCCGATTTCTCTTTTTGCCCTGCTACAATGCTTTCCAATCCCCAACAGCCACCACAATCATTCAATCCATTTTGCCTCTGAGGGTAGTGCGGTTAGTCGCATAGGGACATTTGCAGTTTGTTTAGCCGCAAGCAGCAATAGGGATATAAGTCATCCTCTCATATCCCCCAGTGGGCAATTTTCATCATCTGGACGGCCCAACAGCATAACTTCCCCTTTAACCCGGTGTATTGCTGACAAGACCCTGTCCGAGAATGTTTGGATCCTTGGGTAGTACCAAAGTATATCAGTGATTCCTCCCCTCCAGACCTCTCCAACACTTTGTACTTCGCACTTTATTCATCTGGGACAGATGCAATGGTGTGCTTGTTAACTTTGCTTTTGCCGATGCTTTATATTGTTTGCATGTATTGTATGAGATGTTATTTTCTAATCTTTGGTATTTGTCCTTTTACCTTATTTGAAATATTATACAGGTGCATTAACCCAAAGAACCTCTTGGCCTTCAACTCCTGAATAAGTTTTGGCTTCTGAATTTTCAGTCCTCTTTAGATGATTAGTATCTTTTGTCTTATGCGGGGATATCAGAAGCACTGTGCTTAGTAGTCCCTACAAAATGTGCTGCAAAAAATAAATGCCTCACTTAAAATCTTTAAACCTTACACTTTGATATGTTTACACTTTGATAAGTAGCACTGTTGCACAACAAATGTAGGGTATCAACAAATTCCCAGTTGTGTAATAGTACAACAAAAGTCACGTATAAATATAACATAGATGGAGATACAGAAACTTACATCAGACAGTTAATATAAATCTATCACACCATGGAAGATCAGAAGGCTTCATCAATTAGTAAGTGGAAAGCTCTGTGCCCAAAGGGGTAAACAGACAACAGGCACCAAGCCATGAATCTTTTCTTCCCCTTCTTCGGTTAACCACTCTGCTAGGGGGAAGCATCTCTCAATTTCTGGCAGAGTGGCAAAAAATTCCAAAAAGGCCTAGGTTTTGAATATTGTTTTAAATGGTTATTGTCTCAAATTCATGAGTCCTCCACCACCCATACCACCAAAACCATCTAATCACCATCTGCAAAGTTTTGCTCAGAAGTCAACATCCTGCTGCAGAAGCATGTGGTAGAGATTGGTCCTTACAAACTAAAGGGAACACGCATTTACTCCAGATATTTGCTGGTTAAAAAGAAAGACAAGAATAAATTCAGACCCATTCTCGACTTGAAATTAGCTAACAAACTTATTAAGCGAGAAAAGGTTTGGATACTGGCATTGCGTCCGATCTATCCGAAATTACACCAGGGAGATTGGCTCTGCTCCATGAATCTCCAAAACACGTACTTTCATGAACGAATTGCCAAGAAATTCTTGAGGTTTGCTGTTGTACAGGATCATTATCAGTAGCATGTGCTTCCATTTAGCCTCACTTCAACACCCAGAACTTTCTCGAAGTGCATGACAATAGTAGCTGTCCACCTCAGGAAACATTACATCTTTGTCTACTCCTACCTAGATGATTGGTTAATCAAGGCTTCCACTCTGCAGGAAGCCCAGCTGCAGCACAACTGGACATGTGATATCCTTAAACGGTTGGGTCTCCACATCAACTACATCAAGTCAACCTCCACTCTGGTTCAGACTCTACAGTATTTAGGGGTTTCTATCGAAACAGTGCAGGCAAGAGTGTTTCCTTTGGAGGAGAGACTGTTATCGATCTTTCAGAAATGTCATACTCTCATGAAAGCCACTGATCCCACGGTGAGGTCAGTGTCATCGCTACTCAAGTCCATGGCTTCATGTATCTTCCTCACTCCGAATGCCCGACTCCCCATGCCTTCTCTTCAGGAGTGTCTTGAGGATCAGTGGAAACAATTAACCGGCAACTCGGATGACAAAATCATTGTCTCCCCTTATGTAAAACACTGTCTAAAATGGTGGTGCTGGACCTTAACAAGTTCATCGGACATCGCACTTTCAAAATGACCACATTGCACAGTATCTTCCCACTGTTAAGACAAGGGCACTACCTGACTTCCATAGATCTATGGGATGCATATCTCTATCGTCCCATTTTTCCTGATCACCATAGGTTTCTTCAGTTTGCAGTGGGCCACCAGCATTTCCAATTTCAAGTGCTGCCATTTAGATTAACCTCAGCCCCAAGGGTTTTTACGAAGCTCTTGGCTCCACTGGTGGGTATTCTTTTTTCTAGAGATATCCATATCTTGATGACTGGTTAATCTGTTTTCCTTCTTTTTCTAAGGCAGAGAGCGATGTGATAGATGTATGTGCTCTTCTCTGACAGTTAGGATTCCTCCTTAATCTTGAGAAATCATCTCTCCTTCCTGCACATAGACTGCGATTCATCTGAGCCTTTTTTGCATGGATACAGGAGAAATACTTCTCTCACCAGATAGAGGAAACAGATTGATTTGTCATCTGAGAGACTTATTAAGCCCATCTCAGGCTTCAGTAAGACTTTGGTTGCAGAGTAAGGGGGAGATGGCATTAACGCTGGTCACCATTTCTTGGAGTCACATACATCTTTATCCCTTGGTACATTATGTATTGGCATATTGGAACCTCCTTACTCATAACTATGAAACTCTGATTCCCATTACATCTCATATTGTTCCAGTGCTTCAGAGGAGGCTCATAACTGAGAACTTGAGGAGGGGACATGAGTTGAGTCAACCTACTCTGTTGGTCAGTTCTACAGATGACAGCAAACTGGGGTGGGGAGCAGGCCTGGGGTCCTCCAAAGGGACTCCAGGTGGAGGTGGTCATAAAATGAGTCACGGTCATTATCCAATTGGAGGGAATTGGGTGCGATCAGGGCAGCTCAGATTTATTTTCTGCCTCAAATCAGGGATAATTCGGTGTGGATTCAATAAGACAAACTGGAGGAAGTGACCTTTGTCAATCGCCAAGTGAGGATGGTTTTGCTCCTTTATCATCTCTCCATGGAAGTATGTATGTGGGCAGAAGCCAATGTCATTTCTCTTGGGCAGGGTATCTTCTGGGGAGGGAGAAAGGGTCTGCCGACCTGTTGAGCAGGAGGATTCTGCAATCAATTTCCCTCTGTCTGTCTTGGGCACTTTTTCAACAGATTTGTCTGCAGTTTAGCCATCCATGGCTGGACATGTTGGTTACCAGAGAGAATGCACTGCTATCCCACCAGCGAAGCGTGGGCAATAGATGCATTGTAAGTGAGGTGTCAGTGAGGTGACCCCAAGGTCTAATGTACTGTTTCCCTTTTATACCTCTAATTCCTTGTGTGTTACAGAAAATCCAGCAGCATCGGGACAGGTTGCTCTTGATTGTTCCATGATGGGTTCAGAGGCCATGGTTCCCAATGTTGGTACAAATGTCTATATCTCCTCAATGGATTTTCGTGCTACAGCCATCCCTAGTGAGTCAACCTCAGCGGTCTCTGGATGCTCTCAATTGGTTGAGACTGGGGGTTTGGCAATTGAACAAAGGTTCTTAATGGAAAAGGGCCTGAAGGTCTAAAGGAATGCAGCCAGTGTTGTGTGCTCCGATCAGGATATTAGATTTTCTCCAGGATGGGTAGTGTTACTGCAATAACTCATTTGCCTTCCTGCCTTTTGTGGCTTTTTTTGCTTCCCTCAATACATTCTCCAGTATCTCCATGGGAATTACTTTTGGTTCTTCAGGTGTTAACCCTTCCTCCTTTTGAGCCTCTAGAGATGATGTCTATCAAGATATTGACACAAAAGGTGGAGTCTTTGTTGCCATTTTTTCAGGGAGGCGAGTGGAGGAACTAGAAGCATTACTGTCAGTTTCCCTTTTTGTTTGCTTTTTGCGAGACACAGCGGTCCTTCTCCCTAGTCTTTTTTGTTGTTGCC
Organism: Lissotriton helveticus; assembly: GCF_964261635.1. Classification (NCBI taxonomy): domain Eukaryota; kingdom Metazoa; phylum Chordata; class Amphibia; order Caudata; family Salamandridae; genus Lissotriton; species Lissotriton helveticus. The sequence continues at coordinate 934,666,049 of NC_136061.1, read as the reverse complement.
TAAAATCCCGCCTTATTTTCATTGTTCTCAGGATATTTTCCTGTCGCTTTTTTTTTACCAGAACCTTCCTTCGACCGAGGAAAAACTTCTTCATACCCTAAACTTACAAACAGCCTTAAAGATTAATTTGTCGAGACAGCTGATTTTCTCAGAGTAAATTCTCTATTTCTGATTTTTGTATTGCCTAATAAGGAGTCACGTCCCTCTCGGCCAACACTCTCGAAGTCTATTAAGTCAAACATTGGTCTGTTCTATGAGTTGGCCCAGATCACTCTTCTAGCCAACATTGAGAGGAGGTCCACAAGAGGGTTGTCAGCCTCCAGGTGGCTTTTAAGGGAGCTACTTTGAGGGGCATCTGTTCTGCTGCTAAGTGGCAATCTTTGCATACTTTCCTTTCCCATTATCGTTACTCAATTGGGTGAGGGTTTTTATACTTCCTTTGGGGATTGTGCTTATCAGCAGTTTCTGATAGGTAAATTATACAGACATTTATGTATGGTATTTAATAAATTTCTGATATTTGGCATTACACTTACAGTGTCATGTATGTTTCTATAATCAATCCCTACATGTGGGGAGTGTATTGGGAAAGATGGACAAGAAGGTAATGTCCCAGTTACTTACCAGTAATCTTCATTACTATGAGTCTAAGTCTTCCCCGATAGAGTCCTGGTTCTCACCCTCCTACCTGAGGATGGGATTGATTATTGGTACTTTGGTCTTTTTCTCTTAGTACACTTGTGAATAAAAAGGATGTGATTAGTGGTTTCCTCTCTTTTCTAGTGACTGCTGGGTAATGGCAGCTATGATGGGAGGAGTTTCTAATTCAGCTAGGGAACAGGTTCTCCTGGATGGAGATGTAATCCTAAATTTGAGTACTCTATCGGGGAACACTTGGACTCGAAGTAATTAAGCTTATGGGTAAGTAACCAGGCATTCGACTGCTGCCAGGTATGCTACCTCTATTCTTCCTCCGGCCCTGTGTGCACCCAAACCCTCATGCCAGCAGGCTCCGGTTCGGATAATTTGTCCCTCAAGATGTCATGCAGCGGCATTAAGTCTACATATCACCTGATGAGCTGGTTTAAAGGATAAACTTGGCGAATTGTTGGTTCAATCCGCAGGGAGGAATATACTTAGGCAGCTATCTTTTTTAACACCCTCTAGTCCCAATCATGGGCTACAGCTTTAAAACAATTGTTGGGGCGTGGCGAAGATGTCGACTGGAGCGGGCGCAGCCTAAGGAGCTCCATGTCCGCCCATTCAATAATCCTGCATTATCCTGCCTGTCCGGGCCTGGGGGCCTCTTAATGGTGTATCCGGCTGTTGTGGAGGAAGAAACACCAAAAAATCAAGGGGTCGAATGGCTTCTTGCTCCAAACCAGACAGTGTTGGGCCGGTGCTTCTCTGGGCACGGAGTAATCTGAGGTGTCGCTCGGAGTCTTGCTGTTGCTGGCTGACTGCAGGGCAGGATTGGATATTCCTTGCTGCCTCTCCGCTTGCAAACTTACGCCCAGTGTTTGAGAGGACGGAGCTGCGAGCGGGCCTGTCCGTTGGTCGGAGCCGGGGCCTGGCTTGCACTGGAGTCAGAGGGTTGGCTGCACTGGAGTCAGAGGGTTGGCTACTCGTGAGGACACTCTACTCACTATCTGAGGTTGAGCACTTGAGGAACGTGGGCTAATGAGGTGAGGAGGAGACGTGTCTGGCCCCCCTCACTGGTTTTCAAGCCCCGCCAGTGGGTGTGGGATGCCTGCAGTCTGACATGGTGAGAGGGCACCTGAAAACCACGAGGCCTGGAGTCGCCTGGCGCCACCCTGTTCCCCGGGCCTGTGGAATCAGCCCTGCGCCCACTGGATTTGGAGACTGAGACACAGCCTCCGGTGGGGGCCAAGAGTGGCTGAGATAGTGAGCGCCGCTGCTCCGGAACAGCGCAGGAACACACTCGGATTGAACGCCTGGCTCCGCCCCGGTCCCCGGTGATGACCGAGTGAGGAGAGGTCAGCGGTGTTGTGGCAGTGCTGGTGGAGGTGGTCTAATGTGGTGCACAGGCACATGCAGATGGTGGGAGGAATCGCGGCCCTAATCCTGGACGCCCATAGTAGAGGTGAGGAGACTGGGCCTAGAGTGGAAAGACTAAACCTGTTCTGCCCAGATGAGCAAGGAGCCCCAGCTGTGAAGGAACGGCGGGGGTCAATAAAACGACTATATAAAGGAACATGTGTGAATAAGGCCACTGCCCCGGCACCAAAATTATACTCTGGGCATGTACATATCTTCAAGTGGCAGCCATTGGGCCTGAAGGTTATGAGAAGTGTCGGCCATAGAGAGTCTACGGCGCCTGTGTGTCGGGTGCCAGCAATCGGAACGGGAGGCCCAAATGGACTGAGGGGGTATATGGCAGAGTTGCCTTAGTGATAAACAATTGCAGTGGCGAATGCTGTGAGCCCTATTGTACCCTAGCAAGAGAGGACAACTATTTGGGGTGCAGAGGGCCCATAGGACATAGCTTCAACTGACCAGAAGTGCGCAGTACACACATAGGGCGGAGGTGGCACTCAAATCTGCTACTCCTCCCGCAGGTGTCACAGAGTTTCTGCCTTGTCAAGATCACCTACACATATGGCTACCAAAGCTGAAAGGGAATAAGGCGCAGGGGGCCCCACATAGAACTGATCAGATACAAGCGGTGCAGACAGGGGCTGATGCGGATCTATCGGAGCCTACAGGGGCACAGATTCCTGCAGCAATTGATGCTTCTAGTGCGACTATCCAGGCTAAAATAGATGTGGTATCAACAGATGTCGGACTGTTGCGAGCTGATCTCTGCACTGTCGGGACCGCTCATTGGCCACTGAACAAACGGTCAGTGAGATAGAGACCGAAGTAGCCACACTAAAGGCAACTGTAGCTGAACTCTCACGTAAGACGGTGGCTCTGGAGCGCCGGAAAGAAGTTGCTGAAGGGTGCTCCCGCAGATGTAATCTGCACTTCGTGGGATTCCCAGAGGGTGTGGAGGGAAAACAGCCGGAAACGTTTCTGGAGAAATGGGTCAAGGAGACACTCCCTCTAGCTGAGCACTCCCCGATCTTTATTGGGAAGTGGGCTCAACCCAGGACCCTAATAGCAAAAATGTTAAACTTTAAAGACAGAGATTCCATTCTTAAAGTAGCCAGACGGAAAGGAGACCCTGCCTTCGGTAATCAAAAGATCCGTATATTCCCAGATTACACTCATTTGGTTCAACAGCAGAGAGCATCCTTTATTGGTGTGAAACAAAAGATGCAAGCAATGAATCTACAATATTTTCTGCTTTACCCTGCAAAGCTGAAGGTCCTACATGCAGATCGGGCGCACCTCTTTGCGACCACGGAGGCGGAATGGGATTGGTTTAAGGTACACAGTGATGAGCGGACCCCACACAAGGGGAGAGGGGCGGGAAGACCCACGATCAATCGAGAGGGGGAAAAAGCTGTAGCCGTCGCAGGAAGTCCAAGAAACCCTCCAGATCCACACAACGGTTGGTGGTACAAGAGGATGGCTCCTTGGAGCTGGAAAAAGCAGATTCTAGTGCTGAAGGCAGAAGATCTCCCCGAATAGACCAGTTGGCACAACAAGCTGAACAAGATTCTGCTTGGACGCTGGCGGAGGTGGTAACGGCCACAGGCTCAGACACAAGCACTGGTGACATTGTCGATGACACTCCGCAGATGGGACGCTCCTGAATAAACCATGATTGCTGCTCGAATTGATGGAGAGTTGTCTGCACATGGGGATTGGGCCATGGACCAGATACCCCCCTTTGAACAACGTACTGTGTCGCATGATGCTTCCCTTCCGCACTTTGAAAAATGGAGAGCTGGCCTGTAAGAGATGAAGAGACTAACGGGCGGATGACGCCTTTCTTTCTTTTCCTTTCTATTCTTTTCTTTTTTTGTCTTCCCTTTCTTCTGTCTAATTTCCTCTTATCTTTCTTGTATTATTGATTTTTTATTCTTATTTCTGGTTTCGGTATTAGATATGATTGTGTGAGTGTGTTGTGTTGATAGGTGAGTGGAAGGTGTGAGTGATGCCCGGAGTTGAGGGGGCACTCCTATTAGACGTATTTTGTGCCTGGGGTGCCAAACCCTGGCCTTGGTAACAGATACATACTGGATGAATGCATGAGGTTAGTGTGTCCTGGAGACAAGAGTCGGGAAATGCATGAAAGAGATGAATTGCATTTTTGCTTTTGTTATGGAGATTTATTGATGTTTCAGATGGCGTTTGTTCATTAATAGTAATTAAGGGCGGGGTTGGAGATTATGTGGGGATGCTGCATGCTTTGTTTGTACAGTGTCTACCCAGGGGGTAGAGGGGAGGGTTAAATGTTCGGTTTACAGTTCTCTCTGGAAGCGAGGGTTGCAGTGCACTGGCCGTACACACACTGAATAAGACAGGTATGGGCTGGATGATATGGGAAAACACAATTTCATGACATGAAATGTGAGGGGGCTAAATTGGTTAGTTAAACGATACAGAGTACAAACATAACTGCGGCGTCAGGGCGCTCACATTGCTATGTTACAGGAAACACATTTATTAGATGCTGAGAAAACTTCACAAGAAATGGAGAGGACAGCTGTTTGCATCTACCTACTCTACTTATGCTAGGGGAGTGGCTACCTGGATGGGCACACATGTTCTGTTTAAATTGCGCAACTACTTGGCAGATGACGAGGGCAGATATGTAATAATGTATGGTGAGCTCAATGGTATAGACTATAGAGGTATGTCTGGCAAATGTTTACGCCCCCAACATGGATGATGGCGAGTTCTTTGGTGTCGTGGAGAGTCTGCTTCTCCCATATATTGGGATACCTCTAATATGGGCTGGTGATTTTAAGTGAATGTTGGGCAGCCGCCGACACAACACACAAAACCCCACATGTCGAATTCCTTGAGAGAGGTGATGAGTAGGCTAAACTGTTCAGATATATGGAGCGAAACAGACATGGGTGATCAAGGTTATACTTGTTATTCGCCGGTCTGCGAAGTGTATAGCAGACTCAACCGTTTCTGCTCTCTCAGGAGGCATGTGGTGCAGTAGCCCGAACTGAGATGTTGGGCCGGTTTTTATCAGACTATGCTCTGGTATTGTGAGTCCGGGAGTGGGGACCGGAAAGGCATAGGCAGTGAGCCCCGCTGTGGCGTTTAGAGCCGATCACGTTATGTGATCTGTTATTTAAAGAGTAGCTCAGAGAGGTCGTTACGGGTTATTTCACCTCTAACTGGTCGACGGGCAAGACTAGAGGTGTGGAATGGGATGCGTTCAAGGTTCTTACCAGGGGGGACTGTTTGTCCAGGGTGGGAGGCACCAGGAAGAGATTGGCATTGGAATTTGCGGCCGCAGAGGATAGACTGGCTATTCTTCAACACAGGCAGAGAGTGTCAGGACAGGATCATGGTTCACTCTTGCAGGCACAATGCCAGGTCGGTGAGATCTGGGATAGGTTGGACTGCTTAGTTCGCCTGTAATATCACCAACTCTTACATAGAGACGGTGACCGATCCGGTAGACTGTTGCTGTGGTTATTGAAGAGGGAGCACCCACCCCCGCTGATACTGACGTTGGCTGCCCTGACGGCGATATGGCGACTACACTGGCTAGTATTAACCAGGTGCTATTTCACCATCTAACTGCAATATATAGTGAGATCCCAGAGATGGGACCTGTAGGTAGGAGGTATCTTCCAGATGTTCCCCTCCTGCGCCTCACGGAGGAGCAGAGGGAAGAACTGGAGGCAGCAATCTCCCTAGAACTGCAGGAGGAGTTGCGAGCCATGTCCCATCTTAAGTCACCAGGGCCGGATGGAATTCCTGTGGAATTCGACCAGACGTATGCGGAAGTCTTGCTTCCATGCCTATCAGAAATCTTACAGAAGGCTAAATTGGCTGGGTGCCTAACTCAGTCTATGAGGGAGGCACAGATAATCATGCTTCCTAAGCCTGGCCAGAACGTGGAGGACCTGGGTTCATATAGACCTTTATCCATGCTGGGGGTAGATGCTAAATTGCTCGCTAAAGTCCTGGCCATAAGATTGAGCAGAGTTGTGACCCCATTGGTTCATGAGGATCAGTGTGGGTTCATATCTGGGAGGGGTACGCACATGAATATACGCCGGCTGTCTCATGTCCTTCACTCAGTGGCTAACCGTGACAGGATATTGAAAAACTTTTGATACACTACAGTGGGAATATCTCTGGAGGTGCTGAGAAGAATGAGTTTTGGACAGGAATATATTGCGTGGGTTAAATTGCTTTACAATAGGTAGAGAGCCCAAGTGCGAAATGGAGGTCAGGATATTCGAAAAATTGAACTAGGCACACGACGGGGAGCCCACTATCACCACTGCTTTTTGCACTGGCGATGGAACCCCTGGCTGTGAGACTGAGGAGTGACATGGCACAGTGGGGTGTAATGGTAGATGGCCGCGCACACGTGATTTCATTGTATGCAGATCACGTGCTCCTATACGTTAGACAGCCGGAGGAGGCGTTCCTGGTACTCCTGGAGACGCCGGCCTCATTTGGTGCTGCCTCTGGTCTCTATAGCAATCATCGGAAAATGATACTGTTCCCATTAGCTTCCTTCGCTAGGGGACACCCCTGGACCTTTCCAAGGACTTGGGAAATGGATCATTTGAGATATCTGGGCATTCAGGTAGCTCATCTGCCAGATGCTCAATACGATATGAGTAGGCTCATTGCGGGATTTAAAAAATCGGAACAATTCTGGAACAAGCTCCTGCTGTCTGTCATGGGAAGGGTGGCTGTGTCAAAAATGGTGATGCTGCCTGTATGTCTTGCAGAACTCTTACTGCAGTATCCCAAAGTCCACATTTGACACACTCAATGGCCTACTGACTTCACTGGTGAGGGCAGGGGTAAAGAGCAGAGTTAATCTAGAAATGCTGAAGCTGGACATAGACTCTGGGGGCTTGGGTTTACCTAATTTTAGGTTATACTATATGACAGTGGTGGCTGGTGACATCTGAAAGTGGTGAGACGTAAAATGATTGCCGTACTGCACTGCGGCAAGCGAGTGTAGCGAGCGAGCCTGAACAACCTACCGGGGGTTCGGGGGAGTTCTCCCCCAAGAAAACTTTGGAAAAAGAGTGAATAAATGGTGCATTTTCAAGCAAATTTGAGGAAGCAGGAAGTTTAATAAAGCAATACGATTGAATTATTTATCATTTAAGAAATTGCCAATTTTTATGAGCTATAGAGGACAATCTTTGCATATGCTTTTGATCACACTGATACACTTGTAATGGTTTTAACTATACAATAAATACATTCATTGACTGTGCAGTGCTGTACATCAATATGATGACACTATTTCCTTAAATTAATTTTCTGTTTTCATGCAAGAAATGCCGTTTAAAAAAAAAGTGCACCAGTGACTTCACTACAACATTCTGAATGAGAGAGCAAAGGGGAGTTGTGTGAGGAAGTGAAACCAAGGGGAGCTGTGTGAGGGCGAGTTTGTGCTATATAAAACTGCAAAAAAGCAAAGAAAGAAAGGGCCATAAACCTAGCATCCTCTCTCTCTCAGATATGAGCACCTGGGCACAGCAGTTACAGGCTTCGGTGCATGCTTCAGGCTCGGGCACCAACACAAGTGTGAGGATTCAAAAACAAAGGACCTTGAACAATACCCTTGAAACAGCATGTACATAGAGCTTAAAGGAACAGGCAAGCCGATTTTTTTTAGAGTGACAGGGATTAATATATTCCAAATTCATTGCTGGAAGCCCTCAATAAGGGGAGGAAGAGGATATAAATGAATGCACAACTATATACATATGTAGACATACATATATATACAGGGGAGAGGATGTGGTGTTACTGCCAGAGCAGTCTACTTTAAAACTAGAGAACCAGGTTTGAGTCTTGACGTCAGCTCAATGTCTTCTGATTCTGGGCAAATCACTTCATCTCCTGGTGCCTAAAAAAAATGTATGTGTGTTTGTTTAATGTAGCGTGAGTGTAAAGCGTTCCAATACCTTCGGGTTGAGGTCACGCTATGTATAACTGCCCAAATGTATTTGGCGTTAAACGCTAGCAATATGTCTCCTCAGCACATTTTGGCATACAAAGAAGCATAATACCCATGTGCTCACCCACGTGGCTTGTAGGCGGTAGATAGATCTTAACAGCAAGCAGTTTAACCCTCTGATCTATCCTACTGTTTGTTTGCTCGGCACAGTGCACTGCGCTTAAGATAAGCCCATACCGCTTCCGAATGTTCTTACTACAACAACAAACATCCGCCTGTAACACATGCCTGGAAGGCAGACAAGAGTTTACAGACTCCCTCTCGGCAGGGGTCGTGTACCCACTCTCCACTAAAGTACCACAGGGTGACAAATGCCTCCCTGGCTCCCGAATACAACAGCACTTCAGGTCTTTAAAGCGTGCCCCAGCCCCCAGGGCACACATGGAAGGCCATAATGGCCTACTTCTGAGCGGCAGAGCCCCAGGAAAGGCAAAAGGAGAAAATAAGGCCTACACAAAGAGAAGGCGATAAGGAGGTGTTAGTGGTGGAATGTGCTACCAGAAGAACTGCGCCACAGACACCTCCATAAATTAGCTGGGCAATCCAATCAGATAGAAGTGACAGTGGCAAATCTTTAAGCTTAGACCTGCTCATCAGCAGGCAGGAAGGTAAAGACAACGCTGCACCCTGGACACTGCGGGAGCCTCCACCAGCGACACAAGTACAAAATAATAATCAACTTAATCAACTGGTTCTATCTTTGCAGCAGACTGTCACATTATTCCAGTGGCTCTGTACTGATGTTACCTGTAAATAAAGTGTTAAAAGCAGCATGGCATACAACCTTTCACCACAGGGAAGAGGACCACTGTATTTTGTAAGAGTGGCATCCATTATATACAGCACTGTGACACTGCACGATTGCGGCAGGCAGGTGCTTTACGAGTAAACAAGTAAAGGTTACTGAAAACAGCATGAATAAAAACATTTAAACCTAAAAAGAATTTGGGTTGAGCAAGCCCACCTTTTAAAAGTCACTTTCAGCAGGTGGTCCACTCATACACTGACAGGGAAAACAACAGTCAGTCAGTCGGTCAATTGCACTTTATTCGATTCGTTAAAATCATAAAAGCAATAAAACATTTATATACACTTTAAAAACAACAGAGAATCCAATAAGTGAAACGGTGAGGTCCGATGTCTGTATTATGTGTGAAAAATAAGAGATGCTGGAAGAAACCACTTTAGGACACTCAACAGAAACTGGTTAGCTGCTGCGTGAATTCTAACTCTTCATAATAGCTGTCTAAAAGCAATTTATAGATGATGTACTCCAAGGCTGTGGTTCCTTGGGATCTTACTTTAGTTTATGGTTGCTATGCTTGCCTGTGTTACGCCCCTGGGCGCAAGATGATAAAGTGATTTCTCCAGAATCACAGGATCTTGAGCGTCTCTTTTGACACTCGAACCTGGTTCCCCAATTCCAATGTCAGCAGTTCTGGCCATGAGCTTGGACCTGTTAAGCACTTCTTAATCCTGTTTGCTGGTGTATTGTGGGATTGTTCTTCGGTCTTTGTTTTCTGCTTTGATAAGTCTCTTGCTAGCCTTATTTTAGGGCCTGGGCCCATTGAAACTTTTAATAGTAAAATGCACTTGCCCTACTGCGTGTTACCAAAGTGTTAACTATAGCATAGTGAATTAAAAATCCTGCAAAATGCGTCCAGCATCCGAGCTTTATTTTTTTTTTACACAGATTTTTATTAATTTGCAATAACACAATTAAAAGCATTCCATAGATCAGATTGTAAATACAGTCTAGCTCCAATGCACACCATAGTATAATTACACATAATAGTCTCAGGTTGTTTCTCCGCAAGTAGTCCTTTGTCTTGCTCCTGTACAGGGATATGATGGATCATGCTTCTTTTAAGGCAGCCCTTAATTCTTTGGTCCTGTAGTGCGTGGCAAAGGGCCCTCCTAGGTGTATACTATCACAGGGTTCTCTGCTCCTCAAACACCCAACAAAACCCCCCCCTCCTCCCCCCAAATATCCACCCTCCCCACCCGCCAGGCATGTCGCTAATGCATCGGATTTCCTATATGTTAATGACAGTGCATCATTCTTTCAATTCCAATTAACGCACCTGCATAGTGGGATTATGCAGATCAGGTGTTCCCAGTACTTAATGTGTAAAATATGAAGTGCAGGTGCTCAAATGTTTGTCGGAGGCCACACCTACATTTCTCTGGCTCCACCCACTCCCTCCACTGGCTCCACCCTCTTACTCTACTAGCTACACCCACATCTTTAACTGCGCTGCTAAAAATGATGAAGGTAATTTGATACAAATGAAACACTTGGTCAGGCATGAGAAGAGTGTGGACAGGAACCAGTAAGTATGAGGCCTCAGGCAGAGCGAGAAATAACTTAAACAGAGAGGAGATGGTCTTTTGAGGATAGCATGGTCTCAGAGTACTGTCTTGCACACAGCAACATTATAGTAAAGGAATTCTCTTGTATCGTTCGGAGGGTGTGCATTTGTCTTTCATGGCAAATAAGCGTATCTATCTGCTGAATTTAAGAGAAAAAATGGTAAGCATCTAGGGAAAGAACCGGTGGTGCCCGAAGGATCAGTAATGGTGCTAGAAGGATCAGTAATGTTGGGTGATTTTATAATGTGGTGGGGCAGGAAAACGCCCAATCCGGGTGTCCTGGTTGTCAAACTATTGTGAAGGTCTAACCAGCTCAGCATTCCAAAGGTGTTCTAAGTACATCCTGGCTAGTGCCGGACACCTGGAGCTCAATATTTCAGCTGCCTCAAATCACACTTGCAGTCAGGCTTAAAACATTATTGCCTAGCTGCGGGCAGGTTAGATAAGCACGACGTTCTGATAATACAGCACTCCAAATGGGATCTTACAGCCACAAGAAACTCACTAAAAGGGACACATACCACAGAAATACTCCTGAGTCCTGAAGCAGCATCCATGCGGTGTAAAATGCACTAAGTGCATTGGGCTAAAAAAATTATAATTAACTGTACATTATGAGAGACTTCAGTTAAAAATTCCCAATTAAGTATTTGCACATGGCATTTTAACCTCAATAACAGTGATGGCAGCCACAACCGACCATATTGGAGTTGAAACGAAGATTCTTGGGGTAACAAATTCAGGGCCAGTCTGCATGTGAGCGCACAGGTAAACCTCGATGAGCCTAACCAGACTTGAGGGCGATGCTGTCTTCACTACTCCGGGCATTTTGGCAAAGCCACCTCCGTGTACCGGGCTCTCTGGTGCTTGACACGGGGCTCCTAGGTGGGAAATTGGCATGAACAAGGACACAGCTTCAAGACCCAACGTATGATGCCCATCCTTACCTCGTACGTACCCACTACCCACCCTATTCAGTGGCATCACTAGGGGGTGCGGGGGGTGTGGGCCGCACCGGGTGACACCATCACATGGGGTGACACCCCCATTTGATGATTATTGTCCAATTAAGCTACGACGTCGACGACGTTCGAAATGTCACTCACGTTACGTAGCTCCGGGATTCAGACGTGAACTTCATTTACATACAGATTTCAGCGGTGGGCGCATTAACCCAACGAGTTGGACTGAGTCGAACACCATGTGACAGTGAGGGAATGCATTTCTAAGGTGAACAGAATGTCCCCGTATTTATAGTACTCGTCTTTACAGTTGCCTGTTTCCAAACGCTCCCAGTTTTCATTAACTGCGCCACAATAAGATTGACATTTTCCTTGGCAGTATCACACATTTTGGCCTACAGCGGAGCCAGGTTTCAACCTACGTCCCCTTGTTCTTTAATGGCATCTTGCACTTAGACGTCGCCATTTGCTTTCGTACGTAGAAGTGGCTCCGTGTTTGTGAACTGCGATTGATGTTAAACTGACGCTTTTAAGAACATCCCCGGATCACACAACGCCGGTCCCTGGGGAAGCTGGGATTGAAAGGTATCTATGTCAACATTTTAACAATTAGGATTAGGGGAAGGACTTGTAGCTATTACTCTCCAGAGCAGGAAGTGTTTGTGTAAATTTGGCAGTAAATATCGTGTTACAACCTGAGCGAGGATCACCTTCTTGCGGACACGGTGGGTTTTGTGCCTTGACCCAGGCTGCTTCTGTCTTTCTTTATAAACGTACTATAGACATGCTTAGAAATTCCATAAGGCTGCTGTAGCACTTCGGACTGGGACTGTCCTGATGAATTGTTTGACAAATGCGGCAAATGCATAATTATGCGAAAAACGGCTGCATCTGCAAAATCGCATATTATTCCAATGGCTGATTATAGTATTTTATAGATGTAACATAGAACATTTTTTTACGTTCGATTCCGTGGCCTGCCTCTAAATAAATTTAGACCTTGATCTCTGCTAGGCCAAGTCTAAAGAGTCGACCTCATCAAAGCAAATAACAAACACGAAAAGATATCATGTATTGCTTGAGCGTGCATTTAAAATATTGTTTGCCGGATTAATTCCCAAATTATTATTTTTTCTGAAATAAATGAGTTAGGATTAAACTTTTTCAATGTGATAACTTTCACCAAGACCAGGTTTTAACTAACTTTAGAAATTAGATTTCTGTCGGGAATCGTGACTGCCCAACAACTGTACTGATGGTGATCAAGACTGCTGTAAACAAGCAGCTTTGGTAATTTATGTTTTCTGCCAACTGCATGCTACCAGTAAATCAAGTTAAAAACTGCCAGGCAAGACAAGCCTAAGGAAGTGCAAAGTGCCACAAATGCATATGACTATTTTATGTTCCCATACAACAGGGGGAAAAGTATTTTTTTTGCATTTCTTAAATGACTTCGATCTGAAGAGCAGCTGATAAAGGGAATTCGACAAACCTGATGCCACATGGTTTGCTGCCAAGTCTTGTACTGCATTATTTGGGTAATAATCACTGATAGAGAGGGGGTTCGCCTCGGGGGTCAAAACACATTTCAGAAAACAACGCTTCTTATTTAGGCTTTCGTCACTAAGACCAGATTATCATTGGTTTTCTTCGACCTAGTTTAATCAGACTGAGTTGATTAAGGGATGGTCTGTTTGTGTTTTCTATATCATAATATATTGTACATACAGTATGTTGATCAGATTCAGTGACCAGAGCCAGCGAGTTTTCTAGCGGAAAGGACCCCTAATTAAATAAAATCAAAACAAGCCAAGTGCAAGCCGTCAACACTTCAGTTACTCCACACACACAAAATTATTTGATTCATGAAGTTGTATTGGAGAGGAGGAGAGAGCGGACGGAAGAAAGTCGAGAAGATTATAAGATAGCAATGAGGAAGTATAAAGTCGCGTTGAAGGATGCCAAAAGGAATTTCTTCAGCGATAGGATCGAGAGGGCAAGTAACTCACCAGGGGAATCCTTTAAAAATTTTAAGGAACTCCTGAAGGCTCCGGTCCCCCCAGTTGTGCATGATAACCCTCAAGAAAAATGCGAAGAACTGGCTGACTTCTTTCACTCGAAAATAGAGAAGATTCTGTCCTCATTGCCTGCGTCCCCTCAGATCCCGGAGATGGACCTTAGCTCGGTATTATGTCCCGCTGAGCTGTCCTCTTTCGGCCCTTTCTCGGAGGATGAGGTTATAAAAGTTCTGAAAGGGATGAAGAGCGGGTCTCCTAGCGACCCAGTGCCTATGAAATATCTCAAACTAGTGGCAAATGCTTTGTCCACTCCGCTTACTGACCTTATTAACCTCTCACTCTCCCAGGGCATAGTGCCTCAGAGATGGAAAAAGGCAGTGGTAAAAGCACTTCTAATTTGGCCAATTTTAGGCCTATTTCACTTCTGCCTGGCTTCTCAAAAGTCGCAGAAAAGTTGGTCAACCGTCAGCTCTCTTACCATCTAGAGTCCCATCATTTGTTGGGAGACTCCCAGACGGGCTTTCGCCCTGGTCAGGGGACGGACACAGCCTTACTGGCAGTAGTGGAGGAAGCAAGGAGCATTCTTGATACAGGGGGGTCAGTGGCAGTGATCCTCCTGGACTTGAGTGCTGCCTTTGACACCGTAAGTCATCAGGTGCTCCTCCAACGCCTGTCAGAGGTGGGTGTGACAGGGATGGCCTTGAAATGGCTTGAATCCTTCCTCTCCAATCATGTTTATCAAGTTTGGGAAGGGGTAGAGCAGTCTACCTTGTTCCCTCTTCAATGTGGAGTCCCTCAGGGCTCATCTTTGAGCCCTACCTTATTTAATATTTATATGACTCCACTTGAAAGAGTGGTCGCCCCTTCAGGAGTGAAGATCATCAGCTATGCTGATGATACTCAGCTGGTGGTAGGCCTCACCCAGCTGGTGGAACAACCTGAAGTCTTTCATGACTGTCTCGCTAATGTCCATCGTTGGATGTCCCATTCTGCCCTTAAGCTCAACGGGGAGAAAACTGAGCTGATGCTGCTGGGCAAATCCAGTCCCTCAATCATCGCTGGCTGTTGGCCTCGGTCTCTGGGTGACCCACCATCTCCCAAGAAGGAGATCAAGACCTTGGGAGTTTGGTTGGAGGAGGATTTGTCCTTTAGGACCCACGCCAGGAAGACCGCGGGGTGTGTTTTGGTCTGTTGCGGTCAGCGCGCAAGGTACTACCACTGCTTCCTGATCCAGCTAGGAAGCTTCTGATTCGTGGTTTAATCTTGTCGAGGCTTGATTACGGGAATGCGCTGTTTCTTGGTGCTCCCGAAGCGACTTTTAAAACCCTTCAACAGGTACAGAATGCAGCCGCTAGAGTCTTGATGCAGGTTCCCAGAAGACACTCAGCTGCCCCTGCCCTGAAAACCCTTCACTGGCTCCCCGTTAAGGAGCGGGTGAAATTCAAAGCATTATGCACGGCCCATAACATTTTGCATGGTAAGGGCCCCTCTATCCTCTCCACTATGGCACGCCCCTACAAGCCCACACGTCCACTGCGTTCGGACCAAAGACATCTTCTACAGTCGGCTAGAGTAAAGAGAGCTCGCTCTGGAGGCAGGCGTTTCTCAGTGCAAGTGGCGGCACTGTGGAACTCCTTGCCCTTTAAGATCCGATCAGAGCCCAAGATCTTACTCTTTAGGAAACTCCTGAAGACCCACTTGTTTCCAGTGTAGCGATTGAGCTGAGCTTTCTCCCCTTGCTCTGTATTGCGCCGGGATGCCCCTGGGTAACTGAGCGCGTTATAAATTTTATATAATAATAATAGTATTGAATTACAGATGGTGAATACACTAATCTGCGACCAAAATCAACCTTATTTCCCCCATCCAACGTGATGCCTCCTGAGGTACTGGCGTTTGAAGAAGCAGTAACAAAAGAAGTGGAGGACCTCCAACCCAGAAAAAACACCTACAACAACCTGAATGACAAAGAATGCAAAGCCCTTGAGAAGCTAAAGACAAGGACGGAATTAATAATCAAACCAGCGGATAAAGGGGGAGCGACAGTGATTCAAAATGTTAAAACCTACAGACAGCGTGCCTCTCTCTTCTGGAGGGCGACAAGTTTTATAAGAAAATCACTAGAGACCCCACACAACGACTTAAACAAACCATCTTCCAACTCACATCAGAGGCCTTAGAAAGAAAGTGGATAACCAAGAAGGAACATGAATTCCTGAATCAAGGAGACCCACGGACCCCCCTTTTTTCCACAATTCCAAAAATCCACAAAGGGAAAACACCACCACTGGGGAGGCCAATCGTGTCCGGGATTGGATCGATCCTGGAACCTTTATCGAAAGCGCCCTTTGGTGAGACAGATAACGTCGTATGTACAAGACACAAAACACCTCCTCAACCTTCTGACCAACATTGAATATGATCCAAATGAGTATATCCTGGTTTGTTTGGACGTAGAAGCACTGTATACCAGTATACCTCAGACTGAGAGCATTGGAGTAATCAGAGAACTTCTGACCAAAGAGGATTGGCAATGGTCTGCCCTAGTGGACTGGGTGATCAAACTAATACAACTAGCACTCACTGAAAATGTTTTCAAATATGAAAATCAACTATACTTGCAAGTCCATGGAACATCGATGGACAGTACATTTGCTCCTAGTATTGCATGCCTATACATGAGCCACTTTGAAAATCAACACATTTGGACCACCAACCCATACACCCTGAACATCTGTACGTGGTATCGATATATAGATGATATCCTGTTAGTATGGAAGGGTGATGAACAGAGATTATCTGATTTTAAAGACTGGATCAATGGGCTAAATCCACATCTAAGATTCAACATGAATAAGAATAGGGAAACATTTCCCTTTCTAGATATCAATACAACTGCAAAAGATAGTACTCTCAGCAGTTCACTCTACACAAAAACCACAGACAGAAACAGCTTATTACGGTTCGACAGTGCACACCCACGGGCCCTACGAGAGAACTTACCGGTGGGACAGTTCCTACGAATAAGGAGAAATTGCTCAGAACTTCAGGATTACAAAAAAGAAGCCCAGATACTAACAAAAAAATTGAGAGAGAAGAAATACCCTGCCAAAATTGTTGAAAAGGCACAAAAGAGAGCACGAAACACCCCAAGAGAGGCTCTCCTCGAGACCCATGAAAGGACTGAACAAAAACAAATGATACGTGTCGCCACGTTTAATTCATCCTTGAATGAAATAAAGAAAATAATCAACAAGCGATGGTCAATACTCACGTCGAATCAACTGTCCTTTGAAAAACCCATGTTCTCCTTTAAAAGAAACCACAGTCTTAGAGTCATCCTCATTCATACGGACAGCTATAAACCCAAAACAGAGAACCAACTCACCCTATGGAACACCCCACCTGTGACTGGTCACTACCCATGTGGGTCTTGTGTAGCCTGTGAATTCACGGAACATTCCAAATCTCTTGACTTAGGATTACAGACCCCTTGGGAACAACGGTCACACACGAACTGTAATTCTGAATCGGTAATTTACCTCATGAAATGCCCGTGCGCATTGACCTTTGTAGGCATGACCAGTCGCAAAGTCAAGATAAGGATAAGCGAGCATAGAAGCACAATTAGACGTGCAGTCAACTCCACCAGACTAACCGCACATTTTGTAGGAAAACAACACAAGGATACGGACATACGGTGGACAGTCATAGAGAAACTGAAAGGCACAAACAATTTACAGAAGAGACTACTAGACAGAGAACAACAGTGGGTATACCGACTGAAGAGCCATCAGATAGGACTCAATGACGGCATTCCGTGGAGTCAACTGACCAAATGAAAAAATGAAGTCCGGAATTGGACCATGACTTGTTCTTTGAACCATTCTACTTCCATGTGTAAATACGGATACCGTGAGAATGTGATTAAGTATACACAAGGTGATCCACAGAATCAATAGATGAGAACATTAACACTCTAGACTGGATAAAATCAAGCGAAAGCGGTCTGTCCTACATAGAGAATAGAGATAGAATACCAACCGGAATTCTACCTATGTTAACATGGCCACACACGTATAGAGAACATCTTTTCCCTGGATCATGAATCCAATCGACACTGAACAAATCAGCACAGAGATAGTATACCATATGTAATGTCTTTCCATCACGATGATGAGACACGAGTGTATGTGATTGTGACCCCACATATGATGAATATAATGAGGATATTGGCAATAAGTATAGTGAACAAAAACTCTGCCTATAGCAACGTGACCATGTACGTATATAAGGTCATTGAACCCTGAAACATTACTCCAAGTGATATCGAATGACCCAGTATAGGAATTGTGGGACGAAACAATGTCATTTATTATCGCGGTGAGGAGGTATAAATATACGTAACATTGACCACTGATCTCTTTCTTATTCCTAAATAACAATGAACAAATAATTCTTCCTCCTCACGCATATGGACTGAATGTCACGATGCTCTTACTTTAACACAATCTACTTTTTAAGATTCAATCCGCTTCGGATCTAAAAACTTTGGGAACTACATGTCCCATCGGGTTCTGGGCTCAGGATCGACTATGACACGGCACGTCGAGTGCGCAGCGGATCAGAGGGTGAGGGCGGGCACTTCCATCTACTTTGTTTATCCGGAATAATGATTTAAACCACCATTAGGTCTGAAGACAACTACTCGGAACACTAGAGCCGGGGACTGGAGGCTGCAACAGGTCAGACGGTTGGGTGTGTACTTAAATAAGTAAGTTGAAGACCACTGTCTATACGAGAATTTATACAACGCAGCTAACTTGATGCGGGAGATCTGTACTTTATCGGAAAGCCATCCCCGCAAATATTTACCTTGACAATATCATAGATAACGCCACATGCATTCCCTTAATAATCACCCAGGACCACCTACATAGACTGCCCAGTCCCGTGAGACGCCGATGACCGATCCCATTTGGGTAAAGTATATCGTGCGTGAGAAGTGTGATGTTTGGATGGTATGAATGTTCACTGTACCAAGCTGTGATTGTGGATTATAGCGCATACCTCACTGCAATTGAGATTGATTTTATTTGAGGCATGACTAATTTTAAACCTATCAGACATTACGCTGATATTGCTAGAATGCGATTGAAACTGCCACTTACCTGTCACGTATAAACCCAATATGTTTCAGCGATCTATTTGAGTGGCACAATGAAAGGATGACATATGACCCACTATGCATGCTTAAACAACGAGCATGATCACATAGGTGACACCTGAACTGGGCGTTTTACACATTAGTAGTCTATGGTGTTGAACCTATTATATGTTGTTTGTTACAGTGTTTTCTTCACAGATGGAGCCTGGCAGATTACGCAAACACCACATACATATCATAAGGAGCAGCTACTCTGCCCTTTCACACTGATAGGATAGGGACCACCCATCCCCTCAGTTCCCTCACTTAGGGGGTCATTTCTGCCCTGAAGAAAGTCCTGGACCTACATGGCCATAACTGACTGAAACATGTCGGCACTAGGGTCTTAGGACCATAATACTCCAATAAAGACCCATACTTAACATAATTTTAATGACCCAGACTGACCCAAAAATAAAGGCAAACCGGGGATCTGACTGAGGTATTTTATCTTTAAAACCCCCTTGCCATTTATCTATCACAAGAGCTCCCAACACTGTGGTTGAGCCCACCCTGACTTATAGGGGTAAGGGTGACCCGATGATGAAGCATGACACCACTAGGGTGTGTGAGGGTAAATAAACAAAAAGTAGTTTTTCCCCTATATTCATGGTTGGGTTAGGCACAACCTTTCATCAGGCAATTCCTTTCTTCTGTTAGTCGTGTCCCCTAGATACAGCGAGTTTGATAACGATACTAACCGATGTCCATCGGAGTATATGTTGTGATTTGTATTGAATATACACACATCTGAAATATAACTAATTTGAGCGTTTGACGGGAAAAAAGCTCATACGACATGCAAACTAAACCAAATTATAGTTGTACCCAGATTTTTAATCCAGATAGCCATTTGGAGTTTGGAAAGTTTTCTATACAAAAGTGCTGCAGAGAAGTGCTGACACTGTCCCAAATAAGGTGCAGTAGAGCTCCAGAGAAGTGTCAATTGAAAGCTCCGTAGAGCTGCTGAGAAGTGCTGGTCATGCCCCAATAAAAGTGCAGTAGAGCAGAACAGTGCATTATTCCCCATTGAAATCTCTGTTCAGTTGATGAGAAGTGCGGGACGTTCTCGTATAAAGTGGTAAAGACTGATAAGAAGAGCTGGCCATACATCTCCTCGAGGAGGTCCATCATGGATTCATGGGTTAAGTCGTGAGGGGGTGACACCATGAGTTATCCGCACTGGGTGACACCAACCCTAGTGATGCCACTGACCCAATTGTTTGGTGAGCTGAATCAGTGTCAGTCTCAGAAAGAAACACGGGCAAAAGAAGCTTAGAGGTGCAAACATATTTTGATTTTATACAAAGTGCATTTTCGGTTTGTTCATAACAGCTTGTCAAATTTCTAACTTACAGTACACCTTTTTTCTTTGCCGCTGTGCATGTTGTCAAACACCTACTCTGGTGCAGAGGCGATAAAGTTCGGCTCTGTTCTAAGACAACAGTGAAGAAAAAAAAAGTAGACTTCTTATTAACAGCTGCTTTAGCCGGCTGTCTCTTCCTAAATAACAGTCCGGAAGAACAACCTTGCTAACATGCTGATGCCTATGGTGATGTGACACACAACACTGACATTTTTTCTCACCTTTGTGGCTAATGCCACGGACCCTGGTCTCCTTGGCTGGCCCTTTGGCGGTGACCCACGACCCCCGGGTACTTTCTGCTCTCCCCAAGTGCCCTTGCCCCTTAGTTAAATTTTAGTAAAACGGCAACACTTCAACACTTTTACTTAACATATCTTACACTCTAGAACACACTATGAACACACCAGTAGTTTGTTCCTTAATTAGTTTAGAACCTGTGATGGAAGGAAGAGGGAATGAATGCCGCTGCCTTCCTATGCCTATCTTTTAGGGAAGGCCTGGGAAAGTGAAACCAAACTGTGTTTCATCGTCTGGAAACTAATTAGTGCGCGGCTGCGCGCCAGCCGGCATGTTTGGAGTTAAAGTAGTTTACACAGAAGCCTGAAAGACGAATAGGCAATTTTCAACCACAATGTGTTTCACTATTGAACAGCCTTTCTGAGGTATTTCCATAATTTTATAAGCCCAGCTAGATAAACACATGGAAATTGTTCTTCTGTCCACTTTCAACAAAGGCTGCCAAAACAACACCTAGTTAACTCATCTTGTGCTATTGATTTGTCTCACCTGGGCATTCGGAAGCATTGTTTGTTGTGGGAAATTATACTTGAAAGAAGCAGGTTTTTCCCCTGGCATAATCCACACTATATATTTGACATTATATTTTTTGTTTTTATTCCAATCCAATCCAATCCAATCCAAAAAATCTTTATTTCGGCCATTAAGACCATAAAAGATACATAAAAAGACATACAACATTTAAATCAACATTTGATACATGTTATACAAATGGATACAAGTTTTGGAAGTAAGAGTTAGATGAAATAAAAATGAATAAAAGAGATACATCACAGTTGTATTAATTGAATTTAAAATAACATGATTTAAAAACTTTGCCATAGGGGTTAAAATTTGGTTTAAAACAGTGGCCGGAACTATCATCCTATGTTGGTGAAGCCTTGATCAACTTGGACCTAATACGCCACATGGCAAACAGATATTTAGAGACTGCAAAAACAATGTGAGGAGAGGAGTCAGATTTCAATATTCTGTAAGAAGTTGAACAGTTTCTTATTGCCATGTTTCTGCATAAAGGCACCAACCAATACTTCCTTGGAGACCTATAGGTGGAGCAGAAAAACAGGACATGGATTTCCTCCTCATCACAGGAATTGCAACCAGGGCATAGTTTGTCCCCTCCATTGGTCCATTTACTCGTGAAGGATTTAAGGGGGAGGGTTCCGAACCGCCACTGTAAAAAGAGCTTCCTAGCTGCGACCGGATAGATAAAATCCAAAAAAGATTCAAATTTATAGATATTTTTGGATTGGGTAAAACAGTGAGTTAAAATGCCAATGCTGGGTGCAGTCAATTGGGTCACAAGATTTTGTTGCTTGCAGGCTTTCACAAGACTTTTCCGAGGGACCTTGATACAACCAGTTTCGGGGGCCAACCACAATTCATTTAAGCCTAGCCGGAACAGTTCTTTTTTGACGAAAGTCAGCCAAGGGATCTTGTCATTAACGTTTAGATTCATGACATGCACGAGATCACTCCTGTAGTGGCTAAGCTCCTTAGTTGACCAAAGTCTATGCCAGAATCTTATGGGGTTGAGTTCAGCATCCTCCCTGATAGATGATAAGCCCAAGTCAAGACGTAAGGGAAGCAAGGGAGTTGCAGCTGGGAGGGCCAAGAGGCGCCTCATAAAATTATTCTCAACACGTACCAACTCATTTGCAGCTTGGTGCCCCCAAAGTTCGCTGCCATATAATGCAGCAGGTTTTACTTGGGTTTTGTACATCTCAACTGCAGGGGCTATAGGTTTGTATGTTGAAGTGTTGGTAATCTTCAAGATAGCCCCAGACAGTTGAGATAACCTTATTCGCGAGCTTGCAATCTGTGGACACCATGATAAATTCTCTTGGAGGGTTACGCCCAGGTATTGGAATGTTTTTACCCTCTCTAGGACCGTGGAGTTTAGAGACGGGTTGGCTCTGGTTGTGGAGGAGGGGTTAAAGATCATATACTTGGTCTTCCCGGCGTTGATCTCGAGGCCAAACTGCCTGCAGAAGAGATCAAAGCCATCCAAGGTTCTCTGGATACCCATGGGCGATTTGGAAAGCAGGAGGGTATCGTCCGCAAACATAATTGCCGGTACCCTCCTGCCTGCCAAAACCGGGGCGTCGCCATCTCCAACATTGGCTAGATGCGAGATGACACTGTTCATATAAAGGCAGAAAAGGGTTGGGGCAAGTACGCACCCCTGCCTGACCCCCCGGGAAACAGGGAACCTTTGAGACAGAACACCACCCCGCCCACAACGTACCTGGGCGAAATTGCCCTGATGGAGTCTTATGATTGCCTGGAGTAGATTAATGGGGACTCCCATCTCCCTCAGGACCTCCCAAAGTTTTTTCCGTGGTACAAGGTCAAAGGCTGACCTCAGGTCTACGAACACCATGTATAATCTCCCTCCCTCGATGGTCACTGTTTTCCAATAAAGGAGAACGAGGCGGAAGATTTGGTCCATGGTGGACGTATTTTTCCTGAAGCCAGCCTGGAGAGGACTTAAAATTTCATTTTCCTCCATCCAATCCATGAGTTGATTCAATAAAAGTCGCGAATAAATCTTCTGGGGGACATCTATCAGGCTGATCGGCCAGTAGTTGGATGGGAGCAGAGGACAGCCCTTCTTATAGATAGGGACTATCTCTGCCCCATTCACTTTATACATTTGTCGATATAGCGCACAAGCGTCAGCGAGCCAGGGGCTGGGCGGGTATAACCTTGGCCTTTTTTTTTTAACTTACTTAAACCCGCATGCCAGTACTGCGGCGCCAGCAGGCCCTGTCGAGATATCAAAAGTGTACACTGTGTACCGCCAAGGCCGGCGGGCGTGGCGGAGGGCTACTACTACTAGTGAATTTGAATGAATGAATCACATGGATGCATCCTAATAATCGTATCTAATGTACCCGCCAGAGGCGAGCTGCCTCCCACTATGCAGGTGATTTTACAACCGGACCCCTTGTCACCCCACCACGCAACCAAAAAAACACAGCGTTGGTTTTTAGAAAGTATTGGAATGGTATCGCTAGTAGTTAGTTGGCTTAGCTTAGATAGTTTACTGTTTAATGTCTTAACGTTACTCGTGGTGGGCCCATGCAGGGACACACACTGGCTGCACTGCCTTTGCTCAGTGAATAACTAATTGTGCGATTAGGCGGCCTGGTGCTGTCTGTTACCAGACAGTACTGTACTGTACTGTACTACTGGCCGATCAATGCCTGCACAGGCTGCCCTGCCCACAGTGCCCAGGCTCAACGTGGTTGTCGGTCGGGTCGGGCAGCGGCTCACTTGAACAACGATGATGACTCGTGGTGAGCTGCGGTGGTTATGGTAGGGTGTGGCCATGTGAAAAAATCTGCGCATGCTGTAGCACGCTGCGTGCACAGCCCCTACCCCCCATCAGAACCAACATCCAGCCCGCTCAAATAAATCAGTGTGTGTGTCCCGCGGCACGCCCACCGGCAAGTGGCAACACTGCAACAGTCAACACTGCACTGTGAACTAAGGGCCGCGCCCGCGGCTGCCATGATCAACATATATTTATTAATTTATGAATCTTCTCTTGGACTTGGGCTCAGTCTCAGGGCTGGCTAAGTGATTAAAAAGTCTCACACAGCCACAACCAGTCACTATTAACCGCCTTGACTCACAGTGAACACGCTGCGGATGCGCTGCACTCACCGAGTACAGACTTACAGTCATTTTTAAAAAAACATCAATGTATGACGTGCATGCAGATGCGTAGACCCGGCCCTGATAATCAAGTGCCGATGCTAAGCACCGGAAGGCACTGGTACAAATTAAGCTCTGGATGTTCCACTGGGCAGTCCAAGCCTGTTGCCAGCAGTCAGCGTCACCCATTAAACCAAGAGCTCAGTCCTCTACAACAGGGACAGCATCGTCAGGCGGCATCATTGTCTCAGTCGGTTGTTTCAGTAAGTCTCCTAAAGCCACCCATGCCCTCGCTGCCTCCAATATCTTTTTGTTCCCAGTTCTTTGGGCCATTTGCAGTCGGAAGGTACCTTCACAGTCTGCCCACTTTACAAACTCCCTTGTCCATCTTAACATGTTTGGGGCATTTTTCACCTTCCAATGACTAGTGAGCTCTCTTTTAGCCAACACCAACCCCTGGTCTGTAAACTTGCTAGTGACCTTATTCCTAGCAGTGTGAGGGAACCAATATAGGAGGCAACACCCTGGGGTCAATGCTATGTCACACTCCATCTTGTCCGCCAGACTAGTTGTGACCCCCCTCCAGAATTCTCTCAGTAGGGGGCAGTCCTAAAACATATGCAAAACCCAGCACCTTCCAAATTACATCTCGGGCATGCAGATTGGGCCTCAAAATATTCATTAATCTTACTCGGTGTAAGGTATGCCCTGTGAAGAACAAAGAAGTGAATCATCTGGAAGCAAGCATTTCTAGTACACTTCCAAGCCCTTTTCACAAGTTCTCCCCATGGTTTCTTGTCGATGGTCTCACTCAAATCTCCCTCCCATTTAAAACGTAGGGCTGTCAGGGGTTGGTTTTTCTCTTGCGTGAGGCATCGGTAGAGGCAAGTGACCGCTTTGACAGTTCCAGTGGCTAGCATCACATACTGACAACCCAGGGAGGTCTGAGGTTCCACCATTCCCTCCCGCCAATGTTTCCGGATAGACTCTGTCAAAGCAGCATGTAGGAGGAAATCCCCTCGAGGAAGGTCGTAGTGCTCTAGGAGAACATCAAAAGGGAGCAAGGTATTTTCTTCAAATAAATCTCCTATAGTAGAGATCCCTGCCTCCCTCCAAGTCAGTAATCTATGGCAGTCCCCACCATGGGGCAGTGCCTTGCATACCAATAGTGGAAACCCTGGTGCATAAGGTGATCTGATCTGCGCTCGTCCAGGGTACCGGTTCCAGCACCGGTGCACCACCCGTAGGTCCGAGGATGCAGTCCCACCCATCAAGGGAAGTCGCAGCAACACACGGGACAGGAGTTGCAAACTCAGATCTGGACCCCCCAGGGTTCTCCACGTTGCGTAGACGGCCCGCCATCCACTTCGTGAACCACTGCAACTGAGTTGCATGGTAAAAGGCTTCAAAATCTGGCACTGCCAAACCCCCTTCCGCCCTGAACTTCATCATGGTGGTAAGTGCTACTCTCCGCCTTCCAGTGCCACACAAAAATCGGGTGATCAGTGTGTTGAGTTGGGTAAAAATTCTGTGTGTAATTCAGATTGGCAGCGATCTAAAGTAATAGAGCAGTCTAGGTAACGTGACCATCTTTAATTCCAGCATCCGAGCTTTATGTACAGTTATCGTGCAAATTATGCCTCAAATGTGAGGTTTGTTTTCTGGTTACAAAATCCTCAGACTATGGTGAACAAATATCCTTTTTTCATATTCCAGCAAACATCCTATGCAAAATGTACCCATCTCAAAAAGGACAGTGCAATACGACATTCAGATGACAGTGTGTACAGTAAACAATTCTGCTATCTCATGTGAACCCAAATACAAAAGGCAAGTGCAAGCTAGCATAAACAAATGCACATCTCAGAACACACCTGGTAGGATGTCGCAAATAAACAAGATGTGATTGGTGCGTACGGCGCCCAGCCGGGCGCCTGTAGGGATGGCTAGGAGGCTATTTTCTCTATGTAGGCTGCTACATGCAGCCTACATAGAGAACACACATTGGCATTGCCAATAGGTCTCGCTTTTGAGACCTTATAAGTATTTGGTTATGCAGCACAATATCCTTGGTGCAACAACATCAACTATTGCATGGCTAAACACTTATAAGGACCCAAAGGCGAGACCTATTGGCTAAGCCAATGCTTGTTTTTATAGCTCTGTGGGACAGGCTGCTGGCTGGTTCTTACTATGCTAAAATACTGCCCAGTGTAGACAAGGGTCTTTGCCCTCCCTCCAGTAAGCGGTGGTGGCGGAGTGACATTCTGGGGGGTGGTAAGGAAGGGGCTGCAGGCCTCACGGTGGGTCCAGTCCAGGGCAATGTTTGTTAGTGTATTGCCGTGCTGGACTGGTGGCAAGGAAATGGGCTCCAGGCCTGATGGTGGTACGCGGTGTCCTATGCGGTGCAGTGTTTTAGTCTAGTGTCGGGGTTTCGGAGGCTTTGCCGAGTCGGGGAGGTGCAAGTACGACTGTGTGCAGCAAATTGTGCTGGGTGAGACAAGATTGATCATGAGACTGATCTAAGGAGTGTGGGGCAGAGGGACAGCTACAACTATTCACAAAGGATTGACTGACGGCGTGAAATCATTGTGTAGCCGGAGGGGTGCTGTGTACGCTCCTGGCCTCAGCACCATATCTGTGGGCCACCCTCTGCACAGTGCGTGCCTGGAGGCAGGCATGCAGCGCTGCGTGCCAGTCCTCACCCCAGCCCACAAATGAGATCCTCTCCCAGATACACGCGTGTGACAAGGAAGGTATTTGTTACGCGAAAAGACTTCCTGCCTGAGCAGGTTCCCAGGGCTGTACAGGTGTCCATAGGACCTGCTGGGTCACATGTAGCGTAAAACAGTAGTGGGAGGCCCATGATGCTACTGACGGTGGAGAAAAGGGGTCTTCTAGACCTCCAGTGTGGAGACCTTCGGGCACACATCAGCTCCCGGACACACACTCCTCACATGCACCATATATAGGGAGACCTACAGGGGGCACAGTGGGAGCCTCTGACAGCTGCAGACTGCGTAGTCGGGTCCATGCCGGGCACAGCACAAGCTGCTTGTCAGCCATGGAGTGCAGCCTTTAATGCAGATGGACAGGCCTGCCAGAAGGCATCCGTACCGGCTAGGGTGGTCCAGTCAGTGGCTGTAGACTGCCAGGTGCGGAAGGCCCTCTAAACATGGTTTCACTTGCACATGTGAGGACCCAGGGGGACTCTTTGTTGACTAAACGGAAAAGCCCTAGCAGAATCAAGCAGTACCAGCTGCACCTGCTTATATAACGGGTGTTTCTCGTGGTCCTCCTATGTGAGGCCATGACGCACTCGTAAAGTTACCTTGTGTCTCTGTGCAAATCGCTTCTGAAGTAGATATCCGGGAACGGAAGGAGGAAAAAGCTACAGGGGAAGCAACCAACAAAAGGGGAGGAGTTGCACAGCGCCGTGCAGAGCGTAACGCCCAGCTCTGCTCCTTAAAGATACATTAAAGCGGCACAGTTTAACAAGCATTTGCAATGCAATAGGTCTTGCAGCATTAAAGTTTGAGATATTGGCATTGTATATGACAATGTGTTGCATGAATTTTTTTGCAAAGTCTGTATTGGCGCAATCCAAATAACAGACTAACATGTCCACTACTCAAATTAATTTCATATTTCACTATACTAATTCACCACTATACTTTATGGGTTCCGGAGTAGCGTGCTACTTGCCGAAAAGGCACTTCAACACCTTATCAGGGGTAGCAAGCGCTATATAAAGGCAAACCTTTTTAACTCTTCTACCCTTTCACTATTCTTCTCATTCCAAATAACTGACCTAACATATCCATCACTCAAATCACTTTCACATTTCTCTACTAATTCACCACTAATTCTTTTTGGGTGGCGGAGTAGCGTTCTACGTGCCGAAAAAGCGCTTTGGCGCGCCATCAGGGGTAGTAAGCACTCTATAAATGCAATTACAATACAATAACACCTGAGAAACTGTCCTTTTTTTTTTAGGGGATACTGAGGTTGGTCCTAGAGGATCTTAGATGCTTCCTCCTACAGCTAAAGGTAGACTAGATAAACAAGGTCAATACAATGAGCACAAGTCTTTATCTATAACAAAAAACAGCTACTTTGCGTGAAGGTGCCCTTTAAAAATACATGCAATCATGTTACTTACTTGTGTGTAGACACACACACGTATTCAGAGTCGCACACGCGGGATCTGCAGTAGTTTCTTAAAAGCAGTACGGTTTTTAGTCGCAATAACTTCACGAGTGCGCCCTTATGCTTGCGTTTTTACCCTGGTCCGCCCTGTATTAAGTATAAAGACAAACACCCTCGAGCGCACACACATGGATACACACTGACACACGCACACACACTAACAGAGACACAAGCACACAATATGCATACACACTGACAAAGGCACAAAGACAGGCACACACAGACACCTGCACACACGCACCAGTACCTGTTGGGGATCAGCTGGTGGTGTTTCCACGGGGGTCCTGCACGTTCCTCACTGGTGCACAGGAGGGTTTGTCCATATATACCGTGCATCGTGTGTTGACACAGCCCTTTCTCTGCACAGTGTAGTATACAAATGGCCATTGTGCTGAGAGTGTGCTTTCTTCCTTCCAACAATGCACCTGCCCCGTTCTCTCCGAGTAAACACCGCCTGAGTGCTCCTTTTGTTACCGCCTTGAGACCTCAGGCCTGCTCTCCACGGGCCAGTGTGCTGCAGACAAATGACACCCCTGCTGCTTGTGCGCTCCCAGACAAAGGGGGAGGCTCACCTTACTCACCTCGAGACACTGCGCCTACTAGCAGCACTAAGATGTTCATCCTTCCGAGGTCGATAAAAGTAGCACAATTATTTAAAATAAAAAAAAGAACAGCTACTTTGCAAAAGGTGTGCTTTAAAACTACATGCAAATTATGTTGCTTACATGTGTGTAGACACACACACACGTATTCAGAGTCGCCCACACGAGATCTGCAGTAGTTTCGTAAAACCAGTACGGTTTTCAGTCGCAATAACTTCACGTGTGCGCCCTTATGCTTGTGTTTTTACCCTGGTCCGCGCTGTATTAAGTATAAAGACAAACACCCTCGAGCGCACACACATGGATACACACACTGACACACGCACACACACTGACTGAGACACACGCACACAATACCATACACACTGACAAAGGCACACAGACAGACACACACAGACACGTGCACACACTCACAAGTACCTGTTGGGGATCAGTTCCTTGTGTCCACACGCTGGTCTGTGTAGCGCCTGCTAGCAGCGAGCAGAGGCGCTGTGTGCGGCGCTACACAACCAGGGCACAGCACACGTCATCACCCCGGCAGCCTTTCTGCTGCTTGTGCACTTCCTGAAAAGGAAGAGGCTCACCTTACTGTTCACTGAAGCTTCGAGGCACTGCGCCTGCTATCAGTGTGATTGATGCGCTCTATCAATATGTATATACTGGCCACAGCTCGGTGTTCGCTGAATGGAGGCGCAAGCATGCAATATGGCATAAACGTACGCAGAGGCTGATGCAACTTAAGAACCAGCAACAAGATGTTCATCCTTCCGAGGTCGATAAAAGTAGCACAATTCTTTAAAATAAAAAAAAGAACAGCTACTTTGCAAAAGGTGTGCTTTAAAACTACATGCAATTTATGTTGCTTACATGTGTGTAGACACACACACACGTATTCAGAGTCGCCCACACGAGATCTGCAGCACTTTCGTAAAACCAGTACGGTTTTCAGTCACAATAACTTCACGAGTGCGGCCTTACGCTTGCTTTTTTATACCCTGGTCCGCGCTGTATTAAGTATAAAGACAAACACCCTCGAGCGCACACACATGGATACACACACACACTGATTGAGACACACGCACACAATACCATACACACTGACAAAGGCACACAGACAGGCACACACAGACATATACACACACAGACACGTGCACACACTCACCAGTACCTGTTGGGGATCAGTTCCTGGTGTCCACACGCTGGTCTGTGTAGCGCCTGCTAGCAGCGAGCAGAGGCGCTGTGTGCGGCGCTACACAACGAGGGCACAGCACACGTCATCACCCCGGCAGCCTTTCTGCTGCTTGTGCGCTTCCTGAAAAGGAAGAGGCTCACCTTACTGTTCACTGAAGCTTCGAGGCACTGCGCCTGCTATCAGTGTGATTGATGCGCTCTATCAATATGTATATACTGGCCACAGCTCGGTGTTCGCTGAATGGAGGTGCAAGCATGCAATATGGCATAAACGTACGCAGAGACTGATGCAACTTAAGAACCAGCAACAGGAAGGAGGGGGCAACTCAGGGAAGCTGTTATCAGCGCCGCGCGCCTCTCTGCAGACTCCCCCTGCATTCCAGAGAGGCGCGCGACGCGATCCGGACTGCCATGCAATGCTGTACAGACAAGACCTGGCCGCGCGCACAATGTTATCCTATGGGAAAATGCTGCGCGCGGCCAGGTCTTGTATCACTTCGGCGTTCTCAGACTGCTGAGACGCCGACTATAGTTTTCTGGCGAGAACGTGCTTTCAGCGCGTTACTAGCCGAGTCCTAAAAAGGAGCACGTAAAATCTTAAACAATTAACAACAGATGCTGCTGTACTGGGAAAAATGAGGTGTTGATGGAAGGCACACGGAGATTAAGGGGACTGTGTCTGGAGGCAGCGCCATGCACCTATGAGTGTCAAGGAGATGGCAGAAAGAACAACCTTTGAAATCTGACCCGAAACAAATCACACGCTGCCTTGAAAGTTAAAGCGACGTGCAGGGAGCGAGAAGTGGCGGGCGCTTACTGGATGCCTGTAGACGCTGAGGGCAGTGGAGAGTGGCCGGAAGTCCATGTACAGCATTTACCTTGCGGGAGCGAGCAGTGGCAGGCGAGATAATTACTAACAGATGGCGCCGCAAGGTAAAAGCTGTACATGCACGAGTACTCATTGGAAAAAGTGCAGTACATGCACGCATTTCTGGGAAAGTGCGGAGTGATTCCAAGAGGCCACTCCAAAGCAGTGCTTGCACACTGCATTGGCGAGACAATAAAAAAAGGGAGAGTGCGCATGACTAGTTTGGTCGGCCCCAGAGGGCCAACCAAACAGTCACGGCGCACAATAGTGGGCAAGCCACTCCTCCCCCTGCCGTCGTGCAGGACCGCTCACCTGCCCGTCTTCATCCAGGCACTTCTGCTTTCTCGCAGTGTGAGAAGCAGAAACAAAAATTGGTAGTTTTTACCATTTTATGTTTCTGCTTCTCGCACTGCGGGAAAGCAGTGGGGTGCCGCCCCCATGCCCGAGTGGAGGAGCTGCCACTGCTATATGTTTGGATTGTTACAGTATGCAGCACAGCGGTGTACGGAAGATCGCACAACAGACAAAGAGCTACTGGGGGAATGGAACCATGGGTAACGGTTACTAAGATTTTTAATGATGGGATCGAGGGTCCCCAGAGATTTCCCCCAAATAGTGAGGCAAGTCGCTGTGGCCTGGGAATAGGCAGTCACTTTAGTACTCTGCAAGGCACCCTACAATGTAGCACTCCCGCTCCGATGGCTACGAGGATTTCAGAGCTTTCAGGCATCTATGGATATTTCAAAATGTTATGAGGGAGGATGTATATCGGCTGGGGATCTGTACCACAATGGAAGCTTCCTGACTTTTGACGAGGCTCAGGATTGCTTTCAGGTACCAGCAGGGCATTTCTTATAGTATGCCAAAATATCACGTACGGTCTGTGAGATATGGATCACCTTCCCGGAGGAGCCACAAAAATCGCACATATTGGTAACACTGTTAGACCCCGGTTCTAGTAGGGTCCTGATATCGCGTATATACAAAGTCCTGAAGGAAGACCGTACAGCTGATTTATCAGTAGTCAGGGGAAAATGGGATGAAGACTTACCCCTACCTTTGACAGACTGGGAATGGAAGAGAGCTCTGGAGCAGGTAAGGTAAGGTAAAGTTTATTGTGCATAGTTAATTAAAACCAGTGCAAACATGTTACAAAAGGATCATAAAATATCATGATTTAAAACCGTCAAAAAAATGAGCATATAATTAAATAAAAGAACAGTGTGGGTGTCGAAGCGCCTTTTTACAGAGATTGGACAGTGGGTTCCTTTACTTCTTTCTGACAGTCTGCTTGGTAACCTGTGTCTACATTGTTGATCCCTGGTTTTAGCGGTTTTGGAATTCTTTGCTCGACCATCGCGAGGAATTTGACGTATCTGCAGTTCAATTTGGTGTTTTGAGGATTCAGGCAGGCGAGTACCGCTTGCCTTCTGGTGCTGATCCCTTTTTGCTTAAGCTGGTCCTTGATGAGCAGTTGGCGTGCTTGTTGAAGTTCTTCACAAAGACAAGTGAGATGGAGAATGTCCCCTTTGTCCAAGTCGCAAAGCGGGCAGACCTCGTTGCCCTCTGTCCTGAGCCATGGTGGAAGATACTCTGTGCTTGGCAGAATCCCTAGTCTATGTTTCAGGAACCTCATTTTTGTTGCTTTTGGGTAACCCTGGCTAAAATATGTTTGTGGTGTCAAGACTTTATACGTGTTGAGGGTCATCCATGCATGAGATCTTTTGGAAAAAAGAACCTTGTCCTCTAATAGGGAAAGTGATTTAACGTTTTTCCAAACTAGTTTTTTAAAAGCGCTATGCCCAAGTTGCATGTCCCAGGGCGTGGAGAGTTTTGTAGCTTCCAGCGCAGCCTGAAAGTAAGTTCTTGCCTGAGAGACGTCCCTGCCTTGTATGTCCTGCCATAGTAAAGAGCTTAATGTTTCTGTGGTGGCGGATCTGAGTTTGTGACAGCAAATAATGTATGCTCCGTGCCTGGCTAGATCTTGTTTTTGCAGACCAAATTCCAAACGTGTTTGCGCTGGGGAGGTGTGGAGCGGGAGCGAAAACATTGTTCTGTAGGCTTTGACCTGTATATAGTCCAGGTTTTTGGAGTCTCTTCCCCGCAAGGCCCCGCTGCCATAGGTGATCGAGGGAAGTAGCTTCGCCTGAATGACTTTCAGATAAGGAGTCATGATCGGTCCCGTTAGTTTGGTAGCTAGATTTTTCAGCGTCACGGCGATCAGTGCTCCTCTCCTTCTTGTTTCCTGCTTCTGCTGCACAAATGAGCCTTCTCTGTCAAAGATGACTCCCAAGTATTTGTACTCGCTGGCTGGCTCGATCTTTAGACCACCAAGAGACCAGGTCTTCTGTTGTTTTCTGTTGGTGTTGATCGATAACGTTCGGGTCTTGCTGAGGTTTATTTTTAAGGTGTTTTCTGTTGCATAATTATTCATTTCCCTCAGAAGGTGCTGGAGACCAATATAGGTATGGCTTAGTAGTACAACGTCATCCGCGTACAGAAGGTTGCTCAGAGTTTTCCTGAGAACTTCCGTAATGTCAGGTTTAGACATCTTTTAAGTGACTTAAGTTGGACTCTCTGTTCTTTCTTTAAGTTGTTTGTGCTGCTCTCTACGTGAGGGTTGGCTTTTGGGGCAGGCTTGGGTGCAAGTTCTTTTGGCAGTATTCCCATGTAGAGCTCCCAGTAGGTAATGTGATCAACTGCAGTTGAGTTTTGAGTGTTGTATAGTTGGAGAGCGGCTTCAGCCAGAGCGGTCGAATTAGCTGGCTTGCATTTGATCCTTTTTTGGTTCATAGAATATGTCAACCCAAGCGTTGTGTCCGGCCTGGTTGATCTTGATGTCTTTGTTGCTATATGGCATTCCTGGGGGCGATGATCGCTTTTCCCCTTGTCCCCCACTCTAAACCCCGTGATATACGGGAATAACTCAAGGCTGGCGAAAGTGTAGTCCAGAATGGAACTTGCTATGGTCGAGTAGAAAGATTCTACTGGAGGAGAGTCTGACAGAAATCTGCCATTCAATGCCCGAAGATTTTGGTGCTCTAGATCATAGAGAAAACGGTTGTTTGGGCGTTTTCTCCTGTGTAGTGGAGCACTATGCGTTGGTATGGTGTAAATTCTATTTAGGGCTAGTACATCTTCTCCTGCTGACGAGCCTAGTAGATCTTGGTTTAGGTCCCCTGTCAGAAGGAAGAGCGGCTTTTCCACCTCGGTTGCATACTCAGCCAGTCGGTTGAGAATTATGGAGGAATATTTAGCTCTATTTTTGGGGTGGACATATGCGTTGATTATGCAGACCTCTTCTTCCTTGTTCCCAAGGGCCAATTTTATCTTTACAGCTAATGTCATAGATGTAGATACATCCATAAGGATTGCTGAAGATATTGCTGTGGTAGAGACATAGGTTGCCAGACCTCCTGAGTGGTGGCCAAATCTACTGGTCCTTGTTGCTTCTATTGCGAAGCACGTGTAGGCTGGGAAGTGCTGAGGAGCTAAGAGCCAAGTTTCTTGCAGCGTTACGATGTCAAAGAGAGTGATATAATGCTGGAAGTATGGGTCATCCATTTTTGAGGTTAGGCCATTAATGTTCCAAGAGCAAATACCTATGGTTGAATCCCTATCCCTGCTGCCATCTCTGGTTTGTTGGTAGCGTCAGGCCTCTTCGGGCGTATGAAGATGGTACGGGACAGCATTTCTCTTATTGGAACTTGGTTATGCTCTGGTATCTGTCATGCCGACATCTAAGGCTGCTTGTGCATCCTTTTGCTGAGTTTCCTCGTGTGGTCCTAATTGTACTAAAAGTGCGAGACTGATTCCCCTTTAGCACTGGGCTCGTCCTGCTCGCGGTTGGTGCTAAATGTGGGGCTGCTGCTGCCGTAGGACATGCTACTGGTGGTCGTGATGCTGGTCGCTGCCAGGGGCTACTCTTGCTTCTTTCCGGTGAGCTTCCCAGTGCATCCCTGAGGACGCTAAAGGTTTGCGTCTGGTGTTTCCTTGGTGCCGGACTTGTCCTGCTCAAAAATGGCGAAGGATAGGATGGTCTTTGCAGGGGGGCCAAATTGATTCCCCAATTTTTGAAGAGCTTTGCTTCCGTTAAAATCAGATCTACGATATTGCTCGAGGTCCATGATGTCTTGGTTACCTCTGGATTTTGGGGATTAGCAGCGGGTAAGAATTCTACGGAGACTAAGGGCCTGATGTAGGTCGCCAATTACCGGTCGGTTAAGGCCAATTTCGGTAATTATCGAATCGATAATTACCGATTCTTACTGATTCTGTATTTTTACCGAATTTTTAACCGACATAGCAATTACCGATTAGTAAATACCGAATCGGTAAAATTCGGTATTTACCATTCGGTAATTTGCTATTACCTACATCTAGGCCCTAGTCTTTTGTGCTTATCCCTCCCAGTTTGGTGATGGATTCCATTAGTCTGAGGATGTTGCCGCGATTTAGGACGTCCTGCTGCCCTTTTGACGTGTATTCAGGGTAAAAAACCAAGACCTGTGTTGGCTGTTGGGCGCTTCCTTGTCTCGGAGATTTTGTTGGTGAATGGTATCCTTTAGCTATTGGACCGTCACCTGAGCATACTCCGTGGGATGCCATGTGATTACTTTCTGCAGGCATATCGGGGGATGAATTGTTATTTTGGGTGAGGAGGTTTGTTTTGATATTGCCCCCTTGTCATGTAGCCATTTTGCCGATGGTTGCGCTATTTGGCTAGGAATGGAATACACTGTTGTGATTGCTGTGACCCTGATTAGATCTTCGGGGTTTGGACTTAGCTTTGGACCAGTGATTCTTTTTGTGTCTCCTTCATGGGGGTTTGAGATGGATAGTTGCTTACTTCCTACTGGTGTTAGTGCCTCTCGGCTTGCCGTCTCACCTGGTGCTTGCCCTAGGGAAGCAGGCTCCATGTTTGGAATTACTGGTTCTCTCGCCTGTATTTGAGTGTCACTCTCTTGACTAATTTTTGTAGTAAGTTGGATTATCTTTACCTCTTTTTGTTGTGCAACATTTTGTTTTGTTCGATTTCTTGTTGGTGAGGCTTGGAACCATTTCCCATCCTGATCCGGCGAGTTGCTGATCAGATTTTGCTGTTGGCTTGCGCCGTTTGAGATTTGGTTTGTCCTGGTTGTTGGGCTTAGATTGATTTTATTAGCCAAACGTTTTTCCTTTGTGCTAGTAAAAATGGGGAAGTGTTTTGTTGTGTCTATTTGTGGTTTTTGGTTGCGCCCTTTCCTTTTTTGTTGTCGACGTTGTTTTGCATTGAGTTTTAGCGGAATCACCAACCCTGGCTGTGTTGTCTCCTCGTTTTTGATAGTAAAGTGGTCTTTTGGCCTTGTACCCGACGTTTCCCTCCTGGATTCTCCCTCTTCGAGTTTGTTGGAGCCCGGATCTCTTGTTGCGTTTTCTGTATGAAGGTGCCTTATATCCCCTATGAGGCCTGTTAGCATTGTGGGCAGTGTAACTAGTTTGTCCACTACCTGGCTGCAATTGCAGCTAAGGTAGGTGTTTGTTTGTGCTCCAGTTATCAGGTTGTTCAAGTTGCCCAGCTTATCATCAATGCCGGCTGTGAAGACTGCCAGTGTGTTAAGGAGGGTTAATTGTAGCTCAATTTTTTCTGATTGGTATTGGAGGGCTTCAACAGCTAGCTAGATTGTATTTAACAATGAGTTCCAGGTGCCGGAGTTTTGGGCTTTCTTGGTCTCAGTCTCGTTTTTCCTATTGTTGGTATTGTTTGTGTTGTTAGCTGCCAGGGGTGGATAAGGGTGGTGGTGCATATTGTCCTCTGGGTTGTATGATTGCAAGCATATCTTTCCATTCCAGTGTGTTGAGGTAAGACACCATTGCCCTTCCTTCGGTTTCCTGGCTAGGGTCCTGAGCACCTTCACCCAATCTTCCCGATTTGGTCAGTATGTCCGCTAGGCCATGAACCTCCGGGTCTGTAAGTGGTAAAGCGCTGCCGAGCGTTGCGCTTCCAGTTATTAAGTTTACCGACTTAATAGGTGTGCTGTGGATCGTTGTTTGTGTGCTTGGTCTAGGGCTGAGGGATATTTCCTTAGAGAATGCTACGACTTCTGAGGTTGAAACGGCCCCAGGTGCCCTTTGGAGTGGCCAGTTGCCTGCTTTGTCACCTGCTTTATCGCCTGGATGCAGTGCTACAGGCGTTTCTTCATCGATTATGGGTTCAGACAATGGGGTCCTCTCGGTGCTTCTCAGGCTGCAAGTTTCCCGTCCTTCCTGGTGGGCCGGAGGCGATTGCGAATTAAGGATAGAATCATGGGGCTTATCGTTTACAGGTAAGGACCTCTGGCCTGTGCTAGTATTTCTGTGCCTCGAGATCCCGCCTTGTTGCCATTGTGCCAAGGGTTTTAGTGGGGGAGGAGAGCTTGTGGTCATTGCTGGCATTGCTGGCGTTGCTGGCATTGATGGTGGCGGGTCTGATGGTAGCGGCGGCAGCGGTAGCAGTGGGGTTTGCAAGCCTTGCAGGTGATCGTTGCACGAGAAGATGGCTGAACCCACGCCCTTTAGGAAGCTAAACTTTGTACAGATCTTTGGTTGGTAGCACTTATTCATAGCTTGCGGTTTTATTGCTGCCGTCGAATCTCAGGGATCGTGACCGATTCCTGCACTGTTGTAATGAGACTCGGCTCAGTGCCGGGAGTTGCGCCTAGGTGTGTTTTTGTTTTTGATTTTGATTTATTTCCTTTTGTTGTCTTCTATTTCGTTTGTGGCTCCAAAGACCCCCTAGTCCTGCCTGACCTCATGAGTTTGCCTTAAGTCGCTGCTTGGGGATACTTCAAGAGTTTCTCCATTCTTGGATGGGACAAGACTCAGGGCCCGAAGGATCAGATGCTCACCACCGTATTCTGCTGTATTTTGCTGTTTGTTCTCTGCCCTGCTACTTCTACTTCTACTTCTGCTTCTGTTTAGAATTCTGCGGAGAAGCTTTTGGTCCGGATAAAAGGTATGATTCCTTCGTCTTCCCGGTGATGCTCGCTGATGCCACCCAGCAGTTCCCAGGCTCAGGCTCCTCGGCTCCTCAGATTGCTGGCTGCCGTCGATGAAACGGTCGACACACCCCCCTCCTCCCCTCTGTCCCCTCCTTAAGCAGGTGGTGAGACCGGGGTAGAGGCAGGGGAGCGAGAGCAGACGCGAACTGAAGCTGTCGCGGATGCTGGAGCCGAGGGTCAGAGGCAGTCTATCGGTTATCTTGTCATCTTAGGCACTATGTTCAAAGTGCTGGACGGTAAATAAAAAGTGCAAAGTTGAGGACAGAGGCGACCTGGTGGAGGGTCCTCGCCTGAGTCCCACCTGAGTCCCGCTAAGCCTTGTTAAGCATTCCGGGCTGCTGCCAGGGCAAGGGCAGTGAGAAGCAATGCGAGGCAGGCAGGCTGTGGTAGGCAGAGCAGGGCCGGGGGGCAAAAGTGTCAGCGAGGGGCGCTCTCTGCCCTCTCTCCTCTGCCCGCCCACCTCCGCCTTCACCTCACCTCACCTTGCAGCTGGAAGCCACCGCCGCCGCCTAATACCGGGTGCCGGGTCCGGGAGCTGGTGCCGGATGCTGAGAGTCCCGGGGGGCCGCTGCTCCCGCTGTTCCGCCTGTTTTGAACCCGTCTGCCCGTTTGCACCGTCAGACCAGCTTGGGCTTGGGCTCGGGCTCGGGCTCGGGCTCGGGCTCAGGCTCGGGTTCTGGCTCCACGGATCCGCACTGCTGCTCGCGGTTTCGTCTCAGCTGCGTTGCTGCGATAGCTCTCTGGCGCCTCCTCCGCTTCCTCTCAGGAATCCGTCTCACTCTCACTGTTCTTCTCTCCTCCTTGCGATGTGTGTGTCTGGAGCAGGTGGTTGAAGCAAAACGTAATGCCAGATTCAAGCTTATCCAATTCCAATATTTGCATCGCACGTACCTGACCACACAACACTGTGCGTGGTTCACCCCGGGGTTGGTCCCATCCTGTGTTCGATGCGGCACGGACCCTGCCACATTCCTCCATATGACATGGACTTGCATACGATTGCAGCAGTATTGGAATCAATTGGTACAGACTCTCCGTTCTGTTACAACAGTGCGAATATAAGCCACTATAAAGCAGTGCCTGTTGGGCATATTCCCAACCCCAAAGAAGGGGACACTTATAAGGCTTACATTTGCACTGTTAGGATTGGTTCTGGCAAAAAGACGAATTGCAATAAACTGGATCTGTTCAGCGCCCACTACACTGGATAAATGGTGCTCTGATATGTGTGAATGGGGTGTAGTGAAGAATGTCACCTTAGGGTAGTGAGAATAGATGAAAATGCTGAAAGGGATCTGACTGATTGGGGACAGATGCTGACAGAAATGTCCTCGATGATAGCCCAGAGCCAAGACGTCACTGCGCCCACTCAATCACTCACCCACAACATGTTCACACCTAGCATAGATAGTGCGCATGCCTTCTCCTCGCCTGTACTATATTAACATTGCCAGTTCGCCTGTCAATCCAGATAACGAGTGTTATTACAGTAGTTTGCTGCTGGTGAGGGGGGAGGTGAGTGGGGGGTTCAATCTTGTTGCTGTTTCATTGCTTTTCTATTAGGTTTGATATATATAAAAACGCTAAAACACATTGCAATATACAGTACACAATGGGGTAAGTGGAGCTGATGACGGTTAGCATGGACACCACAATCCCAAAAGTATGACAGTTTTCCATGTAAAATGTATATAATACGTGTCAAAAATGTGATGTGATGCAATGTTGCTAATATAGACAAGTTTAAAAAAACAAAAATTGTTAGATGTCTTAAGTCACATTTGGGTGACAAGTTTCTACAATCAGAGCTCATAGTTGCAATCCTCTCCCACTTACAATTGAAAACCTACTCCTCTCCTCTTTAATCAAGCTAATTATGTTAAGATTTAAGTTCAGATGCAACTTAAGAGAGACACATTTCTCCCTTGTATGGGTACTGTTCCAGTCTTGATCTGACAGACTTCTTCTGTTAAAGTTGCTTTCCTTGCCTGCCTCACACAGCCTAGAGGCACGCTATCTGCCCCTGGAGAGTCTGGAAATCACATGCCACTGCACAGCTAGCTAGAGAACAGAATATAGGTGTATTGCAACATTCAAACAGTTACAGCAGTAGACACAGTGTAGTAAGTATGATTAGATCAGTGAATCAGTATTCTGTTCAGCTAGCAGTACTGATGTTCAGTCTGTCAGACCCCATTCATGGGTGCCATTGGACAAGCTGAAAAAAGAACAATTGATGAACAGAATGCAGACAAGCTGGGGCAGCTTAGGGTCCTACGATCTCCCGGAGTTCATCCTATTATGGCTCTAGCCTACTGTGGCCCCTCAAAACTGGACCAATCACAACCCCATCACCACTTGGCCTTCAGTGGTAGCGATGGTGAGCAGTCACAGACTTCTCGGCGAGATAGTGTGTGCATTAAGCTCAACACTCAATTTGTCCAAACCAATGCTTGTCTTTTTTTTATATAAAAAAGTATTTTAATATAATCCAAAACTAAATACTACACATTACAAAATGCAGTCATGTATTATCACTGGTGCAGAGTCACTACTCAGGGTTCTAGGTCTCCCCCCATATGTCTAGGGTACCTCAGGCACAGGTGCAGTGCTATCTTCTCATGCAGAGTTCATGCACTTAGCTTTTGGAATCTTAACAATGTGATCACTCTTGACTGGTAGCAACGAGTTGCAGAACATATCCTCTCTCTCCTCCGGGATAAAGATGCACTGGCTTCTCTCCATTCACTAGCCCTGTAGCAGCAGAAGCAGGGCTACCCCTCGTAGGCTGACCCGCGACCACTGTCAGTGTCACTGGCATCTTTTCCACAAACCCTCTTCTGGGCACCAGGTGAGGTTGTAAGGGCCAGAGGTTCACCGCAGGTCCTCTGAAGGTGGTGGTGC
The DNA here is from genome assembly GCF_964261635.1 of Lissotriton helveticus. Taxonomy (NCBI): domain Eukaryota; kingdom Metazoa; phylum Chordata; class Amphibia; order Caudata; family Salamandridae; genus Lissotriton; species Lissotriton helveticus. The sequence goes on along the minus strand of NC_136061.1, from coordinate 934,625,273 downwards.
AGCTCTGATCCCACTCCCCTATCCCGGAGTCAGTGAGTGGGGCTGTGCATGTCCACTAGGTCGATATGGCAATGCAATCCACTCCAGTCACACTTCCTCCGTGCAGTAGGTGGGCTGCTTCAAGCCACAACAATTTCAGGAAACAGTGAAGCAATTCATTTGGGCACACTTCTGGTCAGTCCCACAGTCTAGTCGTGATTAGGGTTGCAATGATACAGTCCATTTGGGCATAATTCTAGATAATGCCAGGGGCTAGCTGCTTTTAGGGTCAACACAGTGCAGTACTTTCTGGCACATATCATGATATTGCCACATGCTGGTCACAGTCCAGTCAGTCTGGCACACTTTATAAGACTGCAACAGCCTGTTTGTGAAAGGCAATGCTCCAATCCAAGAGCACGCCCATTACTCTCTATGTAGTCCCTGGTTCATGGACACTCAACTCCCAGGTCAGCTGCTTCCATTCAACCTGATAGCTCCTGCTGCATGGTTGGGTCACTTGTTCCTGCTTCTTCTCAGGCAGGTTAACTTCCAGGCACTTCAGAACTGACAGAAAGCACTTTCTTTCAGATCATAATCCAGGTGATGTCCCCATATCTCTGGGAAGCTGGCTGTCAGCAGACACCTGCTCTTGTTTCTTTGCAGTCCTTTGGAAACCCCGAGGAGCACCTCCTTTCTTGGCCTTAGAGAACTTGTAACTGGACAACAAGTGGGTCAACAACTCCCACTCTTATGCAGGAGCAGCAGAGAGGGGACATGTATTCTCTATCTGCACTTCCAGAACCAGTTTGGCCAGTTCTTCTTTAATGTGTCCTTCCAGGTTTCCATACTCAGCCTTTGTGTAGAATGATACTCCTCACAACAGTGTCATCTCCAGGTTGGAGCAACCACAACAAAGACAAAAAGAGGTATAAGCACTCTGTACTTGGTTATCAGCAGACACCCTTAACTCCTTCGATGCTGATGACGGAACCGCTCCGTCATCAGCTGCGGTGGCGCTGTGCTGATGACGGAGCGGTTTCATCATGGCCCGCTCGCCGCGCCTGCGCGGCGCGGATTCTGCGCCTGCGCTGGGCGTTCCATTGAGCGGGCGGGGCCGTGATGGAACCGCTCCGTCATGAGCACTGCTCAACCGAGGCTGGTGACGGAGCGGTTCCGTCACCAGCATGGGCGCCCACGCGGCCGCCCCGCCCCCTTAGCGCTGCGGCGGAATAGCCGCCGCAGCGAAGGTGTTAACATTGAGATAAAAGGCTGACCTCAAATAAAGGACCATCTACACACTAAAAACAGAGACTGCAGTCCCATCCCTTTGGAAATCTCCCACAACTATCTACCAAATGCCACTGTTCAGGGAGACTAACCAGAAGCTCCTTGCAGCAAAATTACCTTATTGAGTTTCTAAGGGAAGCCCCATCTCCTCTTCTACCATTCTCTGACTTCATTGTCTAGATCTACTCCCACTAGCTTCTGGAATGTCGGCAATACACTTCCAGTGACTGGCAAAGCAACCTCACGTCCATTTTGTGCGCATGAACAGGCCAAGAGCCTTCCAAAATGCAAACCACAGGATTCCATCACTCAGACTAGACTGGTTCACTCATATACACTATGTATGCAGCAAAGAGGCCATACACATACATACATGCAAACATGTCCTGGGTCATTAGCATTAGGAACCATGTTAGTGAGTTAGTTTGTAGAAGTGAAACTTAACACAAGCAAGACACTAGGCCACCTCTGGTGAGACATATTAAAATGTATAGCCCTAACTACTGATTTGCAAAACTTGGTAAGCTACCACCATGCCTCTACATGCTAAACTCAAGACAGAGTAGTGCACTGTCCAAGAAAGGGGAGCATGCTTTTTTGCATCCATCCAGCTCTAGGATAGGTCCATGACTTCATTCATATCACAGGATAGGCTATACCTTTGTGCACATACTCGATAAGTATGAGGCTTGGTTCGAAATCAAACCCCAGGATATTAGATACTCCCAGCTAGGCACTCAGGGCAAGGACTGTGCACCATCAAAGAGCGTCCGAAACATAAACTTCATTTTGTTGTATGTAAAGTAGTACTACACTAGTACTAACTCCTACAAAATGCAGTTCACAACCCTACAGGTGCAGATTTTTACCTTTTCTATCTTTGCCTCCTTTTTCTTAATTACCACATATGAGTGCCCCTTGAAATACACAAGTTCAGAGTGTGTGCTGTACAAATCCTTCTCTTGTGTTTTATTAAATAAACTACAATGTTGTTCCAATCATATAACAACCGAGGCTAGACACAAGGTGCACCAGACAAACAAACTGCCTCTTGGTTCACTAAACTAAATAAACAACAAAAAAGCCAAATTCTGGAATGTTAATTCTACAACCAAAAAATTACAAAGAGCGCTGCTTTGATTGAAACAAAAACAACTTGTTTGTCATTAACACCATGAAGGTTTATTCCTATTTATAACATGATCATTTTTCTTATTAGCACACTATTTGTCGTGCTTGGAAAATACAACATACAAAATGCAAAACTGTTTTTATATACAATATATACAAAAATATACAATTTCAAACATACTTAACCATTCATTCATACACAATCCTTACAAGACGGTGAAAACAATAATAAGAAATACGAAAATAATGCGTCCAAACATTGGTTAGTAAATCAGTCCTAAATATTTCTTTTCATATTTTAGCGATTTGTTGCAGTTTGTAATTGTCACAAGCACTCTCGTGAAGCCAAATCAAATGCAAAACAAGATTAGGGGTAACCAGACGTTGGACAAAAAGGTGGTCGACGCGTTTCAAACCCCTATCATTAGGGTGGGGTTCTCCTCAGGACCGGATTGGTTCTGAAACAATAAAAATTACTGAATTTAGCGCGTGTGTCTAGAACATAGACGACAAACTACAAGAAGGGATCAACTCCCTGTGTGCCACTGGAGCCTCCTACCTTATTCCAAGAATCACAGCGCAATCGATAGCAGGCAGTAAGATATCCCAAAGGAATAGTATTTCCCAACAAACGTGATTTCAGCCGCTGTACAGAGAAAACGCGACAACATTTACTGGTGTGTCACACATGACCCATTCTTTCATTCTGTACAAGTACAAACGCGGGAAGATGTGGGGAGCAATGGTACTTACCCGCTGTAGTACAGCTGGCTGCTCTCAGATTATTTTCTTAGGCGTCTGCTCCTTTCCTAAAAAATGGAGCGAAATGCGCGTTAGCTGTCTGGCGCTCTCGACGCCACTGTTGTGATGAACCGCAAAGCGGAATAACATACCAGTGTGAGCAAAAGGCATAAATCCTTCTCCTTAGACGGTTTGACTGATGGAAACCGCTAGAGTCCTCGAGTGGAAGTGTTGTCTCAGTACTTCCTGGATGTTAACAGGTCTCAGGGGTTTCTGGGATTTGTAGTTCCAAGGTCGGTCTAGCAGTTGAGTGGAACAAGACCAGGCCTGGATTAGGTGTCATAATAGTCAATGTGGCCTTAGACAGTGGGCTTGTAGATTTCCGAAATTTCGTTTAACCCCCGCGTGGCGGTGTTAAACCTCATTATAAGCATTGCCTCTCGTTGAGACAGTTGGGCATCTAAATCACCGCCCCTCGGATTTTTTTCAATTTTGGACAGCACGGTCCAGCGGAGGTCAGTATTTGCGTGATTACACTTGGCCCAATGATTGACCAAAGGGGCATTTTCCACTCCCCTGCGGATACGCGATTTATGTTGCGTAATCCTACTCCTGATTTCTTGCGTTGTTTTTCCGATGTAGACTAGAGGGCATGGGCACACAATTGCGTATACAACGTTCTTGGACTTGCAATTAGTAAAGATGTCATGTTTCCAATGGATGTCGTCAAATGTGAAAACTGAGTCCTCAATCGTCTCTACACAGCAAGTGCATGTACCGCACTTATGGTGTCCTTTGGCCGGAGGTAATCCGAACAGGCTTTGTAATGTGGGAGCCTTAGTAGTTGGTAGTGCCGCCCTGACAACGTAATTGGCCACACTTTTGTCCTTTTTATACGCGAAAAGTGGTGGCACTGAGAAATCTTCATGCAAGTTCTTTAGCAAATGCCAATTGGACGTGATGAGCTTCCTGTGTAAATTTGTCGCTGGACAGAAAGTTGTGACACATACCATCCTTTTAACGTCTGGTTTGCTCCTTTTTGCCAACAATGTCTCACGAGGAGTCCACCATGCCCGTTTGAGGGAATTTTTTAGTAGTTTTTTTGGGTACCCTCTCTGAATAAGACGATCTTTTAAAAGTTCTGCGTGTTTGAAGTATTCTTCCTTAGTGGAACAATTTCTGTGGATTCTCAGAAATTGCCCAAACGGCAGATTCTGTTTCAAACTCCGAGGGTGGTTGCTGGAAAAATGTAATGCCTTATTCCTGTCAGAAGGTTTGCGAAACAATGTTGTGCTTAAGCTTCCATCCTGAGGTTCCACTTTAACGTCCAGGTAGTTGATGGATTCATTTGATGCTGAGACTGAGAACTGGATGTCAACAGTTCTTGAGTTCAACCAGCAAACGAATTGGCTGAGATCTTCATGGCCTCCTGTCCAAACCAAGAAGATGTCAACCCATCGCCACCCCTTTGATTTGATAAAAAAATTCAGCGTCAAATGTAAAAAACTTTTTTACATTTGACGCTGAATTTTTTTATCAAATCAAGGGGGTGGCGATGGGTTGCCCCTTTGCCCCAGAGCTAGCCATAATGTTCATGGGGCTATATGAAGAAAAATTTATATATCAAACCAACCCTTTCAGCAGCAACATATCCCACTACATGCGATATATTGATGACATCTTCTTGGTTTGGACAGGAGGCCATGAAGATCTCAGCCAATTCGTTTGCTGGTTGAACTCAAGAACTGTTGACATCCAGTTCTCAGTCTCAGCATCAAATGAATCCATCAACTACCTGGACGTCAAAGTGGAACCTCAGGATGGAAGCTTAAGCACAACATTGTTTCGCAAACCTTCTGACAGGAATAAGGCATTACATTTTTCCAGCAACCACCCTCGGAGTTTGAAACAGAATCTGCCGTTTGGGCAATTTCTGAGAATCCACAGAAATTGTTCCACTAAGGAAGAATACTTCAAACACGCAGAACTTTTAAAAGATCGTCTTATTCAGAGAGGGTACCCAAAAAAACTACTAAAAAATTCCCTCAAACGGGCATGGTGGACTCCTCGTGAGACATTGTTGGCAAAAAGGAGCAAACCAGACGTTAAAAGGATGGTATGTGTCACAACGTTCTGTCCAGCGACAAATTTACACAGGAAGCTCATCACGTCCAATTGGCATTTGCTAAAGAACTTGCATGAAGATTTCTCAGTGCCACCACTTTTCGCGTATAAAAAGGACAAAAGTGTGGCCAATTACGTTGTCAGGGCGGCACTACCAACTACTAAGGCTCCCACATTACAAAGCCTGTTCGGATTACCTCCGGCCAAAGGACACCATAAGTGCGGTACATGCACTTGCTGTGTAGAGACGATTGAGGACTCAGTTTTCACGTTTGACGACATCCATTGGAAACATGACATCTTTACTAATTGCAAGTCCAAGAACGTTGTATACGCAATTGTGTGCCCATGCCCTCTAGTCTACATCGGAAAAACAACGCAAGAAATCAGGAGTAGGATTACGCAACATAAATCGCGTATCCGCAGGGGAGTGGAAAATGCCCCTTTGGTCAATCATTGGGCCAAGTGTAATCACGCAAATACTGACCTCCGCTGGACCGTGCTGTCCAAAATTGAAAAAAATCCGAGGGGCGGTGATTTAGATGCCCAACTGTCTCAACGAGAGGCAATGCTTATAATGAGGTTTAACACCGCCACGCGGGGGTTAAACGAAATTTCGGAAATCTACAAGCCCACTGTCTAAGGCCACATTGACTATTATGACACCTAATCCAGGCCTGGTCTTGTTCCACTCAACTGCTAGACCGACCTTGGAACTACAAATCCCAGAAACCCCTGAGACCTGTTAACATCCAGGAAGTACTGAGACAACACTTCCACTCGAGGACTCTAGCGGTTTCCATCAGTCAAACCGTCTAAGGAGAAGGATTTATGCCTTTTGCTCACACTGGTATGTTATTCCGCTTTGCGGTTCATCACAACAGTGGCGTCGAGAGCGCCAGACAGCTAACGCGCATTTTGCTCCATTTTTTAGGAAAGGAGCAGACGCCTAAGAAAATAATCTGAGAGCAGCCAGCTGTACTACAGCGGGTAAGTACCATTGCTCCCCACATCTTCCCGCGTTTGTACTTGTACAGAATGAAAGAATGGGTCATGTGTGACACACCAGTAAATGTTGTCGCGTTTTCTCTGTACAGCGGCTGAAATCACATTTGTTGGGAAATACTATTCCTTTGGGATATCTTACTGCCTGCTATCGATTGCGCTGTGATTCTTGGAATAAGGTAGGAGGCTCCAGTGGCACACAGGGAGTTGATCCCTTCTTGTAGTTTGTCGTCTATGTTCTAGACACACGCGCTAAATTCAGTAATTTTTATTGTTTCAGAACCAATCCGGTCCTGAGGAGAACCCCACCCTAATGATAGGGGTTTGAAACGCGTCGACCACCTTTTTGTCCAACGTCTGGTTACCCCTAATCTTGTTTTGCATTTGATTTGGCTTCACGAGAGTGCTTGTGACAATTACAAACTGCAACAAATCGCTAAAATATGAAAAGAAATATTTAGGACTGATTTACTAACCGATGTTTGGACGCATTATTTTCGTATTTCTTATTATTGTTTTCACCGTCTTGTAAGGATTGTGTATGAATGAATGGTTAAGTATGTTTGAAATTGTATATTTTTGTATATATTGTATATAAAAACAGTTTTGCATTTTGTATGTTGTATTTTCCAAGCACGACAAATAGTGTGCTAATAAGAAAAATTATCATGTTATAAATAGGAATAAACCTTCATGGTGTTAATGACAAACAAGTTGTTTTTGTTTCAATCAAAGCAGCGCTCTTTGTAATTTTTTGGTTGTAGAATTAACATTCCAGAATTTGGCTTTTTTGTTGTTTATTTAGTCTGGTTGGACTTAGCCTTTCTGAGTAAGGAGTCAAGGCCCTTTTTGATTCTCATATCTTGGTTCACTAAAGGCATTGTTTTCAGAATGGGGGTGGCATGAATGTTTCCACGATCATGTTTGAAATCTATAACTGCTATTAAACGACTCTTGATGCAGTGATATAATCTGATCTGTTAACATGCAACGCTCATGCATGTTAATAAAATAAACTCTGCAAACTTCAAAAACGTGTATCATGTTTTTACATGTTTAGTGCAAGATGACTTTAAAACTAAAGGTATTCCTAAAGATAAGCTGTCTAGGACAACTTTTTTTCTTCTTTACAGTTACTTTAGTTAATGTGTAAATAAAGAATGCCTGTTTGGTTCACAGCTTTTTTAACGTTCCTGCTATTTCATGCAAACAGCAGGCCAGTGCTGCAGTTCACAAGGGTGCCACAATTAAAGACCAGGAGGGCCGCATTTGAGTTTCCCTGGTCTATTCACATGCAAGTTTACTATTAAGGGGCCAATTACGATGTCTGGCATCGTTCTGGAACTGGAACTGAACGACCTCCAGTCGTCAGTTCAAGCCCAGGAATTAAGATGCGACCGAACCCTGTTCGGTCACAATCGTATACTTTGCTATGAGAGCATGCTTTCCGAATGGAATGCATGCTCTCATAGCAAAGAGCAGTGGTGCAGTTCATCCCAGGACCCCGTGGCAGGCACCTCAAGATGCATGCCACCAGGTTCAGGGATCAACAGGGGCACCACAGGTGCCCGCTAGGCCGCCATTTGGCTGCCTTGCATCCATGGGGGCCCTGCTGTGGGGCCCCAAGTTTGTTTCCCTTTGCCTTTTTGTAGAGCGGCACAAAAAGGCAGGGGGATTACTGTGGGCCTTCCGAATGGCGGACGGGCTCTCTGAGCCTGTCATAAGCCATTGGAAGACTGATTCAGATTCCCTTCCAACTGAGCCCATCGAAATGGCTCGGTCGGAACGGAATCCGAATCAGTGATTACCATGTGGGCAGGAGAGCTCCGACCATTGGTCGGAGCGTTTCCTGCCCGCATCATAATCTGGACCTTAGTAGTAAATGTGGGTGGAACCAAGGCAAGAGGCTGGAAAATGAGAAATACGTACTACTAAATGGGAGAGGTTTAGGAAGTGGTAAAAAGTTGTTTAGGGAAAGCTTAATATTATTTTTATGGTTGTATTATGAAGTCAATAAGAAAAAGAAAGAAAAAAGAAGGGATTAAAGAGGGTCAAGCTAATACATTCACTCATTAAAGAGTATGCCCATTGCTATTCATAAACTACACTTCTTTAGTTATTACAGCCCTGCTGTCACAAAACAGTAATGCATGTACTCCAGCCCAGCCTTGGAGTAAGTCTAGCTACACATATGGCATGATACAGCAACACCCCCCATAGAAAATAATTGAGGTCGGGACTTAAAATAAATAAATAAAAATATTTCAGCTTATAATTTAAATACTTGAAAGATTGCTCAAGTGTTAAAAGTTATATTAAATTACATTTTACATATTTTTTAATTAAAAAAAATAATAATGACCTTATTTAAACAAAAATTACATTAAACTTTCAATAAACATTTTAAATTATTTAAATTAATTAAGCACAAAACTTGTATATAAATGTACTAAGTATTTATTGTACATTAAAGGTGAGTACGGGTGAAATTCCTAAAAAGAATTGTTTAAAAGAAATATAATATTCTAATTATTCAACTATATAATACACATTTAAATTGATGTAATGTAACATTTTATTTCAATAGTTCTAGGATAATAATGATAATTTTAAATTAATTGACAATTTAATTTACATTACAATATATATTTTTTTTAAATTAATTTTTCCATATGCTGTACCATGGGGAGATCTCTGCCACAGGTTCTTCTTCACGTGTTGTATGAAAAGTTATAGTAGTAACATTACATAAGTAAATTCAGCCTTAGATGTCTCCACCCCATGGTCTCAGGGGGGTGAAGACATGTAAGTGTACACTTAGGTGTAAATGCAAATGGTGAATAGCAGAAAAGTGTAGATTTGTACATAGGTGCAAGTAAATGTACACATGATGAAATCTGCCTCTTTAAATTTACCTTTCTGAATAGTGCTCCAGAGTCTAGATGTATACTCATGTGCTAACAGATGTAGAACAGATGATAACACTTGCACTCTTGTGTCCTTAGACTAGGCTCAGATGGCTCAGAAATATCTTCACATGTGCTAGCCTGGTTACTTACAGGCTCTTTCGATGACGGATAATGATTAAAGGCAATATACAAAGTGGCTGGCCAGCTTCAGCTTCGCTCACCTCTGAAACGGTCCCTCTTCTCCAGCGTGGGGACCAAGACCACAATCTGTCACCTGCACCACGCCAACATCTTCTCCCAGCTAAACAAAGCCATGCATTTCATAGATCACCAATCTACACATCTCTAGCTTCACATCCTTTAAAGAATGGTCATGGACAGACTTCATTAACATAGCCTGTAAAGTGAAGTGTCTTACGTGTTGTGGCAAAGAGATGGGGAGGAGGGGAGAACATTAAGGTTTTCTGGTAACTTTGGCATTAGAAAATTCTAAAGAGTAATTACGTTTTTTCTCTAAAATATTCCACATAACAACTTTTCAGCTTTTGGTTCATCCCATAACAAATTGATTAGGCTGGTTACATGATCAACATTGGTCATTATATTGCAAATCATAATATTATTCTTTCAATATAGGCCAGTACGTTTTGGATAATCACATTTTGTTCGATTAAGTATAACAATGAGTGCTTAAAATCTCAAAATCTAAATTTTAACATTATGTCCAAAAGAGTCTATGATGAGCTGTCATTCATTTCCACATTTCACTGGTCTATGAGGTTATTCATATAGTTTACTGTTTTCACATTTTTTGGAGAATCAACTTCTAAGTACTTGAAGCTGAATGTGCTCTTTTTAGATAATCAATAAAATCAAGCCTATACTGTTGGTAAACATTATTTTTCACACACCATAGTTGTCTCTTTCCCCCTTCGGCTACATCAAACTTGTGAAGCAAATCAGAGAAGCTCTTTATGGTGCTCTTCTATTCTCCTCATACACCTGTTTATTAAAAATATGTTCTTCTCAATCTCTGATTTTCTAATTATAGAATCTCCCATTAATCTTAATGAGTGGACTCTTCATATAGTTGTTTCAGTAAATCTTTATGAAGTGTTCCAATTTTCATTTAGCGGTCCCTCAAAATTCTACAGCGATGCCTTTGAATCAGCACATTTATATTTTTTGTTGTACTTTATTTGAAAGATACGTTTTTCTAAAACAAAAGGTTTTATTTTAGGGGGCCGATTATGATGTGGCCCAGTTTGAAAGGAATCTGACCGGTCATTCCAGCTGGCTTCCGACTGTCTCGGAGAGCCAGTCTGCCAGTTGGAATGCGTCAAGTAATCTTAAGGGCGGGCCTTTCCCCCCTTGAGATATCCGATGACGGTTTCTGATATGGTTTCCATGCCAGTCCTTCCAACATGGAAATCATGCCGGAAAGCGCCTTTGGGACGCCCAGCAGGGCCCCCTTTGGAGCACGGCCTCCGGTTAGAGGCCAATAGGGCACGTATGGTGCCCCCCTGTTGATCCTCGCACCTTGTGGTGCAGGGTGAACTGTAGCTCCCATTTTACTACAGGAGCGTGTGTTATGGCTGGAATGCATGCTCCCATAATAAGATATAGGAATGAGACAGAACAATGTTTGGTCGCATCCTAATGGGGCGGTCGGGACTGCCGAACGGCTGTCGGTCGATCCCATGACTGATGTGGTGTCGGCAGGAAGTGATTCCATCCAACATCGTAATAAGCCCCTAAATGTCTGGGGGGTTTTCTCTCCCATCTCCACGCCCAACACCAGGATGAAGTGGACGAACGATGGTAGCACCAGCACCTATCAGAGTTCTGATTGTCCCTTTTCCTTGCCTTATTATTGTAATCATCACCCCTTTTGGGAATCTACCATTGTGATATACACACGCTCATCAACCTGGACGACAGGGACAGATATTGTTGTTTATTCATAGACCGGAAATACTGATGATGTAGATTACTGTGGGCTTTCTTTTGGATCTATGTCGCAACGCTTCTACGTGGATGAATCTCTTTTGTGATAATATTTGCCCTGAAGAAGCCCATTCTCATGGAAAAAACACGTTGGCTGTCTTCACTGAATACATGTGATGCTTTTGAAAAACGAAAAGAAAAGAAAGACAAGTTATTGTTGTGGTGCATCTCTACAATTCACACTGTCATTTGTTACATATTTTGGGTTTATGCACCTTGGCAGCAGGTGCTTGTAGTGTGTGCAAACAATAGCATATATCTGTGTTGAAATTTGGACGTAGGACAGGTGCAGTCTCTATGGTCCGCTGCTTTTTGCTCTACTGATCCTAAGTGTCTGTATTAATTTATTTAGTGGAGTAGACTGGTCTATTCCAAGGGCCAGAATGAGGGGACAGATTCTTGCATGCCTTTGTGAATCAGTTCTGACTTGTAAATTCGCTAGTAGTAAAAGTAGAAAGATGACACAGTCCTTTCTATTTGTACAAATTAATTATGAATGTTCCCTGAATATTTCCACTTTAGATGTTTTGGAGCCAATTCACAGGGCAAATAGGAGTACATAAAAGAATACAGCAGGAGTATTTACAAACAAAACAGGAGCTGAAGAAGCATAAGAAGACACTCCACTCAAATAGCAATCACAACAAAAAAGCCCCTAACGTCATTCACACCAGTACTTCTCATAGAAGAGCATTCAAAACAGGCTCATGGTGGTCATGTACGAGAGGCACTTCCTATGATTTTTGTATATTTTTTGTATACATCTAGGGTCCCTAGGCACTATACTCTGTTATTTAAAAATCACACAATGACACAAAGTCCACCTCTGAGTTGTACTGGAACAGTACTAAGCCCTAAGTATGATCCATGTTATAGGGCTTGCATTTTGAATGTTCTTCTATGAGAAGTACTAGTGGGAATGACATTTGGGGCTTTTTTGTTGTGATTGTATTTTGCATACACTTAAATGCTTTTATGAATAGGCACTAGTTTGTCATAACATAGTCATGGATTGTGAAACCTCCTATCCTAACCCTGAGGTCATACCATGCATATCATATTTCATTTTTTACCAGGACACTAGAGATAAAGATAAGAAAAGTGAATATTACTCATCTCTTTAAACTTTATCTTTTTTATACTCATAGAAACATTCTGGAATTTATATTAACATTTTAGTAATATTGTGAAATCGAACGAATCAGTTTAACTCCAAAGCCTTAGTCCGAAAGGAGACTACCTTCACAAAATAATTTTATATTATTTGTTAGTTTTCAAACATTTATTGTTGTTACATCTTTGTTAGTTGTGCATTAACTCATTTTTAATTAATTTTATACATGATCTATAGTGGTAGATATCAATCATCGAACATTAGCAACCATTCTTGCTATCATGGGTAACCACGTCTCAATGAAACATTCCAGGGTAAGATACCCAAATGAAAAACATATAAAAAGGAGAAGAAAACTCTACCTCACCCCTCCCTTCTGCCACACAACTAAATAAGAGCAAACATACCAGTTAGAGAAGCATTACAAACCGTTATTGAGAAGGCTACTAGGCTGGCCCACTGAACTCACACACTTATGCAAAAGGCACCAACATCAATAAATATTGGTGATCTCTTCTATCTATCAACACTTCAGTATTTCCAAATATGTTATATTATTTCAAGATGACTGGACACCTCAGTCTTTAATTATCTCTGTAAAGCAAAACATTTACACTGGGAAGGCAACAATTTCTTTTTAAAGTTTAGCTTATAACCATACAATTCAATGTACTCATTTAATAGACCAATTTGCTTATTGAATCCCAAGGTGTACTCCAAGCAAGCAGATCATCTGTGTATATATTTATTTTTAATTCTTTTTATTGAGTTTTTTTATATTCCAAGAAAAATATAAAATAACTGACGGTATGGTACAGATCATTGTAAAGCCACATAGGAGAGTTAAGAGAGACCAGCATATATCTGCATAAGAATAGCATACAGAGCTGTGTCTTGGGGTGCTCTCGGTCGTGGGGATCTGTCCTATGACTGTGTGCTTTGTACCCATGAACTGCCGTAACTGATACCGATGATTCGAAACTAGGAGTGAACTGAGGGAGGGTGAGGGCGGATACGTCAGGATGCAGTGGTGACTACTTGGTGGATGGTTCCAAGCATAGTGTGCATGCAGGGGCTTCGTGTTGGGAAGGTGCTTATGGAGTCGATCAGGGGGCGTGCTATGAAAGGCACTATTTTGGGATGTGTTTGTATCTAGAGGGGGCTTATCTGGGTGTGGATGAGGATTGGTAAACTCATGAGGGTGGAGCTTCGACGTCATTCACTTGGTGGAAGTGCATGAGTAGAGCAGCTCATTGAAGAGATATGATCCGTCTGTGTATCCAGCAGACCTCCTTGTATCTAAAGGTGTCCTCCTCAGCAGTGTCCCACCTGCGCATTGCCCCTCACTATGCTTCCAGTGAAGGGTCCATGGATGAACACCGGTGAAGTGTGATTGTGCATTTGGTAAGTATGGCTAGGGCTGCAAAGCGAGTCTGGACTTTATACTGTTTCTTGCGCCCGAATATGCCCAAGAAGCATGCCTCACAGGTTTGTATGTCAGGGAGCTCCGTGACCTCTCACAGCATGGCATGAACTGCCAGCCAGTAGATTTTGAAGAACCAGGCACGCCCAAAGCATGTGTATGAGTGTTGCGTCTGTGGTCAGGCATCGGGGGCAAAGAAACTTGCAGTCCAGGGAAGTAGCAATGCAGTTGTGTGGGGGTTAAATAGGCCCCTGTGCAATATAAAATATTGGATATTCTTGAACAGTAAATTGCGTGAGACATTATTTGGGGATTCGAGTGCCAGGTCCCACTCTTTGTCATGTAGTACCCTCCCAATCTCATTTTGCCATTTTTGATGGAGTGCGTTGAGAAGGGCTATTGTCAATTCTCGTACCGCCTTGTACAACCAGGAAATAGTGTGGCGGCTGGGCCTCATGGTCAGCATGGTGTGTTGCGGGTTCGCCCCCAAAGAGATCCCAGAGGATCTGTGTGTGTAAGTTGTGTCTGGAGGAGAAGTTGCCCCCGGCGGAGTACGCTCTGCTCAGCCAGCTGATCAAAGGGAAGGAGTCGTTCCTCTGCGAACAGTTTGCCCACCAGAAGAAGCAAATCGTCTGTCCATAACTGTAGTTCCCCTGTGGTGCAGTAATCCCAGCCATGGGGCAGGCCAGCCAGTGGTAGGTGTGTGGCGTAGAGCAGAACCCTGCAAGAAAGACGATGCACCCTGAGCATGCAGGCCCTTGCCACCGCCAGGGCCGGGGGCATGTACTGTGTCTCTGGGAGGAGTAAACGACTGACCGCACATTCCAGTAGGGGCCCAAAGCTTGTGCAGGCCTCGCTAGGGTAACGCCTAGAAGGACAGCCACTGCAGCTGTGCCACTAGGAAATATGCCTCAAAGACTGGGGCCCAGAGGCCTCTCTGGTCCACTGGCAGCTGCAGTTTGTCCATGGGAACTTGGTAGCATCCGGATCCCCATATGAGTGTGCTGAGGAGTGTGTCCAATTCTTTGAAAAAGGAGCGGGGGTTATAACCAGAAGGTTTGCAAAATAATAATGAAGGCGAGGGAGAAGTAACCATTTTCGCCAGTAAGATTTTACCAATGGGGGCTGTACGGGAAGCGACCACCAGAGGTGTATTTGGGATCATATGCCCTCGAGGGCCCTGTGAGGACTTCCCTCATAGAGGTGTAGGGGGCATGATAAACGCAGATTCCTAAGTATTGTGATGCCTGGTCATGCCAGCGGAGACGGGCGTTGCTGAAATATATCTCCCGAGGCGTCTACCCTGGATGGAGTGGATAAAAAATAACTTCGTCCAATTAATCCAGAGCCTCGATGCATCGGCAAAGTCCGCCAGTATGTCTCTGATGGGTGTCAGAACGTCTGTTATGTCAGGGACATAGAGGAGCAAATCATCCGCATATTAGGACACTGCATGTGTCCTGTCTGCCAGCAGGATACCCCACTCTCAACCCCTTGCACGCGTTCGCATGACAAATAGCTCCAAGGCAAGTGCAAATAGTAGGGGGGACAGTTGGAATCCCTGGCGTGTTCCTTGACACACCGGAAAGGGGGCCAAGATAAAACGACCCAAGCAGATCCGAGATGTTGGTTTAGTATGAAGCAAGTTGGTGTAGGTGAGGAGTTTGGTGCTTACCCTAATGCAAGCAAGCACTGCGAATAGGTATTGCCAGGACAGGGTATCAAATGCATTTTCTAAAACAAGTATGAGGCAAGCAGCTTGTGAGTAATGCCCGTTGATTTGTTCTTGTACACAGAAGAGGCAGCAAAGATTCTGGGAGGCACTAAGGCCCTGAACCAAGCCATTCTGGTCAGGATGTACCAACTCAGGGAGAATCTGGTAGAATTTTACCTAAAATCTTATAAGCCACCCGAGTATTGTGATGGGGCGGTAGGAGGTGAGCTGTATGGTATTCTTGTGCTCAGTGCCGCCTTGTACATTTCCGACAGTCAGAGCGCAAAAAGGGGTGAAACGTTGTTGTAGTATTCCAGGGGTAGATCATCTAGGCCCGGTGCTTTGATCCATACCAAGATCCAAACCACCTGTTTTACATCTGCAGTCAGGATTTCAGCTTCTAAGGGGATCCTTGTGGAGGTCAGAATCTGGGGGTGGGTAATACCTGTTAGGAAAGTGTCTGCCTGGTTCATCAGGGTGTCCTGTGGTGCCTTATATATGGCAGAGTAATATTCATAGAAGGCTTGCAAAATACTGGTTTGGGTGCGAACCGTGACACCAGTTAGATCGACTACTCGGTACCTGGATGGGTCATCGAGTCTTGCCTAACAAGCGAGGCTAGGAGTCTGCCTGGCTTATTGCCCTCTCAATTGAACTTGGTGACGTGGGCTGTAAAGTTATAGCGCTATAGGCTCTCCAGAAGGGTAGTGTAAGCTGTCTTTTTATCTGTCAACTGCGGGAGAAGCATGGAGTCTGTATCTGTCTCCTTGCTAAGTCCAACTAGGGCCGGTTCAGTTGCTGCTATATCTCGCTCAAGGGTCCTGCAGACTCCTGCTATCTGCTGCATAAAGGCTCCTCCAGCGACCACCTTGAAGGCTTCCCACTCCAGCATCCTAGTGGACGCAGTGTTGTGGTTTTTGGTCAAATATTGCCTGATAATGTCCTCCTGCTCCCTCCGGATACCTGGTAATTGAGGCAGTCAGGTGGCAGCCTCCAATTGGGCCCTGTGAGTAGGAGGGGGTGTCCGCTAGAGGTCTGTTAGGTTTGTGTCATGGTCAGAGATAATCCACTCCAGCTAGTCCACTTGTTGTATCAGAGGCACTAGTGCAGGCGTTCAGAGAAAGCGGCCGAGTCATACGTACAAACTATGTGGGTTGGAGTAAAAGGTGTAGAGCTGGGACACAGGGTGGTGAGAGCGCCAAGCATTGGTGTGTGCCAATGGTGTACCCAAGCATGGAAACTTTTTGTCTGTGCATGTGGAGGGGAGTGAGGTAAGGGAGTATGGGACCTGTCTAATGTCAGATCTAGTACGCAGTTGTATTCACCACTCAGTATCCATGGCGACATTGTGTTGTGCATGAGCGTGGCAAACAGGGTGTCCCAGAATTTCCCCTGGTCAGTTTGGGGCATTTAGATGCTGCCAAGAAGAATGGGCCCGCCTTATAGGCAGTTCTCCAGGAGTGCATAGCAGCCTTCTCTGTCTACCATCCTTTTGACCTCCTGGAAGGGGACGCCAGGACGAATCCACACCAGGGCACCCCACGCATATGCCGAGTAGGTCTTGGTGATCCAATCCCTCCTCGGACCAACTAAAACCTCTGAGAAAGGTCAGGAGCCTCTACAACAAATTGATCAAGCAAGCTAAGACTGATTATTTTAGACTACAATTAGACCAAGCGGAAAACCGCCCCAAGAAACTTTTTGAATTAGTCAAACAGCAATCGTTTTCTAATCCAATTCTCTCAGACCCAGTTGGCAACCCTCCTTCCTGTAAAGATTTTGATGTCTTCTTCACGGATAAGTGTTACAGCAAACAAATGATGGACAGAATGCAAACATTTCCCCCCAGTCAAAAGATCTGGGTTAAATCCATCGTTCTTTTGCCCACTACACCACCCCAGTTAGGACCCAGCCACATGCAAATCAGTCTTGACCCTGTGCCGCATGGGAACATTACAGACTGAACTTCCAGGCCAGGTCCTCCCTGGACTGGAAAAAAGCATCCTGGGACCAGTGTCAGGGTATGTCACCCTTCTTCAGCCAGGCTAGCTTGGATCCAGTGGCACAGTGAGCAAGGGACCCACGTCTGGGCATACCCATCCCACTTAGGGCAAAAAGTGTTACGGCAAACAAATGATGGACGGAATGCTGACAATGCAAAGATTCTCCCCCACTCAAAAGATCTGGGTTAAATCTATCGTTCTTTTGTCCACTACGCCACCCCATCTTGGATGCTTGTTTCCGGTCCAGGGACGACATGGCTTGGCAGTTCGGGCTGGACTGTTCCCATGAGGCACAGGGTCAGACTGATTTGCATATGATCATGTCTGAACTGGGGTGTAGGAGTGAGCTAAAGAATGATGATGGATTAAACCCAGATCAGTTGACTGGGAGTGAGTGCTTGCATTGTTTAACACTCTGTTCATCATCTCCTTAGGTTTTGCTTTCTTCATTGAGAAATCACGGCTCATCTCTATTGACCTCGCTTCTAGGAAGGCCCTATTACCCTCCTCTATTGCCACCTCATCACTTGACCTCTTTTGAAAGTACAACTCGTCCCGCCTGAACGCTAAGAACAATGCGTCATGGGGCACCTTTTCCCCATTTACTAAAAAGACATCGACAAAATTCTTCAGCCCGTCCAACCACTTCGGTGAGCCGTTGCCCACGACCACATTCAAAGAGATGAAGTTCGCTCTCATCCCTACCTGGATGAAGATTGTACCCCAAAATCCTTTGTTCTCTGAGGGGAGAGGGACCTTTGCCCAGTCCAAACCAGTTCTGAAGCACTCTGTTTACCAGACTTCTCATTTCCTTTCACAGTGCAGGGCAGAAACATCAGACGCCCCACAGGAGGTGGAGCCAGCATTGTGGAAGGCAAGTACAGTCCTGGAGCACTTTGTTTACAGGACTCCTTCTCTTCTGTCAGTGTGCAGGGCAGAGACATCAGCCGCTCCCCAGGGGGTGGAGCCAGCATTGTGGAAGGCAGGTACAGCCCTATTCAAGGTTCAGGTGCAACTCCTCCCTCCCATGTAAATGCAGATCTCTCTATTCACCACTGGGTGACTCAGCTTGTCTCCTAGAATTCCCCAGCCCTGTCACTCACAAAACCAGACATAGGAATACACAACCTAGCAGAGGCAGGTTTGAATGGTTAGACAAGCAAATACCTACTTTCTAAAAGTGGTATTTCCAAACACAGAATATTAAAATAAACTTCACTAAAAGATGTATTTTATTATTCTGAGTTCAGGCATACTAAACTCAAATTTCTACCATGTTCTCTGAGATACTTAGGATTATAAAATGTAATAACTCTAACAGCCCATTCTGGCCTATGGAGAACAGGTAGCCTTGCAATAGTGAAAAACGAAAATGGCTGTAATTCACAATTAGGACATGCCACACACACCAGGGTGTGTCCTACCTTATACTTACAATGCACCCTGCCCATAGGGGTGACTCATATGAAGAAAAGGGAAGGTTTAGGGACTGGCAAGTGGGTGCACTTGCCCAGTCAGCATGACAGTACCATACCGCATGCAGGCTCTCCAATGGCAGACCTTAGACACATTTCACAAGGCTGCTTCTGTGGGTGGCACAACCAGTGCTTCAGGCCCACCAGCAGCATTTGGATTTACACGCCCTGGGCACACCCAGTGCACTAGACTAGGGTCTGACAAGTAAACCAAATAGCCAAACATGGAACCACTGATTAGTACATCAATTTACAATAGGGAGCACTTGCACTGTGGCACTGGATAGCAGTGGTACAGGGCCCAAAGCATACAACACCAGCAGAAATACATGAGGCAACAGCAAAAATGGAAGGGAGACCCACGCCAATGGTGCCAGGTCTAACACGTGTCCCCTCCAGCTGAGAAGTGGGGAGAACTACCCTAACTCTTGGGAGTTCTCTTCACTAAGGTGGAAAAATCTGGACAGACCATCAGCGTTGGCGTGTCCTGTACCAGGGCGGTGTTCCACCGTAAAGTCCATACCCTGTAGGGAAATAGACCACCTCAACAGCTTTGGATTCTCACCCCTCATCTGCATCAACCATCTGAGGGGCCTGTGGTCTTTCTGAACCCGGAAGTGAGTCCCAAACAAGTATGGTCTCAGCTTCTTCAGTGCCCAGACCAGAGCAAATGCCTCAAGCTCAATAGCACTCCACCTCTGGTCCTGTGGAAGTAACCTTCTACTGATAAAGGCTACAGATTGATCTAGGCCCTCCTCATTCATCTGTGACAGAACAGCTCTCACACTATGCTCTGAAGCGTCTGTTTGGACGATAAACTCTCTTGAGGCACGGGCGCCATGCACATGGCAGCTTTCAGGGCCTCAAAAGCTTTCTGACAGGTGTCAGTCCAGATCACCTTCTTGGGCTGCTTCTTGGAAGTCAGCTCTGTCAAGGGGGCAACCATGCTGCCATACCCTTGACAAACCTCCTGTAACACCCTGTGAGACATAAGAAGGCTCTCACCTCTGTCACGGTTTTGGGTGGCTCCCAAGCCAAGATGGTTTCAATCTTGGGTTGTAGGGGCGCCACCTGGCCGCTCCCAACTTGGTGTCCCAAGTACACCACGGAACCCTGCCAGATCTGGCACTTACTCACCTTGATCGTGAGGCCTGCTTTCTGCAGCGCCGTCAACACTTCCCAGAGGTGGCGCAGGTGTTCCTCCCAACTGGCACTGAACACTGCGATGTCATCCAGGTAGGCGGCACTGAATTCCTCCAGCCCAACCAACACCTGGTTGACCCACCTCTGAAAGGTGGCAGGGACATTCTTCATTCCAAAGGGCATAACACAGAACTGGAAATGCCCATCTGGTGTGGAGAATGCTGACCTCTCCTTTGCCCCATCAGTCAAGGTGATCTGCCAGTACCCAGACGTTAAGTCAAACATGCTGAGGTACCGTGGAGCCCCTAGCCGATCTATGAGCTCATCAGCTCTGGGGATGGGGTGCCCGTCAGACTT
The DNA here is from genome assembly GCF_964261635.1 of Lissotriton helveticus. Lineage (NCBI taxonomy): Eukaryota > Metazoa > Chordata > Amphibia > Caudata > Salamandridae > Lissotriton > Lissotriton helveticus. Next base: position 934,604,858 of record NC_136061.1, on the reverse strand, counting down.
CGTGACTGAATTGAGCCCTCTGTAGTCCACACAGAACCGGCGCTGCAGCCTTCGGGACCAAGAACACTGGGCTAGCCCAAGGACTGCTAGATGACTCAATCACCCCAAGTGCAAGCATTTTTGAGACCTCCTCTTTAATGCAAGCCCTTACCCTGTCAGTTACCCTGTAAGACTTGTGCTTTACAGGTAAGCTAACTCCTGTGTCCACATCATGGACGCACCAATCTGTGACACTAGGAACCAGGGAGAACAGGTCAGAAAACTGTCCCAGCAACTGGCGGCAGTCATTCTGTTGCTCAGGGGTCAGGGTGGAAGAGAGGTTACACCATCCACTGACCCATCTTGCTCTGAGGCTGACAGGAGGTCAGGAAGAGGCTCAGTCTCCGCCTCCATCCCAGCATCTGTTGCCAAGAGCATGCCCACTTCAGACCTCTCTAAGTGGGGCTTAAGGCGGTTGACATGTAGGACCCTCAAGGGGTTCCTAGGAGACAGCAAGTCCACCAAATAGGTAACTGGATTCTTGCGCTCCACAACCTCAAAAGGTCCGGTCTACTTATCTTGGAGCGCACAGGGTTCCACTAGGGCCAAGACCCACACTTTCTGGCCAGGTTGAAGCTCTACCAGAGTGGCATTCTGGTCATACCAGCGCTTCATCTCCTCCTGGCTGGCTTCCAGATTCGCCACAGCGAGTTGCCTAAAACGCCTAGTTTGGTTTCTGAAGGCCAGCATGCAGCTATATCCATCCTGGGGAGGTTTCCTGGGAGATTGCTCCCAGCCTTCCTTAACCAAACTCAGAGGTCCTCTGATTGGGTGTCCATAGAGAAGCTCAAAGGGACTGAACCCTAGAGATTTCTGTGGCACCTCAAGGTATGCAAAGAGTAGGCACGGTAAGAGGACGTCCCACTTACGCCTCGGGTTCCTCAAGACCCATAATCATGCCCTTCAGGGTCCGGTTGAACCTTTCAACCAGCCCATTTCCTTGGGGGTGGTAAGGAGTGGTGAACGTGTAGGTTACACCACACTCCTGGCACAGGGACTTCATAGACTTAGAAATGAAAATGGTGTCCCGGTCAGACACTACCTCGCTAGGGAATCCCACTCGGGAGAAAATTCCCATCAGTGCTCGTCCCACCACAGCGGCCGTCACTGTCCTCAGAGGTATGGCTTTCGGGTACCGGGTGGCATGGTCCACCAAGACCAGGATGAACCTGTTGCCCATGGCTGTCTTGGGGTCCAGTGGCCCCACTATGTCAATCCCCACCCGCTCAAAGGAGGTACTGACCACAGGGAATGGCTGGAGAGGAGCCTTGTGCTTCCTCACACTCTTTCTACTTGCCTGGCAAGTCTGACAAGTTCTGCATTGAGTATCAGAACTCTTGTGCACCTGGGGCCAATGAAAGTGGATGACAAGCCTTTCAGAGGTCTTGTCCTGCCCCAAATGTCCTGCTAACGGCACATCATGGGCCAGCCCCAGTAGGAAGGCTCTGAACTTCTGGGGTACCACCAGCACACGGGCTGACCCAGGTTCAGCAACCTTAAGCTCACTATACAGGAGACCATTCTCCCAGTAAATAAAGTGTGACCCTGACTGATCACCTGCTGCCTGGCTTGCAGCCTGTTGCCGCAAGCCCACAAGAGAAGGGCATTCTCTCTGTTCCTTTCAAAATTCCTCCCTGGAGGGGCCTCCTTCCTGCTGCCAATGGGTCAGCTCAGTCACGTCCCCCAGTTCAGCTACTTGCTTCCCGGTAGGCTCCAGGGCATCCCCCTCAGGATCTACCTCCTCCTGGGCCATGGGAACTTCAGGGCCGCTTTCCCGTGCCCCTCGCCACTTCCCTCTTCTGCAGGGTCCTGTACCTCCCTCTCAGGCTTCAGGTCTTCTTGAGAACCCCTACTGGCTGACATTGACCGGGTGGTCACGCACGTCCAGTCAGGCAGTCCAACCATCTTCAAGTGAGTTGTTTTCTCCACCTTTCCCTAGGGGAGCTCTCCAAATCATTTCCCAACAAACAGTCAACAGGCATGGCGGGCCTCACAGCTACCTGAAGAGTACCAGAGACCCCCCCCCCCACTCAAAGGGAACCTGAGCCATTGGACAATGACTCTCTGTGTTGTCTGCGTTAACGACTCGGCAAAATGCATGAGGGACAATCTGCTCTTGAGACACCAGGTGAGACCTGACAGCTGTCACACTGGCTCCTGTATCTCTAGGAGCCTCCACCTTTTGGCCATTGACGGTCACTCGCTGCCCATATTTCTTAGTGTTCCTGGGTAGCTGAGCTTCTGAGACTGTCTCACTGTCTCCTAAAGAGACAAGGGTCATCTGTGCGGGATCCCACCCACCTTGGACATCAATCTCCTCCCCCAAGGCTACACTAGCCATTTCCCGGGGTGGAGCACCAGTGGGTGCTTGTTTACCAAACAGGTGGAATCTGGTATCATTCGCCTTATGACCCAGGTCACCACACTTGTAACATTTCAGGGGCCCCTGGGGAACAGGACTACCTGTCAGGGCCCCTTGCTTTCTCTCAGGGGAATTCTGGGAACCTTTCATGGGGTTCCCTTGGGGACTACTTTGGGGCCCTTTGCGGAACACCTTCTGTTTACCCTTGTCCCACCCACTCTTCTGCTGGGGACCCTGCCCACATTTGGTTGAGTCTCCCATGTGACCCTTGTGGACCCTGGTACTGACCCATCGGTACGCCTCCTCAGCAAGCTTCCTAGGGTTAGTCAGCTTGCTATCTATCAGATGCTGGTGAAGCTCTGGAAAACAATTATCAGACAAGTGCTCCTGTGCAATCAAATCAAAGAGGCCTTGAAAATCATTAACCTTGCTGTCCTTTAACCAACCATCTAATGCTCTGCAAAAGAAAGTGACATATTCAACCCAAGTACTGTTTTCTAACTTTCTGCATTTCCTGAACCTCTGCCTATAGAGCTCAGGTGTCAAACCATATCTAGACATCAGTGCATCTTTCATGTGGCTGTATGAATTGTGGACATCAGAAGGCAAGTCTAACAATGTATCCCGCCCCTCACTAAGGAACCTTCCCCACAACCCCGCTCCCCAATATCTCTCAGGGACCCGGTGGGAAGACATGGCTAGACATAGGCTCTGAACCACTGACCAATATCATCATTTTTGCAAAACTCTTTCACCACATCCTTGGGAATATACACTCTACTTTCTGTATGTACTGATGGTATGCTGCTTCCCGAGGGAGTAACTTCTAAACTTTTGGTTTTAAATTCCAACTCCCTCAAAACTTTTTCATGCTCAAACTGCATGTTCTTTTCCTCAAGATCTAACCTCCTATTTTCTATTTCCAGTTGCCTATTCACCCTGAACTTGGTCAGTTTTATTTCTTGCCTTCTTGACCTCTCTCTGTCCTCAAACTCCTCTGGAGACAGACTTTTGTTAGAGCCAATGCTACCAACAGGGGAAGGTACCTTCCTTCCTCTTGAGCCCAATGGCTCTTCTTGTTGTACTTCTGCATCATCATCCTCCTCGATCATAGGAGTTTTCCTTGCTTCTACCCAGGCCCTCAGCGCCTTGTAGAATTCTTCCTTCACTTTTAATCCAGAAGTGGAAACATTGAATTACTTGCAAAAGTTCTTCATCAGCTTTACTGTGTAGCATTACAACCTCTCTTCTTCCCATTCGCAAATAAAAGAGGCTACAGATTCTGCTCTCTCTACTTCAACTGATTCAGGCATCTTTCAAAAATAGAACAAAAAATCCAAAAAGGAATCTACCAAAAAGTATGCGGTATCGTTTTGGTCTACACTCACTAAGTAGTGTCACCAGTCACTGTACATGAGTCACAAATGCAAATCCAGAATCCTCACCGCTGACTGCCAATGTTAGATTTGGGGGTCTCAAGTGGCACAGGTAGGTACTTGTGACAAATAGGGACCCTCTCCTCTAGTCAGGACAAGGGGATAACACTCCTAAAATAACCCCTGCTCACCCTCTAGGCTGCGTGGCGCGAGCAGTCAAGGGTTATTTCAGAGGCGTTGTAAGTTAAGCAGTTGTGACCACATACAGTAACCCAGTGACAACACTACAAATGGACACCACAGAGGTTTTATATAAAAAATAAGTAGACTTTATATAGAGTTACCACAAGACCATAAACGACAAAAATACACACTATGATTATTTTAAGATATTAGATTTAAGCTTAGTTCAGTTCAGTTCTTAGATGCAACACTCTGCGTCACTTTACCTTAAGTTGCGTTGCGCTTCCACGACAAGCAATGTCACAGTGATGGGAAATGCGGCAAAGGTCAGATACAAAGAAATAAAGACGTGAAGATCTTCCAGATGCAGCACTCTTCTCGGGGATGCGAGAAGCCCTCGGTTCGATGCGTGAACTGCAACCGCGACACCCTTACGATGCAACGGCAACAGCTCCAGCGGCAACGCTCTTCTCCACGATGCGTGAAGCTTCCGCTCAATGCGACAACTACAGCGGCGACATTCAAGATGCGACGGCAGCAGCTCCGACGGTGTCGCGTTTCTCGGGGATGCGAGGTGCTCTTGGTCGATGCGGTGCAATGCGACAGTTCCAGCGGCGAAACCCTCCTGCTTCTGAGTTGTGATGGCAGGCACAGCGACGGCTACGTGCTCCGACCTCGTTGCGAGATTCTTTTCCTGATGCGGTGCAGTGCGACAACTACAGCGGCGACACCCTCCTTCTTTGGATTTGCGACCGCAGCAGCAGCGACGGCGACACGCTTCCTCTTCGTTGCAGAACGCTTCTCTCCGGTGCGGTGCAGTGCGACAGCTCCAGCGGCGACACCCTCCTTCGGAGTTGCAAAGGCGGGCACAGCGACGGCGACACGCTTCATCTCATTGAGTCGCGTTTCCAGCTCCTTGCGACACACAATTCCTCAGAAGGCCCAAAACAGCAGCAGGCACTTCCACAAGAACTCTGTGGAGCTGGGGGGGTGAAGTCTGTTGTCCCTGAGACTTCAGCAGGAGGCAAGCTCTTTTCCAAGCCCTTGGGGGTCCTTCACAAGTTGAAAGCAAAGTACACAAAGTTCCTTTCTCCTCCCTTTGGCAGTAAGGCAACTACTGAAGGCAAATCCCCCAAGCAGCACTTCAGCTTGGGAATAGTCTCTCCTCAGTTTCTTCAGGTTCCTCTCCTCAGTAAAGGTTTCTTCTGGTAGTCCAAAGTGATCTAATTTCATGGGATCAGGGTCCCAATATTTACACCCCAAAATCCTTTGTTCTCTGAGGGGAGAGGGGCAATTGCCCAGTCCAAACCAGTTCTGAAGCACTCTGTTTACCAAACTTCTCCTTTCCTTTCACAGTGCAGGGCAGAAACATCAGACGCCCCACAGGAGGTGGAGCCAGCATTGTGGAAGGCAAGTACAGTCCTGGAGCACTTTGTTTACAGGACTCCTTCTCTTCTTTCAGTGTGCAGGGTAGAGACATCAGCCGCTCCCCAGGGGGTGGAGTCAGCATTGTGGAAGGCAGGCACAGCCCTATTCAAGGTTCAGGTGCAACTCCTCCCTCCCATCTAGATGCAGATCTCTCTATTCACCACTGGGTGACTCAGCTTGTCTCCTGGAATTCCCCAGCCCTGTCACTCACAAAACCAGACATAGGAATACACAACCTAGCTGAGGCAGGTTTGATTGGTAAGACAAGCAAATACCTACTTTCTAAAAGTGGTATTTCCGTACACAGAATATTAAAATAAACTTCACTAAAAGATGTATTTTATTATTCTGAATTCAGGCATACTAAACTTGAATTTCTACCATGTTCTCTGAGACAGTTAGGATTATAAAATGTAATAACTCTAACAGCCCATTCTGGCCTATGGAGAACAGGTAGCCTTGCAATAGTGAAAAACGACGAAAATGGCTGTAATTCACTATTAGGACATGCCACACACACCAGGGTGTGTCCTACCTTATACTTACAATGCACCCTGCCCTTGGGCCTACCATAGGGGTGACTGATATGAAGAAAAGGAAAGGTTTAGGGACTGGCAAGTAGGTGCACTTGCCCAGTCAGCATGACAGTACCAGACTGCACGCTGGCTCTGCAATGGCAGACCTTCGACACATTTTACAAGGCTGCTTCTGTGGGTGGCACAACCAGTGCTTCAGGCCCACCAGCAGCATTTGGATTTACACTCCCTGGGCACACTCAGTGCACTAGACTAGGGTCTGACAAGTAAACCAAATAACCAAACATGGAACCACTGATTAGTACATCAATTTACAATAGGGAGCACTTGCACTGTGGCACTGGATAGCAGTGGCAGAGTGCCCAAAGCAGACAACACCAGCAAAACTACACGAGGCAACAGCAAAAATGGAAGGGAGACCCAAGGCAATGGTGCCAGGTCTAACACTTCCTTAGCACAAGGCATGGTCCTTGACTGCCTAAAAGCAGCTCAGGTCTCAACTATTTAAAAAAAAAACAACGCTGACAAATCTGATTTCCATAACTTCCATCCTATCTCCAACATCCCCACTCTAGCGAAACTCCTTGGAAAAAGTGTTCAATACCAACTCTTTGCTCACATAGAGAAATACCAACTACTAGACCAGCATCAATCAGGTTTTTGGAAGGGGCACAGCACCGAATCAGCCCTCACTCACAGATGACATTTTGGAAATGCTTGATCATAATGATTCTTGCCTACTGATCCTCCTGGACCTTTCCTCAGCTTTCCACACTGTTAATCATGCCAACCTCCTATCCATCTTGCAATATAGAATGGGTTTCTTGAGTTTGGTGCTTCAGTGGTTCTCATCCTTCCTCCAGCTGAGATCACAAAGATTCAATGCTAACCACTCCGTCTCCCAGCCTTCTCCAGTAATCATGGGGGGTCCCCCAAGGGTCCGCCCTTTCTCCCATCCTCTTCAGCCTCTACTTGGAACATCTAGCTAACGCACTAAACTCCACAAACAGTTTCTTCCACATGTATGCCGACGACAAACATCTCTACCTGAAAATGTCATCCACGGAAAATATCATCTCGATCAATACTATCATAACATCTACTCAAAATTGGTTAATCAAGACTCATCTTCTGCTCAACTCCGCCAAAACTGAGTTCCTGCTCATCTCCCCTCCGAACCACATCCTCAAGCTAGATCTCTAGCTGACTCACTTCACTGCCTTCAACTGCACTCCGATTATCATAGACAAATCGCTCGGAATCACTATGGACAAGCACCTGTATATGAACAATCACATCAGCAATGTTTGTAAAGGGAAAAACCACTTGATAAGGACTCTTAGAAATATCAAACCTTTCCTGTCACAAAATAACTTCAAGCAGGTGGTGGAAGCGCCTGTCCTGCTGAGGTTAGACTATGGCAGTGCTACTCTCTGAGGCTTTCCCAAATAAGCCTTGACGCCACTAAGGGCCTCACTGAACTCTGCGGCAAGACTAGTTACTGGCGCCAAACGAAACAAGCACATTTCATCAGTCCTTAATTCTCTCAACCGGCTACCCTCTGAAGCATGAATTCAGCTGAAGATTGCAGTTCTAGCACACAAAGCCCTTCACTTCAATACTCCCAGGTACTTGGCACAAAAATTTGAACTATCGTGTGTGGCAAGAGCATCAAGAAGCGCCTCTACTTTCATCTTGAACCTTGCATCTTTAGCGAAAAGAGAACTTGTCTCCGAGCTTTCTCAGGTGCTGCCCCAGAGATTTGGAACTCTCTACCACCGGAAGTACGCAAACTCACCTCGATGACGGTGTTCAAACTGGAAACCAAAAGATTCCTAATGAGCAAATTCTTACCCTAGTGGGTTAGACTCACGGGATCGGGTGACTTTTGTTATTATTACTATGGTACCTTCATTTGATACCGATCTTCTACTATGTTTATTACTGCCCCCCCTCATGACCCGCTTACTCCTGTTTATTATATGATCCCCGTTTTTTACTATGCATATTATTGCCCCCCTCATGGCCCGCTTACTTCTGTTTACTGTATGATCCCCATCTTTTAATAATTTGTTGTTGTCATTACACTCTTGGTCTCTCTTGTAAAGCACTCTGATGTCCTTCGGGATCTAGTTCACGCTATATAAAACTTTCTAAATAAATAAATAAAAGTCATAGCACCGATGATACCTACCCAGCGCTTGTACAATTGGCCTAATCCATTTGCAGTGATATGTGTTTTTTGTAAGAAAACTATCTGCGCGTGCTGTAGTTTGATGTTGGAGGATATGGCGTGCTTTCTAGCAGTGTGCATGCCACGGATGTTTAGTGTGAGAAAACTAATGTCAGAAGTAGGAGGCATGGCAGTGCAGGTGTGGTGCAAGTGTTGGGCGTATGGAGCCTGGTGTCTGGTCCTTCCATCTATATCTCAGGAACTATAAGGAGTGTGCCCACCAAGGTGTCGGGATTGCTAGGAGGAGCGTGATGATGGGGGGCTGCAATAACTGGGGCGAGAAAAACCCAATGCTGGGAGCCTACCGCAACCGGTAGTAAGCCCCAAAAAATCATATGACATATTCTGTAATGTAACGTGGGGGGGAGTGTTGGACTCAAGTGTTTGTTTGTTGACTAGTATCAAAGTTCGCCTGTAGCATCAAGAGGCAACTTAAAGAATGTCTTGGCAGCCAGTGATCGCCTGCTGGAAGTGATTTCAGGAAAGAAATATTTGTCAGATGTGGGTGTCCTCTGTTTGCGGTGTCACCAATGGGGGGGACTGTGATCTGGAGCCTTCTGAGTGAAGGGAGTCTTCCTATGAGATGAAGATGTGCAGGTCTTCTCATCGTCACTGGCTGTGGGGTTGAACCCAGGTTTGCAGCAGTCTGTATGGCCATCCAGCAGGCTGCAATGATTTGCTCCAGGTTGGGGGAGCTGGTTGATGAGATCCGGGATGGAGGCCTCGTTGGTGGTTTGCTCTCATGTTGGTCTGCCCAGTTCCATGCTTCTTTGGGGTCCATAAAGAAAGTAGTGGTTCCACCAGAGATTATTTTAAGGTGGGCAGGGCACAGCAGGAAGTACTGCACCCCCTAATGCCAGAGGCGTCGTTTGACTTCTAGGAAGGAACATCATTGGCGCTGGACAGTGGGACAGTGCAGGTGTAGTCAGGAAAATAAATGATGGTTTTCTCTTCCACTCAAATAGGCCCTTATTGTCTGACTGCATGGACTATCACATCTCTGTTCTTAAAGTGGAGCAATTTGCTAGCATATGTGGGGGGTGAGGGTCTAGGGTAGCCCGGTGAGCAAGCGCCTCACCAGCACACAGTGTGCCCTCTCAAGGGAGTTGAAAGATGCCCGGTCCAAGGCTGGAGTCAAGGTCTGGAACCAAGGCCTGATTTGCGATGGAGTCTGACCCCGCAACCTCCTCTGGAAGTCCCTGGATGTGGATGTTGCTCCTGCGGGAGTGCCCCTCCAAGTCATCTGCTCTGCTCTCTAGGTGTGTGATTCGGCATTGCAGGTCCTTTGACAGCAGTTGTAGAGTGGCAGAGTTTTATTGCTGTCTGTTACTTTGTCCGTGAGTTTGCGTGATCATCTCAGAGTGAGTTGAGATCTGCAGCAAGTAAACCGAACCTGGACTCCTTGGTGACTCGGGAATGTTCAATGACTGCTACAACTTTATCCAGTTTTTGTGATATAGTAAAGGCTGCCTCTTCTACTTCCTGGGGGATGCTGGGAGTCGTGGGTAGTGGGTTTGCGGAAGATATCGTCTAGGCCATGTTGGCGGATCACAGTCTACCCATGTCGAGGGGGCCACCATGGAGCACGAACGAAGCGTGATGTGCAATATTCCTTGTGTTGGGGTGCAGGCAGTGCGGAGGAGACACTGCCAATATCTTTCATGGATGTGTCTGCCATCACAATGTCCTGGGCCTGTTAGTGAACACAAGTTCAGGCGTGGAAGGAGTAGTGCCTTGAGTCAGTTAATTGGGAGCTCATCTCTTGCTCTGAAGGTGGTGTGGGCATGAGGCAACTAGCGGGAAGAATGGCACCTGGTCCTCACACTTGCCATGCAGTTGTGTGTTGGAAACCAGACCTGGGTGAATTGAAGAATCGCCCCAGGATTTAAAGAAATCTAGCCTGGACTCTCTCCGACTTTGCACACTACATGGTGGCTGGCTCCCAGTGAGAAGCTGTATTAAATGTATATCTCTTTACACCACCTTCAAGGCATTACACAATATTGCAAAAACAACGGCTGATAGCCAGAAACCGGTCCTAGGATGCTTGTTTCCGGTCCAGGGAAGACATGGCTTGGCAGTTCGGGTTGGACAGCTCCCATGAGGCACAGGGTCAAGACTGATTTGCATATGGCCATGTCTGAACTGGGGTGGCGTGGTGAGAAAAATAACGATGGATTAAACCCAGATCTGTGACTGGGAGTGAATGTTTTGCCAATGTGCAACATTCTGTCCAGCCCCTTGTGTGTTTTGCTGTTCGCTCTATGTGCGAAGGGTATGCCCTGAAGTGGGTTCTGTGCTCACTACGCCACTGGAGTCAAGCTATCCTGGCTGATGACGGCTGATAGCCAGAAACCGGTCCTAGGATGCTTATTTCCGGTCCAGGGAAGACATGGCTTGGCAGTTCGGGTTGGACTGTTCCCATGAGGCACAGGGTCAAGACTGATTTGCATATGGCCATGTCTGAACTGGGGTGGCTTGGTGAGCAAAATAACGATGGATTAAACCCAGATCTGTGACTGGGGGTGAATGTTTTGCCAATGTGCAACATTCTGTCCATCACCTTGTGTGTTTTGCTGTTCGCTCTATGTGGGAAGGGTATGCCCAGAAGTGGGTTCTGTGCTCACTACGCCACTGGAGTCAAGCTATCCTGGCTGATAGCCAGAAACCGGTCCTAGGATGCTTGTTTCCGGTCCAGGGAAGACATGGCTTGGCAGTTCGGGTTGGACTGTTTCCATGAGGCACAGGGTCAAAACTGATTTGCCTATGGCCATGTCTGAACTGGGCTGGCGTGGTGAGCAAAATAACGATGGATTAAACCCAGATCTGTGACTGGGGGTGAATGTTTTGCCAATGTGCAACATTCCATCAATCACCTTGTGGGTTTTGCTGTTCGCCCTATGTGGGAAGGGTATGCCCAGACGTTGGTCCTGTGCTCACTACGCCACTGGAGTCAAGCTATCCTGGCTGATGACGGCTGATAGCCAGAAACCAATCCTAGGATGCTTGTTTCGGGTCCAGGGAAGACATGGCTTGGCAGTTCGGGTTGGACTGTTTCCATGAGGCACAGGTTCAAGACTGATTTGCATATGGCCATGTCTTAACTGGGGTGGCGTGGTGAGCAAAATATGATGGATTAAACCCAGATCTGTGACTGGGGGTGAATGTTTTGCCAATGTGCAACATTCCGTCCATCACCTTGTGAGTTTTGCTGTTCGCCCTATGTGGGAAGGGTATGCCCAGACATGGGTCCTGTGCTCACTACGCCACTGGGGTCAAGCTATCCTGGCTGATGACAGCTGATAGCCAGAAACCGGTCCTAGGATGATTGTTTCCAGTCCAGGGAAGACTTGGATTGGCAGTTCGGGTTGGACTATTTCCATGAGGCACAGGGTTAAGACTTATTTGCATATGGCCATGTCTGAACTGGGGTGGCATGGTGAGCAAAATAACGATGGATTAAACCCCGATCTGTGACTGGGGGTGAATGTTTTGCCAATGTGCAACATTCCGTCCACCACCTTGTGTGTTTTGCCATTACACAATATTGGCCATGAATTCCTGAAGCATTCATTTGAGTGGTATGTGCCCAGCAGAACAGCTGTGCTCCTCTGGAGGCAAGTTAATGAGGGCTCCCAGACTCTGCAAGGCAAACTGGGGAGCCAGAAGCTTTATTATAGGAACCACCAAGCTTTGGATTAACGTGGCTATTTAACAACTAAGCTCCCTTTCGTATTTGGCTGAAGATAGCACCAAGACACCCTTGAGTAGACGTGCGCTTAATAAGTTGCTATAACATAACACCGTCTGCAGCTTCCCTTGGTGGGTCAATTCAGGAGGTGAAAATTGCGGTCCAGGGGTTTCCCGAGGTTAAATCACTGTGCGGTACTGTGTAGCTGAAGGAGGCTCCCTGGGTGCCCAAGACCCCCCACGTGGTCTTTTTACACCTCTTCCGTGGTACCTGATGGGGCTACTGTGAGCGGAGGGCCTTGAGTGGCGAGCACGCTCCTCAAGTGTAGGGCCGATGCACTGTTTGGGAAGTGTAGGGCTGCGGAGCAACCCAGGGGTCCCCTGCCACCTGAGATATTTTAAAGCAGGATATCGTCGGTAAGATGTTCCGTGGCTTGTCAGGATTGCCAAGTTACATCGGTCTAGTTGGCTGACAGTTCAGAGGGGTGGTCCCCGTGTTGACATGCTCTACATCATAGGTGAGTTTTAATGCTGCTGTGCCAGCCACAGCTTTTAACTCTTAATTTGCTCTTTTGCCAACTGTTCTGAAAAACCTTATCTGTGATTGCACTTTTCCTGTTGTTGCTGCTATTTTTAATCACACTTGCACTTTGTACTTTGCCTAGCCACTGCATTTCTTTGTACTCGAGTCTCCACCTCCCCGGTCTGACGCGGCTTCGCTGTTTGTTCAGAGGGAGGCGGACACACCCCCCCGGCAGGCTCTCACTTCCGGTCTGGTGGGCGGAGCTCGGGCATTCTTCCTGCGCCGACCAACCTTTTTAATCTATGCTGAGGCGGATACGCAGCGGACGTGCGCAGCGGGTGCGCCGATTGCGCCCCAAAGGCGAGCCCGTCTGCGCCCGTCCGCGCAGGACGGGACACGGGGCACGTTATCATGCCCAAAAATATTTCTATTCTGCAGCCACTCTTTTACAAATGGCACCTAAGCAGCCATATCCAATTAAAGCGCATTTATTTAAAAAAACTACAGCTCCTAGGGCTTCTAAACCTTAAGCCACTGACCACTTTCGATTTTCAACTTTCGCGGGTAGTCGCCCGATGTCACCTCCTACTGGCACTGTCAGAAATTCGACTAAAGACCTCAATATTATGTATCTTAATACTCGCTCCATAGTTAAACACCAGTTAGAAATTTTTAACATCCTTGATACGGATGCTCCGGACTGCCTACTACTCACTGAGATCTGGCTCTCAGAGGAGTCATCCCCTGATATCCTGGCAGCCCTCCCCGACAATTATTATATCTTGTACACAGATAGGCCACCAGGGAAGAGAGGAGGAGGAGTGGCAGCGATTATGAAAAAAGAACTTTCCGCTTCTGTCCTGCCTCACCTGGAATTTCCATCAGTAAACTCTTTGATAATTAAATTTACCCTACATAATAGTACGCTGATCTTCGCGATATTATACAGGCCCCCTGTAATATTGCCTGACTTTCCCAAGACCCTTGCCAACTACACTGCCTCATCGATCACTGATTATGACAAAGTAATAATCATAGGCGATTTGAACTATTGGGCCAATGAGTCTGATGAGGGAAAATGTTCAGGGAGCTCACTGAGTCCCTTGCTTGTTTAAATCTGGCACAACACATCAATACCCCCACGCACATTAGGGGCCACACCCTTGATCAAGTATGGTCAATAAATGTCAACCTGACTAACCTAGCAGTTCAGCCCTGTGAGTGATCTGACCACTCCATCATTAGTTTTAACCTGCTCGCTCCTCAGTTGAATCCGACCCCTTCCCATTCAAAAAGCATCTTTAGAAACTTCAATCGGGTTGAGTTGGATAAACTAGCAGAAACTCTGTCTAGGGAGCTGCCAGATCCAGAGGGTAACCCTGACATCTGGGAGAGTGAGATTGCTGACTGGCAAAGGAAGGCCTTTAATCTCCATGCACCCCTACAGACCAAAAGCTGCCGCTCTAGGCAGCACGAAGCTGCCAAATGGTTTAACAATTACCTAAAAAATCAGGCTGAGAGAAAATGGAGGACAATCTATATAGCACAAGATAAATCTGACTATATCACTAAGCTTCATCGGTACAAAGCAGCTATACTGGAGGCTAAGAGAGCTTTCTTTATGAACAGGGTTCTCTCTGCCGATAATGGGTCAAAAGAAATCTTCAAAATAGTAAAAGAACTCTCTAATTCCAGGCGTACGACCCTGTCCTTTGTGCCTAGTCAAATGCTTTGTAATGACCTGAACTCCTTCTTCCTAGATAAAATAAAGAAAATTCAAAATGTCATCACCACCACTAATGGTACCCCTCGCAGTAATATGGTCACCCCTAACCCCTGTGTTCTTAACTCCCTTCCCCAGCTGGACAAAGAATGCTTCTTGGACCTTATAGTTAAGGTTAAATCAGGCTCTCCTAAGGAGGACTGTCCTACTTTAATCTCTAAAGCAATCTATCACGCATTCCCTGAAATCTTTATCAAGTTCCTGAACCATTCTCTGTCCCTTGGTACTGTTCCACTGGCTTTTAAAGAAGCAGTGGTAGTTCCACTTCAGAAAAAGCAAGGTATAGATCCTAATAAATTAGAGAATTACAGACCCATTTCTCTCCTGCCTTTCCCAGCAAAAGTACTGGAGAATCATGTGGCCACATGCCTCAGGGCTTTTCCGGAAAGGACTCAATTTTTGGATAACCATCAGGCCGGCTTCCGTCCTGCCCATTCAACTGAAGCAGTGATTTTATCAGTACTGGACGATCTTAAAGGCCAGGCCTACACAGGGCATACTTATGCCGTGATCCTCCTTGACCTGTCTGCGGCGTTTGATACCGTGAATCATAACATCTTGATGGAGCGCATCGCCGCAGCGGGTCTCGGGGGCTCTGCCCTAGCTTGGTTTAGTTATTTTTTAGATGCCTGTAAACAGTCAGTATGATTATCTCCCTTCAAGTCCACAATGGTAGACTTAAACTGTGGCGTTCCTCAGGGCTCCTCTCTTTCGCCTATTCTGTTCAGTATCTATATCCGCCCCTTGATCTCAGGCCTACGTCAGATGTGAAAATCTTTAACTATGCAGATGACATGCAGCTTATTTTCACCCTTGACAACTCTGTAGATTGTAAGGACTTTGTTAAAAAGTCCATGCTATATGTCAAAACTTGGTTGAATAAAAATCATCTAAAGCTAAACTCAGAAAAAAACTGAGATCATTGTCACCAACGGTAAACTTGAATGTTGGACCCCATCCTATTGGCCCCCTGAGCTAGGTGAGGCACCCATTCCTAAATCCACTATAAAAAGCCTTGGTCTTCATATCGATGCTGACCTTTCTAAGTACACTCAAATTGGTTCAGTGACATCGGCGTGTTTTGCCCAACTGCGCAAATTGCGCAAAATCAGACGTTTCTTCAGCAAGGAAGCCATTACTCAAATTGCCATCGCCCTCATCCTCTCTAAAATCGATTATGGAAATGTCCTATACATTGGACTTCCACAATTCCAGAGACATCGCTTGCAGATGATTCAGAATCAAGTGGCCAGAATCATCTTTCTTAAGGATAGGCGTTGCCACATCACCCCTCTGCTCAGAGATCTTCATTGGCTCCCAGTGGAACAACGAGGCAGATTGCACACTCTTTAAAGCCACTAAAAATACTGGTCCAAGTTTTATTGTATCTTTGATCAATAAATATCTACCAAAGCGCACTCTGAGATCCTCACATCAGAACCTTCTGACGGTACCTAGAATCCGTCGCAAACGTATCGGCGGGACCAGGTTCTCCTTCCCAAGATCTGGAACTCCTTTCCTGTATTTCTCAAGCGTTAAGAAGATTACCTGTGGTTCAGGAAGCTGTTGAAAACTTGGCTCTTCACTTTGGTCTATAACTAGCTGTCTCTGGCATAACATTGCATTTATCCACTTACATCTATAGCGCCAACGAGCCTGTCGGTGTATGTTGCGCTCTATAAATCCCCATGTAACATAACATAGGTCTTCAAAGTGTGGGGCACACCCCCTTGGGGGGGCGCAGCTTCACCTCAGGGGGGGCGCGCACTCCACTTCACCATTTCACCTTCCATTGTTGCTTCCCACGTTGGAAGTACGTTTCCTGTCTGTGTTGCAGGCCCCCATCTCGAGTTAGGGCTCTCTCTGATTGGAGCATTCAGAACAGCCAATCAGCATGTAGTTTCTGCAACACTGACGTCAACACTGATGTTCCTCCATAGAAATGGACAGCTGTACAGATGCCAGGGAGTGCCGCAAATTTTGCATACAAAAGCTGCAAAAGACTTCAACTTTGCTGATAAAGCAGCGCTTCACCACTGCTGCCTTTTGCCTCCCGATTGCTTAATTTCATATCGGGTTGCTGACCTGCGCCTTGCTTTTGAGGGCTTACTCAGCGAGGTTATCATGGTTTGTAACCTCGCTGCTACTGCCTTTCGCTCCAAAGTTTTGAAAACAGGTGCATTCTTTCTGAGGATTCCATTCACCAGCACGTAAGTCTGAAGAGTTTTTTAAATTTTTTAAAGTCTCCTTCCTTTGATTAAAGTCGCTGGTGCTCATTTAAAATGTTCAAATACGTTAGAGCTGAGTAAACAAGCCTGAAATAGCAAATATCGTGAAATATGCCACCCGTCTTTTGTAGGGCAAATATAAATGCTTTCTTATGACATGTTTCTGAATCTTTGGAAGGCTGTCTTCTTTATAAGCCAATTATGTTAACAACTGAATGGCTCTTGATGCTGCTGGAGAAGAAAGGTATGTATCCTCTTGAATCACTTATATCGCATATATGTCTGATGTAGATGTCCCATAGGCCTTCTTGAAAAACTGCGGATGACCTTCTACACCTGGCCATACTCCACATAATAAGTGATTTTTCAATTGTGTCAGAAAGCATGTTTTTCGGACCCTCTTTTCCTGATATCTTGTCTAGGGGCAATGATGAGGCACAACAGCCAGAGCTGCTGACTTTGGAGCTGGGGAACCAGATTCAGTTCTCAGCATCTGCTCAACGTCATGTGATTCTGGGCAAATCACTTAATCTCCCTATGCTTACAAATAATGAATGTGTCCTTGTGTAATGTTAAAGATGATCCTGTAAAGTGCGCCAATCCCTTTGGGTCATGATTGTGCTATATAAAATTGTAAAAAATATATTACAAATGTTTGTGAGCGCTTCAGTTTCTAAGTACCACTCAAAACTGGGGTCCTCATTTACAAGGAAGTGCTGCACCACAATCACTTTGCATGTGCCACGCTGCAGCACCTTGAAAGCACAGGCATGTATCATATCTACAAGGATATGGTGGATCCCTTTGCTCTCCCCTGTGCTGGCGCACAATTGACTGCCATGCGCCAATGCAGGCACCCTTGTACCATGGAGCAAGTATGCCTGCGTTACGGGGAGGATTGTTTATGTGCAGGTGTCCCTTCTTGCCCATAAACAATCTGAAATGGCATTTTTCAACTTCTATGTGTGCTACATTAGCCAAATAGAACTTGCAAACCGTCATTTTTTTAATGATTGATTATGTGCAGGAAGAAACACCTTCCTGCACATAAACAATCACCAGAGGTGATTTCCTCTTTCTATATGTGCTGCAAAATGCAGCATGCATGGAAAGAGATAACAAACGAGGATAAAAAAATAAATGTATCCTTGTTGCGCCTCCCTACGCCTCCCATAGGGAGGAGTAGCATTCAGACGCATTTCCAGGTTAAAATTTTTTTTGTAAATCTGGAACTGTCAGGTTCCATGGGTGTTGCGTGGGAACACCCACAGCATACCCGTGCAACGCCCCTTTCCCTCAAAGGGCTGCGTGTAAAGGGGCCGTTTTTACAAGATAGGTAAAGCCACTCTGGGTGGCTTTTCCCATCCTTGCAAATATGGAGCAGCAAAAGGCGCCGCTGGTGCATCACAAAAAGTGATGCACTGGTGGCCCAAGGGGCTTGCAAATAAGCCCCTGGAAGTGGAGCACAACCTCAGGATTGTAGTAGCAAGAATCCATCGACACATTGGCTGTCTCTTTGGTATACCTGTCTCAGTTTTGAAATAGTATTTATTGATCTATGCAAAATGTTCTTTTATGTGTAACAGAATGCACCCTTGTAATTTTTTTGTGCTCGTTTTTTCTTGGAGACTTTTCATTTGAAGTTTGTAATAAGCATCTGTCACCTAACCATAGTATAAAAACTGCAGCTTACTAAACTTTCTTTCTTGCTTACATATTATTTGCCATATACGACCTGGACTCTGCAGGTGGGAATGACTAGCAATGATGCAGAATGTGCCAGCTTCCAGAATTTGTTGTCAAGTGGTGATAGTAGAGGGGGGTCTCGAAGTCTAAAAAAGTTTAGATGGGGGGGGCTCAGCCTAAAAAAGGTTGAAGACCTCTGCGCTACATGGAGCGTTCATGGCACTTGTCTTAGTCCCGCCCTCCGCTCCTCAGCCGCAGTATTGGAATGGGGTTGAATAGGGGTTACCCAGCCGTCATGCCCCCCATTCGACAGCACCCCCTCTGTCCCATGTATGAGGAGACCAGCAGGGGCCATAGGGCCGGAGCACAGCCCAGAAAAGCACCAGGAGTGGCCCACGCTTTGTCGAGGCCTCCGATGTAGCGTAGCTTCCTGCGCCCCGATGGTAGGGTGACCAACCGTCCATAAATTTCACGGACTGCCCATTATTTGGGCTCCTTGTCCGTTGTCCGTCAGCATTTCTTTCACGGACGCCATTTGTCCGTAATTTTGGGGATGGCAACCAGCTGTGCTGTTCCCCTGGTACAATCAGAGTCAGCTCACACTTCTCTGAGGCAGCAGGAGCCCAGCCCGACCTCGCTCAGTCTAAGTACGGGCCCATTTTCATTCAGATGTGGATGATTATCACCTAAAGAATGACAATGTGCCTAAGGTGTGGAGAAACACTGGAGGAAGGGTGGGGGGTTGAGGGGGGGGTTGGGGGTGCAGATCAGTGTTCCATGGCCCTTCCTAACTTTGATCTGTGACTTGCAGATCAGCACAGGGCAGAATAACAAACAAATAAATAAAAGCAGGAATGATCACTGTGATGCAGCTTTGAGTGTGTGTTTGTGGGGTGTGTGTGGGGGGTCAGAGGGTGCTGAAGTAGCCAAAAGAAGCGACAGAACGAGAAATAATGATAATGTGTGGTATCTGGTTCTTGGTAAATCAAAAAGAAGCACAAGGCAAATGGAGTGAGAAAGCGAAGGAAGACGAGAAAGCAAATAATGAAAGAAAGCTGGAAAGATAGATCAAGATTTAGATTTAACAATGGAAGGAAGGACAAGAGGATGATCAAATGGAAAAAAGGAATACAAAATTAATGTTAATGTGGAATACGGAAATATGAAAAAATGAAATATACATTTAACGAATAGAGAGAGTGAGACGAAATGAAAGGATGCACAGACAGAAAGATGGAAAGAAAAATAAATGGAGGATGTAAAGATGAAAGTAGAGAACAAAGGTGGATAGAAAGGACATAAGGAAAGAAAGAAAATGAAAAGATGGAAAGAATAAAAGACAAACGTCAATACAGGTAAATGCAGTTTTTGGGCAAGTTTCTTTCCTGCTGTAAAAAGCATACTTTTGCATTATTTTTGCAAATTTTCATCAAGTGAAAATTTTTCACAGACTTCAAAAGGAGGACCGGGATAGCTCACTTTGCTCCTTTATTTAGTGCCATATAAAGCGGGGCTATTTTAGTTTTTTGGCCTCTCCCTTCCAATGGGCCATTGTGTAGTTATAGCATGTGGTGTGCCATCCTCTGCGGGCACAGCATGCTGCTTTTGTGGAGGAGCCGTACTGGAGGACCTAGCTACATTTTGAAATATCCGTCAGGATGAAAGGCAAAGCCTTCTGAGTGCTTTGCGCGTCTGCAATTTTTAGGCCATAACAAAAATGTCTATTTAACTCTGGTGATTAATGTATCTCTTGGAGATATCTGAGGTTTCACTAATCCCGGTTTTGACTCATCATAAAGAAGCATAGAGGCATAGAGGCATAATGCGCCTCTTGTAAAGCGCAAAGTGTAACATGCAGAGCAAAGTATTTATTTGTATAATAATTGTAAAGACAACCCCAACCACTATGTTATGTGTTATACCCACAGTTTGTATTTCGGGGTCTCTGGAATTATGTGATTGTGCGGCTTCAACAGTTTCCGCATGATTATGGATTTGCCACATGTGCCACATAATCCACCATTAGCTGAATATAGCTGAAGATTCTAATTTAAAAAGTTTCTTTCTCAAATGGTTAAAAAATAACTAAAAAGGCAGTGATGTGTTGCAAAGGCCCTATGTAAAGGTTGACTGGTCACCTTCCTTTGCACATTACTATATTTGGGTGCTATACAGGTACTAATGAGGTGCAACCTATGACCAGAAAGTGTTAAAATGTGCAAAAATGAGAAAATAATATGGTAATACTATGACAAAATGTGCAGTATTACGCTGCATAAATTCTCTTTTCTTGCCAAATAATTTAGTCAACCCTGCAGCATAATGTGGCCCTCCCTGCCGCATAATTCCAGTGGCCCTGCATATAGTACCTACCAGTATGGATGCCATGTGGCTCATACACCTTGTAGCCCTCCTTGTCTTAAGCAGCATTTCCTATACATTGATTTACATACTTATGAGTCATTGTCTCAATAAGTGTGTGAGCCAAAACGCTCAACACCCTACATTGGGCTGCGCAGCACTGTAAAATAAATGACACATACATGAGCGAGGGTCTATATAGACATGAGGGGCACCATGGGAGGTAGTTAGTGACGGAATCTGTGCAGAAGGAGGTCTTTGGTAAAGGGGTGTAATGAAGGCCTCTGCATCCCCTGCAGTGCAGTGGGACAACACTTCAAAGGAACCCCAAACTGTACACAAAATATCATATGAAATACCACAAAAAGACCGGCACAGTTGCTCAAAGCTGTGTACATACCATAACGGTGAGGTGCACGATTGTCTCAACTTAATATAAACTTATTTTGACATGTACTAATGTTGGTTGTCTATTTACTTTTACACTATTGTATGACCTCCTCTGAGGTGTCTGAAAACGTACTTTTTGTCTGAAATTTCTGTCTTTAATTTTGACCTTCTGTCCTCAATTTTTGTCCTGAATTTTGACCCTTTGTCCTGAATTTTTAAACTCACTGTCCTGAATTTGCAACTGTGCCAGTTGATCAGCCTACTCGATGGTGCCAATGATATGGGTGAGTCACACCTCCCTGGGGCACGGATGGCGGGCACTTCAGCATAGCCATGTGGCCCAGGAAGGCCACTCCAGAGCCGACTGTGGGCTGCTCAGTGTCTGGTTGAGCAAGGGGCAAGGCCGTATACGTCGGTCCCACATTGGTTGTGGCTCCTGCAGCTTGGTCAGTGGTGGCCAGTCACCATCATACTGCCAATTTACTCTGGGCTCATGGAGCTCTGTGAGCCCCATTTTAGGTGCTGGTCTGGGGTTCTCTGGTGGCCGGCGGGCTGCAGTTGCTAATGCGGAGAAGCACCTACTGGCCGCAGGATCGGCTGCCTTCTCTGCCCTCCCCAGCTGCCCGGCATCCATGCACGTTCTCCAGGCTGGTACACCACCCTGCTGGGTGGGGCCTCACCCTCGGGAGTTAGGCACGGGGGTCTTCTCTATAGGGCCGGCTCAGGACCTCCGTGGCACTCACCCCTCATCCGGCAGCACTGCGTCTTAGCGCAGAGGGTGGGGGCCCAGAGCCTTGTCTGCCAGTTCTCCTCTGATCATCTGCACACCACCCGAGGCTTGCTTTAGTGAGAGCAAGGATGCCACATTGTCGGCGGCCGTCATGTTGCCAGTCAACGCAGGGGTCTCGTGTTCCTTGCTAACCGGCAAGGCTAAAGTTAATTTTTGAAGCACTGACATGTGTGTGGGTTTCTACTGAGGTTCTTCACGGAGTTGTGGAGCCCCTCATCGGCTATTCAGGCCTGGATGGTTGGGGATTGTCGGGCAGGCTACCGGAGCACTTAGGGTTTGCGTCCGTCATCTAGGCCGGATTAGCCATGCTACCCGCGATCATCTGTGAATATGATTCTATAAAAGATGTACCTTACTTTAATATTTGTACTTTCTCTTACTGCAGCATCTGGGGTTTCAGGGTCCAGATTAAATAAAAGTGGCCGCAAAGGGACAAAACAAATAATAGGTATCGCCTGCCATTTGTCACCACAAATGCCTTGATTCCTTTGTACAGAATGCTAATTAATTTTTCATATTCATGTGGGTATCCAAGCACTTCTTAAAAGAAATCTCCAGTTTATTCAGCCAAAACCTGTTTTGCATATCTGAATCTAACTGATATAAAGTAGTACAAAGAAATCCAGGAATCAACGAAGGAAAACAGGATTTATTGTAAAAAGAAAGTGTTGAGGGAGGAGACACGCGCCAGACCAAGATGGTCACGTGATTTCTCGGCTCCGCCATCGTAGCCCCCTAAGCCCATCATCCTGTAATTAATCCTGCCCTTAATGCAGCTGGACCGAGAGGAGAAGTAAAGCGGAGCGGTTGCCCGATGTTCCGGTCTCCTGGCATGCCTGGAAACCGGAGTACGGGGCTCCGTAAGCTGCAGCCTCCTGTCGATCTGAAGCCGGGGACTGGAGTGGAGAGGCGGCCGGCGGGAAGTGCGGCAACAGTGGGGAAGCGGAACTGAAATCGCCAGCCAAACCGGAACCACCCAGCGTGACTCCGGCGGAACTATTGTGTGGCACTTTGGCGGTGAGGAGGACGAGTGGTGGCCTTCGCGGGTGGGGGCGCGCCCCCTGGAGCCTGCTTCTCACTGAGTTCGGGGTGTTTTGAGACCCCGCGACACGACGGTGACGCTGCCGGGTGTGGAGCCACACTGAGGACCGGCGCAGGGAGGCCTTCCTTGGTGCAGGAAGAGAGTGTCTGCCAGCTCTTGTTCCCCCCCTCGCTCCTTATAACACCAGAAGGGGGGGATCTACAATGAACTCCAGGAGTGACTGCTGTTCACATGCGGTGATGAGAGGCTGGCCGGCTGAGGGTGTGCCTGGCAGCTGTGAGCACTCGGCTGGAGTATATAGCAGGCGGCGCTGAGACCCCCTGGGGGGCGATCCCGGGTTGCGGAAGCCCAAAGCTGCATTGAGTGTGCCAGAGGTCTGGGGAGCCGAGTGGAGGAGCAGACAACAAGTGAGGCAGAGCCAAGAGGAGGGGGGCTGCTCTGATCGGGCGGTGCTGTCCCTGCCCGAGTCTAGTGTCTCTCGTGGTGGCACCGAGAGAGGCTGTGGGTGGTACTGAGTAAAGCGGTGGTTCCGTTCTGGACACAGTGAGACACGTTGGAGGGGGCCCGGGGTGCTACCTTCGCATGATAGATACTGCCTGGGATTGCAGGTCTCTAAGTCTCCGGTGGCTGGGTGGTTGAGTGGCTGCTCCGCACTGGGGAAGTGGATTGGGGCGCTTGGGAGGTGCATCCCAAGATAGTTCTCGTATCTAGGTACCCTGTGACCGGCGCAAAATGGCAACCAAGCTGGATTCCTAGAAGCACCAATCCAGGTCACCTAAGGGAGCACGGCAAACCCAGACAAATAAGCTGGACAGATACACTTTGCCTAGGGGTTCACCAGCAGACCCAAAGACCACCAGCCTGGGGGAGAGAAGAAGCCACAAGCCCGGCTCCGGACTTGGCCTTGCACAATGTTATGATAACCATTGCTGGAATTAGATCCTCCCTGGGCCAAAAAATTGAATCGCTAGACCACAAGCTGGATACAGTTTCTATTGAGGTGAATCTCATCCGCGCGGACCGCACCAAAGTCAATGAGAAGGTCAAGTCCCTTGATATAAAGACTGCCAACCTAACGGACGACGTAGCTCAGCTCCAGCAAGACGTACGCGATCTTAAATCACCCACGAAATGGCTGAAAGTCAGCTCGACATCTTTGAAGGAAGGGAGAGGCGCAATAACGTCCGCATTCTGGGAATCCCAGAAAAATCAGAGGGACCGTCCCCTGACCTGTTCGTCAAGGATATGATTCTGACTCACATGAAACCCAGGAGGCTTAGCAATTACTTTACCATTGAACGGGCGCATAGGGTCCTAGGCGGGTGGCAAAAGCCCGGAGCGCCCCCGTGATCGATGATCGCGAGGGTCCTGAACTTTAGGGACAGATATGCTACCCTGCAGGTTGCCCGCATGGGATCCCCCTTGCGGTACGAGAATGCTACCCTCTCTTCCTTTCCTGACTTTACGCAATTGGTACAGAAACAGCGGAGGAACTTCCTGGTGGAAATGAAAAAGCTCAGAGATAAAGGAATAAGATATGCCATGATGTTCCCGGCGCGTTTGAGGGTGGAGGTGAATGTGGAGGGAAGAGCATGGGTCTTCGACAATCCCGATGTGGTGGCCGACTGGCTAGACAGCCGTCCTCCCAGTGGATCTGGAGTAAGGAACGGAGACGGTGACCCAGCAATGCAGGAACAGGACTGAGAGCGGACATTCCTGACTATAGAATCATGGTCAGGTACAAGGGTATGGGTGCGGTGCTAAGACATCAGACTCTGTCCAAGGGTAAATTGCTTCTAGCATTAAGAAACAAACGCTTCTAAGGACAAATTGTTTGAGACAATTTTGGGCTGAGGGGGGCTTCCTTTCCCGTTTACTCCCTTTAGTTATTTAGTAGTGTGTGTGTATAGGGCGACAGGGACTCTGCCGGTTGGGGATGAGCGTAAGCCAAAAGCAGGGGTGCAGGGAGGGGGGAGGTGAGGAGGAGACGGTTTGCTTTTTCAATGTTGTAACTTTATTGTTTGCAGTTTCAAACTTATCGACACCATCAAAAAGCATAGCAGGATTACCACAGCTTTTACTAAGGCTAGATGTCGGGTGATGTGGGCAGATCGGGGAGCAAAGTGCTTAGCTGGAATGATAATGGGCTAGGGGACAAAATAAAGCTGGGATAGTCAATTAATTCATTAGACGGCATGCGCCGGACATGATCATGCTACAGGAAACCCATCTGATAGGAAACAAATGCATGGCCCTAAACAGGGGGGGTATAAACTGGTGGCACATGCGGGATTTACCTCGGGGTAACGGGCCTGTGGGAGGGGAAGACAGCCACTTTTGTCTGAATCTATGTTCCTCCTGGCCTGCAGTCCGAAACATTCAAAGATCTAAGTACAATCTTTCTCACCTTCCCACTGGGTGTTTTGGTGTTGGGAGGGGACTTTAATGAGGTGATGTCCGGAGACCTTGACAGGCATCCCCTCGCATAGTCAGGCCCACTCAGCAGTGGCTCCCTGAATTCGCAGATACGGTGGGGCTCGTGGATGGCTGCAGGGCGCACAACCAAGGGTGGAAGCACTTTACACACTTATCGGGGGCACCCCACAGTTTGTCAAGAATAGATAATGTGCTTCTCCCGGCATCACAAGTCCATACTTTCCGAGAAACACGTCACCTGGGAGGGGGCATTTCAGATCACACCCCGGTGTGGCTTCGACTGGAGTGGGAGGGTGTTAGTGCGGATAGAGTTGCTCCCAATAATCCATGGCACCTAAAAGTTCCACACACCCGGTGCAGTATTGTTAAAGCAGCGGATCACTACTTTCGGGGAAAACGTAGCCTCGGTGGACTCCGCACAGATTGTTTGAGAGGTGTATAAAACAGTAATCCGGGGTGAAACACTCTCCCTGATAGTCGGGAATAAGAAGGAGAAGCAGGCGGAACTAGACAGAGCAGAGCAGGAGGTGATTAAGTCAGAGGTGGAACTGACATGGGTGGTCTCCCCTGAGGGCCTATGAATGAATGAATTAATTAATGTTGGATTTATAGAGCGCGTGGTTACCCTGGAGCGTCCCAGCGCTGTACCACTGGGGACCCCGTCCTGGCTTTCCCTGTGAGATGGTCCCTTTACTGGGCATCCCCAAGGTGAAGCCAGGCATCCCCGGCAGTGGTGGGGCCGGAGTGGAGATTAAGCAAGCTATTGCCCAGAGTTGCAGCATGGGACCCCATGGTTAGAGTGGCACCGAGGCGAGATTCATCGGGCCCGCTGACATTGGTCCTGCACCCGGCCGCGTCAGGAATTGAACCCTGGGCCCGGGCCGACCTCAGCCTCCGGGTCTGCCGCCTCTAACTGTTGAGCCACACTTCTCCACTTCTCCGGTTGCAACAAGATGAATTCCATGGCATTGCCAGGGACAGAGCCAAGGCACAAGGTAGAGAGGTACAAGGCAGAGTTTACGAGCTCGGTGATAAAGCGGGGAAATTAATAGCGTGGCTAGATAGACAATAGTGGGCTTCGAGACTAGTGCCTGAGGTTTTGGGGCCAGACTCCAGTCCAATAACCGAGCAGCAGGCTATAGCAAACACCTTTGCAGACCACTGCCGAATGATATATAGCACGGCCGGCAGATTTACTGAAGAAGAAAACGCTGAGATGATACGGGACATAATGCTCCCCACGCACTCAGACGATAATAGAGAATATTTGGACTCCCCTATGACCGATGATGAAGTGGCGCAAGCTATCTGGGGGGTGAATTTGGGTAAAGCGACAGGCCCCAATGGTATTCCCATCGAATTGTATAAATTGAATTCCAATAAAATTGCCCCTCATTTCTGGGCTATGTTGATGGAGAGTAGGGAGAAGGGCATGCTTCCTTGTAATCAGCGAGTAGCCAACATAGTGGTCATACACAAGGAGGGCAAGCTCAAATCGAACTGCTCCTCCTATCAACCTACATCACTTCTAAATGTGGAGCCTAAGGTCCTTGCTAGGTCTAGGCTGCTGAAACATTCTAGCCTACCAATCCTTCTATCAGGGTCTTTACCCTGGGAGGAAATGTGGAGGAGAGTTATGCGTGCCTCAGCCAGCAAATCACAGAATCTCTGGACAAAGGAGCCCCCTGGCGGAATGCAAGGGGTAGGTCTAGACCTGCCATGCCTTGGTATTCAAAAGATCTCCTCCAGCTGAAAACTTCGGTGTAAGCAGGCGGAAAGAGCCTGGAGAAAACAGTACTTGGAGCCAGATAAAGTCTTCTTTAAACGGACACTGCTGGACTATAAAGCGCAAATTAAGTGCGCAAAGGCCAAGTTTCTCAAGGAGACGTTGATGCAGGCAGTGAATAAGTCTCAGACCTTGTTCAAAATCGTTAAGGATCTTTCCCATCCTGCCTGCGCCACCAATACCATTCCAGCCTCTCAATCTTTATGCGATTCTCTGGCAACAGCCTTTGAGGACAAGATTGCCACTATTTTGAGTAATCTCGGGGTCCGGCTATTGCTACTTCCCAGTCTCGTCTGAATTCGGCACCCCCGGCCATCTCTGGGGTCCTTGAGGAAGCCGGGATACAGGCACGACTGGACAGCTTCCCTCCCCCTTCCTTAGAGGATTTCTGCCTCTTGGCTAAAGGCGTGTCCTCGGGTTCTCCCTTGGACCCGATGCCTCATAGATTTTGGAAGGTGTTTCAAGAGGAACTCTTTCCTCCTCTCTATGCCATCTGCTGCCAGTCTCTTAGCACCGACAGGGTTGCCGAATGTTGGAAACTGGCTGTGGTCTCTTCTCTTCTGAAGAAGGCAACGCTAGATCCCACATGTTCAGCGAATTACCGGCCAATTTTGTTGCTTCCTTTCCCCATTAAGATCCTGGAGAAGTTGGTCACCAAACATCTGTCCAGCTTCCTAGAAACTAATACCTGCTTGGACGTGGCCCAGTTTGGCTTCAGGCCAGCGCACGGCACTGAATCCGCACTGGTGGTCGCCCTGGACGATCTTAGCTCGCGGTCGGGCAGCCTTTCTAGTGCTGCTCGATATGTCGGCCGCGTTTGATATGGTCATTCATGCTATCGTAATCAGCAGACTGGAGAAAATTGGGGTAGCCGACCTGGCCCGGGACTGGCTGGTTTCCTATCTTCACGATAGACGTCAGGTAGTAGCCTTGCCGCCTTATAGATCGGGTATTAAAAAAGTAGGGCAAGGTGTGCCCCAGGGGTCGGCAATCAGCCCTATTTTATTTAATCTCTATCTCCGCCCTCTGGTCACGCTGATTAAGTCCTTTGGTATCTCGGTCATCAACTATGCTGATGACACGCAGCTCATCTTCTCTTTGAAGGAAGTCATGCCGTGTCTCAGGAGACTTTTCACCGTTGCATGACAGCCACTGCGGAATGGCTGTTTTGTAACTCTCTCCAATTTAACAGCTCTAAAACCGAGGTACTGCATTGCTCCATGGACCGTACCCCCGCCCTCTGCCGGCGGCCTTTTGGCCCAGTTCGTCCCAGGGTGTAGTTGTAGCAGCAGATTCTGCCCACAACCTGGGTGTCATGTTCGGACCAAATTTACAACTGGATGTATTTGTGAATAAAACAGTCGCCACATGCATGATGCTGCTTCACACGCTGCGTAAGATTCTCCCCATGCTTCCAGTCCAAGCCAGACCAGAGGTAGTGCGCAGTATCATTCTAAGCAGGCTTGATTACTGCAATGCACTACTTCTGGGCGCACCTAGCACCTTGATTGGTAAGCTGCAGCAAATATAGAACATGGCAGCCAAGCTGGCTTTGTCTCGGCTGCGCTCTGACTCCTCTTCTTTAGCGCTCACTTATCTCCACTAGCTGCCAATCCACCAGCGCATCTACTTTAAAGCATCCTGCATAGTTTTTAGGGCCCTTCATGGTTTGGGGCCTATTCCGCTGCAGGATCTGTTCCTCTGGTACACGCCAGCCAGACCTCTGCGATCTTCATCGGAATGCTTGGTGGCAGTTCCTAGAATTCATAGGAGTCGGATGGGCGGCCGCTCCTTTGGATTTACTGCGGCCAAGCTCTGGAACTCCTTACCCTTGTCCCTAAGGAGTGCGGGGGAACTTACCTCCTTTAAAAAGGGATTAAAATCTTACCTTTTTCCTAGGACAGCATAACATCGTTATAGTGTAACATCACGCATGCTCAGGAAGGTCAAAGCGCCAGGATACCCTTTGGGTGACAGTTAGCGCTATATATATAGGCGATACATACATACATACATACTTGCCAAATTACTAGCGACTCGACTGATTAAGGTAATCACTACACTGGTTCACCCAGATCAGTCTGGCTTCATGCTGCATCGGACACCGCCCTTAACCTATGGCGATTGCATGGTGTATTGAGCAGAGCGTCTACCATTCAGGAGCCGGCAGCGATAGTATCGCTGGAGGCCACTACGGCGTTCGATATGGTAGAATGGCCTTACCTGTTCACAGTCCTAAGCAAGTTGGGCTTCGGTCAGGAATACATAAGCTGGGTTCGCCTTCTGTACTCCGGCCCGATGGCACGGGTAGTGGTGAATAACCATAAATCCTCGGCAGAGGTACTAGACAGGGTTGCCCACTGTTCCTGCTACTATTTGCATTGGCGGTGGAGCCATTGGCAGCTTGGCTTAGGCAGGACCGAACGATACGTGGGATGAGGTGGTCCCAGGACTGGGAGGACAGGATATCGCTGCACGCGGACGACATCCTCCTGTACCTTACCAACCCCAGAGGTTCATTGAGCTGCCTTCTAGACATGCTGGAAATATTTGGCAGGTATTCCAGATTCACAGTGAACTGGCTGAAATCGGTGGTCTATGTCATTAAGGGGGAACCGCCAATTATACTACGGGGTTGCCTGATCCAGATCGTTTCTGATGGGTTTCGGTATTTGGGAATTTTTGTTACACTAGACCCAAAACTTCGGTATGCCCGAAAGCTGGACCCACCTATACAGAGACTCAAGAAGGATGTAGCGCACTGGAAAGGCCTTCCGCTTTCCCTGCTGGGCAGGGCCGCCCTTTTTAAAATGATGGCCCTGTCGCACTTTCTATATGCGCTCCAGAACGCGATGGATCCAGTTCCGGCAACATATTTTAAGGAAATAGAAGGTCTCCAGAGACTTTGGGAGGGGAGAACCCGCATAGCGTTTTCTAAATTGACCCTTAATTGGTACAACGGTGGAATTAGTCTGCCAGACTTGAAAAAGTACTATTGGGCGTCTCAGCTGGCGGCCTTTAATCACGGGATCTACGGGCATCCAAGTGACCCCTGCTATGCAATGGACCGACGGCACCTTCCGGTGGGAGACTATACCAGAGTGCTATATGCTAAACCCTGTCGACACCCTCTAACGGGCCCTACTGCACATTCCGTCCACGTCTGGCACACAGTCAATAAACATCTCAGATGGGGGGTAAACTCAACCTGGTGTGGAGTTCAGAGAAACTGGGTAACCTCTGAAAATCTAAGGGGTTAGATAAGTGGGACCTCATAGGGATAACTCTCATTAAAGATATTTGGGGGAGCGGAGCGATACAATCGTCTGAGTCGCTTAAAGGTCAGTATAACCTGTCAGACGCAGAGCACTTCCGTTACCTACAGATCCGACATGCCATACTCGCTCATGTCCCTAGTGGTGAGGTTCTCCCGGAGGCCTCTCCTCTAGAGGACAGAGTACTAGAAGGGCATCTCCCAGAAAAGACCATTGGGCATATGCATAAAAAATCGGAAATACAAGTCCTTATTAGCGATAAATAAGGAATCGCTAATAAGACTCGCATACCACGATACATAAACAGATTCGGTATTAAATACCGAATCGCAACAAATCACTAAATAAATCCGAGACCACGATTGTGAGACTCCAAAATAAAGATTAGCAAATACCGAATTAGCAAATACCGAATCGGTATTTGCGATTTTCGGTATTAGCGAATTCGCAAAAATAAAGTCGCATCGGAAGAAGGCTGATGACATCACAACCAGGAAGTAATACAGCCCATGCTTCATTCAGTGCCCTGAGGAGCTCAGAGGAGGAGGCAGAGCACAGGGGCTGAGGAGTGATACAGTGCCAGCACAAACCAGCTATTACACAGCATTCCAGGATGGAGAAGGATGCACCCCAGGAAAAGGACACGCCCAGGAAGAGGGAGTGAAAGTTTTCTGACAAAGAACTTGAACTACTCATTGAGGGGGTGAGCAGCAAACATGACAGGCTGTTTGGCAAGATGTCCCTAAAGGTGCCTGAGGCAGAGAAGCGCAAGATGTGGCTGCGCATCAAGGAGAGGGTAAATGCTGTAGGAGTCACCCACCGCAGCATAGACGATCTGAAAAAGAGATGGTATGACCTCGGGAAAAGGGCAAAGGACAGGATTGCAGAAAGGGTGAAGGATGCAGCTGGCACAGGAGGGGGAACATCGAACGTCACACCAAACACAGCCCTGGAGGACCTCGTTGAGGGTACCATTGAGCCTGAAGCTGTTGTGGGGGTCACCCAATTGGACACTTCCGGTGCTGCGGCAGGAGGACAAGGTAAGATGCATGCCAGTGCTGATACGCAGCGTGTTGTCTACCCCTGCCCATTCCCCCAGGCCAAACACAGTGCACATGTAGCCGTGCCTAATGCATCTACCCTCACCAGAATGTTGCATCATGGGAGTTGTAGTCATATCTTAAAAGTGTGCATGTCTGATCCCTAATGTTAATGCAATGAGACCAGCAGCACAGGGCCAAATGTCAGTCCAAATATGTCTTTTATGTAGATGAAAGTATGCAACACAGATACATCCAGACAAAATAATAACAATGCACTGTTTCACACACAGATGCATCACCCCTGGATTCCGATGACAGCGGACGCCTCATCATCTCTGAAACCCCAGTAGTGACCGATGCTGAGACTCCACAGGGACGTCAACCCACAACACCACCATCAACACCACCACCATCACCACCATCACCTCCACCGCGGACAACAACACCAACACCACCACCACCGCGGACAACAACACCAACACCACCACCACCGCGGACAACAACACCAAACCGCAGGGCAAATGTCCCTTCCCTGCAGGTGATGAGATGGAGCAGAGGCCAGCAGCCACAAATGTTCCACGACATTCAGTTGTCACTCCTTCAACTCAAACACCAGCGATTGTCCGGGTCCAACAGCGGGGCAGGCCCTTGGGTAGAGCTACAGGGAGATCTGAGGATCCAACAAACGGCTACGGTGTGGTAAAGACACGGATGCTGCGGGTTCAGCGCCTGCAGGGGAGACACATGGGTGCTATTAACATTAACTTATCAAAATTGGATAACAAAATTGGCACCATGACTGACGCTGTGTGTGAGATGACCACAGCTGTTGCTGAGGGTATGGGAGACATGAAACAGTGCCTGCAGGATCTCATACGTGCTGTCATAGCAGGGCAATAGAGCGAGCGCAGGAGGCATCGGCAGAACATGCTCCGTTCAAATGCCTCAATTAGGGCCATCACAAAGCTGTGCAACAGCACAGCTGTACTATCACACCTATCTGTGTCCCTGCAGGTCGACTTGGGCCATTACTGCAGAGATGTGGCAAAGTCCTTGGGAAAAGTGACCACTGCAGTGGAGCATCTGCAGTCTGGGACTTTTAGTGCCAGCAGTTTGGGAGTGGGGGAGGGGAGTGAGGCTGCTTCAAGCGTCAGCAGCATCTCTGTGCCGGAGGCCAGCGAGAGGAGGTGCAGTGCACGCAGCTCCACAGCCACTGACACACATCGCGGTGATGTGGAGGAGTCACGTGACAGGAGGCTGGGGGTATGTGGGAGGCGCAAATAGCCATGTTCCATTGGCTCCCTGGCCATGGTGACGTAACCATGGGCCAACTACACTACCACAAGATACTCCTGTGATGACAACGGACATGTATCCTAACCTATTATTTGAATCAGCGTCATGTTGGCATCTCATTTGTATGCACCTGACAAGTGCTCATGAGCATTAGACATTTGCAAACAAGATCATGTTGTGATGGCTCATTCTTACCTGTCTCAGAAGTGATGTTGTGTGATGTATGTTCGCCTCCTTCTGCTGTGTTAGGCATGTGTGCCTGTTGGTGTTGTTGGGGGGGTTGCTGTGCAAGTAATTCATCTTCTCCGTCCACCTCTATTGGTATCCCCCTTCTTGTGGCAATGTTGTGCAGCATGGGACAGACCACTATGATCCGGCAGCAGGTCACTGGGTCATACTGCAAGGCACCTCCTGTCTTGTGTAGTATCCGGAAGCGACTCTTGAGGATGCCAAAGGTTCGCTATACCACATTCCTGGTGCTGATGTCTTCTGTGTTGTAGCGCTGCTCCTGAGGTGTTGCTGGGTTGAGGTAGGGAGTGAGGAGATACTCCCGCAAGGCGTAGGCGCTGTCACCTGCAGGGTGGGGAGCAAAGGGTTAGCAGCATGAATGTAATTATACATGTGAGGATGGAGTTAATGATGAGGCATTAGTATGTACCTAGTAGGTGTCCCTCTCCAAATTCACCGTTGATCAGACGCCTGTGGATGCCACTGTGACGGAATATGTATGCATCGTATGTGCTTCCTGGGAATTGGGCTACGATGTCCGTTATGATGTGCTTGGCATTGCACACAACCTGCACGTTGATTGAATGATATGACTTCCGGTTGCGGAAGATGTATTCGTTGTCTGAGGGATGACAGATGGGGACATGCGTGCAGTCAACACATCCTATCACGTGGGGAAATTGTGCCACCTGGGAGAACTCCAGTTTGGTGCGGTTCAACTGCTGTGGGGTTGTGGGGAAGGTGATGTGGCGATGTACAAATGTCAGCATGGCATCTAGAAATTTGTGGTAGAAGCGTGATAGTGCGCTTTGCGACACGCCTCCGGCTTCTGCTATTACCCCCTGGAAGCTTCCATACGCCAGCAGGTGCAGGCTGCATAGGACCTAGACATGGGTTGAGATGGCGTTGGTCCTACGGGTCTGGTGCTGCAGTAGTGATTCCAGCTAAGCAATGAGGCGCATGATCATAGCCCAGTTCAATCTGTACTTGTCATCGATCAGTTCCTCTGACTGGCCCAGCAATGTGATGCGCACCCTGAAAACCCTGTCCTGGATCATCCTCCTGCGCTGTGCAAGAGCGTTGATTCTCCTCCTCCTAGCAAGTACTTAGGGGGCAGCCATTTTGGTACACATACAGGGTCTCCAGAGGCATATTTAAAGGGTTTCTGATTGTATGCACCTGTTTTTCTTCCTTCCAACAATTTTATCTCCAGTTTGAGATTCCCCTTATTTTGCTCATGCAAAATAGCGATTTTGGGCATTTTCGTTATTTGCGAGTTTTGATGCATTCCGTTGCGATTTTTTAATAGCGAATCGGTATTTCCGGGGGCTGGATACTTTCTGGGTATTAGCGATTGGCTAATTTGCAATTCGGTAATTTACTGCGGAGGTTATTTTGCGATTCTTTATTTTTAAAGGAATTGGGGTTGATGCATTGGGTTTTCAGGTTTTGCGTTCGCTAACGGCATGTTTTACCGATTCGCTATTTTACCGGGAACTATTTTGTTTGATGCATCTGCCAGCATATCCCTAATGTATAGGAAGGTGATAAACAACATGGAGGACCCGTTGCAGGCCCTCAGGGGACAATGGACCGGGGATGGGATAGAACTGGACGATGAAGACTGGCGAGAGGTGGTCTCCTCTCCACGTGTTGTGGCAATCCAAGCCAGGCTTAGATTAGTACAGCTCAAAATACTACATAGGATATATATAATGGGCCTCAGTTTGGTTCGAAAGGGAAGGGCGGAGAGTGGGGAATGCAGAAGAGGATGTGGGGAACTGGGAACATTTATTCACACACTGTGGAACTGTCAGCAGATACAACACTACTGGAGGGACATACATCACACACTGCGATCGGTGCTGGGGGTGGATTTGCAGCCGGAGGCTCGAAGATGTATATTAAACATCTGGGAACCTACGGATCTAAATACCTACAACACACAATGGGCTGCATTGTCGTAAATTATTGTGAAACATAACATCGCGCAGAAGTGGGGGGCTGCACAGCCGCCCCAGGTGTGCAAGTGGAAGGAGGACCTAGACTGGTGCATGTTTAGGGAGAAGTCAGTCTTGATAGCTCGGGGATGCCCCGCGAAATGGGCAAAGATATGGACTCTTGAAACCGGTACAGAGGAGATATTTGCCACCCGCCTAGGGGTCAGTCTGGGCCAGATGCTGATGGATCCCCTTGATCTGCTTAATGTAATGATTGCAATAATATTTGTATACTGTGTAATGTAACTGTCTTTAAGGTGGTAACCTGCGTGTAACTGCTTGATGAGCTTTTGTCTAAGTGTTAATAAAAAGAAATAAAAAAAAAAAGAAAGTTTCTCCAACAGAAAAACATCCAGTCTGTCAAACAACTCAGTTGACTCACAAACATTCTAATCGGCACTCCCAGAGAACTAGGAGTTCCATGGAACACAGTATTGTGGTAAAGCAAGGGGGGATTCTACAGGGTAAGATACCAACTGTAATAACACTTAAAGCTGAGGAATAAAAGTAAAATAATATATACTGAGTTAAAATTACAACACTTCTCCCCATCCTGCACATTGGGAAACAAAAGAGAAATACGAGAAGACATGTGAGATACCAAAAGATAACATCCATAAAGAAAAACAAATCATAACAATAGTTCATGAAAAATAAGTGTCAATCAGAGGATTCAGCTTGGTTTACCCTCTCTTAAGCCGCATCGTGAGGAACAAGTCTGTCCATGCTCCATAGCTGTCCATTTTCTAATACTACTAAATTTTTCTTAATCTTTCTTTTTTCAGGATCATAGTATTTGTTATATTTGTTATAGTTTGTATTTGGTTTTCTTACTCAAACCCATTGTCCAACTCTCCACTATCTGGTATCATACTCCTTTTTTGATGATTGACGATTTTTTCTTTTAATCTCATGCTGTTCCACGTGGAAGAAGTTATCATCAAATAACCAATTACGAGATACCTGAGAACAACGTTTGCGACCTCTTAGCAAACAAAATGGAGAACAACCTGTAACTGAGTTGGGAGTGATGTGCTAAGACCAAAGCATATTTTTGATGGATTATACAGTGGGTTTATTAGAAATCATAGGTAACTGTAAAGCTTCCTTTATCATCCTGTTAGTGCGTTCTACCAAGCCATTGGCACGAGGACAATATAGATGGGTGGTAACATGTTTTATGGCCAAACTATGAAGGAAATCTCTCTTGCGACGAATTGTACTCCTATATCTGTTATGAGAGTATGCGGAATACCTTCACTGGTAAAGACGTCTGACAAAAAGCAAGTAAGAGTTTTTGTATCAACACATTTGACAAATTTGACCGTAACCAACTTCAAAAAATAATCAACCAAAACAATTATATATTTTTCTTGCAATCCAATCACTTATAATGGGCCACATATGTCCAAACTTAATTTATTCCATGGTTTAATGGAAACTTCAACAGGTTGTAAAGGGACTTTTCTAGTACTTTTGGTTTTCACTATGACTACACAAGTTATGTTTTTTAACCAGATTTTTCACCATGGTGCCCATGTAAGGAAACCAATAACCCAACCTAAGTTTATTCTGGGTGAGGTTCCTACCTAAATGACCTTCATGTGCCAGTACACAGATATGTTTCCTCAACTTCTCAGGTGGAACAAATGTTCCTGACTTGAGGACAATGGGGCATATTATCAAGAACGGGCGTTACATTATCGCTGCTTTTATCGGCAGGAAGCTGCCGTTAAAGCGGCGATAATGTGCTTGATAATATGCTCTATGAATTCCAATCGAAGACAATGTTAGATGCGAAGACATCTAACATGGGCTTCGATTGGAATTCATAGAGCATATTATCAAGCACATTATCGCCGCTTTTATCGGCAGTTTCCTGCCGATAAAAGCGGCGATAATGTAATGCCCGTTCATGATAATATGCCCCAATATTCCCATCAATGGAAAGTCTTCCCTCACATCCCAAAAAGGTTGAAGCTCCTTGGACAAACCACTACACTTATCCGGCCAACCCTCTACTATCTTTTCCTTAACTGACATTAAAATGTCATCCTCCAACATATACTTCTCCCAGTCAGACTTTAGAATGGCAGGAACAGTAACTTGTAAGACCGCCAACTCCTGCATATGGTCCTCTTCTTGTTTTTGAATGGGAAGAATAGACAAGCAATCAGCCACCGTATTCTTATCTCCTGGTACACACACCACTTTAAAGTTAAAGCTTTGCAAATAAATTAACCACTTGCTAATCCTTGGGGAAGTTTTTTCAATATATTTTTGGGCACAAATTGAGACACGGGGCTAATGATCAGTTCTCAGTTCAAAAGGTAATCCCCAAAGTGTTATCTTATGCAAGTAATTTTTAAGCATGCCAATTTTATCTACAAAGACATCAGGGAAATCCTCACAATCCAACTACGGTCATACCTACTAGAAGAACATGTTTCTCATTATTGGGACCAAGCTTGATTGCAAGATCTCTATGATGCTTCCAAACCAATAGGTTGCACCCTTTCTCCATAATGTACACCTTACAAATAGTGTGTC
Organism: Lissotriton helveticus; assembly: GCF_964261635.1. Taxonomy (NCBI): domain Eukaryota; kingdom Metazoa; phylum Chordata; class Amphibia; order Caudata; family Salamandridae; genus Lissotriton; species Lissotriton helveticus. The sequence goes on along the minus strand of NC_136061.1, from coordinate 934,567,594 downwards.
TGTCTTTGAATGAAATTCTCACCTTTACCTTTTCTTTCAGAGGAATGGGATCTTTGTTGTACCCTCCTGGATGTATGTCTGGTTCTTTTATTATATAATCCTCTTCTCAAAAAGTGTTATTAAAGACCCCATGGTCAATCAAAGTGTAGGGAGAACACGAGTCAGCATAAGCAGTAATGGATTTAACATCTAGTAGGATCTCGCATGAGGGATATTTGACTTTATCATCCTCTTCATAACTATGTACTTGAAAGATACATTCATTGCCATCTTTAACCTCTGTGCTCTCCTCAGTATGAATAACATGAACTGCTCTACCTGCAGTACTAGATTTACACATTTTTGCAAAATGTCCTGTCATCATGCTTGCCTTCTTGCACCTCGAATACGTCTTCCAAATTTCCTATTGCACTAATTTCCTTGTCCCCCATCAATTATCTTTGTTTATTTTCATCTCTTTCACACAAAACGCAGTATGTTCAATACTCTTTGCTATCTGAATAGTTTCTTCTTAACCAGGATTATGAGTCAGGAGTCTTTCTTGAATCTTACGATCATTAGTGCAACAAACTAACGGGTCCCTAATTAGGGAATCTGTTAATGCTCCAAACTCACAGGTAGCTGATAACCCTCTAAGAGTTGCTATATAGGAGGTAACCTTTTCATTTCTCCCTTGAGCTCCGCTAAAGAACTTATGCCTTTCAAGTACCACATTCAGACTTTCCTTGAAATGATTACCTAGCTTTCTTAAAGTAGTAATAAATGCATCTTCGTCTCCACCATCCTCTCCTTCGACATTATCAGATATATCCTCATACACTTTTCTCCCTTGAACACCTACATTTTGCAATAAAATATGTTGCTTTCTAATTGAGGAAAATGTTTCTCCCCCTATAGCAATTAAATATGAATGCAACATCTTTACCCATCCATCCCATAACATTTCTCGTTCTCCTTCATTCAAAAATGTAGGAGGTTGACTCATGTTCATTACCCCCATAATGAAATAATAAAAAAAATTGTAAAGCACAAAACAATTGCACTTACTTCAAGGTTTTGCCTCTGAAGTTGGATTTATTACACTCTGGATAGGTTTGCTAAAATTAATGATTTGTCAATACTTCTCTGAAGTAGGTTGACATGTCGCACTTAAGATAAGAAAACAGCAAGAATATATAACTGACCGTGGCAGCACAGGAACATGTCGTAGGTCACCGGGGTGGAGAAGCTAACTGCCCCCTGCATAGCTCTATAAATCATCGTCAAAAATGATGTAAGGTAGTCCAAATAAATCCAGGAATCAACAAAGGAAAACAGGATTTATTGTAAAAGGAAAGTGTCTGCAACAGAAAAATATCCAGTCTGTGAAACGCCTCAGTTGACTCACGAACATTCTAATCTGCACTCCCAGAGAACCAGGAGTTCCATGGAACACAGTATTGTGGTAAAGCAAGGAGAATTTTACAGGGAAAGATACCAAATGTAATAACACTTAACGCTTAGGAATAAAAGTATAATAATATATACAGAGTTAAATTACAACACAAACATTTATTTTTGAAATATATATTTATTATGTGTAAAATTGTACCCAGAGTTAAGTAGCACAAGTGTGGTGGTGGCAGCACACCATTTTTGTAATAGTGGTCAGTAGAGTGATCAGGCTATTTATCCTGTGTCACTGGAGTGAGTCCTACCAGCACACTCATTGTAGGAATGTAGGATCTGCTTTCATGGTCACCCCCACTTCTTGCCGGTGTCATTATGTTTTACTGACTAGTCTGACTGGGATCCTGCTAATCAGGACCCCAGTCTCTGTACTTCCTCCCTAAATTGGACATGGTGAGTACTTAGGTACACCTCAGATTGGCTACTGGCGTACCCTTGTAAGTCCCTAGTATATGGTACTAGGGTACAGAGGGCATAGGCACACGTGTGGTCCCCCATGGGCTGAAGCATATATTAGGCCACCCATGGGAGACCACTCAAATTGTGATTACAGGCCTGCCATTGCAGCCTGTGTAAGCTGGTGCTAGCACCACTTACAACAGATATAAGTTTCCTTATATCTGAGGTCATTGCACTTAAAACCTATAAGTCACCCCTAAGGCAGGCCTTTCAATCCTGAAGGCAGGGTGCTTGGTTTGTTTTAAGTGTGAGGGTGCCCCTGCATGAGTAGGACACCCTTACAATCCACAGAGTCCATTCCCCCGGATTGTAAGTGCATCAGCCTTAATGTTATATAGAGTGGCCATGCTTCATTACGTGATGGCTAACTCTAAACCGGCTGTTACTTACCATGTTGTGTTTGGTATCAAACATTTTGGAATCATACATACCCGAACACTGTAAACAGTGTTGGGGTATGATTCCATGCACTGTAAAGTTCCTTCGGGAGCCCTCAGTGCAAACTATGGCTGCTGCCGACCAGAGACACTATTCTGCCCTCCTGCTGCTGAGTCAAGCTCGAGCAGTGGAAGGCAGAACAAAAAAGTTTCCTGTAAGAGGGAGTTGTGACCACCTCGCAGACAAGACTTAGTGTATTAGGACAGGGTGGGGGCACTTAGCACCACCACTAGACGCCTTAGAGGGGCACATTTGGTGCCCTCCTTGCATACTCCAGTTGGAACTATTTCAGGGAACAGTTGGTTCCTGCCCTGGCACGATAATGGACAAAGGACATGGGAGTATCCTCCCCACTGTTCAGACCCTCCTGTTAGAGGGACCCCTGAATCATCTCAACTCTTTCCTTAGGGTACTTAAGGGCTTACCTGTGGGTGGTTCCTTAGATTCGTCGTGGGACAAGATTCAGATCCTAAACCACTTCATCTTTAACCATCTGGGCACTTGGGACTTCGCTGGACTTCGCTTTGGGAACCGAGACTTCAACTGGGAAGACCCCTGCAGCTCCTGATCTCGTTGTCCTGCCAGCCTTTGCGTCGTCTGTACCTGTGCTCTATACAGGTTCTTCTAAAGGCCTATGGACATCCAAGACACCCGTAGGAATCCAAGTGAAGGAGTGACTGCCTTGCGGTACACAGTCAAAATATCGAGTTTTAAATTTCGACCTACCAAAATATCGTGTTTGAAATTTCGAAGGTACAGAATATCGATGTCAAGAATATTGTAGGACAGAATATCGACCCTAAGGTAAGTAATATCGAATTTGTTTATATCGATGTAATTAATATTGAAGTTAGTAATATCGATAGCATATATATCGATGTAACTAATTTCGATGTCACTAATATCGATATTTGTATTAATTTTATGTTTTTTATTATGTATGTGTTATATGTTTCTGTTAAATATTTAAATTAATTTATATTATATGTGTATTATTTTTATATATTAATAAATGTATTTTTAAGTAAATTATATGTTTTAGTACCGGAGTGGGTTGTGGGTTTATAGGGGAATTGGGTGGGAAGTAATTTAATTGTAAATAATGAATGATTTTTTTATGTATTAATAATTTTTTATTTAATTATTAATTGGCAATTAATTATTTTAATTGATAAATTAATTATTTAATTGGTAAATTAATTATTTAATTGGTAATTAATGTTAAATTTTATTAAATGTTATGTTTTAGTACCGGAGCGGGTTGTGGGTTTATAGGGGAATAGGGTGGGAAGTAATTTAATTGTAATTAAATATTTTTTTATGTATAATTTATTTTGTAATTACTTATTATTTGGCAATTAATATTTTTAATTGATACATTAATTATTTAATTGGTAATTAATGTTAATTTAAATTAAATGTTATGTTTTAGTACCGGAGCGTGTTGTGGGATTATAGGGGTATTGGGTGGGAAGTAATTTAATTGTAAATATTTCATTATTTATACATTTTTTGTTATGGATAATTAATGTATTAATTAATTATTAATTGGCAATAAATTATTTGAATACATCATTAATTTATTTAATTGGCAATTAATATTTGTAATTTGTAATTATATTTTAATCAGTAGAAATATTTATCAAATAATTGGTAAACATTTTTTTAATTTTTTTTAAATTGTTATATTGTTTCTTTAATGTTTTTTAATTGTGATTTAAATTTAAAAAATATACATTATTTTTATGATAAATAGTTCATTTTTTTATATTTATTATTTGGTGAGTGATATTTAATAATTATTATTTATTGGTGTTTGTTGTTAATTTATTGTCAAATAATTCTTCTTATGTTATTGGTTTTATTAATTATTAATAGTTTTTTATTGATGTTGATGTATTAAAAAATTAATTATACATTATTGCAAATATAAACATTAATTATAAGTATGTTAAAATAAAATTCTACGCTATTAAAAGCTTTCACTACTGTTGCACTCTTTGGAGTTGGAATAGTAATTTTTCCCCATACGCTATCCAAAGCTTTCCCTACTGTTGCACCCTCTGGAGTTGGAATAGATATTTTTCACCCTACGCTATCCAACTCTTTCCCTACTGTTGCACTCTTTGGAGTTGGAATAGTAATTTTACCCTATGCTATCCAACACTTTCCCTACTGTTGCACTCACTGGAGTGGGAATAGTAATTTTTACCCACCCGCTATCCAACGCTTTCCCTACTGTTGCACTCTCTGGAGTGGGAATAGTAATTTTTCCCCCTTTGCTATCCAACTCTTTCCCTACTGTTGCACTCTTTGGAGTTGGAATAGTAATTTTACCCTGACGCTATCCAACGATTTCCCTACTGTTGCACCCTCTGGAGTTGGAGTAGTAATTTTTACCCGTACACTATCCAATGTTTTCCCTACTGTTGTACCCTCTGGAGTTGAAATATTATTTTTTACCCGTACGCTATCCAACGCTTTCCCTACTGTTGCACTCACTTGAGTGGGAATAGTAATTTTTCCCGCTACGCTATCCAACGTTTTCCCTACTGTTGCACCCTCTGGAGTTGGAATAGTAATTTTTCCACCTACGCTATCCAACGTTTTCCCTACTGTTGCACCCTCTGGAGTTGGAATAGTAATTTTTCCACCTACGCTATCCAACGCTTTCCCTACTGTTGCATCCTTTGGAGTTTGAATAGTAAATTTTCCCCCTACGCTATCTAACGCTTTCCCTACTGTCGCACTCTCTGGAGTGGGAATAGTAATTTTTCCCCCTACGCTATCCAACTCTTTCCCTACTGTTGCACTCTTTGGAGTTGGAATAGTAATTTTACCCCTACGCTATCCAATGATTTCCCTACTGTTGCACCCTCTGGAGTTGGAATAGTAATTTTTACCCGTATGCTATCCAATGATTTCCCTACTGTTGCACTCACTGGAGTGGGAATAGTAATTTTTACCCACCCGCTATCCAACGCTTTCCCTACTGTTGCACTCTCTGGTATGGGAATAGTAATTTTCCCCCCTACGCTATCCAACGTTTTCCCTACTGTTGCACCCTCTGGAGTTGGAATAGTAATTTTTCCACCTACGCTATCCAACGCTTTCACTACTGTTGCACTCTTTGGAGTTAGAATAGTAAATTTTCCTCCTACGCTATTCAACGCTTTCCTTACTGTTGTACCCTCTGGAGTTGGAATAGTAATTTTTACCCGTACGCTATTCAACGCTTTCCCTACTGTTGCACTCACTTGAGTGGGAATAGTAATTTTTCCCCCTACACTATCCAACGTTTCCCCTACTGTTGCACCCTCTGGAGTTGGAATAGTAATTTTTCCACCTACGCTATCCAACGTTTTCCCTACTGTTGCACCCTCTGGAGTTGGAATAGTAATTTTTCCACCTACGCTATCCAACGCTTTCCTTACTGTTGCACCCTCTGTAGTTGGAATAGTAATTTTTACCCGTACGCTATTCAACACTTTCCCTACTGTTGCACTCACTGGAGTGGGAATAGTAATTTTTACCCAGCCGCTATCCAACGCTTTCCCTACTGTTGCACTCTCTGGAGTGGGAATAGTAATTTTTCCCCCTATGCTATCCAACTCTTTCCCTACTGTTGCACTCTTTGGAGTTGGAATAGTAATTTTACCCTCTACGCTATCCAATGATTTCCCTACTGTTGCACCCTCTGGAGTTGGAATAGTAATTTTTACCCATATGCTATCCAATGATTCCCCTACTGTTGCACTCACTGGAGTGGGAATAGTAAATTTTACCCACCCACTATCCAACGCTTGCCCTACTGTTGCACTCTCTGGTATGGGAATAGTAATTTTTCCCCCTACGCTATCCAACTCTTTCCCTACTGTTGCACCCTTTGGAGTTGGAATAGTAATTTTTACCCTTACGCTATCCAACCTTTTTCCCAATGTTGCACTCATTGGAGTGGGAATAGTAGTTTTTCTCCCTACGCTATCCAACGCTTTCCCTACTGTTGCACTCTCTGGAGTGGGAATAGTAATTTTTCCCCCTACGCTATCCAACGTTTTCCCTACTGTTGCACCCTCTGGAGTTGGAATAGTAATTTTTACTCTTATGCTATCCAACGCTTTCCCTAATGTTGCACCCTATGGAGTTTGAATAGTAATTTTTACCCTTACGCTATCCAATATTATTTATATTTATTTATGTATTTAATATGTTACATAATGTTGTATTTAATTATTTTTTATAATATTGAAAGTATATTTAATGTTTTTTATTTATTAAATATAATTATTTATGTTATTATTTGTAATTTATAGTATTTGTTAATATTTTTTAAATAATTAAAAAATATTTATATATTATTATTAATTAAGTATATATTAAATATTGTATGTTTAATTTTAATTAAATGTTTAATATTAAATATGTATTATTTAATCATTTTAAACATTATAACATATTTTTAAATAAGTTTAAATTATATATAAGTATTTATTTTTTATTAAATGTTTAATATTAAATATGTATTATTTAATCATTTTAAACATTATAACATATTTTTATATAACATATTTTTAAATAAGTTGAAATTATATATAAGTATTATTAACTTATTGTAACTTTTTTTTTACAAAAAAAACGATATTTTTAATTACGATATTTTTAACATCGATATTTTAGTTTCAATATTTTTGTACTTACCATGTTGTAGATAGGGTGTCGATATACTTGCCTTCGATATTCCAGTGTCGATATTTTGTCTGTCGATATTCTGACCCTCGATATTCTGTCATAGATTCCTGCCTTGCATCTGCAGGCACCACAACAAAGTTTACTGGTCTGCTGTTCCAGACCTCCCGTTGACTCCGAAAGGTTCAGCACCTCAGGCGGAGGTTCTGCAACTCCCTCAAGGCCTGCACTGTCTTCACAGCAAGTTTGAAGCCAGTATCCCTCATCGGAACCACAGGAGCAGTACCCCTGTGCATCAAGTCAACTTGTCGTTGCCACGGCTTGCTGACTCTCTTCACCAGAGGTCTTCGGGCTCCAAGAAGCTCCAGCCTCAAGCATCTTCTGCAACCAAGATCTTTGCCTACACCGCATCCTCTGCACCGCAGGCCTTCATCATTTGGTGACCTGCTCGAGGTCCTCTTGTGACTCCTGTGCCTTCATTCCGTGGGTCCTCTTGAGGGTCTTCTTTGGTTCCAGTGGGATCCCCTGCTTGCTCGGGGTCTGCTCTGACTTACCTGCTGGTGTTGAGTCACTTGTCCCTTGCTGGTCCCGACACCGCATCTTTTTCGTATAGTATGTTTGTTGCCAAGGCTTGTTTGTGCCCCTGCCGGACACCTACCCCCTGGCTCTTGACATCCGATGTGGGACAGCTCGTGGAACTGTAGTAGTGGTACTTGCACACCAATGACATGGAACAGCACCTGGTCTGCACAGAAGCAACTTCAACAGCACTGTCAGCTCTCCTGAATCTCCAACATTGGTGGGCGTTTGTCTTCAGTGCCTCCTGGTCTCTCCTGAGTGGCATAGACTGTGTCCCCTCTGCTTGCAGGTACCTTTCATCTTGAATCCACCTTTGGGTTCCACCGGACTCTCTCACCTTTTTTGCCAGCGGCATCTTCACTGAAGTTCTCCATTGTGGTCTATGGCAGTTTCTGACATCACTTCACACCTATGCACCCGGCTTCCCTGGTGTAGGTATCCTAGTTTCTGGGGTGTCCACGGTCAGGGTGACTCACCAACCTTCCATCTTCCATAGGGTTTCTTCAGGGTCCTCTGGGAACTGTCCTTCTTCTTAAAAACTGCAACCGCGACGTTCCCATTGACTTGTATTGAGAACACAGTTGTGTTCTCACTCTGCACACGCCTCCGTGGGGTTCATGGGTACTTACCTCAGTGGTTGCTTGGGTCCCCAACTCTTCACCGTCTTCTGTTTCCAATCTCAACTTAGGTCATGCTTCGCATTCCACTATTTTTGTATATGGTTTGGTCTCCCCCTGGAGACCACTTTGTATTTGTGCTTCTTACATATTCTATTATCAAAGTATTGTGTGTACTGTGGTTATATCTCCGGATAGGAGATTTTGCAATGTTTTAGTGAGTGTTTATAACAAATACATATTTTTATAACTACACTGTGTGATTCTTTTTCACTTAACCTACACTATAAGATGAAGCACTGGTAAAAACAAGCTGCTTTACACTCTTTCTGGATTAAGCTGGAAGCTGCTCTTCACAGCTACCACTTAGAGAGAATTCAAAGGTTGTCTAAGACCACTAAAATCCCCATAAGGGTTGTCTTTATTAGTGAGGGGTGCTACACTTACATAAATGAGCACCATATACTAAGCCAGCTCCTACAATCATGTAAAGTTCTGCTGCTGTGTATCTAACTTGCCCTTGGGCTACATCATGTTACTATGTAGAGTTGTGCAGCATTCATTGTTGTATTTGTGGGCTCTAATGTATGTGTGTCTGTGTGTGATACAGTATATATGTACAAAGTACCGTGGGCGTCATTTCTTGGGTGGGAGTCACACTTTCAATTAGTGATCCCAGCACTTGATGCTGTTATTCATACATTATAGAGAAAACTTCTCAATAAAAAAAAGTTATTGTAGTAATAAATCAGAGGTCTGACCAAAGGATTCCATTACTGATATATATTCTCAACAATTCTCCGCAGTCTTCAGTGTGGTCGTTATATACAAAGTGCAAACGATGCAGGGCTCAAGCGAATGTGATAATACATCAAATATAAACATAAGACACTGTAAAAACCCCAGCTCATCGGGTAATATGTGAACGAAAATTCAACAATTATTGTACATTTATAATGATCAACGTCAAAGTGTGAGCCAGGGATAGAATGTCGATGTATCAACCCTGATTTACTTGAAGGGTCTCATCAGGACCAAGTCGTTTGACTTAAGACGTACGGGAAATGGAGACAAAAACCCAGCAGCTGCATGTAAGTTACTCAATCTACTCTCCAGAAGAAGGCGTATTTAGGGTCTGATTATGATGTTGGTCCGAAAGGCACCAAGTGGGATTCGGATTTTCCTTACCCATGTTGGAACCTATGTTTATGACTGACTCAGAAACATTTCCGACCGACCGATTACAATGGAAAGGTAACCATTCGGTCCCGACAGGAATTCGGAGACTCCAAGGGGTCGATTCCGATCCGGTAAAATGCGCTCCGAATCGTCGTACGGAGAGTTTTTACCCCATACGAATCGTACCTGTAGACGTCCCGTACGTACGACGAAGTACGATCCGTACCAGGTGCCAACCTCCGTACGAGTCGTACAGGACTCCGTACGACTCAAATCTCCGTCCGAGTTTCACTCGGAACCGGCTGTACGCGACATCACTACGGTTCGCGGCTGGTTTTTACGACCCAGCAAGTACGATTCGTGTCGGGTACGCGCCGTACGACCCTTTTCCTACGGGAGCCGAAAACAGTCGTAAACGCAGAGTTCGCGCCGAAACAGGTACGGAACGCCCCCCCCCCAGGTACGGCACGTACCGCCCATGATCGCAGGGGTACGCGCCGTACCCCTGTGATCATGCGGGATACGTGCCGTACACCCAGCGTACATGGGGTACGCACCGTACCCCATGTACGGTGGGTGTACGGCACGTACCCCATGTACGCTGGGTGTACGGCACGTACCCCGCATGATCACAGGGGTACGGCGCGTACCCCTGCGATCATGGGGGGTACGCGCCGTACGGTGTGTAGGTGATCGTGCGCTTTTCCGTACGAATCGACGTGTACCGTACGAATCGCGTCCGGGTCGGCCGATCGGAATCGTCCGGTCGTACGGCGTCTGTACGAGTCGTACGGAAATGGCTCCGGATACGAATCGTACGGACGGGGATTTTACCGGATCGGAATCGACCCCCAAGTCGGTCGGAACCAAATCGTACAGGTCTATGGCCCACGTTTCCAACCGACGTATTGCAATGTTGGATTCGGACAGCCTTTCAGAATCGGTCTGTCTGACACAAAACGGCTGTCAGAAACTGACTTTAGGTACCCGTAGCAGGTCCCCCACCACTCAGTAGCCTCTGGTTGGGGCCCTTGGGACCCCTCTTCACAACCCTGCACAGTGTGGCAGGCACCATGGGGTGCCCACCACAGGGTGCAAGGTTTTCTGCAACCACCCCTTTTTTTTAATGGGAGCCTGTGTTGTCGGTCGGAACAGAGGCTCCCATTGAAGTCAATAGGAGTCCGACCAAACGGTGTTCAGAAACATCGTGATCGGTCGGTCGGACTCCCAGAACCAGAGTCAGTAGGAACGATTCTGTCGTAATTTGGCAGCAACTGAATTAGCATTTAGCTCAGCTACACGAACTTTCACCGTTAACTTGACCAAACGTGCGGGGGCCATTTTGTATTTCCTGGCTTCCATTTTGTATAAACATGCGGCCTCGTGGTCAGCATGCCCTTTTGTCCTTTCTCTGTACCAATGACCATTTACCTTGCCCGGCAACAGGCTATTTTTAGCACTGGTCAAGCTCACGCATGCGTACTCGAACATTTAGATTAATGAGCGGTCACCTCTTAGGAATGTTCTCTAAAACTGACCAGTGGTACTAAACTCCTCCCACATGTTGGCTGTGTTCCAAAAATGCCCTTATATGTACCTAAACTGTGAAAAAAGTATACCGCCTACCTTTTATTACTGTTAAACCTGTATAAAAGAGGTCGCGCACCGATGTTCGGGGTGATACTTCTTGCATTGCCGAAGGGTGCTGTAGGAATGTACCACCACCCCATGGGGTCTTAATAAACTTGTCTTTTGCATTTTCCAGTTTCCGTGCCAACTTCTATTCTATGGTGTTCAAGAGTTTTTGCAGAGTATGTAGACCTGACGAAACCCAATACCACAAATTGGCGACCACGAAGGGACTCATCGGCGACTCGGATGCCCGAAGGAGAGATCGCGACGAAGGCTTGGAAACTCGCCATGGACGCGTACGCTGCCACTGAGTGACCCAAGTCTTGGCATCCACGGTGTTTCTTCCTTTCCTTCTGACTCGACCTTCCAGGTGGCGCCGGTCCTCGACTGAGATCCTGATCGGTTGGGTTGTCGTGCAGTGCCCGTTTGGCTGATTCGATTAAGGAACTTGGCAGTTGGAACCTGGACGTTTGAAAATATTTGGTAAGCTTGTGATTGGTAAGGTAGTCTACTGACACTTCCTGTGGCCTTTTGGATTTGTTTGAGTTAGCTAACGTTTGGACCTATGATTTGAGTTATATGTGGAGTGCACCTCACATAGACAGGCACATAGAGATATTTCTCTGACTTTGTATTTGTTTGAATGGCACACTGTGTATAAAACATATTTAAGTGCCATTTTATGTAATATCGCGTTTTCGTGATATTTTGACATGCCTGTTCTAAGCACACTTCGAGGAATGTGCTGTTTTGGAAATGGTACCAGTTATCGATTAAATGAATCTCAGCCGGCTCCCCCAGAGGGGACACCTAATCGTGAAATGTACATAAAATTTGGCCTTCCTCCCATTATGTATAGTACATTATGGCACAAATATACAAAAACTGATCGTGAATTGCAATGGCCACTACATGGGTCGTTTGATCTACGAAAGGTTCAGTATGTGGAGCAGTGTTTGTTTCAGCGCAGGTCTAGACAGGATATGTTTGATTGTGTGCGTATGTGGGAGAAAGCGGTGCGTGAACGAATGAAGCGTGAACAAGCCTTGGCGGACAAGGAGCAGCGAAAGGCTGCTCGTGATAAAGCTTTACAGTTGCAGGAAAAAGAATTGCAGGAACAGAAAGAGAGGGAGATTCAAGAACGTAATTTGCAAGTTAATGGTCAGTTTCCTATTCGACGTTCTCTTTATCCTGTCCTTACTAATGAGTCAGATGATTTTTCATTACTAGATCGTTGCCCGCCTCCGTATGTTCCACCTACGGCCCCGGATGAGGACTCGGGCGAGGACGATCAGGAAAATAAGCGTATCAGGTTAACTGCTGATCGAGCTACGGAATTGCGCGCGTTTGCTCGTAAACTTAATGTGAATTCTATAACTGTTTCGGAGATTGATGGCCTTATGTGTAAGTGAACTAAGGATATGGGTTGGTTTGAGCACTGCAATAATTTGAATATATTTATGTAACTTAGTTTACTGTGCTCCACGGTTCTCTCCCCACTCAGGAGTGAATTGTCATAACAAATAAAGCAAGTCTCTGTTCGGCTTGTCTCTTTGGGCACAAGTATAGGCTGGGTCTCCAGCAATTAATTCACAACTGCTCAATTCTTCATTTCAAAGATTCAATTTTGATTTCAATCCATAATTTATCATGCAATCCATAATGCAATCCATAATGCGCCGAAATGCATTGGGAGGCCACTTCATGCTAATAATGAAAAGAATGTTATATTGATGACAATCAAGAGATTTCGAATGATGTGAATTAACATTATGGATTGCATGATAAATCATGGATTGAAATCAAAATTAAATCTTTGAAATGAAGAATTGAGCAGTTGTGAATTAATTGCTGGAGACCAAGCCTATACTTGTGCCCAAGGAGACAAGCCGAACAGAAACTTACTTTATTTCTTATGTGTAAGTGGCCTGACCGAGAACGATTGTATTTTCTAGATCATTTTGGAGATGAAGTTGTCGAACGGTTTAGACGGTATTCACCTGAGTTGAAACCTAAAGTTATATCAGTTGGCCGTGAGAATTTTCGTAAAGGTCTTTTTGTTCTTGCAGATGCGGATGAGTTTTTCCAGCGTTTGGTTAAGCTACGGGATGAGGCGACACGGCTACGAGCGGAGAAAGAGGCATCGGGTTCGTCTACGTCTGGATCAACGGAAGTATCCAACGAGTGCCCTATCTTTGGAATAGATAAGAGCGCTGCAGTTCATGTTATGCCTATGCGAGAAGCTGCGCCTTTGTATTTCCCTCCTAAAGGGGAAGGCACAGATGAGGATAAGAGGTCTAAAGATGCGAAGGGTTATTTTGTGTATAATTGGGTTTATACGCCATGGAATAGAACGGACGTTATGGCACTCAAGAATGCTTTGCCTGACCCCCGTAAAAATCCAGCAGCTTTCTATGAAGGCGTGGAAGGTGCTATTTCTTCATGTGTTATGATATTAGTTGATATTGATCTCTTTTTTGGGTTGATATTGCCTCCTGATATGTGGAGGGCGATTCGTAAGTTTGATGATCGAGCGATTCTAGGTGCAGATTGGAAGGAATTAGCCCGAGCTGATTTAGATAGAGAACCTGCATGTAAGCCATGTCAATTGATTTTAGATCTCCCGGCGGCTATTTTGAATAAATTAAAAACGCTTGTTCCTCCTAAGAAAATGGACTGGACGATGTTGGCTTCTTGCAAACAGAAGCCGGATGAATCGGTCTCTGATTTCATTTCACGTTTCGAGGAAGCATTCAATGATTACAGTGGGCAATCATTAACAGAAGATACGGGCAAGCATTTTTTCGTTGATAAGTACGTGGCTAATCTCCTACCGGAGATTGCAAAACGTTTAAAAACTAGTGAAAGTTCATGGACCACGGCAACCCCCGCTTCTTTATTAACTATGGCTCAGTATTATGAATGACAGGAATTGGAGGCTAAAGAAAGTAGTGATAAGAAGGCGAAGGATTTAAAGACGAAGGTGATGTTGGCTCAGGTTTATGCGACGCAGTCGAGAGGGAACGATAAGGGTAGACGAGGATCGTATGGTACGTCTTCTACTCGTACTGATATTTCTGAGGATCAGTGTGCATACTGTAAACAGTTTGGACATTGGGCTTCGGATTGTCCGGTGCTTCGAGAACAGCGTAATCAGCGTGGACGAGGGAGTGGAAGGTCACGGAATAGTTATTCAGGACCGAGGGGTGGAGCGAATGATCGTGGTAGGTTTGAAGCAAGGGGTCGTGGTCAGGCTGATCATAATACTTTTGATCGACGGAATCAGTATCAGATAGCTGAAGGAGAGTTTACTGAGTCTCAGGATAATAATTATGCATAGGATTGCGTAGGATGGGGTGTGGAATCGGTTGAAGTACCAGTCGATCAAAGGGGTCCATATATATCAGCACATGTTTTGGGTTCTACTGATCAGTTTCTGGTTGATACAGGAGCTACTCGTAGCGCTCTGTCCAAACACTTGGTTCCAAGGACTCCCCTGTCTGGCGAAACAATTACTTCCATAGGGTTCGATGGAACACCTTCTCTTAGCCCATTGTCTCAACCCCTTATATTTCACATTGACAAATTTACTGCCCCATGCCCGTTTTTGTTATCTCCAAACACACCAGATAATATTGTGGGACTTGATATGCTAAAACATTTCCGAGCAACTATATGCTGCGCCCCTGAAGGGGTGCGGGTTATTTGAATGAGAACTACCCAGAGGTTGAGAGATCGTGCCTCATGCAGGAGGCCGATGCGTTAGCTTCTCTTCCAAGCACTTTATGGGCCACTTCTGATACCGATGTGGGTCAAATGATTATTCCTCCGGTACGTATTACTGTAAAGGAGGAAGTGTCTTTGCCTCGTGTACCTCAGTACAAGATCTCCAGAGAAGGCGAAGTGTCCTTGACACATATTGCAAATGACTTGATTATGGCAGGGGTGGTGGAGGAAGTTCCCTATAATGTTTGTAACAGCCCAATTCTTCCGATCCTAAAGAAAGACACAGACACTAAGATCTACCGTTTCATTATTGATTTGAGGGAAATTAATAAGATAGTCGTACCCCAGTATCCGGTGGTGTCTGACATTACCACCTTGCTCACTTTGATTCCACCCACAGCCACTACCTTCACGGTTATCGACTTGAAACATGCTTTCTTTTCGATTCCCATTCATCCTGACAGTCGATATTTGTTCGGCTTCACATTAAATAACAAATCATATAGATTTTGTCGAGTTCCTCAAGGCTACAGAGAAAGCCCTAGCATTTACAGTCAGGCTTTAAAAAGACAGCTTGATTCTTTCGACTTACAGTCTGGGGTAGCTCTTATTCAATATGTTGATGACATTTTACTTGCAGCAGACACGCAGGAACAATGTGAGGAGAGTACTCTCTCCCTACTTTCTTTTCTAGCCAAAAATAATCACAAGGTCTCAAGGAAGAAGTTGCAATATTGTAGACCAAAGGTGACCTACCTCGGTCATCTTTTGTCTAAGGAGGGGCGTGCATTGACATCAGACCGAATTCAAGCAATTTTAGATACGCCAGTCCCTTGCACTCAGAAAGATGTTCGTGCCTTCATAGGTTTGACGTCCTTTTGTAGGCAATGGATACTAGGATTTTCGCACATTATAAAACCTTTGTTAGCGTTGTTGTCCAAAACTACACCAATTCCCCTTGAATGGACAGATGAATGTCAGACTGCTTTTGAACAATTGAGACAAGCTCTTTGTTCTGCACCAGTGTTAGGTACACCAGATTATACAAAGATCTTTACATTATATGTACATGAGAAGGATGGGTGCTCATTGTCAGTCTTAGTGCAGACACATGGAGATAAACAGAGACCTTGTGCGTACTTTTCAGCAGTACTCGATCCTGTGGCTCGAGGACTGCCTGGATGTTTTCGAGCAGTTGCAGCAACAGCAGTAGCTATACGACAGAGTGAGGGAATAGTTCTGTCACACAAATTGTTGGTGTTAGTTCCCCATGCGGTAGATGCTTTATTGAACCAAACGAAAACACAGCATCTAACTAGCGCCCGTTTAACAGGATACGAGCTAACACTGTTGGCGCCACATATTACACTGAAGAGGTGCGCCACTTTGAACCCTGCTACTTTATTGCCATATCCTGTTGCTGAGACCCAGAAGGAAGAACATCATGATTGTGTTTTTCTGACTGAAGAACAAACAAAGGGTCGTATCGATTTACAGGATACGCCACTTTCAGATGTAGATAGGGAACTGTGGGTTGATGGATCGTGTTTAAAGTTGCCAGATGGTACGACTTCCGCAGCCTATGCGATCATGACACTTAAAACAGTGGTAGAAACAGCACGATACCGCAAAAATCAGCCCAAGCAGCTGAATTGATAGCCTTAACGAAAGCATGTGAGTTAAGTGCTGGATTATGTGTGAATATCTACACTGATAGCCGTTACGCTTTTGGAGTAGTGCACGATTTTGGCCTACTCTGGAAGGAACGAGGGTTCCTGACCTCACATGGAGTGCATATTATGCATGGAGAATTAGTACGTGACCTCCTGAATGCACTATTATGTCCAAAGAAGGTAGCGATAATCAAATGTAGTGCAGATAAGAAGGTGACAGACAAAATAGGACAAGGAAACGCTTTTGCAGATCGCATAGCGAGAGAGACTGCCATGTTACAAAATGTCTCTCCTATGTATGTGGTGAGATCACAAGCTGAGCGATGGCACGATGCTAGAGAGGAAATATTAGACATACAAAAATCAGCATCTGAAGCAGAACTTGCAACCTGGGCAACAGAGGGAGTGTTGGATGATGAGGGTTGTTGGCGTAGCAAAGATATGGAGAGATGGAAATTGCCTGCCACTTATTTGCAAGCAATGGTCCAAATGACACATGGGCTGGCACATGTTGGAGCTCTTGCAATCACTAAATTGCTTACATGAGTTTGGGAGCATCCTGAGATTGCCAGCACGGCCAAAAGAGTAGTGCAGACCTGTCTGATATGCTTACAGTACAATCCTGCCAAAGGGACTTATACTCCTAAAGGAGGGTTCGTTCCACCTACTGCACCATTCGAAGTACTGCAAATGGATTACATCCAGCTTGAGCGCTGTAATAACCTCAAATATGTCCTAGTGGTGGTGTGTGCTTTCAGTAAATGGATTGAGGCCTACCCCACGAAGGATAATACAGCATTGACAACAGCTAAGGTGTTACTCAAAGAGTACTTCCCACGCTATGGTGTTTGTAAATTTTTGTGGAATGACAATGGTCCTCATTTTGTTGGGAAAATAGTGGAGCATGTCCTGAAAGGATTGGGAATTAAACAGAGGTTCCACGCTGTATTCCACCCGCAGTCAGCAGGTCTAGTAGAAAGGTATAATGCGACTCTGAAGCTGAAGCTAGCAAAGATCATGGCATCCACGTCTTTGAAATGGCCGGACGCTTTGCCTTTGACATTACTGTCTATTAGATCAGTGCCACATTCCCGATCTGGCCTCACACCCTATGAAGTAGTGTTTGGAAGGCCTATGAATATCTGGGAAGTTCCAAAGCCTCGTTTGATACATGATGTGCCTTGTATAATGATGAACGATTATTTGGCACGATTAACAAATGATTTACTTTCTATTCATCAACAGGTTCGAGAAGCGCTCCCCGACAATTCCATTGGAGAGGCTCACGATCTCCGTCCTGGGGATCACGTTATGGTCCGCGCGTTCAAGAGAGCCAGCAGTTTGGAGCCGAGGTGGCGTGGCCCTGAACAGGTATTGCTGGCAACTCGGACGGCTGTGCGAGTCACGAATAAGAAGCGGTGATACATTCCACTCACTGACGTCGTGTCTCTCCGGATCTGGTGAATCCTGCGGTGCTGTCTGATTATCGAGACATCTTGGATGCAGAGAAGAGCCCAGCTGCTATGCCTCACGAGTCGGAGGGAGCCTTCCCGGACCACACTGTTTCTGGTGGAGCGAAATACAACCTACGTCCAAGAAGACCAGTTGTTTTGTGCGAGACTGGTTGAGTTACCGTTCTGAGGTTTGCGAAAACGGAAGTCGAGAATATCAAGGGGGGGATCAGTTCTGGCCAGTGTAGCGACACCCGTCTTGAATCTCGGAGAAGAAACCAGCGGCTACCTCGGATCTCAGCACTCAATTTTTATTTTTTAGTTTATTTTTTAAAACTTTGTTCTTTGCACTATGGCACCCACTACGATGAGAAACAGAAGAATTCTGGGTGCAGTACTTTTTGTTACGACTATAGTGGTAATAGCAGTAATAGCTTGGACTGTAGAACGATTGCTTCCTGCACGAGAATATTTACTGCCTACCACTCCAATCCCATTGAACATTTCCATTTTACTCTGCCTTATCATGAAGAGAGGCATAGACAGACTTACTTGAATAACAGCTTCATTCAAATTCTGCATCATACTCATAATATGACGAACACTTCGAACTGTTGGGTATGTGGAATGTTGCCTGGACATCAAAAGAAAGGAGGAACTCCACTTATTCCTCTTCCTTTCTCACATAATGGTTCTTGTAATGCTTGGTATACTCTTCTTTTTACCATAAGATGGCCAACAAAAGGTGGACTACTTTTTCGACTAAATAAAGTATGCTACAATGATAGAGATGTTTACCCACAAGCAAAAGGAACTAAATTTGAGTGGGAAAAATATCGACCGGACAATGTATCTACACCTCGTATTTTCACTAATCAAAGACTTATAAATATGTCCAGTCTACATGTGATTACGGTTATTGATACTAAGGCTGACCTTTGTGTAAGGAATAAAGGAACAATTCCGATAGGGAAAAGTGAATGTAATATTACTCTCACATTTGACACACCAAGTGGTATTGCTTTTTTAGCCTCGCGAAACACCTACTTTATTCGTGGAAATAAAGGATATCATCGTCTTCCCATTGGGTGGTTAGGAACTTGCTATATATCTTTTGTACTACCCCCTGTATTTATTGCCCCGCCTATGTACCATAATAATTTTGTACTATATCATGATTTTATATTAAATAGGGTTAAGAGAACATTAGAGATTGAAAATGTAGATCAAACCGACACCTCCTTACAACAATATGTAAATTTTAATTTAGGCCTGTTTTCCTTCGTTGGTGCTGCCTTAAACAGCAGGAAAATAAGATGGCTAACACGTGTTGTGGAAGCTTTTGCTAATGAAACTGCTTCTGCTTTAGGGAACTTAACTGAGGAACTCCAAATTACCAGAATTGTAACGCTCCAAAACAGAATGGTTCTTGATGTAGTACTGGCTGATCGTGGGGGTGCATGCCGCATTATCGGAAGTAGTTGTTGTGTTTACGTCCCAGATAATTCGCCTTCTGTGTATGATGCCATTTCTAAATTGCACGAAATTGCTGCTGAAATCCACCCCGAAAATGGTACATGGACATTCTCTAATTGGTTCTGGACTTTACTTAGTACCTTGGGTTGGAAATTGCTGACTATTCTGTGTATGATTATTGGAATACTCTTTTTCCTTTGTTTGTGTATCCAATGTGGCCCTACCTTATGCTCTGTATGTATTACAGCCTGTATCCCATCCAAACGAGCTATTGCCAAAAATGAGCAAATGATTAACGCAGAAATGATGAAGATCATGATGATTAATATTGATGACGAGTATCCTGATTACTTCCATTATGAGGTAGCTTCAGCTAAATGCTAAAAGGGCCGTCTGTCGTAATTTGACAGCAACTGAATTAGCATTTAGCTCAGCTACACGAACTTTCACCGTTAACTTGACCAAACGTGCGGGGCCATTTTGTATTTCCTGGCTTCCATTTTGTATGAACATGCGGCCTCATGGTCAGCATGCCCTTTTGTCCTTTCTCTGTACCAATGACCATTTACCTTTTCCGGCAACAGGCTATTTTTAGCACTGGTCAAGCTCACGCATGCGTACTCGAACATTTGGATTAATGAGCGGTCACCTCTTAGGAATGTTCTCTAAAACTGACCAGTGGTACTAAACTCCTCCCACATGTTGGCTGTGTTCCAATAATGCCCTTATATGTACCTAAACTGTGAAAAAAGTATACCGCCTACCTTTTATTACTGTTAAACCTGTATAAAAGAGGTCGCGCACCGATGTTCGGGGTGATACTTCTTGCATTGCCGAAGGGTGCTGTAGGAATGTACCACCACCCCATGGGGTCTTAATAAACTTGTCTTTTGCATTTTCCAGTTTCCGTGCCAACTTCTATTCTATGGTGTTCGAGAGTTTTTGCAGAGTATGTAGACCTGACGAAACCCAATACCACAATTCCGACAAGGAGTCGGTCGGAATGCTTTCCGACCACCATCGTATTGAGGCCCAAAGTGCGTAAACCACTCACCAATTGGTGTGTATTGCATCTCTTTAGTCCAGTTAATGTATATTTATTTATAGATAGGCACACTCCGGTGGCCTGTGGGGTCCACCCTGACAAAAGTCTCATAGGAATTCCCTGGATGAACAAGATATCCTATGTAAAAGTGAAAAAAATATATAACGTACTCTTTAAGAGGGAAAACCAGCTAGTGTTTCTAATACCCTATAGAGTGCGCTATGGTTCTTTGTAAAGTGTTCTCTGAGAGCCATATACTAACATTGCTTTATAAGTTCTAGTTATGAATCAATCTGTCCTGCAACGCCACATGTGGGATATGCACAAACTGGAAGAATCAACCTGGTATCTCCCATTGTCCACGTGCACTGCATTCGTGAGTTATACTACATTTAACGCAAGTGAACCATGTAACCATGCGTGTCCCAGTTTGACGTAATCAGTCCGGTGATATTTATTAACACCAGCAATGCTAAAACATTACATGCAGTGTGTCAGTATGCACAATTCCGTATCATACATCAAACCTCCTATAGCTTCATATTAGACAGCACGTCACCTCAAATCTGTGATTTAGTTTGTTGACATGCATGCATGCCTAGTAAATGTATGACAATGGCATCCTACCTGTAATACAGAGGGGTCTCTACTTCAACCACCTCCTTCAGCACGGACACCTGCAATTGTCATCTGTGTCTCGCTTGCTAATCATGCCTCCACCTGTGTGCCGGAAAACGGGGTGAGGCCTCATCCTCTGGAGTTAGATATGGGGCTCTTCTCTGTAGGGCCGGCCCAGGATCTCTGCTGCACTAATCCCCTCATCCGGCAGCACTGCGTCTTAGCCTAGAGGATGGGGGAATGAAGCTGTGTGCGCCAGTTCCCCTCCGGTCATCTGCACGCCAGCTGAAGCTCACTTTAGTGAAAGCAAGCTGCCACATTGTCGGCAGCTGCCATGTTGCCAGCCGCCGCAAAGGTCTTGCATTTCTTGCAATGCAGCTACACTAAAGTTAATTTTTGAAGCGCTGTCATGTGTGCGGCTTTCTGCTGAGGTTCTTTGTGTAGTTATGCAGCCCCTCATCTGCTATTCAGGCCTGGATGGTTGAGGTTTGTCGGGCAGGCTACCGGAGCACTGGGGGTTTGCGTCTGGCATTTTGGCTGGGTTAGCCACATCTTCCCAGATCATCTGTGTACATGATTCTATAAAAGGTGTACCATCCATTTAATAATTGTATTTTCTCTTACTGCAGCATCCGGGGGTTCAGGGGACAGATTACATAAAAATGGGGACAAAGGGACAAAACAAACAAAAGGTATTGCCTGCCATTTGTCACCACACATGCCTTGGTTCCTTTGTACAGAATACAAATTAATTTTTCAAATTCATGTGGGTATCAAAGCACTTCTTCAGTTTGTTCGGCCAAAACCTTTTATACGTATCTGAACTTAACATTTCTTTTTGAAATATTATTACGTTTAAAATAGTACCCAGAGTTAAGTAACACAAGTGCGGTGGTGGCGCACACCATTACTGTAACAGTGGCCGGTAGAGTGATCAGGCAATTTTTCCTGTGTCCCTGGAGTGTGTTCTACCAGCACCCTCACGTAAAGTTCTGCTACTGTGTATCTAACTTGCCCTTGGTCTACATCATGTTACTATGTAGTTTTGTGCAGCATGCGTGGTTACATTTGTGGGCTCTAATGTATATGTGCCTGTGTGTGGTACAGTACATGGTGGCCTGTGGGTTTCATAATAGAATCCCAGGGCCTGGGAACGGCTTGTGGCATGTGGAGGTGGAGGAGCCATTCAACACATGGATTGTCTGTATTTCTGAGAGCTGAGTGGGACACACACATACAGGAGGATGGGAGAGCAAGTCTATGTTGTGCACTTCAAAAGGGTTCTTTGTTTCTGAAAAGGTCACTGGTCAGTTGGGCCTAGACAATTTATAAATGAGATGAGACTGATAAGGTAATCATAGAGAATAGGGGTGGGGGCCTTGGTAACCTTTAGATGAGACAGTGAGGCAGAAATCCAGGTGTAATCTTTAAGTCACTCCCACACCATGTGTTGCAAGACAATCAAGTTTCGAGTTGCTCCTGCGGTGACAGACTGCTTCCTGGACAAAGAGCAGGACAGAGTAGTGAACACTTCTAAGGGGGCAAACCAACATAACATGAACTAAGCAAAATCCCATATGTATCTGGAAATGGATATTAAAAAGGGAAGATTGAACCTTCCATAATTGTCAAACTGGAACTGTACATCAGCATGGAGAATTTCAGTATGAATTCTGCCTGTTGTGACCAGGAATGGGAACGAAGTTTCTGCTAGTCTCTTTGCTGGGTAAAGAGACATCACCCAGGATAAGCAAAACCACTCACCCTCGAACCGGGAGCAAAAGCATCTGTCTGACTACCAAGACCACAGGACCTCTTTGGAGGATGAAGAGGAAGAAGGCCTGGAGGCTGATGTCTAGTAGATATCCTGTTGAGTGGAGCTGTGAAGCCAAGTGTGAGATTTGGGTCGTACTGAGAATTGCTGCAGCGATTGGCCCGTGGTCTGGAGTGCTAATGTTTGCAATCCCCATATGACAGGTGAAGGCTGCAGTGAAGATTAAAGACTGTTGTACCAATAGGACAGCGCACCAGAGTGCTGCTGTTCAGACTCCAGGTGTGGGGCTGCGATGAAGATTGAGGACCGTTGCTCCGATCAAACTCAAGTGCTGCTGCTCACGACCTCTGGATGCCAGGTGGGGGCTGTGATGAGGACTGTTTCTCCAATCAGGCCATCTCAGTGAGTGCTGCTGTTCGTGACCCCCATATGCCAGGTGTGGAGGGCAGTGAAAATTGAAGACCATTGTACTGATCGGGCCGTCCACCAGATTGCTGCTGTTAGCAACCCTACTATGGTAGGTGGATCCATGGTGAAGATTGCGAGGCTGTCGCCAGAGGTTGCTGTTCACGATGCACACAGTACTATTACAGCTGTACCATATGTGGGAGAGTTGCATAAGTAGATTTGGGCTGCAGCATCTCATACAAAGGAACAGGTGCAATAGACCCATCAGACACTTACAGTCCACCTAATTCATTTAATGGCAGCACATCAAGGTCACACTTGGTATGAGGTGAGGAAGCATCTCATCCTTTCCCTATTACAATCAAATGTCTCTCCAGAAGCCTTTGTAATTACCCTTTCATGGTACCTTGAGGTTTACTACAATGGAATAGTCTGAAGGCCATTACCCAAAAGATAGCATTTATGGCAAGAGAAAATTGCCTAAGGCAAGGTCGTTTAAGAAGAAAGGCTTTCTACCTCACTCTATATGGTATGAAGACATAATCCTTGAACCTCCGGTAAGCCCTGGAACCTAGGAGATCTTTCACTTGTACTGGTAGAATAAGATAGCCTACACCGACTCAGGGACCAGTGGGAGGGATGGCTCGGAACCCCGGAAGAAGGAGACTGGAGAGATGCACTAATGACACCCAAAACAATCACAGCCTCCATAAGGCTGTGTCTAGTCCAAATATACTATCTCCATGCCGCCTACCTCAGACCGAGGCGCCTTCACCGCATGGGGCTCAAACCGGACGCGTTGTACCCCCGTTGTAGCCTAAAACAACCTGAGTTTTTTCCACATGGTGTGGCTTTACCCCGTTATTACATGCTTTTGGATTTCTGTAGTAGGGGAACTCACAGAGGTACTGGGCTGGGAGGTTCCCCAAAACCCACTGATTGTGCTCCTGGGGGTCACCGCGGTGTTGGATCGGTCCAAGGCGGACAAACTCTTTATGAACACAGCCATGATGGTGGCCAAGAGGGACATTGCGGCTAACTAGTTGAATTAGTTTGCGCCCACCATGGCACAGTGGCGCAGTGGAGTGGATTGGTGCGCAGCACAAGATAAACCTTTGTATGAATGTCCAGCGAAGTACCACAAAGTTTGGGGCAAATGGGTGGGGGGGCTAGACGACTGACATTCCACTTGTGCATGTGTGGCCTCGCAGGAACAGTTTACTTTGTATGCCCTTTTTTGTTCTCTGCCTTTCAAATACCGGGATTGTTTGGTGGTACAATGATGCCACGTAGCTGCTGTATACCAATGCCTTCATTTACTGCTGGTCTTCAGTTCTATTTTGTTTACTTCTCATCAAAATCAATAAAATTGCTTATAAAAAAAAGAATAGGATGGCCCTCCCTATCAGAAATTCAGAACAGAGGGAACACATTTCTTCTATATGATAACAACCACCGAGGTACATCAAGCAGTGTCTGCAGTTATTCAACATGCGCATCTGAATTCCCTGAGTTTTGAAAGCAGGCTTTTGCGAGTACAGTGGCCAAATATATGGTGCAGTGAAACCAATGTTTAATTCAAGTTTTCCTTAAGTAGCATTAATTTCCCTGGCTTTTACATACATCATGTGATAATACATACCGTGTTATTACACTAGACACACTGCAATTCTGTTTTTGAGATAACGATATTGCGTGTTCTGCTATTTACATAAGAAACACTGTATTTTTATATGTGTTGTACTTATGTTTTAAATTTTTTTTATAGACCCTCGAGTAGTAAGGCGGACTTCTTGTGCTTATTGCCCACTTTAAAAGTTGATTTCCTCTGAGATGAAGACTAATATCGCATGAGAGAGACCTTGGCCTGACTCCCTGTACAGATTGAAGTGTGCTATGCCAGAATAGTTTCTTACATGAGTTGCATATAAGAACATATTCTTCTGTCCTCACATTATGCCAAAAGTGAAACACGTATGTTCTATTTCAAGTGCTCGGACATTGTTGGCACTTGTAAGCTCTACACATACCTGCTTAATAAATGAACTATATGAATTTAAAATGCATAAACATTTATTTATGCATATTTTTCATTTGACTTCATTTATAGGAACATACGACAGTGGAACTAAGGTCAGGTGAAACAGGATAGGGATCAAGAAAACAAGGATGGCTAGAGGGTTTCTGTCCCCTTGGAAGAGCTCTTTTAGATCTGCAGGAGGACGCTTTAACTATTAAAATTACGACTTGACCTATGACCTCTTGTTCGGTGGCGTAGCTAGACCTATTGCCGCCCCTCCCCAGCTACGCCACTGTTCTTGTTTTATCAAAGGAGGCGGCTAGCATAAGCTTCCTTTATAGCCGATAAACTGTTGAGATTAAAACCTCTCTGGTTCGTTTCCTTAAGGAAAGATTTGTCAGAAGTACCAATGCCCAACCCACCAAGTGAACTTTTTTTTGTATTTCCTTCAGATGTGGTTGCAAACGAACCACTACAGACGGTCAGGTGGTAATATACTGCCGAATTGTGGCTGCCAATCATGCAGGCCCCACACCATTAGCACGTATTCAGCTTCTTTGCCCAGCACGTAAGGCGATATACACAAAAAGAAAGAGTTAACGCACTGTTGCATTGGCCTTTGATTATTTACAGTCTGACAGGGTAGATATTGCTCTGGACCTATTTTTTTTAAGCTTCTAAGAAACGCTCAATAGGTTTTTTGCTTGTTTTTAAAAAGGTTTTTAAACGTGGTTACCGAATTTCTATTATATTGTCTTCATGTAGCCTCGTTGTTTTAATATATGGAAGAAATAACTGTTTAGCTTGGAATTTTCACATTGATATATATTTTTGTATTGATGGACGAAAAGTCAAAATAAATAAAATAAGATAAAAATAATTCCATCACTTCATCCTGCGGCCTATATGTGACAATTCCTTTTTGATTTCTTTAATTCTTGTTTCTAGTTCTTTACACACATTCTCGTTTATGTTTTCAGTTTCTAGGACTGGAGAATCTTCTAAGACTGTTTGGTGGGTTTTTTACAGATGACCTCTCAATGTAAAGGGACCCGTTTACTTGCACTTCCGTCTTCTTAGAATTTCTGTAGCTTAAAAGACAACTGATTGGTATTGTTTCTATAATCTTGTCCACATGTTCTTGCTCTCTGTCCTACTGTCGTTTTAATAAAGCTCAACAGCACACATCTGTTATATGGTGACGGTCTAGTAGTTGGGTGGGTGGAGCTAGGGGGGCCGAGGGAGGAAGAGGAGGAGCAGGGACAGGAGGAGGGCAGATAGTGTAGGGACAGGGACCAGAGAAGAAGCATATAATAAAGCTCATAAGTAACCAACATAGTGTCTGTCCTTATTGGCCTACGACACTACAACTGGCGACGAGGGTGGGATGCGACATTCCCCACCGTCAGCGGAACCCTGACGAGGTGCCCTGTCCCGAGTAGCGCCCAGGAGGAGAAACGCTGCCGCCGAAGTTAGAGCTGCCGCCTAAAGTGAGAGGCCAGCAGCAGGTGACCCTACCCACAGTCTGGCCACTGAGCGGGAGTCGAGAGGGGCCGAAGAAGCAAGCGCCGACACGCTTGTGGAGCAAGGAATCCATTCGCGCCGAAATCGCGCCTCACCCCGGATGCGTGAGAGTTGGCCCGGCAGTGCCGAGCGAGCGCGCGAAATTGCGGGAAGCGAGGTGGGAGCCCGCCCGACCTCACCTGAGCCCAGCAGCCGAGGCCCTGAGTCTGGACACAAAGAAGAGTGCTGATCCCCATGAAGTCGGCGACCGGTGAGTCCCCAAGGAGCTGACTGAAGCTGAATGGGCCGAGAGGAAAGCCTCATGTGCAGCCAGTGACGGCGGCCATCTTGGAGTCAGGCAGCTGCGGGGACAGACCCCATAGTCATTGTGGGGCGGCCATCTTAAGGTCAGGCAGAGTGACAAACAGCAGATTAACAAGCAATAATAAGCCACAGAAAAGCGCAGGGAGTGCGAGACGCAAGTAAACAAGCACAAGCCAAGCCAAACGAACGGTGACAAGGGACGTTCAGAACCAAACTGCGCAGGCGCCTGAAAACAAGCAGTACTGAGTTACCCAGAGGCCAAATAGGCAGGATTCTGCGGTGCCAAGATGGCGACATCGCCGCAACGAGACGAAGTCAAGCATATCATTGCAGGAGGGTCGCATTTGAGGGCTCCGGAGCCAGTCACCCTAACGACAGGGGGGAGCATGGGCCCCAAGTGGCAGGAGTGGCTCGAAGACTTTGAAGATTACATCGAGGGGTCCAAAGTGACTGTTGATAAGGAAAAATTAATCGCACTCCGCAATCTGGCGGGGCGAGAAATAAGCAAAATAATCAAAGATCTCCCACCTGCAGATACAGGGACATATGACAAAGTACGTGAAGCGCTGAACAAGAAATTTCTCCATAAAAGAAACGTGGACTATGAGCGTCACGCGTTTCATCAGGCACGTCAAGGGAAGGACGAGACAATGAGTGTGTTCATCACCCGCCTGCGGCGACTGTCGAGACACTGTGAGTTTGACAACTTTTCAACAGACGCCGCCATCAAATCACAGATCATAGATGGATGCCACTCAGAATCGCTCAGGAGGCGGTTACTAAGAAAGCCTCACGAGCTAGATGACATTGAAGAAATGACTCGTGTCTACGATCAGGCCGAAGAGCATGCCACCACCATTGAGTCTGGGTGCAAGGTGAGTCACGAGCAGGCACATCGCGTTCAAGACCACGGCGGCGGTCGAAGAAACTCGAGAGACAAGCAATGGAACACACGACCGTCGTCTCGTTCGAGACACTCAGAGCACAGAAGGCGAGAACCCAGTTGGAGAGAAAGAAGACCAGAGAGAGCGAAGAGATGCTACAGGTGTGGATATGATTATCCTCATGTGGACGCCTGCCCAGCCATGGGCCAGAGATGTAGAAAATGTGGTCGGACAAACCACTTCGAAGCAATGTGCGGAGACTACCACAAGGAGAGGCGAAGTGGAACCGGGAGATCATCTCGTTCGGACACCAGAAAACACCATTTAAGAGCCGTCCATGAAAGGAGCACAGGGTCCTCCAGCTCGTCACACTCCAGCAGAGAGTCGCGCAGATCTCGATGGGAGCGCCGATCCCCGTCCCGGGACTCCAGGTCATCATCTAGAGACTCTGAACGCACAATCCACTATGCGAACATGATCGCAGACCCGGACCAACTCAAGAAGTATCCTCGTTTGCACATAAAAGTAGGGAATCATGACACTAGATTTGTGATGGACAGCGGAGCCTCGCTGAACTACATCCCCGTCACTGAATATGAGAGGATGCGGCCCAAGGCTCCGCTTACGTATGCGCCCATCCGAGTTTTCACTTGGATGTCCAAGAAGCCGCTTCAATGCCTGGGCAAATTCCCGACAACGCTCGAACATGACAACGTCACCATAGAGGCAGTCATTCATGTCATCAAGGGCCCCGAAGCTGACTGCCTGCTCAGCCTGCCGACAGCAGAACGTCTCCGTCTCATTGAAATCCTCTTCAAAGTCTGTGATGACCAGGACATCGTCAACCGGTTCCCCCGCCTTTTCCTGGGGCTGGGGAAGTTGAAGGGACGCCATATACATCTGCATATCAACGACCAGATCAGGCCCGTCGCTCAGCACCCTCGGCGTGTACCCTTCCACCTTCAGAAAGCCGTCGAGGACGAAATCCATGACCTTCTGTCGGCTGACATCATTGAACGCACGGATGGCCCGACCCCGTGGGTGTCGCCAGTGGTCATCGTACCAAAGAAGGGCACCACCAGCAAAGTAAGACTATGCGTTGACATGCGAGTACCCAACACTGCGATAGAACGTGGGCGCCATCCAGGGCCCCTTCTATGTGACATGATCTCTGCTTTAAACGGAGCAAAGGTGTTTTCAAAGCTGGACTTAAACAAGGGCTATCACCAGCTGGAGCTGGATGTCCACTCCCGCTCCATCACAACCTTCGCCACCCATCTGGGACTCTTCCGGTATAAGAGGTTGAGCTTCGGTGTATCATCAGCAGCCGAGATTTTTCAGGAAGCTATTCGGCAAATCATCCAACACATCCCCAACACGCTCAATTACAGCGACGACATCCTTGTGTATGGCTCCGACACCCGTGAGCATGACATTGCACTCAATCGTGTCTGCCATGCCCTGCTAGATGCGAACCTGACACTAAACAAGGACAAGTGCGAGTTTCACCAGTCCACGTTAAAATTCTTTGGCCATATTTTCTCGGGAGCGGGTATGAAACCCAATCCGGACAAAGTGGCAACCTTGAACAACGTCAAGTGCCCTCAGGACGTCAGCGAACTAAGGTCTTTCCTGGGGATGGCCAGTGTGAGAAGTTGGCCTGATGTGCAGTGTTCACTATTCTAGTGATCACTATATACCAGTCCAAACAACCCTTATTGATGATTGGTTGTAAGTCAACCTTATAGACCAGCTATCCTAGTAGCATGGATACGAGCAGTCTAAGGCTAAGACTCTAGAGGGCGTGTTAAGCCAGCTGTTTTACCATCACATTACCCCTTGAACACCCAGTGAAAGGACACCACACAAGTGTTATGAAAATAAACAGTGTATTTATTAGAATCACAACAACCCTGTACTCTTTATGAGGACAGGGTGCTAGGCACACAACAAAACTCTTACGAAAATACTTAAGTTAGCACAGTATATACAAATGCCCGAGGGGCACGAAAAACCATATACTCTAAAAGTGGAATGCGAAATTACTAGCAGGTAAGTACAGTACTAATAGGCTTTGGAATCGCTAGGACTTGACTAGGGAATCGTTAGATTACTTCTAGGAGGCCTAGGGGACTCGGGTGCAGAGTGTGCACTCTCACGCGGGATGCGGGACAAAGTCTATGATAGCTAGTAAAGTTAAAGTTAGTGTTCACGGGTGAACCCGACCTGGTAGGGAGAAAACGACGGTGGATCCTGACCCTTGGATAGTGAGGCTATGCTGGGGCACCGAAATGCCGAAGTTACCTAGCCCAGGGGCTGCAGCTGCATGTGTCTCAAAAGACGTCGGGAATCCTCGTTGCCGGACCAGGAGCCTGGAAGAAAGATGCTGGCAGGCGACCAGTGAAGAGAGTTCGAAGCGATCCAAGCCTGGATCTGGAAGATGGATGACACCTGAAAGCAGAGGGGACCAAGTTCGTGACTACTAGCCAGTAGTCAGTGGGCACCAGGAGGGCACCGGATGGTAGTCACCTCGACTAGGTGAGTGGGCGACGCTGTGCTCTGCAGGTCTCACGGACCAGGAGGCGTTGTCGGCGACCAGGATGGAGAGGCGAGCTGTCCCACGATGGATGAAGCTGTCGGCATCGAAGAACCCAGGATTGGGCAACAAAGCCTTGGCTAATTCAAGCCCACGCGGTGGACTCAAAATGGCGTCTTGAGTGGACCAGGAGGGTCCGGGTGCTCCTCTTCTGGAAGGGAGCAAGAGCCAGTCTGGAGCAACCAGACCAGCAGCAGTGATGTCGTCGGGCGTCGTTCAGAAGGCCACAAGCCAGCGGGCTAGTAGCCAAACAACGCGGTGAGCAGCAAAAAGCAGAAGGGCCCCACGCCGATCGTGGAGATGCTGGGGGGCTGCTCTTTGGTGCTGGAGCTGCTCAGGGTCGGGGCTTCTCGGACCCCAAAGCACTCACCAGGAAATTACTCGGCGGGCTTGCTGTGCAGAAGTCGTGCAGTCTTGGCAATAGTCGGTCCCTTGAGGTCTCGTCGCACTCACGGTTCTCAGCTTGGCTGTAGAGGTGAGTAGAGGTCGGAGGTGCCAGGGAAGCCGGGTCTTGTCGAGCTGGGCAGTCGGATTCCGGAGCAAGGACTTACAGCAGACCGCAGTGTTCTTGCGATGGTGCCTGCGGATGCAGGGTGACTACTCCTTAGTCACAAGGGAGAATCTTGAAGAAGGAAATCTTGAAGTCCTTTCGCAGAAAGTCGTGTCTTGATTCCAAAGATGATCTAATTTGGAAGGGGGCCTGCTCCTACCTTTATCTGGGAAAAGGGGGCTGGCACGCGACTAAGTCCTGCCCTATGGGTGGGACCAGGAGGGGGGTGGTTACACCCACTTCCTTGGCGGGCTTTTCCCCAGCTCAGGGTCTGGAGTGTCCCTGGAACTGGTTCAAGCCGGCCTATGCATAGTGAGCACCGGGGTGCCACTTGCAGTCACTTTCCTCTGTAGCCCTGCCTACCTGGAATACACAAAACCCTGTCTGGGACGGTGCTGGCACCGCCCCTGGCAGGAAACCCTTTGTCCTTGCCTCCTGCTCTGGGAGGACTCCCAGCAGCAGGAGGGCAGACTTGTGTCTCGGTGGCAGCATCCATTTTGTGGATGCTAAGGCTCTGTCTGACTTTAACCGGGGTTACAGGTTACATACATGTCGTGTCCCTCTAGAAGGGTGGAATGCTAACCCCGTCGCCAGAATTGGCGAGGGGTTAGTATTCCAATTTGTATGACACCTTACTCGACATGTTTTGATAAAGCGATACCAGAGTTGGCATATAACCGCGAGGATTATAATGCACTTAAGAGTATATGGTATGCGATATCATGGAAACGGCTAAGGGATGGATCCCGAAAGCCGTAGACAGGCTCAGCTCATGCCAGAGCACTATCTCACACGATTCCAAGCACTCTGCCTTCAGGATTGTCAAGGCCTGCCATAGGAGTGACTGATAGGAGATCTGTGTGTCCATTTTAGGGTTAGATATAGGTATACTATATCTAAAGCAAAGGGTGATTACACCACCTTGCCCCAGCTGTCGTGCAGCCAGTTGTGTCAGATTTGGATGGCCAGCCAGGGGTGGCATAATACATGCTGCAGCCCCTGGTAGGCCCTGGGTACACCTATGCCCTGGGTACCTAAGGTACACTGTACAGGGACTGATAAGGTGACTCAGTGTCCAATTAGATATGTACCTAGGGTACATGGAATCCATTTTACAGAGAGAGCAGTAGGCCTGGGGTCCTGAATAGCAGGGCCCCAGGTCAACTAAGTCAGAAAACCAGCAAAACACCAGGCAAAAAGTTGGGGGCAACCATAGTCAGGGATCTACCTTCCTACATAACCCCCCCCCAAACGAAAGGAGATAAGGCTATCCTTGCCAGGTAAGCCTATATTGCCTGAGTGGCCATATAAGGAAGTACCAGCACTGGCATGGTTACCCCCTATCTCATGGTCCACTAAGCAATCCCTCACCCTAAGGGTGTCTGAGGGTCTCCACCATAGGGAATCTCTACCTGTGGTGTGTTTTGGTAAAGGAAAAGGCTGGTGCTGAAATGGAGTACTGAAGTGAGGCTCCACTAATTTTGGGCTCAGCTTCCTCCAATCATTATCCACCATAGAGGCCTTTCTTTCCAAGACTGAGTTGTTTTGGGCTCTCAGGGTAAACCTCTGGCTACCTACAGCTGGAGGTTGGGTCCCTCTGTTTGGCTTACTGGAGGGACAGGTCAGGTCTGGGGCCCTCAGGTCCCAAGTTTGGCTGTGCCCAACAGTGTCCATCTGTGGGAGGTCCCTAACTAATTTAACGGGGGATCCCTCAGGAGTGTGTTTTATTTTCACTTGGCTAGGACTACTAGCTTCAGTGCCCTTAATCTGCTGATTGGGGAATTCTTTTGGACAGGGGGCCCTTTGGGGTCCAACACTGGCCTCCCTGACCTCTACAGCCCTGGGCTGACTGAGGCAGGGCAGAGAGGGGCAGGTTGCCTGCTCCAGACTGGGTCCCACCTTGGAAGGGTCCACTGACATCAGGGGTTCTGCCAGGCTAGGCCTGACTACCTCTGTGGCAGTTTCCTCACAAGGGGTCAGATCAGTTCCCTGAGGAGGCTGATCCTTTCCTAAAGTCTGGTGGGAGGGAGATTTCTCTTCCTCCTCAATGCTCTCTGTCTGAGTGGAGTGATCCATAGTTTCAGGCTTCACAACACTATCCTCTGTCTGAGTTTGAGCTGTGGCCATCACAACTCTCCCAATCTTTTCAGGAGGGGGCTCAGTTTGGGTGTGGGCTGTGACCATCACAGCCTTTACAACCTGTTCTGGGAAGGAAGTAGTCTGAGATTGGGTTGTTACTGGCACAACCCTCCTGACCTGTTCAGGGAGGACATCTTGGACTGGGGCTGTGGCTATCACTGCCCCACTAACCTTACCATGGGGGTTTACCATTCTAGAATGGGTTTCTTGCTCTACCTCAGCCCAGGCTGAGGTCTCTAAATCATTCCCCAGTAGGCAATCTACAGGCAAGTTGGATGACACTGCCACTCTCTTGGGGCCAGTGACACTTCCCCAGCTGAGATTTACTACTGCCATGGGATGAGTTTTCTTCACTCCATCAATGTTTACCACCTGGTATGTGGCACCAGGTAAAAGTTGCCTTGAGGGGACTAGACTCTCAGTCACCATGGTGATGCTAGCCCCTGTATCTCTATAGGCCTCAACTTTCATTCCATTGATGAGGGGCTCCTGTCTGTACTTGCCCAAAGTGTTGGGACAAGTTGTGAAGTTGGCAAACCCCATGCCAGTCTCACAGACAAGAGTATCTGAGTTTGGGGACCTGGTTAGGCCAGAGTCCCCAGGAACTCCCAAAGTAAATGCACCCAAATTCTTGGGGGCACTCCCACCACCTGGGGGATTACTACTAGTAGTAACAGGAGGTTTGGGAATGTTACCTGGGGGTATGTTCTCCTTATTGTTATTCTTTGGGCAACTGCTGTCAGTTTTTAAATGACCCACCTGTTTACAGGGATAACAGTAAGGCTTTTTCTGGTTATTGGAAGGATTCTGGGACCCACCCCCCAGAGAAGATTTTTGGGGCCCTGATGTGGTTTGATCTGGAGATTTATTCCCACCCTTCTCTTGAGGCTTGGTTGATTCCTTTTTCTGGTCACCACCTTGGTTCTTGGGCCTAATCCTGGTTCTGACCCATTTGTCTGCCCTCTTACCCAATTCTTGTGGAGAGGTCAGATCAGAGTCTACCAGGTGCTGGTGTAATAACTGG
Source organism: Lissotriton helveticus (assembly GCF_964261635.1). Classification (NCBI taxonomy): domain Eukaryota; kingdom Metazoa; phylum Chordata; class Amphibia; order Caudata; family Salamandridae; genus Lissotriton; species Lissotriton helveticus. Next base: position 934,533,344 of record NC_136061.1, on the reverse strand, counting down.
TTCTGACAATTATTTAAGACTTGCTCTCTCATAATAAGATTATACAATCCTGTGTAATCTGTAACCTTGCTACCCAGCAACCAGCCCTCCAAAGCCTTAGTGGCACTATCCACAAAGTCAGACCAGTCCTGAGACTGAGTTTTCTGGGTGTCTCTGAACAGCAACCTGTACTGCTCAGTGGTTAAACCAAACCCATCAATCAGTGCATTTTTCAGGACCTGGTAATCATTAGCATCCTCCACTCTTGTAGTGAGGAGCTTATCTCTACCTTTACCATCAAAGGAGAGCCACAGTATAGCTGCCCACTGACTTCGGGGAATGCACTGCACAGTGCAGGCCCTCTCCAAAGCAGCCATCCATTTCTGGATATCATCCCCTTGCTTAAAGGGGGGCACTATTTTAGTCAGGTGTTTAGTATCTAAACCCTTCTCTCTATCTCTTGGGAGATTGCTGCCACCAGTGGGAGCTAGCCCACTCATCTGCTGCTCTCTAGCAAAGGCAAGCTTTTCTTTGGCCAGGGCAAGTTCTTCCCTTTCAATCCTCAGAGCAGCATGTCTCATCCTAGCTTCATGCTCTATTCTCTGAGGGGAAGTCACTCTCCTCTGTGGAGAGTTCCTCCTCCTCTGGGAAGAGGCATTAGAGTGCAGAGATCTATTGGAGTCCCTAGAAAGAGATCTATCTCTCCTAACTCCAAGGTTAGGCCCACTTCGGGTTAGTACTGGGGGTCCCCCAGATCCTAGCCCAAGTAAGTCTAAGTTGGCCCTGGTTAGCCTTCTGACTACCTCAAGACCTTTGTCTACCTCATCCCCAGAGAGTTCCTCCTGATCCTCCTCCTCCTCAACTGCAGTAGCAGTGTTGGGGAGGTCTGGATCCCCAGAGGTTCCCTCTAAGGCTGGCATGTTCTCATGTAACTGAGAAATCTTTCTGGCATCATATGTCTCTAAGAGACCTATCAGAAAGGGAATGGTGGGGTTAGACCCCTGCTTCAGTTTCCTGGAGGTACAGACTTGTCTCATCTCCTGGAAACTGAGAGCTGCATATCTTGAAGTGACCTGTGGAGGGTCAACACTTACCAGGGGAGTCTCAGTGGACTCTCCATGGTTAGACATGCTTTTCTAGTGAGGTGTAAGTGGTGCACTTACCTACACTATATGTTTGCCTACTGATCCCTTGCTAGAGTTGTAGTTTAGGGTGTGCTAGGCCCTAGGAGCTACAACAGCTGGTTCAGTAGAACTCAGAGTATTCTAAGCTAAGTTATATGTACCTTTAGTACTTATGTGATCTTTCACAAGATATTCTTAGGATATGTGTGGTAAAACAACAGCAAGCTCAAATGCCAACCGCTGCTCACCAATGTGAGAAGTTTGCCTGATGTGCAGTGTTCACTATTCTAGTGATCACTATATATCAGTCCAAACAACCCTTATTGATGATTGGTTGTAAGTCAACCTTATAGACCAGCTATCCTAGTAGCATGGATACGAGCAGTCTAAGGCTAAGACTCTAGAGGGCGTGTTAAGCCAGCTGTTTTACCATCACATTACCCCTTGAACACCCAGTGAAAGGACACCACACAAGTGTTATGAAAATAAACAGTGTATTTATTAGAATCACAACAACCCTGTACTCTTTATGAGGACAGGGTGCTAGGCACACAACAAAACTCTTACGAAAATACTTAAGTTAGCACAGTATATACAAATGCCCGAGGGGCACGAAAAACCATATACTCTAAAAGTGGAATGCGAAATTACTAGCTGGTAAGTACAGTACTAATAGGCTTTGGAATCGCTAGGACTTGACTAGGGAATCGTTAGATTACTTCTAGGAGGCCTAGGGGACTCGGGTGCAGAGTGTGCACTCTCACGCGGGATGCGGGACAAAGTCTATGATAGCTAGTAAAGTTAAAGTTAGTGTTCACGGGCGAACCCGACCTGGTAGGGAGAAAACGACGGGGGATCCTGACCCTTGGATAGTGAGGCTATGCTGGGGCACCGAAATGCCGAAGTTACCTAGCCCAGGGGCTGCAGCTGCATATGTCTCAAAAGACGTCGGGAATCCTCGTTGCCGGACCAGGAGCCTGGAAGAAAGATGCTGGCAGGCGACCAGTGAAGAGAGTTCGAAGCGATCCAAGCCTGGATCTGGAAGATGGATGACACCTGAAAGCAGAGGGGACCAAGTTCGTGACTACTAGCCAGTAGTCAGTGGGCACCAGGAGGGCACCGGATGGTAGTCACCTCGACTAGGTGAGTGGGCGACGCTGTGCTCTGCAGGTCTCACGGACCAGGAGGCGTTGTCGGCGACCAGGATGGAGAGGCGAGCTGTCCCACGATGGATGAAGCTGTCGGCGTCGAAGAACCCAGAATTGGGCAACAAAGCCTTGGCTAATTCAAGCCCACGCGGTGGACTCAAAATGGCGTCTTGAGTGGACCAGGAGGGTCCGGGGTGCTCCTCTTCTGGAAGGGAGCAAGAGCCAGTCTGGAGCAACCAGACCAGCAGCAGTGATGTCGTCGGGCATCGTTCAGAAGGCCACAAGCCAGCGGGCTAGTAGCCAAACAACGCGGTGAGCAGCAAAAAGCAGAAGGGCCCCACGCCGATCGTGGAGATGCTGGGGGGCTGCTCTTCGGTGCTGGAGCTGCTCAGGGTCGGGGCTTCTCGGACCCCAAAGCACTCACCAGGAAATTACTCGGCGGGCTTGTTGTGCAGAAGTCGTGCAGTCTTGGCAATAGTCGGTCCCTTGAGGTCTCGTCGCACTCACGGTTCTCAGCTTGGCTGTAGAGGTGAGTAGAGGTCGGAGGTGCCAGGGAAGCCGGGTCTTGTCGAGCTGGGCAGTCGGATTCCGGAGGAAGGACTTACAGCAGACCGCAGTGTTCTTGCGATGGTGCCTGCGGATGCAGGGTGACTACTCCTTAGTCACAAGGGAGAATCTTGAAGAAGGAAATCTTGAAGTCCTTTCGCAGAAAGTCGTGTCTTGATTCCAAAGATGATCTAATTTGGAAGGGGGCCTGCTCCTACCTTTATCTGGGAAAAGGGGGCTGGCACGCGACTAAGTCCTGCCCTATGGGTGGGACCAGGAGGGGGGTGGTTACACCCACTTCCTTGGCGGGCTTTTCCCCAGCTCAGGGTCTGGAGTGTCCCTGGAACTGGTTCAAGCCGGCCTATGCATAGTGAGCACCGGGGTGCCACTTGCAGTCACCTTCCTCTGTAGCCCTGCCTACCTGGAATACACAAAACCCTGTCTGGGACGGTGCTGGCACCGCCCCTGGCAGGAAACCCTTTGTCCTTGCCTCCTGCTCTGGGAGGACTCCCAGCAGCAGGAGGGCAGACTTGTGTCTCGGTGGCAGCATCCATTTTGTGGATGCTAAGGCTCTGTCTGACTTTTTTAACCGGGGTTACAGGTTACATACATGTCGTGTCCCTCTAGAAGGGTGGAATGCTAACCCCGTCGCCAGAATTGGCGAGGGGTTAGTATTCCAATTCGTATGACACCTTACTCGACATGTTTTGATAAAGCGATACCAGAGTTGGCATATAACCGCGAGGATTATAATGCACTTAAGAGTATATGGTATGCGATATCATGGAAGCGGCTAAGGGATGGATCCCGAAAGCCGTAGACAGGCTCAGCTCATGCCAGAGCACTATCTCACATGATTCCAAGTACTCTGCCTTCAGGATTGTCAAGGCCTGCCATAGGAGTGACTGATAGGAGATCTGTGTGTCCATTTTAGGGTTAGATATAGGTATACTATATCTAAAGCAAAGGGTGATTACACCACCTTGCCCCAGCTGTCATGCAGCCAGTTGTGTCAGATTTGGATGGCCAGCCAGGGGTGGCATAATACATGCTGCAGCCCCTGGTAGGCCCTGGGTACACCTATGCCCTGGGTACCTAAGGTACACTGTACAGGGACTGATAAGGTGACTCAGTATCCAATTAGATATGTACCTAGGGTACATGGAATCCATTTTACAGAGAGAGCAGTAGGCCTGGGGTCCTGAATAGCAGGGCCCCAGGTCAACTAAGTCAGAAAACCAGCAAAACACCAGGCAAAAAGTTGGGGGCAACCATAGTCAGGGATCTACCTTCCTACAGCCAGCTACTGCGCTCGCTACATCCGAGACTACGCGACCATCAGCCACCCGCTCCGCACCTTAACCAAACAAGGCCAGCCTTTTGAATGGACTCCCCAGTGTGAGCAAGCATTCACAGAGATCAAGCGGGCAGTGGAATCTGCCGACAACCTTTCTTATTTCAACCCCAGATGGAAGACTGAAGTCACCGTAGATGCTAGCCCCGTCGGGTAGGGGGCCATTCTGGCACAATACGACAATGACTCTGACCAGAGACGTATAGTTGCTTACGCTAGCCGCAGTCTGTCCGACCCTGAGAGGGCATACTCGCAACCTGAAAAGGAGAGTCTTGCAGTGGTCTGGGCATGTGGACACTTTCATGTCTTCCTCTACGGCAAGCACTTTACCCTGATCACTGATCACCAGGCGCTAGTCACCATCTACGGCAACCCCCGATCCAAAATGCCCCCCAGGATTGAGAGGTGGGGCCTGATGCTTCAGGAGTATACTTTTACGATCATACACAAGCCGGGAAAGTCTGAAAACCCGGCAGACTACATGTCTCGGCATCCTCCCGCATCGACCAGCTCCAGTCCTTCAATTGCTGAGGAATATATCCACTTTGTGGCTGATCAGGCACTGCCACCTGCCATTCCCATGGATGCCATCAGAGACACCACTGCGCAGGATGCCGTCTTGCAGAAGGTACTCCGCAAGATCCAAACCAACAGGTGGAGGCATGATCCTCATGACGAAGACAATGATCTGGCCACCAAGCAAGAGCTGCAAGCGTTCCGGCACGTTCACGAGGAGCTATCGGTGACCACCGATGGAATCATACTGCGGGGACAGCGGATTGTGATCCCTGGTCGACTACGGCAGGGCGTTATCGACCTTGCTCATGAAGGCCAGAGGAGAGTTGTGTCGACAAAGCGAGCACTCAGGGAACGTGTGTGGTTTCCCCTCCTCGACCAAATGGTCCACCCTGAAAGACTGCCACCCGTGTCAGCTGACAAGCAGAGGCGACCCCCCGGCCCCACTACAAATGACCACCTTACCAGATGGAGTATGGCAAGAAATTGCTGTAGATTTCTACGGACCACTACCTTCGGCAAGTATGTGATAGCCATAATCGACGAGTATTCTCGTTTTCCCTTCGCACAGTTTGTGCCTTCCACAGGTGCCTCCAGTACCCTCAAGGTGCTGGATGAATTGTTCGCAACCTGGGGTGTCCCCAGAGAGGTGAAAACAGACAATGGACCTCCCTTCAATGGGCATGAGTTTGGCGCGTTCGCAAAGCACCTGGACTTCCATCACAGGAAAGTTACACCTCTCTGGCCACAGGCAAATGGCACCGTCGAACGCTTCATGGCCACGATCAAAAAGACATTCCAGCAGGCCACCGCCGAAAAGAAGGACCTACAGATGGCTCTTAATGAGGTTCTCAGAGCCTACAGGACGACTCCCCATTCAACCACCGGGAAGTGTCCCGCCACGCTGATGTTGGGTCGCCCCATGAGAAACCGCATCCCGACCTGGGATGGAGCCCTGCGAGCTGTGTCACCTGCTCACAACCATCTAGAAATGAGAGAAACGGACAAGCACAATAAAGACAAGATGAAGTCACATGCCGATGCCAAGAGAAGAGCGAGATCACCCTCCTTGCATGAAGGGGATTACGTATTGGTCAAACAAGACCAACAGTAGAAAACCGACTGTCGTTTCCGTGATGAACCCTTGCTCGTCACCCAAAAAAAGGGCACCATGCTGACTGCGGAGTCGGACCAACGGCGAATTACGAGAAATGTGTCCCACTTTAAGAAGTGCCCCAGAGACACGACAGGATCCTTACTGGACCCAACTGCGTCACTCAGTCTTGAAGTTCCGGTACAGGGTGCTTCGGAGGGTCTGGGTCAACTGGGTGTACCCCAGACTGAGGTGAACACTGGAGAAATGGACGCACGGCCGCGCCGAAATATCCAGCGACCAAAGAGACTCATTGAAGAAATATGAGTTCACACATCGTTTTGCATTTTGTTAAGAAAGGGGGAGATGTTATATGGTGACGGTCTAGTAGTTAGGTGGGTGGAGCTAGGGGGGCCGAGGGAGGAAGAGGAGGAGCAGGGACAGGAGGAGGGCAGATAGTGTAGGGACAGGGACCAGAGAAGAAGCATATGATAAAGCTCATAAGTAACCAACATAGTGTCTGTCCTTATTGGCCTACTCATTGGTTTTGAAATCTCCAACTACTGATCTGATTTGGAGAAAGGCCGCCTGTTGTATCGGTTCCTGTTGGGACGGAAAAGTCCCTCTCATGGTAACGGAAGTGCATCCATGCTCTAAGAGCCACAGCTCTAATCATGTCTGGATCCCTGAAGCTGATTGTGGTTGTCAAGGGCAAACAAGTAGCATATGTGTGCGTCATGATATAAGCCTGTCTCACACAGTGACGGCCGGCATGACTCGCGGGTGGCGTGGCTTGGGGGAATGGCGGTTTGGGGTGGGATTGCGCAATGGAAAAGTAAAAATATATATTTTTAATTTATGCACTTACCTTGTCACCGGGTCCAGAGTCTTTGCTCCTTGCTCCAGCTCTCCTCATGGGACAGGAAGCCAGGAAGAACAGCCAGGCTCCCCAGACCAACCACAAAGCTGTAATGGAGTGTTGTGATTAGTAAACACCCCGACTCCCCTGACCAATCTTAATGCTCCAATGCAGATTTGTGACCTGGTTCGACGCGCAACCAGGCAATGGGGGCCTGGGCTCGTTCTCCATGTAGGCTGTAAAGCAGCCTGCATGGAGTACGGAGAAAATGGGCATGAGTGGTTTGGGTGGCACGAGAGGGCCAACCAAACAGTCATTGCAAACGTAGGAGTGGGCAAACCACTCCTCCCCTGCTCCATGAGCAGAGCAGCCCCGCACATCCGCAAAGGGAAACATAAAATGAGAATGACTCAAAGTTATCATTTTATAATTACTTTCAAAAGCAGTGGGGCGACGCGCTACCACTGGTCTCACTGATTGCGGTCTGTTTTGTCCGGGAGGGGTGCCCTAAACGTTATCCTTATAGTGGCCAACGGGTGCTTTTTGAATCAAGCACATCTAAGAAAGGAGATGGGGCTTCTAACAGAATCATAAAGAATAAGGCTGGGTGCAGTGTGGTAAGCGTTTGAGGCACATATCACTGTGACTGACATCCAGATGTAAACCTCTAGTCACTCCCATGTCCTGTGCTGTGGGGCTACCAGATTTGGAGTTGCTCTTGTTGTGACAGACTGCTTTATGGAGGAAGAGCGGGACAGAGGAGTGGGCACTTCAAAAGGAAGCAGATCCCCAAAACAAACTTCAAAGACTCAGACCCTAAATCATATTTGGTATCTGGAAATGGACTGAAAGAAGGGGAGCCCAAGGACCCGAAAATTCTCAACTGTCAAGCATCCAGTCGGACTTTATATCGAGGAGGTGAAGCTCTGCAAGACTTCTGTGACAAGGACTAGGGACTAAGGTCTGCTAGTCTTCCAGCTGGGAGAGTGGACATCACCCAAGAAAATCCAAGACCACCCTCCCCTGGAGCCTTGAACACCATTGCCTGCTTGCCAAGACCACTGGACCCTGTGAGGAATAGGAGAGTGCTTGAATCGAGTGAGGTCCAGTGGGGGATCCTAGCGAGTGTATCTCTGTAGCGAGGTGTGAGTAGACAGCTGCTGTACTGATCAGGTTGTTTCCCATGAGCATATTCCAGATGGCAATCCTGGATGCCAGAGAGGACTACTGTGAAGTTAGCCATGGTGGCACCGATTGGGCCACCACCCATGTGCAGAGTAACGTCGGTGACCCTAAATGTCTGAGAGGGCCACTGAAGAGTTGGCATCACTGCTGTGCTGATTGGGCCATAGCCTGTGCGTAGAATAAAGTCAGTGACCCTGTATGCTGTCCGATTTAGAGTTGCCCTTTTTTGTTAAGGTGTTTTTTTTAAGTTTTACACACGTACAACAGCATCTTCAAACGTGGCTCCAGGCATATAACTTCTTGGCGTGCAGGCTTGACGCATGCTCTGTCCCAATAGCACGAACATGACATTTTCATAATGAAACCGCTGCTTTGTCGTGCCCAGCTTCAAGCTGCACAGCCACACAGACATGAGCAGTAGCATCAAACAACGTGATTCCAAGTACACCATCGCAATCCAGTGTAATCCTTGTTCATTCAACAATAATCCCAAAATTCTCAATGGATGCAACGTGATTCCAAACTTTAAATTCAGAAAAAATGCTCAACCTTACTATGGAACGTTAGAATCCACATTTCATTGCGAAATTTGAGTGCAGCTTGAAGCTTGGCGCGACGGTGCAGCAGTTCAATTTTGTAAATGTCATGTCTGTGCTATTGGGATAGAGCATGAGTCAAGCCTGCCACCAAGAATTTCGCCTTTGAACATGTCTTAAATCAATCAATCAATCAGGTCATTTGTAGAGCGCACTACTCACCCGTAGGGTCTCAAGGCGCTGGGAGGGGGGGGGGTGCCGCTACTGCTCGAACAGCCAGGTCTTGAGCTTCCTCCTGAAGGAGAGGTGGTCTTGGGTCAGGCGCAGATTGGTCGGAAGTGAGTTCCAGGTCTTGGCGGCCAGGTAGGAAAAGGATCTTCCTCCTGTCGTCGCTCTTCGGATGCGGGGGACGGCGGCGAGGGCGTGGTTGGTTGATCTGAGGAGGCGCTTGGGAGTGTAGAAGTTGATCCGGTTGTTGAGGTAGCTCGGGCCTTGGTCGTGTAGGGCTTTGTGCGCGTGGGTGATCAAACATTGAATAAAACGGGTGTGCATTCTATTACTCACCTTGATATAGTATATTGTTGTCCCTTCAATCGTCGGCACCCCAAAATAAGAGACTAAACTTGCATAACATCATCTCGGAGGTCACTTAGGTACAATGAGTTGTACGAAGTTTGCCAGTGGGAGCCAACTTGGCTTTTTCAAAAAGACCGAATAATGAATTAATACAGAACTGCTGTTTTTTATGTCAAAGTAAATTTTACAATCGTATAACATGAGTTAATCTTTTTTTAATTGTGATGTTTTTTTTTTACAACAGCACGCTAATAGGTTTTTCTCTGATTGCATATTTGATGTGTTTTTATTTTCATTTCAATTAAGTATTTGTGTTAATATTGCAGTTTTAGTATTTAGTGAGTATGTTTGGCACAATGGGTTTTTTTCATGATTATTTTGCCATCGGGCTGGCGGTCACGTGTTCTGTTTTTATTTCACGTTATATTTCAAATGGATTGGTTGCACCTGGAGCACATCGTGGGTTTAATTATAATTTATTTTCCGTTGTTTGCGGCTACGGCTCATTTCTGTGTGGCTGTGCGGCTTGAAGCTCCATGCATATTAAGTCATGAGCATGTAATATAGGACAAGTGTTTTCCGTATCTCACTAATGCTTCCGCTCAGGGTTGCCCATCGAGAAACTATCAACAGCAAACACATACACAATGTGTCCCAACTGAATAGAAAATAGAAACAGAAATAAAAAAGAACTCTGGAGTCTGCACAAGAGATGGAAGAGGGTACGTGTATGACAGGTAAGAGGGCAGCTAGGGGGAATGCCCATGAGGGGTGTCTTTTGAGTAGTAATTATAATTAGATTATTAGACCCAAGCAGGGGGGGCTCCGATATAGTGGACCAACGGCTATGTCATAAGTTAGAAGAGGCAGGTCCTGGTGTGAATCCCGTTCAGTATATGTGGTGTGAGTGTGCGCTCTATGGGGCATATTAGCAAGGGCACTATCGCCGCTTTAGCGGGACTTTTTCCCGCTGAAGCGGCGATAATTTTATCGCCCTATTAGCAAGCTGTCGCTAACAGCAGTTAGCGACAGCTTTTAGGTGATAGCAACCGGTTCTCCACTGAGCTCACAGTAACGTTCAATACGCTGCACCAGTAGCCCTTATGATGCACCAGCTGCACCAGCTCTTGGTCAGAGAGAGCGTTGACCTCTAGTCGCCAAGAGGGTGTGATAGGACACATTGGACTGCAGCGCAGGGTGAGCTACAGGGGACAATGGCCTGACAGGGTGTGCGCCAGATATTCCACCCGGGTGAGCTGAGAGCTGAGCAGTTTGGTGCACAGGAAGAGGTCTATCCTAGCATGTACACCATGTACCTGGGAGTAAAAGGAGTGTTTGCGCTCTAATGGGTGCGCCAGCCGCCATGTGTCTTGTAGGTGCAATCGTGTGAGCCATTGGCAATGGATCCCTAGAGAGCGCCGGCATGAGTGTATATAGGAACCCTGCTAGGCTAGTGTTGGGGGGCTAGATCATCACCAGTGTGAGGGGAGCCCTGTCCAGGTGACCCTCTGTGTACCCACGGCAGAAGGGATCCACGGGGCTATCCAGATAAGAGCCATAGGGGCAAAGGCCGATGTGAATGTACTGTACACCTGCCCCCTCCATTTTGTGTGAACCACGTCTAATTCTGAGGTTGTAAGATGGGTTTCCTGGAGCATTGCCATGTGTGTGCTGTGGCATTTAAGATATGCATAGATGCGGTACCTCTTGGCGGGAGTGGCTATGCTAGGCACATTCCAAATGATGTGATAGTGCAGGATATGAGTGTCGGGTTTCGTCCCAGCTGTGGAATTCAGTGGTGAGGTCAGCGGTGAAGGATGTGAGGTCCCATGTGCATCCTGTTGGTGATGTGTTGCACTCAGCAGAACCCTCCCCCATGTACTCAAGTACTTTAGGGGGGCCTACATGTGAACAACAAACCCATTGGAAGACAGAACCAGAGCGATTTTCTTAGCAACAACAACAAACAGCAAGAACAACTGGTTGCCCCCAGGACAGATGCTCTACAAGAGCCAATCCAAAAATCCCCATCTTTGAAACGAAAGCAATGTAAGAAAGGAAAACAGTTATATGAGTCCTCGTAGGGGCACTTGTGAGATGTGGCGCTGCAGCGGGGGTCTAGTCCAAACGCCTGGACCTGTCGCACAAGACCAGTGTACAACATGCCAGGTTAAGCTTCATTTCCCCCAACACAGGATCCAGGTCACCCCAGGTGTGTTAGAGAGCGAGTCACTCAGCCAGGAGAGGAAGTTCATAGGAGATCATCAGCAAAGCGTGGTGTGCTGCGGGTGGAGGAGGATTCAATAGCCCAGTGTCAGATCCAGATTCCATGAACAGCTCCTGTAAAGTATTGCAAACGTAAGCTTAATCCAAAATAAGAAGCAGGCAGATATAGTTGAAGTTCAAAAGTAGAGGTTTAATCCATAATATCAGCATAACACAGGAGTGCTGCTGCTCTCAAGTAAGATCAACTGCTGAATGGCTTTCCAACAGCTTTGATCTCAACTGGAAAGCGGCCCAACGAGAGATGCATCTTCAAACATAATCATGTTTAAAGATACACTCTCTACAACGTTACAACATGGGGAACATAGAACTGTAAGGAAAGATTCCATAAAATAATTCCATCCTCGTCGCCAAATGTAAAGTATTGCAAACGTAGCTTAATCCAAAGTAAGAAGCAGGCAAATATAGTTGAACTTCAAAAGTAGAGGTTTAATCCAGAATATCAGCATAACACGGGAGTGCTGCTGCTCTCAAGTAAGATCAACTGCTAAATGGCTTTCCAACAGCTTTGATCTCAACTGGAAAGCGGCCCAACGAGAGATGCATCTTCAAACATAATCATGTTTAAAGATACACTCTCTACAACGTTACAACATGCGGAACATAGAACTGTAAGGAAAGATTCCATAAATGACAAGCATGTAGCAATGAACATAAAGAACAGACTATATATAATAAGGAAAGGTAAACAAACCTCACTACAGCTCTGTGCGAAGAACCACATAGGGGTATGTGCTGTGTATTGAAGCCATCTCAACTGCACGGACCTGCTTGGTGGCCACCAGTTCCTGAGTGGGCCGCGCTTGCATCGCCCTGTGCCGCCTCAGTGTCACCCAGGTCCCCTCTACCTGGTCCGATTCAGTAGTATGCGCAAGGCCTTTTGCGTGAAGCCACGTCCAGACATCCTCAGGTGTATAAAAGATGTGGGAAGATTAGCAGTCCATGACCTTAAGTTTTGCTGGAAACAGTAGGGCATAGCGGAAGTGCAATTCCAGCAAACATTGTTTGAGTTTCATGTAGGACTTTCTCAAGCACTGCACTTCAGTTGTAAAGTCACGGTATGCTGCAATCACTGTGTTCTCAAAGTACCAGGGTCCCTGTGTGCAAAAGCGCTGCAGGATAAGGTTGCGGTCCCGAAAATTGAAAAAGCGTGCTATGAGTGGACTGCGCAGCGCTCCAGCAGGAGTACACCCAAGGAAGCGGTCTGCACATTCCACAGAGAATAATGTGAGGATCCTGTCCTTGACTAAGGTTGTCATGAGCCGTTCCTTGAAGAAGAGTTCAGATCGCTCCTGGAATCCTAGCAAAACAATTGTATGTTGAGCCTTAAGCACTTCTCAGCATCCTCTGAGCGTTGGTGTAAAGAGGTCACCTCTTCCTTCATGGCATCGAGTTTCCCTTGCAGTTCCCACACTGATGGGTCCAGGGTAGTGAGCACAGTTTCTGCCTCATCCACCCAGTCAACCAGTTTGCGGTAGTAGGCCCACATATAGGGGCACTGCATCAATTTTCGCTTCCAGAGATGTTTTCGTGTCCAGGATCTTATGTAACACCTTGTCAAATTGGTCTGAATGTTTGTTGAGGGTAGTTTCAATGTGTTGCAGGGTGCTTACAGTTTGGTCCTGGGGAGTCTGGGGTGTGCCGTATTCTGTGGGAGGTGGCTTGGCGTTCCTGAGTATCCCCATCATAATGTAGTACAGTGGGTACACTCCTGTCAGCCTCTGTCAAACAGTCACCGGGAGGGGCTGCCTTAGAGCACGTCTATGGCACGCAGCACCCTTGAGGGCTGGGGAGAAGTGCAGTACATTCAGCACCCTCTGGCGGAGAGGTAGAAATCCATCGCCACGCAACAGTCAGGCACTCAATGAAAGTGGCAGGCAGGCACTGATGGGTACTCAACTCTCGCTGAGAGGTGATATTGCAGGGTTATGAGCACTTGTACAAATGAGCTCCCAATAGACAGGTTCTGCTGGCTGGGCGCGGGTCCCTGCTGGCCACCCCCTGCTGGTTATGCTAGGCCATGGGGCAGACCAGGCCACAGGGTCAAGGGCTGCTCTCATGTTTCAGGGGGTACACTTCTCCGCCCTCCCCTATACAACAGTAGCTGGCCAGTATTCAGCAGGGTATCAGAAGTCAGTTTCATGTGGGCACCAGAGTCCCAGCTTCAGCTGCAAGATGGTATGGCGTTGGGGCAGCTGTGCCCAATTGTGCATAAACAGCCCTGCCAGTGTGTACCCAGCTGCAGGCCTCCAGGATAGGCATGGTCACCCCACACAGGATACTGATGCAATCAGAGGCAGTGGGGGTAAGCCCATACCATGCCAGATGGCCTTTCCCAGCGCAGCAGCCCCATACTACTGAAATACCTCATTTGGATGTCAGTGCTTGGTGTGCGGAGCTTTTGAGGACACAAGAAGCCCTCACGGAGCACTTCACAATCCCCTGAATATTCAGCCTATGTTCAGAAAGCCCAGGCAACGAGGCAACAGCAAGGCAGTCCGAGCATCGATAGCGCTAGCTCCACCCTAGCGTAAGCCCCAGGAGCCGCAGACCAGCAGCGCACCAGTTTACTTACGCTCACCTCGGGGGAGGGGGTGGAAGCAGCCAGGGAGACACAGCTAGACCTGGCTGGCCCAGACCTAATGTGCTGGGATTCCCTGCAGCAAGGTGTGGGGTTGCCTCCACATCTTCTGGGCAGTGTGCGCCTTGGACAGCAGGCAGCCAGGGCACAGGATGCAGTACAGTGTTGCCATCCGGGCCCGCCGCAGTCAAGCCCGGTCTCCCATATCCCGCTCCACAGAGAACTGTTTCAGAACCTCTGGGCTCCCATGTGGCATGAGCACTCTGCTGAACGTGGACACCGGGTCTTAAACACCACTCCATGCAGGGTGCCCTAGTCTAGTGCAAGGCCAGCCAGTCCGTCACCTAGAGCTAGGTAGGTGCATGGAGGTGAAGTTGGTGAGAAGATGCCTCTATTTATTGAAGGATACTGAGTTGGCCCGGCACAGAGCTTGTTAGCAAGCGTCCAATGCAGCTACCATCTTAGCCATGCCTGCTCAGATTTAGAGTTGCTCTTGCTGTGACAGACTGCTTTCTGGAGGAAGAGCAGGACAGATGAGAATGCAGTTAAAAAGGAAGCAGATCCCCAACATAAACTAAATACTTTCAGACTTTAGACGGACTCTAAGAGGAGTTTGAGGCCCCCAAAATTGATTGCTGGTCCTGAAAATGTGCTAGCACACACTTGAGGACTGCAGTGATTGAGCTCAATGGCAAGACGGCCATGGTTGATTTTTAGGATAATGGAAAAGCAAGGTGCTGGATGTCTCTTGGGCAATGATTTGATTGTCCCAGGCTTGGTACCAGTACCAGAAGCCTTTTTGGCAGGGACCATGCCAGCTGTGTTGACCAAAGCACAGGCTGCAAAGCAGTCTCAGAGTCGGACTGGGATCATTCCTGATTTGCAGGGATCAGACAAGGTAGTCTGCAGAAAAGGGCAAACTCTAGGAAGGCTTCTGCTCCAGAGGGAGGGGTGGATGAGACTCCTGAAACAGACTAAATGCTGGAGTCTGGGTCACTTCAAGAGCTTAAGGGTCTACTAACAGCTAGATGGACTAACTGGAGATATTTCCTCTAGGCGCAGAAGGATTACCCTATGGTTGTAGGACTTCGGAAGGAAGCCCAGGAACATGTGAGCAAAGGAGTGGTCAGGTATCACTATGCTGACCTGGAGGATGACCTATTTTATAGAGAGCCAGTAAATTCTGAGCCGAGACTAGCAAGAGGCTCAGGGTTCCTTTAGTATACAGGAATTTACTGTTGCCACTGACTCATGAAGTGCAATCAACAGGACACTTAGACCCAGGATAGGGTGGACTTTGGCCCTTGGTTATACTGGCCAGGGATGCACAGAGGTTCGGTAGAACCTGTCCTGCTTGTTAGATGAGTGCTAAGACAGGGGGAAGACTAGTTGTAGGTGTTCCATTTCAGCAGATGGGAATAGACTTAATTGGTCCATTTTACCCCTCTTCACAGTCAGGCAACAAGTATATCTTGGTTGTGGTGGATCACGCCCCTAGGTAGCCAGAAGCTTTACTGCTGAGGAGCATGACAGCACCGGTGGTAGGGAGAGCTCTCCTAGGGATCTTTCCTTAGATCAGATTTCCAAGAACGGTCATTTTTGACCGGGGAACCAACTTCATATTCTCTTATGTTAGAGATATGTGGGGGCAAGCTAGTATGACATGCCACTTATCCATGGCTGACCACCTACAAACCAATGGTTTGGTGGAGCATTTTAACAAGACACTGAAGAACATGATGGGACCTCTACCAGAGAACTTCAGGAGCAAGGCTTATTTTAAATATCATGCAGAATAATAAGCACAGGCTTCGAATAAGAACTGTGTCTTTACCTCCAGTGTCCAGCCGGATAAGGAGATGTTTATTTCAAAAGATTTTTATAATTGTATACAGGATTAAGAAGTGGAGCAAGCCACAGGTGACTGGGCACAAGCCTGTACCGAGACCAGGGGGAAAAAACAGTACAAGGGAAGAATAACAGGCAAACAGTTTGGAGAAAAAGGTGGCTTACAATGCATTCAAATATTATGTAAGCTCTAACCAACAGTAGCTGCCACACATATTACAAAAATAAGAGGAAACAGTTCTGTGCAAACAGTCGACGTAACGTTTCGATCCCTATCTCCAAAATTAAATTGGGATCATCTTCAGGACTACAATATGTAATTTTGCCTGTTTATGTTTATACCAGCCTGTAGAAATTAAACAGGGGGGAGGAAGAGGGGGTAAAAAAAGGACAAATTAACTCAAAAAAGTATTTACAGCATGTCATTTGCAATTCTCTCTAATGCAGATTCAGTAAGGTCTAAAAGGTGCAAGGGCTATGTACAATGTGATCCTGTATATTACAAAGAGACAATGATTGGGGTGCCCATCTTTGGAGGCGGAAAAAAGGAGAAGCATGCAAGTGAAGAGATAAGTGAACAATTAAGAGCGTGCTCGTTCTGGTGAATCGTGCATATTTTAATAAGAGGCAGCGTAGTGAGCCGGAAGGCAAGCATTAACGAGTGGCGCGTGAACAGTGCCTGTGACCGAACTACAGTGCGTCAAAGATAATGGCGGAGCACAGAAGCGACTAATATACTGACCATGGCACTCGGTTGGAGTACGGTCACAACGTGGAGGGTTCAAGCGGGGGGAGGCTTCAGGAAATCTAAAATAGATAAAAAGATTTAGAGGGATTCTAATGTGGGCGTATGGCCGTGATGGGTGGGCACCCTTGGTAAAGTGAAGATGAATCAAAGTTAAGTTTACCTGAGGCTAAGTTTAGCTTGTGCCCAGTCACCTGTGGCTTGCTCCACTTCTTAATCCTGTATACAATTATAAAAATCTTTTGAAATAAACATCTCCTTGTCCGGCTGGACACTGGAGGTAAAGACACACTTCTTATTCGAAGCCTGTGCTTATTATTCTGCATGATATTTAAAATAAGCCTTGGACCTTTGTTAGCTTTATAATTCTAATTACCCGAGGTCCTTCGCTACCTACACGGGTTCCCTTGTTTTACATACCAGAGAACTTCAGGAGGCAG
Source organism: Lissotriton helveticus (assembly GCF_964261635.1). Taxonomy (NCBI): domain Eukaryota; kingdom Metazoa; phylum Chordata; class Amphibia; order Caudata; family Salamandridae; genus Lissotriton; species Lissotriton helveticus. Next base: position 934,516,528 of record NC_136061.1, on the reverse strand, counting down.
GGAAATCTTCTCTTGCCATGTCTTGTTTGCCAACTGACAGATTCTACAGAAGGGGTAGTGTTTAGTCCCTTTGACTTTCAGTGTGGACAGGCAGTGTGGGGTCCACTCACCTTAGTCAGAGAAGGGGGGGCAGGAACCTCAGAGTCTCGACAGAAGGACGCTGCAGACTGTGTGATTGTCCTCAGGAAGTTGATGGCACAATACATGAGTAAGGCAAAGGAAAAGCTTCGGGCCAGTCAAGCACTGATGCATGAGTGGTGCAACTAGAAGCTCAGGCTGATGAGTAATGGCACAGTGGAAGGGGTTCATCTAGCCCCTGAGTTAACCCCTGAGCTTGGATGGTTTGCCAGCCACATCTTGCTTACTGCAGGGTTGACGCCTATCTGTGTGCATGCCACAGGGGACAATCAGCCAGTGAAGGTCAGGAGATACAGTATGTCTGCCCTTGGACAGGGATGCATTATTATGGGAGTTGCCAAAATGTTGGGCCTGGGGGGTCATTGAGAGAACTCATAGTCCATGGTCTGTTCTTGTGGTGCTGATATTAAAGCAAGAGTTTATTGACTGGCGGCTTGGTGTGGACTACTGAGCCCTCAATGAAGTATCCAAAACTCATGCCCATCCAATCCCAAGAGCGGAGGAGCTTGTGGATCGGTTAGGTGCTCTAAGGTATTTGAGCACCTTGTATCTGACCAGTGGGTCCTGATAGATTGCTTTGACACTAAATGCCAGGAAAAACTGTATTTTCTATGCCAGAGGGGCTATCCCCCAGATTCATCATTGTCCTCTTTTGCGAGTCCTTAATAGCGATTATTAAGGAATCGCTATTAAAGACTTGCAAAACGGAATTCATGTAGAAATCGCAATATTATTTGCGATTTCTACAGCTTCCTTATTTGCCATTAGCGATTTGCTAATCGCAATTTGCGATTAGCAATTTGCTAATTGCAAATAATGATGCGATTTCAAGGGTGCCAGGGGTGTCCAAAGGACACCCTGTAGCACCCCTGAAATGTAAATGTAGACTGATGTTGCGCACACGCATGTCCAAAGGACATGTGTGTGTGTAACATCCAACTTAGAAAAATGCACTAAAGTGCATTTTTCTAAGTTTTCGCTATTTACCACGAAGTCAGACTTCGGAGTAAATAGCGGCCAAAAATAGCGATTTCGCAATTCTAAAATGGTTCATGAATTGCATTTAAGGAATCTCAAATAGAGATTCCTTAAATGCAATTCCTCGCAATTTAGCGATTTCGCAATTTGCGATTTTTGCATTTGGGGTGATGAATCCCAAATGCAAAACTTGCCCTCGCAAAGGGCCAGATTCTCAGAATCTGGCCCATTGCTAGCCGATTTTCCGTTGATGAATCTGGCTGTAAATCAGTTCAAGGTGATGCCCTTTGGGTTGAAGATTGCTCCTGCCGCTCCTGCCGTTCAGAGTCTGGTGAACCATGTTCTGGCAATGCTGGAAAAGTTCTGTGTGGCCTACTTGGATAACATTGTGTTGTTCAGCAGCCCATGGCAGGACCACCTGAGACACCTAGAACGGGTTTTGGCTATGATACAGGAGGGAAAACTGACCTTCAATGTGAACAAATGTCAGGTGGGTCAGCCCTCTGTGTTACACCTTGGGCATGAGGTGGGGAACAGGAGGATGTGCCCGTTGGATGCCAAGGTTCAATCTGTGATGGAGTGGGAGGTACCTACTACCCAGACTGAGGTGAGGGCCTTTTTAGGATTCACTGGGTATTACAGGAATTTTGTAGCACACTATGGAAGTATAGTTGGCCCATGACTGCTTTGCCCTCCAAGAAGCAGTCCAGAAAAGTGATATGGGCTGAGAGGTATCAGAAAGCTTTTGAGGAACTGAAGATGGCACTGTGCACTTCACCTGTACTGAAAGCACCTGACTACAGTCATCCTTTCATTGTACAGGTGGCTGCCTCTGACAAAGGAGTTGTAGCAGTGTTAGCTCAAATGGATGACTGTTATGATGTGCCACTCACTTGCAAACCTCAGAATCTCTGTAGGAGTGCCGATAATACACCCTATCCCTTCGTGCACAACTCTCAGTGTGCACCTATGTACCAGGCCATGGCAGCTGTCCCAAAAGGGGAATGAGGTTTGGGTAGGGAGAGAGAGCGAGAGAAAGAAGAATGATGTCTGGTGTTCCTCTCTGATGACACTGGGTCAGTACAGCGACCCTGCATGCCAGTAGGAACATGGCAAGGAGCGTGGTATGGTGAAACAATAGGAGGTGGAAGAAGGCCCCCGTGATGATCCAGGCAGGCCCAAGCCGTGACTGAGGATCAGCACCAAGAGGGTCGCACCACCGAGTATCCCAAGGAACTTACCAGTATCGGAGGATCATCGAGAACCCCCCGGCCGCTGCAGGCCCATGTGTGAGGAACTTGAGGGCACCCAACTGCAGCCCTCCCGTACCGCGTGTGAAAGACTTCCTGGAGGCATCTGCAGGAGTTGCAGCCTCCGCAAAAGGGGTGCGCTCAGAGACTCCGATCGCTTGGATCCTGCTGTTGCGAGTAAGATAGATTTACGTGCCAGGCAGCCCCAGGGAACCTGCCTGCCTCAGGGAACTGTGTTTTGTTTGTGAAAGTGGGATTTTACTTTTTGTTTGTATATTAATAATCCTTTTTTCACAAAAGCATGTGTTTGATTTGAGTCGTGAGCCTGTGTTCACCACCCTGTGTCTACATTCCTCACCCCACTACAAGGATACCTTGGACAGCTCGACCTGCACTACCACTGAGAGTCTAGTTTTGAAGGGAAACTTGGCCCAATTACTCCAGATCCAGGCCGGCACATGAGAAGTAAAAGGCATCAACCCTCACAGTTAGGCCCGGTAGCGCCTGGTTGCCCCATGGCAATCTGAATTGGTTCTGAAAAGTTCCTTTCCTCCAGAATCTTGCCACTGCATTTGGCATCATTTTATTTTTGACTTCGATACTTTTCCATCTTCATCTTGCTTCATTTAGTTACATAGGAATCACCCCGACCCAGTCATGGTGAGGCCTCTTTGTAGTTCAAGGCTGCCTGTCAGGTAAGAACATGTGTAAGTTAAACATTCTAATTTGAACTTAACTCTTAAATCCATTGCTATTGAGCTTTCATTTACATTCTAGAAATGTTATGCAAGCAGTATGCGGTAGGCCTAGTTTTTTTTCTGCATCACCTTTAATTTCTTTAATTGAACTGGTGTGCTTGTTACGTTACTATCACCTTTTTCCGGCCTTCACCCATCAACTCATCCTTTACGGAGGGACCTCTTTTTAATGACATTGTTGTTTTGGATAATCCACGAATATGACTGAAGGCAGCTGGCTTATTAAAACAGAAGGGTTGACACCTTAATACAATTCAAATCATTATCAAAAATGGAGAAAACAATGTGTAGAGTGAGAGTTAAAACAGAACCGGGCACAAGAAAATGACAACTGCAAACATAACAGAGAAAGAAATGTGTACATTCTGAGATATAGTAAAAATGGTCATGAAAAATGGCAACGGCAAAACGAAATAAAATTGACAATGAACATTTTGAGAGAAAAAATACCACTTAGAAAATTTTCTATGACATAAAAAACAACAGTAGACAGTCCTGACTTGTTCATTGCTCACACTATATGTTCCATGAAAGTACCAAGTGGCCACTTCCTGTAAACGTGTGTCAAAAACAATAACACAATAGGGCAGGGTCTTCCTCCGAAAAAGTATTCAGAGTTATGTTTTGCAGAGAAATATATATGAAGCACTGCCAGAGAAATAGGGGGAGGGGTGTAGGAACCCAACAGCTGGTTTGTGGTACGGTTAGGCAGACACGTCCTTTGTGCCACTCCCGGCAAAATTGTTTCACCAAAACACACACTGAGGAAAACAAGAACCGAATTTTACCAAACAGAAATGTTTACTTGAAATTTAGAAGTTAGTTATTACAATTGGGGGTGGAATAAAAGGGTCTAAAGATTTTAAGACAATTCACATCGGCATTGTGGGTTGGGGCCTCTGGGGGGGCGCTAGTGGGTTAGGAGCACACTCTGGGTGGAGGCCAGGCCTACGAGGGATCAGGGAAAATGAAGGACACGAACACTTGCAAGAACGGTCCGTGCCGTCAGCCACGAGCACTGACGTCACACTTTATTTATACTTCCTGGTCCGCTCCCGGCCCAGGGAGTTGTAGTGCAACAATGTATAGTAGGAGCCGGATGGCTCACTACATCCCATCCCACCAACGGGTGGTCCAATAACTCAATGAACACTTAACCAAGTTGCATAACTGGGAAATCCTTTGAAGAGAGACACTTTCTCTCGGGATTTCCCTTCTCTCTGCGCCACCTACGTCATCGTGCCAGCCATCAGCACAACAACAGCTGGTTAGAACCGGCACCACCCTGCTTTTACGGCCTGCAGCAAGATTTCTCCAGCAACCAGTCTGAACCTGCTCTGCCTTCAAGCAAGCGAGGAACGAGGGTCTACAACAGAATCCAGCAGCAGTGAAAAGGAAACTTTCGTGATGCCTCCCCAGCCCTACCAGCACCGTCAGGACCCTGCCTCCCCATCAGAGCTGACCATCTATTTCGGCCTTCTGGAGCTGTTAGAAACAAATTCCCTTAGCATAAAGAAAGCTCTCCTAAGCTACTTCGAAAAAGTTGGACTCACAAAAAGTCTGCTACATGATATCTTGATTGCAGTATGTTCAGATGGAGCAGCAGTAATGTTTGGTAAAAAATGAGGCGTAGTAGCATTGCTGACATAAGAATTTCCAAATCTTGTACTGACATGGCACTGTTTGGCTCACAGACTAGAACTTGCTGTGGCAGATACAGTTGATGAGTTTGCTGGGGTCAATCACTTCAAGATTTTCATGGACTCATTGAACTGCTTCCCTGTCTTGTGCAAACATTTTGAGAATACTTCTAAAGACCCATCCAGACCCATAAGAGACCGGGGTAAGTATGAAGGTCTCTTGAAGAAGCTTACATCCTATTCTTTTATCAGAGATTTGGGGGTAATGTGTGATGCACTTCAAGAGCTCAAATACATATCACTCTCCTTACAGAGGAGGGACATTCCAATTGTTAATGCCCACAGACTTTTGGTTAGTCAAGTACGTATATTTAGAGCAATGAAGGACTCACCAGGGAAGTTTGCTTCTGCAGCTCAGAGAGCAGTTGATGAGGGCAAATTCAAGAATGTTCCTCTTTTCCATGGTATAAGTAAATCTGTTGCCCTTAATCCAAATCAGTTTTTACTAAAGTCTGTCTGTAAATATCAATAAACGATGTGCCCCGGTTTCTGAGAAAGAACTTATAGCCAGCTTTAGTGTGCTGGATGCGGGTAACTTGCCTTCTGGTGATGAATGCATTTTTTATGGTGAAACAGATATACAGAAACTGTGCACAGAGTTTCAGCTGCCAGCAAGAGATACTATCCAAGCTTTTAGACTTTTCAACGATTTTGTAGGAAAGAAAACCCCTGAAGCATTAAAAAAGTTAGTAGTTGGCATGGAAACCCTGCCAGCGGATTGCGAGAGAGGTTTCAGCGCAATGAACTTAATTGCTTGTCCAACAAGGACCTCTCTTCTTGTAGAGACCATTTCTTCATGCTTATGGGTAAAACTCAATGGTCCTCCATTTGAAACATTTGACGCAAAGCTGTATGTTAAGAGTTGGCTGGCAAAAGGTTGAAGGTCTGCTGAAGAAAATTGTTGTAAGAAACCCCAGCAAAATAGACATAGTGAAGTATCTTCAAGGGTTTTGGGAAATCCTGCAATAGATTTCTAAGTAATGTAAATAATTGTTACATGTTTTTTAAAGTGTTTGGTATTTTATGGCTTATACTTAATAAATATACCCTTTTGCCTATTTTATTATCCTTTGATGGATGCGGCTTCATAATTTTCTTAAGCACACAATGCTAGTTATCTTGATTTAGACCATGCCCGACTCGGATATGCCACACCCATTTAAGAAATCTGCCACGCCCCTTTTAGAGCAACCCCAGTTTTTTTCCCACTTAAAGCCCTGATGAGGGCACATTCATTTTTGTTAGGCACGGGGAGATTAAGTGATTTGACCAGAATCACAGGATGTTCAGCATTATTGCCGAGACTTGAACCCGGTTCCCCGGAATCGAGGTCGACCACCCTAGCCGTTATGCCAACTGCTCTCCCCGTATTGCCACATATTACCCTGTTACTCAATTTTTCATGTAATGTTCTTCGCTCTATTGTAAAGCACTCCGACACCTCTGGAAAATTCATGCGCTTTCATAAAAATGCATAAATAAATGTACACACAAACAAATTGTTGGTCCTCCTGTATTAGTTTATATGGATCATATATTGAATATGAAATATGCTGTTGGCTTGAGTTAATCCTTACTTTGTTGGTTTTATAAGGCACTATCACTCGTGAATCACAGAGGAGACAGTTGTATACACATTTTTCATTTATTCACCATAATAGAAGTAACTTGAATATGTACACACTTTTTACAATATACTCATATAATGAACACATTTTGAAGAGCGCGCATTGCTCTACTGAATGTATATATTTAATCTATAGCACTGAAAGTGTAAGGTCCCAGTGTGAGCTGCATAAAGTAAACAGTTCTCATAAGGACACTGCTGCTCTTCTGTTCCTGGGACCGCTTTTACCAAATCTAAGGCCGGGGGTCACAAAGGCAGTGCCTGAGGTAGGGGCTGCAACCTCTGGCGACCTCTAAATGACATCCCCTAACATGACCCATCCTGACTTACTACCCAAAGAGGTTCCTATTGCTTTCTTTTCAGCTCCCTGACACCTTGATTAACAGTTCTTCTGTGCAGAGAGGTAGCCTTTAGTCTCCAGGTTAGGCACGATTTAGACCCGTGACCTGCAGACTGAACCCACATCTCAGCCGCGAGTGCGAAACTCACTGAGCTACCTTAACGGTATACTCACTCTAACCGTTGGACAACTTAATGCAATTTCATCACCTATAAATCAAATCTGCTTCAGAAAATCGATGATTTCCCCCAAAGAATAAAGGGAATCAGTGTGCGCGTGAGACAGAGAGGCGCAGAAAGAGAGAGCGAAATGGGGATAAAGTGTGAGACGGCGAGGGACATTAAGGGAGAGAGAAGGCACGAGATCGGCGGGAGGGGGGATGAGATAGAGGCTGAATATACAGACACGGCTTCAAAATCCCATGATCTATAAAAGGAGGATTTACAGGCTGAAGAAGTGCGTGTTTGTAGGTGAAAATGGACAATGTCACGCCGGGCCCTCCCGATGTATTGGGTTAGGCCAGGGTTAATATATAATACTGCCGAATTATAGCCATGATGTAGTTATGCCAATTTTTTCTTTAGCAAAGACATTCCCAACAATGACATTTTAATGGCAAAAGTGGTTAAACAGATTGTATTTTTTAGGTTATAATAATAAAAAATAAAAAGATTTAATGTAAATTTTTATTTTTTATTGTCATTCTAAGAAGAGACAGCATTGTTAACAAGATTAACAGGCATGTTAACACTCGAGCAGTTGAGCATGAGGAGAGCCTTCCCACGCCACTGTATAAACAGACAAGCGCAGCCACGCTGATTAAAAAAAAGATGGCCCCTGCGCGCCGCTGCTGGCTCCAGAGAGCAAAATGCTCTGGAAGTAAGCATTTCCCAAGAAGCTGGGACATCCACACGCCTTTGGCCAATTGCGTACTAAAACCAGCCGCAAAGGCCAATAGCTTGTGAGCACCACACACACAAGCTTCTACAAAAGCTGAAGAAAGCTGAAGTGATTCCAAGAGGTCGATTTCCTAGAGCAGCGCATGCGCACTGCCCTAGGCTCAACCTAAAAAGAATCATTCCAAGCCTTGTGCTTCTGCTACAGAATTCTCTCCCAGAAAGGTCCCAAATGTGTTCACTCCTTGAGTCATCCATACTCTCCATCTCGTGAGATAAGATCTTCTAAAGCCAAGGTAGCACGGGAGCCCCGGTTCTATCGGGCCAGATTAGGGGCACGCTCCATTCCCTTCCTGGCCTCCAAAGATTGGGATTCGCTACCATCTCACCTAAGAGGAGAACCCTTTGAGAAAATATTTAGGAACAAACACAAAACCTGGCTGTTCAGCTCCTCCTTAATACCTGAAAGGGAGACCCGTCTATTTCTATTGCCAGTTTTATTGGCCTACACAGGTCCTGGTCTCAGCGCCGGGTCACACCATTCCGGTGTAACCAAGTGCGTTGCAAATCACATATTATTATTTACATCACAACCAATGAAATGCACAGCCCCCGTCGTCCACTTCTTTGAATATGGAAAGAAAGAAGAGACACCAGCTAATAAATGCACCTCCTTCTTGCTTGGCTGTACACGATGGGGCTTCCAGCCTTCCTTGAGCTTCCAAGAGAACTATTTTTACTGTAGGAAAACAGAACGCCAAACTAAGTTAGGTACAGCTAAAGCACTCTTTCAAACCAGATCCCCTTCGCAATAAGGTCAGGTGGGGCTTCTTGCACACGCCTCCTCTGGGCCCTAGCTTGAAAAGGACTGCTGCTGTATCCCCCTGGTCTATATGTGAAATGCAGAAATGATCTCTTTGGAGACTGTATCTTGATATGTGTGTCAACCTACCACGGAAACTAACAGAACCTAACGGGTAGATTTCATCTGTGGGCATTTCTGTGGGTATTCATACTACTGGAAATATCATTCCTTTGAACTGTTTCACCAAAGATTTTTCAAAGCTGCTACTGTGGATGAGTTATCAACTTTTACCACTTGCTCAACATGCCACCAATTGTGCATCAACACTCTGATGGCATTCCCACACTCCTTGTTCACCAAATGTTCCTTCCCTCTTCATGATGTGAAGAACAAGTTACTTACCTTCGGTAACCATATATATGTGAGAGACATATTTTAGATATAGATTCATTCTCTTAGAATTACCGTCAGGTGACAGACTGGATCTGGAGAATTTTTCGTCAGTAGTAACCCTGTGTATCGAAAGGTGGCATCGGTCGGCTCCATGTTCGTCGTTGGTGTTGTGGTCGTCGGTATGCCGTTGCGGTAGCTACTTGGATGCCGCCCTCGCGCGCTGATGTCAGTTCTTTTACACGACATTCCACACCAGAAGCGCAGAGCCATGCAAGACACTGACCCTAGAAATCAGTTTGCAGAATGGGGAGGATGCGGTAAGCACGTGAACACCCATCTATCAAACCATATCAAGGCAACGGAAGGCCTAGATCCTTCACAATCTGGATTTAGGCCTAATCACAGCACCGAATCAGCCCTACTGGCAGTCACCAATAACATCAGGATGACACTGGACAGTGGGGGGTCTATGATTCTGGTGCTGCTGGATTTATCCGCTGCCTTCGATACGGTGTCTCACGAAGTGCTTCTCGGCCGTCTGAGGGATGTAGGACTGGGAGGCGTAGCTCTGTCCTGGATGGAGAGTTTTCTCTCGGGTCGCTCTCAAGAAGTCAGGTTGGGCTCCCATAAATCCACCTCTAGGGAGCTCACCAGGGGTGTGCCACAGGGCTCATGCCTAAGCCCCACATTATTTAATGTGTATGTGGCCCCCCTGGCCGACTTAGTGAGGTCCTTTGGGTTTACCCCGGTGTCTTACGCCGACGATACCCAACTTCTGTTCCCTTTTAAAACCTCTTCACCTGCTTTACAAAAATCTTTTGCAGAAGGCATGAGGGCTGTATCAAAGTGGATGGCTGAGAACTGCCTACAATGCAATGTTGCGAAAACAGAGGTAATATTGTTTGGGGACGCGTTGACACTATGGTCTGATGAGTGGTGGCCCTTAGAACTGGGACCTGTTCCCATCCCAAAGCAGACCGTGAAAAACTTGGGAGTGTTATTTGATCAATCTCTGGCATTTAAAGATCATGTCAACCAAGTTGCCGGCACATGCTTTAGGGCCATCGGGCTGCTGAGAAGGGTGTTTCCCTATCTTCCAGACTATCATAGAAAGACCTTAGTCCAGGCTCTGGTTATCAGTAGATTGGACTACTGTAATGGCCTCCTTTTGTCAACTAATGAAGGCCAATTCAACAAACTACAAGTAGTCCAAAATACGGCGGCGAGGCTAGTCCTCAATGTTCCATATAGGACTCCCTCCCGACCTCTACTAGCTGAACTCCACTGGCAGCCAGTGCGGCAACGCACTAAATTTAAAATTTTGTGTACTATTCACAAATGCTTGATAGGAAAGGGCCCAAAATATCTCACAAAGGCCTTCTTACCCTATGTCCCAGGCCGCTCCCTGCGTTCCAGCAACCTCCAGCTTCTACAGGTTCCTAAAATAAAAAAATCTCATCAAGGAGGCCGGGCTTTGGCGTACGCTGGACCTGTTCTCTGGAACTCCCTTCCCCTCTCATTAAAACACATCACTAACCACCTTTCTTTCCGAAAAACCCTTAAAACCCACCTTTTCTCTAGTAGCTAATTACTCCCCGTGACCCAGTAACTTCCTGTATTGACTTGGTACAATATCTGTTCCTTTTTATGGCAAAAGCGCGGAGATACCCCTGCGGGGATCTATTCAGGCGCTATTTAAGCACATAAAATAAATAAATAAATAAATAAATCAATAACTAATCTATGTCTCTTACATATATATTGTTGCCAAAGAATAGCAAGCTCTGATGCACAAAACGACCCACCAGGAGATGGTACATTTGTGCACGGCCTGACCTTTCTTGCTGCCCACGTAGCGAACAAAGAGCTGGTCATCCATCCGTAATTGTTTGGTGCGATCCAAATCGAAGGCAAGTGCACGTTTTGGATCCGGACGGTGGAGCCTCTCTTCCTCCTTTGAAGAATACGGAGGCAGAAAGAAGGTGGGCAAAGTGATGGTTTGGCCAATGTGGAAAGAAGTACCCACCTTGGAAAGAAAGGTAGGTCTAGTTCTTAGGACGACCTTGTCTGGATGAACAGCCAGAAAGGGAGGCTTGGAAGAAAGAGCTTGGAGCTCACTCACCCTGCGCGCAGAGTTGATGGCCACCAGAAAGGCAGTTTTCAAAGTCAGAAGCCTGAGAGGACAGTTATGTAGCGGCTCAAAGGGAGCGCATATAAGATACGTAAGAACGAAGTTCAAGTCCCACTGAGGCATTACGAAGGGAACAGGAGGAAAGAGATGAGTAATGCCCTTAAGGAAGCAATTTACAACAGGGGACTTGAAATGAGGAGGCTGATCAGGACCCTAAGAAAGGCTGAAATGACTGAGAGATAGCATATAAGAGTGCCCAGAACAGAGACCCACTGGGCCAAAGAAAGAAGAAAGAAGAGAACCTCAGAAAGAGGGGCGGAAAGGGGATCCACAGCCTTTGCTGTGCATAATGTCACAAATTTGTTCCATCTGCAGGCGTATACAGTCTTAGGGGAGGAACGCCTGGCTGCCAAGATAACATCACAGACTTCGGGAGGAAGGTCGAAAGCTGTCAACTGTCGTCGCTCAATCTCCACCCCCGAAGGAGGTGACGGTTGGACAGGTTCGGGTGGAGGACCCTCCCCTGCTGCTGTGACAGAAGATCCTCCCAAAGAGGCAGTCGGAGCGGAGGGTCGATGGCCATGTGCAATAGCTTGGTATACCAGACTCTTCTTGCCCAATCCAGAGCCACAAGGATGACTTGGGCCTGGTCTCGATTGATATTCTTCAGCACTCTGGGCAGAAGTGGTATAGGTGGAAAGGCGTACAGAAGACAGCAACTCCACTCGCTATGAAAAGCGTCGCCTAGCGAGTGCCGCCTTGGAAATTTCCAACGCACAGAACTGCTGTCATTGCGCATTCTCTTCTGTGGTGAATAGATCTAACCAACACTCTCCCAACTGCTGAAAGAGATAATGCACCACCTCCGAGTAAAGACGCTATTCGTGAACCATTATGCACCTGTGGCTGAGTTTGCCTGCCCTGACGTTCAGTGAACCTGACAGGTGTTGAACTGATATTCCAGTCATGTCCAGAGATGGGGAGCCTCTTGACAAAAAGTCCACAACCCCACCCGCCTGGTTTGTTGTAGTACCACATGGCAGTGGTGTTGTCCATGAATACCTGCACCACTCTTCTCCGGTCAGAGGGAAGGAATGCTTTTAGTGCTAGATGGGTCGCTCAAAGCTCCAGAATGTTGATGTGGAGCCCGGAATCTGCCAGAGACCAGAGTCCTCTTATCTCCACCTCTCCCATGGGATGCCCCACCCCAGCGGTGATGCATCTGTAACACTGTGAACTCTGGTTGGAGAAGGGAGAGGGATCTGCCATTGACCCAATCCTGATTTGTTAGCCACCACTGCAATTGACGTGCAGTGCCCTCCGAGATCTGGACGCAATTGGACAGATTTCCCTGATGCTTTGCCCACTGGAATTTCAGGTCCCACTGCAGAGCCCGGAAATATGCCACCTGGCATGATCCACCAGCAGGATGCAGGAGGCCATGAGGCCCAGCACCCGCAGGGTCAATCTGACCAAAACCCGGGATAGAGGCTGAAAGATCAGAATCATAGCCTGAATATCACAGACTCGCTGTTCAGGAGGATAAAGCCAAAAGTGCATCGTGTCCAGAACCGCTCCGATAAAAAGGAGCTTCTGAGAGGGAGTCAGGTGTGACTTTGGCATGTTTACAGAGAACCCCAGCGAGTGCAGGAGGTGGGCTGTAATCTGGAGGTGGGAAACGACAGCCTGGGGCGAGCCCGCCTTCAACAGCCAGTCATCGAGATAGGGGAAGACTGGAACCCCTGATCTGTGCAGATGAGCTGCGACAACAGCCATCACTTTCGTGAACAGCCGAGGGGCGCTGGTAAGGCCTATTTCGCTCTTGCCTGCTTTCGCGAAGATCATTGAAAAGCATGTGCACAAGGTGCTGGCCGATTATCTGGAGTCCCATGGTCTACTGCACCCTACTCAATCGGGTTTCCGCACCAATCTTAGCACCGAGACTGCTCTCCTGGAAGTTTCGGAGGCGATTAAGGAGGTGCTGGATTCGGGTGGCAGGGCGATGCTGGTGATGTTAGATCTGTCGGCGGCCTTTGACACCGTCCCCCATGAGGGCCTCCTTGCAAGACTCTCAGAGATTGGTCTCAGGGGGACGGTGCTCCAGTGGTTTCGATCATTCCTGGCAGGCCGTCGGCAAACGGTCTGGGCCTCCGCCTGCTCCGCCGAGATGTCGCCATTGGGTGTCGGAGTTCCCCAGGGCTCAGTATTGAGCCCAACTCTATTTAACATCTTCATGACCCCTCTGGCGGCTCTGGCGGAGTCTTTTGGGGCTCAGATCGTTTCCTACGCTGATGACACCCAGCTCCTCTTCACCTGTGAGAGGGGTGCGGATTTCGATGGAGGTAGGATCCAGGGTTGCCTTGAGGCTGTATTCCAGTGGTTCCAACATCACAGCCTCAAGTGCAACTCGGATAAATCCGAGGTCCTCTTTTTCGGGTGCAGTTCGGATCCGGACTGGAAAGTGTGGTGGCCTGAGAACATGTTTCCACCAGCAAGTTCGTCCCAGGTGGCGAAAAACCTTGGGATTAAGATTGACAACGGCCTCTCACTGCGCTCACAGATAAGTGGTCTCACGGGCACCTGTTTTGGCTTGCTCCGGATGCTGCGTAAGTTTCTCCCTTTGTTATCGGAGGAACACAGGAAGATCACCGTGCAGGCGATAATTGGCTCGAGAATTGACTATGCTAACGCTCTCTATCTCGGCCTGCCGGAATATCTGCTTCAACGGTTACAGGTGGTCCAGAACTCAGCAGCTCGGGCCATCTTCGGACTATCTCGCCGTGCTAGAGCCTCGGGTCTCCTGGAGGCACTGCACTGGCTTCCTGTCCGGAAGCGGATAATTTTTAAGATCCTGACTCTGGCGCACAAAGCCCTGCACGCCTCCGGTGCGAAATACCTCCAAAAGAGACTGACCTTCTACCATCCAGCCAGGTCGCTGAGGTCAGAATCCTTGTTTCTTGTTGCAGTGCCTCGTGTGAAGAGGGCACGCATCAGAGGCCGCTCTTTTAGACTACTGGCGCCCCAGTTGTGGAATAAGCTGCCAATGGCCCTGCGCAGTATTCCAAACTTGTTGGCTTTTAGGAAGGGGCTCAAAACCTGGCTTTTCACTTCTTAGTTTTTTCTGGGCTCTGTTGGTTTCTTTTCGGTTTTCTATCTGTTTTCCTCTTGTTGTGTTGTGAGATTGTTTGCAAAACAAAGCGCCGGGACACTCTTTGAGTAGCCGTGCGCTATATAAAACCCCAGTATAACATAACATAACATAACATAACAAAGGGGAGCACGGTAAACTGAAAGTGCTTGTGGCCTACCGTGAATCGCAGGTAACGCCGGAGGGCCGGCAGGACGGGGATGGGAAAATAAGCATCCTGCAAGTCCAATGCTACCATCCAGTCTCCAGGGTCGAGGGCAGACAGGGCCTGAGCTGGCGTCAACATTTTGATCTTCTCCTTCTGGAGGAAGCGGTTGACGTTCCTGAGATCCAAGATAGGACATAGGCCTTTGTCCTTCATGGGCACCAGAAAGTAGTGGGAATAGCAACCACAACCTACTTCTGGGGCTGGAACTTGCTCGATGGCGCCCTTGGCCAAGAGTGCCGAAACTTCCTGTTGGAGAAGGGTCAGATGATCCTCCGACATCCGGTGGTACTGAGGCTGAACAGCTTGCACCGGCCTGTAGGCTCTGGGCGGGACGAGGCGGGGCACCCCTTCCGCAGCCACGAAAGGGGCAAAAAGCAGATTGCGCAGGGTAGCTGGGGGAGAGGCCCAAGGACCTGGCCGTAGTCCGAGAGTCCTTAAAGCGCTCCAGCACATTGTCTGCCTTGTCACCCAATAGGCGACTGCCATCAAAGGGAATGTCCATAAGACTGGATTGGACATCCCCATAAAAAAACAGTAGACCTCAACAAGGCGTTGCCTCGAAGGGCTACAGACGTGGAAATTGTCCTGCCTAGTGAGTCGGCGGTATCCAGCCCACGCCGGATGGTAAACTTCAAGGCAACTGGACAGGAGAGTACAGCCTGGGCCTCCTCCGGGCACTGGGGCAGCACTTTCGCCACCGTCTACTAGACGGAGTGGGTATAACGGCCCAACAGACATGCATTGTTTACCGACCGCAGTCCCAAGCTGGAGGAAGAAAACATTTTCTTCCCAAGATGGTCAAGCTTAGGGTATGTGCCTTTGAAGGTAGAGGCTTGGACCACCAAGCTCTCAGGGGTGGGGTGTTGGGAAAGGAAAGTGGGGTTGCCAAAGTCCGGGCGGTGGCATCGGGCAACCTGTCCACAGGAGCCCCTATGTGGGGCTGTGACCAGGTGCCCAAAAGGATGTCTGTTAGGGCTTCATTAAACGGCAGCAGGGGCTACGAAGAGCTTGCTGCCAGTTGAAGCACATCTGTCAGGAGGTTAGTCCTGACTGCCACTGTAGGTAGCTCGCGGCTGAGAGCCTCGGCCTCCCTATGCAACACCACTGTGTAAGACGCTCCCTCTTCCGTAGCCACGGTAGGAGGAGACAACATGCCACTGTCTGATGAGATATTCAGTCCGGTTTATAGCCCATCTGGTCAGTTAAAGGGTCTCCAGACCCCTCCCAGTCCTCCTCACCCTACTCTGGCTCCGAATCTGATCTAAAAGAGCCAGGGTAGAACAAGGGCACAAAAGTATTTGTCGGTGCCGGGTCCGGCTCCGTGTCTACATCGGGATGAAGGCCAGGGTCGTCGCCAGCTGGGGACACAACCAGTGTTGGCTGCGGACGTAGTGCCGGTGGAATTGGTGCCGGGGGAGGTGTAAAGAGGTCAACCGGCGCATGGATCCAAGGGGACCCTGCGGAGCCGTGCCGGAGCCGCAGGCGTTGAAGGCCCAGGGCCCCCAGCCGAGTCCGTGGGGCCCAAAGGCGTGCCGGCAGAGTCGGGCTGCCCAAAGATGGCATGCATCGCTTGGTAAAATTGGCAAAGCTAGGCAGGGGTTGTTCTGGATCCAGGGAAGGGGGGGAACTCAGAGTCGACCCTTCAGGCTCCACACGCAGAGCTGCGGGAGGGGCAACACCCGCATACCTCATCACATCAGCCGACGGACGAGGAGACGTCGAAGTGCGACGATGCTTCTTTGACTTCTTCTTGTTCTTCAACTTACCTGAGGAGTGCGAAGACTTGGACGAAGACAGTTGTTGATGGCTCCGCAACTGGTCCCTTGACCTCCCACGTGACTGGGACCTCGAACGGCACAGAGCCAACTGCGGGCTTTGAGAGCTTTCGGGACCCCTCCCGCAAAGACCTCGGATTCATGGTCCGGCAGTCAGAGCACAACTTGGGGTCATGGTCGCGCTCCAAGCACAACAGGCACACTTGGTGTGGATCCGTCATCGACATCAGTCAGCTACGGGAACCGCAAGCCTTGAAGCCAGGCATCCCTGATGTGCACCAGGAGTCGAAGACTTGGAAACGGTCGAAACCAAAAAGTCAGTCAAAAAATGACTGGGGGTACCGCTCTCTCCGGATCTGCATTGACTGGCGCGTAAAAAGAAAGAACTGACGTCAGCGCACGAAGGCGGCATCTAAATAGCTACCTCAACCTTATCCCGCCGACCACAATGCCAATGACGAACCCAGAGCCTACCAACGCCACCTTTCGACACGCAGGGGTACTGCTGACGAAAAAGTCTCCGGATTCAGTCTGATGCCTGGGGGTAATTCTATGGTAAGGAATCTATAACTAATTGTCTCTTTCAGATCAGGATATTTGATACACACAACATTCCCTACTTTAAGGCCAGACAGACATGCACTCTTTTTCTTATCAAACCAGTTTTTCTGTTTGTCCGCTTCTTCTACCACATTTTTCTTGACCATGTCATCAATACCATCTATTACGATACCTTGAGTTAGCCACTTAGACATCCAACAAATCCAAAGATTTCATGATGGTGTCTGTCCTCTCAACAATTCAAAAGTAGACACCTTAGCAGCTGAATTGGGCATTGTGAAGTAACACAACACAGCAACCAGAGTACAGAATTAGAACCACATACCTGTTGGCAATCGCTCACTTGACACATTCAACCAAGGCACAGGAGCTTTATCTTCTCTAATCACTGCACTGGGCCCATAAACGATATCTTTCTAAATGTGTCCTAACTCAAATTTTATACTGTACCTACAGAGGCATTGATCCGCTCAAATACCTTTCTTCATCGTAGTGAGGGGTGAGAAATCAGGATGTTCGAAATCGTTGGCCACCCAATGAGAACCATTAACTGCTAGCCAACTCACAAGTTAGAGATGAGGGTCAAATACACTACTCTCAGAATCATGCTATAGAAATAAAGTTTCGCAATAGGAAGACCCAACCTCTTAAAGGCATTTAGTCTAACCAGGATTATACAAAATAAAAATTCTGAAGTCGCAACACAGATTAAGAGAAGAACTTGATGTTCTGAAAATAATCTATGATTTTCCATGTCACGTATTTAGAGTCAATGTCCAATAAACACTTTTTCTAAAGAGAGAATATTAACAAATAATAACAGACTCTAACAATTTACGATAGAGTGGTTATTGTATCAAATATCAACAATCAATGCATGTAAGCAACATTTTAAGTAGCTCACTTAAGAATCTTACAGCACATAGTATAAAATCACACATTTAGTCAAAGTAGTCTATTCATAAAGGGGATGGTTAATATTACAGATTCCTTCTGTCATTGAAGGCTTAAGGATGGTTCCAAAGAGCTCACTCAGAGAGGGACAAAGGGAATTAAGTTAAAGTCCATTAGGGAAAAGTCCATATGCATGGGCATAAATGGTAATGGAGCAAAATCAGGAAAGTTCAGATCTGGTTTCTCACCAGACAGTCCAAAAGAGTTCAACAGGCAAGTTAATTTCAAAGACAGAAAGACAGGGACATGGAAAGGTAGTATGTCGGCAAAGAAGGATTCCAAATCGATCGGCTAAGAATATCAGCATCAGCAGATGTTCTAGAAGGAAAAAAGTGTTCTCTTAATCACCCCTTCTTTGGGAGTCACTTTTAATAGTAACAATTATTAGTATTTGATATCAGTCATCATACCCCAATGGTCTGATCATCTTATGGTTATTCTTCTGTTTGTCAGGTACAATTTTGATACTCCAGCATACTGGTCATGAGAAAGGACTGCCCATTCTATCCTCACAGGTTAGTTGACAAAGAGCTATATACCTTGTTGCTCTTCGTGTTTTTTTTCCAAAGATCAGGTTTTCGCCACTTAACTTCACAATGAACACTAGAAAAATGTCATAAAGAATGTTGCATAAACAGAACAGATTAGGCAACATTTAAAGAAACGTGTTAAAAGTCCGTTATACCAAGCTATGAAATAATGCAGCCTAAGGGAAAAAGGCAATTCAATGCATTTAAAGTTAGCAATTCTTATTTAGTAAAACCAACTCATAATTAAGTTTAAACATAATGAAATAAATCAAGCATTGCATATAAAGAAATTATTGTAATGATATCAAGGAATATTGCATAGACATTTTTAAACCCGTATATGGCCTACTACGATTTTCAAAGTACATACATGTAAATTATTCATAAAAATCATTTTACTAAAATGTTCATATTTTCATAATCCTAAATCATTGCATGTTAATTTTGCACCATATTCTTTTTCATGGTGCATTACAATGAAAACAATAGAGACGCTAGGACTCTTTGTTAAGAATTGCAGTACTGTATTAGTGAAAGCCTTTTCATCATTCATTTTCATAACTGTTTTGTGATAACACTGAATTAATAAACATGTTTATCTTATTGCATTTAAATTCTTCTATTTCTACACAATCAAGCACACTTTTATGGTGCTGGTACTTCAACGTTTCTTATTTTCAGTGTCGATTTTCTGGAAGTGTGCAAAGTGCATATTAGAGTTGCAGTGTCTTAATCAGTTATTGTCATTTTAGGAATAATCAGCTTTGGCGCTTCATTAATACGTTCAACTAAATCATTAGTTTCACAGTGATATAAGGAATTTGAGATGATTGAGATCACCCTGTCTCAAGAACAAATTTGCCTCATCAGTGATAAACTGAACACCAAAGTCAGAGACCAACTAAGATGAGAAACCCTTACTCAGGAAAATGTGTGTCTAGAAATTGATCAAATTATTTTAGTTTGGTTCACAGAAGAAACACATTTCAGCCCATCTTCAGTAGTAGTTAAGTAAGATTAATACAAACCATGATGATTGGGAAGAGGATTTAAAGGACTGACAAAGTCAATACCCACTTTCTCCCAGGTTTTAGGTGAATAATCAATAGGTTGCATTTCTTATCTTCAATTCCTTCTCACAACTGTTGCAAATAACAATATCATTCACATGGTCACCAATATTCCAATCCTTATTTGACCACCGGAAAAAAGCATAAACCCTGCGTTTAATGAGGGTTCTACCGAGATGATCTTCATGTGCACCATTTTTATTTCTACGCCCTCAAACTGTCTGGTGGTCCCAGTCTCTCACCCCACATAAGGATGCCATCTTCCACAAAAAGTTCTAATGTAACTTTTAGAAAGGGTTAACAGGACACAGCCACACTCTGTTCTTTAGTCCAACCATGTTTAACAAACAAGATAACCTCGGACAATAATGAGTCCTTAGCTGGTGATTGAGTCGGGTGACTGCCTGTGTGAGTTGTCTGTCAGTAGGCAGTTTGTAAGAATCGTACGATAACTATGGCAGCAGGGAATAAGCTTGGTACTACAGCTGCTGCACAGCTATTATAACTACTAATGTACTAAAAGTCACACAGTTGAGCTACTGGCACTACAGAGGATCCAACTCATTACACATTTACACAGCCTTGAATCACAGAAAGCACCTGTTTCACAGATTTCTAGGGTAAAGGAAGGTACCTGGAGAGCATTATATACAAATAGCTGATGCACAGACATGCTGCATATGGAATACATATTGTGGTAAGAAGATGTGTGGTGCTCCAGGGGCTTGCCACCTCAGATTTCCACACAAGACTACAACAGATTCAGAACACTTCTGCAGACTACTCCTATATCTAAAGCCACAAATCCACATCTCCCCTGCCTTGAGGGCCCTACATTGGTTACTGGTTGCCAGAAGATACACATTCAAGCTGCTCTGTAGCACCCACAGGACCGCTTTTCATCAGAATAAAATCGCTAAATACATTCAACAAAGGAACCTCTGCTCCACATTGGGACCTCGCCTCAAAATCCTACCATACAAGAGAAAAACATAGGTGGCTTCATCCTTCTCTGTTCAAGCAGTTAGACTATGGAACTCATTAATCCCAAACATAAGAACGATGGATAATTATCTTATATTCAGAACACAACTCAAAAAGTGGCATTTCCCTTCATAACCACCATACTCAAACACCAATGTAAAGCATATCCTTGTGTATATAAACATTTGATTTGATTAGTGTATCTAGATAAGTGTATTTCTTTGTACAAATATGTATAGTAATTATATATATATATAGATATTGTTTAAGTCTGCTTAACAAATGTACATATTGCTTATGGTTAAAAAAAAAAAATATATATATATATTCTATGCTAAACATGTATAGAGGTCACTGCATAGTTTTAATTTAAGTTATTTGATTAGATGTGTATGGTTCTCAGTTTCTCTATCACAATAAGTCAATATTATCACAACTATTTATCTACAATTGCTTCACTATTGACATATTAAAAAACATTAAAAAATAATTACACAAATAAATTAGCTTGAAGTACTGCAACACTTAAAAGTCTGAGTTTATTAAATACTTCTTAAACCTTGATATATTACCTTCCTTATACTCGTATACCCTCTATGTACTTTTATATCTATATACTTATTACTTTACTCCTTTTGTAAAATTCAAAAAACTTGAACAATAGTCTCTCAAATACACTACCCTATGTTTCACCCTATACCTCTATAAATATATCCTCTACCTTCACTCTCTGGCTCATCCCAAACCTCATTCTACTATTATAATCTCCAAAATAACCCTTTCTAGAACTCGTAGCTTCCATCCCTCCTTGGATCACCCCTAACCTTACTTTACTACTATTATCTCCCAAACAACCCCTTCTAAATTATTCCCTTATGCATCCCTTCTTAGACTCATCCAAAAACTAAGGTTAACACTATGATCTCCCTAAACCATTTCTAGAGACTCTTCCCTCCTCCATCTCTCCCTTACCCATCTCAAACCTCCTCCTCCAACTATGATCTCCCAATAAACACTTTCCAGACCCTTCCCTCATTTATCCCTCCATTACCCTTTTCAATACAACACAAAGACTCATATGTTTGTCGCTCAACTCATATTTCTCAATACGACTTCACCACTAATCATTTTTGGGTTCTGGCGTAGTGTGCTACTCACCGAAGAGCGATTCAACGCCTCGTCTGGGGTAGTAAGCACTATAGAAATACAATGACTTTGCAACAATTGGTGACAAGTTGTAGAAGTGTATCTGTCATCACAGCGACACAGGAACGATACCATCTCTATTTATGGACTCATCTTTGAGTTCAACGTGTGACTATGGTTGCCTGTGTATACTTTCAAGGAACCTTTTGTTGATAAAAGTCAAACTAATTCTACAACTACTGGAGACTGGCTTACCTTTCTACCTTTGGCTGTTTTGAGATTGCTCAAGAGCAAGGAGACTAGCCAAACTAAATGCACATCCAAACTAGTTGGATGTGTATTTTCATTGGATGATTGCCTGAGAGCATGGAAGGACTGACTGGAGTGTATCACGCACGGTGAATATTGGAAACTATGATCTATTCTCTAAGATGCCGGGAATTTGAGGAATAAACTGCAATTTAATTGCAAAAGTGATCTTATCGTCATGTTTGTTGGATCGAATTTCCTGGTTCTTGTTTAAAAATAAAGAAAATAGGCTGTATTGGGGAATAAGTCAGTAGGACAACATTTTACGCTTGTTGGACTAGTGCCATTCCAGCTCCTTTTTCTTGACTTATATTTAACGGTGTGTCTGGAATCTGATGGTATTTTGTGCCTCTATTTTTCTTGGGAATGAAATACACATCCTCTAGTTTGAGCCTCCTATGAAAATTTTACAGAATAAGGGAGACCCTTCCATTCCATGGACAAGATGGAAGGAAGACATTTTGACTTAAATGAAAGCCACTGATGGGGAAAGGATGGGAGAAGAGAGGAAAAAAAGTAATTTTGCTCCATTGTTTAGGGTCTAAAGGTCAAGTTGTATTTGGAACTTTACCACAAGTTGTAACGTTGGAAGGTCAAGGAAATAGGAAAATGCCTCACAGCATTGTTTTTGTGCAGGAAGGTGTTCCTTACTGCACAAAAACAATGCTGAATTCTACACAGGCAGCCTTGCAACATGGTGTAAGGGTGCCTGCACTAGTGCTAGGCAGCAGGATGTGCACCAGTGCTGGGAAAAGACAGGAATGCGATGTTTATTGTTAAGTATGGCATATTCCTGTGTTAATGATCCCTGTGTTGGCAAGGAGAGTTTGCTAATCAGGAAACCTCCTAAATGTACAGTTGTGATCTTGGACATTGAATTGGAGCTCATGGCTGATTCTGACTCGGCCTGAACCATCATCACGAAGAACAACTTTATAGAAAAGTTTGGAAATGTTTTGGATTGTGTGCTGAAAAAGGATTCAATGTATGGATGGACCAATGGAAGTTGGTAATAATTTTCAATTCCTGAAGTAAAGAAGCAGTGTCAGTTATTACAAGTGTGAGTAAAGAATCTTATGTAACTGGGAAATTTCAAAAAATATTCAATGACACTTTGGGGAAGCTGACTCACTTTTCTCATAAAATTAAAACCAAGAAAGGTGCAGTGCCTGTTAAACAAAAGGTAAGGAGAATAGCAATTAATATACAACAAGAACCCAATAATATGTTGAATGAAGTGGTGGATGAAGGCATCATTGAGGAGACTAAGTCATCTGAATGGGTGCCTCCCATAGTCTTGGCATGCAAGACAGAACATGAACTAAGATTGTGTGTGGATATAATAGCACTAAATGCTAACATTGTAGTAGATTGCCACCCTTTTCCTAATATCAATGAAGTGGTTTGTATGCTTGAAAGTAATAAAATATTTTCCAAATTAGATTTCAGATCTGCCTTCCAACAGATTGAATTTAAAGATGACTCAAAACATTTAACTGTATTCCTTATGCCCTGGGGACTATATCGATTAAAAAGGATGCTGTTTGGAAAAGCTTCTGCATATTAAGTGTTCTGAAGGGCTATTTTCCATATCGTATGTGGACAACTTTGTGAAGTGATCTTATTTTGATATTTTCAAAGGATGAGCAAGAACATTTGGAACATATTATGGAAGACTGAAGAAGGCTGGAAAAGTATGGTCTGACTCTTAAGAGCTCCAAATGCAAATTGTTCTGCAATTCTGTGAATTATTTAGGCCATTCTTTGTCTGGTAATGGAGTGTTTCCTCAAGAAATTAATTGTAGATGCTATCATCAATGTTCCTGCACCAGAAAATAGATAACAACTTCGCTCATTCAATGGGCTGTGTGGGTATTATCAGGGCCGTTTCTACCATTAGGCAACACTAGGCGGACGCCTAGGGCCGCAAAATGGCTAGGATGGCAAAAAGGGGGAAACATTTACTTAATAAGTATTTACTTTCTTTGCCCTGAAGCTGCCCCTGTGCGCGCGCCCATGCTTAGCGCAGGTCTTCTGCTCAAAGACCCATGAGCTTGTGTCTCCGACGTTAGTCGTGCCTGAGGTGCCAACACAGGTTCAGCCAGAGGAGCAGGCCCAACAAGGAGCTCTCAGCTGTCGCGCAGGCCTTTCAGCATCTCAGGATAGAGGCCTCTGCAAAGCCGCAGATGGGTTTTTGTGAAAGCCAATGTCAAATAAAGAAGACAAGTGTGTGTCAAGTGTGCTGGGAACCCCATAATCATAAACGTTACACTGGGGAATCTTAAGTGGAAGGCAGTAAAGAATACAAGGTACAGTAAAGTATGTAATCACTTAGTCAACATGTGTTGAAGTAGTCAATGCAAGCAAGATAATAGTACAAGTACACGGTCTTGTGTTGTGGAATTCTTCCCTATGTGCCTAGGTAATGAGGAGCCTTCTGCCACCAGGCCCCCGTAGAGCCCTCCGCATTGGCCATCCATGTGCCTCAACCCACTAACTGTGCCCTGAAGCTGCCCATGTGCGTGCGCTCGTGCCCTCTGTCACCAGGCCCCTGGAGAGCCCTCGTCCTGCCACGCACCATACTACCGCCCAGATGGAGACTTTTGTAAAGCACAAATTATTAAACGCCAATCCTCGGGAGAAAGATTGTAATGAAAGCCACAGATAATTCTGCTTTCTGTGACCTCGACCCTGCGGTGTTGGTGGTGGAGAGTGGGCGGTGGAAGGGACTGCGCTGCACAGAATTTTAAGTGCAGTGAAAAGGCTTGTTTCCTTTTATGCACAAAGAAAATCAGCACCTCTCTTTGAAGTACTCGTGCATCATGTGCAGCGAAGCATAGCAATGATGATGTCATTATAAAGCACCTACAGCCAAGGGCCTGCATCTTAGAAGCGCACTGGCTCATGGGTTTTTATTTTGATTCCCACAGCTACGTGTTACATAAGTTAACTGGCCAGAACAGCTTATAGTCTGAATAGGCCCTAAATGATCCTTTGCTAGTACATTCTAGTTATGCAAGCGCCCTACCAGCAGGCGTTGAACCCACTGGACTATCCTTAGCTGGTGGGTTGATAGAAGGCTAGAACTATCAAGGTTCTCTTATTTTGTCATTTTTTACGCATAGCAAACGATTCATATTTTGGCAATCGATACTTTGCGCTTGAGGTCACACTAATGGAACAATATGCATTATGCAAATGACTTCTAGCATAAATAAATTGGAGGCGGGGAATCCTTTTAAATTTTCCCTCTCAACCAAACAGGTACAAAAGGGGGGTGGTGATGGACGGAGCATCTGAACCAATCAAACACTCACATCCAGTCAAAAGATCTGGGTTTAATCCATCACCGTTCTTTAGCCCACTCTGCCACCCCAGTTCAGACATGGCTATATGCAAATCAGTCTGACCCTGTGCCTCATGGGAACAGTCCAGCCCGAACTGCCAAGCCATGCCTTCCCTGGACCGGAAACAAGCTTCCGAGGACCGGTTTCTGGCATTACAGCCGTCTTCAGCCCGGCTTGCTTGAATCCAGTGGCAAAGTGAGGAAGGGACTCACATCTGAGCATACCCTGCCACACTTATGGCGGCCAAAGTGGTACAAAAGGGGGTGGTGATGGACGGAGCATCTGAACCAATCAAACACTCACACCCAGTCCGTCCATCACCACCCGCTTTTGTACCTCTCAACCAAACAAGCATTTTCAAAGCCAATAGGTTTCACCTGCGCGAGAGCTATTGACTTTGCCAGTGTCTTTTAGCCATGTTGTGCAGCAGCGTGGAATGGAAAGGTAGGGCATAGAGTGGTGTGGCGTGGAGTTGAGTAGAGTGGAAGGACGTGGAGTAGAGTGATGTAGAACGGCGGGCATAGAGTAGAGTCGAGTGGTGTGGCATGGTATAGAGTTGAGATGAGTGAAATGCGGTAGACTAGAGTGGTGTGGAGTGGAGCAGAATATAGTGAGTGGAGTGGCGTAGAGTATAGTGGAGTGTCATAGAGTACTGTGGCGCAGAGTAGGGTGGTGTAGTGTGGTTCAGAGTAAACTAGAGTGGCACTGACATAGAGTGCAGTGTTGTGGCATAGAGTGCAATGGCCTTACAAAACACCATTGTAGTTAGAAGAGAGAAATTTAAAAACAAAATAAAATATCATGAACAGTGCTTATATAGGTATTTAATGTTTGATGTGTTTTATTGTTTAATGTTGAATAGAAGTTCTTTTATATCTAGTGCATTAATTCTTCTGCCCTGGATGACAAGGGGAGAGAGTGATGGTACTAAAAGGGTGGGGGCGACATTTTTCAATTCTCGCCTAGGGCAGCAAAACACCTAGAAACGGCCCTGGGTATTATTGCAAATTCATTTGGAAATTTGTCACCAAAATACAGCTTTGCAAAATTGACAATAAAAATGTGGAATTGGCTTGGTCTGAAAAACAGCAACAGGCATTTCAGTGTATTAAGAAAGATTTTGTTGAGGCACCTACGCTAAAGCCTTTCTGTTTAAACAAAGAAGGTATGATTACTGTGGACGCTAGCATGTATGTAAATGTAATGTAAGTTGATACTTGTGTAGCGCACTACTCTCCCGCAAGGGTCTCATGGCGCTTGTACGAATACTGCTGTGAACTCATCCTGGCTTTCCCTGTGAGGTGTTCACTCCTGGGCATCCCCAAGGTGGAGGCCAGGCATCCTTAGTGTTGTGTGGGCCGTTGTGGAGATTAAGCAAGCTATTGCCCAGAGTTGCAGAGTGGGACTCCATGATTGGAATAGGCACTGAGGCGAGAATTATCAGGTCTGTGGAATTTTGAGCTCAAGACCCGTTGAGGCGGGGAATTGAACCCTGGTTCCGGGCTAGACCACTGCATCAGGGTCTGCCGCTCTAACCATTGAGCCACACTTCTCCCTCTGCCGCTCTAACCATTGAGCCACACTGTATGGAGTTGGTTGTGTGTTATCACAGAGGTGTGATGTAGAAGATGGAATGTAGCTTTTGCCTCTAGGACCTTAAATGATACTGAGATGAGGTATGTGGTTATTGAAAAAGAGGTGTTGGCAGCAATGTGGGCTATTGAACTTTTCAGAAATCATGTTTGGGGAAGTTGATTAATATTAAGGATGGATGCCAGATTAACTTCAATACTACAAGAGGATTGTTTTAAAGCTGAATTTGTTCTTGGAAAGTGCAATGTGAGGGTAGATTGCTTATCAGGACTAACTTGCCGGTTGGAAGATATGAATGTGAGTGTGAGTGCAATGGGCATAATAGCTACTATAAAAAATGTAGTTGCTGGGATGTTTGAAGCTATTAACCTCTTCTATGCTCATGACGAGCTCAGCTCATCATGAGGCACAGTGCAGCTGCACTTATGATGAGCTGAGCTCGTCACGGCCATTGGAACGTTACACGCGGGGATAATGACCCCGCTCTGCTGAACATTCGAAAAACGGGTGTGCTTGTGACGAGCTTGTCACAAGCACAGCGGCACAGTGAAGGGGTTAAAGAGGAGAAGCGGGCAGAGAGCAAAACAATGGATATGTTATGGCAACAGGTAAGGAATTATGTAATGGAAGGTTGACCTAAGAAGGAGTTGATTTCTACAGGGTTATTACCATTGTGTAATGTTTCAGCAGAATTGGACTTGGAATGTTGATTATTGTTCAAAGAAGTTCCTCCAGTTAATATGTAAAAAGTGATTTTATGTCTGGCTCATGAGGAGCATATTGGCATGTCAAAGTGTTTTTGGTGTGGCCAGGGATGGACAGGATGTCCAACAGAGTAGTAAGAGAGTGTGATCAATGTGTTAATGGTGAGAATACCTAAAGGTTAACCTTGCACCTTTGAAACCTGTTGCACAGTCAAAATTCCTGGGGGAAAAAATTGTCTTTGATATTTCTGATCTGTTTTCTTCTTTACCTCAAGAACCTAGGTTGGCTTTAGGAATGATAGATTAATACTCCAAGTAGCCGGATGTAAAATTTATTGCACAAATCACCACTGAAGTAGTAATTGAGTTTTTTAAGGAGAATTTTGCTCGAGAAGGATGTCATGATGTTTTAATTACAGCTAAAGCATCGTTTAAGTCAAGAGAAAAGGAGAGTTTTCTCCAACAATGTGGAATACACCATGGCACTATTGCTTTATATGAACCTAGCAGTAATGATTTAGGAGAGGGGTTCACTAATGTTTTAAAAGATTATGTGGTAGAGGGATGTATGACGTTATAACGCATACTTTTACTCCGCAGACCATTACAACGCGACTTTTACTCCGCATACCGTTACAACGCATAGCGCCTTGGGGCGCTGGATAGTGGTAAGTATAATTTACTATTCTAACTCCAGTCCCCGTGGACCCTAGGGAAAGTGTTGGATAGTAAATTATACTTATTCCCTATCCTAGAGCGCCCCCCAGCGCAATGCGTTGTAATGGTATGCGGAGTAATGGTCGCGTTGTAATGGGTCTCCGGAGTAAAAGATCCGTTGTAACGGGTGTATACCGTGGTAGAGCCATGTAACAGTGGTTTCATGCCAGACTGTGTTAAGGGAAAAATTGTGAATGTATTGCATTAAACATAATACTGTTACGCAAGTTAGTCCGTTCAAGTTAGTTGAAGGAAAAGATCCTATTTCCAAGTTCTGTCCATGGTGGTTCAGGAAAAGATGTGGTAATAGCAGACAGGAGTATGACATGGATAGTGTGAGCAAGAGAGTGGAAGAGAAGTAGGGAAGACTAAAGAATGGTATGAACCAAATGGAATGTTAAAGAACCCATTCTCAAACCGGGTATACTTCACAAAGGTGAGCACAAGTATGGCAAGGTAATGAAGGTCATTAAGATGTTTACCAACAGCATTACCAACTGCGTTGTTAAACAAGATGTAATGTTATTTTTACAAAGCACACAAATATCAATAAGTCTACTTAACGCTGACTGAGTGAGCAAACTGTGGTGGCTGTAAATTAATGTAAAGTAAAGCGCCATGTCTTGAGAGCCTTCCTGAAGGCTAACAAATTTGTTTGAGATTTAATAGCAAGGGGAAGAGAGTTCCAAGCCTTGGATGCGTCCAGTACAAATCCTCGGCCGCCCCATTTAACTCATATGAAACAAGGAACTGACAAGAGTACAGATGAGGTTCAACATAGAGGTCTTGATGGAAAAGGAGAAGGCCGATTTCCGGAAGGCTGGAGCTTGACCATGTATGGCCATATAAACTATACACAGTGATTTAAAAATGATTCTGGCCCTGAATGGGAGCTAAAGATGCTGTTGAATAGCTGTGGAAGCTGAATGGTGTTTAGGAAGCTTGAAGAAACCCCTCGCTGCAGCATTCTAAACTGTCTGAAGTTTGTTAAGCACATGTTTCTGTGCATTAAGATGAAGACTGTTACAGTAGTCGAGTTTCGTCAGCACAAGGGATGCTCTAACTGATTTTTGTAGAGCAACCAGAATATAGGGCAAGAGCTTCTTGATTATCTTTAAAGTAAAAAAAGCACCAGATGAGACAGAGTTGTCCTCAGTTATGTAAGACAGATCTGTGTTGATTTTGACTCATAGATTTTTGGCTGATTTCACAGGGTAAGGCAGTGAGCCTAATTTGGGTGGCCACCAATTATGGGACCAAAGAGGTGGTTGACTTTCAGAGACTGCACTTCAGTTTTAGTAGAATTTAGTTTGAAACAATTTGATTATATCCAACTTCTGATTGCTCTTATGCAGTTGCAAAAATTGGAAGCTACGTTTTGTTTTTCCTGTGAAAGCGATATGACAATTTGTGTGTCGTCTGCGTAGGATGTTAGGGTAAAGCAGAAAGAATGGATCAGATCTGTGAATGGCCTAACATACAGATATAACAGTGTAGGACTCAGTGATGATCACTGTGGGACCCAGCATGCAAAGGAAAAGGAAATTTCAAAAATGCACTAACTGCTTTCTATCAGTCAGGAATGATTTGAGCAGCTTCAAGGCTG
The DNA here is from genome assembly GCF_964261635.1 of Lissotriton helveticus. NCBI lineage: Eukaryota > Metazoa > Chordata > Amphibia > Caudata > Salamandridae > Lissotriton > Lissotriton helveticus. Next base: position 934,486,860 of record NC_136061.1, on the reverse strand, counting down.
TTCCGGATACTCCTCCTGAAGCCGGCGGTCAAGTATAAGTCCATGGTGAACCTTACTAAAAGCCACTGTGAGATCTAATAAAATCAGATGGAAGCAAGGAGGTTATAGACACTTTCTACATTTTCAAAGGAGGTGTCTGCTAGCAAATTGCAGAAGGATTGTGATGAATCTATGCAAAAGGTAAGGCTGGAATTGGTGAAGTAGGTTATAGTGATATACAATTCTTTTGACAAATTAGATGAAGATTCAATATTTTTGGCGTAGTATGCAATTTTAGCTTTACACAGTGAGAATTTAGTGTGTCAAGCATCTCTTATATTATGTTTTTTCTAGTTCATCATAATGAGCTCTCCATCGCTTTTACTGACTTCTGCAGGTCTGCTTTAACGACCTATGATCTTCGGGAAACCAGGGTGCAGAAATGTGATGTCTCGTAATCTTAATCTTTTTTTAGAGGAACAAGATAGTTAAGCCAAGAGTTATAGTTAGAAACAGCTGTTTCGATGTTTGAAGCGGTCTTAGGAGAAGTGGCATACAGAAATTGGGCAAACAATGTTGGTTCTACTTTGTGCCATGCCCGTGATAAAGTGCAGGATGGTTTGGCTGAAGGAACACAAAGTGGTGATTTTATTGTGATGTCAAAAAGAACAGCATGGTCATCCATCAACCCAGAGAGAGAGTTCTAACATTTCCAAGAAAGGGTTTGTTAGAAAAAATACCATCCAATAATGTATGGCGGAGTGTGTAGCGGTTGTAATCAATTGTTCTAGACCAAGTGATTTCCAATTGGTAAGGAGATGTTCTGCGTTTTGTGTCAGTAGGATTACCTAAATGAAAATTAAAGTCTCCGATGACCGTAAAATTATTTAGTAATATATCGCCTCAAGGAGGCTAGTGAAGTCCTGAGCAAAGCTGAAGCAAGCTTTGGGAGAATGGTAGATGGCCAGTCCTTTTAAGGTTTGAGATAAGGAAAGAGTGATGTTAAAAGTTGGGGCATCACAGAGAAGAGTCTCAATAGGGGTGCAGTAAATTGTGAAATCCAAGTAATTAATAATAGCAATCCCACCTCCCCGTTTACCCTGACGATCAAGCCTGAAAATGGAGAAGCCAGGAGGGAGCTTGGACGATATAACTTGAGTCAAAGATGGTAAAGTGTGGAATGTTAGAAGGGTTGCAAAGTGCAAAGACATGACAGATTTTAATAAACCGGATTGTGTGCAGAGTTGTGATGAAAATTACTGATTTTTTCTAAAGGTTTTACAAACCTGTACTAGAAGGGGAAATTGTGAATGTTTCTGGTGATGGCTGTAGAGTGGACACTGTAATTGAAGTGATACAACAGAGAGTTGGAGGAAATAAAGTTTTGGGACAGCTAAATTAGGGTGAAGTGGCAGGTCAGCAGACTTATTGCTGCAGTGAACATGTGTGTGATTCAGTGGTTTACAAGGTGAAGAATAGGGGTAGGAACAGATGTGCTCCTAGCAAATATGTAGAATGTATTCATAACTGTTAGGCCATTACTTGTCAATGATATTTTCTGTCCTGTATTTTTAGAGGGAAGATGTGTTGTAAAACGTTTACATTTAATTCGCTATTGTGCTTCGTGTATTGTTTATGTTTAACTGAGGAACTGTCTCCACAGTTACCTATTAGAATGTTTAGATTACGTTCTTTTTTGACTGCCTGGCTGAAAGCAGATGCTGTGCTGCACTAATAAAGAGGTGTCTGTCAAATAGTGTGCTTTTTAAGTTTTTGGCATTCATCAACCAGTTCATCCTTCATAGAGGAACCTATCCGTACAGCTGTCAAAGCTTATTGCTGATTTCTATAATCATACCTTGATGGGTTGATTACTGGAATATGCTTTGGTAGGAAGTTACAGCTTTCTTCCAGAATCTGTGTTGTGTTATGCACGTGAGCATCTGTTTAGTAAATCCTCCTAATCTCTGGCCCATACACTATCTTTGCTCCTATTTTATTTGAAAAAAGCACATACTTGTGTGCTAGGCAGCTGCCTCTAATTGTTAGCAGTGATTTAGAGTTTAATGGAAGGAGTACAGTCTGTCACGAAGGTAGAGAACATTACCTCCACCAACCTGATGGATTACTGTCCTCCAAATGTAGAGATGACCGCCAGCCCAGCAGCTGTTTCTGTACTTTGAACCAAACCACCATCAGACAGTTCCCTTCACAGATCAAAAATGAGCTGGACAGCCTTTAGTTTTGACAACTATCTACAAAACTATTTTTATTTTCCAAAAACAAAAACTAATTGCCCCCGCACTTGGTGAGTTTTTTCCCACATTGCGGGGGCCGTCATTTTTTTAGTGTACTTCACCGCCAGGCTTTTTCTAGCAGTGAAGGACAGTAAAAAAAGGACATCACAGTCTGTCATAAATAGGGCAAGTGGCGTAATGCCCTTCCTCTGATGGCCCCTACTCCACTGGAGAAAGATTTCCATTGACAGAGCCAATAGGGGCTCTGTCAACAGAATAAAGGTCTGGCAGTATCTAAATGAGGTGGGTGTACCTCGTTTGTGGTAGACAGGGTATTACATCGTAGTTGCAACAGCATACCTTATCTACCAGAAATAAGCCCTTTAGAGCATGCTTTTCCACTGAGCACCTCACGAGTTACTAGTGGATCTCCTGCTACCTGCCAGTAGGCAGTGAATCTCCATCACTGTTGATGTTAGGCTGTCTGCTCTGTGAACCCAAGCATGCTCTTGTGTCTCTTTTGTACAGTGCGAGGCTGGTGCTCGGGTACTGCCAATGAGAAAAGACAATCCATGAGTGGAACTGAAGGCAGTTAATATTTAACAATGACAAGACTACAGGCTGTTGAAAATAAAGGGGTGTCATCTTCATAAAATTTAAATCATCAAAAATGGAAAAATCAATATGTAGATTGTGAGTGAAAATAGAAATGGTCACAAAAAATGCCTTTTGAAAAAGGAAGAGACACGGAAGAGTCACTATTCTGAAAGAAAGCGCTGCTTGCAAAATGAATCAATGCTTAACTTGAGCCAGTGGTTGCAGGTGGGGTCCACAGGCACTCTATTAAGAGGATTGGGACTTATTTTTAATCACCAGGCTTTGAACCAGAACAAGAGAAAGGTACAAAAGAGGAAAGGATGAAGTGAAATAAAGCAAAATGTGACAGCAAGAGAATGCGGAGGTAGAAAATACAGCAAAAGTGAGATGAAGGGGCATGTACTGTCTGGTGGTGAATCAAAGTGGCATTAGGTGGTTCAAAACTATTTAACCTTGCAAAAACTATGGATCCTGTGCTTTATTCCTTTTCAAACTAAGCACTGCTGTTGGGGCTCAGACTATAATAACATTCTCAATGACAGCAATAATTGCCTTTCACCCCTTTGTGTAAGATGTGTGCCAAAAACAATTAAATGAGTTAAGCAAGGTTCCTTTGTCAGTTGGAAAAGCTCTTAAACAAATGCTAAAAGATCTTTGCACCCAGGGCATTATAACCCCTGTGGAGTCATCACAGTTGGTGTCTCAGGTTGTAGTTGCATGGAAAAAAATCAGGTGAGATCAGGCTCTGTGTTTATTTGAGACTCTGAACGCTAACACTTTAGTAGACTGCCATCTCCTACCTAGGATACAAGAGATGCTGGCTAACTTGGGTAGTGCCAGGTGATTTTCGATCATTGATTTGAGGTCAGCCTATCATCAGATTACCCTAGATGAGGAATTTCAGGAGCTGACAGCATCTGTCACACCCTTTGGTGCCTATAAATATCAAAGGCTACCTTTCGGGCTCGCATCAGCTGCCAGCGTCTTTCAAAATCTTATGGATGTTTTGTTTGCTGATATAAAAGGGGTCCAGGCCGACCAGAATGATATACTGGTCTTTGCTGAATCCATAGAAGAACACAATATCTATCTTGACAGGGTGTTGTCAATTCTAATGCAGTATGTCCAGAGAAAGCTTTCTGCCCAAATTTGCAATCAGCCCCTGAATTGTAAAAGCACTGGCACTTTATGCATTCAGCGAAGACTTCATTTCAATAATCACACTAGATGCCAGTCTTCAGGGGCTAGGTGCGGCTTTGAGACAGAAAGTAGGGGGTAAAGAACAGACTTTCACTTTTGCCTTCAGATGCCTCTGGAATTGTGAGAAACAGTACAGCACCACAGTATGGGATGCGTTTGCATTCATCGAGCAGCTCAAAAGTTCACATTGTACCTCTGGGGCAGGTGGTTTGAACTTCATACGGATCATAAATCCTTAGTTTTCATCTTTACAGTTTGCATTCATAACAATGTATCAACAAGATCGACCAGACTTGTCTCAAAACTACACAAATACACTTTCACTATTAGCCATGTGTCCAGGGAAAGAACTTCAGGGCAGACTGCCTTTCCCAGATGCCACTGCCAGAGTTTGATAAAGGTAACGACAGTGATGACATTGAATGTGTTGCCTACATTGATGCTACTCATGCTGTCCAATATGGAGAGTCCACATTTACAGCTGATGAGTAGTTAAATGCATGTCGAGAGGATGAGGTGATGAAACAACTTGGAATATACATTGTTGAAGATTGGCCTGTTAGATGTTGACAGGGTAATCTAAAAACTTTTGCACAGGTAGCGAGCAAGCTGTCACTTGTCAATGGGCTGATTTTGAGAGGTTATTTACATGTTCTTCCCCTCAAAATGTATTTCTATATAATTTCCAAGGCACATCATGGGCATTTAGGCATCACTGAGACGTGCATGCGTATCAAGGAACACTACTGGTGGCCTGCCTTAGATAGGTGAAGCTGACAGTGGACAAGTGTAGTGAGGGTTTAAATAGGATAAATAGTGTAAGTTGAACAATGCATCCCCTTCCATTTCCCAACTAGCCCTGGGACAAACTAGGTCTCAACTTTTCAGGACCTTATGTCACCTTCCCAGGGGAAATAAGATACCCATTTTATTGGTTGATTATTTTTCAAAGTGGTTATATATATTTTTCGTTTATGAACTATGCCTCTAAAGACACAGTAATCAATTTGTGTGAGCTGGTATTCTCCAAAGAAGGGCCACCCAGATCTTTAGTCACAGACAATGGACCACATTTAGTGTCAATGCAAATGCTCCAATTTCTAGCCAAACATGATATCAAGCACCTACGGGCCTCACTCTACTCACCATCTTCCACTGATCTGGTGGAGAGAGGCAACAAGGTAATAAAAGGAAGGTTTTCAAACTGCCATTGTTGCTGGATTGGACGTGAAACACTTTCTCAAACAGAAAGTCTGGGAGTGTAACACAACACCGTATTGAACCACAGGTGTTACTCCATTCGTAAGGTTGAGAGGGAGGAAAGTTCTCTCTGTTTTGTTTCCAACCTGGTTGAAGAATCAACCGGACAACAAGGTAACCAATGTTGGTATGATGGTTATGGAGAAAGTCATCCCAAGGGTTGAGGTGAAACAGGCCAAAATGGCACAGGGTAGGAGAAACACTCACAGTCGTACCCCTTCATACCTCAAGGTTGGAGAGTACGTCCTGATTAGAAAACCTGTCCTGGTAAGGAAAGGGGAGTCAATGTTTCCCTCCGCAGCTAAAGTGGCCAGAGTTTGTAAAGGTTCAGTATTAATGAAAGACAAAGGCTGGTAAAATGTACGGAATCTAATGAGACTCAACAGCAGGCCAATATCATCAATCAGAAAAAAAGTTTGGCCTAAATTTTGATTAGACTAGTGGATTCATCCTTCTAGAGGTAATGAGGTGATTACCACTCCAGGTTGTGGATTTGGCACCAGTGCAGCTGAAAGTGCTCACACCTGAATTGGGGATCCACCCGCAACGGCAAGCACTAGGTCACGGAGACCTGGGAAATTCAAGGACTGTGATTTACTAGTGTTCTCTCTTTATATCTTCTTTTCAGGGGGCGTGACTAGGCGCCGAGCATGCTGCCATAAATCCGCCGTACCAGCATGTAGGAGGTCAAGCGAACAGTTAATGGTGCCGGAAGAGTGGTGTTACCCGGCGATGTCACTGATGAACCTGTAGATCACCGAGATACATGAATCCAACGTGTGGGCCTGCCGCTGCGGATGTCGGAGGGAGCCATCTTGGACCCGCAGCGAGGAGACTGGAGGATCGCTGCCGCGGTCCGCTGATGTTCTGAGGCGGATACGAGCTGCTGCGGAGTGGGGGAGCGTATCTGGACAGCACTGGAACCCAGTAGAGGAGCGTCTGCCGAACTTGCACCGGCACGGAGAGCGGAAGATGGGCCAGTGCGGAGGACGCAGTGTGCAAGTAAGATCGGGGCTGTGAGACGGCCTTCCTCCCCAGCCCCTCCTCCCCCCCTCGCACTCGCAGAGATATAGCAGACCAGGGCACAGGACCGCGGCGGCGCCTGCTGAGCGCCCTCCCTCTTTGGCCGGCACGGTGAAAACTGCAGAAGCGGAGGGGCCCTGGCTCCCTCGCGGCAGCCAGGCCCCTTACTACGCAGTGGGTGCTGACATCGGTGCTCCCCCAGTGACTGCGGCCTGACCTGCGGCAGTGGGGGATACGGACCCTTGCGACAGCGCGGATCCCTCCCGATTGAGACAACAGTACACCCCCACAAGTACGCGGCCCCCCTAGGACGACGGTGGCGGTAGTGATAATGGAGGCAAACTCAAGCACCATAACGGGACTGTCCCAAAAAGGATATTGACCCGTTTACCGCTGCCGCGATTTTGCAGCAGTGCGGCACTTCCGCAAAACGGGCGGGGCCGCGTTTACCATTGGCCGACGGCAGCACTGAAGGGGTTAAGGGAGACATCCATGGGGCTCATCTACAGGTCCCCCAAGAAGATACATCAGGGGCGGTAGTACCCACGGAGCACAGTGTGGTATAGCGGCTGTGTAAAGTGAATACCGCGAATGTGACAATCAAGTGAGACGCAGCAAGGCGGGGACTTCACCTACAGACAAGCGGGGAGATGGAGCAGAGATGCTGAGGGGAAGGCTGTGAGAGACGGCGAGAGGCCTATAATCGTACATATAACTGTGAGGACTGCCTGGGGTTCTATGATCCATGAGTGCACTGTGTGACGCTGGGCTCCCACAGCCCGAACCGGGGTTGATACGGCGGCAACATTGGAGGACACTGACACTAATGGGTCGAGGGACCTAGAGCAGGATAGACAAAGAAGTTTGGATAACGTGCTTCTCCGCGCGCGGACCCCTAGCTGCTGGCGTGTGATGAACTTGCCCGGCGCACAGCCATACCGTTGAGGGCGCTGGCGCTGGAGAGGTATTTTATGTGTGCAACTTACAAGGATATAATGGTGGCAATGATCATGGGACCTGCATAAGACCTTCCGCCGGAGGTGACGTGCTGTAAGCTACGTGAGGAGTGTACTTGTCCGACTGAGGAAGAGGTTGTAGTACCTGCAGTGTCACGGCGGGGTGAAGTACAGATCATCTGCTCTTAAGGATACGGACGTCGCTACCGAACACCATACTAACACAGAGCAATAGGGCCGAACAGGGCGAAACAACAGGACCAAAGCTGTACAGACCCTGTCCAAGACGTAACGAACAGCGTGGACAGCACGCTTGTTTCTGGTTGTATCCCTCCCACTACGGTGACTGCTCCGGAGGATAAATTAGACCTTATATTACAGGAAGTGCGAGACTCTAGAAAAGCAATTGAGCTCCAGCTAAGGACCCTGACCACTGGCCTGAATTTGCTTCGGGCAGACCACGCGAAGACGGCGGATAAGGTGAAAGAAAATGCGGCGACGCTAGCTGAGGTGGTGCTGACACAAAAACAGACTGAAACCGACGTGAAGCAGCTGCAGGCACAGGTTGCCACCATACTTGACCGAGTGGAGGATGCAGAGGGGAGAGCAAGAAGGAACAAAATCCGAGTGATTGGAATGCCGGAGAAGAGTGAAGGATCCGATGCATCAGGATATATGGAACAGTGGTTCAGAGATCACATCACAACGGAGGGACTCTCCACACAATACTGTATAGAGCGCGCGCATAGAATACCCACGGGAAGACCGAAGCCGGGAGCCCCACCGCGGCCTCTCATAGTCAAGGTACTGAACTTCCGAGATCGAGACACCCTTCTGCAAAAAGCCAGGGAAGCAGCACCGATAAACTTTGAAAATGCGAGAATCTCATTATATCCGGATTACACGATGATGGTTCAAAGACAACGGTCTTCCTTTATGGGGGTAAAACGGCGGCTCAGGGACCTGAATCTAAAGAATGCACTATTCTGCCCGGCAAGACTTAAAATAATGCACAAACAGAAAGCTTACTTTTTTTTAAAGTCCTGGGGACCTTGAAGACGGGGTAGAAGTTATAGAACTAACCAACGCTGCGGAAATCGGCACACAAATTGAGGATAGGAACCGATTCTTCGCTGGCATATCAATGGGTCGTAGAGGTGGAAGATTGCGCTGAACCACTGCACGTGCATATGTCACCTCGGAACAGATATGACAGAACAAGACGCAGGCGATCATCACTATGGCTACTTTTACGAATACCATACGAACGGACACTAGGTCCTCCTCAGAAGACGAAGTGACGCATGGATCGGACTCTGAAGGCAGTGTGGCCCTGTTTCCTTCAGCCACCCCACAGCTGATTACAGACCTGTTTGGTTGATAGGACTCGTGCAAGTATTATTTTTTCTTGTATAACTGAAATATGTAACCATGTTTGCCTCCCTTACGATACCGACAGACTTATTGCAGAAGGCATGTCATTATTAGGGCCCAGGTACCGTAGAAGCTTAAAAGTAGTAGATTAAAGTCACATAAAACCACATGCAGAGCGCAAGCGTAGCCCCCCATATGGCGAAGGCTCTCTACAGACCATTATGTTCTTATTGGTTCAGTTCTGTTTTATGGTCCAGTATAGTTTGAAGACCAGACCGAGTATTAGGAATGTTGGGGGTGGGACGGTCTCAGCATACATATATGTGTAGATACACTGGATTACTTGGGAACCATGATACCATACACTTTGGTACAAAACCTGGTACGATGCATACGCTGGGCAAATACACCATTATAACATGGAACATACGAGGTAGGGGCACAATACATAAACGACATAGGATCCATGCGCACCTACAACGCCGTAAAGCACAGATAGTATACCTACAGGAGTCTCATATGGTGGAAAGTGAGGTGGTGAAACTTAGAAAGAAATGGCGGGGTCAAATTTTCTCAACCTCTTACTCTAAATATGCACGGGGTCCATGATCTGGATACAGCAAGGTGTGCCGTTCGTAGCGCACAAACAGTGGATTGACAAATTGGGTAGATATGTGTTTGTGAAAGGTGCACTGGAAGGACAACTAGTGGTGCTGGGTACAGTTTCCGCCCCTAACTTTGACCAAGAAAAGTATTGGGATACAGTGAGCGGGGCGCTGGCGGGATGGGACACATGCCCATGGATAGTGGGAGGTGACTGTAACACAGTAATGGATGTGCCCTCGGACAAGTCACACCCGCCATTATGCGGAGCTGAGGTCTTTAAACAGACGGAGGCATTGATTAGGTGGGCAGGAGGATGGGAGCTATGTGATGTGTGGAGGATGCGACATCCTGCACAAAGGGAATATTCCTTCTACTCCGCAGTACACGATCTACACACTAGGATTGACAGAATTTTTTGCTCTTATAGAATAGCCACGCAAGTGCTTCACTCCACATACCTGCCTAAGACTTTCTCGGATCATAACCCACAGGAGATAGTTATCACATGGGGCAAAATACCCACCCCGGTCCCTACGTGGCGGTTATGGCCACAGTTGTTGGAAGACCCAGTGTGCCGCAATGATCTCTCACACACTGGTGGAGTGGGATGCCTTTAAGGCAGTCATAAGGAGAAAGGCGATCAGTGTGACAGTAGGTGCAAGACAGGAACTCCATAGATCCCTAGTAGAGGTAAAGGAGAGAATGGGCAGATTAGAGCAAGAGGCGCGACACGAAGAACAAAAGGGCCCATTACAAGAGGCGCAAATTAAACACGCTGAACTCTTGGAATCACTTAGGGTCATAGACTATCAGTCATATACCCGATGTGCCGAAGCAGGTAAGGCAGGGACTTTGCTTGCTAGACTTATCCGGGATACCCCTCCTGCAGTAGTGATAAGTGAAATTAGCACAGAGGATGGAACGATGGTATCTAGTCAGGTAGATATCAATGATGCCTTCAGGAAATATTACCCTGCACTATATGGTGCGACAGGAACTGCTACCAGAGAACAAACGGAGGCTTTCCTATCCTCTCTAACATTTCCAGTGCTCCTGACATCTGCACAAAAAGACCTCACAGGGCCCATTACGCCACAAGAGATCAAAGTCGCTATGAAGGGTCTTCCATGTAATAAAACCCCTGGTATGGATGGGATCCACATTGAATTCTATGCCACATATGCGGAGACCCTAGTACCCCAACTAATGGTACTGTTTAAAGCAGTATGGGAAGACGGTTCCTTACCTCTCACCACAGCGCAGGCACTTGTAATATCGCTACCAAAGCCGGGGATAGACCATGCGGACATGGCCAACTATCGCCCGCTATCGTTATTGCCCACCAAATACAAAATACTGAGTAAAGTGCTGGCCAACAGATTACTGTCATATCTGTCAAGATTGGTCCACATAGACCAAACCGGGTTCTTGCCAGCGCGGAGCACATCACTGAATATTAGGAAATTACATTATTTGATGACAGAAGCGCCGAAATGGTTCCCCCATGCGGTCTGTATCTCGTTAGATCTCAGACAAGCGTTTGACTCAATAAATTGGGAATACATGTTTCACACATTAATGACATTTGGGATACCGGAGGGGTACATAACATGGCTGTGCCTACTATACAAGGCCCCGTCAGCGCGCAACAGAACGGGTGGACACATATCGGAAGAATATACGATACATAAAGGGACCAGACAGGGTTGTCCGTTGTCGCCTCTCATCTTTATTTTGGCACTGGAACCCTTAGCAATTAAACTGAGGCAGGACTTCCTGGGCTGGGGAATACAGATAGGGAACATGATACATCTCTTCGTGGCCTACGCTGACTATATTAACATGTACATACGAGATCTCCGTTTGCCTCTAGCCCCAATGTTTGAGATGTATAGACAATTTGAAGGTTTGTCGGGTCTGGCCTTAATCACTACAAAGTCACATGCATTTTTCTTCACGGAACATGCAGATGACATGGACATAGACTTCGGAGATACCAAACTCCAGATAGCACCGACCACGTTTAAGTATCTGGGCATCTAGATATACAGGACACATGCGGATATGTTAGATGGCAACCTTAACAGAGCAATCAGAGCCTTACGATCCAGTGTCACCTTTTGGACTGCGCTTCCACTGTCTGTTATGGGGAGAGCAGCAATAGCAAAAATGGTTGTTCTGCCACGATTATTATATTATTTTACAAATCTACCATTAATAGTGTCGCAGTCCACCTTCAAAGCACTGAATACCATGATAGTAGATCTTATATGGGGAAAGGGTAGAAGACGTATAAGCTTTAAGAAACTGCAAGTGGGTACTCGTATGGGGGGCCTGGGAGTTCCAGACTTCCGCGCCTATTATTAAGCCTGCCAATTACAATGGTTATCATACTGGACGGCGGGACGTAACCTGCAGGACATAGGGTACACAGATACGGACATTGATAATGGAGCACTACACGCCTTGTTGTTGCCTGGACATAGACCCCCAAGAGACCTACCCCCTTTGTTGGACACTGCGCTTAAGTGTTGGAAAGCAGCACTGTGATATACGAATGCACCCCCTGCATACGCAGACAACATTCCGCTATTAGGTATCCCATTAGCGAGTGGCAAACTCACCAATCGCAAATTAGTACCCTGGTCCGACGTAGGTATTAGCACGGTAGCGTTCCTATTTGGAAACGAGACACTGCTCGATCACGACACCTTTGTTAACGAGACGGGAGCCCCAGAGCACCTGTATTTAACGCACGCTGCACTGCTTCAATACATAAAAACGCATTGGGCACCGCAGAGGAGGGAACCTCCCAGCAACGAGCTGGTCAAGATGGTACACTATATGGGCAGAGTTAGACACTTGATTCGCTGGCTATACACTGGTATAAGCGCCCATACACGGGTCTCTCTAGATGCACTGAAGACTGTGTGGATGGGGGATATAGGTAGAGAACGGACAGACAAGGAATGGACAGCAGTAATTGAGCATCCCAGAAAAGCATCGAGAAATTCAAAATTCTAATTTATCCAAACTATGGTATTGCACCGCGCTTATCTGACCCCGCATAGGTTGGATAGAATGTTCCCCCAAACACTTCACTCAGGCTCGAGGTGTAGGGCAGAAGGGGCGAACCTGCTACACATGCTATGAGCGTGCCTGACAGTAAGGGGATATTGGGACACGATTTGAAGAGTAACCGGGACAGCAGCGCATCAAAGGATTCATGACACAGTCGAAGAATGCCTTTTGGGTCTGCACAAACATTTGTTCAAACACAAGGTACAATACCGATTCATAGACCTTACATTAATACTGGCTATTAGAACCATTACTATGCGCTGGAAATCGAGTAAACCCCCAGCTGTATAGAACTGGCACACGGAAATGATACTTTGGAGTTGTGCGGAGGGTGCAGCAATGCGCAGGGAAGAAATAAGAGGACTACGGAAAACACCAATAGCTCTAGAATGGGAGACTATGTTGGAAGAGTTGAAATTAACTGATATAGACCACGATGGTTAAATGTTTTATGTAAAATGGTAATATGTGGTGCCCATGCCTTGACCGACTGTGTACTAAAGAGAAGCTGTACGCCTAAGCATACATAATTCAAGAATATGTTATAACAACAATGGTTCACAAAACACTGTTGCTAAGGTACTGAGACCGGGGTTATAGGGGTGGGGGGAGTTCTGGGGATAGTTAGAAATCAATAAGTATTATTATTCCATGTACTGCCCAAATACAGGCAAAATATATGATGTTAAACAATGATGCCAATGACGGAGATCGTTAGAATTAACACTGCCATAACAGATGTATAAAGATATTTTGATGTACTAATGTTGTACGGGACAGAAAAGATATGAAGATTATATTTTGTATTGCTATATGGCATAAATCAAAAAACTCAATAAAATATGTTTTAAAAAAATCTTCTTTTCATTCTTCTCAATTTATTTGTTTATAGCACTGCTTTCCTCACATGTTTTCTGCTAGAAAATATAATTTTTATATATTTTTTTGGTTAGTTTTGTTAAGGGAGAAGGTAATGTAGTAAACAGCGGCGGGGCTCCTCACGCGCCTACACACTTATGAGCCCGAGTCACACTGCGGCATGTTGATGTTCAAAAGTGTATGCATTCAAATGTAAGACCCATGCTGGCAGTGAGCGGCAGGCAAAGATTCCAGCTGACGGTGGTCAGTTTCTCCTAGGATCTGAGCCATCGGTCGCTGCCCGTCGTGGGTGAAGTACTACCTGAATAAAGCATTTCTACTCAATCAACTGGCTCCTGTAGTACTTACCACAGAGTGGTAGTTGAAAGGGGCTCAGACTATGACAACATGCTCAATGACAGCGATAATTGCTGTTCGCCTCTGGGTGTAAATGTGTGCCAAAAACAATTAGGTGAGTAAAGCAGGGTCTTCCGCAGAAGGATTCTTCTGAGTGTTGCTTTGCAGAAAGATTATTCTGAGCGTTGCTCTGCAGGGAATAAATATAAAAGAATAACAGAAAAATAGGGAAGGGAAGCAGCCTGTTTGCTGGTTTGTGCTACGGAGGTATCAGCAGGAGTCAGTGATCCAAGAGTCATCCCAAGGATAAACAGACATGCCCATCGAGCCAGTCTAGCCTGATGTTACACCACAAGATACATTGTGAAAAGGAAATGACCTACTACTGAGAAAAACAGGAGTCGAGTTTTAACAAACAATACATATTTATTTGAGCTTAGAAGGGTGTACATTCAAGCTATATATCAGAAGGGCGGAATAAAGGGGTGTTATGGTTACAAGGCAGCTCACATCATGACCATCAACTTGTATAACCCTCTGATGTTCACTTCTTTTAATATGGAAATTAACCAAGAAATGCAGCTTTATTCAGCATTGTTTTGCTCAACTCTGCTCAATGGGGTTTCAAACCTTCTTGAACTACCAAGAGTACTATTTCTACTATAAGAAAATAGACAGCTGAACCAGGGTAAAGCTATCCTGCTCTCTCAAATCAGGTACGCTGAGGCTCCTTGTACAGGGCTCCTCTGTTCCCTTAGTTTTGAAAGCACTGCTGTTATATTCTTCGGTTCTATGAGTGGTAGACAAAACAATTACATCATTGGAGACACTAGGAATGGCTTATATGTTAGCTGAAAGGGTACCAGTGACCAAGTACCCTTTCTGCCAACATACTGGTCTGCCTGCCTAATTTTAATGCTGGTGAACCTTTGGTGTAATGGCGGCGGAGACTACTCCGTCTCTGTCATGTTTGAAAAAACCATAAGGAAACGTCACACTACATTAGGAGGAACCCGCCTTGACAGTGGTTCCTGTCAATGCTTGAAATGTCCACCGGCCCAACAAACATTTCAAAATTTTGGGACATCTGCCTAGGCAACTGAGTCATTTACTCCGTTGCCCTGGCAGCAGACACACTGATCGCCAAATTATAAATCAGGCCCATTGAGTTCTCTATGTATGCTCAAGAGCAGCCAATGTGGAAGCAACAGGGTTACATCTTTGCATATCTAAAATATCAACTTTGTTGTTGGCCAAATGAGAAAAAAAGATACACAGAGTAATTGGGTAAACATAAGGAATGAGCAAGAAACAAAGTCTCAGAGTTTTTTGATGCATCCATGCAAGGCTACAAGATATAGATTGATGCCAGATTTTCTGAAAAGTAACTGACTATCTGAAGGATTGCTATATAAACATATTTCATTAAAGTGTACCTTATGTGGATGTCCTTAAAAGCTGACATTGATCTACCTTTCCTTGTCATTCGTTAGGCATCTGGGGCCAGATTTATTAAAGTGTTTCATTGTGCTTGCGTCATGCATGGTAACACAAAGGCAATGCAACACTAAAGTCAGATTTACCATGCGATGCAAGGCCACCTTACATGGCTGTGCGGTGCTTGGTAAGTCTGGAGTAATGCAAGGCAGCACAAGTTGCTGCCTTGCACCACTCTGCCCAAGGGAGGCATTCCATGGATGGAGCATGGGTGTTCTCACACATCCACCCATGGATTTTGGTGCATTCCTAGATTTATCATGAATGACAGAACTGGAAAAGGATCAAAATGCTACAGCTTCTTGGAGGGGGGTTTGAATGGAGATATATATTTATTTCAGAAGCATACAAAGAAAGAGGAAGCAGAAGAAGAGGTATCCCTTCCTGCACCAAAACAATCTTGCCTGCAACGCAACGCAGGCACCCATGCAGCATGACGAAAGGGTGCCTGTTTTGGTGCTAGGCTGCCTAAAGTGCCCCAGAACAAGGAGAGGACAGAAATGCACCATATAATGTTAAAATATAGCGAATTACTGCCCTCTAAATTTCACACAGAGCAGTAAGGTGTCTTGTCGAGCTGTGTTGAGTGAGATATTGACGAATCTTCCCCCAATTTTTGGACTTTTGTGACTACAAAGATCAGTTCGCAGAGTAAGTTCTATGAATAGTCAGGACAGAATATTTTCCAGTGGGTCTATGAATTACAAAGCACCTTGCCAAAACACTGTAAAAACAACCCAAACAATGATTTGAAAAAAAAGCAAATGCCTGGGTTTGAGACTGCAGACAGTAGATGATCCCTTTTGTATTGAGGTCGTGTGGGCAGTGCACACAGGGTGAGATTGTTCCGTAAAATCCTGGCGTCAGGTAGTAGCTTCATCAGGCAGCTTGGTTCCTGCAGCTTTGTCCCGGATATTGACATTCAGCAGTTACATCACATGGAAACGGACCAACAAGATGAATAGAAAGATGAGTATCAGTGTCCACGTCATCACCGCAGCTGCAATGTTCAGGCACTTAGCTGTGGAGCCGTAACTACTAGCAGTGCTCAACTGACCGACCAGTTTACTATCACGTGCCTGGGGAGAGAAAGGGGGATGAAGGTCAGTGAACCTGATACACGTGACAAAGAAGGCACAACTATTTCTCTCGGAATTATTGTGCAGAAATGACGGCCGCAATGCCCTCGTTTTATCATGTTTGCGTATTTCAAGGGTCTTTTATTGACTTACAAAAGCATTAAACTATTCCTTGTGATAGGAAATGATTTGTCGGTTGCATAAAGCAGGTTATCCCAATATTTGGTACTTCTATTTGGAACTTCACAAAGTCGAATGTTTTCATGCAGCCCACTGCAGAACATCTACACGTGTCCTTCGCATGTACACATCCCATCGGCACAGGAACCAACAAATTAGCACAGTACCAACACACCTAAGGCACCGCACACACACACAACAGTGACCGTGTGTCTAATAAACGAAACACACCACCCACCTTAACAGTACAGCATCCAATCAGAGTGCAGTATCCCACATGTCTAAACGGCACTCAGTACACATGGTAGAGCGCCGGTCACATCTGCATAGCACCCACCTCAGCACGAAAGCACATACTCACAGCTTCCAGCACATTCACAACACACAGAAATAAACACAGAACAGACCAGGCATCTAAAAAAACACAGGCACCAGGAGAAACCTACTGATGCCCTCCTGAGACATGGAGGACATCATGTGCACAGAGCAGAGACAGCTGGAGTAAAGAGACAACCGTAGGACACATCAAGGGAAAAGACTGGTACACAGGCAGAGAAGAAACGCAGGCACATGCAGCATACACATGAATGAACAAATATTATTAATGGTATCCCCTTCAATATAACATGGAAAACAAACAAAACACATGGAGTATCAACAGACTCAGGAAGCCAGATCAGACACTTTGAGCACAGACAGCGTTTCCCAACACAGAATTAGAACTATTGCACTGGGCAGGGCCTGTACTGAAAAATCCAAAACTGTAATTGGTAATAAAACGAAAATCAGATGGAAGGGAACTTTACTGGTCAGGGCCTACAAAGAAATGTACACGAAACAGCAGAAACAGATGGGCAATGAGTGAAGTTGAAGTGTTGCAAGGTAGACAGAATATAAGCGGAGCCCATATATTTTTCTAAGTCATAACTGACTGTCATGTGCATTGAAGAAATATAAAAGTTTGCGATTTCTCGTGCCAATAGTTTATATGTTAACTATGTTTACTGGCTGCAATGCCTGGAAAATGGAAAACATAATAAGGAAATTCATTTTAAAAAACGCACAATCCTCAACACACTGAAAATCAAGCACCAGATCACCAAACGTGCCTACTCCAAAGCCAACACAATCCACCTCATGAAGATCACCTCACATTAAACCCACAATGGAGGCCATTGGCAAGCCTGGATTAGACTGGAGCCAACATCTCACCACCAAGCTCCCTCTCCTTTACACCACATAAATGTGAGAAAGCACACTTCTCCTTCAAAGACTTCTACAAAGTCTCTCTACAAGAAGAACTCGACTTCTTCAACTTTCACCAGCCTTCAATACAAAGCAACATACTCCTCAAAGTATGTAGTACTACCCTGTAAACCAACCAAGTAGACTTCAACACACCACTGAAATCATGATCCTCCAAAACCAAGCATTCAGGCCCACAGCACTCTGACGTGCTCTCAGTAAAGAAGCGCTCCATATGGAAATAAAAAAACAGAACCGCCACTCTGTGCAGTTGACACTGGTCTCTTAATCAACAAGCATTGGCATAGCCAATAGGTCTCGCCTTTGGGACTTTATAAGTGTTTAGCTAGCGCAATTGGCTTTGCCAATGTATTTAAGCTATGTTGTAGAGCAGTCCGGCTGCTGTGCAGTATGTTGAGAAGTTACAATTAAAAAGTGTTATAAGAATTTTTAGTACCTGATATATAACCAATAAAATATTATGCACACTAAACGGCCCTATTAAACAAGATTTATTGGGAGATGTACGAACAAACAAAAGGCAAAACTATAAAAATCTGTTATGTCAAACACTGATCCTTTATGCTATGCCACATTTCCAGATTGAAATCTCGTGGAACTTTGTGATTAATTTATATTTACACCAATGACCTTTTAACAGCTGGCAGACCATCAACAAAACTTGAAAACATTTTTTTTATATGAGTTCGGTCTGGCCTGTGATAAAACATTTAAAATAGAGAATGTATTTTAGCATACAACGAGATCGAGATGAATGGTTTCATGTTGTGAAAACGGCAGCCTTATACAATAGAGAGCAACATCGGGAAAGTGTGTTTGCAGATGCTTTGATGCCGTTCCCTGTAAGGCTTGTTTCCTGTACATGTGGCACATGCCCCAATGACAATACTGTACCAGACGGGAGGAGGGGTATTGCGCACTGTGTCCAGAAGAAGCATTGACAAGGCCCCCCCAAAATATAAATTGGTGAAATCCTGCTGTCTTTCTGTGGCCAAAGTTAACACAACAGCCTCCTGGCTGAGAAGGAGGCGGGTCGCAGGAATCTTCTAGTGCTTCGGAAAATATTGTTTTAATTTCTCAAGGCCTCGGGAAATGAGGTTGTAAGACTGTTGCCCATTTGCAAAAGACAGACAGACTATTTATTCACAAAATGTCTGTTTATTGCTTTAACCGTATCACTTAGTGCCAGATTTATCAACATACATCCGTGCCTGTCCTGTGCAAAATAAAAGGTGCAACTCTTTTATTCGAAGCCAGTGACTTTAATGACATTGCACCTCCCTCTCCGTTCAGAATATGAATTAGAATGATGCGAGTTTAGAGTTCTTTGTAGATAAAGAAAATTAAGCCATCACATTGTGATATTTAAACAGGTGACTACAGAAATAACTGATTAGCTGAATTGTGAAAATTCCCTGCTTCACACAAACACCTTCTACCTGCTCTCCGATGAAGGTGTTTTTGAAGGCACAGTGTGATTTTAGTTCAAGTGCCAGCATCCTCGCAATCCAAAGATCTCTCAATTAGTTGCCAATAGAACAAAATTGCAAAAGATAAGAGGTGTGACATGTTCACGTCTAGAGGCGCTTGGCGGTCAGCAGCAAACGGGACACCAAGCATTTATTTACTGGGAACCAAGTGTACACTAATATGTCCAGTGCATACATGGCTATTATGGAATCACAAAGAGAACAGGGCCTGTGTAAAATAAAAAAATGCCTCAATCACCCTCGCAAACATATGAAAAGAAATGAATTTGCAAAGCAATTCACGCTGCCTGCTGCGCCGGTGAAGAACTGAGGTTTTTTTCATTGCCTGCTACGTTTAATGGACTGAGTCGTGTCTGAGTCCCCCCATACCTTTTTCCAAATATAATATGCTGGTTTTTATTTTTTATTTTAAAGAGCAAGCAGGAAGCCTTGCAGGTCCTTTGCCTTAGATTTGCATCAGAGAACATTAAAACATGAAACACATGTTGCCCGCATCTCAAGATATTAGCTGTGTGGTATGATTGGCAAACCGGGCTTTAAATGGGCTGAGTCCTGCCATGGACCTAGCACTGAGCTCCCCCGTGATAGCAGTCCCTGCCGACATGCTTGAGACCAGAGGGGCGGAGTGTATTGCCCTGTGCGAAGAGGAAGCGTTGTAATGGTCAACAATTCAACGCGGCCGCGAGGAAACAATAAGCTCACAGCAATTAAATAAACAAAACACGATGGATTCTCACCACAAGGCAAGCCAACAAAAAAAAACTGAGAAACACAAGGGGCCGTTTGTGGCTTCCGACAGCTAATTCCAAAAGTAAGGTGCACACGGACATACCCGATCCGAGACTTCCGGTAGTGAGGGGCCAAGAGAGGCAATCTGGCGAGACAGCGCACACCAATTGACTACTGACACATAAGTGAGTGCCAAGGGCCGCTTTATAGAGACAGGTGCGCATCACAAGTATGCTTTAGAAAAAACAAACCATGCTGCGCAATTCTAAGCTGAATGTACACAAAGGATTCAGCGTGTACCATCCTGTAACAAGCCCGGCTTTGAAAGTGGTGCGGGCACGAGCGCCCACCACAGCGAAAGTGAAAGCACATATGTTTCAAATTAACGCTGACGCGGTGGGGAGGGGCGGAGGAGCATTGAGAGAGCACTGAAAGCTGGCCACTGAAAGGAAAATAAAGCTGACGAGGAGGGAGTGGGAGATGGGAGGGGTAGGGAAGGGTATTCACGCGCTGTAAGGCGTAATGAGCCATTACAGAAAGCTAGATGGCAGCTGTGCACGTCCACGCGAGCATAACCGCACACTTGAGGCCAGCAAAAGCCTTTGGCAGCACTTTGAAAACCCAGTTACTAAATGTCTCGCCAGAGCAGCAAATGCGCTGGCTCAGGCGAGACATAAAAAGGGGAACAACTGTTATCTCCTGAGGCTACCCCAATTTGCTGCAACCACTAATCAATGAAACTCGGTTGGTGTTTTTCTTATAGTGGTTCAACTACTATCTTCCTAACTAAACCAACTCATGCAAATTGAAGCGATAGGATCAAAGAAACCACCAGTCATCCTGTCCCCATGATCATTACATCTCATTGGAAGCTTTTGGGACGGACAAAAATATCAGTATCCACCAAAATTCTAATGAAGATGTCTAAGCTCATGATATCAAGTGACTTACAATGTGCTAAAAATGCATCCTGAATATATTGTCAAGACAGAATGTTTCAAAATAGCCACCAGCAACAAACAACCACAAATTCAAGCCCAGCTCCTCAAAATGACTCTGATTAGTTTACTCCGATAAAAAATCACAGAGATTCACCATCAACACATATCTATTTAACAAGAAACACACAGAACAGGCACTCCACGACCAGCAGTACTGCATGATTTTATAATGCAGAAAAGGCGTACCACTAGGAGCTGCTAGGGAAAACAGTCACACAAACTGAAAAACATGACAATTATTGGCAGCACACTACAGAGGACTCACACAATTGATAAAGCATGGAAAGGAAGGAACAGTGCAGTCCTCCTACACAAAACTGATACAGCAGCGGAAGCAAGGAATAGAGCAAGTTTTCCTTGCCAAATAGATATATTACAGGTAGCACCTGTGCACAGAGGTGGACTGACCATTACCTCAATAGAACGAATGTCAGGCCAGTATTGGGGGTACTTCTCATTTGATTTTTGGCCACTTTCCTGCTGATTCAGGACCACTTGACAACAGTTGTTCACATTTTACTTACCCATTACAAAAGGTAAAACATGAGTTCCTAAACCTGCTTTTAGCAAGACCTTTTCTGCTGCACTACCTTCCTTACAGTCAGCCTGTAAAGAAAAGTGGTCCTTTGGAGGCACAAATCACTGATACAACATCGACTCTGATAACATCGAACTACAAAATTATCAAGTCAAAAATATCGTAAATAAAAATATCGACACACACTACTCAAAATAGAAATGACACTAAGATTGATAAAAACAATCATCTAAAAAATCTTGATTACAAAAATATCAATGACAAAAATATAGAAAACAAAAATATCGATAACGTTAAAATAAAATGAAACACATCAAAAATATTGTTATAAACAATATCAACAGCACAAACATCGATAAAATACAAATAAACTATATCAGAAATAACATTTAAACATAAAAAAATACTATTCACAATAATATAATAAAATAACATATCCCAAATATTTAAAAAAAACAATACAAATAATTACAAATTAATCACATTAATTAAAACAAATACTTAAAAAATACAAAAACAAATAAATAAACCAATACAACATAAAAAATATATCACAAATAAGAAAAATAAACAAAACATAAATATATTTCATACATAACAAAATATGTTACATCCATCTACGTATAAAATTAAGTATCAACAATAAACACAATTAAAAAAACAATAAATAAACATAATAAATATCAAACAAATTAAAATGTAACAGCTAAAAAATTCAAAAAAGCTATCTCAACCAATAAATTCAAAACACACAAACACAAACCAATAGAAAACACTAACTATTATTAAACAATCAAATGATTAACATATAAATGACTGTATAACAGACAACGGAGGAAGAGCGAACCTTTGGGAGAGAGAAAAAAGAACGAAAAACAACTACGCCAAAAACTATTTCAAACATCCTGCAACAAAAGTAAGCAGAAAACTTTGTAAATAAATAAGTGAAATAAGATTTTCAAAACATTATAACATGTTGTCCTTTACATATAACAGATTCAACTGCACCAAAATTGCACCTAGAAAATCCAACAGAAAGATTTACCTGCAATACAAACAACAATAAAATATAACACAAAGTAAGTATATAACTTAACCAATAAATAACGTTAATTATTTCAAAAGTAATACATTTAATAAAATAGCAAAACATAGCTAACAAATGCTTTTTTTTAACAGCTTCTACAAAAATGAACAAAACCACATCTACCAAGGTCACGCCATCAACTAAAAAGAGTAAGTATATTTATTTAATTACAAATATATAAAAGTAAACACTAAATAATATAAATAATGCAATTAACTAACATTTACAACGTTTTCTTTTGTTTCACAAATTACACTTCACAATATCTCCACCCAAAAACCGAAAACAAACATTACGTTTGAAGACAAATACAAAAACAACATAAAAGAAAAATATAATTCAAAGTATATAAATTAACCAACAAATATACCTAATTATAAAAAAGATACATTTATAAAAAAACGAATTATTACTAACAAATACTTTTCTCCTAAGAGCTTCTACAAAGCTCGACAAAGAACAACATCAAAGAAAGAAACTTCACCAACTACATTTAGTAAGTATTTTTTTTTCCTCAATTAAATATAGACACGAAAAAAGTGAAATAAACAAATATACTAAAATTATAACCTTTTATTTTATATTTAATAGATTACACTAAAATAAAACTCCACCTAAAAAAGTCAAAGCAAGGATTAACTTCAAAAACAAGCACAAAAGCAACATTACAGAAAAATTTAAAAATAAGTAAGTATATAATTTACCCAACAAATACAACCAACCAATTAAAAAAAAGTTAAATGCAATCATAACTAGAAAATATTTTTCTTTTGCCAGCTTCTACAAACTTCAAACTACAACAAAATCATTGAAAAAACCATCATCAACGAAAAATTGTAAGTATTTTGTCTTCTCAAGAAAATTAAAATAGAAACTAAATAAATAAAACAACACACTAACATGTAACACTTAGATACAAATAACATTTTGCATTTAAACCAGCAGAAAAAAACAGTGGCTAAACATCAACAATCAAAAAGAATCCATCAAGAAAATTAAATCAAAACACATGTACGTTTATTTTCATATATATTAATTACACAAAATGTTTACTTTTCAAAAACGTATGATTGATAATTTATATATATATATATATATATATATAATATATATATATATATATATATATATATATATATATATATATATATAGAGAGAGAGAGAGAGAGAGATAGATATATACATTTATTCACATATACCAAAAAATGGCGCAAAATTCATAACCGGAAAAAGGAAAATTACTTCTGTGCTACATGGGCTACACTTATACACAAGAGGAAATGACTGGAAACAAAACACATTGAAAATGCAGTAAATATCACTCCTATGCTTGCTATGGGAGAGCTACTAACATACAAACTAATGGAGTAAATGTCAAAGAACACAACTATCTCCCCAATGTATCTGAAATTGAGGTTAGAGATGCTCTTGAAACAATCAGAGAAGCAAGTACCAGCTCCCAACAGACAAGTACCCAAAAACCTAAACATGTGTTAACTCGGGTACCTGAACATGTCACAGGACAACTACCATCCATCCCCACTCTGAAGAGATTAATTGCCCGAACTAAAAGAGCTACAGCTCAAACACCACGACCCCCCCAAACGTTTGCAGAAATACAAATATTACCAGAATATACCAACACCCACAAAGATGAAAAATTCCTTCTACATGAGACAACAGTCATGAAAAAGAAATCATCATCTTTGAAACAAACAACTACTTACAAAAACGTAAAAACGTAAAAATGTGGATGATGGATAGCACATTCAAAGTTTGCCCCAAACCTTTTTATCTACTATATACTATCCACGGCAAATATGAAGATACTAACATCCCCTTCATATACGCACTACTCCCTAATAAACAAAGCACCACATGAATAGATCTCCTATTAAAGCAATACACTGACAACTACTTTCATAAAAAAATTATCATTGATTATGAACAAGCAATGATTCAATCAATTTTAAAAATATACCCACACACTGCAATACAAGGATGCTATTACCACTTTAACCAAAGTATCTGGAGACAGCTACAAAAATCTACTTTAAGCATAGATTACACCACCAATAGTAACTTTGCCTACCAAATAAAAAAATTAACAGCCCTGGCCTATGTACCAACAACTGAAGTAGCAAACCATTATAACCTACTTCTTGAAAGCCCTTTCTATCAAGCAAATGAAACTAAACTAGCTCCCTTCCTAGACTACTTGGAAGACACTTGGGTGGGAAGGCTACATGGGCCAGGGCACCATAGACAACCCAAGTTTCCAAATACCGAGGTGGAACGTCTACAACAGCACTCTAGCTCAAACAGCTAAAACCAACAATGTGATGAAAGGATGGCACAATGCCTTCCAAGCTACAGTAGGAAGAAGACAACCAACCCTACATAAACCTATAGAAGCTATCAAAAAATAATAAAGCTATCCAGGGCTAAGGCTAGAGCAATCATTAACTAAAATCGCCCCTAAACTAAGTAACCAAACAAAAACGATGTATACCTACAACACAAAACTAGACTATTTGCAAACACCAAAGGTCTAGAATACCTAGACATGATAGCTAAATCTATACTGTAAAGAAAAAACAATGCTAAACATCATGAGCATTTTTAAATTTCAAAACATTTAAACAACATACTTCTACTCATATTTAAATGAATAATTATAACTATGTCATGTAAAATTAAAAAATAACACAAATATATATGACATAATATAATTATTAAAATACAAATGAAACAAACAAATCAATGTAACAAAAACATTTCCAACCCACAATAATAAAAAATACCTTGCAGTTATGTAGCAGTAGACAATCCTGGAAATCCAATAAATCCATAGAAGATAAATCGTAAATCAGATCCATTCGGAAAGAGAACCCCCAAAAAAATGCAAAAATACAACTGTAGAAAAAAGGCTCCAATTACGCAATCCTATCAAAAACAAAAAACGCAGAAAACCAAAAATTAGTTTTTAAATAAATGCTTAAATGAAACTATAGAAAAAAGGCTCCAAAGATGCAATTCTCTATAACGAAACCCTCAAAAACCTGAAAAATAGCTTTAAAAAAAGAAACGCTCCAACAAACCTGAATAATAAAAAGAAATGTAAAATAACTTGTTTAACTACACAAAATACATTTTTCTTTTTTTATAAAAAAAAACATATTGACACCATCATCCGTTCATGATGCGGAAAACCTGTAAAGGAAAAAAGAACACCCACCCACAATAACACATACAAACCCACAAACATTAACATTAATTATAAACACAAGATAACAGAAAATAAACAACACATAACTAACACTACATAACACTCTACGCCTATCCAACACTACATCAAACACATAAAAAACTGAACTACCAAACCAAGACCTAACTACATAAAAAACTAACAAATAACGTTCTACTAAATTACCCCTACCTAAAACTACCTTAAAAGTAAATTAAATCAAACTTATCGTAAAAGATGAAACGCAGCTCCCAACCGTGAGGTTACGTCTTCCAAAATGACCTAACAACGAAACAGATAGTTAGAAAAGTAAGGAAAGAAGAAAGAAATGGCTGCGTAATAAAAATTAAAAAAAGAAATATTCCTAAAATGCAAACAAATTTAAATTTCTATTTATTGTATTTTTTTTATAAATGTTCAAAAAATATACAAAAGTTGTAAAATATATATTAAATATTATATTATCAAAAAACAAAATATAATATTTAATAAATAATAAAATGTATGTTTTTTTCATGTACTGTAAATTATGTATGCAAAAAAATATTGTTAATTTTTCAATTCTATATGAAAAATGTATGTTAAAATGTTAATAATATATTATACTTTATAATACATTATGAACAACATGAAAATACCTGCATCATGCTTTTAATTTTGTGAAAAAATGTATAACAAAACCAAATGATAACAAATAAAGTGTAAAACAAAAAAAATCTGTTAACAAATAAAAATGTTTACAATAATACAAACCATCAACAAACTTGATTACGATCACACAGATCCTACAAAGTATACAGCACATATTGTTTGTCCTTTAAAAAAGATAGATCTACAATACAATTAAATAGTATGAGTTAAAAGGAAAATCCATAGAAACATTTATACAAATGCCGAATAAAAAGGACCCCCAGAACATTTGAAAAAGTGCCACGTGCAAAAGCAGCCAAAGGTATAATAAAAATTACGATGCTAAGATCTCATATTTACACAGCCATTTATGAACAGTTACATAAAATACAGGTCTAGCAACACTTTTCAAGACGAGGTGTCTTCTGCGTCTAATCCAAAGGGCATGCCAGAATCTAGCAAAACCAAATACAGTAGATTGACAAGTGTCACTACACAAAAATCGTAGGACCTCTATGTAATGCCCCTGTCCCGCTAGAGGGCATAGCGGGACAATCCATTTTTTCCTCAAGGACTGGTAGCTCAAGCAAAAAAAGAGTAGGTGGAGTATGGATTCTGGATTACCTTGGCATGCAGGGCAAAGATCAACCAAGTCATTATTGCTAGACCATTTTGAACAAAACAGTTCGGTGGGAAGAGATTTGTAGCGAAACTGCAGAAAGAGTTTCCATGCCATCGGCAGAACATTTTCGTTGATGGTTGGCTCAAAGAGAAAAGAACATTTAAGTTTAAGAAAGTCTTTGGTCAGGGTGGATTCTGAAACTGTAAAATCCCCTTTTAGAAATGATTTCCAAAGCAGTTCTTTAATTTTTGCTCTTGGGGTTCCCCTCATGTTTTCCGGGTTTGTCCAAAAGGCATCCATGCCTAGCTTTACTAGGGCTTTCCGTAAGGTAGTAAACCAGTTTATTGTTGACGCCTTTGGAAAACTTAGGAGGACTAACAGAATCTCACAATAAGACTCAAGCTCTTCTACAGTCCAAAACCTAAACAAAAACATTATCAATCGATAGATTGCCTTGTGTTTCAATTGTCTGTGCGCCAGATCCATGTACAAAAGTTTCAGTGGGGTGCTAGGGGGGAGGTCAACCAGGGATCTTAAATAACAATTTTCTACAACTGTTAAAGGCGATATATTTCCTGTCTCCCACAGTTCTACACCATACAATATACTCCCCAAAACCTTAGAATTGTAAATTTCGAGTGCGGGTGCAATCTGCCGTGACACTGTTTTTCTGTGTTTCTTACGAATATGGTTACATTGAAAAATGTTATGTAACTTAGCCTTCTCCTTGTGTGCGTCACAGTTTACTGATGGGGATACACAAATTCCTAAATAATCAAAGACGACAACTTGTTCAAGAGAAGTGCTACCTGCCCAAATGGATCTGCTGGGATGTTTTTTTCCTCTCTTATTGAAAATCATGTACTTAGTTTTTCCCTCATTTAAGAACAACCCCCTATCCTTACAAAACTGTATAAAATAATGTAAAAGTTGTTGGAGGCCCTGGGGAGATTTGGAAATTAAAATGGTGTCATCCACAAATAACAAGGTAGGGATTCTTCTATTGTTTATTTTCGGGGCATCGCAGCCATCCCTGTCCAAGTAATCAATGACCCCATTAATAAATAAAGTAAAGAGACGGCGCCAACACACATCCCTGCCTCACTCCATGGTTTAATAACTAACATACATCTTCTTTCTTATTTAAATGTACATACAAACTATAGAAATAAAATAACTAATAAACAATATAAATTTACTTTTCCAACTCCAAAACCAACAAAACTCAGGGAAAGTGATGGATAATAAACCATAATAAATTAGTATTCCAACTTAAAAACCAACTAAATTCAGGGAAAGTGCTAGATAATAAACCAAATTAAGGGGGTCATTATGATGGCGGAAGGACCGCCATCGCCCATCACCAATCCTATTACCCACCTCCAAATTAGGATGGCGGTGGGTACCACGGCAGACGCAAAGTCCGTCCGCTGCTTCACCGCCAAAGGCAATTGCATCGATTGCCAGGCGGACAGTGCATGGCCCCTAAAATGGTGGCTGTGCATAGCAAGCACTGTCCACCCAACTAGGATGTGGGTATGGAAAGGCCTTTCCATGGCGCGATGCCACTATGGAAGGACTGGAAGGGATTGGGTTTGGGGCCCGTTTGGGGGTGGTGTCGCTGCACTGGGGGGTACCCCTGGTCCCCCCTGCATTTCAATGCACCAAGTGGCAGGCACCGCATGGTGCCTGCCACATAGTGCAGGGAAATGCAGTGCAAGCACTTTTAACATTGCATACGGTGCTGCAGCCAATAGCACCGCCCGCAATGTTAAAAGGCCTAATCGCGGGGCGTGGCCAAGATGGCGGCTTGAGAGGACGTGGATCGCGAGGCTCCCCGGCCCTGTGCCCCTATCACACGTTTTTCTGGCTGCCACCCCCTTCAGCACCTGCCCAAATCCAGCGCCTGCCACCCCTGCTTACTTGGAAGACCTCAGGCCGGGTTTCTCTGGGCTAAAGACCGCCGGTGCCCCGCTTCTTCTGCCGCCGGCGAGGACTGTGTAATGGCGACGAAGGTTTGAGCCCTTCCGCGGCTGCGGGCTGCGGGCGCTGGACCGGAGCACCGTAAAGACGCGCAGCGGAACACAGAGCGGCAATTTTGGCGTCCGGCAGTGGATAGCCAGGAAGAACAGTGCGTCCAGCCTTCTCCGGACGTAGCATACCCCGCCGGCGGACAACCGGCAACTCCAGGCCCCGGCGTGGGCCTACCCAGCGACCGTGCGTGTCTCCTCCCAGCGGACCTGCAGAGGCTCGTATCGCGCGGGGCACTGGCCATCGGCCCCGCGCACCCCGCTGGACTTCCCCCACCTCCTCAGCTGCCGCCGGAGGTAACGCGCCGGTGTCGGTGCCGGCGAATCCGCCCCCTCGAGACCTTGGGCGCCCCGGCGGAGGACCTTCGAACAATTTAGGCCCCGGCGCGGGCCTACCGGGCGGTGGCACAGGACCAACCCCGCCGATCCAGCGGAGCCCGGCACCGGGCAGAGCGCCGCTCGCCCGCTCTCCACGACTCGCCGGAATCCCCCCTGCACCTCTGGCCGCAAGCGGGGGGGACGCACCTGCACTGGGGCCTGCCCGCCCCGGCCCTCCTGATCACTGTGAGCCCCGGCGGAGGACCTTCGAACACTTTAGGCCCCGGCAAGGGCCTATCGGGCGGTGGCACAGGACCAACCCCGCCGATCCAGCGGAGCCCCGCACCGGGCGGAGCGCCGCTCGCCCGCTCTCCACAACCCGCCGGAATCCCCCCCGCACCTCTGGCCGCCAACGGGGGGGATGCACCTGCACTGGGGCCTGCCCGCCCCGGCCCTCCTGATCACTGTGAGCCCCGCCGGAGGCCTCCGGCCACTCTGCGCCCGGGCGTGGGCCTGCTGGGCGGCCGGAGGGATCCCCGCCTATTGCATCCGCCACAGCGGACATCACACGAGGCAACATCGGCCCGCCACCCGGCACACCCCGGAGCCTCCCTGCCCCCTCGCCCGCCGGCGGAGGAGGAACACCGACGAAGCTGGACACCCCCCTGCCGCACCTCCACGCATTGACAGCAGCCTCTTGGACGGGCGGCATTCCGGGAGGATACTCTGAGGCACAAGGTGAGCTGCGCCCTGCGGACTGCGGCGGGAGGTTGGGGACGACCGAGCAATCTTCTCCCCCGGTCCCTGCATTCCCTGTTGGGTGACCCTCGGCTGCTGTGGGCGCAGGCGCAGACCTGCCAGGAACTGGGCCGGGCCCTCGCCCGCCGGAGCCATTGCCACCAGCTTCCTACCAGCTACCTGCCTCCTACCATCCACCGGGGCCCCCCACTCCGCCACAAGGGCCGTTTGTGGACCTCCCCGCGCCTGAAGCACCTGCGCCGCCATCCGGATTGCGAGGCCTTCCTCCTGCTGATATCTGGGCGCTGTTCCTCCGCCTGTCACCTGGGTGCTCTTTCTGGGCCCGCGTTGCTCTTCCTCCGCCACGCACCTCCTGCCACGCGGCGAACCTCTCTCGACATAGCACGTTGGCCCCAGCTCGGAATAACCTGGCCACCTCTGCCATCGCGGCCTCCCTTGCCGCTACGCACTCCGGGTGACACCTTCGAAGCTCCCCACAAGAGACTCTTACTTCAGCTCACCGCCCCTGGAACGGCCTGCGGATCCTCTTCACGGGACAACGAGCCTGACTATCTGCATTGACCCTGTGCCGGCTCTACATCGCCCGCTGCTCCTTACGGTCGGCCTCGCCCCCGCGGCTGGGCGGTCACGCGACAACCCCCGACGACACTCAACGGCTGGGCCTCATACCCTGTCTTGGACATCATGACGCATTCTAATCGCAAAGGGACCCGGAACGTTGTGGACCTCATGCATAAGGCGGCGTCGAAAGGGGACAAGACCCAACCACTGTCGCCCCCGAAACCCCCCGCGAGTCCTCAGACACCGGACGAGGACTCCGCTCCAATCACTAATGCCTTCCTGGCCTCCCTCTTCAACACATTGCGAGAGGACTTTCAGACTCTGAAACAGGACTTGGCGGGGGAGCAGCGTGAACTCCGTCGTGACATTGATGGCCTAGGAGAGCGGGTTGCCTCCCTGGAGGAAGCTGATCAATCCCGCAGTATGGAGGTGGAGAGACTTCAGCAGGAAATCCTGCGACTTCAGGATCAACAGGAGGACTTACAATCGCATTCCGAAGACTTGGAGAACCGCTCAAGGCGGAATAATATACGGGTCAGAGGCGTCCCGTTGAAAGCTGAGAAGGACAATGTGACCGAATACCTCCAGGACCTATTCAGAGACATCCTGGGTGAGCCGAGCGACTTTGAAATCCGAATCGACAGAGCTCATAGGGTTGGTATGGCACGCCGAGCACCTGCACCACCTCCGGACATTCTGGCATTCCTCCCAGACTTTCCTCTGAAGGAACGCATCCTTAGAGAAGCCAGGAAAGCGCAACCCATCAGATTTCGGGATGACCCTGTAGCCCTTTTTCAGGATCTCTCTAACATCACCCTACAAAAGCGCAAATCTTTCCGGCCTGCAACAAACTTCCTGCGAGAAGCCGGGATACCCTACTCCTGGGGTCACCCGTTCCGTCTGATCTTTAAATGGAATGGCTCCCTTCATCAACTCAGATCGCTCCGTGATACCTGTTCCCTGCTAGGGATCGACATGCCAGAAGGCTCAGCCTCCAGAGACACTTCTCCGTCCAGGTCGCAGGATGACCCATCTCGTCCTACAAGAGACGGCTGGCAGACGGTGCGCAGGAGGAGAATGCCGAGACCTATGCCGAAACCGGACCCGGTCACAGTCGCCCAGGAACGTGAAGCGGCTGTACAGGAAGTGGCAGATAACACGGCACCCGATCTGTAGAACATTGACCTTTTTGGGGGTGTTCTCTCACTCGCACCTAGCTTAACTGGGGATTGGGCCGGGGAGCCGCCAATTGGGCTGCAGCCATGGTACCCCTTTCATTGACTTTCTACGGACCTGTGCCCTGCACAATTAGACCCGAGACTTTTACCAGTTTCTGTTGGGGGGGTTGTTCTGGGAGGGGGAGGGGGGTTCAGAACTTGTGGGGGGTTGGGCAGATTCCTTCTGTTGGGGTTAGGGTGGCCTCGGGGGGAGGGAACTGTGGGAGGGGACCAGTACGCCATGGGACCTTTACGCGTATCAGGGATTGCCTACATTTTCCGCTACCACGCAGCGTCTTGCACTACTAAGCCTGTTTGTCTCCACGTGCCTTAGTGATGGCTGATACACTTAAAATCCTGTCTCTTAATGTCAAGGGCCTCAACAACCCGATCAAGCGCAGGGCTATCATCTCTTACCTAGAGAACTCTGAAGCCGACATCTGCCTGCTGCAAGAAACCCACCTCTTAGCTAAGGACTGGCACCGGCTGCGCTCCCGCGCCTTCCCACAGCAATACTTCTCCTCTTTCCCGTCAAAGAAAGCTGGGGTGTCTATACTTGTATCGCGGCGCTTCAAGGGCAAGGTAGGTGCCAAAATAGGGGAAATTAGAGGACGCCTTCTAGCCCACACTTTCCAAATAGGCACTACTACGTACGCGATAGGCTCCATCTATTCCCCCAACACAGGCCAGGAACCCTTCTTGCTGTCCGCAATCTCAGAAGCGCTTCAAGCTCCTCACACCCACATGCTCCTAGGGGGGGACCTCAACCTCATCATGGACACTAACCAAGATAGATCAGGGCACCGTTATGGAGACACCGGGGCACTTTCGCAAAAGGGCATAACTTGGCTGCACGACAGAGACATCTCAGATCTTTGGAGGAAGACACACCCCATCGCAACACAGTACACATTTTACTCACACGTACACCACACTTATGCGCGCATAGACCACTTCCTGGGCTCATCGAGCCTCATTCCTCAGATCGCCACGGTGTCGATTGTCCCGGCGGCCCTCTCCGACCATGAGGCGTTGGAACTGACGCTCAAAGTACCCAAATCGCCATGCACTCCGGGATCGTGGAGGCTTAACGAAACCCTCTTACAGAAGCCGGCGGTTGCCCACCAGCTTCATAAATGCATCTCGGATTACTTGGCCACCAACGACACCCCTGCTGTGTCAGTGACGTCCTTATGGGTGGCCTTAAAGGCTGTTGTTAGGGGGGAGCTGATAGCAATATCGGCCGCGGACGCCAAACTTCGTAAAGAAAAGAGAGAAGACCTCTCCAACAAAGTTGCGGAGTTGGAGAGGGTTCACAGCCGCACATGTGCCCCGAGAATATGGCGCCAACTTAAAGCTGCCCGAGCTCAATTGGCCAGCCTCGACACCGACAGGGCAGAATTTGCTGCTCTTCGCCTCCGTCACACGTACTACGTGAGGGGCAACCGCACCGGCCGGCTTCTGGCCAGCGCCTTGAAAGCCAAACTCCAACGCTCCAAAATTACGACGCTAATGGACGACTCCGGCGATGCCATTGCTGAGGACGCACAGATAGCCTCAGCCTTCCGCTCCTTCTATGCCTCTCTATATAGCGCGGATAAAGCGTCACCGGCGGCCATCGACGCCTATCTACAATCTGCTCACATCACGCCATTATTCCCGGCGAGCACAGAAGCCCTGGATGCCCCCATCCGCGCTGACGAGATTCTCGCTGCCATCGCGCGCCTGCGCTCGCTTAAATCTCCGGGCCCTGACGGCCTCTCGTCGGGCTTTTATAAGACCTTTGGCCACATCCTGGCACCTATTCTCGCCAGACTGTTTAACTCCTTTGAAGGCCCGAGTTCCATACCGCCCGATATGCTTGCAGCCGACATAGTGGTCCTGCCTAAGCCGGGCAAACCCCCGACGCATTGCTCCGCGTTCCGCCCCATCTCCTTACTCAATCTGGACCTGAAGCTGTTCACGGGGGTGCTTGCGGCTCGTCTAGGTCCCTGCCTCCCGGGCATCCTCGAACCGGACCAATCGGGGTTTGTCCCGAACCGCCAATGCAGCGACAATACCAAGAGGCTCCTACACCTCGTGGACAAGGCTCATTTTCAGGGCTCAGATTCTGCTTTACTGGCCATCGATGCAGAGAACGTTACAAAAGGGGGGTTTTACCCATGCAGTCGCGGGGACCTGGGCGCTATATGGTATGTGTAAAGGAGGGCCCCCGCAAGGAGAGCGTGTTATGTACAACACACACTAACACTGAATAACACAACCGTTAATTAAGGGATGTAAATCAGATGAATGACAAGTATTGTCCTTTATTTAACAATACCGAGTTACAAACAATTTAGAACATTTTATTTCTAATCTAAAACCCCAGTGAGGAAGGAAGGGAGGGGAGGGAGAATGTGCTCAGGGCGGTGTCAAGTCAAAGAAAAAAGTACACACAGTCATAAAGAATTATAACTTATAACAGTCTGCAATTCAAAATTAAAACAAATCTGATACAAAAGGCCTAAATTTTTAAAGGCATCTTTTTAGGAAACCGTTATATAATAGACATTCAACGGTCACACACACAATTCCAAATGTTCAGGGGCATGTGCCGGAGGTCTGAGAAGAAAGAGGCGTCGACGTTTCGACCCCTAGCCGTAGGTTACATTAAATCCTTATACGGGGTCTTCATCAGGACGTGTGCAGAACGGGGAGGAGTGAGGAGGGGCAATTCTATCTGTGAATTTTAAAAAACGAGAATCAGAATAATATATATAATGTCGTCATCTTACTAGACATTATGACCATTATATTCATTGGTAACTAATTACCATGGGGTCTGGGCCAAAGTCGGCTTCAGAACCTAGGAAAGTGAGTAAGACCGAACTGTTGCTCGAGGTCAGACTCACCGATATTATATATTACAGAGGAAAGTTTAACCAGTGTGGTATGAACCAATTTGATCAAAGGAACTATACTATTTTAGCAAAGGCTAGAGTATGGTGGTCAAGTTACAAGGCTACTCCCAAGGAAAGCCATGGTTATGATCCTATTTGCCAATACTCAAAAGCCTAATGTTCTAATTCGAGGAGATATCATTGAGGTCAGACGATAATAACACAATCTAGTGTGTGGATCCACTTATTACTTACAGTAGACACACAGATGAGTGGCGCTGTTCAACTTGGCACTGAGGGCGTCATGAGTGGTGACAACCGTTATGGGTCACTGCGGGATAAAAAGAAAGTGTAAGTGACCTGCCACAACCAGCATTGCAACTACTGAGTTTCAAGTTTCTAAATGGCATACCTCTAAAGTGATTAGAAGCCAAATTCAATTCCATCGCGCTAAAAAATATTCTCAAATAGCCTATTCCATCTGTGACACAGGCCAAAATTATCTATGGGTTTAAGGAGAGATCAGTTAGATCAGACAGTACCTTCAGCAAAGACACATAATACTGTCTGTGGATACACCTCACACTTGCATTAGGCACACGAGTAAAAAGCGTAGTGCAAACTAGCCCTAAGGGCGTCATACTTGTTGACAAAATGATAGGTCACTGTGAGATGACAAAACACAAATTAATTACAACTGAAAACTAAGAATGCACCAAGGTTAAATGGCATACCTTAGAACTGATTAGAAGACCAGTTTGTTAGGGCATCAGGTTACATGAATTACACGTGAATTAGCCGTTTCCGTGTGTAACAAACTAGCACCGGTGATTAAATCAGGAGCTCGTTTTATAGCTGTTATTCGGAAAAACTGCTCCTGTGACTAAATCCTGGATGGAGAAAGTCACTGTTTAAAAACGCGTGAATCCGCTACTCGAGGTAAGAAGATTAAAACCGGCACAGGGATCACTTACACATTGCTCGGAAGCTTCTCTCAGTCGACTTCGTGAGGCAGATATGTGAAGTCGGGGGCGAGGCCACAAACTAGTGAGATGCTTCAATCAATTGTCAGATGGTGTCAGTTATTTACAACTACCAAGTGACCCTTCCAAAGACCTGTCTGCTCGGATCTTGACCACCACACAGAAAGGCCTCGACCTAGGATTTCTAAGCGAGCAGGAATTCAAATTTCTAAATCAGAAATTCCCAAGACTGGCCACGATTACACCTTACCCAAGGTTCATAAGAACTTGGACAACCCCCCTGGACGGCCCATCGTGTCGGGTTGTGGGTCGATACTAGAACCTTTGTGTAAATACATAGACTTTTTCCTCAAGCCCATTGCACTTACCACCAGGGCTTATCTCCGTGACACCACTCAAACCATCAATTTAATAGATGAGAGGCCCTTTGATCCATCCATTTCACTTCTGGTCACGTGTGACATTGTGTCCCTTTACACCAGCATTCCTCAACAGGATGCTCTGGATGTAATAAGAGAGGTTTTGGATAAAAGACCAGCCCCGGTCCAAGTTCCAACAGATTTCATACTTGATCTGCTTAGTATTGCCATGAAGCAAAATTTCTTTATCTTCCAGGATGAATTCTACGTGCAGACCCAGGGAGTAGCCATGGGGGCTACTTTTGCTCCAAATTTGGCCATAATTTTTATGGATCATTTTGAGCAACAATATATTTTTTCTTCCAACAACCCATTTCAGACATGTCTGGCCCTCTGGGTCAGATATATTGATGACGTCTTATGCATCTGGAACGGTAGCAAACAACATCTAACAGAATTCCATGATGGGCTCAATCACAGAAATCCACACATTCAATTTACAATGGAATCCAGTCATGAGACCATCCCATTCCTGGATATCTCAATTTATGTGGATAAAGATCACCTACAGACTACACTCTTCAGGAAATCCACCGAACGAAACTCCCTATTGCAGTATGGGAGCCACCATCCTCGTGGCCTCAAAGACAATTTGCCGGTGGGACAGTTTTTGAGGATCAGAAGAAACTGCTCGACTCGAGCTAATTACATCAAGGAATCTGAGACTCTAAATGAACGTCTCGTTGCACGTGGATACCCAGCACGAATGGTTAGACGAGCCCGAAAACGGGCCTGGTATTACCCACGTGAGAGCCTGTTGAATCCTGATGCTACTAATCCTACTGAACTAGAACGTATCATTTGTGTTACTTCCTTTTCAACACGTAGCAATGAGATTAAACAAATAATCAACAAGAACTGGTCTCTGGTGGCAGACGAGATAAAACAATCGGACCTCCCACTCCACTCTTTTAAAAGGGCTAAAAATATAAGGGATCTGGTGGTTCATTCCTACCTGGAGCCAGTGAGCCAACCTACACTCACCACCTAATGGAACTTACCCCCTTTAGTTGGACACCACAGATGCGGCACATGTACGGCATGTGACACTACCATTCAGACAAAGACATTTGCTCATGGTGGACGTGTCTACACCTTAAAACATTACACAAATTGCAATTCGACTTGTGTAATTTACATCATACAATGCCCTTGCAATCATGTATATGTTGGACAAACACAACAAAAAATCAAATCCCGCATTTCCTCTCATTGTAGCAGATTACGTTGTAAAGTATCAGGAGCGCCACTGGTAGAACATTGGCAAAAGGCAGGACATATGGTGTCTGACTTAAAATGGTTGGTCATCGAGAAGGTAACCCTAGGGAGAAGAGGGGGTAACCTACTGACCATTCTCAATACACGTGAATCAAAATGGATGTCCCTTCTGGACTCCATAAAAAATGGACTAAACGAACAGGACAGTAGCCTGGCACAACTAGCAGCACTTGGCTAATATATCTTTATCCCTGTGGCCATTTAGACACACCACGCTATTCTGTAATTGAACACAGACATTTACACCTCTGGTTCAACATCATCGATTTGACAAGATAAATGTGTACATCACACTCGTCTACACTCTCTTGTTTAGAGAAGTGCACGAGTTGAAATATGCCAATATATATGCAAGTGGCTCGTTTTTCACTCTCATGTTCGAGTAGTGCACGAGTGTCGCATGGGCCCCCTAACTGCATTGGTAATTTTCCATAGAGTGATTGGATGAGTTGTATCACAAAAATAATATGCTATTACCACTTGAATTGAATTGAGAATCATAAATAGACTGTGTCTTACTTATGACTCGTGTACAACCTCCTGTGTGAGAGTTGCTCGAGCTGATGGTATCTGTTATTGTTATATGGTTACATCATCATGTATGATATGGCAACTATTAATATATTTTTTTCCAATTCACCACCTGTGATTCCATTTAATAACGAGTTCAACCCTGAAATTCTGAAAAAATTGGTGAAGGACGAGTCCCGTCCTCAATCTCGCTGTCTTTAAGTAACTCTTCTATGTCCTTTAAAATAGTTGATAAATAATGGCCCCGCCCCACCTTCGCTTAGCTGCCTCACGGAGTTCACAGAGAGAAGCCTTTGTGTAAGATGTAAGTGATCCCTTGCCGGTATCAATCGTTGCATCTCGATTAGTTAATTGACACGGTTTTAAATAGTGGCTTCCTTTATTTAGGACTCGGTCACAGGAGCATTTTTCAAATAACAGTCTCAGCGTGCAACTCGAGTCCATGATTGAAGCATCTCACTAGTTTGTGGCCTCGCCCCCGACTTCACATATCTGCCTCACGAAGTCGACTGAGAGAAGCTTCCGATCCCTGTGCCGGTTTTAATCTTCTTACCTCGAGTAGCGGATTCACGCGTTTTTAAACAGTGACTTTCTCCATCCAGGATTCAGTCACAGGAGCAGTTTTTCCGAATAACAGCTATAAAACGAGCTCCTGATTTAATCACCGGTGCTAGTTTGTTACACACGGAAACGGCTAATTCACGTGTAATTCATGTAACCTGATGCCCTAACAAACTGGTCTTCTAATCAGTTCTAAGGTATGCCATTTAACCTTGGTGCATTCTTAGTTTTCAGTTGTAATTAATTTGTGTTTTGTCATCTCACAGTGACCTATCATTTTGTCAACAAGTATGACGCCCTTAGGGCTAGTTTGCACTACGCTTTTTACTCGTGTGCCAAATGCAAGTGTGAGGTTTATCCACAGACAGTATTATGTGTCTTTGCTGAAGGTACTGTCTGATCTAACTGATCTCTCCTTAAACCCATAGATAATTTTCGGCCTGTGTCACAGATGGAATAGGCTATTTGAGAATATTTTTTAGCGCGATGCAATTGAATTTGGCTTCTAATCACTTTAGAGGTATGCCATTTAG
The DNA here is from genome assembly GCF_964261635.1 of Lissotriton helveticus. Taxonomy (NCBI): domain Eukaryota; kingdom Metazoa; phylum Chordata; class Amphibia; order Caudata; family Salamandridae; genus Lissotriton; species Lissotriton helveticus. The sequence goes on along the minus strand of NC_136061.1, from coordinate 934,447,894 downwards.
AAACTTGAAACTCAGTAGTTGCAATGCTGGTTGTGGCAGGTCACTTACACTTTCTTTTTATCCCGCAGTGACCCATAACGGTTGTCACCACTCATGACGCCCTCAGTGCCAAGTTGAACAGCGCCACTCATCTGTGTGTCTACTGTAAGTAATAAGTGGATCCACACACTAGATTGTGTTATTATCGTCTGACCTCAATGATATCTCCTCGAATTAGAACATTAGGCTTTTGAGTATTGGCAAATAGGATCATAACCATGGCTTTCCTTGGGAGTAGCCTTGTAACTTGACCACCATACTCCAGCCTTTGCTAAAATAGTATAGTTCCTTTGATCAAATTGGTTCATACTACACTGGTTAAACTTTCCTCTGTAATATATAATATCGGTGAGTCTGACCTCGAGCAACAGTTCGGTCTTACTCACTTTCCTAGGTTCTGAAGCCGACTTTGGCCCAGACCCCATGGTAATTAGTTACCAATGAATATAATGGTCATAATGTCTAGTAAGATGACGACATTATATATATTATTCTGATTCTCGTTTTTTAAAATTCACAGATAGAATTGCCCCTCCTCACTCCTCCCCGTTCTGCACACGTCCTGATGAAGACCCCGTATAAGGATTTAATGTAACCTACGGCTAGGGGTCGAAACGTCGACGCCTCTTTCTTCTCAGACCTCCGGCACATGCCCCAGAACATTTGGAATTGTGTGTGTGACCATTGAATGTCTATTATATAACGGTTTCCTAAAAAGATGCCTTTAAAAATTTAGGCCTTTTGTATCAGATTTGTTTTAATTTTGAATTGCAGACTGTTATAAGTAATAATTCTTTATGACTGTGTGTACTTTTTTCTTTGACTTGACACCGCCCTGAGCACATTCTCCCTCCCCTCCCTTCCTTCCTCACTGGGGTTTTTGATTAGAAATAAAATGTTCTAAATTGTTTGTAACTCGGTATTGTTAAATAAAGGACAATACTTGTCATTCATCTGATTTACATCCCTTAATTAACGGTTGTGTTATTCAGTGTTAGTGTGTGTTGTACATAACACGCTCTCCTTGCGGGGGACCTCCTTTACACATACCATCGATGCAGAGAAGGCTTACGACCGTGTCGACTGGACCTACTTACGGGCTGTGCTGCGGCGCTATCACCTGGGTGACCGGTTTCAGGCCTGGATTGCGAGCTGCTATCACCGTCCCTTGGCTCGTGTCCGGATGGGTGGCCTCAAGTCAGACCCCTTCGAGATACAGAGAGGTACCCGCCAAGGATGCCCTCTATCACCCCTTTTATTTGCTCTTTACGTGGAACCTCTAGCACAGAAAATCCGCGACAACCCTCACATTACGGGAATGTCTTTCGGCCACGAACCCCACGCAGTAGGATTGTACGCAGACGACATAATCGCTGCTCTGGACCGCCCGTCCAGCTCCATACCGGCATTCCTGGCGGAGCTGGAACATTTCGGTGCGGTGTCAGGTTTCAAGGTTAACCAGGGAAAATCCCTGAAACTGCCCCTGGGCAGTCATGCTCTTCCTAATAACCCGTCACCTAACTTCGGATGCAACCTGCAGTCCACCGCCCGGCTTCCATACCTGGGGATCACCCTGACCTCCTCCATGGCCTCGACGGTCAATCACAATTACTCTACTCTATCGTCCCAGATCCGGACCGACCTCGCGCGTTGGTCAAAGCAACCCCTCTCCCTGCTTGGCAGGATCGCGGCGGTAAAGATGTCGGTCTTACCCAAGATATTATACATCTTCCAGACCCTCCCGGTATCACCACCACCGGGAATGCTAGCTGACCTCCAACACGACATTCACCAATTTGTGTGGGAGAAGAAACGCGCCAGACTACATAAGCGAGTGGCGTACAGAACTATTGACGAAGGCGGCCTCGGGATCCCGAATCTGCTGCAATATTTCCAGGCCTCACAAATCAGATATCTGGTGGAGTGGTACCGACCCGAATCGGAGAAAAGATGGCTCTTCCAGGATAGAGCAATGGCTCAGACCTCCTTGTGGAAGATACCGTTTCTTACCCGCCAGCACAGACCGCGTTATCTCCTCCGCTCCCCTATCACTCGAACCACTATGGCAGCCTGGGACATGGTGGCGGTCAAAAGGGGCCTCACGACCTTCCCATCCCCACTTACTCCTCTCTTTGACAACCCCGCGTTCCCGCCCGGCAAGGACGCTCGAGCTTTCCTGCAATGGCGTGATACACCTTGCCGATCGGCTGGACACCTCTTTGATTTGGAGGGGTTTCTCTCCCTCGCCGACATCTCGCGAGACTATGGAGTGGATAAGCCTCACATATTTCAGTATTTCCAAATTCGCCACTGGCTCTTGCAGCCGGACGTCGCCCCTCTGGTCGGCCGGCAAATGACGCCATTCGAACGCTGGCTTGTGTCCAAGGAATCAGATAAACACCTTATCTCAGACCTTTATCGGATGCTCTCCCCTGCTGCCGACCCTGCTAAAACGGCTGGTCAGCGACGATGGGAAGCCGAACTCGGAAGGAATCTCTCTTCAATAGAATGGAACCACATACACTACAGAGCCGCCACACCACCCGCAACACCAAGGCTAGGGAATCGGCGATAAAACTGGCTATCTACTGGCACCTTACCCCAGCGAGACTCAATCAAGGCAACCCGACTCGAAGCGCGCTGTGTTGGATGGGCTGTGGCGACCGGGGCACACTGACTCACCTTCTGTGGGAATGTCCCGCCTTGCAGGAGTACTGGAAGGCTGTTTTGGACGACATCGATTCCACGTTTGACACTGAGGTCCCACGCTTCCCAGCTTACACACTCCTAGGGCTCCCCAATGCGCTTACATTCCCCTTGAGATCAGCTCGCGGCAAACAGATGGGCATCGCTATGCAGGCAGCGTCACAACACATCCTATCGCTATGGGGCTCTACTATCTCACCCAACCACACAGGCTGGTTACACAAGTTATGGTTCACGCTAGGCATGGAACGAATCCAGGCCACGCTCACCCATACCTCTGACTCATTCCAAACTACTTGGCAGCCGCTCCTGACGCTGCTATCCAGGGAATTCCATGAAATCACCTGCCCAAAGTACCTTCGCATCCTACGCCTCACAGACGGTATGGTGGACTAAGCACGACCCGAGGCACCTTGACACACTTTGGCTAGCTATGGCTCACATGATCACTATGGAACAATGGCGTACTGGTAGGGGCGGGGGGAGGGCGTTAGAGTTGGGAGTTGGGGGGTGGGGCGGGTTTTCAGAGTTGTCTTCTTCACTTGCTGCTCCGACTAGGGGCTTATCTCGATCTCCAGGCACCGCCTCTCCATCTGGGCATGATCAACCTGCTCACCTAACGCTTATTAGAGAAGACATGCTTGTCTGTCTCGCTTGCCAATTTTGCCTGCTGATTGTCTATTGCTATACCCTGCCTGTTTATTCTGTTTTGAAACTCAATAAAAATACTTTGAAATTAAAAGGCCTAATCGCAGGGGTTGGACCGCCGCATGTCTAGAGCGTAGTCCCAAACACCGCTACGATGTCCGCCCACCATCATAATCAGCCCCTTAATTACTATTCCAACTCCAAAACCAAATTAACTCAGGAAAAGTGCTGGATAATAAACCATAATAAATTACTATTCAAACTCCAAATCCAAATAAACTCTGGGAAAGTGCTGGATAATAAACCACATTGAATTACTATTCCAACTCCACAACCAAGTAAATTCAGGGAAAGTATGAGGTAATAAACCAAAATAAATTACTATGCCAACTCCAAAACGAAAAACAATCAGGGAAAGTGCTGGATAACAAACAAAATAAATTACTATTCCAACTCCAAAAACGAATAAATTCATGGAAAGTGCTGGATAATAAACCAAATTTAGGGGCCTATTATGATCGCAGGCAGAACTCCCCGCCCGACAGTCATTTCCCCTTTGCCACATTAGCATGGCGGGTTATACGGCGGCGGACGGAAAGACCGTCTGCCGCTTTTCCACTGGCAGGCAATCGTCATGATTGCCTGCCGGGCGGAAATGGCCAACAATACGGTGGCGGTGCCTTGCAGGCACTGCCATCTATATTAAGATAGGTGCGTGGGGCATGCTTTTTCATGGTGGCGATTCCGCCATGGAAAGGCATGCAGAGAATGCCTTTTGGGGCCTGTTGTGGGCCCCCAAGGGGGTGGGCGGGTGGATGCCTGCACTGGGGGGGGTACCATTGGCATGCACAGGGTGGTAGGCACTGTGCAGTGCCTGTCACATTGTGCATGCCAATGCACAACATGCATATTCCGTATTGCGGTGGGTGCTGCTGACAGCACCCCCTGCTGCAATGCATAATATGCAGGATGCGACTGCCAGGGTGGCGGGCGCATCCTAATTGGCATATCGGGACCGCCGCACCTCTGGCGGTCGGTTCCATAATGGGCCCCTAAGTTACTATTCCAACTCCAAAACCAAATAAACTCAGGGAAAGTGCTGGATAATAAACCAAATTAAATGACTTATCCAAATCCAAAATTAACTAATCTCAGAGAAGGTGATGGATAATAAACCATAATAAATTACTATTCCACATGCCAAACAAATAAAAATTCTACTTAATATAAATTTATTTTAAAAAATTAACCAAAATAAATATATAGGGGCCCATTAGGATGGCGGGAGGACTTCCGTCCGCCTGCCACCCTAGCGGTGCTGGGACCGGCCGCCAGTGGTGCGGCGGTCCCGCCCTGTCAATTAGGATGCCACCGCCACCATGGCGGTGGCATCCTCCATTCTCAGCATTGTGGCGGGCGGTGCTCATAGCACAGCCCGACACAATGCTGGAAATATTAAATAAAATATTAAGATCAAAAATATAAAAAATCAAAAAAAATTTACACATTAAAATATTTGGGGGTCAATTAGGATGTCGGGTAGTGGCACCACCGCGATGCTGGTGTTGGGGAAAACCCTATTTTTCTGCCCGCGAGCAGCAGGAAACACGTTCGCCATATTAGTATTGCAAAACATAGGTCGATTCCCGTCCGCCGCGGTGCGATGCGCACCACCAAAGTGCGCCCACCACCACCAAAGTGCGCCCACCACCACAGCGGTGTGAGCCAATGGAGACTTACCGCCATGCGGAATGATGGCCCAAACAAGCAGACGCACCGCAGTGGAGACACCGCCCAACCAGAGACGGCGGAAGCTCGATAGCGGAGGGCGATACCAGAGTCCCGTTCCACACCACCAGGTCATGACCACCATGGACCTAGCTTTACATGTCTTCCCGGTGCTGTACCTGCTACATCACTACCAACTCATGGGACGCCGCGGACGCCGTCACAGGTACGCAAGTACACAAATCTAACACACAACACACAGGCTGACACAGGGTCCAAATCCACAACAGACACCCTGCTGGGGGCATCAACACATCCACAAGTGAACCAACACATGACCCTCCTGCCACCAAGTCACACCTCTGCATCCTGGATACACGTCTACCGTGAACTTGCAGCAATGTCCCGGTCACGTCACTGCAGCGGTGAAGACATATGCACAATGCAGAAGGCAGGGCCACTCCAAGGCATGGGCTGGGCACACGGAACCCAGGGACACACCTCCTCCCACCACACATCAGCACACCCCATGAAGGCACAGGCCATGTGCCCATGCTCTCCACTCCCATGCACAACAAAAAGCCAGGCCAATCCATACCTTGCACCACACAACAAACAACCAGGGAGACAGCCACTGCAGGAGTGGCTGCACAGGAACACACACCACACAGCACAATGTCAGGAAAACACACACACCACAACACCACCACACACATGGAAACAAACATGAGTACAAGCACCAAATGAACACATACAAGAAACAAACATACAAATGGACACACAGCCTGCATAGTTACACATACATTCCACACATTCACACACAGACACCCAAAATGCCAACAGCAATGGAGCACAACAAATGAGCAAGCCAAAGTGGGATGTACACAAATGGAAGGCCATTGAGACACACAACAAGCATGTGCACATCACATGCAACACAAGTAACACAGAACACCCCCCTCAGACCATCAAACCACACATGGCTGGTACAGTCAATTAAGTTAAACCACAGGCACCACAGTGCAACAACACAGGGAGACAGCAAGGCATACCAGGTAAAGGCACAAGGAAGAACGGAAGGCCTGGAGGTCTAACTGGGAACAGCCACACATGCATACAACCACCTCACAGGAGTACATCTACAGCACAACACACCGGGGCCCATATACATACTCCATTACTGACAAACACCAGGGGGAATGTACATACATACTCCCCTCACAACAGTATCACACAACACCAGTGCCACACACTCCGAAGGCTGCCAATACTTGAAAGTCCATACACACACACACACACACACACACACACACACACACACACACCCTGGGTGTAGCCACAAACAGCACACACGCAGGGATGCCAGAACAGATGTCTGCATAAAAACAACACACAAACACAAAACACGACTGAAACACACACAGAAGCCCAACAGAAACAGACATACCCTGTCAGCCAAACTGTGGAAATGCAATGGGAGCACAGACACAACAGGAGTGCACAACCTCATCACTCAGGAACAAAACACACACAATATACCACAAATCACACAAGAAGAGCACCATCACAGAGCAACACAGACACATCAAACCAACTACAGATGCACAGGCAAAGAAAAATGAACAAACACTGCAGGACATCAGGGGATGCATATCAGGCAATGAAAATGCCACATACACATAGCACTGTATGCACAACAAGCAGTGTGTGCACACCAAGCAAAGCATAACAGTCACACACAGACATGAGTGACACAACATCAACCCACACAACACAAATCAGCAGGGCACAAACACAACAGCACACCCAGGAAGTACCACAGCCAACACACATCAATCCAATACAACAACAGATGCACAAATCTGGGATAGAAAGAAAGAACCATCTTGACCAGAGCACTGGGCAGCACACATACAGCTGAAGTGCACAAGAGCAATCATGAGTGATAAACAGCCCAAGCACATCACATATAACTCATTGGGGTAATGTCCTGAGTGGAACATTTCTCCTGGCCAAAGAACTGCACCACAAAGCACAGTGTCACAAATGAAGTGATGGGTACGCACACACACGTAAACCAAGGGTACAGCTGAGATCACAGTGAAGTGTCTTGCATGTCAGTAGTGGACATGTAAGGGGTGTACCATACACAAATAGAGGGAGGGCAGACTCATAATGGGTGGGCATAAGAAGAACACATAGGGGATGGCAACACACCACACACACCATGCCAAACAGGAGGATAAAAGGTACCATGTGCCTGGAATGCATGAGAATCACAATGACAATGGCAGTGTGGAGCAGCAGGTCTGCACCATGTACAGAAACAGACTCAAGACACATGGATGATCATACAAACACAACACTGATGTGCAAGTCACACACTCTGCACACTCACAAGTGACTAAAACAACAAGTAGGAGTCAGACAGAACAGAATGGACACACCAACACACTGCACAGTGCACAACAGACAACTCACACATATGCATACAACCACATCCACAGGGCTGAACAGTCAAAACAACTAGCACACAACTCCTGGGTGACACATGTGTGTGTCTGACAATCCAGGGGCACACACACATCCACACCCCCTACAAAGTCACACCCTTCACACTGCACACCTCTTGATTACCCAAGAGCACACATCTGAGGTAGCCCATGTGACCAGGATTACGGGCTACACATACACAGCTGGGCACACAAAGGAATAACACACATACATGATGACATTGCCCAGCCTGCATGCAAACCTGTGCACAGAATCACACCCTGTGCTGGCAGTGTCCCCCAACCTGACATGTGAACAATGTAGTCAACAATAGAAAACCTTGTAAATGAGAACTGCATTACAGGTAAAATTGACAACACAGATACCAAAAGTTGTCTGAAAGAACTGAAGTCCCTGTCACCCCTGTGAAAAAATATTAGATGGGCAAAGAGTTTGGCAATGTTGAAGTGCCACATAGAGCATGGGGCACAGTCAACCATATGCACACACCTAAATACCTTTATTCAACAAGGACACTGACAAAACAGACAACAGGAGTAACTGTCTTTATTCACATATTGCACAGATGTTATAGTAGATCAACAGTAGAGAAAAGCAAGGCACAAAATGATGAGCATATGCATGAGAATCTGTACAGGCAAGCTCAAAACAAGAAGGCCAGTGGCCAGTGCAGGGTGCACAGCAAGTACATGAGAAGCTGCACAGGCTAGAGTCCAACACAGCAGAGCAACAGGGCCAGTGTCCAGGGCTAAGTGCACAGCGAGTACATGAGAGGCTGGACAGGCTAGAGTCCAACACAGCAGAGCAACAGGGCCAGTGTCCTGGGCAAAGTGCACAGCGAGTACATGAGAGGCTGCACAGGCTAGAGTCCAACACAGCATAGCAACAGGGCCAGTGTCCAGGGCAAAGTGCACAGCGAGTACATGAGAGGCTGCACAGAATAGAGTCCAACACAGAGGAGCAACAGGGCCAGTGGGCATGGCAAAGTGCAGAGTCAGGACATGAGAAGCTACACAGGCAAGGGCAGAACAGCAGTGAATGACAAGGCCAGTGGGCATGGCAAAGTGCAGAGCGAGGACAGGAGAAGCTGCACAGGCAAGGGCAGAACAGCAGTGAATGACAAGGCCAATGGGCATGGCAAAGTACAGAGCAAGTACATGAGAAGCTACACAAGCAAGGGCAGAACAGCAGTGAATGACAAGGCCAGTGGGCATGGCAAAGTGCAGAGCGAGGACATGAGTAGCTGAACAGGCAAGGGCAGAACAGCAGTGAATGACAAGGCCAGTGGGCATGGCAAAGTGCAGAGCGAGTACATGAGAAGCTGCACAGGCAAGGGCAGAACAGCAGTGAATGACAAGGCCAGTGGGCATGGCAAAGTGCAGAGTCAGGACATGAGAAGCTGCACAGGGAATGTGTCCGACTGTACCCTTCCTTTTTTTTAAATCTTTATTGAAATCTTTCTCCCATTTTATGCAAGAAGAGCAGAAAAAACCAAAGTACAGCTTTTACATTCTCTAAATCACATAATACAATGCCAAATCATAGAGACACATATATAATGCAATAATAAGAATAATACAGTAGATGATAAAGAAGAGAAACTTAAACAGCCTAGTCTTTAAACCAATCCGTAACTGGTGCCCATATCTTCATACCCATAGCCCCTTTTTTTCGACCTTTCGTCCTATATATAGCAATTTCCATATTATACATAGCTAATAGGCGGGCACGCCATGTCTCAAAGGAAGGAGGTGCTGGGCTAATCCAATTATGCGTAATACAAGCGTGTATTAATGCCATACAGATAAATAAAAAGCTTTTCCTCTCTTCAGGAAGTATATCCGAAGTTACACCAATTAATACCAATTCCCCCATTAAAGTAACCGTTGAACCCAAGAGTACAAGTAAGAAATTCTCAATAGAAGAAAACCAGTTTGTCAGTTGTGGGAATGAAAAAAACATATGTAATGCATCAACTTCAAATTCCCCACATCTGCTACACGAGGTGCCCACCGTCGTCCCCCATTTCGATATCTTAGAGGGAGTATAATAGAGGTAGTATAAGGCCATAAAATGCTGTAAGCGTGATCTCCCTGTAATCAAGATTTTATTTGCTAAGCTATTATATTCCTCTATATTGATTACCTCTCTGCCTAACTTTGTTGCCCATTTATTTTGGTATATCTCTATATCATCTGGACATGATAAAAGAATCAATTTATAGTAATGTCCTATCAATGTTTTACTAAACATACTATCAATCAGGGGGATTCTCTTTAATTGAGATTCCGCTTGCACTCCCAAGGAGTTAAAGTAACTGCGGATCTGCAAGTACTTAAAAAAATCATTTCCTGACAATTTAAACTTATCTTGTAATTCAGTGAAAGAAAAAATATGACCATTATTCAAAACATCGCCCAAATACTGGATTCCACTCATACGCCATCTATTCATTACAGAATCCTGAAAAAATTGGGGGAAGGATTGTTGGAGCAGCAAATGGTACATAAGGATTAATTTTCCTTATACCTAGTTGTCGCTTAATTATTCTCCAGACAGTATAAGCTGATTTCAATATCTTGAATTTGTTTTTTTTAAAAAATAACTAGGTTCTATTACCTTAACCAAACATCCGCGACAATCCTCCCCCAAAGCAAACTCGTAGATAGAGGGAGAATGACACAGTGCCCTTCTCTGGCGGCGATAACCCCATAAAAATCTTGCTGACATCCTTTCCAGCTTTTGAAAAGAACTAGAGGGAAATTCAAGAGGAATAGCACGAAACATATACAAAAACTTAGGAAGTACCAGCATTTTTAAGATATTGACCCGTCCAAATATCCAAGTAAGGAAAGATGAAAATGATCTATTCTCTCCAACGAGGAGTTCACTTTTTTTAAAGCCATATTTAAATTTAGTTCCGGAATTATAGAGACTGGTGATGTAATTTTAATACCCAAATATATAGCTTCAGTCACAGTTTTTATTTGAGTGGGTGGATCATGTCCTACACATAGTATATGCGTTTTAGAGATATTTAGCTTATATCCAGAAAAGGAACCAAACTGAGTTGCTAGATCCTCTATTATTGGAACTGTACTCTGAATGTCTGTAGTTACTATGACGATGTCGTCCACATACGCGAGTGCCCTATAATTCATACGAGAGACTTGTACTGGTGAGATATCTTCAGCATGATTTAGCTTATTTAAAAATATATCAATATATAGGGCAAACAATAACGGGGAACATGGACAACCCTGCCGTGTTCCTCTAAAGATGGGCAATAAAGCAGATTCCTGCCCAGCTAGTTTGACGGAAGCTACTGGGGAAACATAAAGGGCCTTTAAAGCAGAAATGATCCTTGGTCTCAATCCCTTCTGATAAAGCAGATCCCATAAATATGGCCAGGCTACCCTGTCGAATGCCTTTTCGGCATCCAACAGGGTAATTCCCATTGCCGTCTTGGTCGCCTGAGCCCAGTCCATTAAAGCGGTCAAGCGACGGATATGATCGGTAGTATACCGATTGGGACTAAAGCCATGCTGAGAGCAAGAAACAATAGATGAAATTATGCCTGAAATTCGAGAAGCTAAAATCTTTGAATAGATCATTATCTTTCTTCAGAAAAACCATAATTATAGAATGCCGCTAGGATTCCGGTACATTGCCTTTCTGCGCTTCTTGAAAAGTTAACAGCAAGTCTTCCTTTAACAGATGACGAAATATCCCAAAAAATTCCAGTGGAATGCCATCCGGCCCCGCAGCTTTTCCTAAAGCAAGAGAAAGAATAGCAGCTTCTAATTCTTCCCATGTTATGTCTTTCTCTAAGAGTAGAGCCTGTTCCATATTTTGGGTATTCTCACATTACTGCTGAAATTCAAAATGCAATCTGATGAATAAGCTTTTATTTCATCCTTATACAATTTACTGTAATATTGTCGAAACACCTCAAGAACCTCCTCTGATTTTACGTGACTTTGACCTGTCTCATCTTGAATGCTATCAATACAATTACTAACCGTTTTTTGCCGAATCTTTTTGGCCAAATGCGACCTGCACTTTCCCCTACCTCATAAATTTGTGTGTGATAAACTACTATCTGTTCCGTTAATTTCTTAGCAAAGATCTCATAAAGCCTCGATTTATATATGGCCAAGTCTGACATTATTTGTTCCGTGTCTTGAGATAACCTGATAGCTATTGCAAGTTTAGATTCACATTCCTTTAATTTCTCAAAATGAGCTGCTAATCGATCGCAAGATTTTCTTTGGTTGTTAATTGAATAAGATAGCGTCTCCCCGCGGACCCCTGATTTAAAAGCATCTCAGACCATTTGGACTGATGTGGATCCCCGATTAAACTCCAAAAATTCAGTTATCCACTTTCCCATATGTTCAATATATAGCGGGTCAGCTAATAATTTTCGATCATGAATTTCCTTTAGGGGTATAATTACGTTCCAATTTTATCTCCAATAAGATAGGATTATGATCGGAGATTATTTTAGGAAAATTCTCGTACCTGGCATTCTTAAACAGCTTAGAGGTAATGAAAAAATAATCCAGACAAACAAACTTCTGGTGAGAAGCTGAAAAAAACGTATAGCCAGGGCCAGCCATACCTTTAGCATAACCCACATCCGATAACCCAAATTCCTGCACTAGCCCACACAAAGCTTTATCAGCTAGATTCATCATAGTCCCGTTTTGCAAGTCCTTAATAGCGATTATTAAGGAATCGCTATTAAGGACTTGCAAAACGGGATTCATTTAGGAATAGCAAAACATATTGCGATTCCTACATCATCCTTATTTGCGATTAGCAAATTGCTAATCGCAAATAAGGAATAACTTCCCATTCATTCCTATGGGCCTACAGGCCCATAGGAATGAATGGGGAGTTATTCCTTATTTGCGAATAGCAATTTGCTAATCGCAAATAAGGATGCGATTTCAAGGGTGCCAGGGGTGTCCAAAGGACACCCTGTAGCACCCCTGAAAAGCAAATGTACACAGGTGTTGCGCACACACATGTCCAAAGGACATGTGTGTGTGTAACATGCAACTGAGAAAAATGCACTAAAGTGCTTTTTTCAATTTTTTCGCTATTTACCACAAAGTCAGACTTCGCGGTAAATAGCGGACAAAAATTGCGAATTCGCAATTTAAAAATGGTTAATGAATTGCATTTAAGGAATCTCAAATAGAGATTCCTTAAATGCAATTCCTCGCAAATTTGTGAATTTGCTATTAGCGATTTTTGCATTTGGGATGATGAATCCCAAATGCAAAAATTGCGCTTCCAAAGGGACAGATTCTCAGAATCTGGCCCTTTGCGAGCCGTTTTCGGCTTGATGAATCTAGCTGTAAATACCTTCTTTTTTTCCCTAGATATACCTGATCGCTGGTTATATCAAACTGCCTCTCGAGGTGAATATTAAAATCTCCACATAATATTAAGGGAGCAGGCCATCCAGCAAGCTCAATGCTAAGGTAATTTAAGATTTCGGGATCGTCCAGATTAGAGCCATAAATAGAACAAATAGTCCATAGAGAGCCTCCTATACAGATTTCACATATCACCCATCTTCCATAGGTGTCAGTTTTTACCCGTTTACAGCTCCCCGCCCCCCATTTTTTCTAGATTGCTACCCCTCTTGTAGTGGTCCCTTGCCTAGTACAACCCACTATATCCATGCCCATATCATTAAGCCAATGTCTATTCCACATTAAATGTGTTTCTTGTAAACACAAAATGTCGATTCTCATATCCTGAAGAATCTGTAATGCTATTCCTCTTTTCTTTTTATCATTCATCCCACAGATATTCCAGGAGCAAATTCTTAGTTTAGCCATCATCATAACTCAGAATATTTCTTAACAGTGAAACGAAAAATACAGTTTTCTCTCTTACAAAAAGAACACAAGCCTCCACAGTAGAGAAATGTTTACTTGACAGTTTACAGCAGTTTCTTATATTTAGAAAAACTGTTCTGCTCTTACTTGCCCCAACACCTACCCACCCCACACCGCCTCCTGTGCCCACCCTCAACCCTCCCATTCCCACCCTGACTCCCACCCAAAGAAGGCAAAGGGACTGTAAAGTCCCTCTTGGTGATGGAAAGAGAAGCATGATGCATCTCGCCGTTCGCACCCAACCCCCTGACGATATCAAAGAACAATTTTGCAGTAAAGCAGTCTTTGCCTAAAAAAAAAAAGAAAAAAAAAAGAAGAGGGAGAGAAAAAGGCTATCTATATAATTTTGTTACATAAGCATCTCACGCACATTTTACTATATAGAAGCCAATAACTCTTTAGCAGTTTTCTCCGAGAGCATGTCATGTGTTTTCTCCTTGTGTATTATCTTGAGCTTGGAGGGATTCAGAAGGTATGCCTGTGCCCCTTTAGCCTGGAAGAGGGGTATAAGCTGACGCAGTTGCCATCTCTGCTAGACCGTGGTCTGACAATAGTCGGGACGAACAAGAAATTCCAGCCCTTTCGTTTGCGGTCAGGCCTGGCTAATTCATGCAGAGCTTCTCGTGCAAATTATTCAAACAAATTTATATAGCTCTTGGCTTGACATGTGTAACCCCTCTGAAATTCCTTTGTTGAAAGGGGAATCGGTGAGCCCTTTGTAATTCTATGTCCCACTGCCATTGGGTAAGTTCGGGAAAGGCTTCTTTAAAAAGTTCCGTAATGTAGTGTCGGATATTAGTTCCCTCACTCCCTTCCGGAATACCCAGGATTCGCAAATTGTTTCTTCAGGATCTATTTTCTAGATCTACTAATTTCCAGTTAACATCATCGCGTAATGTCTCTAAGGAGGAGATCTGAGTTTTATATTGAACCATCTCATCTTCAATTGCAGAGATCCTTACTTCTGCCTCTACTACCCTGCTCACCATCTCATTACAAGTCTTAACCACTCGACAAACATTATTTTGGAGCCTTCGCACCGCTCCTAGCGTGCGAAGATTCTCCGCTTTCATTTTGTTTGCGATGCTGTAGCATTACTTGATATACGGTATTTAGTGAAATTTCAGGGTCTTGATGTATCACTGCCTCATCAGATACAGCAAAATGGCCTAATATTGGTGAGCCTTGATTTTCTGCTTCTTCCCTGACCCCCAGAGGGAGCCTGCCATCGCTCTCTGTAATTTTACAAACCGTACTTTCCTCAGCCCCCCATTTTTCCCTCCTGGCTGGTGAGACGTCCTCCTCCTCATCCTCTAGCTGTGTAGAGCTCATTGAATTAGTCACACTCCTATCCTCCCTCACCCCACTCCCCCTCCAGGCTCTCAGAATCCAGAGCATTTGATAAGTCTGACATTGAGTAAAAATTGCCAGCGGAGTCAATAGATTCTGTATCTCCAATTACTTCCAGCGACTCAGTAAGTTCAGCCACTGTGCCTCCTTTTTTAATAATTGCAGAGCCTTCCAAACTTTCTGCATCTCCGCATCTTTTAGAGGTGATACTAGGTTGTACCAATACTGGGTGGCCCTCTCTGACTTCCCCTAATGCTATTCCAGCTCCTCACTGACTTTCTGGGGTCACAACAGTCACGGTGTTAACAGCGGTTACATTTCCATTAGTGCACTGAAGAGCGGGCAAAGCCTCTGTAGATTGGAGCCTACCTTTAGCTGTGTTTAAATTTTTCTTTTTAAACATTCTCGGGATTCTGGGCGTGCCTCCCGCTCACCCGTTGCTGCAGCCGCTACTGGAACCGCTGAGGGATCCGATATCGAAGCCGAGTCAATATCAGCAATCTCAGTGCTCGTGGCGCTCTCCTGTACCACCAGAGTCTCAGAGTCCCCTCCATAGTGGCAGTCGTCGCACACGTCTTTGGCTTTGGTCCCTTAGGTGGGTTATTAGCATTTTTAGGTGCCATTCCGTTTCGGCGTCCGCGTCACCTCTGAGCAGCCCGTATCATTGCTCTGTGAGAGCCAAGCGCCGCCTCCAAACCACGCAAGCTGAGCACAGTCCAGCGTAGCCCGCTGACCCAGCTTACGGACTGTTCGGTTGTGAGACGCTGGAAACGCCAAGCAATATGGGGAGCCCGG
The DNA here is from genome assembly GCF_964261635.1 of Lissotriton helveticus. Lineage (NCBI taxonomy): Eukaryota > Metazoa > Chordata > Amphibia > Caudata > Salamandridae > Lissotriton > Lissotriton helveticus. Next base: position 934,432,196 of record NC_136061.1, on the reverse strand, counting down.
CGATAATACCGGCACAAATCCAGAAGCATTCCCGAGGGCACAGCAGTTATCCAGCAGTTATCCAGATATCAGACGTGCCTCACATTGGATCGAGGAACCGCCAAGTGAGAGGGGGAGCGAACGTCAGCGAGAAAGCATCCCGCGCTGCTCACTCAGATGCAGATGCATCCGCCATCGTGCCCCGACTGTACTCTTCCATGGGCAGCAACACAGTCAGGGGGTAAACAATGGGCAGGACAGGCCCACATGTGTGAGAGACAGGTGTGTGAGGGGGACTACCACTCACACTTGGCTGTCAGGCGGACTTTGAGCTGGCTGTGTGTCGGGGACAGCAGGACCAGCAGGACCACTTGACTGGGGAGAGGGAAGCCCATGTGAGGTAGGGCTATCAGTGGCTTGGCAAGCCGGAGGGCTGTTTGGACCAGGTGGTGTAGTGGCACATGGAGGTGGAGTCATGCAGACCTGTGACACAGTGTGTGTGGGAGATGTCTGAGGGGTTCCTTCCACTTCTTGGGGATTCGAAATGGCTTCCCTGTACTGGGATTAACAGAAAGTGGTCTGGACAAAACAGGCCACACCAACAAAGATGCATCAGGTGCAGACACTGCCACTCTGGGGATGTGCTGGAACCTGCGGAACGCTTTGTGTGGCTTTGCCTCTGGCCCTCCTTCCCCTGTTTGCCAGGTGTACCCCCTACAGTGCCCTCCTTCCCCAGCTTCACAGGGCTTGGAATGGGAGTCGAGGTGGTGGGGTAATGTGCCTCTGAGCCCTTCCTAGGTGGATCCTTGCCATGCACCAACTCCTCAGTGGACACAGAAACTGCATGCCTCCCTTTGTGTGATGCTTTAGGCACAGGAGAGTCCTTAGCTGGGGATGCCTCGGAGGCATGTGAGCCAGAGGTCTGCTTCTTAGCTTTTTGGGCCTTGCTTTTGACAGACGGGCTTTTCTCTTTGCATTCTGGGCTGGCTTTGCTCTTCTGTGGGGATGGTGTCTGCAGACAGGACCGCTTGGGTTCTTTTTGCTGTGTGCTCCGTGTGCTATATCGTGACTGCAATGTATGTGATCCGTGGTCACTATCATCAGATGTGGCCACTACCTGGGGTTGGACAAAGGCCCTGGAGCAGGAATGGGAGTAAGTGTCTGTTGAAGGGCAGACTTCACTGTGGTGGACAAGGCCTGGACAGTACGGTGCAGCCCACCCACGTCGGAATGTATGCCCTCCATGTAAGCAACCACATGGACTAATTGTTTATCATGGTCACTGAAGGCATTGAGGAGAGCTGTCTGGCCCTCACAAAGCTGGCGCAAAAGCTTAACCGACTCTGCACTGAGGGCAGCACGGGGGACAGGTGCAGGGGCAGCGGTGCCAGGTGTGAATGTAACTCGTACCCTCTTACTGACACCGACACGGGCAGCACCAGAAGAAGTGGATGGGAGGGTGGGCACTGGCCGCTGTGTGGTAGAAGATGATGCTGAGTCTCCATTCCCTGTGCGCGCAAACATGGCATCTCCACTGGCATCAGATGATGTGGTACTTTATGTCTCAGGCTGGGATTCCTCCAGCAGACTCCGGTCACCCTCTGAGGCGAAGGTGACATCTGCGTCACTGAATTCCTGTGCAGCTGTAGTGCTAGTCTCACCACCACTGGTGTTCAGCTCCTGTCCCTCTGCGGACACTGGTGAATCTGCATGAGAGAGAGAGGCAGGGTCAGGTCAGTGGTGGCAACAGAACAAACCTATGCAATCAATGCAGTGCAAAAGAGGACCAAATCGACATGTTGCACACCACAGTCTGCAATCGACTTGCAGACGCTCACTCCATAGACCCCAAACGTGGATGTAACCCTGATTCTCTGTCATGACTGAGCCATGTCATGGCCACACAGCACAACACCCTCCCTGTGGCGGAAGTCTACTAGACACACAACTACCTCTGCGCACACCTAGGGACATGATGTGGGCACACCACTTGTTGCCACAGACAGACCTGGAGGGAACAGGAGGGGACAACACAGACACCTATTACGACATGACAGTTCGCAATGGCATATATCCCATGCCAACCAACATGTTGTACTCTGGGGCCCAAAGACTAGTGCACCCTGTTGTCACATGTGTAGGCCTCAACATTCATGGTGCATGCAATGTACGCATAGATGAAGTCACACTCAGATTGGGAACACTGCTGTTCACTCCCAATTCGAACCCATAGACTAACCCAATGCTGAATGGACATGAAGAACATAGCACAGACGGCAATGGGAATGCACAGCAGGGAGGATCACCTTAGTAAGAACAGTTTGTGCAAATGCATGACACTGGCACCCCTCCCAGCAGTCACTTACATGACACTGCAGTGCACCACTACACAAACATCACATAGGCCACTGCTGGCCCTGGCCTTGTACACATCCATCTGCTCCCAGCCAAAGTCACCCTCCCCAAATACTCACCCCTGCCTTGCTGCTGATGCTCCTTCAGACGTGCATCCAGCTCAGGATGAGTCACTGCCAAGATGAGGCCCATCTGTGGTGTCATGCTGCACCGTGCCAACCACCCTGTGCGAGGGAGCATCCCCAAGGTCATCTCTGCCACGTTCTTTGCCAGCCGACTGATGTCGTCCCACCTCTTGTGGCAGTGGGTACGCCGTTGATTAGATACCCCAGAGCTCGCACCTTTGCTGCAATGGCCTCCACATGGCCTTACGCTGGTGTACCTCGAGCTGCAGGCATGGGGGACAAGAGGGGGAAATGATCAGTGACACAGTGTCATGTACCAACATCGATCAGTACAGTAGCAAGACACAGACTCATTAGCAAATCTAATCTCTGTCCATCCCACCCTGGGATACATCTCACATGGGCACTGCAGGGCTAAGCTGATGTGATTGCATGCATTTCGGAGGGCGCACGGAGTCCATGCACATCTCCCACCAAAGGCAGGATGACAGCACTTAACCCCCTATTTGGCTTGCACACATCTACAGTCCTATGCATGTCTGGGCACAACATACATCACACATGGACCTGTGTCTGTGGGTAGACTCACTGTGTGCAAGACTGTGCAGCACTCAATGTCCATGCCCTGTGAATATATCAGTATGTCGTGTGTGGCAGTGAGGGATATGGACTCACAAACAAAATGTGGATCTGAACAAGTGTGGTCGTGTGCAATTATACAGGGCTGACATGGTGCATAGTTTGATTTGACTGTGAAAAAACAATAGTAAGGACACAGTAAGTGCAGTGAAGTGATCAAGTCTTGGCGGGCGGGCACTGTGCAGGGCATCTGGGCTCACACTGAGATGGACAACAGGGGCACACATAGCCATTCAGCCAAGCAATCACTGTCCTGCCACCTGCATGGCCAACATACTGTGTCACTCTATGGCTGACAATGCAACACACTTCACTGAGACCTACAACTGCAGGAATGGAAACCTCTGACATTGGGACACACACTCCTTCCCCCTGGAGACAGCATGACACAACGCCACCCCACACCCTCAGGCATATACTGCACCAGTCCAACTACTTGTGTGCCCCCCTGCCCTACACCTCTGCTTTCGATGACTTACCAGGACATTTGGGGCACCATACAGCCTTGGGTACTGTGAGAGCACCTCGTCCACCAGGACATCCAGCTCCTCACTCATGAATGGACTGCACGGATCCTCTCTTTCCTTGTCATCCCTGTGGACATGGAACACCTGTGGTGGAATTGGGTGGTGAGGGGTCTCAGGCAGCAGTCCCTGGAGGCAGCAGCAGATGAGGGGTCTCAGGCAGCAGTCCCTGGAGGCAGCAGCAGCAGGACAGAGGTCTCTGGCAGCAAGGCTCTGTGAGTAGTGGAAATGTGAGGCTCCCTCCCACACATATATAGCCTCCGAGGTCGTTTCAAAGGTGACACGCTGCAACAATTGGTTGTCCAGGTCTGCCTCATTCAAAAGCATCCAATGTCTACCTCCGCGGTGGCCCAGCACGCCTACCGCGACTTCCAAAATTGCATCATGCCACCGCAATCATCATTTACATTGGCTCTAGGGCATGCTCCATGGCGGTGAGACACCGCCAAGGCCAGGCGGTAGCTACCACGATTTGGGTGGCGGGGCATGCCAACCGCCATCTTCCCATGTCTCTATGGCTATCACTACCGCACTTGTGTGAATGGGGGGGTGCTGGTGAGACACCGCCTGGGCCAGGCTGTAGCTACCGCGATTTGGGTGGCAGGGCATGCCAACTGCCATCTTCCCATGTCTCTATGGCTATCACTACCACAGTTGTGTGAATGAGGGGTGCTGGTGAGACACCACCTGGGCCAGGCTGTAGCTACCGCGATTTGGGTGGCAGGGCATGCCAACTGCCATCTTCCCATGTCTCTATGGCTATCACTACCACAGTTGTGTGAATGGGGGGTGCTGGTGAGACACCGCCAGGGCAAGGAGGTAGCTACCGCGATTTGGGGCCCATACAATGACATGAGACACCGCAAATTGGGTGGCGGAGCATACCAACCACCATTTGTGCATGTCTCCATGCCAATGACTACTGCACCTGGGTGAATAGGGGATACAGGTGAGACACCGCCGGGGCCAGGCGGTAGCTACCACGATTTGGGTGGCGGAGCATGCCAACCGCCATCTTCCCATGTCTCTATGGCTATCACTACCGCACTTGTGTGAATGGGGGGGTGCTGGTGAGACACCACCGGGGCCAGGCGGTAGCTACTGCGATTTGGGTGGCGGAGCATGCCAACCACCTTCTAACCATGTCTCTATGGCTATCACTACCGCACTTGTGTGAATGGGGGGACGCTGGCGAGACACCGCCGGGGCCAGGCGGTAGCTACCATGATTTGGGTGGCGGGACATGCCAACCGCCATCTTCCCATGTCTCTGTGGCTATCACTACCGCACTTGTGTGAATGGGGGCGTGCAGGTGAGACACCGCCGGGGCCAGGCGGTAGCTACCGCGATTTGGGGCCCAAACAATGACATGAGGCACCGCGATTTGGGTGGCAGGGCATGCCAACCGCCATTTGTGCATGTCTCCATGCCAATGACTACCGCACCTGGTGTAGTGTAGTTCCTATATTCCCAATAGGCTCGGCGCATTGCAATAACATAAACGATAGTGTAGACGTAGGACTTAGGTCGACTAGGTCTCTATTGAATATGTTAGACTTAATTATGAATGCCAGCTAGCTCAGAGGTCACTAGAAACTTTCTTGAGTACACAAGAAGGGATTAGTTTCTGACAACCACATAAACATGACAACTTTTTACTCAGTCAATCGTGCATGCTTAGTTTCACCAGAAGCACAGAGAAATAGAGACGGACGTTTTCAATAAAAGAGGTTATTTATTGAACAGTCTTCTTTCTCATGCAAGAGAAGTGAGTTGCCACAATTGCAATACTTGTTATAAAGTAAAGTGCGTACAGTAAAAGGAGTATTATGAAATAATATGGTATGGTTTCTAAGCCATACGGTGTTTAAAATAGATGAAATATATACATAGATAAAATCATGACTAAACGTACTCAACTGGTGCTTCTAAGATGCGCCTACCCCGGTGTACCTAACCTAAGCCTAGTACGTGGGAGGAGTAAGTGAGCTGCAGTTTAAGTTAAGATAGTTTCTGCCAAGAATCTGAATCAAGAATTCACTAAGGGTCTATTCAGCTCCGTACCTTGTTTATAGAATGAAGGAGATCTCTCTCGCAGGACTCGATCTCCCAGCAACCCGCAAGGGTGACAGGGAAACACTGGAGCTGGATTTCTCGGCAGGAGAAAAGATAGCATCTCTCTCAGTGCGTCAATGGGAGGCTCGACTTCCTTCGGCACTCGCTACAGCAGGGCCTCGGGCAAGTAGATAGCTGATCTGCTCCAAACCACCGTGTGTTTTGCTAGGGCAGATGCTGGTATATTTATACCTGGAAGGTGCCGGGTTTGACGTAAGGTTGGATATAAGACGTCACTGAGAACTCGCAGTTCTTTCAGGACTCCAGGAGTTCTAGGACAAATCAATACAGAAGCAGGGGGAATTCCCGGGTTGCTGGAGGCTTGGTTTGTTTAAGAATGCGTTGTGCTGTCTAGGAGTCTATGGAAGTAGCCTTGCCGTATTTGGACTGCATTGGCTATGACTTAATATGGGTATGATTCTTATGCCTTTATAAGGATATGATTAGATAGAACCACATAAGGGCATAAATCGGGAATATTTAAATAGGGTCCTAGATACGTTTACAACAGTGGGTGAATGGGGGTGCTGGTGAGACACCGCCAGGGCCAGGTGGTAGCTACAGCAATTTGGGTGGCGGAGCATGCCATGCCATGCCATGTCTCTATGGCTATCACAACCACACTTGTGTGAATGGGGGGGTGCTGGTGAGACACCGCCAGGGCCAGGTAGTAGCTACCGTGATTTGGGGACCATACAAGGACATGAGGTACCGCGATTTGGGTGGCGGGGCATGCCAACCGCCATTTGTGCATGTCTCCATGCCAATGACTACCGCACCTGGGTGAATGGGGGAGCTGGTGAGACACCGCCGGGGCCAGGCGGTAGCTATCGTGATTTGGGTGGCGGAACATGTCAGCCGCCATCTTCCCATGTCTCTATGGCTATCACAACCACACTTGTGTGAATGGGGGGGTGCTGGTGAGACACCGCCAGGGCCAGGTGGTAGCTACCGTGATTTGGAGACCATACAAGGACATGAGGTACCGTGAGGCCAGGCGGTAGCTACCACGATTTGGGTGGCGGGGCATGCCAACCGCCATCTTCCCATGTTTCTATGGCTATCACTACCGCACTTGTGTGAATGGGGGGGTGCTGGTGAGACACCGCCTGGGCCAGGCTGTAGCTACCGCGATTTGGGTGGCAGGGCATGCCAACTGCCATCTTCCCATGTCTCTATGGCTATCACTACCGCACTTGTATGAATGGGGGGTGCTGGTGAGACACCGCCGGGGCCAGGCAGTAGCTACCGCAATTTGGGTGGCGGAACATGTCAGCTGCCATCTTCCCATGTCTCTATGGCTAGCACAACCGCACTTGTGTGAATGCGGGGATGCTGGTGAGACACCGCCAGGGTCAGGTGGTAGCTACCACGATTTGGGGCCCGTACAATGACATGAGGCACCGCGGTTTGGGTGGCGGGGCATGCCAACCGCCATTTGTGCATGTCTCCATGCCAATGACTACCGCACCTGGGTGAATGGGGGTGCTGGTGAGACTCCGCCGGGGCCAGGCGGTAGCTACCACGATTTGGGTGGCGGAGCATGCCAACCACCATCTTCCCATGTCTCTATGGCTATCACTACCGCACCTGTGTGAATGGGGGGGTGCTGGTGAGACACCGCCAGGGCCAGGCGGTAGCCACCGTGCTTTGGGTGGCGGAGCATGCCAACCGCCATCTTCTCATGTCTATTTGGCTATCACTACTGCACTTGTGTGAATAGGGGGTGCTGGTGAGACACCACCGGGGCAGGGTGGTAGCTACCGCGATTTGGGGCCCATACAATGTCCATCAGGACTTCAACAGTGCACAGTGGCCACATGCTAAAGGGCACATCATCGTGCATACAATGGCAATGTTCTTTTTTTTTAAACAATCTTTATTCAGACCTCGAGGCTGCATGTCACAAGCAGTCTAGCCCTCCATTGCAGAAAGGATGGTGGTATCGGATCCAGCCATGATGATGCAATACACAACCGGAAAACAGCCATTGCAACAAGGATCAGCCCTTGTATCTGTTTCGGTCGATCACTACTAGTTGTACCCAACATGCCCTATACGGTTGTAACGTTCACCCTAAAATGGGCTATATCAGAGAGGAAGCCAGATATTTCTGCTAGTAGATTTGTTAGTAAATTACAAGAGGCAAACATATGGATAATGTCCACCTCGGGAAGTGCACAGCGTGGACATGTTGTGCCTTTCCCCGTCCCCCATTTAGCTATTTTATATGGGGTATAGTATAGTGAGAAGAAAGTTTTATAGAATTGTGCTTGAAGTTTTATAGACATTAAACAGGTGAGTGACATTTCGTATGAGTAGAGAGGAATTCGGGAAGAGACATCAAGTTTGGTCTGCCATGCTAACATATGTTTATCCATGTCATCTGGTAATAAGGTATTCATTACTTCATAAATCTCGCCGATTTTTGGAGGCGATTCTCTACAAAGATTTTCTATGGTTTGGCAAGTTTGACATTTAATGCGGCCTCCACCCTTCTTTTATAGAAAGTCTCTCAACTGAAGGAATTTAAAGAAATCCCTGTTAGTGATATTGAAGTCTGACTTCAGCTCATCAATCGATTTGATTCCATTTGCCGAGAAGAAGGACTCGAGCTGTCTAACCGCTGCCTCAATATATCTCCTCATACAGGTGTCATGGAATATCCCTGGTAGGTCCGTGTTCTGACTCACGGGGGTATAGTAAGAGTAAAGGCCTAAACCTAGTAATTTTTTGATATTCCCCCATACTTTGATGACGCTGGAAATAGTCTTCATTTTTTTTTTTTTAAATAGCCATTGTTTACAGGTCGCCACAGACATCCAGCACCCCCTTTCCCTAGAATAAGTTCTTGTGGAGTGGGTATGTTGCTACCGACCGGGTTGACAGTTAAAAGTGTCACACTATACCATAACACTGTGGCCCAATAGTAGCTTGAAGTTGGGCAAGGCCCACCCTCCACGTTCTCTTGGCAAAGTGATCCACCTTAATGCCCTACGTGGTCTGTTATATCCCCATATAAACCGTGAAAACATGGTATCTATATTTTTAAATACTTGTGGAGAAAAGTCTAAGCAAATAGCCTGAAAGAAATATAAAAACTTTGGAAAAAAGAGCATCTTAACTACGTTGCTTCTGCCACCAATAGTTAAATGTAGGTTGTTTAATCGACACAATTCTTTCTTAGTATGCTGTATAAGTGATTCCACATTGTTGTTAACAATATTCTCAATATTGCACTAATACTAACCCCCAGATATGTGGCCTTATCCATTATTCTAGGATCCCTCATCGAGATTTTGCTGTTAGGCACAATCTGTGTCTTACTAGAGTTTAATTTACACCCTGAGACTCTACCAAGGGTTTGGGCTTCTTTTTCAATCAGACTCATAGCATTTTTGGGATCGCCGGTAACGATAGCAATATCATCGGCGTATGCTAAGCTTTTCGTATCCAGATCACGCACTCGAATAGGAGGAATTAATACGTTGTTTTCAAGCCTGCGTATAAATGCATCAATATAAATTGCAAACAGGAGGGGCGAACAGGGGCACCCTTGTCTTGTCCACCTAGTGATGATAAAGTTTTCCGACAGAATCCCATTAATCAATACACTGGCACTAGGATTTACATATAGCATCTGGATCGCTGTTATGAATTTCTCTCCGATGCCACAGTTTGACATGGCGGCCCACAGGAATTTCCAGGAGACCCTATCAAATGCTTTCTCCGCATCAAGCAGGATAAGCGCCATAGGGTCTCCTGTTGTTCCCGTGTAATCAAAGAGAGAAATAACTCTATGTACGTGGTCAATTGTGGATCTTCCCGGTACAAACCCATGTTGCCGTTCAGAAACTATTTTATGTATCAACGGCGCAAGCCGTGCTGCTAATAGTTTTGAGTATATTTAGAGTCCCCATTAATCAGGGTAATAAGTCGATAAGAACCCATTCCCTGGGGGTCTTTATTTTTCTTAGGAAAAATGATTATTTTAGCTGATGACCAGGACCTTGGTTGGTTCCCCCCCTGAAAAATATGGCGAAAGAGTTCTAACATGATGGCCCTAAGTTGTGGTGCAAACTTAACTTAGAACTCCGTTGGGATCCCATCCATTCCCACTGCTTTCTCATTAGCTAGGGAGTTCATAGAAAGTAGGATTACTTCCCAGTATAGGGGGCTATCTAATAATTGCTGATCTTCTGCTCCCAGTCGGTCTGTAGTGAATGGATCAAGATACATTTCGGGATCACTACACTTATTATCAGCTTCGTGATATAGTTTCTGATAAAAACCCCTGAAAAGCCGTTCCTATATCTGAAGGTTCAGATCTCAAGCCAAGTTCTGGGTCCTTAATTTCTTTTATTAGATTAATTGATGTCTCTTCCCGAGTTCGGACCGCCAATTGATGTCCCACTTTTTCACTTAGCTCGTAAGTTTTTTCTCTATGGATATTAGCTCTGACAATCGCTTTTTCAATTAAAATTTCTGAGATGTAATTTTTAGCGATTGCCACCCTACTTACTTCGCTATCCGTTACCCTTCCCTCCTGTACCGCCTTAATCAGATCTTCCTATGCTCAACGCAGATTTTGTTCTAACAGTGTCATTTTCTGTTTTCCTTCTTTGTTATGTTGAAAGGAGAATCGCATAGTTTCACCTCTGACACAGGCCTTCAGGGTATCCCACACTGTGTCGATTGAGGTAGACCCCATGTTATCCTCCAAAAAGTTCTCATATGCTGACAATATCTATCGTTGTTTAAAAATGCCCTTTCAAATGTCCAGGTATTTGTCGTGGATTTATCTGGGCCACACGTAAGGCTAAGTTCTAGTGGATTGTGTTCCGAGAGGACTCTAGGTAGTTTATCTATTTGGCAGATCGTTTTTAAAGAATTAGACATAAGCATATAATCTAGTCTTACATGCCGTGAGTGTGGATGCGAATAATAGGTATAGCCGGGGTCCCCTGGGTGTTTCACTGTCCATCCGTCAATTAAGCCATGTAGCCCACAAATATCTTTTAAACCCTGGAAAACTTTCCGTTTCCTGCCCTGAAATTTAAACTCTGCACCTAAAGACCAATCACCTGGTAAATGAATATTTAAGTCCCCGCATACGATCAGAGGTAGAGGCCAATGTACCAATTTGTTGGAAACGCTAATCACTACATCCGGATCATCGCTAATAATGCCATATATAGTGCACAGTGTCATCTTGCTTTCCCCATTGTTGTAGCAGCACTCTGCTATCGCATATCGTCCGAATTTATCCACTACTGATCGTGAAAACTGGACTCCCCCTCATTTTGACAGGATGGCAACCCCCCTAGTACGTGTCCCTTGTGTTTTGGCTGTGATAAGTCGGTATCCGAGTGTTTTGAGCAAGTATTGCTGTGACCCCTCAACGTGCGTCTTCTGAAGGCAAATAATGTTTGCACCAGACAGCTTAAGTCCCACTGCTACTTTCTGCCTTTTCTTTAAATCGTTAAGGCCGCAGATGTACATTGAGAGTATTTTTGATTTAGCCATCCAGGCCTCTATCAATCCCCGGTTGAATCAGGTGCTGTCTCCTACAACATAATACAACCCTGTGTCTTCTTTTCTTAAATTTCTCTGTGTCTCCCCTGTGCCCCCTGTAGAGATCTTGAGCCCTGGTCTCCCCCACCCCTCGAACCTCCCCCCACCCCCCACCTTTATTGAAGCTGCCAGGCTCAGACCTGAGCCTGTGTGATGACGTCAGTCCAACCTCACCCACTCCCCACACCACCTCTCCCCCTATATCCGTGTGTACTCCCTGTCTGGTCCTAAAGAGTTAATACATTCTTGAGTTACATCTCGTCATACATTGCTAACCACCTGAAAATATATGATAAACGGGAAGAAAGAGAAGAAGGCCGCTGTACAGGGAAAAACAGTGTGAAAAATACCAAAATAAATAAGTAAGCTAGACATAACAGATCTGTATCCGCATTTCACAGTGAAGATAACTTTTCTCTTTTTTTTTCTTCCCCCCCTTCCTCCCCCTGATCCGTTTAGCATAACAGTGTCATAACAGTAGCATTGGGTGCGACTTATTATTAACTTCCCCCTGCTGCCCCGTTTTTCTCAGAGGTAATGTCTTCAGAGCCTGCTCTGCCTGTATTTCAGAGATAAAGAACATTGTTTTGCCCTACGAGATCACTTTTAATTTAGCAGGGTGTTGTAAAAAGGCAGTGGCCCCAGCCTTCTGGAAGGGCGTAATCAGTTGCCGCAGTCGCCAACGCCTTTCCACTGTCACTTGTGCGAAATCAGGCTTGGCGAAAAAGGAAAATCTCCCCCAGTTCAGTTTTTTGTTAGGTCTTGCAAGATCATACACTGCCTGCCTTAATAAAAAATTACCAAAAAAAATAGGAAGACTCGGGGAAAAGATTGGCCTCCTCTAGGGTGTTTAGGGGGTGAAAAAGGGAATCTGTGCACCCGCTGTATTTCTTTGTCCCAATCCCAGTGTGTTTATTCGGGAAAAGCGTTCTTGAAAGATTGATCCTGAATGCCCTAATATCCGTCCCCTCGCTGTTCTCTGGAATGCCAAGGATCCTTAGATTATTCCGCCGTTGGCGGTTCTCTGCCTCTTCCAGCTTCCACATTATGTCCGTCACCGTGCTACTCTGTGAGGTCACCTGAGTTTTTAAAGTTTCAACCGCATTCTCCAATATTTCAGTCCGGGTTTCAACCATGCTCATTCTTTCTGCGATGTCCGTGCATGTTTTTCCGATTTTGAGTACTGATCCTTGGAGTTTTTTTCCTGCTGCACGGGCAATCCGACTCTCAGCCTTGACTTCTTTTTTAAATGAGTTTAGGGATTGTAATATCATTGCCAGTGTCGGCTCTGTTGTCTTGCTGTGATCCTCACTTCGGTTCTGGTTCCCTGGGATCTTTTACTCTCGACGATTACATCTTGCTCCCCTATCAGGGTGAGTGGCTGCGTGTCCGAGTAGTCCCATCTGAGATCATGTTCTTCCTCCGTATCCTCATGTTGTTTTGACCTTCGCCCCCCTGAAGCGCTTTTTGATCTCCTTGGCTTCTTTTGGCTACCTTGCTGGCTTCCATTACTTGTTGAGGAATCTTCGCATCCATTGGCGCTATTTCCACTAAGCGGGTGCGTGTCTTCCGAGTCCCCTGATTCTTCATTCAGAGAAAAAGACATAGTTAGGAGCGTTCCGTTCATGGAACTACAACTCCCAGAACAACCACGCCAAGAAACTACGATTCCCAGAGGGCAACGCATGGAGCATGCTCAGTCCGCGCCGACATAAAACGAACCATGGAGGCAGGAGGCGGCGTCGGATATTCCGTGTTCGTGTTGATGGAACACACCGCCTGGGCTTCGAGGAAGGTGAGACTTTGATTCCGGACATGTATCTTGCCGCCCGAGGGTAGCGAAACCAGGGAAGCGACAGAGCTGGCAAGGAAACGGGTCCCGCTATCCGTTTGTTGTGTCTCTGCTGTTAGGAGCCGCAGTCCCCGCTCGAGGGTATACGAGCAAGCATCTCACCCCTTGCCTCCACGCAAGCTGCAGTCCCAGCTCGAGGGTTATCGAGCGTGAAGGACGCTGACCCTCGTTGTACATTTGCCTCAGTCCCCGCTCGAGGGTTATCGAGCGTGAGGGACGCTGACCCTCGTTGTACATTTGCCTCAGTCCCCGCTCGAGGGTTATTGAGCGTGAGGGATGCTGACCCTCGTTGTACATTTGCCTCAGTCCCCGCTCGAGGGTTATCGAGCGTGAGGGACGCTGACCCTCGTTGTACATTTGCCTCAGTCCCCGCTTGAGGGTTATCGAGCGTGTTGGACGCCTTAACCATTGGCGTTGGTTCATACAGCCACAGTACAAGGGTCAAACTAGAACCGGCCATTTGTCCTGTGTTTTGCCCTCCGTTGGAGAGTGTCGGGACAGACACTAATGCGGAGGACGAACTGGGGAGTACCGCGGTACCTTGCTCATTACTCGACTGGCATTGTCGGCCACTGCTTAGCACGGTGCCCTCTGTTGGTGAATGCCGGGACCGGCATTCGTGCAGAGGACGGTTGGACCCAGAATTCTCGAACCTCCACGGGGTGTCTATTCCCTGTAACAGTTCTGTGTGCTTTTTTCCATGTGGCAGTACTGTGATACAATAAAGCCGGTTAACGTAACCCTACAAGTCTGTCCTGTGTTGTGGTGCTGTCAAGAGCGTCGGGGTGGTGCTTGTAGTTACCCGATCCTGAGGAACTAGGCGATTACACTCGTAATGGATGTCTGCTTTTTGTCTTTGAGGGTAGCGGGGGCAATGTTTAGGTTTCCTACGGTAATTTTAGCACTTGTGTTCCAAGTCTTCTTCTTACCGGTATTTGAGGTGGCTTCACGCGGATCAGCACCAATTTTCCCATCCTTTGCCTCCTTGGTCTCCGACCGCGGTATTGGTGGCTGCAGGTACTGTGGAGCGTGCCTTGCTCCGCGCTCCACCTTGGGCTGCCATCACGCTCCTCGCGGACGCTTCCGCGTTCCTGGCGTTCCTCGCGTCCTCGGCTTCCCGCAACAATCTTCGGTTGCTAGGCAACCCCTAGCCGCACATGTCAGTTTCTCCCCAGCCGGGGATGACAGTCAGGAGAAGCCGGGCTAACGCCTCTCAGTGCCGGCTGCAGCCCGACAATCGATGCCGTTAATCCCTCAGAGTCACAGAGTTACCGTTCAACCCGATCGGATCACGCCAGTAACACCAGCGGGTTTCCGACTTCCATATCCCGGGGCCAGGGTGCATTTCTCGGGCAATATACAGGGTTGGAGCAGTGGTGTGGAGGTGAGTTAACAGAGGTCTCACTCCGCCGCCATCTTGCTTCTTTTGGCCATCTAACCGGCCGCAGCCACAATCCCTCAACAATGGCAATGTTCCATTGACTCCACAGGTGCCTACATGTGCCATGGTTATGTATGTGTGACGTACATTGGTCTGTAGTACCTAACATGTCACAAATGCATTAGATGGTTGATGAGGCAGGACAGTGTTGTAGTGGACTCTACAATGTGTACGCATATCAATGTGTTGTGGGGCAGTGATGACCTCGGCAAGGCTTGTCTCACAGTATGATGTAGTTACTTACTTGTGCTATTCTGTCTGCTCATACACGCAATTGGCAGTTCACCGCCAACTGTGGTCATTGTGTTGTGGAGGTGTGCCAAGTTTGAATGATGCATTGTGGGGTGACAGGTACAGCAGATGAGTATGAGACAGTGGTGTTGATTTGTCACACATTGGCAGGATGCCACGCTCCCAGGCGTGAACATGTAAAATGTGGCCATAAAACTATGTGCATTTACAATGACCTATGTGGTGTTTGAGGCACTTGTGTATTGTAAATAGATAGGTGTGCCCTCTGTGTGGCTCAAACTTCCACCCATGTAACCTAATGTATCACTCATTTGTCAAGTCTATCATTGTTTTTTATGTGTCATCCTGAACGGGATATGCTGTGGCCATCTCATGATGTATGTCATTGACATGTGTCCACTTTCATCTCAACTAGGAGGAGGCCTAATCTGATATGTCACTTGACACTGCTGGAGGACATGGAGGATGTGGCGATTATTCGCAAATTCCGTCTAGATAGAGCCTCACTGAAGACCCTTTGTGATCTGTTAGAGCCACACCTGCAACCTCGTCGCACATACCCAACAGCATTCACCCTAACTTACAAAGTGACAGCAGCCCTCCATTTTTTTGCCACTGGATTGTTCCAGGAGACCGTGGCCAGCGCTGCAGGGGTGTATCAACCCATGTTCAGCCTGGTGCTGTGGGATGTTCTGTCCGCCATGAGGATCTACAAGGACAGATATATGTATTTCCCTAGGGGTGCTGAATTGGCAGGTGCGAAGGGAGACTTCTATCTCTTTGCGCACATCCCCATGTTGTTGGCGCAACAGATTGCACAGATGTCTTGCGCCACCACAGGCAAGTGAGCACATTTTTTGTAATCGAAAACATTACAACTCAATCAATGTGCAGGTGGTGTGCCTGGCAGATATGAGCATTCTCGCATGTGTGTGCTACATTACCCGGCTCTGCCCATGACTCCTACGTCCTGAGGAACAGCATTGTGCCGTGGCTGATGGCTAATCTGCTTCCCCAGTGTGCTTGGATTGTGGGTGAGTATGCCTAGTTGTATGGCGTGCAGGGTGTATGACCTGCTGCCCTCTGCTGCCCTTTGCAACATTGCAATGTGTGTTTGTCATTCCAAGGTGACTCTGCATATCCCAGCCGTCCATGGCTGTTGAGCCCTCTGCTTAATGTCCGATACAATGAGGCCCATGGCAGGACAAGTTGTGTGGTGGAGCGCACTTTTGGCCTGCTCAAGTCACGTTTCGGCTGCCTTAACAAAACCGGAGGTGCACTGGCATACTCGCCAGGGAAGGTGTGTAAGATCGTAGTGGCATGCTGCATGCTCCACAACCTGGTCATTCACAAGCAGATTCCCCTGCTCCTGGATGATAATGAGGACCCAAGGCCCCCGCCTGCACAAGAACCTGAGTCCTGTGATGAGGGCAGTGGAGAGGATGAAGGTGGTGACATGCGTCAACAGCTCATCACCCGCTACTTCGCTTAAAGGTGGGTGACGTAGTACAACATGTACATTGTGTGGTGAGATTGCTGTTGTCGTCGAGGGCTATGTGCGAATGGTACAGACAACTAGATGTAAAGTCACCTGTGTGTGAACATGTGACAGTGACACGTCATCTACGAACGTATACGGGATGTGTTTGTTGACATTTGTTGGCCATTATGTTGTCTGCATGTTGGCTTATGTAGATGGTTGGTGTAGTGTAATGTCTGTGATACCACACTCACACCAGTGAATGTTGTTATGTTGAACTCACCGGGCTGGAGCAGGGGTGTGCCGAGCAGGTCCACAACATTGCCGCCACCGCCAGGAGCCCAAATCTGCAGTCCACAGCGCCGCCGCTCTGGGACTACATCTCCCGGCGGCCCTAGCGGCGGCGCAGCTTCCTGAATCACGGGGGAAGCGCCAGGAGGCGCCCAAAAGGGGAGACACGCTCGGCGGAGCGCGGGGGCATTTTGAACTCACCGGGCTGGAGCAGGGGTGTGCCGAGCAGGTCCACAACATTGCCGCCACCGCCAGGAGCCCAAATCTGCAGTCCACAGCGCCGCCGCTCCGGGACTACATCTCCCGGCGGCCCTAGCGGCGGCGCAGCTTCCTGAATCACGGGGGAAGCGCCAGGAGGCGCCCAAAAGGGAGACACGCTCGGCGGAGCGCGGGGGCATTTTGAACTCACCGGGCTGGAGCAGGGGTGTGCCGAGCAGGTCCACAACATTGCCGCCACCGCCAGGAGCCCAAATCTGCAGTCCACAGCGCCGCCGCTCCGGGACTACATCTCCCGGCGGCCCTAGCGGCGGCGCAGCTTCCTGAATCACGGGGGAAGCGCCAGGAGGCGCCCAAAAGGGGAGACACGCTCGGCGGAGCGCGGGGGCATTTTGAACTCACCGGGCTGGAGCAGGGGTGTGCCGAGCAGGTCCACAACATTGCCGCCACCGCCAGGAGCCCAAATCTGCAGTCCACAGCGCCGCCGCTCCGGGACTACATCTCCCGGCGGCCCTAGCGGCGGAGCAGCTTCCTGAATCACGGGGGAAGCGCCAGGAGGCGCTCAAAAGGGGAGATACGCCCAGCTTCGCGGGACGCGAGCGGGACGCCGGGCTAAGCCCGGGCAAAGGGCGGGCCCTCTACGGCCCTCAGCGGCACGAGAAGGACGGGGACGGGCCAGATCCCTTGGGATTTCAACCAAACAAGGTACAGTGTCCATTCTCGTTTGTTAATCAATTTCAATACACCACATACAGTATGACTTCCAAGGGGGCCTATCCCATCTTCTTCCAAAAACATCGCCCGGACCAGGAATTGGGCATGTCCACCCAGAGCCATCTGACTCTCCTCACCATTAGAGACACAGATTTCGATGACTGCCGTCAACTCCTAGACCCAATTCAAACCCTCCCACAACCCTCTGCCAGGACAGAAAAAGTATCCTATTGGGAGGAATTAAATGCCTTATGCGGGACAAATTTTATCCCAGTTATAGCCCCTTCCCCCGTAAAAGACCCTACTATCTACCCCTGTGCGGATAAACATTGTGAGACATCCCGATCACCGATGGAGGATAGCAGCCAAATTATTGGACTTACAGAGGGTCACTGTGTAAAAAGGAAGCACAACGAAACAAACTGTACTGATTCCCCATCGCCTGTTATTATTTCAACCCCATCCAAGGCGCACACTGGAACATTGGAGAGTGAAGTAGCATCTTCCTACCTACCACTATTGCCCCACTTTGAATCGATGTTAAGATCTGTGCTATCACCCCTGCTTGACCAAATTAACATCTTAGGGGATAGGTTGACAAGCCTAGAGGCTATTATTAAAGCCAATTCTTCTTCATCTGCTATATCTATTTGTCCCACTCCTCCTACGGTCCCCAAAGTGCCTTTCATCACAAAAACTGTCCCAACTGTAAGTACTAAAATCGCCCATACATCAGTGCGACCTCCTAAGAGAATATCTTCAACTACTCTGAATATTCCTTGTAAACCTGGGTTACCTAACTCCTCTATTACTAGAGCAGAACCTAAGAGAGCACCTTGCATAAATTTGCCCCCAGAAGCAGCACCCTTTGTGCTTGTTCTTGCAGGAGTACCTCCACTTGCCCACGGGAAACCTGAAAGCCACCAGGACCTATATCACAAAGTCCGGTTTTGGCTATCAAAAAATAGACCCCCCCCCACCCAATAAAAACGGTGGCATCCTAAGCGTCAGAAGGGTGGGTTGGTTGGGGTCATCAGCCAAAGAAATTCCCGGGGACCTAATTTTAGTTAAATTTAAGGACAGACAGACAGTCCCCTACTTACGATCCTGCAAACCCCATGAAAAAGATGGCTCCATTTCCGTTTGGGATCTGCATGATTTCTACCCGAGATATTGATGCTGTTTTTTAATATTGCCTTTTGTCCTCCTTACTTCTGAAAATTAAACTTTTCAACTGTGTAATTGATGATTTTAAACCGAAATTTTATGTCTATTTCTATTTTTATAACAGTTATAACTATGTATGCTTATATGATATTTCTTTTTGAATATCGAATAAAGCTTATTTTGAACCTTTGAACCTTTGTGTTTCCCTAGGTGCTTCAAAATTGAACTTGCCTACATACAGTACATCTTTCGGATACATTATGGACATTTGGAAGACTGTACATCTTGCACTAAAGACAAAGCTGACACAATAAAAGTGTGTAAGGTATTTTATTTACAAAGTTGACATGTGAGGGAGGCGGGCAGATTTACATAAAGGTGGTGATGGAGTAGTGAGTTGACAGTCATGGTAAATGGGATTAAAGAGTAGACACCACATCGATGTGGTGACC
Source organism: Lissotriton helveticus (assembly GCF_964261635.1). Classification (NCBI taxonomy): domain Eukaryota; kingdom Metazoa; phylum Chordata; class Amphibia; order Caudata; family Salamandridae; genus Lissotriton; species Lissotriton helveticus. The sequence goes on along the minus strand of NC_136061.1, from coordinate 934,413,020 downwards.
CAGTCCAACAGACAGGTGCCATTCACAAGACAATGTGGGGAACGACAGTCCAAACAGTCAATGCAGTAGGGAAGAGGGTTGCCATCAGGGCTGGCTCCGTGATTAGCGTTTGGCTGGTGCTTTGCCTCCAGAGACTCCCAGACTCTTCTTCGGACAGCCCCTTGGTTGCTTGGCTGGGGTGGACCCTGCTGTGGTGATATCAACGTCTCAGGACTCACCCCTCTCCGTGGCCGCAGGGGAGGATGGTGAACTACCATCCTGCGGCACAACAGAGTGGGGTGGAGGTGTCATTTGGACACGCTACCTGTAACGCTACTTCCTGGCCCATGAGGTTCACCATTTGTCCAGTGCGGGTGTCGATAGACCTCATCAGCAGGATGAGCTCGCGTAATAGTTCATCAGACTGGCTATCCCTGGACCTGTTCGTAGGCCCCAATGACTCTCCTGATGTCTGGGGGTGACCCTGGCCCTCCCACCTGCCCTGCTGCCACGGACCTGTTGTCTCGCCACTGTGGGTTCCCGCACAATCTTCCTGCCGTCCACAATTGTTGGTGTGGGCTGGTCATCCCCTGGGACAGGGAGGGTGCTGCAGGTGGCACTGGTGGAGGTGTTGGTGGTGGATGTACAGGCCGTAACAGCAGGGGTCTGTTGTGCAGTTGGTGTTGCAGCAGACGTGGTGGTGGGGAGGATGGAGTCCTGGGACCTGTTGCTCCCTGGCACACCAGATGGGACGGCCTCGAGCTCATCGTCCTGAAAATCCAGGGAGTCTACATCCGAGAGTCCATGTACCGGGGGTGGAGACTGGCTCTGCTGGTCATTGGTGTTGTCCTCAGTAGTGAGTTATTGGTCACCTGTGGATTAGATGTAGAATGTCAGTGTTGTGCACTCTGCAAGAATTCTGTTAACTGTGTGCCATTCAGTGTCTGTACACTACACAATTGACTGATCCTCACATCTTTTTCTATATGCACTACTGTGCCTCCTAACATACTGATGAGGTACATACATTACTTGTACATGTTGTTAGGTATCAATGCATACCATGCAAATCGTGCTGTGATCATGTTCACAGGGACCTGTTGCCATGTAGGGACCAGCACAATTTCTTTTCATGGTTCTCTCATTGTTGATTCGTCTGACCTCACAAACAACACTTTTGTCCAGGGACTGGCAATTGTATTGTACTGCCTGAATTTGTCCTGTAATGTACATATTTGGATTTATAAGCCCACAGATGCTTTCTGTAATCTTGAATGGTCCTTGCTGATTGGGCAACATGGCAGTGAACTCATCAGTGTGTGCTGTGCATGGTTGTGCACAGTCTTCCTTGTGCATGTGCATTGGTGTATGACTCTTTGGTAGCTGTACTAAATGAAATGAATGTGCTTGCACACCTTACTTTTGTTCGTGTACCCTATTTAAAAAGATTTCATGTAATTCTTGTGTTTGTGTGTGTGCCACTGTTCTGTAAGGAGAGTTCAGACCCTTGTACTCCCTGTATATAATATAATGTAAAGGAGACTGCGGAACCCCACAGTCTAGATACAGTGCACAGCTTTAAAGACAATAATGATTGTCTCAGAACATTTTGTTTAACTGGTAATTTAGCAACAAATTAATATTCAAACTCTCTTGGGTTTCTCAATTTCAACATATGTTTTATCATTCGCACTTACGTGCTATTTGTATCAGCATCAATTATCACGTTGTGTAACATACATATATTGATATTCTCTACTTACAATTTTATAATATGTCATTTACATCCTGTGTTACATTTGTAAATTTAACATGAAGAGAAAGAAATTTGTTTTAAAAAATCAGAACTCGGAGAAGAATCCCAATGCATTTCGGGTCAACTCGACCCTTCTTCAGGGTATATTGCAAATATACATTGCGTTTGTAATGAATTTTCATGATCTTGCATCCATAGGTAACCTACAACACAATAAGTTTCATTTGAGTATTGTGAAAAATAGCTGTTACTCAAAAAAAGTCGTACATGCATGAGCTTGCAGTGTTTAAAAATCACCAATGTGGTTTTGAAAAAGCACTCTCCGAAATTCTTAATAAGATGTGAATGGGACATAATAGGGAAACTAATATAGTGCTCCAATCGGGTGCTTGCACCATGCTGAATAAACATTAAAAAAAAGAAGCGAGTTTTTGTAACATGCAGAGTTGATTATATTACCACCCTTGTTTGAACCAAGCTCATGCATGTACGACTTTGGACCCTTTGGACTATCCTTTGCCACATTCCTTGTGGGTAATGGGGTCTGTTGGACCAGGCTACCAAACAGTTGTGGTTCCCTCTATCTCATTTACCACGACTGTCAACTCACTCTCTGTGAATTTGGGAATTTTTTGTGTGGACATGATGTGTAGTGTGCAAAGTGTTTGTGGGTGCTGGGGTTGTGGGTGGTGGGTGTGGTGAGGTGTGTGAGGTGTGTTATGTGCTGGGGGATTGTTGGTGCTGGTGTGATGTGGTGGTGTTGAGTGTGCTGTGTTCTTTCGCCTCTCCTGTCAGGTCTGGTGTCTGGTGTCTCTTCTGAAATGTTGCAAAGGATTGTGGTCAGTGAAGGGGCTGGTTTTATACTCAGCTATGTGGGTATGTCCAAATGATGTTTTACTGTCAGGTGTGTTGTGGGAGTTGTCCTGTGAAATGTATGTTTTGGTTTGGCATTTATTTGTTTCATTTTGGATGTGTTTTGTGTATTTGGGGGCATGGCTACATTGATTTGTGCAATGTTTGGCATGATTGTGGGTTTTTTGCATCGTCCGCCATGTTTTCTATGGATCATCCGCAGCGGTGGCTATGCTGCAGCTCTTCCGCTGGCTCTCCCATTCATTCCAGTGTGCGACCGCGGCGGTCGGAAACAGCGGAGCATCCCAAGGGACCATTGGGGATTTCCTAATTTCCCGTGCAGTGTCTCCACTATGCTTCCGGCGGGTTGTAGATTTTCCGCTGCTTTTCCGACCGCCGCAGTCGGATTTTGGACATCACTGCCCGCGACGGACATTTTTTATTTGCCCGCTACCGCCGCGGTAGGTCTTTTTTGGCGGTTGATCCTAATTTGACCGCCGATTTATCCACGATCCCGGCAGACAGTTGTTTTCCGCATCAATGGCGGTCGGGGTGGTGTTTTTTTCACAACATCTTAATGGGCCGCAAAGTGTTTAAAACAACTTCACTAAAACAGAATTTTTTTATAATAAAAATCTAAATTACAAATACATTTTAAAATGTACATTTAAAAATATCCCAGTTTTTTTAATTTAAAACAACATTTTTTACCAACATTATATTTATAATAAAATTATAAATTAATAAACAAATCATATTTTTGTGTACATTTAATTTTACCCAAAAATAAACATAACCTCAAAATTGTTTACATTTTGAATCATTTTAAAATGTAACTTTAAAAAAAAAATCAATATTTCAAAAAGTACTTTCAATTAAAATGTAATTTTAAACAACATTCAAAAATTACTCCCTACCCTTATCACCTATAAACACAACATCACACTACTAAATTATCTCGAAAAAAAATTAAAAATGTGAAAATTTACAAACAATTGGGGTCATTACAATGATGGTTGGACTTTCGTCCGACCAGCATCGTTGCGGGGCTTGGGACTGGCTGCCTGTAAGGTGGCGGTCCCGCACAGGAGATTACGATGCGACCACAACCGTGGCGGTCGCATCGTGTATCTCTAACATTGCGACACCCGCCAAAATGTTCAAAATGCACTGTTTGCCTTTCCCTGCACTATGTGGCAGGCACCACGCGGTGCCTGCCACCTGGTGTAGGGAAATGTAGGTACACACCCACCTACCCCCAATACAAGGGGGGCCTGCAACGGGCCCCCAAATGCAATCCCCACCAGCCTATAAATGGCGGTTGAACTGCCATCCACGGCTAGCGGAGAGGAAGCATCCTAATATGGCAGACAGTCTTTGCTAGGCACTGCCAGCATTCTAGGTATGCATTCCGGGTCCTCCACAGGAAATTGGAACGATTGCCTGTTGGCGGTGAATCTGCCACCGGCAGACTGCCAGTGGCGGATTCACCACTATCGTAACCAGGCCCAATGTTTTGAAATTACTCCCCACTCTGGTCTCGTATAAACCCAACATCCCTCTACTATTTTTTTATAAAAATTAAAAAAAATCCCCTTACTACATTTGAACTAAAATTATTTAAAATTTTGAAAAACTTTCCCCTATAAACCCAACATTCTGCACCTAAAACTTTACAAAATGTTTAAAAATATTAATATTTTAATCCCAAATTTCAAATTACTCCTTACCCTTATCCCCTATAAACCCAACATCCTGCTACTAAATATTTGAAAAAAATTAAAAAAGTTAACATTTTTACATTTTTTTAATTACTCCCCACCCTTATCCCCTATAAACCCAACATATTTTTTTTTTTTTTTTGCATTTGTATGGCGCGCAGCTACCCAATAAGGGTTTCCCGGCGCCTATGACATAAAGTTGAACAGAGGTGAAAGCTGGAGCATGGTTTTAGCATAGTTGTTTTCGGAAGAGCCAGGTTTTAACATTTTTCCGGAAACTGGTGTAGTTTTCTTCTTTCCGGATGTGCAGGGTAAGTGAGTTACACAGTATAGGCCCGCTGACAGAAAACGATCTTCCGCCATTTCTTTGCAATCTAAATCTGGGAACAGTGAAATTGGCTGCATTTTGGGAGCGCAGATTTCTTTTTGGTAGGTAGGGGGTAGCTAACGCTTGCAGATAAGTTGGTGCTGTTTTGGATTTGATTTTAAACATATAGCTCAGTGTTTTGAAACTGATCCGGTGTTCAATCCTGAGCCAATGTAGCTCGTTTAGGTATTTTGATACTCTTGCTGATTTCGGTATCCTGCACAGGAGTCTTGCGGCTGAGTTTTGGATCATTTGGAGTCGCTTGATGACCGCTTGGTTTGTACTCAGGTAGAGTATGTTGCCGTAGTCAATGCGTGATGTTATTAACGCATTGACTACGGTTTTTTGTGTGGCACTCAGGTAGAGTATGTTGCCGTAGTCAATGCGTGATGTTATTAACGCGTTGACTACGGTTTTTTGTGTGGCAGTGGGTAGCATCCATGTGATTTTTTTCAACCATTTTATTATGGTGAAACATAGCCCTGCAACTTTGTTTGCCTGCTGTTTCATTGACAAAGCATTGTCAATGATGACTCCTAAATTTCTTGCCTGGGTCACTGGAGGGGGAAAATTTCCCAACTCAGATGGCCAATGGGAGGAATTCCAGAGCTCCTTGTTTTTACCTAATAGGAGGATTTCGGTTTTATCACCGTTTAATTTCAACTGGTTGGTGGTCATCCAGTTGAAGATTTTCTGGAGTCCAGTTTTGAGGAGAGAAGGAGCTGCGGGATTTGATTCTGATAGTGAAAAAATGATTTGGGAATCATCTGCGTAGGTCATTAATGTAAGGCCTATGCCATCCGCTAGATCGGCCAGTGGTTTGAAATACAGATTAAAGAGCAGCGGGCTCAGGATGGAACCCTGTGGCACTCCATGTGGGGCGTAAAAAGTGTCTGAGCAGGCAAGGCAGGATTTAATCTGGAAAGTCCTCTCACAGAGAAAGGACTTAATCCACTGTAGGGCATCACTGCGGATGCCGTTTCTCTCAAGTGTGGCCAGGAGAAATGTATGTGATATGGTATCAAACGCCGCACTCAGATCTAGTAGAATGAGTGCGACCGTTTGTCCATTATCCAAGAGTTTCCTGATTTTTTCCGTGACGCCCAACAGAGCGGACTCTGTGGAGTATCCTGCTCTGAAGCCTGATTGCAAGGGATGGAGGAGGTCGTTTTCCTCGACGAAGAGGGTAAGGGCAGTGTGGATGTGCCTTTCCATGAGTTTGGAAAAGGCAGGGAGCAAAGATATTGGCCGATAGTTTGCTAGGACAGTGGGGTCCGCTGAGGGTTTCTTCAGGAGTGGAGTAACCATTGCATGTTTCCAACTTGATGGGACTGTAGAGGATTTGAAAGAAGCTTTTAGCATGTCTAATATAATAGTCAGAGGGATGGTGGCAAGTTGTTTTAGAATGCTCATGGGAAGAGGATCACGAGGGTATCCTGAGGTAATGGATTTCAAGGAGACTTTTAGGGAGTCCAGGCCCACATGCATCATTGTTACATTTTGCACTTCCTAATTTGCGAAAAATAAGGAATCGCAAATTAAGAAGTGCAAAATGCTATGCATCCTTATTTTCGGTATTCATTTGGGATTCGGTAAAAAACGCAATTTTTACCGAATCCCAAATGAATACCGATTTCTTAAGTAAATTTTCGCAATTCCCATTGATTCCTATGGGCCAAAAGGCCCATAGGAGTCAATGCAAATTGCGAGTGGCACTTAGAAAATTTCATGGGTGCAGGGGGGGGTCCAAAGGACCCCCCCCTGCACCCCTGAAATGTATTTTTCGCATCATGTTTCACACACACATGTCCTAAAGACATGTGTGTGTTAAACATGAATGTTGAAAAAAATACTTTTTCACCATTTTAAACACTTTTTCCAAATTTACCGAGTGGTTCAACCACTCGGTAAATTTGGCACCCTAATTGCGAATTTCCACTTGTCAAAGTAATGATGCATTGCTTTTAAGAAGTCGCACCCGCAATTTTAGAACTCGCAAAAATATTACCAATTCTAAAATTGCTTCATGCATCCCAAAAAGCACTTTTGCATTCGCAAACGGCCGATTTTAAGGAATCGCACCGTTTGCGACTACAAAAATGCTTGATGCATGTGGGCCTGAAAAGTTATAGGGGACCAGTTCTCAAGGGTGTTCAATTTATACGGTAGCACAGGGACATCATCCGGGAGGCTTTTATCGTTGGGTCTGGAGTTAATGTCAAGGATGATTTTTTCAATTTTTTCATTAAAAAATGTGGCAAGGTCTTGACATTGTTTTTTATTTAAAGGGCGAGTTGTAGCAGTGGTTTGAGCACCTGCTAGGTCCTTTACTGTATTGAATAGGGTTTTTGCTTTGTTTGTAGCGTTGTTTATGGTATTGGCCACATAAAGGGCACGAGCCATAATGCAAGAGGAGTGGTATGCATTTCTGGCCTTTTTATATATTATCTTTTTTTCTTGATTGTATTCTTTGCGCAATTGCCTTTCTAGGGCTTTACATTTAGATTTTTCAGTTTTAAGCTGTTCATTGAACCAGGGCGCTGGGGGACGATGGAAGTTTCTTTTTGCCTGAGTTTGGGGGAGGCATTCATTTGTTGCATTTTCCAGCCACAGTTTAGTGGCTTCAGCTAGATTTTCCACATTCTGGTTGTAGGTGGGTGTACTATTTGTTAATATTTGGTTCAGTTTGTCTATATCAAGGAGCTTCCAGTTTCTCATGGAGTTTGCTGGCCAAGCTCGTAATTTGAGGGGAGTGTGTTTGATTTAAGTGGAAACTGAGGAGGTAGTGGTCTGACCAGCATAAAGGAATGGTTTGAGTCCATTTTAAATCTGGGAGGTTGGTGAAGATGGGGTCTAATAGGTGACCTGCCTTATGCGTGGGTCCTGAGTTGAGAAGTGATAGGTTGAGGGCCATTAGGTCGTCAGTTAAGTTACAGCATGCCGTTTTAGTTGAGTCATCAAGATGTAAATTTAGATCCCCTAGGAGTGTGACATTTTTGTAATCTACCAGAAATGGAGTGATATAGTTTGCTAGGTTGGCTGCCCATGAATTGGCATTCCCAGGAGGTCTATAAATTAGGAGGCCTGAGAAGGTGAAATTGGGGTTAAGGGTGAGTTGAAAAGAAGCGGCTTCACAGTCAGGAATGTTCACTGGGAGCAAATTGCAGGTAAGGTCTTTGCGAAATATGATTGCAATGCCTCTGCCCACTTTGCCCTGCCTATCTTTTCTTACGATGGCATAGTTTACTGGGAGGGCAGTTGCTACATCCGGGCCGGAGCTTTCATGTAGCCATGTTTCAGTGAGGAAGAGAGCACTAGGTGCTTCGTCTAGTAGGAAGGAGAGGATGTCAAGTTTATGTTGTGGCAAGGACCTGCAATTAACACTGAAAAAGGAGTAATTGCAGGAGGCATGCTTTGAGCGTTTAAAAGAGGTTTGTGTCCGGGATTCCGGGTCAGGGTGCGGTTGAATGTTAGTGATGTGAACATTGCAATTTGTACAGTGTGTATCGCCGAGTGGCGAGAGCACTATGCAATCACGATGTGCTGGAGGACGTAAGGCTTTTAATTTCGTAGAGCTCATACCTGAGGTTTGGAGGGCTGTCGATGAAAGATTCCCTGCCCCATGCCCGTACTGTCCCGGACGGGCCCAGGCGGGCATTTCTTAGGCTTGTCTTTGGCGCGGCATTGGCGCGGTTGCTGCGCGTATTCGCTGCGCGTCATAGGGTGTGTCTGGCTTATGTAGAGGGCGGGCTGTTGTTCAGTACCGCCTCTACACATCCATTAGCCCGATCAGTGCCTCTCCCAGCCTGGAGGCCGGATGAAGGTACCGCCCTGCACCCTCCCCACAAACAAGCCTAGCGCTTGCGGAGGACCGGGGCTACAGGGGACACAATTTGAGTTATTTCAGAAAGTCTTAATAAGGTGGGTACACAAGTTAAACTTCACACAGTGCAATTTTGAAAAACAAATCGCCTCAGTGAGTTAAAAAGTGTAGCGCTCGAACATGCATTCGATTTCCAGCGCTGCTCAGTGTGTAAATCTGAAATCCTTTAAAAAGCGGCGTCACTTGTAATCAGTTACGCGGCTCAGCTTCAGCAATACCATTGTTCGTCAAAAGTCAACAGAAAGAACGCTAAATGTTTAAGGGCTTATGTAGAGGGCGGGCTGTTGTTCAGTACCGCCTCTACACATCCATTAGCCCAATCAGTGCCTCTCCCAGCCTGGAGGCCGGACGAAGGTACCGCCCTGCACCCTCCCCACAAACAAGCCTAGCGCTTGCGGAGGACCGGGGCTACAGGGGACACAATTTGAGTTATTTCAGAAAGTCTTAATAAGGTGGGTACACAAGTTAAACTTCACACCGTGCAATTTTAAAAACAAATCGCCGCAGTGAGTTAAAAAGTGTAGCGCTCGAACATGCGTTCGATTTCCAGCGCTGCTCAGTGTGTAAATCTGAAATCCTTTAATCCTGTAATCAGTTACGCAGCTCAGCTTCAGCAATACCTTCGTTCGTCAAAAGTCAACAGAAGGAACGCTAAATATTTAAGGGCTTATGTAGAGGGCAGGCTGTTGTTCAGTACCGCCGCTACACATCCATTAGCCCAATCAGTGCCTCTCCCAGCCTGGAGGCCGGACAAAGGTACCGCCCTGCACCCTCCCCACAAACAAGCCTAGCGCTTGCGGAGGACCGGGGCTACAGGGGACACAATTTAAGTTATTTCAGAAAGTCTTAATAAGGTGGGTACACAAGTTAAACTTCACACAGTGCAATTTTAAAAACAAATCGCCGCAGTGAGTTAAAAAGTGTAGCGCTCGAACATGCGTTCGATTTCCAGCGCTGCTCAGTGTGTAAATCTGAAATCCTTTAAAAAGCGGCGTCACTTGTAATCAGTTACGCAGCTCAGCTTCAGCAATACCTTCGTTCCTCAAAAGTCCCACTCATTAAACCTTACAAAAATGTGTAAAATATTTATTTTAATCTAAAATGTTTACATTTCTTCACACCCTTGACGCCTATAAACCCAACATAAAACAATTAAAAAATGAATTGAACTAATATACAACTAATACTACGTTCATAATAAAAAAAATACCAACAAAAAAATTTATATAATTAACTATTTTTGACATCAAATTTACAGAATCGATATTTCTGCATTACATTAAAATTAACAACGAAAAAACTTACCTCGATATTTTGCACAATCCATATTCTTAACTCGATATTAATGCAATTTGATATTTCTACGTCAATATTTTGTCCCTGCACCGGAGGTACCTTATCATACCTCATGTTCACCCTATGAGATCAATTTCTGTGATATCTACCCATTCAACTCGATGGCCACCCAGCCTTGGATACACGAAAAGCATCCAGCCTTGGCTGCACTTTTCTGTGTAAAGAAGGGGTAGAAAACTAAAGTTGACATGTTCTTTGTTCGGCTTTTTAAGTAAAAGCAGGTTGGCATACCCTGCCAGTGATGCCTAAGGCTTTTATGTCTGAGGTCCGTCTAAACGATACCAGACATAGCAAGACAGTGAGTTTATAAGAGATACATTTTAAGGATAACCCAGAATTCTCACCCCAACTTATTAAGACCAGTAGGACCTCTCCAAAGTCCCATAATGCAGCATATTTTTCCAAGACACCAACAAACACATTTCTCTCAAGCCAGTCTATATGCTTTCCTTGTGCCTTCTGCCAGGTATCCATGACTCCGATTTGAAAGCGTCTGCCAAAAGGCATGTAATCTACCACTGTCTCCTGAAAAACTCCAGGCCACCAGTGTCAGTAGTCCTTGATCTACGAGAGGATGTGACCCTAACTCTGGGACTGTAATTATTTCCCTGGTAGTTGGAATTAGGATTGGTAAATCAATGCTCCTTTCAGGTAGGATTGGAAACCATGCCTGTAACCGCCAAAGCGGTGTTATCACTCCTGTGACCTCCTTGTTCCTACGAACATGCAACAGTAGTCTTGGTATCATGACAAAAGAAGGGAAAGCATAAAGTGCTAGGCGCTGCAAATTCTGAAGGAAGGTTTCTGCCCCCTAGGCCTGAGGGTCTGGCCTCCAGCTGAAAAATGTTGACAGTTAAGTGTTCAGTCTGTCCGCAAAGAGATCACCATTCCTCCAAGGGGCCCCATATTGACTGGATGTTGAGGAAAACGTACTTGTTCAACCTCCAATTGCTGGAGTCTCTGATATTCAGGGAAAACCAATCGTCAACACTGTTGTTCAATACCAGGATATGGTCAACTATTACTGAAATGCCCTTGCTCAGACAGTAACTACAGAAAACCTTTGCTAAATCTGTAAAAACCTTGCAGTGAGGGCCCCCCATTATGTTGGCATATCTGACAGCAGATACATAGTTTACATCACATGGTTAACATCATAGAACACTTAATTAAGTCTTTGCGGGAACTGCGAATTGCAAATGGAGCTGCCAGTAAGTTCAAGCAGTTCATGTGCAACTCCTTCTCCTGATCTGTCCAGCGGGCCCCTGCTGATGAGTCGCCACATCTTGCACCCCATCCCTCTAAACTGGCGTCACTATCTCCGGGTATTCTCCAAAAATGGCTCTGCCATTCCATGCTTCTGCATTCCTCAGCCAACAAAAAGTGGTTCCTTCTTTGAATCCTGGCCCAGAGACAGCATTTGAGAATAAGATTGAAATGTTCTCAATGCTTTGGCTTTGAGTCTTAAGAGTGTCAGGTAGTCCAAGGGACCTGGGAAGATTGCTTGGATTGTTGAGGACAGAAGGCCTAGAATCCTTGCTAAAGCCCTCGAGGGGAATTACTTTCTCCCTAAGAGGTTCCTCAATTGTTTGCGCAGTTTTCTTAACTTTTCCCCTGGTTATTTCAATTCTGCCCTTATTGTGTTTGACAAAAACCAAGAACTGCATTTCCTGGTTTGGTACCATGCAAGATTTGTTCCTGTTTATGACAAAACTCAGGTGTTCTAGTAGGCTCATGGTAAGATATGTGTGGCGTGAGACCACTTCTCTGGACTGTGCCAATATCAGGATATCGTCTAAGTGAAGTATTAGTCTCACCTCTCTCGCCCTTAGTCATCCCACTACGGGGTGATTAATCTTGGTTAGTCCGAAAGGGAGACTGCAGAATTGCCAAAGTCTGACCATCCAGGTGAACTGGAGAAACTTTTGGTGTGGTGGCCAAATTAGGATTGTCAGGGATGCATACTTTAGATCTAACCGAGTTAGCCAATCCCCTTTCCTTAGTACATCTCTTAGGAGGTCCACCCTTTCCATTTTGAAATGGTGGTAGACCACCCATTTTTTCAACTCTTTCAAATTCATCACTGGTCTCATACTTTTGTCCTTCTTCTTCACTAGAAATATATTGCTGATAAAACCTGACTGTTCCCTCTTTGTCTCATCGGACAATAAACCCTCTACCTCTCGTGTTACTAAGGTAGAATCTTCTGGTGAGAATATTATTCCTGGGGGGATTTTTCTTTGTAATGCTGTATCTGTAAATTTGATCTAGTATACCTTAACTGTCTCTAGGACCCAAGGGTCCTGAGTCAACAAATTCCAGGTTCTCCAAAATTGGGCTAGTCTGCATCCCACCTTTATAGAGGTATCTGAGAGGTCTTTCATAGTTCTTACCTGCTGAAAAGCCTCTTTCTCTCTGCTTGCCTCTGAAGCCTCTCACGCGTGGTCTTTGTTTCTGTGTGTAGAATGACGAATGTGGAGCGAAGTTAGGGCACACAAATCTTGCGCCACGACACCACGTAGGGTCTTGAAGAGCTTTTGCCACGGCCGAGGAACCAAGCTCATGTTCTCCTGGCCCTGGCAAAAACTCTATCCTGGAAGAGTTTCTTGATGTCTTTCTGCGACTTCTGAATCGAGCTGAATACTCCCACGTACTTTGCCATGCCCCTGATAAAATCGTCCCCAAAGAGTACACCCTGGGAGGCAGTTCCTCCTTATCCAGTGGCCAGTTCAACCAATTTAGGATCTATTTTTAGCAATATGCTTTTTCTTCTCTCATTGGAGAGTGAAGTACTTGCATGCCCCAGGAGGCAGATTACACCTTGCGCCCATTGGAGCAATTCCTTTGGGTTAATGAGAGTGACTTCAAGATAAGCCACTTCATCCATCTCAAACATCTTCGTGAGTGGGTCAGTATTAATAATAATAATAACAATACTGAGCTTATATGGCGCCTGGTTACACTAGCCAGTGTGTCCCCGCGCTTTCAGTAGCCCAAGTAGCCCCCCAAAGTACTAACCCATCGGCAATCTAAATCCTTGGGAACAAGAAAGTTTTAAGCTCCCTCCGGAAAGCCATCTCCGAGGGCTCCATACGGAGTCTAAGGGGAAGAGTATTCCATTTGCGCGCCGCCAGATAGCGGAATGATCTGCCTCCCATTCTCGCCCTTCTGACCTTGGGAACCTGCAACAAGGCATCACCCTGAGATCTCAGAGGTCTGGTGGGCACATAGGGTGTAAGCAGGCTGCGCAGGAAACAGGTTCCGTTCCCCTGACAATCTTGTGGCTAATACATAAGATTTTGAACTGGATCCGCTCTTTGATCGGCAGCCAGTGCAGTGCCTCAAGGGCCTTTCTGGAGGAACATCTCCTGGGGATCATCAATATGAATCATGTGGCGGCATTTTGTATGTACTGCAGTCTCTGGAGACACCTCACACTTGCTCCCAAATAGAGGGCGTTACCATAGTCCAGCCTGGAGGTAACCAAGGCATGGACTAGGGCCCTCCTAGCTGACACAGGGAGCAAATCGAATGTCTTCCTCAGACTGCGAAGAATGCCAAAGCAGATTCCTGCAACGCGTCTGGCATGATAATCAAAGGAGATTTTAGAATCGATCCACATGCCAAGGTTCTTGACTTGAGCCTTAGGTGCAGGCAGGGGCCCCAAGTCGCGAGGCCACCATGCAGAAGTCCAAACAGAAGGAGATTTGCCCACAATCAGCACCTCCGTTTTGTCCCCATTAAATCTGAGACAATTATCGGCCATCCAGCCAGCCAGCTCCTGGAGACAAGATGCAAACCTTCTGGCAGCTTGCCCAGCCGCTGTGTCAAGGCCACAACCAGCTGCATATCGTCGGCATAAGTCACCACTTCCACCCCATATTGTTCCGTGATGGATGCCACAGGTGCCACATAAAGATTAAAAAGGCTGGGGCTGAGACTTGAGCCCTGAGGGACCCCTTGATTCAGGTCGAAAGCTTCAGACCTGTAGGGCCCCTGCTCAACACAAACTGTGGTCACGGAGGAAGGATTCCAGCCATTTCCATGCCTTCCCTACCACTCCACCCTTCCTCAGACACTGTAGCAGGGTGTGATGCGCCACAGTGTCGAACGCGGCACTGAGATCAAGGAGAATCAGTGCCACTGTTTGACCCTCATCCACGTGTTTGCGCAAGGCCTCCGTGGAGAAAAGGAGCGCCGACTCTGTAGAGTGGCAGGCACGGAAGCCTGCCTGGATGGGATGCAAAAGCCTCCGAACTTCAATGTGTGCCGAACGTTGCTGATTGACCAGTTTTTCAGCTATTTTGGCAAAGTAAGGTAGAAGAGAAATAGGCCGTAAATTGCTCAGTTCAGATGTACTAATATGAGTTTTTTTCTTGAGAGGAAGCACCACAGCTTGTTTCCAAGTTACCGGCACTCTGCCAGATTCAAATGATACAGTTAAAAGGTGCCTGATATATGGTGCTAGCACCTCAATGTTTCCTCTTAAAAATTTGGCTGGAGCCGGGTCTCTCGGGGAACCCGATTTTACCCCTCCAGCCACCTTAACCATCAGGCCCTCCTCAGGGACCATGAATGCCCTCAAGCTGCCCCTTTCCAAAAGATCCTCCCCAAATGGCTCCCCTCCTACGGAGCCAGCCCTAGCCTCAGTAGGAAAGATAGAGTAAAGATCATGCACCTTCTTATAAAAATACTCAGCTATCTGATTGCAGGATTGCACCGAGGCCACTACCTGTTCTCCGATAGAGGCAAGAGATGATATTTCTTTATAAACCAAGAAAAGTTCCCTAGCAGAGCAATCTGCCTTGTCAATCCGCTCAGTATAGTGTGCCGAGCGAGTTTTTCTTTTCAAGGCATGATACCCTCTTAAGCTCAGTTTACTAGGGCGGCCGGTTCAGTTAAGGTAGGCAGAACATCTAGCCAAACCCAAAACAACTGTTCTTGCAAATACGGAGTCAGATTGTGCCCTGCATGCACTCCTATCACTGCAGATACTAGGACAGATTGTGAGCAAAACACGTCTTTGTCCCACAGTGGTAGAACAGATCATAAAATAAATGCACTTAGATAGACAGTAAAGAAGGAGAGACAGATGGTTAGAGAGGGACAGGACAGAGAGAGTGAAAGGAACAGAAAGGGGTAGAAGCAGAAGAGGGACAGAGAGGGCAGGCAGGTAGTTTTTTCTCCATATCCTTTCAAGTCGTTTACATGCCGTCTTTGCCGCTTTAAGTTCGGCATTGAACCTTGCCGCGGATTTAGTGCGCCACATAGGTCCCATGTTAGACCAAGGAGCCGTCTTATCCAAGGCACGCTGAACACGATAGTCCAGGGCTTCACAAGCCCCATCAATAGTAGTGCCTAGTCCTTCTGGCGAACCCTCCTGGATTAGGGATGCGGCAAAGTCTTCTGGGGAGAACCTGGCCCACTTTCTCTGCCTTTTCCTGCTACCCCCTCCTTTCTCTGGGTTATTACCCGTGGGACACTCAATTTGAAATGGCACTAAGAAATGATCCGTCCAGACCATAAATTCCAGGGGATCCACTTTCAGGGCTTCCCAGTTACAGAAAATAGGGTCCAGCAGGTGGCCTAACCATTGTGTAGGTAGTTCGGACATTAAAACTAATTGCAGGGTAAGTAAATCCTGGCGAGCCTCCTGGGCCTGGATATTAGAGGCATCATCAAAATGCACATTAAAATCCCCTAACAATAAAAATTTACCATAGCGCATGGTAGGGGGGGAGTACGTTTTGTATAAGACTGGCCAAAAATTGACTGCTGCCTCCAGGGGGTCTATACACCAATAGGCCTTTAATGATGCAGTTGGTAGTAACATTTATGGAGAACACGCCAACTTCCCCATCAATATAGGTACCCGCTCTGAGGAAAATTGAATTTTGCCTTGCCATATGTGCCTACGTGTTCCCCATTCTATGTTATATGTGCATGATCGATATGCATATATCCCCCTATGATCGATTAAAGACGCAATTATAGTTGTGTCCAACGTTAGTATGCCAGTTTCCAGTTCTCGTGAAAGCAACGAGTATTAGGCCTATGTTGCCCACGTTTTACATTATGCACGTTAACTTATTGAATTGTCCCCGTTTCTAGGCCTCAAAGGGCCCGGACACCAGATTCAAGCTCCAGTCTCCTGAACCCACTCCTAGGAGCGATGCAGCCCCCACCTGCATCCCTGACCCTTCACTTACTTCCTGCCGCGCAGCGCGGTGCCCGGCCTGGCTCTGCCTGCCTGTCTGCCAAGAATATGTTATGCCTCTAGTTATCAGTTCAGCTCTCCGTCTTCACATTCCTAAGCTACTGAACCGCATAAACAGCTCCAGCTCTAGTCTAGTCTTTCTGTCTCCATGCAAGAGAATTACTGTATTAATATTCATAGAAGATTCATAGCACACGCAATACATGTAGAAATATATGCATGCACCAGCCTTAGTGTTAAGTAGCCTTTGCCCTGATAACTTTTAGATTCTATCAACATGTACTCCAAACACCAGATACCAGATATGCTATAGGTACATGTCGTCCTGACATCGCAGACTTTTAGTCTCCTCTTCTAGTGCAGAAGTCATAGCCCCCAGTTCTCCCCGGTAACACGTCATGGCCCGTTTGCACGCACCACTAGGTTAAAGGTTCCAGCTGCTCAGGTAGCCCCCTCCATGTATCCACCCACTTTATGACACTTCTGTGACGTTCTCATCACATGTCTGCGTGCACGCCCTGTGCACGCCTTCTTTTCACGCCCATGTGTTCTTATCTTACGCTTGTCACTAGTTACGCCTACTGTATGTAATGTAATTGTGATGTTTTACTATATATATCATGTAATGTTGATGAAACATCGCAGCTGCCTTCCTTGCCATTCTAATTCAGGCTGTCCCGATCCTGTCCCTTCCTTTTTGCCTGAATAAAGCCCGTTCGACTCAGATTCCTCGGATCCTGCCTCTTATTTATTGAGCTATCTGTTTTCTTTAATGTATTCAAAAATAGTACCGGTAATTAATTATTTATTTACCACATAAATGGCGCCCGAATAGGGACGAGCCCCTTCCCCACGCGCCGGCGATGTAACGCAGGCCCCCTGACCCTTCTACAGCCGTGACGGAATTCTACCGTGCACGTGCAGATATTTCTGCTTCAAGTCTCCCTCAGGCCCACGGAGGAGACGGAGACTGCGGTCCGGCATCCAGACGAGGCGGTGTGGAATGCGGTTCGTCCCGACCAGAGCCCAAGCCGAGAGAGCAAGGTCCGAGGTATCCGGAGGCCCACCTGTAACCTGTGTCCGAAGTTCGTAGTCCGACGTCGTAGCAGTCCAGTCCAGTCCGAGGCCTTCAGTTTCTGCTTCCCGGTGAGTACCGTTGCGGGGGAAGTATCTAGACAGGTTCATTAGTTTGTTCCTGGTCCGATGGGTTTGGGTACACAGATCCAGTCCGAAGTATTCACCTAGGTGGATACGGTATGACGTGTTTCTTTATGAGACCGGTATGTTCTGTACTGTTTTAGCAGTGCATCCAGTAATTCTAGTAAGTCCGTTCTCGAGAAATTCAAGTGTTATGTTTTCAGTGTATCAGGTAGTATTCTGTTCGAACTGTTATTAATGTATTTCTATGTCGTGGTATGAGTGATTTGTTTGCCATTTCATTACTGTGATTATTGTGTATTGTGTTTAGTTCAAGTAAGACCCGATTATGCCTCTGTTTTCGAAATTACGTCAGATCAAAACCAGAAAAGGGTTACTCGAAGAATCAGTTCCTGTCCCTCCTAGGGACAGTCCTGGACATTTCATGTATCACAAGCATGGCTTAGATGCCATATTATATCTAGACTTATGGACGGATTATACGAAAGATCTTGAAGAGAAATATAGATGGCCTGTATCAGGTACATGGGATGCCGAGTGCATCATGCGAGTAGAAGAAGCATTATGGAAAAAGAAAGCCAGACAGTCCCAGAAAGATGCCATCGAGTTATGGCGCAAAGAATCTCATAAAAGAACCGAAAAAGAATTCAGAAAAACAGAATTAAGTAGGGAATCCGCAGAAAAAGCCCAAGAAAGGGAATTAATCGAAGAAGGTGAACGAGTTAGAGCAGAACAGTCAGACAGACAGAGAAATGCCCTTATTAAAGGTATGTATCCTCTTCTTGCCGAGGGCTTGCCGAAGGCAACCCCGGAAGCACCCTGTAATTTACCGCCACCATTGGTCCCGATTAAGCTATGTCATAAACCAACCGCAGCTGAAATTTTTCTTTCGTCCTATTTGGACGACACAGTCCCAGAATATGCAAATCATATTCCGCCTGCTCACGCTCAGCATCCTGTAAATAATGTAATTCCTGTTCCTCCAGCCACTGGTCCCGGGGGCCAAGTTAATGTGCCAGTACCCCCGGACCAGCCCACATTAAATGTACCCGTTTTGCCAGTCACTCTACCAGCACGTACAGTATTAACTGACGATTCCAGTTCAGGAGGTGCGGGGGGAGGTGCTCCTATTACCCCGCCTCAAGTAAGACGACTGACGCCGCGAGACGCAGCGTTACAGCGTACGCCAAAAGTGGCTACATACGCAGACCTCAAGCGACTTCTTACCGACTGTATATATGACCCAGTCCCAGGCGAAGATCACATGGTATTATATTCAGTACGTTTAAGACGGGTTGCCAACTTTTTGGTCACCCTGCCCGATATGAAGGAACATCTAGACAGAATATATCGTTTTATCCGTACAGGAGAGAATCCAGGAAGTATTCACGAAGCTATGGCACACAGGAAAGCCGAGATTCAAAATATGATTTTACAGTTCTTGATTAACTGTTTAATAAGAGAACAAGATTATCCTGATAAAGACAAAGACGAGATGAAAGGCCTGACTAGGTGGAGTGACAATATAGCCGAGGGAAAGCACAAAACACAAGGTTGTATAGAAAGTATGTATAGGAAAATTCGTAAGGAAATTATTAGTATACACCAGAAAGAGGAAGCGAAAAGAGCAACCGAGAAAGAGTATGACTCTTCTAGTGAAGAGGTAGACAGCGAGAATCCCTCCAGAATAGCGTACGTAGGTAGAACCAGACTTTCCGACCGACATTCACGCCTAGATTACAAGAAAGTTTTTCCTCCTCCAGTACCAGAACAGTGTTCTCTTGAACAAGTATTCCAGGCCACCGATCAAATTCTGAAATCACGAATAGGTTATAGTGAGCTTAGTACCATGCATGAACAAGAACTAGCCCGGTCAGCAGTCCGATGGACTAGTGATTCTACCACTTTTCCAGACGAAATAGTGGCCCAAATGTTTTTGAAACTGCCCCCAGCCGAGCAACGACTGGTGGGTACGTATATGATCCAGCACCTCATTACATTGTATGAGGATCAGCATTCTGATCCAGGTCCTTTACATGATGTATTGAACGAATTACTCTTAAACAGATGGAAAGGTCTAGGTACCGATTTAATTAGTGTCATACTAGAACAGCGCCACAAATACAGAACGTTCCTGAATCCACATTTTGTTCCAGTCCCACCTCCAGTAAGAAAATCATTCTATATAGATAGACAGAATCCGTTGCGAGAAGTACATCCAGTTAAGGGAAAGGGGGGTGATCTAGAACGAGTATTTGTTTACACCCCTATCACGAAAACAGAACTTCTGGAAATGAAAAAGTTAATACCCTGTCACGATAAAGATCCAGCAGGGTTCCACCGTGAATTAAAGGACATGCTCCGTATGGGAGAATACACATATCCTGATATCATTAAAATGTTAAAGGTCCTGTTGCCTGCGGGCATATATGAAAAACTCAAAGAAAAAGAATGGGAGGTGGGAGAGAAAAAGATAGATTGGACCGCATTAGAGACTGAAGATAACACACGAGTTCCAGGTACTGGTCTTGGGGATAAAGCTAAAGCTTTGCCCCAGTTATTAATACAAGTTTTGCCAAGATTACTAGCCACGAAAAAGGAAGATTGGGATGCCATCTCAGCCTGTAAACAGAAACAAGACGAAGACACTAGTGATTTTTATTCGAGATTTGAGAAATGCTTCATTATTAATAGTGGTCTGAAAACAAGTAGTGAGTCGTATCCCCATCTTTTTGTTACCAAGCTAGTCGAGAATTCAAGCCCACAAGTTAAAAATCGAGTACTGAAAGTCGAGAGTACCTGGCAAGCTAATACTCCGTCACAGATGCTCCAGATGTTACAGTATCACCAGAACAGAATCAGGGAGGAGCAGGAACATGAAAGGAGACGTATGAAAGACACGAAAATGAAAGTACTAGTTGCACAGTCTGTTCCGCAAGACAGTCAGAAGAGGGGTACGAATCAAGTCAGTCATCCTACAGCTCCCGTTAAAGGGACCTGCAATTACTGTAAACAGCCAGGTCATTATATAAACGAATGTGCAGTTCTGAAACACAACATAGCTACTGGTAAAACTAAAGAAAGACCACGTCCGCCTAGACAAGAACATGTTCCGCAGAATACACAGTCACCGCAGAACGCACAACAGACAGTTACAGTACCGCAGCCTATAGCTACCACACAACACGTTACACAGCAGATGTACCAGTATGCACAGTCAGAGTATCCAGATTATCAGCCGTATTCATGAAACAGCCTAGAGAGGGAGGTTGGCTTGCCTCTCATCGAGATTCCTGTAGATCAAGAGGGTCCCTATGTACACAGTCAAGTATTAGGGAAAGACAGAAAGTTTCTGATTGATACAGGGGCAAGTAGGACTACCATCAGTCATGACGAGGTTCCAGGGGCTCCACTCTCAGGCTCTAGAAATGTTTCCCTTGGATTTTCAGGAAAGCCTATTGTTAATGAAATATCAAAACCAGTTTCCCTAGAGGTTGGTCCATTGTCCCGAACTACAGACTTTTTACTTACGAAATCATGTCCAGAGAATTTACTAGGCATTAAGACCCTGAAGGAATTAGGAGCAGTCATATGCTGTTCCCCTGAAGGGGTGCGATTGTTTTTGAGAGATTTTAAAGGTCATTATGTATTACGTGATTTTGATCCGAGATTATTGAATGTACCACAGCATTTATGGGCGCAAGGTCCAACTGATGTAGGTTGTATGCACATCACACCCCATCGTGTCACCCTGAAGAAAGGTGTTGTATTACCACGAATCCGACAGTACAAATTGCCACCTGAGGCTGTAGCAGCCTTATCCAAAATTATTGACGAGCTTATTGCTCAAGGAGTAGTTGTAGAAACTGACTCCAATGTATGTAATTCTCCTATCATTCCGATTCTGAAACGTACTGATCCCAATGCACCTCCAGTTTATCGATTAGTGATTGACCTTCGAGAACTTAATAAATGTATCATACCCCAGTACCCAGTGGTTCCAGATATTTCTTCCCTATTGACAGCCATTGATTCCGAAGCTACGTTCTTTACTGTTATCGATCTCAAGAACGCATTCTTTAGTGTCCCCATTCATCCAGACAGCCAGTTTCTTTTCGGATTCTGTTTAAATGGAAGGAGCTATAAATTCACACGAGCTCCTCAAGGTTTCACAGAAAGTCCTAGTATTTACAGTCAAGCACTTAAAAGACAACTAGACAATATTCACATGCCAACTGACACTGCCCTGCTCCAGTATGTCGATGATCTATTGATCACAGCCCGTTCTGAACGTGACTGCGAACGTGCGTCACTTACAGTCTTGTATTTTCTGGCCGAGATGGGGCACAAGGTGTCCCCTTCCAAATTGCAATTCTGTGTCCAGCAAGTGGTCTACCTAGGACACTTACTGTCCAAGAGGGGTAGGCAGTTGACACCTGACCGTATCCAGTTAATAGCACATCTTCCACAGCCCAAGACTCAAAAGGAGGTACGAGCTTTTATCGGCCTCACTTCTTACTGCAGACAATGGATTCCTCAGTACGCATATCTAGCCAAGCCACTGATACAGTTAACAACACAGGAGGCAGCCGTATCGACTGTCCTCCCTTGGACCCAGGAACATACACTTGTTTTCAATGAGTTAAAGAAAGCTTTATGCCAAGCACCTGTGTTAGCGACACCAAACTACAGTAAGCCTTTTACACTTTTTGTCACTGAACGTGATGGTACAGCATTATCTGTTCTTACACAAGATCAAGCAGGACAACACAAGCCTTGTGCTTATTTTTCTAGCACATTAGATCCGGTGGCCCAGGCTCTGCCTGCGTGCCTCAAGTCAGTTGCAGCCACGGCTCTAGCTATCAGACAAAGTGACTCCATAGTGTTAGGACACTTCCTGACAGTACAAGTTCCACACTCCGTGGAAGTTCTTTTAAACCGAACACAGACTCAGCACCTGACAATTGCACGTTTAACAGGTTATGAATTGACATTGTTTCAGCCACACATAGAAATCAGACGCTGCAACATTTTAAATCCTGCTACACTGTTACCCTCAGTTACTTCAAATCCTGCCACACATGACTGTGTGGAAGTTGTTAACACCATGACTAAGCCAAGACAAGACTTGACAGACATTGCATTACCTGATCCCGACCTGACACTTTATGTGGATGGTTCATGTATGAGAACAAGTACAGGAGAACTAGTAGCCGCGTATGCAGTGACTACTGAAACTGAAGTTATAGAAACACATCGTATTGACACCCTGTCTGCTCAAGCAGCAGAGCTCGTCGCTCTGACCCAAGCCTGCATACGAGCCAAGAACCTGAAAGTAAACATATACACAGATTCACGTTATGCATTCGGAGTCGTACACGACTTTGGAGTGCTCTGGCAAGAAAGAGGTTTTATGACTTCTCATGGAACCAAGATTCAGCATGGCCCCCCCATTCAAGCTTTGTTAGATGCAATACATTTACCGACAGCTATCGCTATCATGAAGTCCAAGGCACATACGAAAGTCACTGATATCATTTCCCAGGGTAACGATCTAGCAGATCGAACAGCCAAGCTTACAGCTCAGACTCCAGACATTCCAGTTAACACGACACAGACAGACATTCCAGTTCAGACAACTTGTATGACAGTTAAGGACCCTACACAAGATGTAATAGATATACAGTTACATGCTACTCCCGATGAAATCAAGAAATGGTCCGAACAAGGAGGGATCCAGACAGATCAAGGATGGTTGACGAAGGGAAAAGCCACATGGTTTCTCCCCGACTCTATGGTTCAAGTCATTATTAACACCGCACATAGTCCAGCACATTTAGGAGAGAAAGCCATGTTAGACAGTATCCAGAACCTCTGGTTTAACAAGCATTTACGAGCAGCAGCCAAGCAGAAAGTGCGTACCTGCATGATATGTTGTCAGTTCAATCCAGGTAAAGGTGTTCCGGTGGAACAAGGTGGATTCCATCCTCCTGACCACCCTTTTGAAGTCCTCCAGATGGATTATATTCAGATGGATCGATGTCGAGGTTTCAAGTATGTCCTCGTAGTTGTATGCGCTTTGTCCAGGTGGACAGAAGCCTATCCAGTCCCAGATTATACTGCTGCGACCACTGCCAGGCAGTTGGTTCGTGAGTTCTTCCCACGCTATGGATTACCGAGGGTCGTGTATTCAGATAACGGCCAGCCATTCTCATCCGAACTTATGAAACAAGTGTCCCTTCTGTTAGGGTACCAGTGGAAGTTCCACTGTGTATGACACCCCGAAGCAGCTGGTCTCGTAGAGAGACATAATCAGACTCTGAAAATCCGCATTGCCAAAGTATGCGCAGAGAAAGGCGTAGATTGGATGGTAGCACTGCCAGTCGCCCTTTTTTATATGAGAATGGTTGCACACTCCCGTTCAGGTCTGTCCCCTTTCGAGGTAGTGTTCGGTCGTCCCCCAAACATGTGGGGTACACCTAGACCACGTAAAATAACTGATGTTGACAGTAACATGCTGACAGATTACCTGGCTTCCTTGATGTCTGCACTACAATCTTGTCGTTCACAGGTTGCCGCTGCTTTTCCAGACAACACCGAAGTGAAACCGCATGAGGTCATACCAGGCGACCTGGTCCTCGTGAGGAATTTTGATCGTTCAAGTCCGCTGGAGCCCCGCTGGAAGGAGCCCAGACTTGTACTACTAACAACAAGGACCGCCGTGAAGATTGAAGGAAGAAAGGGGTGGTTACACTCCAGTCATGTAAAGAGATTTCATGGACTCAAACCAAAGACATTTCTCAAGGACTGCCCCGTTCTCAAGGACTGCCCAGACACTGAATCTAAACTTCCCCTGTTAGAGAAAACTCCGCAGCAGGAGTATAAAGAGAAATTAAGGTCTAGTAAGTCAGCCAGTTTAATTGTCTAAGTCCCTCTCGGGTGAAACGGTTAGACAGGTTCCTGACATGTATGAGATAGACCCACACAGTGAGAGAGTTAGTCAAAACTCTAAGAGAATACGATACTGTAAGAATCTTCGAAGTAGATGCATTGTTACCCTATTTTTCATGTTATTTCTGAGTCTTATGGTTACCTGCATAAGTTATGCTTTACATTTATGTTTTCCTATTAATTCACATGTACATTTGTCTTCTAATGCTACAGTAGAGCACATTTTTAGTGACCTGCCTCCTCACGAGTTATCTTATCGTCTTGCCATGCGCAATAATACGTTTATCCGAATGTTACACTATTCACACCAGACCAGGAATGCCACTAATTGTTGGGTGTGTGGTCGACTCCCCCCTTTCCAGACACCGAAGGGAGTTCTGCCACTCTTTCCTTATCCATTTTCACATAATGGTTCGTGTGGAGCATGGTCCACGTTAACGTCATCTTCAAATGATATGTCCCTTCTGAATAGAACATGTTTCCCAGACAAGGAAGGTCTTTCCCATAGAACAGGGTTAGATCTAGAAAATGAAGTATATGATCTAGGTAATTATTCCTCGAATTTCATGGTTTTGAATGTTCAGTCCGAGACTACTCCAGACTTGCCTGCTATTACAGTCCTACCCGTGAAAGGCGAATTATGTGTCAGAAAGAATGGTTCCGTACATGTAGGACATAGTGATTGTACTACTGTAGTAGAGTATAGTGACAGTGGGAAATCTACTTTCAAAGCCTCACGTCATTTTTATTTTGTATGTGGTCAGACCGCATATGTTCGTCTGCCCCTCGATTGGGATGGAACATGTTACATTGCCTTCCTACTGCCACCAGTTTTCCTAGCCCCGTCCGATTATCACAGAAACACACATCTAGTACACATTAGACATAGAAGGGAGGTCGAGGCCCCAATTGTCGATCAAACTGAAACTGCCTTAGAACAATATCAAGACTTCAATAAAGGTTTCTTTTTCTTCATAGGTCCTGTCCAGAATAGTAAGCTAATACGTAGGCTAACCAGAACCCTTGAAGCAGTAGTGAATGAGACTACTTCTGCTCTAGGTAACTTAACTGAAGAGCAATCTGCTATGAGATTTGTCGTGCTCCAAAATCGTCTCGTCCTTGACGTCATACTGGCCGATAGGGGAGGAGCTTGTAGAGTCATCGGATCTAGTTGCTGCATTTTCATTCCTAATAACGCACCGTCTGTTTATTCAGCTATAACCAGACTTCATGAAATTGCCCATCAGTTACGCCAGAATCCAGGCACCTGGACATGGTCCGGTTGGCTCTGGAGTATAATATCTGCCTGGGGATGGAAAGTATTGTCATTCCTGGGTATAGCAGTAATGATCATATTCAGTTGCTGCCTCTGTTTACAATGTGGCCCTGCGATTTGCGGCTTGTGTGCTACCTCTTGTATTCCTAGTCCTAAGTCCTGTTCCAAGAAAATTCGAGACGAGCAAATGATGCTATATGAACAGATAGATGGTATCATGAATATTGATGTTTCCTGATGGAAACATAGGGCACAAGGAGGGAATGAGGAAAATTGAATTTTGCCTTGCCATATGTGCCTACGTGTTCCCCATTCTATGTTATATGTGCATGATTGATATGCATATATCCCCCTATGATCGATTAAAGACGCAATTATAGTTGTGTCCCACGTTAGTATGCCAGTTTCCAGTTCTCGTGAAAGCAACGAGTATTAGGCCTATGTTGCCCACGTTTTACATTATGCACGTTAACTTATTGAATTGTCCCCGTTTCTAGGCCTCAAAGGGCCCGGACACCAGATTCAAGCTCCAGTCTCCTGAACCCACTCCTAGGAGCGATGCAGCCCCCACCTGCATCCCTGACCCTTCACTTACTTCCTGCCGTGCAGCGCGGTGCCCGGCCTGGCTCTGCCTGCCTGTCTGCCAAGAATATGTTATGCCTCTAGTTATCAGTTCAGCTCTCCGTCTTCACATTCCTAAGCTACTGAACCGCATAAACAGCTCCAGCTCTAGTCTAGTCTTTCTGTCTCCATGCAAGAGAATTACTGTATTAATATTCATAGAAGATTCATAGCACACGCAATACATGTAGAAATATATGCATGCACCAGCCTTAGTGTTAAGTAGCCTTTGCCCTGATAACTTTTAGATTCTATCAACATGTACTCCAAACACCAGATACCAGATATGCTATAGGTACATGTCGTCCTGACATCGCAGACTTTTAGTCTCCTCTTCTAGTGCAGAAGTCATAGCCCCCAGTTCTCCCCGGTAACACGTCATGGCCCGTTTGCACGCACCACTAGGTTAAAGGTTCCAGCTGCTCACGTAGCCCCCTCCATGTATCCACCCACTTTATGACACTTCTGTGACGTTCTCATCACATGTCTACGTGCACGCCCTGTGCACGCCTTCTTTTCACGCCCATGTGTTCTTATCTTACGCTTGTCACTAGTTACGCCTACTGTATGTAATGTAATTGTGATGTTTTACTATATATATCATGTAATGTTGATGAAACATCGCAGCTGCCTTCCTTGCCATTCTAATTCAGGCTGTCCCGATCCTGTCCCTTCCTTTTTGCCTGAATAAAGCCCGTTCGACTCAGATTCCTCGGATCCTGCCTCTTATTTATTGAGCTATCTGTTTTCTTTAATGTATTCAAAAATAGTACCGGTAATTAATTATTTATTTACCACAGCTCCAAGGTACAGTTAATGTCGTCCCGGTGGATTACCGCAATCCCTCCCCCCCTCCCGCAGGCTCTATCCAGCCTGCATATCCCGTAACCGGGGAGAAGAGCTTCTAATATTTCAGGGACTGAATCTTCATCCAGCCAGGATTCTGTGATAAATAAAATATCCAGCTTCCTGTCCTCCAGTAAGTCACAGACTTCCAGCCTATGTTTATTGAGTGACCTACAGTTCATGAGAGCACCTCTAATCTCTCTATGAGTTCCTCTACGGCGTACCCCATAGGTAAGCGAATATCCACAGTGGCAGCATTCCCTCACTTGGCCACCCACACTGAGATCCATACCATGGCTACAATCAGGCATAGTGTCAGTGCAGAGGTTGAGCAGCTCCTGACGAGAGTAGGTACGCCCTACCTGGAAACCACCAGGGGTCCTGGCCCCAAGCCCCATTCGGCCGCGGACGGGCGCAGATGGGCTTCAAAGGCTCGCCCGCGGCTCGCCCGCGGCTCGCCCGCGGCTCGCCCGCTGCGCGCGGTCGCTGGGGCATGTGGAATTTATACCCGATCCTCCCAGCAGCTAGAATGCTAACTCTCCCACCCGGAAGTGCCTGATTCTACCTACCATGCCCTCCGCGCAACGGTACTAGTTACCACGTCGGACCAGGGCGGGTAGGACGGGTCACCGAGTCCAGGCAAGCCCTTCCAGGTAAGGCTAAGTGCTAAAAGCGCAAGTACACAGTAAACAGTATCAAGTAGACAGTCTTGACAGGACTTGAGGCCTTTATAGATACCTTTCCTAGGGTCCTTTCCCCTCTTGGCGATAAACGGCACCCCTTTTGCATCTAACTCTGGGGTAGACGCAACTTTATCCTGGAGTGAGGGGTGCGGGCATTCGGATCTAAGACGGGACCTAACCTCTTTTGGGATTTACTTTCTAAACCAAAAGGAGAGGTACTTTGCAATATGCTGTGATGGAGCCCCTTCCGGAGACAAGGGGTGTTTCATGAGGAGAGGGTCATACTCTCTCTGAATGGGTCCACCATGCCCATTTTTGACCTTGAGGCCTTTGATGCCTCGCCAGCTACACTCATAATCCTCACCTCTATTACCTCAATATCCATATCAAAGTCGGAGGAATAGGATAGGTAAATGTCATCCTCCAATGTTTCATCGCTAATGATGGGGATAGGTACTTTCGGGCATTTTTCTTGCCTATCTACAGTGCTCGTGGCACAGTCCTTGTCACCGCCAAAGCGGGAAGTCATTTGTTTTGAGGCTTTGGGCTTTTTTTACACCCTGAGGCAGGTTTCCCCCTGCAGCTCTTCTCCTCTGGGCCTGAATAGCCCCATCTGCACCTTAGGGTGTCCTGGAACAGCAATTGTCGAACCCTTCTTGGAGAGAACCTCCAGTTTTGTAATAATTCCATCATCCAGTGACCCCATTACCTGATCCAGTGCCTCATTTATAAGTTCTTCCAGTTTATCCTCCATAGTATTCTCTGAAGGTTCAAGGGACATGGCAGAAGGTAAATATTATTTGAGAATACTGGGATCAGTGTAAGGAAACAGCTGCTCTGGCAGTTCGTTGGACTACAACTGCCAAAATTCAAGCAGTTTGTCCAATCAGTGTAGTGTTCTTACTAAGGTGTCCCAATCTCTTAAAATGCCCCTGGCACATACAGAGCGTGCCTGATTATCTCTTAAGGGTATTTCCTCTAATTGTGAGGTCCTTTCTCTATTGATGTGCCCCAGGTTGTTTATCTCTTTTTTTTGTGCATCGCTCCTTTGCCTTTATTTACATGGGCCGGCAGAAACTGAGGGGAAAGGAGGGCTGCCGGCATCTTTGTTATGCAGACGGAGTTCCTTCAGAGGCCGCGCCCACGAGATGACTCCACCGGACTGCGGCCGATGGGCGAGTCACTGCTTGCACAGGTTGTCGGCCTCAGTGGGAGGTGTCCACCACAAGCCGGTCTTCATATGGAGCCTGCTTGCTGTTTTTTTTTATTGTTTGAAGCTCCAGCTGCTAGGACAGGCAGCATGGTGCAGGCTTTTCAAAGAAAGCTGGTCCACAGCCACAAGTGGTGCAGGCCGGTCTTTGAAAGAAAAGACCAGACCACAGCGAGGGCGAATTTCTCGGCCTTAAGGAGCCCAGGGAAACATCAAAATGTTGTGTTGGGTGCAGAGGTTGTAGGACCTCCGACCCGATGCTGTCAAAGGGTGGAAATTAAATATAAAAACAACCATCCTCTTTCACAGGGTTAAGAAAAGACATTGGGAGACATGGAAAGTTACACAATGACCTGTTAGTACCAGGGTAGGAAAGGATATTATTCTTATTTTCGATAGGGGAGGGTGGAATATCTCAAGGTAAAATAACACATATTAAGTATTAGTATTATAAAGGTTGTACTTATCTTGTGAGCGGCAGCAACAAAGAAGTGAGAACACTGCATGTGGGGGGACTTTATAACCTAGTAGAATGTTACTGAAGTTCTATATTCTTCAATTGTTGCTTGTGTGAGCTGGCAATAAAGGAGATTAACATAATGTTAGTCTCCTTGTCATCCCATAAAATAAGCTGTGACACAGTGCGTAGTAAATGTCAATGTGGTAAAGATGCAGTAAAATTATGCACTTCAAAATGCATGTTATGAATCTGGTAATGGTGCTATAAGCAGGAGTATATGCTTTTCTGAGGGTTCGGGTATTTAAAAATCATTTACTTTTATTTAGTTGTTGTTCGCAATTCACATCATGGTGCAAGCTGGGGCGGCCGGTTCCGTTAAGGTAGGCAGAACATCTAGCCAAAGCCAAAACAACTGTTCTTGCAAATACGGAGTCAGATTGTGCCCAGCATGCACTCCTATCACTGCAGATACTAGGACAGATTGTGAGCAAAACACGTCTTTGTCCCACAGTGGTAGAACAGATCGTAAAATAAATGCACTTAGATAGACAGTATAGAAGGAGAGATAGAGGGTTAGAGAGGGACAGGACAGAGAGAGTGAAAGGAACAGAAAGGGGTAGAAGCAGAAGAGGGACAGAGAGGCACAGAGAGAAATATACACACAGAGAGACAATAATAAAACGAGATTAAAATAGCTACAGATGGGGGGGCGTGGCCAGGCACCGTAGAAAATGGCCGCCTAGAGCCCGAGCCCCGCCGGGATCGTTGCTGTCCCCTGCAAATCCGGCCAAATATCCTAGCTGGGAGGCTTTGCCCTAGATGCCCCAGCTCCCTCAGGCACAGTGCTGACCCGGCGCGTTGGAGCGGAGTCCGGAGACCCACGTGAGCCACCACACCGCGGTCGAAGTTTGCGGCGGCTGACCGGCAGCTGGCGCCTGGAGCCCCGGAGCCGCCGGCCGCTTCACTCGAGGCCCCGGTCTGAGGCCTGCAACGCAACGCGACCAGTGTGGCGTGAACTCGGCGGAGGGCGTGGCCACTCCCATGACGCTGGAAGGACCTCGGCCGGAGCGCGGGTGTAGCGGTGCTGGCCACTGGCGAGGACAGCTGCGGAGGGCCTGCAGACCCACCTGTACAGCCGTGATCCGACGACGTCCCCACGGGACAGCAGGAGTGAGTGACCATCTTCCCAAGAAATCGTCGCGTGAGCGCGAAGAAGGACAGGGCTGCGCTGCAAAGTCCCCCTGAGGTGGGTTGGCTGTTGCGGCCTTGAGAGCGAGACCCGGGGCGCCGGCCC
The DNA here is from genome assembly GCF_964261635.1 of Lissotriton helveticus. Taxonomy (NCBI): domain Eukaryota; kingdom Metazoa; phylum Chordata; class Amphibia; order Caudata; family Salamandridae; genus Lissotriton; species Lissotriton helveticus. The sequence continues at coordinate 934,382,390 of NC_136061.1, read as the reverse complement.
TATAGACGGCACCCACGCACTGCGACAGCGGCGATTTGGGGGAAATAAAAGGCCCGCTGTTGAAGCAAAGAAAACAGCAGAGGTGAGTGGCGGTCGCAGGCCCCAGTGCGCCGCTAAATACGGCTGGTACGCTGCGGCAACCACCGCAGGAACTCCTCTGGCGGGCCTCAGCCCCAAGTGCGATCCTGGGGAAGACAGTTGGCGCTGGCTGCGGCGGGCCGGACGACCCGGGGAGGCCAGAGTCAGCGCGGACACGCGGCCTCTCACAGACAAGTGCGGGCAAAGATATATCCGGTCTTAGGAGCACCCGATCCACCATGCGGCCCAAAGGGAGACTAGTGACCCAAACCAATAAACTGGACAACTACGCAGTGCCCAGAACACAACCACAGCCCGGTGGCGCGGCAAAAATGGCAAAGATCAGGCGGAACCCTCCCTGACCTCCATAATAGCTGCAATCGAGACCCTTGGCACCAGCCTCGAGACGAAAATGGACAAAATCACTATTGAGGTGAATCTACTCCGAGCCGACCTGGGGAAAACCACGGACAGGTCTAAATCCAACGAAGTGGACATTAAGGCACTGCAGGCATCTGAGAAGCGGCTTGAGGGCAGAGTGAACGAGCTCGTCCACCAACACAGGCAAATGGCTTTGCGGCTCGAGGACCAGGAAGGGAGGGCCCGGAGGAGCAACATACGCGTGGTAGGTGTAGCGGAAGGACTTGAAGGGGACTGTATGGAGCTCTTCCTTGAAGATCCGATCCTCCGCCACCTAAAGCCCAAGAGACTATCAAAGATCTTCACCGTCGAACGGGCTCACAGAGCTCCGATCCAGAAACCCCAACCCGGGGCCCCCCCTAGAACAATTATCGCAAAAATACTTAATTATCGAGATCGTGACGCAATCCTCCAGGCCGCGAGACAACAAGGCGATCTACAATACGAGGGAGCTACAGTTAGCTCTTCCCGGACTTCACGCTTCAGGTCCAACAGGAGAGATGCTCATTCCAAGGGGATAAGGCGACGCTCCGAGAACGCGGAATTCGGTACATGATGTTTTTCCCGGCGAAACTGAAAGTCATCTCTGGGGGTAAATCCCACTGCTTTACTTCGCCAGCAGACGTACAGGAATGGCTGGACACAAGGGAGCTGGAGGTCCAAGCGAAGCAAGATGGCGGACAATGGCGGGAAACCGAGGCCCACTCCCCAGAGTCAGCGATGGAAAGAACGGAAGGAGATGAGCAAAGCCAAGGTTCCTGGCGTTCGAGGTCTAATAGTCCCCGCTGGGACTCAGCCAGAGACAACACAGCGCGATAAGGACACGGACATTCGCATCAGAAGCCATCGACAGTAATGTATACATTGCGCCTAATGTAAAACTGAGCTGCTCCGGAGGGGTAACGTATATGTCGGCTCAGGGTCTCTGAGAACTTGCTAACTGTTTATTAATTGCACGTTGACCTGAGGGATCTAACTTTTTGGGGCACTACGGGCCGGGCGGCCGTGGCGGGGCTGGCCCACGTTGTTCCCAAGTAGAGTTTCCTCAGAGGGGGTCTACTCCCCGGGGTAGGATGGGCGACAGGCGCTCTGCTAATTGGGGTGGTGGGTAGTTTGGAACCCACAGAGCAGGGAGCAGGGAGGGGGGGCTTGTTTTTGCAGAGGAGGGAAGGGATGCAGCACAAAGTTGTTGAGGAGGGGGCAAATGTCAGGAATAACTAGGAATGTTCGCATTGAATATAACGGTTGGGTGGGAACCAGGGAGGGAGGGGGAGTTGGGAAGGTTTTACGGTCATGTAGAGCAAGTGTTCATGGAGTCGATGATGGTTCCGGGGTGCTGAGACAGGACACCTCGCAAAGCAACGGATATGGCTAAGAGATGGGAGAAGAGTCTGAAAATTCTGAGCTGGAATGTTAACGGGTTGGGGGACAGACTTAAATGCACTATAGTCCTACAGTTCATTAAACGGCACCAGCCAGACGCAGTACTGCTGCAAGAAACGCACCTTATGGGGAACACATGTCAGGCCCTCAATAGATGGGGATACACTCTCGCAGCTCACTCCGGCTTCATCTCCAGCTCGAGGGGGGTGGGGATCCTGCTGCGTCGCTCACTGCCCCTTCACATAGACCGAACTGAATCTGTCCCGCAGGGCCGCTTTGTAGTGATATCTGATAGATGGGAGGGCTACACACTAAACCTACTCTCTGTCTATGTTCCGCCTGGCCTCCAAACTCGGCCCTACACAGACCTAGGCAAATTATAACTCTCCCTCCCCGATGGTCAGTTGGATCTGTTAGGGGACTTGAACGCGGTGGTGTCAGTGACCCTTGACAGACGGCCCCCCAGAGAGCTGCCTCAGGGGCAGAAATGGCTGGCAGACTTTCTGGAGGCCTTCGGGCTCACAGACGTATGGCGCCTGCTCCATCCCACAGATACCCACTTCACGTTCTTCTCTGGGCCACACCACTCATTCTCACGCCTTGACTACATCCTTACATTGCTGCATCACAACACTACAGTACAAGAAGCAACACACCTAACTCGGGGCATTTCGGACCACTCGCCGGTCTTTACGCACATAACATTCGGCACCAGACGTGAGGGTTGCGTGGCGCCAATCAACGCCTGGCATCTAAAAAACAAAGACACTATTAGGAAGGTGTCCAAATCCATTACCCATTACCCAGTACTTCGACGATAACGTTGGATCAGTGGACTCCCCCGTCACCCTATGGGAGGCCTTTAAAACAGTGGTTAGAGGGGAGGCGCTATCAGCTATCTCAGGCAAACGGAAAGAAAAACAATGCCAGGTCACGTCAGCTGAGGCAGATCTCGAGGAACTCGAGAGGGAGGCGCTGAACAGGGGGCCAAGGAGGTGCGACACAAACTGCAGCTTAAGGTAGCAGAGTATAAAGAACTGGTGACTCAAGAGGCCCAAACGGTGGCTAGGCACACGATGGGTAGGCTATACGATCAGGGCGACAAAGCCAGAAAAACTCATAGCATGGCTCGATAAGAAGCAGCAGGCCAGGAAGGTGGTGCCGGAAATATGCACGGCATCTGGGACTGTGGTTACTGAGCCCCGTGAGATAGTGGAGGAATTTGCGAGACACTACAAACAGGTTTACAGTCGAGAGTCGGACCGTCCAGAGGAGGACTCGGTAGCCCTCCTTACGGATATCCGACTGCCTTGCCTATCGGATGATGATCGGGAAGCCCTTGATGGCCCGCTAACGGAGGCCGAACTACAGCGTGCTATAGTAGAACTACGCCCGGGCAAAGCCCTAGGACCCAATGGCCTCCCAATAGAGCTCTACAAGCTAAAACCAGACGTCATCAGTAAACACCTCAAACTCATGTTCGAAAGGAGCAGGGAGACGGGAGTGCTGCTACGAGACCAACGCATAGCGACCATAGTGGCAATCCCTAAGGAGGGGAAACCTAAAGAATCCTGTGCCTCCTATAGACCAATCTCGCTACTTAATGCGGAGCCAAAAATACTGGCAAAAACACTCGCCAATAGGCTCCCACCGGTACTGACTACACTGGTCCACCCTGACCAATCAGGGTTCATGCCCCACCGCAATACAGCACTTAACATTAGACGATTACATGGAGTACTGGGGCAGCGTCATAGGCTACAAGAAGACGCGGTGGTGATCTCCCTAGACACCACCATGGCATTCGACACCTTAGAATGGCCCTACATGTTCGCAGTCCTACGCAAATTGGGTTTTGGACCTCAGTTTATAACTTGGGTTCGTCTTCTCTATACGGAACCGCTGGCACAGGTTCTGGTGAACAACAAGGTATCTGAGGTTTTTGCCTTAGGGAGAGGGACTAGACAGGGCTGCCCCCTCTCTCCCCTCCTATTCGTCCTTTCCCTATTCGCCGCCTAGATCAGGCAGGATGTTTACTTGAAAGGTATAGCATGGGCGGAAGGATGGGAAGACAAAATATCACTCTACGCTGACGACATCCTTCTGTACCTCTCCAAGCCGCGAAGGTCGATACTGGCGGCACTTGACATTTTGCAAGCTTCGGACGTAACTCCGGCTTCCGTGTCAATTGGAGCAAATCATACCTGTTGTCCATGGTGACCCCCCTAGGCTCCCCGCCACGTGCCCCATCACAGTGGCAGAGGACGGGTTCCAATACCTGGGAGTGTTCATTACCACAAATAAGGCTCTGATGTATGACCGAAACCTTAAACCACCACTAAGCCGGCTTCAAAGCGAGGCCAAATCCTGGCAGCACCTCCCGTTATCGTTGCTGGGCCGAGCAGCCTTATTTAAAATGATGGCGCTGCCACGGTTTCTTTATTCCCTACAGAACTATCTAGACCTGGTACCCAACACTTACTTTACAGCAATTGAGGCGGCGCACCGCGAGCTCCTGTGGGCCGGAACGCCTCGAATTGCACTGAGAAAACTCACACTGGGGTGGTATGATGGTGGAATAGCCCTCCCAGACATCCGTAGACACTACTGGGCAGCCCACCTCTCAGCGATCAATCAGGGGACGTATGGTGACGGTAACGATCCTGCCTACGGGATGGATAGATGGCTGCTCCCCGGGGGCAACTATGAGATTGCACTCTACTCTAAACCGGGCATACACCGACTCACCGGGCCTACACAGCACTCCGTACAGATATGTCATATAGCGCAGAAGAAACTCGGATGGTCGGACGTCCTCACAATGGCCACACCACTTTGGGCCTCCGAAAAACTGGGTAACCTTGGACACACTAAGGGGTTCCGGAACTGGGACCTGATCGGAATCTCCCAAATCAAAGATATCTGGGGCCCTAAAGGGATCCACACATTCGCCCACTTACAAGACACGTATGAGCTGGCACAAACTGAATATTTCAGATACATGCAGGTGCGACACTCCCTACAGGCGAATATTCCACCAGAGACTAAACTACCACAAATCTCCCCGCTCGAAGACAGGTTACTAGATGGGCACATGACGGAACACGCCATCTCTCTCACCTATAAAAAATTCATCAATAACCCCCCAGACATGCTCCTTCCCCTCAGGGAGAAATGGGTCGCCGACGGGTTGGAAATAGATGAAGAAGAATGGATCTATGCTCTTGCCTCCCCACGAGAGGTGGCGATATCAGTCCGACTGCGACTAATCCAACTGAAGATCTTACATAGAATATACATTTCATGTACTAGACTACAAATGATGGGGAGGGGCGGTGAGGGGCTCTGCAGGATGGGCTGTGGTGGAACAGGTACCTTTTTCCATATACTATGGGATTGCCCAAGGGTGCAGAGGTACTGGAGAAGGGTGGTGCAATGTATGCAGGAGATGTGGGAGGTGGAGATTCGTCCAGAGGCCAAGAGGTGTCTCCTCAATATCTGGGAGCCTACAGACCTGTCACCAAAAGGGAAAACGTGGGTGACGCTTGGACAGATGGTGGCGAAAAGAAACATTGCTAGACTGTGGGGTAACCCTAATCAACCAAAACTGACAGACTGGCAATGTGACATGGACTGGTGTATGCTGCAGGAAAAGTCTGTGTATGTAGCGAGAGGGTGCCCTCGGAAATGGATGGGAATATGGACCAGCTGGAATGACTATAGGGGGAACATCTGCGAACCTCCACATACTACGCAGGCTAGCTCAGAGGACATAGAATAACTTTCACTACTAAATGGCTCTATACTCTTGGAACACGCTGAACTGTCATGCATCACCGGGACAGCAGTAGACTCGATTGTGCTGTAACTTGATGACCATGTTGGGGGGGGTATGTTCTTTATTTGTTTCTATTGTTACCTACAAAAGACTGAAAGTATAGTATGTTTACAGATATAAAGATAAAAATCAGACCTTCACTGATCTGTCTCCTAAATGTGAACCACATGCATGCGCACTTTATAACGCCGCCGTACCCCCGGGTTGACGGCAAGGGGGCTGTGTTCACAAGGAATTAATGCATAACCTGAAGTAACGTTGCGGCCGGCCCGATTGGTTGTAGGCTGGAAGCTGTGTAACTGCTGTGAAACAATGCAATAAAGGTCGTTAAAAAAAAATAGCTACAGATGGTGTGATACTGATTGATCGCACAAGTGAAGAGATACTTAAAGCAATACATATATAACTCGGTATCGATATACAGAGCAATTAAATTGCTGCCATCACCTCTCCTGCAGAATTTTGAGCATCTATGCTTCAAACCAGCGGCACAATTTGCACTCACACTTAAAGTTTAATTGGCAGCACAAAACCTATAACAAAACAATCACCTTGAAGTTTTGTCACATGATGATGGGCCACAATTTAGGCTGCTGAGCAGCTGGGATTTGGAGAAGAGGAATGGTCCTGATGAGGGTGGCCGAGTAGGAGCAGAATTTAGTTTTAGTACCAAAAGTCCGAATTGCTTTATATTAAATAATAATAATAAAATTGGTTTATAAAGTGCTCGAATGCTGTGGCATCTTGGTGCTGAGGAGTGTAAGAAGTTGCTGCTCAATTAGTCATACTAATTATTTACGAGGGAACAGCCACGTTTTAAGTTATTTCCGAAAAATCTGTCTGAATGGCTGCAACCTCAAGGCGATAGGCATTTTGTGCCACAAAGAAGCTGCACAGTGGGATAGACTCCTACCTCCCCATCACACTCTACGTATTTTAGAAATTTGTACCAGCCCTGCATTTGTGGATCTTAAATTTCTCGGGGGGGCATACCAGGCAAACAACTTTTGTATATCTCCGGCTCCCCCTCTGAAGAGTGCCTTATGGGTTAAGCAGAGGGCCTTAAATTCCACTCGCTATTGAATAGGAAGCCAATGCAATGCTCATATACCGGCGGTGGTGGAGTGACCTTAAGGAATATTTAGTAGCAGTCGGGCCGCTGCATTTTGTAGTGACTACAATTAAGTCAGTTTTGCCTTGTCAATTCTCAAATAAAGTGCATTGCAATAATCTAGCTTCGAAAAACTAGAGCTACCAGCAAAGTTTTTCTAAGTTCCTGGGGAATAAAAGGAAAAATCTTATGCAGGGTCTTTAGTAGGAAGAAGCATGAGGAGGTTAGTTGATTTATCTGGCCCGCGAACTTAAGTTGGTTGTCAAACATCACTCCTAAGTTCCTGGCCTTAAGGGTAGGACATGGACATTCACCTGCCTCAGAGGGCCATCACGATCGATTCCACAGAGTGGGGCCCCTGCTGAACTCCATTACCTCAGTTTTCTCAGTATTTATTTTAAAAAAATTATAGCTCATCCAATGCATGATTTTCAGACAGACACATATGAAAGCTGATGACTTTGAAGCTAGGGTGTGCTTAGTTAATGCCACATATCTGTGTGAATGTTTGTGAGCTTGTGCAAGTGCACTGACTGCCAATTAGACCATTCTTGAAGATCATGTAACAGACAGCCACAATCACAAATATATAGGTTGCAGTTAACACACTGGAGGGCTACTACATGCATCCTGTGCTTCAAAGGCTTGGACCATACAAGATCAAAACCTTACAACCTCCAACAGTTAACAGCGTACTTGAATGCAGAGCACATCTCAGCTTTGTGGGAACATGACCTGCGTGCATCCTCCTTAGTCAAATGTGGGATCAAGGTTAAATCATGTTAATTCATTTATAGACCTAGGGTTCAAAATCTTTCTCCATACATGGACGTCATGTTATCTGCCTCAAAATCAAACACATCCATCATAGACATTGTGCATTCCCATCCCCATGCCATGGTGTAGGACGGTCTCCACCATCTCCCTACCTCCAAAGATAGGTGTTGATGACCACATTGGCAAAAAAAGGAAAAGGAAAGCCCTCTTTATAAAAGTACTCTGCTAAACTCCTCGCTTCCACCCCACTGTCATCAGCTCACCAATAGCAAAGACAATTGCACACCTGCGTAGTTTAGAAAGTGCCTTCACTCAACTATTATCCGTCATTTCTCCCTGTCACTATTTTTAATTATTTTGTGTGAATTTTCAATGCCCATAAGCCCCCATTTCTGAATCTCTCCTTCGCACCACTTCCAAAATCTTTAATGCAAAGAAATTAGCTGTTTTTTTCATTTCTCCAAAAAATATGGACCTAGGGATAGTCTTTTACACCCTGGTTATAAACATAGCCCAATCGAATGTGTGAAATGGAAGGAGGAGATGTGTAGGGTGGATTATAAATATCCTTAATCCACCAGCCACAACAGTCAAAGTTATAATACTGACCATTCACACATTGCAAAACACAGACTTGGGCCCAGATTCTCAAAAAATCATGGACTGCAGCATAGTAGCCAAAAATGCTGCACTGCGCTACATGATAGGGAGGAAGCAGGAGAGCGCTACATGTATAGAGATCTGGCTCTCTCATCCCTCTCCCTAGTGCCGGTGCAGATTTTAGCTGCCTTGCGCCAGGCACACAACTTAGCGTCATAGTACTAGGGTGCGTGCCCAAGTCTACCATAGGTTTTGTACTGGAAGGAGCTGCTTTGCGTTACTTTTACATACAAACTAATGTAAAATACAAAACTGTGTTGCTTTGTAAATCTCTCAAAAGGTTTAGTGTCAGGTTAGTGTTAAAAAGAGTAATGCTCTAACCCGACGCTAAACTTTTGTGAATCTTTATCTTGATGTCCACTGTCATTTACAGAAAGGTGTGAATCCTACTAAACTCAATGATACCCGTTTACTTTCATGAATCCTGGCACTGCAGGCCACATGCTACTCGCTATAGCAGATAGGAAAACCACCAGCTTTGGCAAGAGGATAGACTGTAGATATCCCCTTCAACATGGGGCCCGGGTTTTGGCAGTGCTTCTGCATGGGAATCATTTGAAAAAGATTATCAGAAAATGTTTTTCCTATTACCAGAACTTTACTTTCAGTTGTATTATGAAACTGTGCTTATGACGAAAAAAGGGAGTGTCTAATACACTGCACGTCTTGTGAAGGCTTTACTGTAGACATTGTGCTCCTACAATGCAGGGGCGGCTCCTCCATTTGGGCGGAGGAGCATCGCCCCACTGATTTCTCGCAGTGCGAGAAACAGAAAGATAAAATGATATTATAAATGCCATTTTATGCTCCTGCTTCTTGCACTGCGAGAAAGCAGAAAGGTTTGGTTGGGGGCTGGTGGGTGGACGGGTCTGTTCAAGGCCTGACGACTCAGCAAAGGCTGCTATGCCCACCAAAATTAAATGTACTTTTAGTGAACATTGTTATAATTCTAATATGGTCGAGATGCCAGCTGTGAATATGCCACAGAACACATCAATATATGCTGCGACAGACCCAAAAATCTTCAAATGAAATATTACAGAGTCTCTTTTGTACTGCAAAGATTTAATATACAAGATGTTTCTAATGGCCGCATTTGCCCTCATCTATTTGCACAGTAAATGCTTGGTAAAGGAAAAACAAAACGTACAGTTTGTAGGAAATGCATCATGTAATCGTGACGTAAAAAGGTCACTCGGGGTACATCGTGGCAGACCGTGTGAGCCACATCCCCTTGGTCGCCACAGGTTCCTCACCTAAAGGCCTTCTGTGGGAGTTTCGTTTCCCCACCGTTCTGCTGTAATCCTCATGTCAGAGACCCAGCACATGAACTGAAAATTGACCAAGGAGGCAAAGAAAGTGAAAAGTAACTAAGGTGTGTTTAGTCCCTCTGGGTGCAAGTAAGCTATTGGGAGCCCTCCTTCCGTCTTTCCTTTGTCCAGCCCCATCTCCTTCACCAGAGTCAGCTTGACACCATGGTAGGCCTGGCTCCAGGATTCCCAGTCTCGGAGTGCCATGTAGATGCATTGAGGAAGCAGGGAAAAACCAACAAGGGTTTTTACTGGATGCATTGACGGGGGTCACTGCTGTACCCGCTTTAAAAAACAGCCGCAAGCACAGATCCATCAAACTACTGACTAATGGTACTACTTGATGTTGAAGGTATTATGTGAACTAGAAACTTTGGTTGCACACCATGATATTTTGCCATTCTTCAAACAGGCTTCAATGAAATGTACAGCAGACGAAATCTTTCTACTGTCTATGGTCCAAATATTTTCATGCCAGGAGACTACTGTATGTGTGCTAAATTATATGGAGTTGATAGGAACTTAATATGGAATAAATTCAATTTCTGGGTAATTCCATACTATTACAAGCTATCCAGCAGCTATATAGTGGAACTTTGGTTCAAATAAAGATTAGCAGCAAACCTGTTTTATCCCTTAGGGTCTATATAAACAAGGGGATAAAACAAAACTGTGTGCTCACCCTTCTCTTGTCCAGCCTCTATGTAGCAGAATTATGGACGGATTTGGCAAATTAGAGACATTTGGGCATATGCATCAAAAATCGGTAAAACAAGTCCTTATTAGCGAAGAATAAGGAATAGCAAATAAGGACTCGCATACCGCGATGCATCAACAGATTCGGTATTAAATACCGAATCGCAGAAAATTGCAAAATAAATCTGAAACCATGATAGCAAGACTCCAAATTAAAGAATAGCAAATACCGAATTAGCAAATACCGAATCGGTATTTGCGATTTCGCAAAAAAAAAAGTTGCATGGGAAGCAGGTTGATGACATCACAAGCAGGAAGTAACAGAGCCCATGCTTCATTCAGTGCCCTGAGGAGCTCAGAGGAGGAGGCAGAGCACAGGAGCTTGGAGTGATACAGTGACAGCACAAACCAGCTATTGCACAGCATTCCAGGATGGAGAAGGATGCACCCCAGGACAAGGACACGCCCAGGAAGAGGAAGCGAAAGTTTTCTGACAAAGAACTTGTACTACTCATCGAGGGGGTGAGCAGCAAACATGACAGGCTGTTTGGCAATCTGTCCCTAAAGGTGCCTGAGGCAGAGAAGCGCAAGTTCTGGCTGCGCATCAAGGAGAGGGTAAATGCTGTAGGAGTCACCCACCGCAGCATAGACTATCTGAAGAAGAGGTGGTATGACCTCAGGAAAAGGGCAAAGGAGAGGATTGCAGAAAGGGTGAAGGATGCAGCTGGCACAGGAGGGGGAACATCCAATGTCACACCAAACACAGCCCTCGAGGACCTCGTTGAGGCTACCATTGAGCCTGAAGCTGTTGTGGGAGTCACCTAATTGGACACTTCTGGCGCTGCGGCAGGAGGACAAGGTAAGATACATGCCAGTGCAGATATGCAGCGTGTTGTCTACGCCTGCCCATTCCCCCAAGCCAAACACAGTGCACATGTAGCCGTGCCTAACTCATATACCCTCACCAGAGTGTTGCATCATGGGAGTTGTAGTCATATCATGAAAGTGTGCATGTCTGATCCCAGAAGTTAATGAAATTAGACCAGCAGCACAGGGCCAATTGTCAGTCCATATATGTCCTTTATGTAGATGAAAGTATGCAACACAGATACATCATGACTAAATAATAACAATGCACTGTTTCACACACAGATGCATCACCCCTGTATTCAGATGACAGCGGACGCCTCATAATCTCTGAAACCCCAGTAGTGACCAATGCTGAGACTCCGCAGGGACGTCAACCCACGACACCACCAACACCATCACCACCACCACCATCACCACCAGCGGACAACCCCACCACCACCACCGCGGAAAACAACACCAACACCACCACCACCGCGGACAACAACACCAACACCACCGCGGACAACAACACCAAGCCGCAGGGCAAATGTCCCCTCCCTGCAGGTGATGGAGACGGAGCAGAGGCCAGCAGCCACAAATGTTCCACGGCAGTCAGTTGTCACTCCGCCAGGTCAAACACCAGCACGTGTCCGAGTCCGACAGCGGGGCAGGCCCCTGGGTAGAGCTGCAGAGAGATCTGAGGATCCAACACACAGCTACGGTGTGGTTGAGACACGGATGCTGCGGGTCCAGCACCTGCAGGGGACACACATGGGTGCTATCAACATTAATATATCAAAATTGGCAAACAGAATTGGCACCATGACTGACGCTGTGCGTGAGATGACCACAGTCGTTGCTGAGGGTAACATAGACATGAAACTGTGCCTGCAGGATCTCACACGTGCTGTTATAGCAGGGCAACAGAGCGAGCGCAGGAGGCATCGGCAGAACATGCTCCGTTCCAATGCCTCCATTAGGGCCATCACAAAGCTGTGCAACAGCACAGCTGTACTATCATGCAGATCTGTGTCCCTGCAGGTCGACTTGGGCCATTACTGTGGAGATGTGGCAAAGTCCTTAGAAAAAGTGACCACTGCAGTGGAGCATCTGCAGTCTGGTACTTTTAGTGCCAGCAGTTTGGGAGTGGAGGAGGGGAGTGAGGCTGCTTCAACCGTCAGCAGCGTCTCTGTGCCGGAGGCCAGCGAGAGGAGGCGCAGTGCGCGCAGCTCCACAGCCACTGACACACATCGCGGTGATGTGGAGGAGTCACGCAACAGGAGGCTGGGGGTACGTGGGAAGCACAAATAGCCATGTTCCATCGGCTCCCTGGCCATGGTGACGTAACCACGAGTCACCTACACTACCACAAGATACTCCCGTGATGACAACGGACATGTATCCCAAACTATTTTTTGAATCTGCGTCATGTTGGCGTCTCATGTATATGTACCTGACAAGTGCTCAAGTGCATTAAACATTTTCAAACAAGATCATGTTGTGATGGCTCATTCATACCTGTCTCAAAAGTGATGTCATGTGATGTATGTCCGCCTCCTTTGGCCATCAGCTGTGTTAGGCATGTGTGGCTGTTGGTGTTGTGGGGGGGTTGCTGTGCACGTACGTCGTCCTCACCGTCCACCTCTATTGGTATCCCCCTTCTTGTGGGAATGTTGTGCAGCATGGCACAGACCGCTATTATCCGGTAGCAGGTCACTGGGTCATACTGCAAGGCACCTCCTGTCTTGTGTAGTATCCGGAAGCGACTCTTGAGGATGCCAAAGGTTCACTCTACTACATTCCTGGTGCTGATGTGTGCTGTGTTGTAGCGCTGCTCCTGAGGTGTTGCTGGGTTGAGGTAGGGAGTGAGGAGATATTCCCGCAAGGCGTAGGCGCTGTCATCTGCTGGGTGGAGAGCAAAGGGTTAGCAGCATGAATACAATTGTGAGGATGGAGTTAATGATGAGGCATTAGTATGTACCTAGTAGGTGTCCCTCTCCAAATTCACCGTTGATCAGGCGCCTGTGGATGCCACTGTGTCGGAATATGTATGCGTTGTGTGTGCTTCCTGGAAATTGGGCTACAATGTCCGTTATGATGTGCTTGGCATTGCACACGACCTGCACATTGATGGAATGATATGACTTCCGGTTGCGGAAGATGTATTCGTTGGCTGAGGGGGGACAGATGGGGACATGCGTGTAGTCAACACATCCTATCACATGGGGAAATTGTGCCACCTTGTAGAACTCCTGTTTGGTGCAGTTCAACTGCTGTGGGGCTGTGCGAAGGTGATGTGGTGATGTATCAATGTCAGCATGGCATCTAGGAATTTGTGGATGAAGCGTGAAAGTGCGCTTTGCGACACGCCTCCGGCTTCTTCTATGACCCCCTGGAAGCTTCCAGACGCCAGCAGGTGCAGGCTGCATAGGACCTGGACATGGGCTGGGATGGCGTTGGTCCGACGGGTCTGGTGCTGCAGTAATGGTTCAAGGTCAGCAATGAGGCGCATGATCATAGCCCGGTTGAGTCTGTACTTGTCGTAGATCAGTTCCTCTGTCTGGCCCAGCAATGAGATGCACACCCTGAAAACCCTGTCCTGGATCATCCTCCTGCGCTGTGCAAGAGCGTTGATTCTCCTCCTCCTAGCAAGCACATAGGGGGCAGCCATTCTTCCAACAACTTTACCTCCAGTTTGAGATTCCCCTTATTTTGCTCATGCAAAATAGCGATTTTGGGCATTTTTGTTATTTGCGAGTTTTGATGCATTTCGTTGCGATTTTTTAATAGCGGTTCGGTATTTCCGGGGACTGATTTCTTTCTGCGTATTACCGATTGGCTAATTTGCGATTCGGTAATTTACCGCAGGGGTTCTTTTGCGATTCTTTATTTTTTTAGGAATTGGGGTTGATGCATTGGGTTTTCAGATTTTGCGTTCGGTAGCGGCCTGTTTTACCGATTCGCTATTTTACCGGGAGCTATTTTGTTTGATGTATCTGCCAGATTGATCCTTAAAACATGTGTGGAAATTGACATCAATATTACAATAGGCAGCTGACACAATCATATTGAACAGAATTAGTATCGGATTGCAGCATCAATTAAGTGCCTTTAATATGTTCGCAAAACAATAAGACAGCAGTAAAAGCAGCAAACATAAAAAGATACTTGGGACCAAATTTAACAAAGACTTGTGTCACCCTTGCACCACGCAACGAAGCGTAAGAGCGACCCAACTCTTAAGTGTGATTAATCAACCCATGTAAGGCCACCTTGCGTGACCTTGAGTGTCTTGATAAATCCAGAGTAATTTGACGCAGTCCAAATCACTGTGTTGCGTTACTCTACCCCAGCGAGGCGTTCCATGGGTGGAGCAGGGGTGTTCCCACGCATCCACCAGCTTTTGGTGGAGTTGCTTGGATTAAGGGCTTCACTCATAATTCTATGGTTGACATTTATACTTACTTGCCAACATCGTTGGATACACAGAAGGTATGGCAAATTGGATTGGACAATTGTACGCTCGCTCATCATCGGCCCCTCAAGATAAGTGCATGGAGACAGAGGGAAAACCCTCTGTAGGAATAGAGTTGGCTGCCGTCAACCCTTGCCCGTAAATGCACTGAATGTGCTTAGGAAAGTGCCCAGCCACGGACTCGGGAGCACCTACTTCTTTCCCTATTTATAAAGTTTTATATAGCGCAACTCTTGGAATATTCGTGGCATTGTCCAAAAACAACATAATACAGATCTCTTGGAGTACTGGGGGGTTTTGAAATCATCATCCTTCGAGAAACCTGGTCCACCGAGGAGTACAACATAATTGGTCTCCTTGAGTTCAATAAGATTGCTCGTACTAAACGTCCCATCGAGGTCTCCATCAGCGTCCAGTCTGAAGACTCTTCACTGGATTCCCATTAGGAAGCGAACCCGCTTCAAGGTCCTCTGTCTGGTACACAAGATTGTACAGAAATGGGTCAAGCTACTTTGCCAAAAAACTCAGCTGGTATCAGTCTAATAGGACGCTTAGGTCAAGTATCAAATGTCTCCTTACTCCTCGTAGAATCTGCACCATCAGGAATGGCGGTAGATATTTCTTCTTCCTGGCACCTGCTTTTTGGAATAAACTTCCATCATAGCTCCTCTCCATCACAGATGACAAGCTATTCTGCAGGGAATTGGAAACCTGGTTATTTGATCATCTGTAATGGCTGCTCTATTTCATCTGACCTTTCAGCCCCAGTGGAGTTTTTACGCTAGCGCCAAAAGACCTTCGGGTGATATGTGCGCTTAATAAATCTCTTTCACTTGACTTTGCTTATAAACAGCATACAAACAGCAAGCCCAAAGAAGACCCTTCTCTTTACAGTTCTACAAATCACAAGGTTCTAATAGAAACCATAGACATGCAAGAGAACTGGCTTCAAATAGTTAAATTGATAAACTCAAGACCAAACTGTTAACTTTTGTTAATTAACACTTACATCAACCCGAGTTCGAGGGAAAAAAATATATAAATTGACCCATATCATTTAAGTATAATTTGATTTAGGTAGGGACCACCCAATAATTGACTGTATCCTGGGGACTTCAATGTGAATCAATTCCAAGACAGTAATGATGAGATTTCAGTACTGGTTCAAGACTGCTCATGGAGCATTCCTGAGCAGAATAAGCCCAGGGGAAATCAATGGAACCCTCTGGGGGAGCTGGAGATTATGCAGCTCAATAGCTTGGGCTTTTATATAGAAGGTTTCCGCAGGATGTCGCGCCTAAATGGATGAGATCAGATAACAAATCAACGTCATATTTTGACTACACAGTTTGTGACATGGAAATGCTCAAGCTTGTAGAATGCTATAGTATAGTGTCCTGCTCAGTGACCATCATCCCCAAGTTATGAGACTGAACACTAGTATGGTAAAACATACCCTGGCATGTGTCTCTAGTAAAGGAGCTTTTACTGACAATCTAAGGAGGCTCAAATGTAGGTAGGATTTTCATGGAAAAAATATGACAGAATGTCACAGATTTGCAAATAAGACCGCTGCTGACAACATATCTAATCGGTGACTGGAACATCCATTTAATTCAAGAGTATTCCCTCCCACTACTACGATCACAAGACTGAAGAAGGCACTGAACATCTCTTTGAGAGCAGTGCATAGAAAAAAAGGCTGCATAAAGCTAGCTACTGAGTCCAAGCTGGCACATAAGTGAGTTAGGCAAGCAGTATAGTCTGGGAAGACCAGACACTTCAGCCAGTTTTGGGCCAAGCTCCTTTATGAGACAAAAAGAGTAATTTGTATAAAGCCCTGATCGCCATGAAGTTCAGTTAACAAATTGACCCAGAAACGCACATTCTGTAGAGGCCTCTGGCTCGGTTACTTCTTGTGTTGTAGAGGCTTTATTATTCCCCCCTCAGCATTTTACTTTTTCAATGAAACAGCTGAAAACTGCCCTGGTGAAAGCCAGACGTGATGGAGCTCCAGGGCCAAACGGTTTTCCATAGGCCCTATTTAAGCAGGATAGATCTTGTTGTGCCAGGAACCTAATGCTAGTATTTGACTCCTGCCTCAGTAGTTTGTATATCCTGGAATCAGAGCATGGTACAATAATTCGGCCTATTCACAAAGCTGGGTTAAAATCTGACCCCAATAATTACAGGCTGATAGCGCTATTGGACAATGGAGCTATATTCTTTGCCAGACTGCTACTGGGGGAGCTTGCTGCAATGAGCGGCGTTCAGGGACATCATCCCAAAGAACCAAATAGGTTTCACTGAGAATTGTGGTACTGCGATGAACCTGCTAGCTATCTTTCTTCTATTAGAGGGTGGTACCATCTTACGCTATGCTGGGGACTTCAGAGCAGCGTTCAATCACCTCTCCATGGAGGCCCTGTGGAAGAAACTAAAGAACTGTGAAGTCCCGCAGAGCCTCCTTGATACCATCATACAACTCCATACCAACGCATGGATTCGTGTTAAACCGAGGGATGGTACCCGTGTGTCTAGGAATATTACCACCAGGCTGGGGATCAAACAGGGGTTTGAGATTGCCCCACTACTGTTCAATGTATACATCTCCAACATGCCTAGTGCCCTAGACAACCTGAATAGTCAACCCCCAAAGATCAGAGTTGAACACATCAACAACCTGCTCTACGCAGATGACTTAGTGCTGTTCAGCGATACGAGAGCCAGACTGCAACGGGTATTAGACGCCCTGCACTCCTATACTGATGCAAACAGCCTCAAAGTCAATTAAAAAAAAAAAGATTATCATCCCGGCTCGAAAAATTAAGGATGTGGGAAGCTGGTATTTTAACTGCAACAGAATTTCCAAGGAACAGCACATAAATATCTGTGTTATAATTGACGCAAGGTGTTCCTTTGTTCTTCATAAGGGAGTTGTGGTAGTGCAAGCCCTGGCTCTCGTTTTCTTTCTTGATACTCTCTAGCTCATTGGGGGGGATAAGTCTTGATCCACTCCAGAAAGTAATGAGACTATGGTCATTCCAACCTTGGCTTTTGCCAGCAAGATTCTGCTGGGGATGGATGGGAAGCTCTTAAACAACCTGGTCACTTGGACATATTAGGCCACCCTTTGCCTGCTGAGGCTTTAATCACCCATGAAGATCCGACTGGAATTTGGTCTACTTGACCAGCAGTGGCTCAGGCAGGTGCGTTCTTAAATACTTGTCACAAACTCCAGCTGGCCAAGGGAAGACGCTTAGAGGCTCTTTTGTGGCATTAAATCCAGTCAGGTGGAGTCAGACAGTCTCACTCCTTGTACCTTGAGGAATGTTGTAATCGGCTGAATTCCACAGAGCTTTGGAACTAACAAGTATCCCAATATGCCTTCAGGCAAAGCATCAGAAAGTGAGTCATTTTATTTGCGCCAGCTTGACATGGATGCTTTGGCAAAGCGCAGACACTACAAGGCAATCATGTCTCATCAACAGTGGCTTCAACTACCCTTCCTGGCCTGCACATACTAAAAATATTTAAAAAACTAAGGTTCTTGACTCTCAGGTTAGGAGAATGGCTGTTTTTAAAGCATCTAGCTAGGTGGAGCAGGCTATCGGAAACAATAACTTGCAGGGGAAGTAGTGCCTATGACGAATCATTCGAAAGCATCATTTGCTGCTGCCCTGCCATTATGGCAGAATGGAAAGTGCGCCTAAGAGCAGAATGGAATAAATCAGGTGTCCGCACATGATGGCAGGCTATCATCTATGCCCTTAATCTGGACAGCACTGGTATGAATCTTGAACTGGTAAAGTTTGTGGGTTTAGTGGTCAAGAAACTAAGTAGGTAGGTTGTTCCTCGTTGTGAGGCATCACCCATAAGCTTAACCCTTCACTACCCTCCACCACTACAACATCAGCTTTTTAGTGCATGGCGGCAGCCCTGACTAGTTAAAAATGTTAAGACCAATCCAGAGGTTTTATTTGTTGATAAGTACCTTATAATGGCCAGTACCTCCGGCACAGAGGATTGGATATGTTAGCACTAAGGAGGTGCAGAAAGTGCCAATAAATTTAATGCACCTTCTGAATTGGTATGTGATGTGCACTTTTAGGTATTTATTGTTTTAAGGTATATTGAGCTTAATTATGGATTTGTTTTTTAAAAGGAAGTAACTGGGTACTGTAACCAATTTTCATTGAAGCAATTGTACTGCTCTCTGGTATTTTGCACAATCACTTTCTACTTACAAGGTTCTTTTTATTGGACTAACATAGTATTATTGTTCAGTTGAACCTTCAGGAAGTCTCAGGACATGAAACATTATTGCATTGTTTATTTTGTTTTTATTTTTTGTAATGATTTTAAGTAACTCTACAAAAATAATGTTTTATTTGAATTGGATTGGACATAGTGTATTTAAAAAGATACAACTTACCAGAACTAACTAGGTCACTGAAAAACATGCTGGGCTAGTACTTCACTACGTATTCCTGCAATAACATTCATAGGTATCTGTTAGGCCTGCGTCCTATCTTATTTTTCGGACTAAGGTTTGGCCTTTTCTCATTGGAGGAACAATCTAAGTGTACATAAACCCAAACCTCGCAGGTTGCTCTAGATTTTACAATAACATCAAAGAATTTCCTATGCATGTTTATTATTTCCCCAAGCAACAAAATAAATGACGAAGGTATATAAAGTTTCCCTTCACTAGAATGGACATTCAAAACCGTGCTTTCGCAGTAATGACTTGCTTAAGTGGACAAGACCCTCAACTGCAAGCGGTTTTGTGTGAAACACTAGGAAGCAATAATACATAACCATTACGATGTCTCCAGTTAGGGGCCAGCTAGAAAATGATTAAACTATTTTTTAATACTTATTAAAAGTAGAATTCAAAGGTAAGGTTGCATGTTTAGTAAATATTAAGGGAAAGTACTTTTTAGAAAGTTACCTTTTCCCTGCCTGAAGCGCCTGAAGGCTAATTTGCATTAGCTCCCCAGCGGTAGCCCAGTGAGTGATTGGCCCTACATAGTTGTGGAAAATGCTCCCAGAGTAAAGGCAAAGGCTTGGATATGGAGATCTGTTTATTCCTCTGGAAAGAAGACCAGTTGATATGAATCTAGGAACTGAGGGCCAGATGTAGGTGGCCCAATATCGGTCAGTAACGGCCGAAATTACCGAATTTCGGCCGTTACCGAGATGTAGGTGGCATTTTTTAAGGATTCAGTATTTTACCGAATCGGTAATTTAAGGATTCGGTAAAATACCGAATTCTCAACATACCGATTCGGTAAATTACCGAATCCAGGATGTAGGAAGCACTCAAGTTAGTGCAATCCTCAGTTAAGGATTCGTTATTTACCACCAACTAGAAGTTGGTGGTAAATAATGAAAGCCTTTGAAAAAGCATTTTTTTTGCTTTTCCAACAGTGCCATGTTGCAGACATACATGCCCTTAGGGCATGTATGTCTGCAACATGTGCACCCATGCACAATTGAGGGGTACAACAGGGTGTCAAAGTGACACCCTGCCACCCTTCAATGTTTCCCCCAATTACCGAATCGGTATTTACCGATTCGGTAATTGACATTCATTCCTATGGGCCTCCATTACCGAAATTTACAGATTCTGTAATTTTTTAGGAAAAATTCCCTACATCCCATTTGCCTGTTCTTAAATACCGAATCGGTATGATTCGGTATTTAAGAATCGGTAATCTGGGATTACCTACATCTGGCCCTTAATGTTCTTCAAAGAGGCCTCCCCTGTCACACGCAAATGTTAGGTGACACCTGGAAAGGCCCCAGCCTTTGTTCTTCCAGGCATGGCAGGCAGGGCCGGACTGGGAACTGAAAGCAGCCCTGGCAAATTTTGCCAGACCAGCCCCCGTCCGGCGCATAGCGAGTGAGCGGAGCGAGCGAGCCCGACTGCTACTAGGGGGGTTTGTGGGGGTTCTCCCCCCAAGAAATGTTTGGAGAACGACAGACCAAAATGGTGAATTTTACTGCCCATTTTTCATTACATATTCAAATTGTATCCGACAGATCTGTTCCATCTCCCACCCCTACAAAGCCGAATAAAAGCATAGCAGCCATCTCCACTTCTTGTTAGGGTGGACAGAAAACCTGCATGCACCAAATCAAAAACAATTATCATGATGATTGTCACATTGCCATGGCATTTAAAATGATCATTTGCCCTTAGAAGGGTAGACACTTCCTCTATATCTATATGGTCACCTGCTATCAACATATACTTCATTTTCTACCATTTAACTAAGAAATCAGACGTGTCCCCAAGAGTTTACAAGAGGCAGTAGGTCGGGCAAATAGGAGTCACTTGACAGCAGTTGCAATGGGCATCTCAGGAGGGGAAATAATCCCCAGCCAGGAGATGACCGGAAAGAATGGCTCCTTCACACACACACGCTTATCGCTGCCAATGTAACTGGCCATGGTCGCAGTCACAGTAAGATGCGTTTCAGCATATGCTGGTAATGGAAACCAGTTTCAAGAAAACTTAAAGCACCTTTTCTGAGGAGCTGTTAATAAATAATGATGAACTTTTTTGGAACTTAGCATCTTCACAATAAATGAAAAGAAGAACTATAAGGAAACACCTTTCAGTGGCCAACAAGTGTGCCTAAAATCATCATTAATGCAGGTGCTGTTGAAGGAAAGAGGGTTTTCGGTCGGGTGCCCAAAATCTGTAAAATGTAGAAAGATCCTAAAGAGTTTGGAGTTTGTGGGAGTGAGGGAAGACCACTGAAATGTAACAGATCTCAGTGGCGTGTCCCTTTTTGTAATAAGGGAGATGTTTATATTGATGATTGCAAGTGGCAGTTAGCAGGTTTAAGCTTTAGTTCAGCAATGTGCACACCAGTAAAATGAGGGAGAGGTCACCAGATGAGATGTCTGGCTGTCACGCTGTTAGTTTCACTTCTGTTTTTTTTTAATTTGGAGAAGTACAACCAACTGAGTTCCAATGCACACATTACACAAAAAGGCTTAAAATGTGACACATTTCTCCTTTTAGAGTGTTGCGCAGGTGAAGAGATAGAGAAAAGGGGAGCTTTTGCCAGTTCCTAATACATAGACTCTTGTGATCTGTAGCTAGATCTTTTATATTCCGTTTGCGTTTGTGAATCTACCCCACAGGCTAAATACTGCCTTGTGCATAGAAGGTTTATCTGACTCCAAGGTAGGCTAAGCTTAATGTTTTTCACAAAACGACGATTAGAACAGACATAAAAAATACACTGCTTCAATCAATGCAAACCTCTTGCAAGTCACCAAAGAAACCGTCACCACTCTCACAAATCATCACCCAACTCTTACAAAAGCATTTGACTTACAGCCCAACAACATCCAGAGTGGTCAAAATGCTTCTTTTACAGTCATTAACTCCATTAAACAACATCTTATTCTACAGGCGCAGCAAGACACATGTTTAACCTCACAGAGATGATGCCCAGGCACCTGGCAAACAAAACGAGAGATGTTAGCTTATCACCAACAATATGTTTCCCTGACATGCTGTTCTTAAAGAACAGAGGTAGAACAGTGATTTAAAAAGTGAAATACTTTTGCTTGATATTTTAGCGTATGGGAACTAATATAATTTGAGTTCATTTGGGAAAGGCATGCTTCCCTTCATGTGTTCTATACTCAAACCCTTGATATGCATATCAGAAATATTTCAGAATGACTGCATGTGTTTGTAAATAAGTGAATTAGTAACAAACGTTATTAAGAGGCTTGTATTTGGAAGAACATTGTCGTAGAACTGATGTGAAATTCCTATTACTGATAACATTTAAACATGAAGCTATTATATGACCTAGCTGCCAATCAAGATAGAGGCATTCCACCTCACATTCATGAAATACTGAGGATGCAAACTGGGTCAGACAAAAATGTAATAATACTAGTAGGCTTAAAGAACAGAAGTACAAAGATCACTTGCCCATATTGATGGCCCTCAGGCCTCAGCCTAAGGTTGAACTGTATAATTTATTGCAGAAATGAACATGGAAAAGCAGTTAAACCTTGTTTTAAGTATCCACTTAAAAATAAAGTTCTTTAAGAAACAGTCAAATCTCCTAAAAGTAAGGGGGGAAAAGCACCTCACTAGGGATGACAGTCTTTGGAACAAAATAAACACTTCATAAGCAAAGAATAATTAATCTAAGTTAACAATGTGTGCTGCTAGTATAGCCAACCTGTCCTCATACATTCATAACACAGAAATACACAATATAGTTAATTGCTTAACTATAATATGAATAGTTAATTTCAAGTTATAGGGCAGCGAACACAGGTTTGATGAATGGGCTTGATTGCTAATGCTCATTCAGAATTAAACAAAAGCTTGTCCCACACACATCTAAGCCTACTGGTTCTCGCAGGACCACTCCTGGGGCCTAGACCATGACCAATTACTCTACAGCTACTGCAGGGGGTAGGATGCCAAGCAGTCAGTTCTCATCCAGACCTTGCTGCCCGGAAACAATTTGCCTCATTGACTTGGATGCAATCGTAGACCCAAAGCACAATCTTAGGGCTGGATTTACCAAGATTCACTCTACACAACACTGCACAAAAATATGTTGTGTGTGTAAACAACCAAAATCTACATTGCATTATACCCACAATGTCATGCTCTGGTGTTATTGGACATACAGGTGCAATAACTACAGCACATGTGTGACGCAGAGCACAATTTAGGATTGATCCATACCTCAAAGGCAAAACGAGCAGTGCCTTGTGTACTGGAGGCAGCCCCTGGAATACAGTTCTCTTCATGCAAATGACCGCCTGTGGGTAGATCGCATCATAGTAATTTTTGTGAAATGTACACTCAATACATAGTGTATTACAGGATGTGTTTTTGCCATGGCTTGTGTCTGGGTTTATTTGGCGCTACCATTGCATGGAAAGTGAGAAGGTACCACTTTATCTAATTTTACTTGCTATAGCTTTGCATGAAATCCTAAGAGTGCCTGCACTTTTCCCACCAAGATGTGCCCACTTTGCACAATTTAAAGGTGTCCCCTGCATGCAATGCGCATTTGGTGCTGTACTTGTGTCCTCTTTTGTTGCAAAAAATGTTTTGCTTGCAGGCGTTGGTCAACTCAAGGCTGTCTTTTGTGTCACTTAACGACGGGCTAGGATAATGATAAATCTAGGCGCCAGTGCTCCGTTCCTTTGGGAGAGTCTGCCCATGCTGGCGTGGCTAACTCAGAGTCAGTCTCAATGGCCCTTGGACTCGTGTCTCAATTTTCTCCCCTCTCACTGACCTATTGGCTGTCGAGCCCCACACCCTGGACTGGAGTCCCATTGCTTCGAAGGCAAGCTTTGCACACAGGCTTCACTCGTGCTTCTCAGTAAGCAGAGAGTGTGCTTGTGGAGGTGGAGCTGTTTGGTCTACTGGTACTGGCAGGGTGTATGAACCTGCATTGCCTTGATATCCCGACCCCAGTCAGCCATTAACAACATGCGGTCATAGCTGCCACGGTTTCGGATTGCTTATGTCTGACATGTTCTGAATTTCAGTGCAATTACGAGTGACATTTCAATGACTATGATTGACACTTTCTCGTGAGCAAAAATCAAACAATGAAGATGAGGGAAATTTATAAGATCATCTTAAAACTGCTGCAAAGCACCAGAAATGGAAGAGCTTGACTTCGGGGTTTTAAGTGGGATGGAAAAAAGTGTGAGTTTCTGAAAGGGGCATGCATAGCCAATGTAATTAACCGTATGGCTTGCACACAAACAACATTTCTCCAGTGGCAGCAACTTGCAGGAAGTATTACTTCTAAAACAATGTTATTGCCAGCTTATATCACAGTCCACAACTGGGTCAGAAATGTGCATGGTGCTATCACAAGAGAATGCCCCATCTTCAAGAAATGCTTACACATTTGTGCAGTGTTTCAGTGGTAAAAGGGTTCCCCCTTAACTACTATGGCCTGGAACTCTTCCTATCAAAATGAGCGAATGAACGAAAATGTCCAGTTTACTGGGGCTTTAAAGACACCAATATCTACCATTTGACTCACCTGGGACACATTCGAATACCATTGGTTGGAATTAAAAAAAAACGTGAAACACTATCCAGGGTAAAGCGTGGAAAAGCAACAGATTGTTGTTTATGTCTCAGTGTATACACTGGAAAGACTCATTTAAATAAACAATTGTCCAACTTCGGACTGAGAGTGCAGCAGCCAGCTCGTACAAAAAAGGGTAGATAGAATAGGGATTTTTCACTCAGTCTAGCGATTGTTAAATGGCTGGTATGAAGGGGAGTAACAATATCACCTCAAGAAAACCATGAGGGCTACGACAGAAGCGAGAGCGTGTCTGTTATTTTGGTGAATCACAAGATGAGTGTTAAAAAGTACGTTACACTCCGGGCAGTGATTGTGAAAGTTACAGGTCTGAGCCAGCCAGTGACATTTTGGGAGGCTTTACATAAGGTTGCCTATGATAGAGCGCTACTGCATGAGATCACTGTGCACAATTAAGAATGCATTATTCTTGGAATAAGTTAAAATCCCATTGTTTTTAAATAAAGCCCAGAGTCAAACATTGCCTTTCAATTGTGCAAAGTACAGTTCTGGCTAAAATGCATTCATTTGTAAATCCGTTTTTTAAGTAGAAAATTGTAAGCTTTTATTTTCTAAATGGCAGAGTATTTTTTGAAAATAGAAACACCACAGGCGGGTGCCGATATAATGCGACGGTAATGCAGCTTTTCTAACGTAATGGCTAAAAATGGAACCATGGGAAGTGTTTCCTACAGGTGGATCGAGCAATAAACATCTGGGTGAATGTAACTTGGGACATCCAATTCCCATCTCTCCGAAAGGACCCGACCCTCGGCAATGTTCACTGCGTGGTAGAGTGAGAAATCTCACACGCACTCACTTTAAATGCACAGGTCGCAGGCAGACGTCACCCCAGTGTTCATGAGAGGCAGTCTGCTATTAATGACAGAGACAATTAAGTAGGTAGAGGTGCATTGTGGGATTCTTGGCATTAGAGCTAATAGGAACTGCTGCAAAATTAAGTAGGGTTACCCCCAGGAACGTTTACTCCCTTTGTTAGCTAGTGGCAGATATAAAGGCTGCACCCCCAAGCACCCACTTCTGAACACTTTCTGGACCTGTGGAAGAACAGAACAGCCTTGAACCTGCTGTCTGTGACCTAAGAAAGGACCTGAAGGCCTGGACCTGCTCTCAGTTGCACTCAGGACACAGAAGTCGACCGCAAGGGTCAGTTGACTGACTTCCTGTGTTGGCTACAGGGACACAACAAGCCTTAAGAGGCCTTTTCACTGAAGTGCACTTTGCTGGAATGATTTTTGACCCTTGGTTTTGTTTACCTGAACATACATCACCACCCCTGAAAACTTGGATCTCAGAAGCTTTTTTGTCTTCAATATATCCAGTGACCAGGACAAACCACTCCAGCCTAACCACCCAAGGCGCGACCTTGTTGGGCTAAACAATCAGGTTTTTCCCAACAAAGTTTCTCCACAGGTGCAAATCCGATTCAATGAGCTCTCAGTGAGAAGTTATAACACATGGAATCCACTGTTCGATACAGCCTGCTGCCTGGCCCCACTGGAAGAGTATGAGCTCCAAAAAGAGTCATAAGACAGAAAGTTTGACTGGGCGAAGTTGTGAAAAGTATTCAGATGGTGAAAGGACTTCCCAGGGCACAAATTGTGCATTTTCCCACCAAAACAAATGCCTATCCAACTTCGTGAAGCCTTCTTCGGATACTGCCTGCTGCCTTACTGAAGGATTTTGACCTCTATTTTTAAGCTTAAGTCTGACCAAAGTGAACCTTGTTAGTGTATCAGACCCACATTCCATCGAGGTCAGCTTGAATTAAACACCTAGGTCTTCGTCTACTGTGACCACTGACTACCATTGGTGCTTTCCACTTTTTGGTGAAATTTTGCCTTACACTTTTAAAAATGTATCTCCGGTTCTCCTTATTTAATTTTTCTAATTTTTCTATCAATTTATTAATTAAAATGTACTCTATTTTTCTAATTCAGTTTGGGATTTTTATTGCAAGCTGTTTTGACTTTATTACTGTTTTTATACTGAAACATACTTTACATTTTGCCTGTCTTTTCTGAACAACAGCCTCTGAGGTCAAGCTCAGGTTAGTCACCCTGACAAAAACTGTGACTACAAATAGGGAGATAAAGTGATTTGCCTAGAATCTCACATTGTAGAGTCTAATGCGGAGGCTAGGATTTGAACCACGTGGGAAGGAGAATCAGTTTTCACAGGAGTCTTCTTTGCTTGTTATGCCAGTATTCGTAAATCCATGCATCAAACGGATCAATTTCTCATTTTTTGTTGCATCACAAAAGCCTAACAATTGATCTTTTTTAAAACAATGCAGAAAGTAACATTGCTTTATAATTTAAGGTTAGGAGGAGATAGGACCACAATACAAAATGTGGGGAAAACCAGTGAATGGTGCACTGTAATGTATACTTGGCAAGCAACATAGCTTAAACAAAAGGAACTAAACACCATTTTACATGAGACTTGTAGTTTCTCTCAAAAAATTATTTTTTAAAAGTACATGGTGCATATAAAGCACTTGAGGCACTAGCAGTAATCAGAGAATTGTAGGGTTTTAGAAAAAGATACAAAAAAGAATGATGTGAAAGTGCACTTAGAAACAGGGAGGTTTATAACAGTTTGCTACCTTTGTAAAAGACCAAAGGCTTAGTCACATGCTATGCAACAATATGGTTAAGTATTCCCTGACATGTGATTGACTATGATCTAGCCCCATAAACCTTTCAGAGACATTCAGGGCATCCTTACAATGCCGGTCCAACTTTTATAAAACCGGCACCGTAGCGGAAGAGGGGACGCCCAACAAGGAGTCAGTGGTCCCCCTGCCCCAATTATAATGCAACTGCCTTCACACAAAGTGTATATTTTCCATTGTGGCTTGTGCTGAGGGCTGCAGCACAAGCCACAATAGAAAATATACATTTTAAAAACAGGCACCATTGCAGAGGGGCAGGGAGGAAGGGGGGCCGTTAGCAGTCAAACCGCCATGAAAGGTCAGGCGGAAAGAGAAATTGTAATCCCTATGGTGGTGCCTTAGAAGGCCCCACCTCTATTGTATGGATTACTGACCCTTTGACGGTCCGACGCAGTGTCGGACTGTCTCCCCACCTGTTACCTTTGACTGCATGCATTATAATTTGTTGGTCGGACCGCAGCAGCAGATGATGGTCAAACCGCATCTGATAAACTATCGGATGCAGTCCGACCGCCATCAAAACAGCCCCCTGTTTAATCATTAACCATCAATGAGTAGGATACCACCTTGCCAACCTTTTGTCGGCCTAGCATGCATTTTCATGTTTAGGCTGAAAAAGCAAATGGGGACATAAGGTGAAAGTAACAATATATGAACAATTCACTTCATACGTGCTCTACAGTTGTCTATACTATTCCTATGCAATCTTTAAACCAACCAGGGGAGAACTTCCAGAAAGAACAATAATGCAGAGAATTTTACAGATTAAGATGAAGGCACTAGCCCAAGAATCTCCTTAAGGGAAGAAATTGCTGTAATTTTCCTCAGAACAAAGAGGAAACTTTCTTCAGTTTACAGATTAGAGGCCTGTAACAGAAAAAAACAGCCCCTGACTGATTTTCAGAGTGCCCCATCCTTGTGAGTAATTAACTAAAGCCTTGAATTTGTTGCTGTAACAAAGTGCTTTACCCTCAGCTTTCAAGCAAGGGAGACACTAGGCACAGAGGACAGGCTGCAGGCACATGTCAAACATTAAAAAAGAAACACAAATGGGCACTCTTCTAATTCGGAATTGATCTTTTGGGGCCAATGGGCTCCCTTGGGATGACCTGGCCAGCACCAGGGGGGTAGCTTAGGGGAGAAGGGGTGGGAGCGCAACACGTCCTAAATAAATACATACTGGGATTAGTAGTGGGGCTTGGAGGGCAGCTAAATTTGTGTCTGTTTTTCTCTTCGTACACCAAAAATAATACACAAAACAGTGACCGTTGATGTAAAACAGGAGAGAGATATATATGTTTGGGGATCATATTATACATTGTGCAAAGGACGTGTGTGCTCGCATTTTAAACCTCCAGGGCACAATGTTATTACAGAAGGGGCTGCAGAGGTTTGTACATCCTCTTCTGTAATGCTGATAGCGTTGGCGCACATGTAGCACAAGGTGTTCCCTCATGCAAATGAGGGAACCTCTTTGCCACTGCACCTGTGTTGTATTATACACACCGGTGCAGGTGCAAACAGGCCAATTGGTGGTGCACGCACAGCTTTAAAAATGTTTACATTTTCTTGTACACCATCCTGGGCCTCTACCTGCCTGTGGAATCACCATCTGTTTTAGACTGACGGGTTTGTTATTACATTCAAAATCTTCTATCCACTTGGCATTTATAGATTTGTCACCTACCTTTGATTGTGTGAACAGATGTAGACTCGAGAAATTGCACTTTTTTTTAAGGGAGTTACATAGGAATACCGTGTCAGTGTTACACTGTTCTAAAGACCTAAAAGTCTCTTGCCAATTTTTGATACAAGAGGGGTCCGGCAGGGCTGCATTTTGGCTCCTTTTCTTTTTAATCTTTATGTTAATAATCTGTGGCGGGCATTGTCAGACTTAAAAGTAGATTGCCCCCAGGAGGGTCATGCTGTCTGCCAGTATTATATATGCAGACGATGCATATGATGTTGTTTTTGAGGCCAGGACTGACAGGGGATTGCAAGTCTTGTTGAATTCTTTCACCCATTTTATGAAAGATTTGGGGCCATATTATCAAGCTAGGCCGATACATTATCTCCAGGAAACTGCCGCTAAAACGGCGATAAAGGGCTTGATAATATGCCTTTGTGAATTCCCATAGAAGCCCATGTTAACACCACAACATGGGCTTCTATGGGAACTCATAAGGGCATATTATCAAGCCCATTATTGCCGCTTTAGCGGCAGTTTCCTGCCGATAAAAGCAGCGATAATGTATCGCCCTTGCTTGATAATATGGCCCTTGTATTTATCTATCAAGGACAAAAGATCTTATGTGATGGCCGAGGGACCTCGATCCACCAAATTATGGGCCTTTAACGTTGGGCCTGCCCCACTGCCTAAAACATGTGTATTTTCCTATCTGGGAGTGTTGTTTGATTCAGCCATACATTGTCACCCCTTAGAAACAAGCATTTGCAATGCAATATGTCTCGCATTTGTGAGAGTTTACGCTATTGAATTGTAAATTACAATGCTTTCAATGATCTGTTTTGATAATTAACAAATAAATAAAAGGCATTGTCATTTACAATGCCAATAGCTCAAACTCTTGTAAATGGTATACCTCGGCCGCCACTGTTAGGGGCTGCTTGTAAAGTGAAAGCACGCATGTCGTGCTGAAAGTTGCAGGAAAGCATGACGTGCCTGCAGTAGGAGAAACGCATTAAAGAAAATAGTGTTTACAAACTAAATAAGACGTACAGTGTAACAACCGAAGTAAAAGGGCCAGTCCTCATGAGAGGCTATTTATGAAGACAATGCGGTACTAATGAGGGACTAACAAGCCTATTAAGGAATCAGAAGCCAGCATTTTCAAAGGAAAATGACATAAGGCAATGAAAAATAAGCATGAGGGTGGGCGGAGCTTCAAGTCCATACTCAAATACAGCATGCCTGGCAGAGCAGCGCATGCGCAGCCCAGGCTCGGCCTCAAATGGAATCTATCCTTTGAGAGGGCATACATTCACAAGGCCCCTTACTTTGTAAGAAACAAACTCCTCTTGGCATGTCTAAAGTAGGGAAAACACAGATTTGACCAGTTGTTTTGCAACTAGCACCTTATATTAATTTGAGACCAAGAGCTACAAAAACAATTTTTTCCAATGATAACAAATTATGGGATTAAATAATACACAACATGAAATTTCAATATAAGGCAACCAGTCACATGAATTATTAATAACGAATATGCAGGAACAAAAACATGCACAGGTCATTAGTAGGCTGCGGGAGTGGGTGGTGGAATACATCTCACAGCGAAGCAGGTCAACCAATAAAAAATTAAGAAGCACAACTGATTTGTACAATTTGTGAATGAGGACATAAAATGCAGTTTTCTAAGAAAACTGTTAGTTGCTGAATGGAAAAACATGAAAGTGCCAAGATCACAGGTACAGTAGAGGCGAGTGTCACTAGGGTACAGGGAACAACACACATAACCAACTGCCTCTGGTGTTTTGAGGACAAAAACAGACTACTTGCTACACAATAGCCTTAAAAAGTCCCCTAGCACACAAGCATTCTGGCTACCATTAGCACACTAGAAATTAACATAAGAACGCTAAACACACCACACAAATGTCAATAAGTGGGCAGAGTTCTGTGTTAATTTTTACCACAAATACTGATAGGTACGATTTAAGAATTTTGACAAGTGCAAGGTGACATTTGGAGAAAATAATGCGCCATGAAGTGATACATGATGAGCGTTCTCACATGTGCCAATATAAAATGGTGAAACATTCGGCTAACATTATGTGCATTAAAGTGTTGTATTTGAAGTACGGTCGGATGAATGGATGTTCTCAATTACAGGATCTTTTTGTGTTATTGCTGCCGAAAACTGCGTGTTCTTCGGTCATTCACTAGTATTGTGTGTGAGTGTAATCAGGGGCGAGTTAAACAAAGGAGCAGTATCGCCTTTTGTTAAAACAAAAAACGTTTGGTCACTAATATTTGTTTTGCTAAAGTACTATTGACATGCATGCTTGTGTGCAGATTAATATAGTACAAAGTTGGCACTATATTGTGGTTCAACTGCATTACAGGCTGATTTGTGCTTGAAGAAATTACCTGATATAGCAAGCAGTTTACTTTCAATAAAGTCGTGCATAAACATATCCATGTAGGATTTTTAGATTGTTTAAGAAGAGACACCTAGCTATTGCCTAAACCATACATTTTCTGACACTTCAGAAGGCATTCTATAAACTGAAGTTTCCTTTAACAGAACGTACACAATTAAATTTGTGGTAAAGGCGCTGCTCTGGGCGAAATTCCTGGTTGAGGAGCTGTGGCTAGGGCGTGTGAGAGAGGTTGATTGGCACAGAGCACACCTTGACAACGCTGGTGCGCGCTGACTACAGCAGCAGAAGTCACCCCAAGAAAATAGGAAGCGTCCAGCATCTGATGAAAGAGGCCGACCTCCTTTCATCTCAGAATAATTGAAATGCAGAATAAAGGCTCGAGGCTCAAAGAGGCCTCTCTGAACAGCCAGGCCCACCTCTCTCCGCCCTCTCCTAAACACTTTCAAATAATCTGGAGGTTGTACAAATGCGCTGGGCAAGTACAAAATTTAAATGAAATTCATCTCTAAAACCACGATCATTTATTTATCGATTGCGGTGTTTAGAAATAAAAGGAATCGAAAATACACACTCTCCCTACAATTCACTATTAGAATCACGCTTGGCCTCGTCAACATAGTGAAAGTTTATATTTGACATTGTTTTTGCATATCGCAGTCTTGACAAGTGACTGGGCTTCTAGAAACTGTTCAGAGTGTGTTCAACCTGTTTTTGTGTTGTGGATCATTCCAGAAGAAAGTCAAGAAGGTGTTGGGGAGTAGGAAGGAAAGAGGAGGGAAGGAAATATGATGAGAGCACGAAAAAAACTGTCTTGCAGTCTTACAATGGCTCAGCTTAAATAGTTCTGCAAGGATTGAAAGCTCTGATAGGAAGGAGGAGCTACAAAAGGCACTGAGGGCCTGGTGGGCAGCAAGAGAAGCTGGGGAGGCTGAGAATGAGAATGTGGACCTGTCTGCTGTTTGCTGTTTGCTCCACGGACCTTTGCCCTCGGATACTCGTGTATCCGAACGCCCACACATCGCCGGACCCGCTTCGCGGGTCCCGCATCGCTCCTGAAGCCTGAGGGGAACTGTTGCTTCAAGGACAAGTGCTAGCTGGGGGGTTCAGGGCTGCTGCTGGGCTGCGAGCGAAGACCGGGACTACAGATCCCAGGAGTTCCCGGTCGGCCGATCACCATCACCTGGCCCGCTCTCCCTGCAAGCGCCGCCCCCAGCTCACAGGTGGGGTTGAAACTTCTCCCTTTACCCTCCTCTGTGGGACCTGTCTGCTGTTTGCTGTTTGCTCCACGGACCTTTGCCCTCGGATACTCGTGTGGGAGCCTCTCACTCTTTGAACGCCCACACCTCGCCGGACCCGCTTCGCGGGTCCCGCATCGCTCCTGAAGCCTGAGGGGAACTGTTGCTTCAAGGACAAGTGCTAGCTGGGGAGTTCAGGGCTGCTGCTGGGCTGCGAGCGAAGACCGGGACTACAGATCCCAGGAGTTCCCGGTCGGCCGATCACCATCACCTGGCCCGCTCTCCCTGCAAGCGCCACCCCCAGCTCACAGGTGGGGTTAAAACTTCTCCCTTTACCCTCCTCTGTGGGACCTGTCTGCTGTTTGCTCCACGGACCTTTGCCCTCGGATACTCGTGTGGGAGCCTCTCATTCTTTGGAATGCAAGGCCCAGCATTCTCCACTTTGCGCAGCTGGTGCCTCTTCCCCCGGCGGCCACGCCCCCTGCCTTAACGTATTTTTTCGGCGCAGCACCACCGCGCCGCGGGACGCGCGCAGGACGCAGCACGGGGCGAAGACCGGGCAAAGAGCGGGCCATTTGAGGCCGTTCGAGTACGGAGGAGAACGGGCCGGGTCCACCCCCCCTGCCCGCTCACTCCTATTCAAGGATCGAATAGAACGTAACCCCAGATAAACTGTGTTTTGGTAGAAGGTATTTTACCTTCACTGTGTGGGTTTCATAGAGCTACACGTACATTTGATACTATTAGCGTGATACAATATAGGTACTGCTGGCCCAAGTAGAAGTAGATTGAAACATGCCTTTAAGATCAGGTAAAGATCGTACAGTCCAAATACAAACAACCAAGGGAGTTGTTTCGGGCCCACTCGATGTTTTTATCACCCGAGCAACAGGGATATTGGAAAAGGAAATAGCGATGCTGGAAAAGAGACTCTCCTTAGATCTAATTAGCGGTAAGCGTTCCTCGTTGGGGGGGATAGCAACAATTCTTAGTCCTGCTGCCCATGCATCATCAAATGCATCTGTTACTACTGAGGCACTGGTTCACATAGAAAGAGAGGGGGTGGGTCCTTCAGCTCCTCCAGTTAATGTTGACCAGAACTTGGATGATACTCAGCTAAGCAGGGGGGATGAAACTCAGAACAGTGGGGGGGATGAAACTCAGAACAGTGGGGGGGACGAAACTCAGAATAGCGGGGGAGATGAAACTCAGAATAGTGGGGAAAACGACGTTAGTTTGGAAATTCTACATTCATCTAATAATGCTGTCTTGAATCTTTCAGTAGAGGTGGACCCCTCGGGATCAGGATTAATATCCCGTAAGAGAAAGCAAGTTTTGAGTTACCGGGGGGGGGGGAGAGATCATAAGTTGCCCAAACTAAATGATCCTTCTGGTATTGATACTTCCGCCCCTGTGCACCCCCCAGGTTCACTAATACCCTCTGTATTTCCTAACGTGCTATGCCCCCCCTTTATTCCTTTGGGGTCTTCTGATCCCTGTCCAACATGCCTTAATAGTGACGAAGTCCTATTGGTAAAAATGGAGGCCATGATTAAAACCCTCCTGCTCCCTGTTTTGGAGAGAACAAGGTTGATGACCACAAAAATAGATGCTCTGGAGACGGTAGTGAGCACAAATCTGGGCCTGCTACAAAAGCTAACTATCTCCAGTCCAGTGGGAGGGGTTTCTACACAGTCAGTAACTAAAACAAAATGTATAAACAATGCTTCCACTAGTAAAGTCAATAACCCAGCACCTACAGGGGTAGCTATTAGTAAACCGACAGCGGGGGGGGAGGCCTAGAGATAATCCCAGCACCGTAGCTGTAGGTACATTGTCACAGGCTCTTAAGAAAAAGGTCATATCTAAACCCAACCCAGATAGGTCCCAAGTACCCCGGTCGGCTGATCGAGTAAAACCTAACCCTAGCACCTTACTACAGCCACCCCCAGGGAAAATAGTTAATCACCAGACCATCAAAACCCCAATTGTGGGGAAACAAAATAAACATACTATTCCCCGCGCAGACTTACCCCCGGAGGCTACCCAATACACAATAGTGTTAACTGGTGTTGCCCCGTTAAAAGTTGGAACTAAGGAGTCATATGGGGATTTACACAATAAAGTGATATTCTGGTTGAATAAAAACCGTCCCTTGCCACCATCATCTCCCACTGAAATTCTTTTCGTAAGGAGAGTGGACTGGGTAGGATATGGCACTAAAGATTTGGAGGGCGATTGTATATTAATATCGTTTAAGGACCCTTGGGTGGTGGATACCATTCAAAGGGAAGCCAGGTTTGCTAGACAGGGGGACGTGCAAACTTTGGGGCTTGCTTATTTCTACCCCCAAAGACATAGTAACTTCCCATTAGGCCCCACTTACATGAGACCACCAGTTAGGAGGCACCCTATAGTAAGAACACCACACCCCCAGCAATATCCTCTACTCTTTAATCATTTTGGGCCCCTTTCAGACCTTGAGGCTATAGACTGACTTCATATTCCGACTAAGAAGATTAAGTCTGTTGAGGACTGTGGGAATGTGGCAGTGATGCCAAGATGGGGGATCCCACCTCTTGTAAATAATGGAGAGGCAAGTTTGGGGGTACAAGCAACTGAGGAATATGCAGCAGCAGCTGCTGAGGATTCAATAGATGTTATGTTAGTGGGGGTAAGTTTGGATAATGTTGACAACAAGGAGAGTAGGGTAGGAAAAGGGAGTGAATTGGTGACCCCTTCCGTATCAGTAACAACGGTTAACCACCCAGCTCCCATCGCAGTTCCCCCATCAGAAATATCTGAAACATTCAATATAGTGTCCTGGAATGTTGCAGGGGTTAAGGGACGTATGTACTCTGAAGACTGGCTGGAGTTTGTTGATAAATTTGATGCTGTTTTATTACAGGAGACTTGGGCACCAGATCCAATTCATAGGACAGGTTTTGTAAACTTTTTCAAACCAGCTATTAGGGGTAGTAAAGGGCGAGCATCAGGGGGGTTGGTGATTTGGGTTAAGCAGTCATCGGGCTATCATCCAACTGAGATATCTGTAGAGAACCCGGACCTTCTGGCCATTAAACTAAGTAAGGATGGCCATCGGGACCTGATTATTATTAACATATGTGCACGAGGCCTACCTGGTGGTCGCTGCCCTGGTATCTGGGATGTATTGGACAAATACCTTGCTGGACTGGATAGAGAAAATTTTATTATATTAGCAGGAGATCTGAATTGTACTTTTGAGCCTCTTTATGTTGCTGGGGACAGCTGGGGGTCCACAGAGGACACAGCATGGAATATTCCGGATTTGATGACTAAAAAAATTGTTAAAGCGACTGAGGCTGCCTTGAACTGGATGGCTCTATGTCTAACCTGGGGGCTAAGGGCTGTAAATGGCCGCTCTTCATCTGATCTAGGCGCCAATTATACATTTGACAATGGATTAAGGAAAAGTCGGATAGATTATTTCTTGTTAAAGTTGGAATTTTGGTATCTGTTGGTAGACATGGAAGTGGTACCCCGCCCAGAAAGCGATCATAACCCCTTGACACTCAAGATAAGGTTGCCGGGAATGAAGAGATTGAAGGAACCAGACTTCTACCGGACAGGGGATGTTGTTTTGACTAATGACCGAAGAAGGCTAAAATGGTCTAGGCTAGCGGGGGATGACACCCTACAGGAGAGCATTGAGACTGTGGTTTCCAACATGTTAAACGAAATTTCGCCCGATGATTCAGTGGGGGGTAGTTCTGAGAACATTATAATTGACCTCCATGAGTGTTGTTTTGATCAGCTTAAGCTTCTCCTATCTCTACCATGTCAGAAGGGAACTGTTAAATCATACGCACCCCGCCAGAAATGGTACAATAAAAAGTGCAGGGAGGCCCATAGTCATCTTGTTAAAGCGGTTAAGTCCCGAAACATGTGCGTTGTAAAGGCAGCTAGGGTGCAATATAAGAAAATTAAGTGGGAAGCTAAACGGGAGTGGGAGGACACGTATTGGTCCGACCTCTTGGTTGCCTCTACTTTGAATAACCAAACTAAATTTTGGGAATTAGTAAAATGGAGCAAGGACTTAGACTCCCGCACTCCTACAAACCATGTGCCCCCTGAAGCTTGGGTGAAGCATTACTCGGCCCAATTTAGTGTTGAGAACTCTGTACCCCCGTTTAGTTTGGGTGAGGTGCCCTTGACACCTATATGTAGGGAGAAATTGATATTCTCAAAAATTGAGGTAGAGCTAGCTCTCGGCCTGACCCAGCGGGGGAAAGCACCAGGGATGGATTTAATCCCTGCTGACTTGTTTAAAGCCAACCCCGCCCTTTGGGTGCCGTATATAAGTAAGATAGCAAATGCAATAGCTAAAGGGGCAAGAATTCCCAAGTCATGGAAGGGGGCGGAGATCCTTCCGATCTACAAAAAAGGCGACAGGTCCAACCCGGGCAACTATCGCCCGATCAGTCTCATTGACTCCCTCCAAAAAGTCATTGCACGTATGGTTCTGGGCAGAGTTCAGGGTTGGATTGAACTAGAGGATATCCTTTCTCCTATGCAAGCGGGCTTCAGATCGGGTACGAGCACCATCGACCAGGTGTTCAAATTTTGTCTGATCTACTGGAAGGTGGTTTTGCTCGGCGGTGGAACCATCTTTGCCGCGTTTATTGATCTGAAGTCCGCTTTCGATCTCGTGCCGAGGGATAAATTGTGGTGTGTTTTGAGGGATTTAGGATTACCAATGGAACTACTTGATCTAATAGTTAAAATGCATGAAGACAATTATGCAAGGGTGAGGTGGGGAGATCAGGGACAAGTGACGGAATCCTTTCCTGTGACCCGAGGAGTCCGTCAGGGGTGTGTCCTGGCGCCAACGCTCTTCCTGTTATTTATTGATCAGGTAGTCAAATTCTTCGTAGACACTCCCACCGATGCCCCCTCGTTGGCAGGGACAAGGTTCCCAATGCTTATCTTTGCCGACGACACCCTACTCCTCTCCAAAACACGTAGTGGCCTACAGCGGGCTTTGGACCGCTTTGAGGAGTTCTGTGTCATTAATGACCTAAAGGTAAAGGTGGGCAAAACTAAGTTTATGGTCCTCACCAGGAATCATTCTGTCCGGAGCTCTGTAAGTATGAGTGGAGACAACTTGGAACAAGTTGAGACCATGACGTACTTGGGGGTTACCCTGGATCGTCGCTTGCGATGGAAAGAGCAAGTAGGCGCCCAACAGCTTAAATTTGCCCGACTAACTGGCTGTCTTTTGAGTGAGCAAAAGAGATCGATTACAAAACGGGTCACCCCAGCATTAAAGATTTATGACACTAAGATCAATGCTGCAATCCTATATGGCGCAGATCTCTGGGGATACATGGATCTCTCAAGCCTATTCAAAATTCAGTGTAAATTCTTACCGAGTCTGGTAGGGTTACCCCAATCCTCCCCCTCTATACCCCTTTGCCAGGATCTGGGGTGCAACCCAATTAACGAGATGGCAAGATTTAGACTGGTGGCCTTTTGGAGGCGTATATGGACCTCCCCTGATCTTACCCTCTTTGCGAAGGAATTGGCTGAAGTCAAGTCAATTAGGGGTTCTGGGAGAATTCCATGGCTACAACCGGTAAAAAACATTCTGGTCGAAATGGGTCTGGAACAGCTGTGGGTATCTCCGAGTACTAATGCCTTTCCCTCCAAACAGGAATTCAAGGCATTGTATTGGGCCTCGGTCCGCCAATCGTTGGTGACTGCTTCCAGCTCTACTAGTCTAACGGGAAGGTTCCTGACCATTAAGTTGGATCCCTCCCGTGAGACTTATTGGGATATTATCACCAGACCGCTGGACAAGAAACTTTACCATCAGTTTCGGGTAGGAGCCCTGCCACTGAATTCTTTCACAAAAAATTGGGTTAATGGAGGAACGGAATTTTGCAGTTGGTGTCCAGGCCACAAGGAAACAGAGGGTCATTTCTTGTTTTCCTGTCCGACCTATTTAGCGCCACGAACAAAATGGTTAAGACCTCTGTTTAAGCGCCTCCCATTCAGAAGATCATCTGAGGCTATTTGGGTTTTAAAAACTAATACCTCAGAGGTGTTCGTGGTGAGCCTAGCCAAATTTTTAGGGTGGGCTTGGGCCATCAGGGCAAGAAGCAGAAAAAGCCATCAATAGGGCCTCCCAATTTAATCATTTAAGTATAATCGTTTTCCTTAAATGTAGGATAATGTATACTGTATTAGGAATGGTTTTATTTATCTTGTATTTAAAAAAAAACAACTCTTTTTTATATCTTCTGGTCAGGTTTGTTGTCGTATTTCTTGGATGTTTAATAACTTTTTAACTTCGAAAGTGTTTTTAGTACAATTAGAATGAACTTTGACAATGTCGCTGCTACTGTAAAATGCTATTATAAAGGAAAATTGTCAAAGATGTTCAATAGTCTTAAACATGTTTTAATTGTTGTCTTTTATGATTTTGATATCGAAATAAAGACTTTAAAACCTGAAAAACCTGAGAATGTGGATCTGGATGCACAGAGCCAGGAAGGGATTTTGGAGCTCAGGATCTGCCTGTGGCGGCATCCTCTGAGGGTAGTAGCAGTGTGTCATCCAGGAGTCTTTCTCCAGAGGAGCTGGAGGACAGATGACAGGCCAGAGAGCATGAGAGAGAGCTTGAGAAGCTCAGTTTGGAGAGCAAAATATTTGAGGAGAAGTCCCTTGCTCTGGAGAAAAATAAATTGCTTTTAGCTCATGAGTTAAGTTTAAAGAAGCTGGACATCAAGGCCAGTCAGGCAGAGTCTAGTTCAAATGGTGGCAGAGTGCTTCCAGTGCAGTCTATGAATAGTCACCTTCCACTCAAAGATTTGGTAAAATATAACAAGAGGGGGGATGACATACATGCTTAGTTTTTAGCACATGAGGCAGCACTGCACATGAATCATGTCCCTGACACATACAGGGGAAGGGGGGGGGCGGGTCTGTGGAAGCATTTTAAGATAGAGGGGATGGGCACTTTGACTGCCCTAGGGCCAGCCACAGGTCTCACCTACCCTATCATGAAGGATGACTTGATTACCTGTTATAGTCTCACCCCAGAACAAGGAAAGGTTTAGGTATTTCGAGAAAACAGATTCCCATTCTTGGAAGGAATGTGTTGATCAGTTTGCCGAGTTCTGGATGTGTAGATAAAGGGCAGCCAGGTAATTAACCACCTGGAGTTGTATAATTTGATTGCATGAGAGCACTGATATAGTCTTTGTTTTCCAGAACTGCACCAGCATCTGATTGACAGCAAGCTGACTGACTCCAGAAAGATTGCTCAGGAGGTGGGCCACTGGATGAGTACCAGGGTCCAAAATGGGTATGTGGAGACTCTGGCAAGGGTGGTCACCAACAGAAGAGTATGGGGAGAAGGGTCAACAGGGGAGTTCTCTCAAGGGCCCCAATCTAGTTCCCAAGGTAATAATTCCCATCCCCCAGGTGAGAAAAAGGCTTGGATCACTAAAGGGAAGAATGCAGAGAGTGATCCCGGCAAGTTTGTGTGGTCAGGTGGGTCACATGAGAGGGTATCCCAGGTGTTTCAAGTGGACACTGGCACCCACTGGTGCACAATTACAGGGGTCAACCAGTGTAGTGCTTGGGGAAGAGTTGGTTCCAGGAGAAGTACAGACAGTGAATAGATTTCAGTGGACAGAGGGTTAAGGGTGTAAGAGACACAGGAGCCAGTGTGAAGTCGGTAAGGTGTCACCTGGTCTCTGAAGAGCAGGTAGTGCCCAATGTGTGCCACCAAGTAGTTGCAGTGGGCAACTGAACGCCAGTACAAGGTGGCGTAAGTTCCCTCTGAATGGGGAGGGAGGTCGCAGGTTCCTTGAGGGTAAGTATGAGCCCATCCTTGCCCATTGATTGTCTGCTGGGAAATTACATGGGGGATTTCACTTGGGTTGAGTGGAACACTACTCACACTTGAAGATGGGAGGTTGTCTGAGTGGGCATGCATGACCACTCAATCCATGACAGCTGGTAAGAGAGATCAGAAGGACCTGGAGCTTGAAAGAATGGCCCAGGTCCCTGCCAGGAAGAAGAGGGGTAAGGGGTGCAGGAAACCCGCCCCAAAAACTCTCTCGTCTGGGAGGAGACTGACCCTGAGAGGGTCGGCCAGAACCTACAGGGGAGCAAATGGCCAAACTGGGAGACTTGCCTGAGTTGACCCATTGGCAGCAAGAAGGGGGTCCCATCAGGGAGGAATTCCGCAAGGAGCAGAAGGAATGCCCTACTTTTGAGGGTCTGTGGCAGATGGCTGCAGACAAGGCAGCAGTCAAGACGTCTGGAGCACACTGCATTTACTAGGAGAATGGTCTTCCGAATAGTGAGATGAAGGTTGCGGAGCCTGGGGCAGCCTGTGTGCTGGTGGTACTCTATCGCTTCAGAGCCTTCCTACTCAGTCTGGCTCATGATGTGCTTTTGACAAAACATTTGGGGCAGGGCAAGATCTTTGAAAGGCTTGTCACTCACTTCTTTTGGCCCCAAATGAGAAGGCACTCTGATGCACATTACCAATTTTACCAAACTTGCCAGGCAAGTGGCAAGAGTGGAGGGGGATGGAAGGCTCCGCTCCAGTCTCTGTCGTGAGCACCCCTTTTGAACGGCTGGGCGCTGACATTATGGGGCCTCTGGACCTCAAGACAGCCATGGGCAACAGTTTTATCCTGGTATAGGTGGAGCATCCCACCCGGTACCCATAGGCTATACCTCTCCAAACAATGACAGTGCTTGTGGTGGGACGGGCATTGATGGGGACCTTTTCCCCTATGGGTTTCCCAAAAAAGGTGGTATCTGACCGGATACCAACTTCTGACCGGATACCAACTTCATATCCACATATATGAAGGCTCTGTGTGACCAGTGTAGTGTAACCTACAAGCTCACCATGCATTACTCCCCCAAGGTAATGGGTTGGTTGAGAGATCCAACCTGATCCTGAAGGGCCGGATTAAGGGTCTAACCAACTCCATTAGGCGCAAGTGGGGACATCCTCTTGCCATGCCTTCTGTGTGGTTACAGGAGGGACAGCAGAAGGGACTTGGCTTCACCCCCTTTGAGCTGCTGTACAGGCACCCTGTGAGAGGACCTCGGATTCTGGTGTAAGAATGCTGGAAGTAAGCTCCCAGGATGTATTTAGCTTCACGATGGACGTCATAAACCAGACTGGCTGCTTCAGGAATCT
Source organism: Lissotriton helveticus (assembly GCF_964261635.1). NCBI lineage: Eukaryota > Metazoa > Chordata > Amphibia > Caudata > Salamandridae > Lissotriton > Lissotriton helveticus. The sequence continues at coordinate 934,340,406 of NC_136061.1, read as the reverse complement.
CGCTCAGGCAAACCTGTAAGCAAGCCAGGAGGACATGAAACGCTGGTATGACCAGAATACCAATCTGCTTGAGTTTCAGCCTGGCCAGAAAGTGTGGGTCATGGCCCCAGTGGAGCCGCATGCTCGTGAGGACAAGTGGACTGGGTCTTTTGAGGTGGTGGAACGTAAGAGTGATGTCACCTATCGGGTGAGCTTGCAGACTCCAAGGAACCGTTTGAGAGTCCTACATGTGACTGAAGTGCCTGAAGAGTCTGAAGTGACTATGCTCCCGGCTACAGATGATGGAATGGATGAGGAGTACGCACCTCTTCCTGATCTCCTGTCTATCAGGGAACAAGGTGAGTTGGTGCAGGGTGTGGACCTCACCACAACACTGACTCTGTAACAGCAGAGAGTCTGACACCAGTTACTGGGACAGTTTGCCTCTCTGTTTTTCTTAACCCCAGGAGTCACCTACTGGTGAATCTACCGTGTGGATACTGGGGTTAACTCACCTGTAAAGCACAACATTTACAGGCTGACTGATAAGGTCAACTCCAGCATCAAGGAAGAGATTTCCTAGATGCTAGCATTAGGGGTGATAAAGCCCTGCAACAATTGTTGGGCCAGCCCAGTGGTCTTGGTCCCAAAGGCTTCTGCACCCAGTGCCATACCTGAACTGCGGTTCTGTGTGGACTACAGTGGGTTCAACACTGTCACTAAGACGGACGCGCGCCCCAACCTCAGAGCTGATTAGCTCAGAGATCGGTTAGGAGCTGCCGAGTTCCTCAGTCGGTTTGATTTGATGACTAGTGGGGCTAAAAAAAAGGTCAGCATTTTCAACACCAGAGGGGCACTTCCAGTTCTATGTGAGGCCCTTTGGGTTGAAGAACAGTCCTGACACCTTTTGGAGGTTGGTCAACTAGGTCTTGTTTAGGCTGGAGGATTTCAGTGCGACCTAGTAAAGTGCACTATGTGTCCCCAGGGTCTGTAATTTAAATGCTGCAAATGGACCCCTTGCAGTCTGGATTTGATGCAACACTTCTCCTGATGCATCGCATCCCCAGGAACTCAGAAATCAACGCATTGCTGTTTTCCGACGCATCCTTCCTCTGCAGGTGTTTTTCCTTGTCGATTTCGACGCATCAAAGGTACTTTGTGTAAAAACACTGCATCCATAGAGTTCCATGGACAGAATTGCTTAAAACATTTGAAAAGTGATATCTTGAGTTCTGTGTGTTGGATTTATGTTCAATACTGTGTTACTGTGTGTGTTATATAAAAATACTTTAAACACTGCTTCTGAGATAGGCTTAACTGCTCGTGCCAAGCTACCAAGAGGGTGAGCAGGGGTTATCTTGGGTCTGTAACTCCCTTACTCTGGCTAGAAAGAAGGGTCCCTACTTGGGCAGGGTGCATACCACTGCAAAATAGAGACCCCATTTCTAACAGTACATGTTTAAAAACTATCATAATAATAAATGTCTCCCCATGCAGTGATATAATTTGATGTACTGAGGTGAAATACTTCCACATGTTAAATAAAAACACTTTTTTGCATTTTATAGAGATGGTATCATATGTTTACATTATACATGCCAAACGCTATCATGTCCTTGCTCGTGCACGGACTCAGAGCCAAGCCAGACCCTTTGCTCGGTTCTGGCTCACCTTGCCCTCTTATTTGCTGACACGCCCACTTCTACTTACGACTCAAGCTTAGTACATGGGGCCATCAGACACTTGATAAAGGGAGTGTCTATATGGCGATGATTGGAAGCATGCGCCATGTCTTAGACAGGGTACAGTAATACGCTAGCATTCAAAGCATCCTCATGTCTATACCATTGACTGCCAAAGACTTAGCCATGAAGGGAGGGCAGGTGAGGAGCAATGTTCCCTCTAATTTTTTCCCTCTGTGTGCGGCAGTGTTAGGTCTCTGTGCGCTGCAACCAAGACTATGTGCGCCAGGAACCAGACCTCGCGTGGGGGTGCAGCGCCCAAATATCACTCCAAACTTTTTCTTAGAAAAGTGAAAAGACAGTGCATTTCCACACATGCAGCACCACATGAATTGTCTTAAAGCAGGTTTTCAATGTAGATATACATGCCAAGACATGAATTGGTTACACAGGCAAGTACACTTCAGGTTCAGAAAAGCACAGGACTCCAATGGTGGTACCATAATACGATTTTACTAAAGACCCTCAACCCAAGCACTGTTCATAGGGTGGGGAAATGTTAGGAGCCTATTCAAGTTCGCACATATACACTATTACATAACATATTTATAATTTGATGTGCAAGCTATGGAGTAATGTGTAAACATCCCATCAGAGATAGTTTGTGAAATGTGTGACATCCAGGAAAACATGTAGAGTGGAAGAGGGCCATTCACACAAGTCAAGTGCCATCACTGTTAACAGGAGCATGACTGCGGGGCAGGTTGTGAGTCTTTTTTAAAGTATTTATGCTATTTGCTGCAGCAGTTATGCATGTACAAGGCGCTGCACATGAATACTTTGGAAAGGCACACAATCAGCCCAGCAGCCACGTTCTATTAACAAAAGAAATGCAGAGTCTCAAACACGACGTGTGCTTTCAAAATCCTGAGTTTTTAAACAACCAAAAGGCTGAGGACCTTTTTCTTGCTGAATTTTTATGGTGCCTAAGATTACTCTAATACACAGGTACTCAAAGTACTTCCCGCGGGCAGCCAGCAGCCCGGCAAGCCTTCCTTGACGGCCCGCTGACCTTACAGATATCGTACCGGTGTTTTTTTTTAATTGTCAGCAAACACCGCCGGTACTGCCCTGTGGGGGCCGGGCGATTCCAGCCACAGTCAGAGTGGAGCTGCAGGGGCGCTAAGAAGAGGTGAACAAAGCCTCATTAACATGTAAATGGTCTTTAAGACCTGTGAAATACTGGGGTGCGGCTGTGTGTGTGCCCGGGAAGCTGTGTCAGCCCGGGCTGACATACACACACACACACACGCGAAGGGGGGGGAGGACAGCGGGTGAGGTGACAGAGGACAGCAGGAACTGAGAGCCCGGTGAGGTGAGAGGGCAGCAGGAACTGAGAGCCCGGTGAGGTGGGAGGGCAGCAGGGAGTGAGAGCCCGGTCAGGTGGGAGGGCAGCAGGGAGTGAGATCCCGGTGAGGTGGGAGGGCAGCAGGGAGTGAGAGCCCGGTGAGGTGGGAGGGCAGCAGGGAGTGAGAGCCCGGTGAGGTGGGAGTGAGAGCCCGGTGAGGTGGGAGGGCAGCAGGGAGAGAGAGCCCGGTTCAGGTAGGAGGGCAGCAGGGATTGAGAGCCCAGTAAGGTGACGGAGGGCAGCAGGGAGTGAGAGCCGGGTAAGGTGACAGAGGGCAGCAGGGAGTGAGAGCCCGGTGAGGTGGGAGGGCAGCAGGGAGTGAGTGCCGGGTGAGGTGGGAGGGCAACAGGTATTGAGAGCCCGGTGAGGTGACGGAGGGCAGCAGGGAGTGAGAGCCGGGTGAGGTGACAGAGGGCAGCAGGGAGTGAGAGCCGGGTGAGGTGGGAGGGCAGCAGGGATTGAGAGCGCGGTGAGGTGACGGAGGGCAGCAGGGAATGAGAGCTGGGTGAGGTGACGGAGGGCAGCAGGGATTGAGAGCTGGGTGAGGTGGGAGGGCAGCAGGGAGTGGGAGCCGGGTGAGGTGACAGAGGGCAGCAGGGAGTGAGAGCCCGGTGAGGTGGGAGGGCAGCAGGGAGTGAGAGCTGGGTGAGGTGGGAGGGCAGCAGGGATTGAGAGCCCGGTGAGGTGACGGAGGGCAGCAGGGACTGAGAGCCGGGTGAGGTGAGACAGTTAGAGATAGAGACAGATAAAGACATATTGAGACAGAGACAGATAGAGGCAGAGTCAGATAGAGGCAGAGACAGATAGAGGCAGAGACAGACAGAGCTAGATAGGGTCAGAGACAGGGACAGGGACAGGCAGAGACAGATAGAGGCAGAGACAGATAGAGGCAGAGACACAAAGCGATAGAGACAGAGAGAGAGAGACAGAGATAGAGGCAGGGACAGATAGAGACAGAGACAGACAGAGACAGATAGAGGCAGAGACAGACAGAGATAGAGACAAAAAGAGATAGAGGTAGAGACAGAGACAGACAGACACGGACAGACTGAGCCAGATAGAGGCAGAGATGGGCAGAGACAGAGAGACGGAGAGGGAGACAGAGGGAGGGAGACAGAGACAGGGACAGACAGAAACAAATAGAGGCAGGGACAGGAACAGACAGATAGAGGCAGAGAGACCGGGTGAGGGAGACAGAGGGAGGGAGACAGGGGGAGGAAGACAGAGAGAGCGGGAAACAGAGAGAGAGATGGAGAGGTAGACGGAGAGGGAGACAGAGGGAGGGAGAGGGAGAGAAAGGGAGAGGGAGAGGGAGAGAAAGGGAGACAGGGAGGAAGGGGGAGGGAGAGGGAGACGGAGGGAGTCAGGGGCAGACGCTGAGGGAGAGGGAGACAGGGGGAGGGAGACAGGGGGAGGGAGAGAGACAGAGAGAGAGAGGGGGAGACAGACAGAGAGGGAGGGAGACAGAGAGAGGGAATCGGAGGTAGGGAGGCAGAGGGAGCTTGTAATGGAGAGACAGAGGGAGGGAGAGGGAGACAGACAGAGGGAGGGAGACAGACAGAGGGAGGGAGGGAGACAGACAGAGGGAGGGAGACGGACAGGGGGAGGGAGACAGAGTGGGAGGGAGGCAGAGGGAGGGAGTCAGGGAGAGACAGAGGGAGACAGAGGTAGGGAGGCAAACAGAGGGAGGGAGACAGATAGAGGGAGGGAGACAGATGGAGGGAGGGAGACAGATGGAGGGAGGGAGACAGAGGGAGGGAGACAGACAGAGGGAGACAGACAGAGGGAGGGAGATATAGGGAGGGAGGGAGCTATAGGGAGGGAGGGAGATGGAGGGAGGGAGATAGATGGAGGGAGGGAGACAGAGGGAGGGAGACAGACAGAGGGAGACAGACAGAGGGAGGGAGATATAGGGAGGGAGGGAGCTATAGGGAGGGAGGGAGATGGAGGGAGGGAGATAGAGGGAGGGAGGGAGATGGAGGGAGGGAGATGGAGGGAGGGAGGGAGGAAGATAGATGGAGGGAGGGAGACAGATGGAGGGAGGGAGACAGAGGGAGGGAGACAGACAGAGGGAGACAGACAGAGGGAGGGAGATATAGGGAGGGAGGGAGCTATAGGGAGGGAGGGAGATGGAGGGAGGGAGATAGAGGGAGGGAGGGAGATGGAGGGAGGGAGATGGAGGGAGGGAGGGAGGAAGATAGATGGAGGGAGATAGAGGGAGGGAGACAGAAAGAGGGAGACAGACAAAGGTCTGTATTTGCTCTGGCTCGGACCACCGCATCCACCCTGTGGCATACTTTTGTGATGTATTTTTAAGTTTCTCTGCTTCTGTTAACATCTCCGTGTGAGAGAGTTGCGCTGTTCCGAGGGCCGGCCACAGCCCGAGAGAGCGTGCGTGGCGCTGCGGCTGACACGTCTGCAATCAGGAAGCCACACGTACAGGCAACACGAGGCCCACAAATAGGAACAGAGTGATGCAGCATGTGCCAGCTGCCTTTCAAAACGGGCGCACGCTTGCCAAGGGACTCCAAACCTTCCCTCTCTCCACACGCCCGCCTCCGCCACTGGTCAATAATAGTAAAACCTAAGCAAAGAAAGTTAAATCTAGGCAGTGACATAAAATCCTGCCCAGGTAAGCCTGCAGATACATTAAAAAACAGGGCAGTAAGACAAGAAGGGTGTATAGCAAGTGACCATTGTCGGATTGGCCCACAGGGGAACCAAAAGCAGCCCTGGGAAAATGCTCAAACCAGCCCCACTCTTTTTGTTTCCTCTTGCAACCTCTCTCTTTCCATCCATCCATCCTTTAGCTCTCCTTCTCTCAGGCCCGTAGCAGACCTAGTCCACATATTTATCTGGAGCCACTAAAACTGATGGTAACTCAGTAGGATGTTTCGTTCTGCCAAAGTATTGTCATCTTCATGGAGGGTGTGGTATAAAGGCGTATCCAAGCCCTTTGTTTGCGGCTACTCGGGGCAGAGCTTTTAAGTTCCTCAGGCCCATACAAGATTAGGTCATCCATTCCAGGTTTATTCATTGCTTTCTGGGACTTGCAGTTCTGTTTTCATAATGGGATAAACAGGCCTACACACCCCAGATTAAACAACAAAAATCTGAACTGGGCGAGCTATTCATGCAATGCCCTAGGAAACTTGAAACCTCTGTAAAAGGGAAGTGCTGGCACTGAAGACCTTCGATTACACTGCTGGTGCCACTGTTGTGTAGCATCTGCCCCTGCAGTATAGAGTGGAATTGTTGAGTATAGCCTCTTTATCACCTTTGTGTGGCAAACCTATGTGAGCACTGGACTCACTGATGTGATCTAGTGGCTTGTTTTACATGTATGGGACCCGGATACCAGTATGTTAATTTTAGCTTTCCCAGGTGCACAAACTGTGTGATCCTGGATTAATCATTTGACTCTTATGCACTTCAAATAATGTCTCTCCCTAAATGGGGAGCATTTAAAAATAGGATTAGCAGACCAATGTAGTGTTATATTGAAAGTGGACCTTGACGTTTGCATATACTCATGCACACACACAGATCTTTTCCCCTACAAACCCTTCGTGCAAAGACCAGACATACGAGCATGTACTTGAACACTCACACACACTTTTTAAATAGCTTTTGATCTAACGGGTATTTCTAAACCATCTATTTGTAAAGAGCACGTTCACCTGTGGCCGTGGGTATCTTGGCGCTGAACAACAGATATTTATTTTTACCCAACTTAATGGTACTCACTGTATCGACCTCAGAAGGATGAACGTGAGTGGACCCGCCGGGGTTTGAACTTGTGACCTTGAGGTCAAACATGGCCCTACAGCCACGCATTAGTCCACTATGCCACCAGACGCTGCTCTGTTGGAGCCAACATTTCTGTTTAAATCTGCTAATGATGTAGCAGATGGTAGACTATGCATCAAAATCGCGAATACCATAATTATGTGGAATTTTTCATGTTAGAATAATCACATAATTCCCGTGCAGGGCTGTGGGTGGGTGGGTAATGTGGGTGGGGGGGCAGGGAAAGAATGTTAATGCAATATCTCTAGTTTAATATTACAAACACTCACAGGAACAGTGCAAAATGTAAGTACATCTAATAGGATAGCAAGTACACATTTGGAATAGTAGTGGATGCAAAGGAGGAGAAAGTAATATATTATCCAGAGGCAGAAAAAAACATTTTCCATGTAAGTGTATGTAGCTTCTCCTAAGGGTGACAAAGACCGATTCATCACCCTTCACTTCATTAATCACGGGATGGCATCGGGAAGCATTGATGGCTATCATCTTTTTATCACTCCACTCCGGCTTGTCTTTTCTTTAGTGCAAGCTGCGGAGCTGATTGTGACCCTTTGAGGTAGTATTCAAGTTAATTCCAGTGCACAGGGGCGCCGAAATTAACATGAATACTAACACAAAGGGTCACAATCAGCCCCGTAGCTGTGCATAATTAAGAAAAGCAGAGTCTCCAACACAGCGTGTGCTAAAGCACACGTCGTGTTGGAGACACTGTTTTTCCTTTCATTAGTGCAAGCTGCGGGGCTGATTGTGACCCTTTGAGGACGGTAGTTTTCATGTTAATTGCAGCGCACACGGGCGCCGTAATTAACATGAATACGGTCTTGCAGGATTAGATGTTGTTGTGTGTGCGCTAAATTCAGCACACTGCGCGCTACAGGTGATTTAGGTGCGCGCGCGCCCGCCCGCGCGGCTTATTGGGAACTGTGGTGAGGAGTAATCACTGGGATGAAGACAAGTAGGTCTAAAAGTAATGAATATTACTGGAATGTAACCCAGCCTACCTCTACATTCTTTATCCTCTTCCCAGTCATTACTTGTGGGGTAGACCCAAGCCTAGAGGTCTTCGACAAGAGAAATAAATAACCACCAAACTCAAGACGTTTACATTTCGCTGCAGATATAGTGGACACAAACACTGTAAAATAAAATGGAAACATAAATCATAAACATGAAATATTAAAGTATGAATTCACTGACTTTAGAGCTAGTGAATCAAAATGATCTGCATTATTCAGGATTTTTTGAAAATGATAATGATTAATGAAAGTATGTTCAGATGTCCAAGTACCATATTTACATACTTCTTTCTAAGACACTCCTTGAAATTCTGCCCCAGGTGCAGAGACACCTCCTTTAGAAACCCCTTTTTCAGGAAGAGGAACACCATGCTCTGAAAAGATTAAAGCAGTAGTGGACTCTACACATCTACTTATGATCATCAATGATGCCCTCTTACCTTGACCAGATAAACTAAAATTATCAAACAAAATGGTTCCATTTCCTGAAAAGGCTGGACCTCTGAAAATAAATGAATAATGCTCTTTTACCATCATGTAAATGCATACATTCCTGCTCAGAAAAAGCAGAAGGAAAGACCGTTGGTAATATTACCTCCGTGGAAGTATGCAAAGAAGAGTACATTTTGGGAAGAAAATAAGGATCAGGATAACATACCACCTTGTCCTCCCAAAAATCTAATGAAAGGAGGAAAGCACAGCATTGAAGCCAATTCCCCTGGTGTTTGAGCCTATGTGATGGTCACCAAAAAAACACCTTAAAGGTCAAAAATTTAAAGCCAGTTGAAAACAATTCCCACAAGGTGGGACCTGAGGGCTTTTAGCAATAAAGAGAGATCCCAGGTTGGAGACATAGAACAAATAGGAGGTCTGTAGAAGGGAAAGCTCTTTGTCAATAAGGCCTCCCATAATATCACATTATCCAAATGTTAAACTTGTGTAGCGACCACTGAGTTTTTAAAGTAGATAAAGAAGATAAAGGGTTCACATGAAAACCATGCAATAGCAACTGCAAGACAGAAGGAAACGAACAAGTGAGGGCAGAGAAAGAACGATCAGTGCACCTTCTGAAATGAAGCCCAGTGTCTAATGTATGACTTTACAGTGGCAGCCATGAAAGAATTTTGGATAACCTTTGCAATGTGAAGGGACAGGCCTTTGTCTTGCACACCTAGCATTTTACCTTCTAGGCCGACAGAGAGAGCATGTTCAGAAGAGGCAGATTCGAGAACCAGGATGAAAGAATCTGAAGAGAAAGCACTGTCCGAGAATAAAGCAGGATAAACCAAAACCTCTGCGGCCTAAAACGGACCACCACACACACTAATTACCACTCCCTCTTCCAGAACTCTGTACAGGAGCTTGAGAGTTAAAGGGAGGGAGGGAGGGAAGGCATTTAACAACGTTCCTGCCAACTTCAATAACAGAGCACCCACCTTCTTTCAAGCTCCAACTTTGAGATTGGTGGAGCAGAATCTATGCAGTTGAGTGTTGTTCATGAATGTAAAATGATCAAGACATGAGGTCCCAAATATCCTTTAAACCTTCCAAAAAGTTGCTGGAGACAGACACAAGTTCTGGGATAATGGAAATAAGTCTGCTTAACTGATCCACTCGAACATTGTCCTGACCCTTGATATGAATTACTAAGAGAGACAAGGCATATGATTCTGCTCAAATAATCAATTGTTCTGCCACTGCATTTAATGATTTTGAATTCTAGGCATAAGTGTATGTGTATGTGTATGGTACACATTTCGGAATGAGAGCGGGTTTCACATCAGTATTGTGTGGGAGGATGGGGACAAATCTTTTCTGGTTGCCCCTGTTGGACTTAGTGGGATGCTGTGCACGTCCTGGCACGAGCGGTGGGTGGGCAGAATCGTCTGTGATGTTAGTCAAGTATTGTCCGTGGGTGGGGGGGTGTTTGTTTGATTAGTTGTTATTGTGTAAACGTACTTTGTGTCATGCAAAAGGGCGTGTCGTTGAGGAAGAGTGTTGATTCCTGGCGCATTGAGAATGTATGATTATGACAGGTGGGGCAAAGTTTCTTAGTTGGAACGTTAGGGGATTAGGCACCTGTGCTAAATGGCATAGGGTCCTCTCATTCCTTAAGTGACATAATATAACGTTTGCATGCTTGCAAGAAATGCATCTGGATGATGCTCGGGCTGGGCGGTTGGCAAAAAAGTATTCTACCTATGCTAATTGGGCACTGATCTGGGTGGCACCTGTGGCCCCTTTTACGCTACAGCATACCGAAGCGACGCAGAAGGTCACTACATGTTATTAAGGGGCAAGTTAGATGGTAAAGATGTTAGTATATTAAATACCTATGACCCCAATATTGATGGGCCAAATTTCTTTGTAGCCCTGCAGGACTTGATCACTGCAGACATGGATGCCCCCGTTATGGCTGGGAGTATTTAATTGTGTGCAGAACCCTGAGCTGGACAGATGCCCGCCCAGAAGGGGTACCAAGCCCGTATGACTAAGCGGTTGCAAAAACTGATGAGTGACCTGAGCCTCCGGGATGTTTGGAGGGAGCACCACCCGACTCAGAACATATCTACCTGTTTCACACCCACCCACTCATAACATGCATAGTCGCTTCGATAGGTTGCTAGTGACAGGGCAGCAGAGATAACTCATTTGATGCGTTTTCTGTCCGATCATGAGCCAAGGTGCTGCTCAGAGCGGTGGGCGATGGGGGAGCAGGGCCCCCGCAGATGGTGGCTCCCTGCCGATATCCTGGAGGACCCAGTCGGGAAGGAGGCAATCTCAAACCCATTGACAGAGTATATATCCTTAAACTGGGGGACTGCAAGCAATAGAGCCCTTGAGTCGGATGCGATGAAAGTGGTGATCAGGGGGGCGGCAATAGGGCTGACATATGGTGTCCGGAAGCAACTGCAGGATAGGGAGAAATCTCTGACTGAGCTCTAATCAGGGCAACAGTGGCAAGATGTTGTCCAGGAATGAGAACGTGCGTTACTTGAGCAGGTAACAGATACCTGGGATAGGCTGGATAGGTATACTCTCACAAAGTATCACCAGCAGCTGCAGGCAGAGGGAGCTAAATCTGGGCGACTGCTGGCCTGGATATTGCGTAAGGAACATGCCCCCCTCTGGTTACTAGTCTTCACGTCCAGTTGGGCGAGCTGGTCTATACTTGGGCAGCTATGTTGGAGGTGTTTCGGCAATACCTGCAGACAGTGTACAAGGCTGACCCCTGGTAAGTGCTGACCTTCATATCCTTTTTTTAGAGGGTCTACAGCTGAGGCAGATGTCTGAAGAAGTTAGGACGGAACTAGATGTGCAGATTACTGAGGAGGAGATGATGGAGGCGATAGCGAACATTCCTAGGGCCAAGGCCCGGGGGGGGTGAGGGGCTGCCCATAAGTATTACCAGGCATACTCAGCAGTGCTGGTCCAGCCATTGTTGCAAACCTTTAATGAGTCCTTTGACAGTGGAATATCACCCCTGAATGCGAGAGGTTGAAATTTGTCTGATCCCAAAGCTGGGTGGCGATGTTCAGGACCCGGCGGCATACCGACCTTTGACAATGATTAACAAAGACATTAAAATTGTATTCAAAGTGCTGGCTAAACGGCTGGGACCGCACAAGGTTATTTAGTCCACATCTATGAACATACGACGGCTTGCACATATATTTCATGAGACGGCGGCGCGTGAGGAGATGTCGTTGGTGTCTATCGATTTTGAAAAAGCGTTTGACACAGTGGACTGGGGATACTTGTTGGAAATCCTCAGGAATTTGGGGATTGGACCACACTTTTGTAGATGGGTTAAAATATTATAATCGAACACTGCTGTACGTGTGCTGATGGGTCAAACCAGGTTGGTGCAATGGTTGCTGGGATGTGGCACACGGCATGGGTGCCCGCTGTCGCCGCTGCTGTTTGCTCTGGCCATTGAGCCCATTGCAATATTGGCAAGGCAGGATCTAGGTCACTGGGGCATACAAATTGGGCATAGTACCCACCTTATCTCACTGTATGCGGACAATGAGCTGTTGTATGTAACGTCTGTGCGTGAAGCTATACCGAAACTGCTGAGGTTGATGGACCAGTTTGTGGCTTATTCTGGACTACGCATAAACAGGCGTAAATCCCTGGCGTTCCCTCTGGCGGGACTGAGAGAGAGTGGGGTTGGGGAGCTGCCTAGCCTGGGACTAAAATGGGAGACGGACCACTTTAGATACCTAGGTGTGCAGGTGGTACACAGGAACGCCAGGCTGCTCCGGCTGAATAGGACCAGGGTGGTTGAGTCGCTGAGACTCTCCGTGGAATTCTGGGGAAAAAGGTGCCACAGTCCCTAATGGGTAGAATAGCGGTGGCAAAGATGGTGATGCTGCAGAGATGTTTGTATGCCCTGCAGAATATGTTGTGCCCGATCCCTGCAAAAGTGTTTCAGCAGTTGAAATCCCTTCTGGTGACCCTGTTTTAGGTGGGAAAGTGCTGTAGGGTTGCACTGGAGGTGGTCCTGAAGCGGTATGAGAAGGAGGGGCTCAGGATGGATCTCTATTATTACACTGTGCACCTTCAGCATGCTGCGCAGTGGTTGGATGAGGGTGATAATTGGGAAAAGTGTTTATTTGGCAGGCGAGTGGAGCCAGGGGTCCTACCTATGATTTTGATGGAGGGTGCTGGGTTGAGTGCGGAACTACCATATGTGGTTAGGCAAACAGCCTGTTTGTGGCAGAAAGTTGTGGGACGAGTGCTGGGGTGGACTCCCTTTCACCTGGAATTGTCCATCTTACAGTTAGTCCCTGTACGAAGGATTGTGGAAAACATGTCTTTCCAGGCATGGAGAGAGGGTGGCTGCATGGTATTGGCAGACATATGTGAATGACACTTTCCTCACTTTTGAGCAGGCATGTGAAGGGTTTGACCAGGGACAGGGGCAATATCTTCAATATGTTGCCTGATGGAACTGGCCAAGGTGACATGACCCACTTACCCAGATAAGCCTCGGACCACTGAGACCTTAGACATATTGCTAACATGTGGAGGTGGGCGCAGACTGGTGTCTTTGTTGTACAAGGCCATGAGAGCGGACTCAGGATCTCTGACTCTCAGGGCGTGGGACACTTGGAATGAGGGTCTGCAGGCGCCGCTGCCGGAGAAGGATTGGGTGAGAGTATGTACGCTAACACGTAAGGTGTCTTGCAATGCCCGGCTGAGGTTGCTGCACTATAACTTCCTATAGCGGGTGTATATGACCCCGGCGAGGCTCTACCGTATTGATGTCTCCCGTTCATATGAATGTCCTAGATGTCAGAGCCCACACTGCTTTATGCATTTGGCGTGGGAATGCCCAGAAGTTCATCAGTATTGGCTTGATGAAGTAGTACGGCTCCGTGAAGGGGTGGGAATTGTGCTAGAAGTTATGCCTGAACAGTGCCTCCTGGGGCTGGTACCACAATGCAAAAAAAGGAAAATGGCTAATAAGTTATTACAGCTAGTGTTGGTGTTGGCTAAACGGACGGGGGCCATTTGCTGGATAGGTGAGCGTGCTCCCTATTTTGTGAACTGGATGAGAGATGTGGGAGAGTGGTCTTTGGCAGAGGAACTACACATGAATGCCTGCTGCAGGGATGAAAAGTTGGCGGAGGACATAGTAGGTTGGAGAGAGTTATGCAGGGAATTGTTGAACCCAGCGGGGACAGGTAGTGCACTGGCTGGTGAGTCGGATGGTAGCAACAGCATGAAAACATCGGTGCTTTCGGTAAACCTTAACTGTTTATGATGCTCGATTTGCTGCTGAGTCATGACAGGTTCAAAGTATATTTAACTGTGCAATGTGCTCGAGACTCTAATCCGTGTAATAGCAAAAAGTCTGTGAATATTACCTCAAAGGATTCTGTATATGACCGTCCAGTTTGATGTGAAATTTTACAAATAAACTTTTCTTTAAAAATGATTTTGAATGAGTTCTTCCTTGATGATTTATATACACCACAGTCACTGTGTTGCCTGACCTCACTAAAACAGTTTGATTTTCTACTTGATGTTGGTATGCTACAGAGCATAGAGAACTGCAGTAAACTCTCTCAAATGATGACTGATAACTCATTGTCAAAGATTCTCAGGCTTGGTGACAAAAAGTCAAACATTACTCATCACCCCACATAGCTTGAATCGGTTTTTTTTAGCACTCGAGCCTCTGTGTGAATAGTTAGACCCATGAACATATATTATGGGCTCAACCACCACTAAAAAACATACTTTTTGTCATAAGTGGGACCATTGTTTCCATTGACCTAGAAGTCAAGTGTCAATAAGATGCCACAACCAGGTCGAAGATGACATCTGTCCTACTCAACTGTAAATACACATGCCACCATGTGACCACAGGCTTCCTTCCACAGCCTTCTTAGCACCTTTTGAAAATGTAACAGGGACGACAACAGGGAATAGAGTAAAATTGGTGTGGGTTCTGGTAAGAAACGTTTGTTCAACTAAATTGGCAGTTCAACAGATTGAAGATAAACCCTTGATAATGTAGACAAGTTTTGTCATCTCCAAGTATTGCATCGTATTTGTTACGGATGAGGCATGGGCAAACTAGTCGTTGAGATATTTAAAAAATCATGACTTATTGAAGACAAATAGGTGCCACGGTGGAAGCCCCTACTTTTTGCAGACTCTTGGTGCTGACTGCAGACTAAATGGAAGAACCCTGAATTGCCAGTGTTGACCCTGGATACTGTGGGAGAAAGGTTTAGTGGTACACAATTATAATGAATATGTGATAGCTCAAGTACAGCATGAAGTTTTTTCAAGGAATCAAGAGCAAATACTGTACTGGGAGAGCTCAGTGAAAAGTATCCCGGGGTCCTCCCCTAAGAGGAAAAGCTTATATTGTTTATACATCATCAACAGATTTCATGTGATTGTGCACAGCCAATTAGCAGCTTTGATCAGCAAAGCACTACATGACTGATCAGGGAACCAGCCAGACCATGTTATTCAGCATGGCAACGACACATTTTACTGTATTTGGTGCTAAACCACATTGCTGATGAGTCACAATGATTTTGGTAATTCTCAGTAAGCCTGGCTGAACTTTCCCTAGGTAACTTAACATGCTTGTTTTCTCAGACAGTGATATATCTGTTAGAAGCAAACAGCTACCGGTCTGGTTCCATACATTAGAGGATGGTTCCAACCCTGATCTCATCTCTTATTCAATGTCCACAACTATGACTTGGAAACGGGGGGGCGGAGCTAGCCGGCGTCGATGGCGGACGTGTGAGCTTTCGGCTCCTCGCTGAAGCCCCTTAAAAATCCTGCAGACTATCCTGTTTAACGCCGAATTGACTGGGTTCGGTGCCCGGTGACCCCCGGAGGCCCCCTGACCCGGCTGTGTGGCCCGGAGTGCCGGTGGCAGTGGGTGAAGACCCGCGCAGGTTTGGCGACGGAGAGAGGTGCGGACCAGGCCTGAAGCCGCGGCCTGCCCTGTGGCGCGGCCCGCACGACGTCACCTGACGTGCGGCCCTGACACCCGGAGGGGCCGGTGAACGCAGTCTGCAGGTACTGGGACGGGGCGCGACCCGCAAACCCACCGAGGCCAGTCTGGAAGTACAGGCGCAGGGAGGATACGCCTGCAGGGACCCTGCCATTAGTACGCCGTCGGGGCCAGACATCGCACGGGGGAGCTGACGCACCCTAACACGAGGGGAACTCCTGAGGCCGCTCCCGCGACGAGGCCGCCATTTTAGGGCTCACTGGCGGGGACTGCGGAGTGTGCACTACTAGACGCCTGTGGCCACCGCTGACCATTTCCAGGGTGGGAACAGCTCTGGCTCTGGACCGACAACATGGGGAAAAATGATGCGACCCAAGCGAAGCTCTCGTTCGACCGCCGGACAAAGAAGGGGCAGGAGTCACAGGCGGCGGGAGCCTCCCCGAAGGGAGCCGCGGCGTCCTCGACCTCTGCGGACCTTAGAGAGTTGCTAGCGGCGATGGAGAGAGGCATTCAGAACAGCATAGAGGCGGTGGGCTCCAAGATCGATGATTTGTCGTACCGCATGGACCGCATGGCGGAACGTGTGGACAAACACGCCGAACGCCTAGACATGGCAGAACGGAGGCTCACGGAAGCTGAGGAGGCACAGACCGAGTGGGACAAAGACCGTCGGCAATTCGGCAGGCTGCTCCAGGTGATCCGTGATAAGGCTGAGGACCTGGAAGCGCGCTCCCGTAGATCGAACATTCGCATAACGGGTGTGGCGGAATCGACTCAGACAGGCAAGATGGAGCTCTACGTGGAACGCCTGCTGAAGACACTGCTTGGGGAGGAGGCCTTCTCCCCAATGTTCATAGTGGAGAGAGCACACCGCACACTGGGCCCTCAACCCCAACCTGGACTGCCACCCCGGCCCATAATTGCCAAGCTCCTAAACTACAGGGACAGGGACACGGCCCTGCGACTGGCCAGGGAGAAAGGACAACTACAGGTGGACGGCATGAAGGTATCGTTGTTCCCTGACTTCACGGCCAAGGTACAGGAGGAACGCCGCCAGTTCATACCGCATAAGAAGCAGCTGCGCGAGCTGGGCCTGGACTATGCGATGCTGTACCCGGCCAAATTGAGAATTAACACCGGCGGGAAATCGTACTTCTTTACGGACCCGAAGGAACTGCAGAAATCACTGAAAACCTGGGCCAAGGAACGCAAGGAACACCGACAGCGACACGAGGAGGACTCGGAGGAAGTGTCGCACATGGAGGAACAGGACTGAGGCGACGGGTCGACTGTATTCCCAGTAAGAGTGTGATTGCTGTGTGATGTACCATGAATGCACGAGGAGTCTCCCGGTTGAGGGCTGCGGCCTGGACTAGAGACAGTGGCCGAGAGATGGCAAGTGCCGCGTCGCAATGACTCCTGCTGCGTTGTTGTTCATGGTCCCATTCACGTGAGCTGGTGGGGTGATCACTGGGAAATGATTGAAACGGGTGGGGGGGCGGAGGGGGGGCCTGGTGAATCCAGTCTGAGGTATTACAACACGGGGGGCAATGCGGGGAGACGGAACTGGAGATAAGTGAACTTTTGCACCACTGGTGGTGACTACACAGTCTCGGCGCGCTTTGCCCCGGTGCTTTTGGCTGAGGAACTCACCAGGGAGTTGGGACTAGTGTTGCCCGCTACTTTGGGGCTCTTGTGTTGATGGGGATCTGGGGGGGGTGCTGTCTGGCCGGGTTGGGGGTGGTCAGCCGTGGGTGGGGCGGGGTCAGGGGGGAGGGGGGATGGGCGAAAGTTGAGGGGTTTGCTGTTTGGGAACCGGAGGGCCCGTGGTTTGCTGTTGATAAATGGCGATTAATGAGTGAGAGGGTGCTGGGCGGATGTCTCCCTGACTTGAGTGATGTTGTACTGCCTGGTTGTCCGATGTCTCCCGATGGAGTCAATATGATGTGCCGTGATTTAGGATGTCTGCTGTAGTAGAGACTGGGGACCCGCAACCGAGGCGCGCGCTGTCCCTCCTAACTTGGAACGTGAGGGGGCTGAATGATCATCGAAAGCTGAGGAAGGTGATGAGCTTCCTAAAGAGGCACCGAGTGGATGTGGCCATGCTACAAGAGACACACCTGCCTGTACACAGTAGGATGCTAAAGGTCAGAGGGTTGGTAGGGAATATAGTGGTAGCGGGTTTCACCACCCATGCCCGCGGCGTCATCACCTGGGTTAACCCTGCCTCGAGACTGAAACTTACCCCACTAACTGTGGACACTGAGGGCAGATACGTAGTGGCTAGGTGCGCGGGGAGGGGGCAAGATCTGCTCCTGGTTAATGTTTATGGCCCCAACCATGATAGCCCGGAGTTTTACACAGCTCTGTCAGCTGCATGCAGGTCACACACACACACTAAAATGTTATGGGGGGGTGATTTCAACTTTGTGTTTGACCCAGACAGGGACCGCTCGGCGGGCCCTGTAAGACGGCCAGTTGCGTCAGCTATCTACATGAAAGCGGAAATGACGAAGCTGGACCTGGTGGATGTTTGGCGGGAAAAGCACCCCACGCAGGGCGGTTACACGCACTACTCCGCATACCACAACATACATACTAGGATAGACTACTGGCTCGCCTCCTCCTCAATGCTGGGTGGCATCAGCTCCTGTGCAGTTCTCCCACGAACGCTGTCGGACCACTCCCCGATATTGATCAGTCTCTCCACTGTTAGGAAGGAGATACCGCCGTATACCTGGCGCTTCCCGCCCTACGCGCTTCTTGATGACGCCTTCCGCGGGGAACTAGCGGAAGACATTGAAAGCTTTTTCGCCACCAATACTGCCTCAGTAGACAGTTTCTTTACAGTGTGGGAGGCCTTTAAGGTCTATATTAGGGGAATAGCCATGTCCAAGCACTCCAGTGTCCTGCGCTCCATTAGACGAGATCTCTCTGCGCTGGAGGGCAAGATAGCTGCCCTGGAGAGGGAACGGTTGATGGACCCGGGGGGAGGGGC
The DNA here is from genome assembly GCF_964261635.1 of Lissotriton helveticus. Taxonomy (NCBI): domain Eukaryota; kingdom Metazoa; phylum Chordata; class Amphibia; order Caudata; family Salamandridae; genus Lissotriton; species Lissotriton helveticus. The sequence goes on along the minus strand of NC_136061.1, from coordinate 934,322,015 downwards.
GGGACAGGGCCTAGCGCCCGCGCTAGTGGAATATAACGCGCTTGCGGATAGGGAAGTTCTCTATATGGGAAAGTATGCCACTGCCCGGACTTTTGGAGAGGGGGAGAGACCGGGGGCTCTGCTGGCGCGTATGGCCAAGGGGTCCCGTAAACCATTGGTGATAGATGAACTGCAGACTCCGGGGGGCACCCGAGTGGTCGAGGAGGACCAGATATTAGAGACGTTCCGCCGATACTATGCGGAACTGTACCGAGCTAGGGCGGGAGGTGCGGAAGCCGAGATAGACGATTACTTGGATTACATCTCGATGCCGTTCCTTAAGAATTCCGACAGGGAATTTCTGATGGCCCCCTTCCATGGAGACGAGATTTTGGATGCACTGAGTGGCATGCGCTCGGGGAGCGCCCCGGGCTCTGACGGCCTAACGGCAGGCTTTTACAAAGCCTTCAAGGACCTCTTGCTCCCACACTTGCTTGCCCTCTTTGACGCGATCTGCGAAGAGGGCGAAATGCCGACCTCGATGCGGGAAGCGTTGCTGGTCACGATCCCGAAACCGGGGAAGCCCCTGGACCAATGTGGGTCGTACCGTCCGCTCAGCTTGCTGAACGTGGATGCGAAGCTCTACGCGAAGGTCCTCTCCAACAGACTCGCGCTACTGGTCCCGACCTTAGTGGCGCCGGAACAATCGGGCTTTGTACCCAGCAGGAACCTAACCTATAACATTCGCACGGTGCTGGGGACGATGCAGCATGTGAAACAGGAGAACCCCGCCTTGGCAATATTCTTAGACATGGAAAAGGCATTCGACTCCGTCGAATGGCCGTTCATGGTTAGGGTCCTGCGCAAACTGGGGCTGGGAGAACCGTTTCTTCAGAGAATTGGGGCTCTTTATCACCATCCTACGGCTCGCCTGCGTCTCGGCGACAGAGTTTCGGCACCGATACCCATTGGTAGAGGCACCCGGCAGGGTTGCCCCTTGTCCCCTCTGCTGTATGCATTGGTTGCTGAGCCATTAGCGTGCGCCATGCGTGAATATCATAGTCTGGAGGGTGTCAGCTTCCCCACATATAAGATTGGCATCTCTACTTATGCGGATGACACCTTACTTTACGTCCGAGACCCGGTCAATAACCTAGCTCCGATTCTCAGGGAAGTGGTACGCTTTGGGGCGCTATCGGGACTCAAAGTGAACTGGGATAAGTCCATTGCTTTCCCTCTGACCCCAGTCACGCAGCCGTTCGAGATGGAATATCCCCTACAGTGGACGGATGACTCAGTGAGATACCTGGGCATCCGTCTCCACCCGGATCCGGAGATCCTGATCCGCGATAACTACGGGGTCGCATTCACCAAACTTGAGGAGGATGTGGATGCCTGGATCAAGCTCCCTCTCTCATTGATGGGCAGGATCGCCCTTATGAAGATGGTGGTACTCCCCCGGTTCCTCTTCCTCTTTGTTAATATTCCGGTGGTCTTGTCGAAAACGTTCTTTAGACGCCTGAACCAGGTACTGATTAAGCTTGCCTGGGGCGGGAAGCAACCTCGTGTTAAATGGGAGACACTGCTGCTCCCGTGTGAAAAGGGGGGCCTGGGGGCACCGGACATGGAGCGCTATTACCGGGTGGCGCAAGCAACCCATTTACACTCCTGGGTTCATGGGGATGCCCGCACTCCGCATCTCATCCTGGAGAAGCTATTTGCTGATCCTCTTCCCTTACCCGCCACGATCTGTCTCACTACGGACCGAGCAATCGGGCGCATGGACTCGCTTAAGGCAACGAACCATGCGTGGCGAGCTCTGCAGAGAGAAAGGGGGTGCCCCTTGCTGTACTCCCCGCGGATGCCGGTAGCCTGGGCCCTGTGGTTAGATCCGCTCAATGAGAGGGGGGTGGTAGAGGCTTTGAGAGCCCTGGGAGTGCACACCATGGAGGACCTATTCTTGGATGGAATGCTGAAAACCTGGGAACAGCTCCCTCCAGTCGCCCCGGCCCCACCGCCGCTGCAGAAGTTTCAGTACCACAGGATACGGTCGGCCTGCAGAGCAATTCTGGGCCCCGCACTGCAGGAGCCTGAAGAGGTCCCAGAACTGACGTACGTCATCAGGACGAACACACCGGCCAAATTGATTTCAGCGGTTCACAGGCTTGGGCCTTCATATCAGACATTCCCTACTTCGACCCCTAGAGCGGCGTGGGAGGCAGATCTGAAATCCCCCATAGACGACGCCATGTGGCAATACTGCTGCGCCAACACTCGCAGGGTCTCGCTCAATGGCAGACACCGCTTGGTGCACTTCAAATATCTGCAGAGAGTGTACTATACTCCAGAGCGGTTGCACCGCTATGGCCTGCGTGGCTCCCCGGAGTGTGAGCGTTGCGGGACGGGGTCCGCTGATTTTCTGCACTTGGCATGGCTGTGCCCGGGAGTGAGTGCGTACTGGGAGGAGGTTTTCGCGGAATTGGGACAAATTATAGGGGAACCTCTGTTGAGATCCCCGGCGCTCGCGCTGCTGGGCTTCTCCAGGCCATTGGCTCCTGCGCTGCGCAGATTAGTGGACGTGGCGTTACTGCTGGCCAGGAGGGTGGTGGCTGCGTGCTGGATGCGCGGTCCTCTCCCCACTAAGGCGAGATGGCTCAGGGATCTCCAATACTGTTGCACACAGACGGAAGTGTACAGCGAGCTGTTGCCGCCCAGGAGTAGACCGAAGTCATTTTGGGAACTCTATAAGGAGTACCGACAAAGGGGGGAGGTGGACGACAGTGACATATCAGAGGAGGCGGACCCACAGGACGAGGGGTTAGATACAGCTCTGGAGCGCTGTCACTCGCCTCAGGAGGGGCTATAAGGTTCTTCGGGGGGGAGGTGGGCACAGGGAAGGTGTAGGTAGGGGAAGGAGACGGGGGGAGGGATGTGACAGGGCTTAGGGGACAGGGCTAGCGGGGGGCGGGTGCAGGATACACACGGCACGCACACGACATTACGTAGGCAGGAAGAGACACTAGGACTCCTTTACGGTACTCAATAGCACACGGGGTGGGCCTGGGGGGGGTTTGGGGGTAGATTAGGTTAGTTTTTTCCCTTTCCTTATTTCTGGTTACTTGTCCTTCCCTGGTTCGTGAAAGACCGCATTTTTATGCCTCCATTTATTGCCTATTGACTGTCTTGCTACCACGCTGGGGACCAACAGTGCAAGCCCGCTTTGCTTTTGATGGATTTGTGATACTGAGTGACGCCGCTGGGCCTCCGGGATGCCAGCACACCGGCTGTGTATTAGGCGCTGCGAATCTGTCTTTGTTACATGTGTACACGTTGATGCACTGTATGGTCGGACTGTAATGACATTTGATTTCAGACTGTTGGCAACTTTTGCAATAAAGGTCTTTTTCAATAAAAACTATGACTTGGAAACAAGCAAAGTTTGTCTTTTTTCACTGGGTTTTTCATGCAACCTTATAAGTACCATCATATTTTCTGTACATTTCAGAGTCCAACTTTGTAATTTTACTCTCTCAGTAGAAAACCTAAGACATTCCTGGTGGTACACTAAAATCAAAATGTGAAAATACGCTTCCATCAGATTGACTGTTGCCATGAAATGATCTGAAGGAACTAGAGAAATAAATGTGTGTGGTGTCTTCATCTTGAAGAAATAATCATCACCCATTTGTCAGATCATTTCAGGTCTATCACCACCCGAAAGCCAGTAATTCTGAGAACCATGAACCTGAATTTTCCAAGAAGCTGAAGAATTGGCTCTTTTAGTAATTCACCCCCATGACCCCTTCAAAACAAGGCATGTATACCTGCCAATGCCGGAATACAATCGCAGGTGATAGGATGCTCCATAAACATATATAACAGAATAAACTCCTTTTTCTCTTTCAGAAAAAGTAACAGGGATTATTGTTTGTTTCTCCACCAGAGCATCTATTAATTGCTTCAATACCTTTCTCGTAATAGGACACTTCAAGAAACGGTAGCACAAAAGAAAAGTGAGACTAAGTTGAAGTCCCACTGTGGCATGACAAATGGCTTCAGGGGAAACATGCAAGTCAGACCTTTGATAAAAACACATTACGAAGGACTGGCAGAAACACCTTGACTGTCACAACTGCAAGGCTTTGTTGAGACAATTATATAACAAACAAAAAACATCTGAAAGGTTGGCTTAAAGGTCAGTATGATGAACACCACACCATTCAATAAACACCTCCAAGTGCTGAGCAAAAATGGACTTTGTCGAATGGCACTGGGCTGCAAGGAAAACAACTATTGTGGCTGGCCGATCGAACACTTTTAACTATAGCTGCTCAATCCTCTTGCACGGAGTTTTAGGTTGCAGAGACTGGGATGCAGGACCCTACCCTGTTTCTGTGACAGTCCGGAATCCATTTTGGATTCAGAAGCCCGGGTGTGGCCCATGTATGCAAATTAACTCACGACCTCCGTGCCTTGCACAATATTGCGATGCCCTCATTTCCTGTGGAATCATACCCAGTCACCATATTGTCCAACATTCCAGTGAAATCTATATTATTCACAATATAAGATCTCAACTTTGCATTCTTCCCCATTCCACTAGAGCCGGATAGAATCTGTTATAGTTCTCCTTCAAGCACAAAAAGTACACATGGACTAGGCTTTTGCAGGGGTATACAGAGTCTTCGTCTATTTTTACACATGCATTGAAGACATATTTGAACTCCCTTACACTGCCCAGAGGCTCTACTTTAATAGTGTACACAGATTATCTCTTCATAGCTTCACCATCACAGGCGTCATGCAAAGCAGACACAATAGCCCTCCTTTGTCATCTATAGCGGAACGGCTACAAGGTGTCTAACAAGAAACTGCAGTTTTGCCTAACAAATACCTTGGTCATTAACTGTCCAAAGGGACACGAAAATTGCAGCATGATAGGATCTCCACCGTCACATACTTCTCCAGACCACGCACACAAAAGGAGGTATGGGTCTTCCTGGGAATAGCAGGGTATTGCCATAACTGGATACCAAACGTCTCTCTGATTGCTCGACCACTTCAAGCCCTAGCTCATAAGGATGTGTCTGACCCTGTACCAAGATCCCAGGAATCCAACATGGCCTTCTACACCCTGAAACGCGACCTTTGTGTTGCACCAGCACTCGGCGTACCAAATTCAACAAAAGACTTCCACCTTTTCTGTCATGAAAAAGGGGGTTCTTTTCTGGCAGTGCTCACACAAAAGCAAGGTTTATTTTACCAACCTGTTACCTAATACTTTGCCACAATGGACCCATTGGCACCTGCTCTCTGCCCTGTTTGAGTGCGGTGGCTTCCACAGCTCTGGAGGAAGAGCAATCTGAGAACATTGTATTGGCACACACCTTGATTTTACATGTGCCACATGCTGTTGATGCACTGCTAACAATTAGCAAAACATGACACTGCACCAATGCATGTTTCACTAGATATGAATGGACACTGTTGGCACCACACACTGCCACCAAAAGATGTACCACTTGAAACCCTGCATGCCTTTGCCCACTGATGACGATCATTTGACTGCTGATGATATTTTTCACGATTGTGTGCTTGCTATTGATAGGCACACCAAGGTGTGACGGGATTCGCGGGACACTGCACTTCCTGATGCTGATGATGATCTCTTTGTAGATAGGTCATGTCTAAGGGACTACTCAAGGGCCCTGCATACCTCCTATGCTGTTCGCACTGCTCGCAACTTACTTGAGGGGGTGTGGTTGCCAATGATAAACAAGCATTTACAATGCAATGGTTTCGCCTTTTGAAAAGTTTGAGCTATTGGCATTGCAAATGACAAAATTCGTATTTATGTGTTGGTTTTGAAAACAGATAAATAAATGGCATTGGCATTTACAATGCCAATAGTTTAATATCTGGCAAATGCCACACAAAAACACACAGACCCACACACACACACAGACCCACACACAGACCCACACACGCAGAGCCCCCCACACACACACACACACACACACACACACACACACACAGGCCCACACACACACAGAGAGCCACACACACAGAGAGAGCCACACACACACACAGAGAGCCACACACAGATCCACACACAGAGCCACACACCCACCCAGAGCCACACACACACACACCCAGAATCACACACACACACCCACCCAGAGCCACACACACCCACCCAGAGCCACACACCCCCACCCAAAGCCACACACACACACAGGAGAGCAAGCACAGCGAGGAGGCAGGGAAGCAAGCAAAGCAAGGGGGCAGGGAAGCAAGCACAGCAAGGGGGCAGGGAAGCAAGCACAGCCAGGTGGCAGGGAAGCAAGCACAGTCAGGTGGCAGGGGAGCAAGCACAGCCAGGGGAAGGGGAACCAGGGGCGGGGAGCAAGCACAGCCAGGGGGCAGGGAAGCAAGCACAGCCAGGGGGCAGGGAAGCAAGCACAGCCAGGGGGCAGGGAAGCAAGCACAGCCAGGGGGCAGGGAAGCCTTCCCATCCAGAGGGCAGGGAAGCAAGCACAGCCAGGGGGCAGGGGAGCAAGCACAGCCAGGGGGCAGGGAAGCAAGCACAGCCATGTTTCCAGTGCTTGGCTATTCTGAACAAACCATTGGTATCCGGCCTGCCACTCAAACGAAAACAACTCCCAGAATACCTTCTATGAGCATTGGTACCCAGGAACCTGCACTAGCCTAACTGACTTGATAAAGTAACAGTGACCAAGTGGTCTCACTAGTGGTGTGACACCTTGAGCCAGTCGGACCTTTTATACAATCACACTTTTGACTCTGGGAATAGTGAGTCGTTGACTTGTGACTGCAGTATGCGGCTACAGATCCCTATTTAATGGTTTTTGTTTTCATGGTTGCTTTTTATGACAATTGAATAAAGCTGACTTTGATTGATAACAGTTTTAAAACCTGGAAGGAAACTAAGCCATGGTGGTTTCACTCAATTGTATGTACAAAATGCAAAACAACTTCTGCTGTTGGTTTATATACCTAGCATTAGAGTGAGTCAGCAGCACTTCATTAAACACCATGTGATTGCTGAAAGTCAGAAATGGCCTTGCAGAAATTCGAAAATGTAAGGTTACAAGGGTCTATACTGAACTTTTACAACTTAGAGATGTTCCCAGAAAAACCTTATGATAGAGGAATACAGAAAGACTGGGTCCAACGGACACTGACCTCCGCTATCAACATCCCCATATCGAACCCCTGCACCTTCCAGAGTCCCAAAAGAAGTGCAACAACATAAGACACCATTAAGGTCAGTAAGGATCACACAACTGAATAACGAGTCCCAAAATAGGGAAATACCCAGTACACCCGTTGCCACCTACATTGCCAATTCCTAACGACGTGCTGTTTAACCTACCAGAAGCAGATGCTGCACTTAGGATAGAGTCTAAAGAATTTGGAGATGGGGAACTGTGTAGCGGCTAACGGCTGAAGAAACTCATAACATTTGAAGCTGCTGGTCTCTTTGATAACTAGGACGACAGGAGTGCGTCCACCTACTGGGAAACAAAACAGGATTGTTAATGGTCACACCGATATACTAGGGGCTAAGTTGTCAGGTGCTTAATTAATGGCAGCTTTTTTCTTGACCTCATCTGTGTTTCTTTGTAGCACATCCTCTCAAATGCAAGCCAGCCTGTCAGTGGTTTTTTTACTGAAGCTTTGTTTGCCAGCTACAATACCTCGGGATAAAGAAAAACAAAGCTGTGAAGTTCAGGAAGTGCAAAGATTGACATTATCGTGGATCGCCATTTGTCAAACTTGTAGAGTCTGTCTTTGGATGTTGCTCTGCTTGTTCCACTTGACAACTCCATTTAAATTAAGTAGAGTGGATGAAAAATTGAGGAGCAGTTAAATGTTCCATACAACAAGGATGTTTACTCCAATATAGGTAGTTGTTTAAAACATCCTTAACTCTAAATCTAACAGCAGACTGAGAGGGTTGTTACTTTATTGTTTACTGTAGAAAACCATTCTCCCCCGATTAAAAACAGATTGAGATGATATGAGACAGACCATCGATAGTAGTGCTAAAAGGACGATGCCCCTCTCCTATCAAACTCCACGTGAAACTACCAGCCCCATTAGCACCTGACCCTTTCCCTACAAAAACAATTTGATGCGAGTGCATGGGAGACAGACTGTACACGAAGTCCCACCTAGTCAGTTTACTAACAATGACAGTGTCATATATAGTCCACTCTTTTCAATTAAATCCTTCCCTTGGGACGAGTAGCCAAAGTTAAACACTTGTTGAAATTCCTTCCTAACACACTGCACAATGTGGCATCTCAGAAACCAGAAGGGGTCATGAAACAAGCATTGGTGCTCAGAAGGGCCTGTGAAAAATACATTATGCCTCCTGAGAACCTATATATTTCCATCACAACTATTTAGTTCTAATGGACAAACACCTATAGAAGATTACATCGGTGAGAAATTCAACATATATATTCAAATATATTAATAAAAATTAAGCAGTGAAATTACTTTTCCAAGGCAAATACGATCGGGACAAAGCACTAAAGCACTTTATCAAATAATAACAGGTAGTTCTCAAAATCAGGCGTAGTATGCACTTCAAAGGACTTTCATAAGATTCTGACTGCGTCTATAACCTGTTCGATAGCTCAAAAATACTCAAGCCTGAGCTGTTGTCAACACGGGGTGAGGGAAGAGATGAGGAGCAGGTCTACCCCGTGGAAAGGTAGGTGCGGTGGCTGGGACAGCATAGTCCATCACAGCGAAAAGAGAGCAAATTGAACCCCTTAACGATCACTTACAGCCCTCATGGCGGCCTCGGTGGCGGCGCTGGCCCGAGGTGGGTTGTAGAAGTAGATCAGTCGGCCTGGACACAGAAGTGGCACTCTGCAGCGATGGCGGTGGGCGGGACCTAGCCCGGAGCAGGGGGTGCTCGGAAGGCTGTAACTGAGGAGGACGCAGGAGGTGACGCAACGGTGACGCACTTAAAGGCCGCGTGGCTCTCGGCGATGGATAGCCGCACACATGCCAGCGATTGGTTGGAGTCCTGCTGTTACACTAAAGTCGTGGAAGAATTTTCTCATCAGCACAGAGGCCGTCTTTTCGCATGACAAAGGCGTTGCAGCTGTACCGGGCACTGTTCAGCTATGTCTCTACCACCTCTAATTTAATTATATATATAAATATTTTAAAATTAGCATAACACCCTTCAAAAAAAGCCCAATAGGCATATCCTACTAAAAGAAGCCCAACCACGAAAACGAAAAAAAGAAAGCCATTATTTAAACAAGTCAGGTCCTGGGCCGGCAGCCAATCACAGTGCGGCCCGGGGAATGACATCACGGGGGTGTCCCGGGCCGGCAGCCAATCACAGCGCGGCCCGGGACACATGGCAACAAGGGGCGGGACTTAAAAAAAGACCCAGAAATGCCCCCGAATCGCGTCGGGACGGGGAAAAGAGTAACGGACACCCATCTCTTCCAATGGCTAGCCTCCATTTATGGAGCTAGCCAATGGAAGAGAAGGCGGGACCAAAGCCCCAACTGTAGGATCATAAGATTTCGCCCTGCGCGAGCACTGCTGCGCAGTGCTACGGCCAGGGCGAAACCTAAAAAGTGCCCAGGCAGCTGAATAGATAGCACTGACCAAAGCTTGCTGTTTGACTGAAGGGAAGAAAGTAAACATATATACCGACAGCCAATATGCCTTTGGGGTTACCCATGGTTTTAGATCACCTCTGGGCAATGTGGGTGGGTCCGTTGTTCAGCTGGTCAACAGATCCAGCATGCAGCCGCAACGCTAAATTCAAATACATACAGTGCATAATATTACATAGGGCATACCTCACACCACATCGTATCAATCGCATATTCCTTAATGCTCAGCACGCTTGCCCTAGATGCCAAGAGGCGGATGTAGACCTACTCCATATGTTATGGGCATGCCCGCGCTTGCGAGCATACTGGCAGACAATTAACAACAGAATGCAGAAAATCACCGGTACGGCCGTTTGGACAATGGCAGAAAGTTCTCTACTGGGCCTACATACACGACCCAAGCGGCAGAAGGTCCAGCACAGATTTGCTGATTTAGCCATCCTAATAGCGAAAAGAGCAATCAAAATGTGCTGGAAATCTGCCTCTCCCCACACCACTCTCTTGGCAGACTGAAATGATCCGCTGGAGCACTGCAGAAAGCGCAACTATCAGACAAGAAGAACTTCGAGGGCTGCGTAAGGTTCCAATCTCGCTGGAGTGGGAGCGAATGCTCGAAACATTTAAAGCCATAGACATACAAACTCCTCCAACATCACAGACCAGGCCCACATTATACTCATATCCCGTGTCACCAGAAACTGCACTGACCGATGCACAGTAGTACTGTATTATTTCACATCCTTAATTGTCTTCTGATTTCTAATCATGGATGTTCTGTATTTGTTTTTTCTTTTTATTGAATGCATACAATCTGTTACTATATCATGCAATAAACTAGTGGACCAGAGTACGGGGGAGGGGGTTAGTTCTACATTTTGTATTCAGTAGATTATAGTATAGATCATCACAGAAACACGAGTTTGTAATAATTAGAAAAATATTCTTTACATCAGAGACCTAATTTACTCCATTTTGCTGCTCCTAGGACCAAAGGTCACTATATAAACCATAACTTTTGTATAACTATATTTCTGTTATCATATGCACATCGGACTGGACAATAGTAGTTATGACTAGTGCTTTGTATTAATCTTTTGCCGAACGGAGCGTCTTTATAACATATGTACTACAATGACTTAAAATACTCAATAAAAATATGTTTTAAAAAATACTTCATTGAGGGCTTTACATTCCACCTTGTGAATTCATCACCGTGATGAATGTTTGTGGAGAGATGCCATTTGCCAAGTGAAGCTTGAAGAATATCGCCTAAATTTCCATCAGGAAGTCATAACCCATTAAGAAGAGCCAGAAATCCCTTGAAAAAGGATTACAACATTCACAAGGTGGAATGTAAAGCCCTCAATCAAGTATTTTGGCTCAATTTAAATCGCAAATAAGGATACAAGGTGGGAGTCATCGCAAGTAAACACGAAGACTCCAGTGTCTAGGAGGATACTATTAGGAGATTGAATTTCAGCAAAGAAGATAAGATTACACCGTGGTCTAAGCCCTGATGATAATCCTCTGAGGCAGAGGGGGATTGGAAACGCGTCGGCATGCTAATATTTTGCCTGCGAGGGATCCACATTAATAGAAGCTCTAGAGAGGGTGCCACTACATGAAATATACCCCGAGAGCAAATCACTTCCAGAGAAAGTTGTCCCCGCAGTATACCTGTTTGATGCGCTCAACGAACTGAACAATACCTAATGTCATAGCGCTTACAGGCATTGTTTGAATCACCGACTGGTGTAATTGTTTGAATTAATCGTTAGATTTGAATTGATTGTCGTCATGTTTAAGTTTTCGAATTGTCCAGTTTTGTTTGTGTTTATTAACATTTATTCATGAGGAATGTATAAATGATTGAAATGTGTATTCTTTTCATGCTTTAAAAAAATGAAAGGATGTTTGAAATCAAGTTGAATCAATACAACTGTGAAAGTAAAATGCAATGACGTGATGCGTTGTATTTCCAAATCTGCATGAGTAATTAGCAGTTCCAAAACTGGTGGCCAGGTAATCCTTTTTGAAAAAAAAAAAAGTATTACAAACCACAGCGCTCAAACAGGGGCAGGGAGCATGGGCATGTTCTCCACTCAGGCTGTAATATAATGCAGCCTGGGTGGAGAACATGCTAAGTGCGCATGAATGTTTGGCAGGCTACATAGGGCCGGCCAAGCATTCACCCTCTCCTGCTCTGTCAGCAGAGCAGCCCCGCCCTGCCCCGTTTGGCAAAGCTGCAGAGCCTGAAACAGGAAAAAATAAAATGATAACTCGCAGTTATTATCTTTGTATTTTTCCTTCCACCGCTAAAAAGCTGTGGGACGACGCTCCTCTGCCTAAGCAGGCGAGCCACCACTGATGTCTCAAATGTGCTGGGTCATTCGCACAACCTGCCAGTGAGTTATTGAAGGTTTCCAGAGTTGTTGATCTATGGACTTCCTCAATGCAGGCTGTTTGTTTAGATGAGGGGCACAATCTGCATGCATGCTCGGCCTCTTCCACAGTAACGTAGCACTAAGTATTTGTAGAAGCATCTTACATTTGCTCATAAATTGCTTGCACACTGTTGGGACGTCAGAGTAGTTGAAAACAACTTTACAAATCTTCAGGTATGTCTAATCATTGTGACATATAGAATAATTAACGAGGCCACCTGTGCAGACGACGATGATGTGTGTGAGCCACAATGCCACAAACTAAAGCAGAATACAGACAGGCGAAATGAAGGCTCCCTAGGCGGGCGGTGTCCGCGCTATTAGCCGGAAACATGTAAACTTGAAAATACATATCCTGAAGGCAAGAAATACAAACAACTGGGATAATATTATGAAACTCCCTAGAAGATGACAAAAGAATCACTGAAAGGCAGCAGAGTTTGAGGACAAAGTGACAGGACAATAAAAGTCTAAAGAGTATCTATGCCAACAGACTGGAAGGGACAAAGGGAGTTATGAGTGAAAGTTGGGTTAAAGTTAGAGACCAACCAGGGTCTGCTGTGTTTGTTACAACAGGGTCAGTAATGCACAGATTACATTGTCAGTACTTGTCCTCTGCTGATGTCTAGGTTTCTATTTTCATTAACAAGCATTTGCAGTGCAATAGGTCTCACATTTGCAAGAGTTTAAGCTATTGGCATTGTAAATGACAATGCCTTTTATTTTATGTTTTGATAATTAACACATAAATAAAAGGCATTGTCATGTAAAATGCCAATAGCTCAAACTCTTATAAATGCGAGACCTCTACAAAGAAGTGGCCACCATCCCGGGCTGCTTAGAAAGTGAAAGCACGCATGACACGCTGAATGTTGCAGGAAAGCATGTCGTGCCTGCAGTAGGAGAAACTCATTAAAGAAAATAGTGCTTAGAGACTAAAAAGACTCACCGTGTAACAACCAAAGTAAAATGGCCAGACCTCATGGGAGGTAACGAATGCAGACAAAGCGGTACTAAGGAGGGACTAACAAGCCTATTAAAGAATCAGAAGCCAGCATTTACGAAGGGCAATGACAAATATGGGCTGAAAGTGGGCGGGGTTTCTATTCCGTACTCCAATACAGCATGGCTCGCAGAGCAGCACATGCGCTGCCCAAACTCGACCTAAAAAAAAATATATATATATTTACGGATCCGACATTATCCAAGACTTTTTGGTTTTACTAAAATTATATACATAATACACTTATAGGGGCTATCAGGTAGCCCTCTTTATCCACTGGTCCGATATTGCATCGTTCACATTTTCCTCTGCCTCCTACTGCATGAACAATGAGACAAAGAGTCTGCTCACTTCAACCATTGGCTGACTTCACTGTGAGAGACGGCATTCTGCCCTTTCGCAAGGAGCACATTTGCAGGCAAGACTTCATGTCAGTGCTATGGACTACTACGGTAATGGGTGCTTTGAGACAAAAATATTCTTGCTTTTACCCATTATATATACTATGAGGGTCTGGCACCTCCAACCAAAAAATAAAGTTTTACAAAAACCTTGACAAAACAAAACTGGCACTGCCAAAGGCTGGCGGTCAACGCCAGCACTGTCGGACCATTTGAAGGGGGAGATAAGGGTGCACAGCTGAAGGACAGGAGGTGCTGTAGATCACACACTGCTCTAAGGCCCTTAGGGGTATTGAAAGGGACAAAAAGTCAAAGGGAGGGTACTAGCTAGAGCCTGCACTTTTTTTTTCACATTGACAATTTAAAGCACCTGGCGTCAAATAATTTGATCAGAATTACACATTTGGTAAAATGTGAGGGCAATCAGCAGCAGCCAGCTCTCACGTTCCTACGGCCAGTAAATCCGTCGCTACTATACAATTCCTTCAATTGCATAAGAGCAGGTGCAAAAATTCCACTTTAAACAAAATTATAGCTTATAAAAAACGCTCACAACAACATACATAAGGGTGGCATAAAAAAAAACCAACAAGGACACAAGGGTGGCACCGGATGACACAATTCCCACTCCTGTGCATTGCCTTTAAAACCAACGTGATAGCACCCCCCCCCCCACACTGATGAGTTCCAAAATGTTGTCAGCTCCCACTACAACTCCTAGAATGCAATAGACTAAAATGAAAACTCTGAATCACCCTTTGTATTCCAGGTCCCACAGACCAGGGCTTTGCCCAACATCTCTGCATGCTGATGGAACTCCCGTGTTTATAGAGGTGCTATACTCCTAGTTTGTACCCCATCTGTGAACAGCCCAGCTGACAGAAACGTGCATTACTTCAGGTCTACAGCCCTGCGACCTCAGAGCCCAACCAAAGTTCAATCATACCCATGGCACGACATGGATATGCAACGAAGCTGTTTCTGGTCATTACATAGTTCTATAAAATACGCAATAAATCAAAACCTGATGGTTTCCTCTGAAAAGACTTATGAAAGGGTTGCTGTGGCCTAATGTTTATCACAAACGTTGTCCTTTAAAGGTCGTTATGAAGCAATATTATGCAATTAACTATAAACAGACCCAGAGACATTCAGGCTAAACGTCATTCGCTATTTCTGACAGGAAAGATTAGGTGACAGTCGCCCAGCACTCTTAAATACATTTACAAAAAAAAAACGTTGCCCCTTCCCCAAGGAATGTAAAAGAAAACATAGGGGCATATTATCAAGAAAGGCGATAAAATTATCGCTGCTTTAGCGTCAGGAAACTGCTGCTAAAGCGGCGATAATGGCCTTGATAATATACCCTTGTGAATTCCCATACCTGCCCAGGTTAACACCAGAACCTGGGCTGCTATGGGAATTCACAAGGACATATTATCAAGGCCATTATCGCCACTTTAGCAGCAGCTTTCTGCCGCTAAAGCAGCAATAATTTTATTGCCTTACTTGATAATATGCCCCTTATTTTTTTCTGTTTGACTGTTTCCGTTCACTATATGCTGCCACTAGTCTGACCTTTTATCACACATTGGCTACAGGTGAACTGCAATTTGCACGGAGCCCTCGCCATCAGGTGCGCCTTAATAGGCCTATTTTACAGGGTAGCCGGAGGGTCTGTAGGTGGCCTCGCCACAAGACTGTGCTCTCCTGGGGTGCCTCCACCCCAGTGAAGCCCAGGGATTGGTGGGGATAGAAAGACTGTGTGTGCACCCGCAGCCAAGTAACTGAGATGGCTTTAACATAGCAGCATTACAATTCAAGTTGTCGTGGCATTTGCACTCAGTGAAACATTAACACTCAGTTCTCCCAGCCAGTACCAAACCACATAAAATAAACATAATAAACCTCCAAAAGTTACATTACAAAACGGTAAACCACCCTGATGCCCAGTGTATACTGCCTTAACCCCCACACAGCTCGTTAAATAACTCATGCCAATGCATAAGCATTACACCATTCAACCTCTTTAGACTGCTCCCCCATGTAGGACTAACCCCCATTTAAACCAGTCGCTGTACATCACCACATAAGAGCGCTAGTGTACTTGCATCAAACTCACCGTTCAACCGCCGAGCTAAAGAACGAGCAGAAAATAAACCAAGTAGTCCCTAAGGAAGAACAAACCATCTACTGCCAGTAAGCTGTAGTTGGTCGGTGCTGCTTAGCAAAACCGGAAATGATGTATCAGGACAGGTAACCAATAAGGTGCCAGGAAAGAAGAGTAGTGGAGGAGTGAACCAATCCCAAGCAGCCGGCAGGAGTACACTCAGTACAGTGTTCACACCAGGTCTTGTGACAGCGCATGTGCTATCTAGGCTCGACCTAAAAAAGGACTTCGGTACAGATGTATATAAACAGTTTAACATTAACAAGGACTAAACCAATAAAAAGATATGTAAATAACAGTGAGCATAATTACGCTGGGGGTGGACGGGATTCAAAGCGCTATACAAAATGCACTGAAGACTTTAACCAGGAGAGCCACATAATGGAAGGAGGGGAACCGGGTTGACCAGCCGTCTCCATGTCACAGAGAAAGAACTTTCAGTTCTGGGCTTTGCTTCTACATATTATTTTTATCAAGTGTGTAGGCCCAATTGGCACAATGAAAATGAATTAAGACTGCATTTCTCAGAAAGCAAACCCGATGTAGAAAGCAAAACCTTTTTAGGGGTTCACTGATACACCTGATCCTTAAACCAACAAGGAAGAGATTGGCACGGAAGCTGGAATATCAAAATAACAATTTTATTAACCTCACATGAGGGAGACTGCGTCAATACAGTACCCTCAGGCCACTGTATGAGACAGTCCAAAGAGTACAGAAACCAAGGGCCTTTTATGGCCAGTTTATTGCTGAGTTAGCATGAAGACTCAAAAAGAAGCAGTACAAGTTTGCACGTGAATAGCTATTACACATATAAGGACTAACAGAAAATACTTAGTCAACAAAGTAGGAGGAGTAACAGAGTTGCTGACATCAGTTAAAATAGCCTGACAGTTATACACTAAGAGCAGGTGCATTCTACCAGCTAGGCCTTTCTGAGCATGTGCTGTGCTCTGGCTCAGTACTGAAGGAATTAACTGTAACTGATGACTTAAGCAGAATACAAGGGCAGGCAATAATGAAGAGGGAGAAAACACATGGCGAGCACATGGCTAACTAAAATGCCTGCCAAAAAACAACATGGCTTCAGCTGATGCTAACAGCCATTTCAGCTAGTTTATCAAGCCCATTATCGCCGTTTTAGCGGCAGTTTTGTGCCGCTAAAGAGGCGATAATTTTATCGCATGTTTTGATAATATGCCCCCTGGTCTTTTCCAATGAATGAATGACTATGGACTGTGGAACTGGCCAAACAAACACTCATCTACCATTAAAAAGGATTGCTGGGTTTGTTCCCAAACCAAAGTGCACAAACATGAAACAAGCTTGCTGCACTGGGGCTATTCTTCTGGTAGGATTTATAGAGTCACTGGCTAAGGCCAAAGGGCCCAGAGATGCATTTTTTGGTTGAAGGCATAGTGGAGCTGTCAACTGCTGAAGAGAGACAAGTGAAACTCACAACACTAGATAACAATCTAACAGAAGATGTGGCAGACTGAACAATAACCTGACCCTCCTATTAATTTCAATTTATAATGTAAAGGCTTTTTATTCAAATTTGAAAACATGAATGGATTTTAAACGCAATTATTTTTAATGAGATAGAAGAAAGACCGAGGAACCAAATCATAGCTTAAGAAAATCAACTTTTTATGGCAAACGAAGAACATACATCAAGAAATTAAGGGAGAAGAAAGATTATCAAGGAAATTCAGGAGCTCCTCGTGTGAGGATTTATGGGAGAGGGGAGGAAAAAAATAATGATGTCCAGCATGAGGGACGCTATGTGGAGACTCACATAATCATGAGGAAATTAGCAAGTATTAAAATTCAAAGAGTCAGGTTTGAAAGGAAAACTTGAATATAAAATGTGTGTTTAATTGTCTTCAGAGTGACATGAAATATTTTAATTTAGTTTGTTCAGAGTTAATTTCAGAAACAGTTTGTTGGATACTCCCAAAGGAGGCTAGATTGTGAAATGCATTGAATGAAAGCCCAATTGTGTGAAATTACATTTGTGGTGGGCGATTGCCCACTTCAAGGAATAATCACAACCCATGTCACAGTGAATCCTCCAAATCCCTAAATTAACATTAGTTAAACCCTCTGGTAGTTATGGAAAAGAGCAGTCAGGCTTAACTTAAGGTAATGTGTAAAGAATGTATGCAGTACCAAAACAGTAATAAAGTCACAATGAAAAAATCTCACACTGAATTAGAAAAACAGAGTAAAGCTTAATAAACACAATCATACCAAAATCACAAATATCCAATAAGGGGAGCCAGAGATATGAATTTTAATGATAATCTATGGTCGGAATACACTAACCAGGTTCATCCTGGTCAAAGCATTTATCTTTTACTTAGTTGTTTCATTCCCAATTCACCACTGAAGTACACTTCTAAAGCATGCCCCCAATACGTCAGAGGGAGCACTACAAGACTCACAGGGTGTCACGCAGAGGTAGGCAGCATGGTCCAATTCAGGTCTGGTTGCCACTGATCAGCTGCGTACTTCCAGGAGAGGGCCTCTTGCAGTTTCCTATCACACTGTAGTCTAACAGCAGGTCAACCAACTAACTTTTGTAGTCCACTTCTTCACCTGTGTACAAGAGGGAGCAGGCACAGTCCTTTAGGGCTCCTCTCAGGTGACAGACACCAGGTCCAGTCCATGTGGGAGAGCATTTTCAAGATTGGGAAAGCCTCAACCAGACTTAGGGCTCTGAGGGCTGATTGTATGTGTAATGAGTGTACTCTGGTAATCCAGGCATCTGTCCATATTTAACACAAAAAAACAGCTTGAGGCAGGTACGATACCTACAATGCCTTGAAATGGATGTCTAGTAGGACCAAAGCAGGGTCCTACAGCAATCTAACAAGAGATCCACAAGAAATGTCTTGCATCCTGTTCTCTCCATTTTGAGAGCACCCCAAGAGTTACATGTGGCTCAACAGACCTGTCAAGCAGGATTCAATATTGTAGTGTTAAAAAGGATGCCTAGTGAGTCATCTCTGTCTCCCCATTCAGGTCAGCCAATAGGCTGGCTCCTGGGAGGCATGTTACACATTTTACACACATTTTCAACACTACTCACTTAATTTTAGACAGGGAAAAGGCAACTTTCTAACTGTTTCTTTTCCTTAATATTTATAAAAAAATCTGACCTCAACCTTGAATTGGATTTTACTATTTTAAACAGGGGTTTAATTTTCTTTCTAGCTGGCCCATTCCTGAGTTACGTCATTAGTATTTAATATTTCTTCCCAGTGTTTCTCTATGGGCCATCCAACCTTCCTACAGTGAAAGTATCTTACATGGGCTGGTCTCTTTAAGGGCAGTTTTCGATGTGTCCTACTTTTAAACACTATGTAACCTGCCTTGTAAGCTACACAGAGGTGGCTTATTAATATTTAAAATGAAGGTTTTTACATGTGCAATGGGTTTATTTCGACAGGTTGCAGTCCACATTTTGTACTATTATTGTAAGGATACAATGGCACACCAGTGATTATTGTTTATTGATCGCTTACTTAAAATCATGACAATTTAAAAACAAACAAAAAATATGTTTCATCTCAATGCAACAAAAAATTTAAGTTTTTTAACAAAATGCAATAGTATGTATAAATAATTATTGTTATTATTTTCACACAAGCAGCAGCTAAAATATGTTTAAAAACGTAATGACATTATTGGTGAGTGTAAAATGGCTCACCAGAATCCATGTCTGCGCTGCCACTATAGTGGATGGCAAAATAGGTGCTGGAGTCCGCTAGTGCCATTTAACTTCCCGGCCCTATGTACATTTGTACACCATAAGCAGGACTTTCAGGCTAGTTAAACATACCAATTTGGAGAATGCCAATTTAACCATGTTTGAAGGAGGAGCACAGGCACTTTACTATTGGTTAGTAGGGGTAACGTGCACAGAGTTCTAAAACCTGTAAAAATTGAGGGTCTAGCAAAAGGTGAAAAATTGGGAGTGACCATGCAGTAAAGGCAAATTTCCTAAACTAATGGTGGAATCTAAATAGTGCTCTTGTAACAGAGAAGAGTTATGATGTTTACAAAGCCACAATAGTTCCTTCTTTGCATGAATAGAGGGGCAGATTTACAAGCCCCTTGTGACACATTTACGCCGCTGTTGCGTCACTTCTGTGACGCAGCGGCGGCGTAAACCATGCGCCATGTTGCGCCTTATTTACAATGTGATGCATCTAGGGAGATTTGTCACGTTGTTAAGCACTGCGCCACATTAAACCAGCGTCAGGTTTAATGTATGCAGGGTGGGTGTTCCGTTGGAAAAAGCCTCGGAAAAGTGACGCAGTGAAACCTACAAGATTTCACTGAGTCACTTTTCCGACGCCGCTGCGTCAAAACCCTGCGCCTGTTTGAAGCTGGCGTACGGCGTGATGCAGCATGTTAGGTATGGGCAGCCCCTGAGCATTGCTGGAGTTGCGTCGCGCTGCGACACGACTCCAGCAATGCGCCGCCCTTACACCATCAGATGTGTCACGCATCTGTTTATCCTTGCGCCACGATTTACAATACGGCGCATCTGTGGTGGCGCAAGGGAAAACCTGCGTGGCGCATCTTACCTGGCGCATCCCTGCTGATATTCAGGGATGCGCCAATCCTTGTAAATCTGCCCAGAATCTCTTGAGGATGAAAGAAACAGTTTGCATTGTTAACATGTGCACAGGTACTTAGGGAAGGGGAAGATGGTTCTTACCCGTCTATATTGTTAGACTAGCTATCTGAATAACTTGGATTTGCACTAAAAATATGAGAATATTCTTGGACATCAGATGGAGCAGCACAGAGAAAACGGGAACTTTATTTTGTGGCTTTGTGATTTTCAAGCTGTGTTTGATTTGATAGATATGGGTTGGCTTTCAGCTAATCTGAAGTTAATGGAATATCCCCATATAGGTATTGGTTGTTTTGTATCTACTCAACACCTCTTACTTTCTGCCTCGGTACAGCTATCCTTGTTGCTAATTCATTTTATCCAAAAAGCGTCAATGCGATTTGAGGGTGATTTGGCAATGCCAGTAAGAGCTGCAAGGATGCCAAGGAAAAGTGATGCCTTTCAAAACTATTATAAAAAGACAAAGAGCCTGTTTACGAGTCTGCCGGTCCATGGACCGCATGACTCGTGGAGGCCGTTGCCCGTCTGTGGGATTCCTGCTCTCTAAGGCTGGCGGTTGGGGAACAAAGTGGCCCTACAGGACCCCCATAACCTTGCCACCACTACATGTGCCCTCCTGTCTGCTTGCAGCCCCAGTTTTAGCACTTCACAGTTCATGATGTGCTGGAACATTTTTGCCATTCCCACTGTGGTGCCCTTTTTTAGGGCACCACCTTGGGAAAGGCATAATAACTGTCCACCTGCGCGAGTTGAACTCGTAATCAGGCGGGTGGTCGTTGTGTGGCTTTGGCAGTTCTGTGCCAGCAGAGACCCCGCACACCACCACCAAAGTCGTAATGGGGCCCAAAGCTTTTATTTAATGTAGATGAAAACACTGAGACCCTTATGTGTGGGGCAACATTAAATCTTGGAAGAATTAGGAGTAGGTATAACAATTTGAATTTGTTGACCAGTACCAATATCTGAATATGAATTTCACCAGGATTTTGTTTTGGTCTCTACAATGTAGGAAAAATGAAATCCAGTGCTGTTAGTATGATTAATACAATTTAAAAGGCTACAAGAGGAGTTTCCCTGTATCACAGCTACTCAGAGCTGTTTGTGCAAAGATCAATCCACAAGTGATTTGGGTAGACAGATGCTGTTTCTAAAAGGGACTATTTTCCAAGTCTAGCAGTGCCTCTGGCCATCAGGCTAGAGTTACATATTTGTGCCTTGCAGATGTTCTTCATTAGCCACAAATAAGAGCATCTTTACATTGAGCATAAGAGCTCAGTTTTTTTGAATAAAGAATACTTCGGCTCACCATTTGGAAATCTTTGATGCCATCATGCAGAATAAATTATTGGGGTGTAACGACAGTAGTGGAATGGAAGTGATGGATTTGTAGTCTCTTGGGTTGTGAGCAATAGCTAAACAAGGTTTAACCACCATTTGGTATTTGCATCCTGAGCGGCAATACATAAGTCAACTCTTGGGCATCTCTAGGCAAATATATAAAAAGTAAATTTCGGAGAAAAACATTGAAAAAAGTTAGAGGAAAAGCTTAGCACTTCAACACATCAATTGCAGAGTATGCGTACCATGTTGATGCTCGTGGGGATCCATTCCTGGAGTCGTTCTAGTCCCACCTAGCTCCCAGTTAGATGAGAGGTAAAACAATTCCAGATGCTTTTTGACACCTGTATTTACTTATAGATATTACAAATCGGACGATGCATCTGCACCAAACAGAATTAGCAACTAGAGTTGAGGGGCAATTAAAACTGAACATCACTCTCTACACCCTTTTGCTATCTCAATGCCTGTAGTGTTCTCTAAGTAAGTGAGTAAAGTCCTTACAGCTATGTAGATCTCATGAAGTTATTCAATCACTACTGATACTTTTGTACAATTTACAGATCACTGATTTGAGTTATAGCTGGGCTATCTCCGTCTTTTCCGAAATTCAATGAAAATAATGATTGAGTTGGGTGATGATAACAACCGTTAACTCACACAGAACACAATGTAGAGTCAAGCACTATACAAAACAAATGTTTAAAACACTGTTACACCTGAAGAGTAACCAACAAAACCCCTCCATCTATATCAACTAATATCAATTTGGTACAAAACCCAGTTGTACCATTTAGATATATTTGAAAGAACACATATAGAAAATCAGAGGACAGCCAAACAAGTTCACCGAACTATTGCAGCTTTTTGTTTAAGTTCAGGTAGTGGAATCACTTTTTAGATTTGTTTATTTCACTAATCCTGCAACATCTGGTCACTTGAATCATTAGTATGTTCCAAGCTCTAAAATATGGGTCTCTTTCTTTAATCTCTAAAGTTATTTTTTTTTATAATTCCAGATTACATTATCAAACCGATAGCTAGTGATACATTTTGAGGAAGTCTGCGTAATTTTGAATGAAAGTAACACCCCCTTGCAGTGTCGGAATGGGACAGAAAATAGGCCTGGGAACCAAACTAAAAGTGATCCCCATTGGTGAATTAGAAAGCTAAAAAGTGGCACATGTTTGCAAATTGGAGCAGTTTCAAACTTGTAAATTTACTACGGATAAGTGTTTTGCAAGGTATGGGAGAGAGCATGGATTTGAGATTGCTAAAGGTCATGTTTGTTTTAATGTCAGGGAAATCAACAGTAACAAACATTGGTAAATGCAATAGGTTTCACCAATATGATTAATAATAAGGTGTTTTTTAGGGCTCGGACTCCTCCCCACTGAAAGTGGGAGGAGCTTCGAGAACTAATGTTAAAGAAGAAAAAAAAGAAGTATCTCCTAGGGCTTTGGCCGAGAAAAATTCCACACATTCCTTTGCGTGTTCTGTCATCTGGCCAGTGATTCGTCTTGGTTGTGTTGTCGTTTTAATAGGCTTGAAGTGATAGGGTAAATGTAGTTTTGTTCCGCCATCTTGGGCATATTTCGTTCGTGCTCGCGCAAAGAAGTACATTAATTATAATTAGGAGCTGTCAGGGTGGCCGTGTAATGCATTCCAGATGGTGTGCGCGCGTTCACCATCTAGCAGTGTGTTGTCTGGCGCGCGTCCTCCTCACGTGCACACAGGCATAGACGCCGTGTGCGGCTCCTTCCTGCCGGCCCGGGGAGCTGCTCTGCCGCTCTCTGGCTCACCCCCCGTCTCCCCGCCTGATTTAGTCTGTAGTTTATGGGCACGTGCCAGGAGCAGTAGATGTGCTGCGGTGCTCTCTGCAGTTTATGGGGACGTGCAAGTGGCAGCAGCAGCGCCGCTGTGCTCCCGTATGGCCCCCGAGCCCATCCGCACTGGGTAATGGGCACGCGCAGGGTAGCGGCAGCAGAAGCACCGAACTGCGAGGCACTCTAGTGTGCACCGGTTTGCCAAGCTGAAATTGTAAAGCATCACAATGCGAGGAGCGCCTGTGTAAACACAAAACAGCACACGGATCCAAGCTGTTCGTGATTTGCGCTGCCAAAACTCCATCAATCTTTAAGAAGGTGGGATACAAGGATTATGTATTTTTTTAACACACTATTTCGAGCAGGAACACTCTTATTTTGCCAAAACACGGGCCAAAAGGAGTTCGCGGATTATGTCAAAAAGGCCAGGACATTTCTAGAGGGGATTACAAGGAAAAAATGCTTTAAGTCGGAGCACGTAAATATGCGTTATAGCAGCTCACACCGAGCACCTGTGAAAACTAATAACTACAACAAATCTTTTCACTGAGAAACGCACCAGGCACTATAAACGGATGAAAACTATGGCTCAGATCAGCTAAAAAAACACCAAAGAAATAATGCAAAGCCCATTGGGTTGAGAGTGCTCCAGTTACCCCCCCCTCCTCCCCCCTCAACCCCCCTCCATCCTCCCCCTCCCCCTCCCCCCCTCTCCTGTCACCTGGGGTAGGCCAAGCTGACCGGGCTGCGGCTGCATGAAACACAGAAAACTGGATATTTGCATAATGAACGAGACCAACTATGTTTCTAACGGTGGCGAGATGAAATGCTGATTATCATTAAAGTAGAGTTGGGAAAACTAAAAGACAGACAAAGACCAATAGCATTGACTGCAGATGCAGAACTGGAAAGCCGGACGAAGACCGGATGTAGGTGTTATCGACAAGGATGTTGCACAAGAACATCCCTTCTCCGCACTAGAACAAATATGCAGCGACGAACAAATAACCTGTGAGGTTTGGCGGGGAGAATCACTTTCAACAACAAATGGATAACCAAAATTTGAAAAGCCGGCTAGGCGAGACAATGAGATGGGAGACAATGCTGCAGAATGCAGTGCAGCATGACACAGCACAAGACATACAGTGAGCTACACTGCTGCCTAGGCTAGAACAAACTGTTACACAATGAATGTAGAGGTGACACGCTTCCTTCCAGCGCCTATTCATGGCACGGCAGAACGGACGCAAGCAGATCTAGGCACTTGTACGCAGCACATAAAGGACACAGGGCAATAACCCAGGCCCTGGGCCAGGGAGGGGATGTGCACCTGTGCACTTTAGTGCGGGTCAAATGGCAATGGAGGGCTCAGAGGTCATACAGGGCACTGCAGAGCAGAACACTTCAAAACGTAGTTTGAATACAGTAGTTTGTAAGCACTAACATGCATAATGTACAGCAAGATGTCTCACTGAGTTAAACTCTTGCTGCGAACATCGGTTTTGATAGGAAGAACAAGCAAAGCCAACGTAAATGTCCATCCTTCCTATGTATGTAAACTGCGTACCAATTCATTGGTTAACTGTAACATCTTTTGTTGCAGCGCTTTCAAGTCGTAAGTGTTGTGAGATGTGAGATGTGAGTGCAGAGTAGTGTGTAGAGTAGTGAGTAGTGAGTAGAGTAGGGAGTAGAGTAGTGAGTAGAGTAGAGAGTAGAGTAGTGAGTAGAGTAGTAGAGTAGTGAGTAGAGAGTAGAGTAGTGAGTAGTGAGTAGAGTAGTGAGTAGTGAGTGCAGAGTAGTGAGTAGGGTAGTGAGAAGTGAGTAGAGTAGTGAGTGCAGAGTAGTGACTAGAGTAGTGAGTTGTGAGTGCAGAGTAGTGAGTAGAGTAGTGAGTAGTGAGTAGAGTAGTGAGTAGCGTAGTGAGTAGTGAGTAGAGTAGTGAGTAGTGAATAGAGTAGTGAGGTGAGTAGTGAGTAGTGAGTGCAGAGTAGTGAGTAGTGAGTAGAGTAGTGAGGTGAGTAGAGTAGAGTAGTGAGTAAAGTAGTGAGTGCAGAGTAGTGAGTAGTGAGAAGAGAGTAGTGAGTAGTGTAGTGAGGTGAGTAGTGAGTAGTGAGTGCAGAGTAGTGAGTAGAGTAGTGAGTTGAGTAGTTAGTAGTGAGTAGAGTAGTGAGTAGAGTAGTGAGGTGAGTAGAGTAGAGTAGTGAGTAAAGTAGTGAGTGCAGAGTAATGAGTAGTGAGTAGAGTAGTGAGTAGTGAGTAGAGTAGTGAGTGGAGAGTAGTGAGTAGTGAGTGCAGAGTAGTGAGTAGTGAGTAGACTAGTGAGTAGAGTAGTGAGTAGAGTAGTGAGTCGTGAGTAGAGTAGTGAGTAGAGTAGTGAGTGCAGAGTAGTGACTAGAGTAGTGAGTAGAGTAGTGAGTAGTGAGTGCAGAGTAGTGAGTAGTGAGTGCAGAGTAGTGAGTAGAGTAGAGTAGTGAGTAGTACATCACAGGCAGCAGCTGTGCAAGCATCTTACACTCACAAGGAGACCACAGGCAGCTGAGGTGCAAGCTTCTCCCACTCACAAGAAGGACATCACAAGCAGCAGCGGTGCAAGCTTCTCACACTCACAAGAACGACATCACAGGCAGCAGCAGTGCAAGCTTCTTACACTCACGAGGAGACCACAAGCAGCAGAGGTACAAGCTTCTCACACTCGCAAGAAATACATCACAAGCAGCAGTGGTGCAAGCTTCCCTTACACACTGACAGCAGGTACTGTGCCAAGGCAGCAGCAGCAACAGAGCAAGAGTCCCTTACAAAGAACAGGAACAGCACAGAGATGCACAATGCAATCTTCTCATACTCACAGGCAGCAGCGGTGCAAGTTTCTCACACTCACAAGAAGGACATCACAGGCAGCAGCTGTGCAAGCTTCATTGGTTAACTGTAACATCTTTTGTTGCAGCGCTTTCAAGTCGTAAGTGTTGTGAGATGTGAGATGTGAGTGCAGAGTAGTGTGTAGAGTAGTGAGTAGTGAGTAGAGTAGGGAGTAGAGTAGTGAGTAGAGTAGAGAGTAGAGTAGTGAGTAGAGTAGTAGAGTAGTGAGTAGAGAGTAGAGTAGTGAGTAGTGAGTAGAGTAGTGAGTAGTGAGTGCAGAGTAGTGAGTAGGGTAGTGAGAAGTGAGTAGAGTAGTGAGTGCAGAGTAGTGACTAGAGTAGTGAGTTGTGAGTGCAGAGTAGTGAGTAGAGTAGTGAGTAGTGAGTAGAGTAGTGAGTAGCGTAGTGAGTAGTGAGTAGAGTAGTGAGTAGTGAATAGAGTAGTGAGGTGAGTAGTGAGTAGTGAGTGCAGAGTAGTGAGTAGTGAGTAGAGTAGTGAGGTGAGTAGAGTAGAGTAGTGAGTAAAGTAGTGAGTGCAGAGTAGTGAGTAGTGAGAAGAGAGTAGTGAGTAGTGTAGTGAGGTGAGTAGTGAGTAGTGAGTGCAGAGTAGTGAGTAGAGTAGTGAGTTGAGTAGTTAGTAGTGAGTAGAGTAGTGAGTAGAGTAGTGAGGTGAGTAGAGTAGAGTAGTGAGTAAAGTAGTGAGTGCAGAGTAATGAGTAGTGAGTAGAGTAGTGAGTAGTGAGTAGAGTAGTGAGTGGAGAGTAGTGAGTAGTGAGTGCAGAGTAGTGAGTAGTGAGTAGACTAGTGAGTAGAGTAGTGAGTAGAGTAGTGAGTCGTGAGTAGAGTAGTGAGTAGAGTAGTGAGTGCAGAGTAGTGACTAGAGTAGTGAGTAGAGTAGTGAGTAGTGAGTGCAGAGTAGTGAGTAGTGAGTGCAGAGTAGTGAGTAGAGTAGAGTAGTGAGTAGTACATCACAGGCAGCAGCTGTGCAAGCATCTTACACTCACAAGGAGACCACAGGCAGCTGAGGTGCAAGCTTCTCCCACTCACAAGAAGGACATCACAAGCAGCAGCGGTGCAAGCTTCTCACACTCACAAGAACGACATCACAGGCAGCAGCAGTGCAAGCTTCTTACACTCACGAGGAGACCACAAGCAGCAGAGGTACAAGCTTCTCACACTCGCAAGAAATACATCACAAGCAGCAGTGGTGCAAGCTTCCCTTACACACTGACAGCAGGTACTGTGCCAAGGCAGCAGCAGCAACAGAGCAAGAGTCCCTTACAAAGAACAGGAACAGCACAGAGATGCACAATGCAATCTTCTCATACTCACAGGCAGCAGCGGTGCAAGTTTCTCACACTCACAAGAAGGACATCACAGGCAGCAGCTGTGCAAGCTTCTTACACTCACAAGGAGACCACAGGCAGCTGAGGTGCAAGCTTCTCCCACTCACAAGAAGGACATCACAAGCAGCAGCGGTGGAAGCTTCTCATACTCACAAGAACGACATCACAGGCAGCAGCAGTGCAAGCTTCTTACACTCACAAGGAGGCCACAGGCAGCAGAGGTGCAAGCTTCTCACACTCGCAAGAACGACATCACAAGCAGCAGTGGTGCAAGCTTCCCTTACACACTCACAGCAGGTACTGTGCCAAGGCAGCAGCAGCAACAGAGCAAGAGTCCCTTACAAAGAACAGGCACAGCACAGAGATGCTCAATGCAATCTTTCTCATACTCACAGGCAGCAGCGGTGCAAGCTTCTCACACTCGCACGAAGGACATCACAGGCAGCAGCTGTGCAAGCTTCTTACACTCACAAGGAGACCACAGGCAGCTGAGGTGCAAGCTTCTCCCACTCACAAGGACATCACAAGCAGCAGTGGTGCAAGCTTCTCACACTCACAAGAACGACATCACAGGCAGCAGCAGTGCAATCTTCTTGCACTCACAAGGAGACCACAGGCAGCAGAGGTGCAAGCTCCTCACACTCACAAGAAGGACATCACAGGCAGTAACGGTGCAATATTCTCACACTCACAAGGAGATCACTGGCAGTACACACCACATGAACACACTCCATAACACATAGCAACAATACATTTGCATTTACAATGCCATTAGCTCAAACTCAAATAAATCCGAGCCCGATTGCATTTCTAATGCTTGTTGTTGTAAGTTGTAGCTTGGTGAGGTTTTTTTTGTAAGTTGTAGCTTGGTGAAAAGGTGTGTAATATAAGTTACAGAAACTTCGTAAAAGTGTTATGACTTGTTTATTGAGAAAGGCAATATATTGTGCTGTTACTGGTGGTTCTATAACCGGGGAGATTAGGTAAAGGGCAAAGGACAAAGATAACTCAAACATTCTTCCAGACTGGTAGCTTGGAATGGGAATAGCTATGGGAAGATTAGATAAAGAGCTGATGAAAAACCAAGCAAGTGTTGAGCAGGCAAAACCTAAGAAATGCGTGGTGACACAAGGATATTAAATAAAAGACTTCGGACAAATCAAAAATATGCAGCCAATAAAAATATTACGTTTTTAAAACATTAACCCATATGTCGCCTTTTCGTGGAAGCCTGAAACTAGCAATACATTTAAACACAGTGCGTGTTCTGTTGTGTCTAGACAAGGTAAAGCAATGCACTTAGGGAAATCACTATATTAAGAACGCGTGGCATAGGTGAAAGAGAAAATGTCACAACATGTGGCTAAATCAAAACATGCATTAACAGGAAAAAATGGGACACTGGCAGTATTAGGATTCCAACTGGTGAATAGCTGCACTATTGCCCAAAGCACTCACACTTCTAAGATCTCGGATGCATTGACCACATCTAGGGCGCATATTGTATATAGCCAGAGCTTTAAAAGAAATACTGTACAAACAAATGAATTCAGATGCATGTCATTGTCATAAAAACTTCTTTGCCCTCCTGCCTATGCAGAACACAGAATTAATAAATCAATAAAACTCTTAAATAAAAACGAACAAGGGATGTAAGGTCACGATTCAATAACATCCTGAAACCAATCCTTAAGAATGCCATGACAACATATTAGAAAACAAACACACGAAAGTTTGCTGCACATGTCAGCAGTACCGATATTCACTTTCATATAATGAAAATATTACAGCGTTATGGGAGTGCTAACACCACGAAACATTTTGCCTAGGCAGAAAAGCCTCTAAACAAAGGAATAAGGATAACGGCGTAATCTTGGCAGCCTTTCTCCAGTGGCAGACTGCCCCACAGCAAACACCTGAGCATGGTATTGAAAGTAGAGAGTAGGGGGCGTGGCTTGGACAGCAGAGCTAATGGCTGCCTGACTCCGTTGCTCTGTCAGGATCGGAGCCTTTTCGATTGATTTCCCAGAATAATGATATTCCCCAGGCTTGGGGATATCAGGAACCGAGATTGGAGCTTTCCTGGCGTGTAATGCTGCTTTAAAAAGATTGGAAAGTGGAAGAATCACGACATGGGAACTGTTTGAATTTTTCGGCATGAAGACCTAAAATGGCGGACGGAATGGCTCATTAGATGAAAGCAAGAGCAGATTGTTGAGGTCAATTTGAGTCCTATAGAGGATCGGCTACTTAAACTTTTGGTGAGGTTCGGTTATACATCTGAAGTCTATTCATGCCCGGAGAACTAATTATGGTGCGACGCGTTCTCTGGACTGAACCTAAAATGGCGGCATAACGCAGAAAGAAACTGTCTGGGGTGAAGAACAGCGGCGCGCTTCTTTCCTTAGAAGTGGAGGTTGTCAGTGCGTTGTTTCCTGATTGAAAGCGGAGTGCAGATGAAAGGCTGTCTGGTGTGTGAGATGATCCGGACACCATAAGAAGCGTTGGTGTTAACTGTGTAATCGTCGCACCCTGAAAACGGAACACCTTGCGCTACAATAATTGATCTGCCCTGTGCGTTGTGGAAGTATACGAGATAACGCTACTGGATGTGGGCGTTCGTGCCAGAGGTGCGGAGGACTGCATAGAATTAAATAAGTCAAAGAGGGAGCCACACGCAGAAGGAACCTCACAGTTGCAAGTGGAGGCGATAACATCAGCAGTGCAGTAAGGTGTTGATGAGATTCTTGTTATTAAGGAGCATGAATGGAGCCCAGTCCCACTACTAACTGTTGGTAACTTCCTTCATTGGACCTAGTGTGTAAACATCCTGAGATGAAGGTAGGACCATAGTGTTCAACTATTTCAGCGAGTGCTTACAATAGAACAGGAACGTGGGTTTAACCCTGACGCAGTGAGTGGAGTTGGTTGATGGTGGCGAGGAGATAGATCGAAGATGAGCGCGGTCGCATTGAAAGTAAAGAAAATGGCAACAGGAAGCTGACAGGTGAATACTAATTACTTCCTCTGAGTTTCTTTTGGGAGATGCCGCTCTGTGCATCTACTATTGTCATTGGGATTAATGAGCGATCTGGATTTGATCCACTTACGAGAGGTTAATTACTTGCTTCTCTTTGTTACCAATGGTGAGTTCGGCTATGCTTGATCTTTTCCTTAGCCTGCAAGTTCAATAATAAAACAGGTCCATGCTCCTGCTCTGAAAGTGAATGTTGCTCTTAATCATATTCCGACTGCCTGTTGGAACACATATTAAATACCCACGGAGGTCTCCCACCCTATAAAGGAGGCAGACGGAGTCAGTTCAAGCCATTCTTGCTGATTGTTACATTTAAGAGGATAGTGGCTGTGAATAGTGGCTTCACCTCAATACAGAGACAGGCTAATAAAGGTGGTAGTGTCTTGTTACACAGAGTTTTATTATCACCTTCCGACTATCTACAGCTTCTCTTGTGAATATATCCAAACAGGGGAGTAAGTCTCCTTCCGATTATCTTTTGGCATAATGGCTAAAAAAGAGTCTATGCTGCAGTAATGAAAGCTGACATGAATAGTACGATGGATATGATTCTTAAGAAGCTCGCTGAGGTACATGACATCGCTAAATCTACTAAACAGAATACAGATGCTATGCAGTTAGAGCTCCCAGCAGTGAGAGCCGATATGAGTGCAATGAACATCAAAGTGGCAGCAGCGGAGCAAAGAATAAGCGACGTGGAGGATGTATCTTTTAAAACCAACAAAGAGCTAGACCATCTCTGTGTCATTACAACTAATCTTAGGAAACAAGTAACCGAATTGGAAGATAGAAATCGAAGTGGCAATATAATTATTTTAGGTATTCGGGAGGGGGTCAGAAGATTCAGCAGATTCCAGTATCGTCTTTTTAGAAGACTGGTTGCCACAATTTACTGGTATAAAGTTTGTGAGCTCTTTTGAATTAGACCGAACACACAGAGTCCCCTTTAAGTTCTCATCACGTCAAACAACCCGTCCTATTATTTGTAAACCTTTGAGATTCCAACAAGCTGAAGCTATTCTCAGTTTCGCACGTAAAAATCGTAAGGCTAATCTGGAATGGCCACAAAATAGTTTTTACGCAGGATTTTTCCAAACAGACAGTGGATACCAGGAAAGGTTTTCTTAATATACGGGACAAGCTCAAAGCTCAAGGCATCCAGTTTTCTTTTGTTGGCCCAAGCAAATTCAGAATCACAGTCAATGATCGTCGCCACTATTTCACGGACCCTAAAGAACTGTGGAACTTCTTGGAGGGGTCCTCACATCAGGACATGGATTATTCTCAATCTGGGTCCAACAAGAGAAAGTCATAAATCTTGATCTTTTTCAGTAACTGAATAACAAAAATGCCTACTTGGTTACACAGTCATTGTCTATAATAAGGTGTAAGAACGATATAGACTGCTTTAAATATCTGAACATAATGTTGTTTATATTAGTGTGACTTGATCTTGAACCCATGAAAGTACTCTTTTGTTTGGTTATGATACGAGCCTGACTGTGACTAGTACGGGTATTGCAGAGTAACAGGTTTAAGTAGATGGGGGTCTGTTTGGTCTACTCACTTAAGAGCTTTATGTTTGGTTTGGCTTTAAGTCAATTCCCTCCTAATACAAGGTAACTCGAACACTTTCACTGTTTTATAACGCATGTTTTATTTTTCTGTATTAATACACAATGTTCATATTCACCACTTAGTCCAGGTGATGTTTGGTAACTGGTGGTCAGTATTATATATTTCTTGATGTGTTCTACCTCAGACATAGAGCTTGTTGATTGTTGTTGAAACTGTTGTGTGATAAGATGTTTATACAGAAGAAGACTTATGTGTGGTATATAACTAATAGCCTTCCTTGTGTAACGACTAGTAAGTTGGGAGGCTCTGATGTTCTGATGTTTTTGATGACATATTTGACTTGATTTAATTCATATATAAGATTTGGGAAATCTCAATGAGGTTGACTTTATTTGCCATCCACTCAACAGGTTGACGCTCCTGTTGTTGCACCTCCTACATGCGAGGTTCGCAGGGTTGGGAAGGGAGGGAGGAGGGTCAGGTTTGTTTGGTTTTTCTTATTTTGTTTCTTCTGTATCTTTCTCTTTATTTGAATGCCTATTTTTTAATATCAGTAGAGCTACATTTTGGTCTTATTAGACAAGAGTTCCTATGGATCATTCCATATACTATTGTGCTTGGCATTTACAGTGTGTTTCTTGACAGAATTGCTTATATCTGGTTTGGGCCTATGTACTCTGATAATGGCTTAGTATTTATTGTGAAAGTTAGCTACTATTTCATATGGTACGAGTTTAAACCTAACTATTTTTGTCTATTTTTCTGATGGCTCAAATTACTTCACAAACTATTGCTGAAGAACTTAAGGTGATTTCCTTAAACGTCAAAGGCCTCAACCATCCCATTAAACGCAGGAAAATATTTGATTATTTAGCTTAAACTAAAAGGGATATTATTTTACCGCAGGAAACAAAATGATCTATGGATGATACTACGTTCCTTAAGCATAATTGGATTTTACAATTTGCCTGTTCACTGGCAGACCAAAAGAGAAAGGGGGTGATTACACTGACTGCTAAAAAAGTGAATATCTTACTAGAATCACAAGCTCACGATAGTGACGGTAGATTGTTAGTTACCCTTTTAAAGAAAGGAGAAGATCTCTTACATGTGGTGAAT
Source organism: Lissotriton helveticus (assembly GCF_964261635.1). Lineage (NCBI taxonomy): Eukaryota > Metazoa > Chordata > Amphibia > Caudata > Salamandridae > Lissotriton > Lissotriton helveticus. The sequence goes on along the minus strand of NC_136061.1, from coordinate 934,288,591 downwards.
ATATATGGTCCTAACTCGGATGACCCAGAGTTTGGGAGGGTATATCTAAAACTATAGATCTTCCTCAGGAGGATCTTATCATAGTTGGAGGGGATTTCAATATTCCATTGGATATAATAATTGATAGACAATCAAACTGTAGATATTATCCTACTAGGTCGCATAACATTGTACAAACCATATGCTCTAAATGTAACCCCTTAAAGATGCATGGCGCCTGCAACACCCAGATGCCAGAGACTATACCTTTTACTCTCCTCCACATAATTTGTATACACGAATTGACTATATACTCATTTCAGGCTCCTTTACACATTTAATTGAACTTTCAGACATTTTGCCAAAGCTAGTTTCAGATAATTTGTGTATCAGTGTCAAATTAATGGGTAGCCATAACGAATCTTTGCCAAAAAGATGGCGCTTTAATAATAATGTATTATCAGATCCTGAAGATAAAAAGAAAATTGTAGAGGTTGTAATAGATTACCTCAAACATAATGATATAGCAGATATTAATGTTAACACTCTATGGGATGCTCTGAAAGCCACCATTAGGGGAATACTTATTGAAATAAAAACTAAATTAAATAAACATGTCAATGCAGAATTAGTTAAATTAGAGACTGCTATCAAAATCCTGGAGTCCTCTCATGCCAGTTCCTTGAATGATAAGTCTATCCTCTCAATACTTCTACAAAGAAAGTATGAGTATAATAAGATATTGAGCGAACATGCTGGAGTAAGGATTAATACATTTAAAGCCCTTAATCTGTGTGAAGCTAATAAAGCGGGTAAATTACTTGCTTCATACCTTAACCATAAACAAAACCAGAAGGTTATTTCAACTATCAAAGATGTTAAAGATCAGGTACATACAAAACGGAAAGATGTATTAAATACCTTTAAATCCTTTTACGAAGAGCTATACAAGCAAGACGAAGATCTTAACTTAGAGAACTGCTCCCAGTATTTTAATAGACTTAGGTTACTTCAATTGATGGAACAAGACAAATTAGCTCTAGGGAAACCAATCCCTGCAGAAGAGATTAACAATTCGATTAAAACCTTGAAGGATAATAAAGCCCCGGGCCTAGATGGCTTTACAGACGTATTTTACAAAACCTTGTTAGATCATTTCCAACCAACTATGTTACTAGTTTTTAACAATATAGCCAGGGAGGGGCGCACTACGGATTCCATGACAGAAGCCAATATAGTTGCCATACCTAAAGAGGGGAAAGATTCTTTACTTCCAAAAAACTATAGACCGATATCCCTTATTAATGTAGATTGCAAAATGTATTCAAAATGTTTAGCCACAGACTCAACAATGTTCTGCCATCTCTAATAAGTAACTCTCAAGTAGGTTTCCTTAAAAATCGCATGTCTAATGATAATACTCGTTTGCTGTGTCATGTTCTAGAAAAGTCTAGGATCAATCCAGATCTGGCTTTTGCAATTACTTTGGACGTCGAAAAGGCCTTTGATGGAGTTTCTTGGGCCTTTCTAAAACAATATATGTACTCATTTAATTTGGGAGATTCATTTGTAAAAATTTTAATGTCCCTTTATCTAGCTCCATCAGCCCAAATTGCTATTAATGGCACTCTTTCAGAATCTTTCCTCCTTCATCAAGGTACCAGACAGGGTTGTCCTCTGTCTCCCTCGCTGTTCTTATTGGCTTTAGAACCATTGATCCAAGACATTAAGCAGAATTCAGATATAAGGTGGTAGGTTTTGGGGATATACAAGTTAAATTAGCAGCCTATGCGGACGATATCCTCATCATGACTGAAAATCCTGGTCCTTCAATTATTGTATTGTATTGTAATTGCATTTATATAGTGCTTGTTACCCCTCATGAGGCGTCGAAGCGCTTTTTCTGCGAGTAGTACGCTACTACAGGACCCATGGAGGATTAGTGTGGAATTAGTATAGTGAAACATGCAAGTACATTTTAAGTGGTGGATAGGTTAGTCAGTTATTTGGATTTGGAATGACAGCAGAAGGATAGAGGAGGAAAAAGGTTTGTATTTATATAGAGCTTGTTACCCCTGATGGGGTGTTGACACATGCTATTCAGGAAGCCCATAAAGGATTAGTGGTGAATTAATATGGTGAAATATGATGTAATTTCAGTGATGGATATTAGTCATTTATTTGGAGTGAGAAGGATAGCGGAGGGATAAAAGGGGAAGAAAGATTTGCATTCATATAGCACTTGTTACCCCTGATGGGTGTTGAAGCGCTTTTCTGGCGAGTAGCACGCCACTCCGGAGCCCATAAAGGATAAGTGTTGAAAATTAGTATAGAAAATTATGAATTAATTTGAGTAGTGGATATGTTATTCAGTTATTTCGGTAGAGAAGGGTAGGTGGCGGGATAGATGAGGGGAAGAGGTTTGTATTTATGTAGCGCTTGCTACCCCTGATGGGGTTTTGAAGCGCAAGTAGCACACTGCTCTTGAACTAATCAGTATTAGTTTTGAATTAGTATTGTGAAACATGAAAGTAATTTTAGTGGTAGATATATTAGTCAGTTATTTAGATTGAGAAGGGTTGGGGAGGGGTAGAAAATAGGGAAGATTTTAGAAAGGTTTGTTTTAGGGGATCGGTATAGTAAAAGAGGTGTCAGATGATGTAAGGAGGGGTAGAGTAGGAGAGAGTCTAGAAAGGGTTATTTTGGGGATTATAGTAGTGATATGGGGTTTGGGATAAATTAGAGAGTGGATGTAGAGGATATATTGATAGATGTATAGGATGAGAGATAGGGTAGTGCATTGGAAAGAATAGTAGAAAGAAGTTTTAGATGAATCAGAAGGTTGGGCTAGAAGATATATTGAGGGAGGTAAGGGCTGAGAAATAGGGTAGTGCATTGGAAATGCTAAATTAGAAGAAAGTGATAAAGATATCGATCCATAAGTACATTGAAAGTATATGGATACATAAAGGAGGTAAATATATTGGGCAGCATTTCTGACCCTGGTCCTGGTCAGTCCTCTCTGCCCTTAGCATCGATGCCTGGGCTGAGACGCCCTAACCCTGGCCTTTCATAGCCCTAGTAATCAGATGACCCCTTCAGCCAATGGGAACCCTAACCCTAACACTATCCAAGCACAACACTAGCCCTAAAATCTAGAAACAATAGGAGACCCAGACCTTATAGCCAATCTTAGCCCTAGTCCAAGCACCCAATCAGTTAAAAAACCCTCATCTCTACGTCCAATAGAGGCCCTAGCCCTAAAAGTAGTCTCAACCCAAGTCCAAGCAACCAATGGCACATGAAACCCTAGTCCCTATTGCGTTGATGTCTATGATTGGGGAGTATTCTATTCACTCCGGCTACAAACTTAATAGGGATAAGTCGGAAGTGAAACCCTTGAATGTTCATTGCACCAAAGGCGTGTTAGGTACCTCGGGATTGACTTGGCAGCCGGAATACATAACATATTTAGGACTCGAGTTTGGTTGTAATGTTATTGATACCTTGCATCATAACGAGAAGATAGTTTTAGGAAAAATCACAAAACTTTTGGATTCACGGTCGGCAAAATTTATAACATGGTGGGGTAGGGTTGAAACCATAAAAATGATGATTATACCTCTAGTTAACTACCTTATAACCATGTTTCCTCTGCTTCTGATGGAGGAATTACATCATAAATTAGATAGCCTCCTCACAAAGTTTTTATGGCGCGGCATAAAAGCTTGAATAAGCATAAAAAACTGAGACTGACAAATCCTTAGGGGAAATCAATTTAGCGGATTTTAAAGGGTATCACTCGGCGTTTCTGGCTAAACAGGGCTCTTACTGGATTCTGCCTCCGGCACAGTATAGCCTGGTGTGGTTGGATGTAGAAAAAGCCCTTATTAACAATCTTAACCCTCTAGCATTACTTACTTCAAACCAGCTTTATCCAAACAATTTTAATCCATCTTTAAGAACACAAAAATGGCACTCTTGTTGATAGACAAGAAACTGGATGTGAGTATTAAGGGGTCCAAGCTGGACTCTCCATGGCTTAATCGCAGTATACTATACAAAGGGAAATCAATAAAGTTTGATCAATGGATCAAAAAGGGTACATCTTTCCCGAATCATTTGGAAAGCTCTTTGTATCCGATTACATTTGCTGATCTTCAATCCAGTTATAATTTGGATAATTTGGATAATATTGAATTTTATAAATTTTTTAAAGTAAGAGCGGCAATAACTAGAGCCAAACTGCATAATGTGCCCCTGTCCTTACCATTGTTTATAGTGAAAATTAACAGACTGGGCCATCAGGTGTCCCATATATACCAACTTCTTCGTCCTCAATCTTCTAGCCTTAATAATAATCTGATGGATTTCTGGAATTCGCGCTCTTCTGATCTTTTATCGGATTCTTCATGGCAACAGGTCTGGAATTCTACAACAAGACATACATTCTCTCCAGTCTTATCTCAAACAAAATATTGGCTATTGCATAAGGCATTTTGGACCCCAGCGCGTTTGTTCTCTCTTGGTATTTGTGAAGATCCATTGTGTAAAAAAAAAAGGGGAATTAGCCCATCTTATTTTGTTTTGTGAAGCTGCGTTGTCTTTTTGGGACACAGTTTTTACTTTTCTTTCCCAGGTATTTAAATGTAACTTAAAACGAGAGTTTGGTGTTCTAATTACTGGTTTCTTGAAGGTTCATACATGTTCCGATACCGGGAGAGCCCTATAGGATCTTCTACTTATGTCAGCAGCAAAGATGGTGCCTAATAATTGGAAGGATACATGCAAGACTCATATAAAGGATGGATGAACTGGGTTACTCACCTTAGAGGTGCAGATAATATTGCTTTACAGAACTCTCCATGGAAACTCCCGTTTAGACCACTATGAAATTCATTGGACATTTGTTTCAACACACACAAACCTACCTGATTATCCATGGTTTGTGACCACTCTATGCTATTTTATGCATACTATATGTATGTTTGGATTATCAATATCTTATCTCGTATTTATAGTGAAAGTTTCAATAACTATATTTTAATGTTATAGGTTTTTTCATTATAAGTTGCTCTTGTTGTTCTCTGTATAGGCTTTTTCTTCAGTTTTTTCTCTTCTTTTTTTCTTCTGTCTTTTGTGATTGAATCTTTTCAATTTTTTATTTTGGGACTGCTTGGTATGAAATTCTAATTTGGTAATTTGTATAGATTTATGGGTTCCTAGGTTGTAACTTTAACACAAATTGTCAGTTTGCTCTGTGTAATTTTTTTGTTTATTTTGTTATATTTTCTTGAAAAATGTAATAAATGATTTGAACTTAAAAAAGAACCACATCTTGTGCCTAAGTGGGCTAAATGTTTTCGGGTGAAAGGCATGCATATGAAGGGGTTGTACGACAGAACCACGAATGGATAAACCACGCGTGCCTCTACCATGCGTACCTCTACCATGCAACCTAAACAATGAATGCGTCTTAACCACACATTGCTTTACCACGCATGCCTTTACCACGTAAATTTGTGGTAAAGGCATGAATGGTGAAAGGGTATGCTTGGCTAAGGTTGTGACCCCCATACCCCCACCCCAACTACAAACTCCCCCCTCCACGCCCTGAGGTCCAAAAACCCCTACACCCTTAAAACTGCCCCGACCCAGCCCTAATAACTACCCCGACCCCCCAGCCCTGAAAACTACCCCTGACTCCCTTAGCCCTAAAAACTACCCGGACCCCCCCAACCCTGAAAACTACCCCTGACCTCCCAGCCCTGAAAAATACCCCCATCCAGCCTTGAAAGCAAGCCCTAAGCCCACCCCACCCCTGAAAACTACCTCCAAACCCTCCAGCCCTGAAAACTTACCCCGACCCCCCAGCCCTGAAAACTTCCTTGACCCCCAGCCCTGAAAACTAGTCCAGACCACCAAGCCCTGAAAACTACCTCCAACCCCCATGCCCTGAACACTATCCCGACCCATCCAGCCCTGAAAACTAGTCCCTAACCCCCAACCCTGAAAACTGCTTCCAACACTCTCCAGCCCTGAAAACTACCTCCGACCCAACCCCAGCCCGCAAAACTACCCGACCCATCCCAGAGTACAAAATTACCCCTGACCCACCACAGCGCACAAAACAACCCCAACCCATCCCCAGCACACAAAATAACCCAACCCACACCAGCCCACAAAACAACCTCAACCCACACCAAGCCCACAAAACAACCCCTGACCCACCCACTGCCCACAAAACAACCCCAACCCACCCCCAGCACATAAAACTACCCCTGACCCACCCCAGCGCACAAAACAACCCCGACCGCCCCCTCTCCCCCAGTGCACAAAACTTCCCCGACTCCCCCCAGCCCACAAAACAACCCTAACCCACTCCTGGCCCACAAAACAACCCCAACCCACCCCCAGCCCATAAAAAACCTCTGACCCACCCTCAGCCCACAAAACAACCCCAGCACACAAACCAACACGACCCACCCCAGCACACAAAACTACCCCAGACCCAGCCCTGAAAACTACCCTGACCCCCACCCCACCCCACAAAAAAACTCTGACATACCCTCAGCCCTCAAAACAACCCCGACCCACCACCCAGCTCACAAAACAACCCAACCCACCCCAGCCCAGAAAACGACCCTAAACCCCCAAGCTCAGAAAACAACCCCCAACCCACCCCAGCCTAGAAAACGACCTCGACCCCCTTAAGCCTAGAAAACAGCCCCCAGCCCAGAACTACATCCAGCCCCACTTACCTCACCGCTTCCTATGAGTTCTTCCTGCTTCCGTCTGCAGCATCCCACAACTAGACAACACATTGCTAAGGCATAAGTGTGGTTAAGGCATATACATGGAAGGGTTTGCGGAGTCGGAACACTTGTGGTTTCAACTGCTGTGCCGTCAACAAGCAGCTGGCTGCCTTCCTCGAGACGAATGGATCTCTAGACCTCTCGCAGTCTGGCTTCCGGGCCAACCACAGCACCGAGACTGCCCTGATCGCAGCCACCGATGACATCCGAGCCCTGCTCGACAACGGAGAAACAGCGGCCCTCATCCTCCTGGATCTCTCCGCGGCCTTCGACACTGTCTGCCACCGTACCCTAGTACAGCGCCTCAGCAACGTCGGAATCCAGGAGAAGGCACTGGAGTGGATCATCTCCTTCCTCGCCGGAAGGACACAGAGAGTCCGCCTCCCCCCGTTCAGATCTGAGGCCACCGAAGTCATCTGCGGCGTTCCACAAGGCTCCTCGCTCAGCCCAACGCTCTTCAACGTCTACATGAGCCCCCTCGCAGCCATCGCACGCCAGCACAACCTCAACATCGTCTCCTACGCCGACGACACCCAGCTGATCCTCTCCCTCACCAACGACCCCGCCACCGCCAGAGCCAACCTCCACGAAGGGATGAAAGAGGTAGCCGAATGGATGAAGAACAGTCGCCTGAAACTGAACACGGACAAGACGGAAGTCCTCATCCTGGGATCCTCACCCTCCACCTGGGACGACTCCTGGTGGCCCCCCGCCCTAGGCAGCGCACCCAAACCAACAGACCACGCACGCAACCTAGGCTTCATTCTGGACTCCTCCCTCTCCATGACCAGACAAGTCAACGCCATCTCCTCGTCGTGCTTCAACATCCTGCGCATGCTACGCAAGATCTTCCGGTGGATCCCCACCGAGACCAGGAAGACGGTCACCCAGGCCCTCGTCACCAGCCGTCTGGACTACGGCAACTCCCTCTACGCAGGAACCACCGCCAAACTCCAGAAGAGACTTCAGCGGATCCAGAACGCCTCAGCACGTCTCATCCTGGACATCCCCCGTCGCAGCCACATCTCCTAACACCTGAGAGACCTGCACTGGCTCCCGGTCAACAAGAGAATCACCTTCCGTCTCCTCACCCATGCTCACAAAGCCCTACACAACCAAGGACCAGGATACCTCAACAGCCGCCTCAACTTCTAGGCTCCCAAACGCCAGCTTCGATCGACCGCCCACGCCCTCGTCGCCGTCCCTCAAATCCGAAGAGCCACCACTGGGGGACGGTCCTTCTCCTACCTCGCCGCCAAGACATGGAACTCCCTCCCGACCCACCTCCGCATGACCCAAGACCACCTCGCCTTCAGGAAGCAGCTCAAGACCTGGCTGTTCGAGCAGTAGCGGACCCCTCTCCCCTAGCGCCTTGAGACCCTCCGGGTGAGTAGTGCGCTATATAAATGCTCTGATTGATTGATTGATTGTGCTCTGACTGCTTCCCATATGAAGGTGTAGGATCACTGTAAATGCAAGGACAGTGAGGCGTGACGTGCTCACTCCCACTCAATCTGCAGACCAGAAATGACTGATCCATGAGAATCGACAATGGGGGGAAGGATGAGGGGGATGTCTATTGTGCACACTACATCAAAATAAACAGACACATACAACTGAAAAGCAGTGAGTGCTAAACACAGCAGCCTTTGTAAATTCAAACCCTGTGTTAGCCAGCCAGTGCACTCTATGTCATGCAGCCAGCTTTATTTACAACATATCAAGTTCCCCCCAAACATACTCTAAGCATTGTTTCCCATTGGCACACACCTGTAAAAAATGACCGGTGGAAGTGGACGGCGGCATCTCGCCTCGGTACCCGCTTGCATGCATCCAATAGTTTCATGAATAAATTAGCCATTGAGAGGTTCTTAGTGTGCCGCACGGCTGACTATTAGCCTATTCGGCGCACTCGTGTCACGCTAATGTTGTGTAATGCAGGGCCTTGCTGGGCATCGAGCAGACAACTCATGTGGGGATTGCCACAGCAGTGTAGTCAGGATATCATGTGTCCCTGCAGCCTCAAGCCTGATTGTTACGCCATGGGCTGCGTATTCGTATGGTAGTGCATCTGTAGTCACCTAAGGCAAAGTTGAACAAGCAGCTGGGCATTGTTCTGAGCGCCGAGGAGCGCAGCTTGAAACCCAGCCTCTGCCTGCCTCCACAAGCACAGTCTCCTCCTGCACACCAACCAGCCTCCCCAGCAGTGCCCTGTTAATGGGAACGTGCCGGGGGAGAGGGCGAGAAAGGAGTACACAAGCATACACAGCAATAACCTACGTGGGAGAAAAAGTAATGCACCCATGCACGTGCGCACACATAAAAAAAATAAACACAAAAGAGTGTGGGGAAGAAGGGGGACAAGAGGGTAAGGTAAGAACAAGTGCATGTCTCCAAGTAATAAAACACAGCAGAGTGGGAGGAGGGTGGGAGTGCTCGCTCATAAATAACAAAGAAATTTGAGGATGAATAGGAGAAGTACATGATAAAAAAAATAAACACAAAAGAGTGTGGGGAAGAAGGGGGACAAGAGGGTAAGGTAAGAACAAGTGCATGTCTCCAAGTAATAAAACACAGCAGAGTGGGAGGAGGGTGGGAGTGCTCGCTCATAAATAACAAAGAAATTTGAGGATGAATAGGAGAAGTACATGGACCATGTGATAATGATACGACAAGCGCTGTGCAGGAACAACAGGAAATAGTTTGTTACAGCCTATAGAAACAGGAAGGAGATCTTGCAAGCAAAGGTGCCTGCACTGTCTTAGGAAAGCCCTAAAAAGGTGTTAGTCAGGTTGTGGAATGATTTCACACTGTGTAACTTGCAGAGTGGTCGCAAACCAGAGTTGAACAATGGGCTTAGGATAGAGGCGGAAGTATGTAGTAAGGATAACAATGAAGAAGCTGGCAATGGAGGAGCTGGAGATGGTAGTGTGGTGGGAGCTGGATAAATGTGCAGGGGTCATTCCTCTGGTACAAATGTGCCCCAGTTGAGTTGATTTTAGGCAGACGGGGTAATATCATGGTGCACAGTGAGAGTGGGCAGTTAGCTTTGTTGTATGGAATGCACTAGTCCCAGAGGTCATCTCTAGTAGTAGCGATCCGTACTAGTCAGGGTGAGCAACCTTTAAGCCAGTAGATGCAAACACAAAACAATTCATAGGTAGCGGCAAGATGAAGAACAACTACCATGTTAACAAATTGCATCATTATGTAAATTAGAACAATTCATGGGTAGCAAGCAGCATTCACAGTAAATCGTTTCAGAGATATCACACATACGGATAAATAGTAGAAGTAATAGGAAGCAGCATGTACAGAGTAACACAACAAGAGGCAGTGGCCCAGTGCACTCATAAAGCAATTCAGAAGTAGCAGTCAAACACAAAATTAAATCAAATCACAGAGTGCAGCCTCGCCTGGCTCTGAGCGGCTTAAAAAATCTGGAGTAACGGCAAAGCATAGCAAATCACCGCGTTGAGTTACTCTGCCCCGATGGGCATTACATGGGTGTTACCACGCCGCTCCCATGGATTTTGATGCATCCCCAGATTTACAGGAACTTGCAACCCTGGTGATGCACCAAAATCTTACACCTTCCCAGGAGGCGTAACAAGGAGAACTATCTCTATTTCTCCTTGTTCCTTCCTCTTTATATAGAAAGAGGAGTATGCCTCCCAGGATCACTGACACAACATCGACTCCTATAATATCGACCTACAAAATTATAGAATCGCTAATATTGCATACAAAAATATCGACACCCAATATACAAAACTAAAATAACACAAATATCGATAACAAAATATTGGCTAAAAAATTATCGACTACAAAAATATTACCAAAAAAATAGAACACAAAAATATCAATAAAATTAATATAACATATAATACAACAAAACTATTGATATACATAATATCGACAACACACACATAAATAAAATATTAACTATACAAAAAAATTACATTCAAACATAAAAACAAATTATTTTCATTACTATAAACAACTAACATATTACAATCATTAAAACAAACATTAACAAACAAATTACAATATGAATAAAACACAAACTAACATACTTCAAAAATAAAAATCAAATACACAAACACAACAACATAAAAAAATCCCCACTATAAAAATTAACAGAACTATATATAACATATTTAAACAACTAAATATAATTTATTAACACATACATTTTAATTATATTACTAAACAATATAAAAGCACACAATAAATAAACATAATTTAAATTAAACAAATTAAATTATAACTGCTGACAAATAAAAAAAAAAGCTCTCAACCAATGAATTACTACGCCAACAAAAACCACTAGAACACTCTAACTAGTTAAATAAACACTATAAAAGCAATCAATTAATTAACACAAAATTTACAGTGAAACAGACAACTACTGCAGAAGGACAACATTTTGCAAGACAGAAAACAAAACGAAAAAGATCTACATATACAACAAAACAGAAAAGCTCTCATGAAAGGTAAGAACAAAACTTTTTAAATAAATAAATAAAATTAGGGTACAAAAAAAGCATATAAACAGAGTAACTTAAAATATAATATGTTTTTTGTTACATTTCATAGACTAAACTTGACTAAAACTCTACCTAGAAAATTCAAAACAACGATTTCCTTCCAAAACAACTACAAAATCAACACTAACCCCTTCGCTGCTCGGCCTCCCCCCCCCCCCCCCCCCCTCAGTGCTAAGCCTTTTTTTGGCTATTTGGGGTAGTTCACGCTTAGGCCCCTGTAACGTTTTGACCACATAAGGTATCCATGCCAAATTTGCATCCTTTTTTTCCAACATCATGGGGATTCTAAAGGTACCCAGGGTTTGTGTATTCCCCTGGAGGGGAACCAAAAATTAGACAAAATACAGGTACATTTTTTATTATTTTTTGAAAATGGGAAAAAGGGTTACAGTTGAAAGCGTCTGTTGTTTTTTCATGCAAATGGTATCAAAAAGGGGTTGTGGTGCTGAAATCACCATCTTCCTGGCTTTCAGGGACAAGCAGACTTTTGCCAGAAAACCAACATTTTATATACAGTTTTGGCATTTTCTGGGACATAGCCTATTTTTGCTATTTTTTGTGCTTTCAACCTCATTCCAGTTAATGGTAGAAATGGGTATGAAAGCAATAATGGATCCTGGAAAGCTATACATTTTAGAAAAGTAGCCAAAATTCTAAACTGAGCAAGGGGTCTTTTGTGTAGATCCTTCAAGGTTTCTTTATAGAAACTAACCGTTGAATATAGGAAAATGTGAAAAGTAGTTGAAAAAACACAGCCATTTGTGTCAGGGTTTTCACCTGTAACTTCTTCTAATTATGACAGCCGTTTGAAAGCAATATACCGTTACATCCGATCGAACATTCTGGTTGTGGGGTTATATAGGACTTTTAGGTTCACCAAAAACCCCAAGAACCCAAAGCAAATAACTGAGCAACGTCTTGCAATGGTTTTTTATTATGTACCGGGTATATAGCAATTAATTTGGGGAAATATATACATGGAAATATCAGTGTGAAAGACACCTATGTGTTTCTGAAATTGGAACAAAATGTAGAGTTTAGAAACAGTAGATATTTGCACATTTCCGAAATTGTGAGTACCCATACCAGCATGAGATTTATAGGTCATTTTTCAAAATGACTTCTTTTTTATACATTGTCTTACATTTGGAAGGCAGATATGCATCAAAAGTCAATAGGTAATAACAGTTGCTCTACAATTCTGTGTTACCCTAAGTCTCCCAATTAAAATGGTACCTCACTTGTGTGGGTAGGCCTAGTGCCCGCAACAGGAAACGGCCAAAAATGCAACATGGACACACTACATTTTCACCGTGAAAACTGACCCTTTTTTTGGAAAGTGCCTAGCTGGAGATTTTGAACCCTAACTCTGCCAAAACATAGGGAAACCTAGTAAACCTACACATTTTTGAAAACTAGACACCCAGGGGAATCCAGGAAGGGGTGACTTGAATGGCTCCACAAAACTCCCCCACTCCGTGTTTCCCAAAGTCTTCCGAGAAAAATGATACCTTACCTGTGTGGGTAGGAATAGTGCCCACTACAGGAAACGGCCCAAGACGCAACGTGGACACAACACATTTTCACGGTGAAAACAGATCCTTTTTTTGCAAAGTGCCAAGATGTAGATGTTGAACCCTAGATTTGCCAGCACCTAGGGAAACTTAGCAAACCTATAGATTTTTTAAGTCTAGACACCCAGGGGAATTCAGGATGGGGTGACGTGTCTGGCTCTCAATAGGTTTTGTTACCCAAAATCCCATGCAAGCCTCAACATTTATTTTTAAAAAACACACTTTTTCTCATATTTCTGTGGTGGAAAGTTCTGGAATCCATGTGGATCCACAAAATTCCACCCAGCGCACTTTCCCCAAAGTCTTCAGAGAAAAATGGTACCTCACTTGTGTGGGTGGTCAAGTACCCGCAATAGGCAAGGGCCCAAAACCTATTGAGGCAACTGCAAAATTACCTATCACAAAACAAGTTGGTTTTGTAAGGGGGGTCCCATGGGTTTTTGGTCCCGGGCTCGGCGCCAACCAAGGAAAACCTACCAAACGCACACATTTCTTAAAACTAGACACCCTGGGGAGTCCAGCAAGGTATGGCTTGTGTGGGTCCCCCAACATTTCCCTATATGGAATCCCCTGCAAACCTCAAATTAAGATGAAAAGAATCACATTTTCTCAAATTTTGTGTGGGAAAAATGTGGAATCTTCGTGGATCCACAAATTTCCTTCTACACAGCATTCCCCCAGGTCTCCCGATAACGATGGTACCTCACTCGCATGGGTGGGGAAGTACCCGCGACAGGCAAGGGCCCAAAACATATTGAGACAACATCAAAATTACCTATCACAAAACAAACTGGTTTTGCAAGGGGGGTCCCATGTGCTTTTGGCACCGGGCTCGGCGCCACCTAGGGAAATCTACCAAACTCACATATTTCTGAAAACTAGACACTCAGGGGAGTCCAGAAATGTATGGCTTGCATGGGTCCCACAACATTTTCCTACCCAGAATCCCCTGCAAACCTCTAATTTTGTTGAAAAAATCTATTTTTTCTCACATTTCTGTGTGGGAAAGTTGTAGGATCACCGGGCTGACACAAAAATTTCTTACCACCCAGCGTTCCTCCAGGTCTCCTGATAAAAATGGTACCTCACATGTGTGGGTAAGCAACAGGAAATGGCCCAAATCGTACTGTGGACACTTCAAAACTACCTGTTTTTTTTGGGGGGGGGGACCTGGGGTTTTGGCCCGGGCTTGCCGACATCTAGGGAAACTTACCAAACTCACACATTTCTGAAAATTAGACACCCTGGGGAGTCCAAGGAGGTAGGGCTTAAGTGGATCACCCAAAAGTTTCCCTACCCAGAATCCCCTGCAAACCTCAAATTTAGCTTAAAAAACAAATTTGTTCCACATATTTTTGTGTGGAATCACCGTGGCGCCACAAATGTCCTACCCACAGTGTTCTCCTTAGTGTCCATAGTATAAGGATACCTCACTTGAGTGGGTATCCAATGCAGAATTGGCTAAAAACTTATTTTAAAAAAATATAGCACTTAGAATTCCCGGTGCTATACCCTTATTCCTTATGTTTTGGGCTCTTCCCAGTCACAGGCCCTTGCCCCACCCACACAAGTGAGGTATCATTTTACTCTGGAGACTGAGGGGAACGCTGTGGGGTAGGACATTTGTGCAGGCACGGTGATGCCACCCATAAATATGTGGACAATGTGGGTTTTTTCAGCTAAGTTTGAGGTTTGCAGGGCATTCTAGGTAGGAAAATGTTGGGGGATCCACGCAAGCCATACCTCGCTGCACTCCCCCAGTTCTCTAGTTTTCCGAAATGTGTGGGTTTGGTAGTTTTCCGAAATGGCCGCCGAGTCCAAAACCCAGGTGACCCCCCTTGCAAAACTAGGTTGTTTTGTGATAGGTCAATTTGATGTCTCCGCAATACGTCTTGGGCCCTTGCCAATCACGGGTTCTTGACCCACCCACGCGAGTGAGGCATAATTTTTATTGGGAGACATGGGGGAATGCTGGGTGGTAGGGAATTTGTGGATCCACGTAGATTCCTGAACTTACCAACACAGACATTTGAGAAAAAAGTGATTTTTTCATCAAAAGTTGAGGTTTGCAGGGGATTCTGGGTAGAGAAACTTTGGTGGATCCACGCAAGCCATACCTTTTTGGACTCCCCCGGATCTCTGGTTTCCAGAAATGTGTGGGTTTTGTAGGTTTCCCAAGAAGGCCGCCGAAACCGGGACCAAAAACCCAGTTGACCCCCCTTGCATAACCAGGTTGTTTTGTGATAGGTTATTTTGATGTCTCTTCAGTACGTTTTGGGCCCTTGCCTGTCGCGGATACTTAACTCACCCACGCGAGTGAGGTACCATTTTCATCGGGAGACCTGGGGAATGGCTGGGTGGTAGGAAATGTGTGGATCCACGTAGATTCCTGAACTTACCCACACAGACATTTGAGAAAAAAGTGATTTTATCATCAAAATTTGAGGTTTGCAGGGGATTCTTGGTAGAGAGACGTGTGTGGATTCACGCAAGCCATACCTTTCTGGACTCCCCCGGGTCTCTAGTTTTCAGAAATGTGTGGGTTTGGTAAGTTTTCCTAGATGGCCGCCAAGCCCGGGACCAACGGCAATGGCAAGTGATAACACCTTATAGCCGCAACAATTGTAAAACATCAAATGTTATTTACTTGATAATATGCCCCTGTAAATTGGAATATGTGGGTAAAACTGGTAGATCGCTAAATTTAAGACTCACAGAACACAGGTCAGCGATCAGGACAAAGAAAACCTCAGCCCCTATGGTAAACCACTATATAGAGAAATAAAATGCACCTGAAGATATGCAGTGGTATATAGTGGAGAAAATTTGCCTGAAAGAAGGAAGAACTTCTGAAACGACCAGCAAACTTAGAGAAGTGTACTGGATTTTCATTCTGGGTACTTCGGTGAAAGGTCTGAATCTTGAGATACCCTGGGACCAGGCGATTAAATAGATTTATTGAGTAAACTGGACTGTGTGATTCTCACCCTTCATTTGATATCATTGAGAACTTAGCTCATTATCACCCAGGATTTATACTCCTGCGTGTTAAAATCAGTTGAGTATGTTGTTACAGATTAGGGGTTTAACTAATTCAACTGAAATACGATAGGGCAGAATACTGAGAAGTGGGACACATAGCTGTATGGTTGAGGACATCAAATATAAAATACAGACTATCCAACACAATATGGGAAAACAAACCGACATTTGTTAAGTAAGGGCTGCACATGGTTAAGTGAAGGGCTGTACATGGTTAAGTTAGGAATATATACCATTATAGATCTTCTAGATATATTTCTGCCTTTCTGTATTCCATCTGAGATCGTATATATGGCTTATATATTGTTGCATCAAGTAAGGTTCAACTGGTTCAGTAGATTAGTCAGCAGTAAGTAAAGGACATGGGAATCTGTCTTAGCAGCTTTCATTTAATTTATGGGGAATGGGTTCACAAAGTATTTGCCATCTATTAATGTAACACAGCGGTAGATGAGATTAATATTATCAATGTTTGATGGTTTCATGGTTATAGGTTCCTAATACCTAGGGATTACAGTGTTGAGAAGTCCTGAGGAAAGCCGGGATGTTATTTTATTTCTGCCTTTCTGTATTCCATCTGAGATCGTATATATGGCTTATATATTGTTGCATCAAGTAAGGTTCAACTGGTTCAGTAGATTAGTCAGCAGTAAGTAAAGGACATGGGAATCTGTCTTAGCAGCTTTCATTTAATTTATGGGGAATGGGTTCACAAAGTATTTGCTAAAACATGTTGACATTTATGCAGAGTGGTGGGTTGGAATCTCATTATAAGCTCTCCAACCTGCCACCCACATATTTGTTTTATATTCTGGACGGGGCACTTAATAATAAAATTGGAATAAGGATCCCCCGGTACCAGTTTTATATCACTTATCATCACTTGTTCTGCACTGTTATCTCACCTGTGATTCCACTCTCACATTTTGTGTTGTATTGTCTTCTCCTCCCTATTGCTCCACCTCCAGTGTTGGGCTGGCACGGAGGTGTGTTAGCAGCCCTATGATGAAGCATGACACAGCTTGCTGTGTGTGAGGGCAGTTTCACAAAATTGGTGCATTCACACACGTGCTTTTTATCTCCACTTAATGGTTTATCCCTCTTCTTTTTGTGATATTTAATTATTGGGCGGGAAGTCGAAGAGGGTTTCTCCTCTCACTCCTCTGTACTTTGTGTGTTTCACTCTATTTAGTTCCCAGGTAACACAAGTCCCTCGGATCCATCTGCATGGCATTAAGACGACTTTGAGGATTTGTACCATCGCTCTTATGGATAGAGGTATATATAGTCCTGTCCTTTGAGTTGAATAGTGTTCAAGGTATAGAATCTCAAGGTGTAAGGTCTAACTTCATTGGGCATAAAGAATTGGGCACTGATACTTGGCTGTATCTTTTTGTCTTAGAGATCTATAGCGCAGCTAATTAGAGTCTCCATTACCAAAAGATGAGGACCGGTTTCAGTCAAATGACAACAAATAAATAGAAAAGAGGTAAAACACACAGTAATTATTACACCCTGTTTAAATTAGACTGTCAGTTATTTCTTGAACTTGAGAACATTCTTTTTGCCAAATAGGCAAGTCGTAATAAACTTGACTACCATAGCATATGCCTTGAGCTAATAATAGGATAGGTAGTGAAGTTAAGGTACCTATTGGAAGAGATATAGGACCCTACAGATTTAGGTATTTTTCGACCAAACTGGACAGCTAAGGGCTTGGTCAACTAACCAGCTAGTATTTTGGTTAATTAGATAGCTTTGAATTTTTTGCTTACTAATGCATGTGGAATATCACTATTTGGGTGAGAGAAGAGATTGTGTCATTGTTATGCACTTATTGTATAGTATTAATTGTTGTGGTTCACAGCATGGGTCAGATTCAGTGTTCTTATATAGGGTAGTGTTCCTAGGTTGTACATATGTATATATATTATTGTTGTAAAATGCATTTAAGCTCTAGATTACAAATGTATTTTAAATAAAATAAAACTTTTTTTCATTCTAGTAATCACTGGTATGAAAACCCTGAAGAAGGCTTTGCCGAAACGCATTGGTAGTCAACAACAATTACCAGTGTTTTCAAAACAGCGATCAGGCAAATCTTTATAGATTAGTTTTGATTGCTCTGTTTATATAAACTGGAGATACATATGCTTTTCAGGTTACACCATACTATGTAATAATCTGTGGTTCCAATGTGTATAATAATATCTGGAATGTATATCTGTATATGAAAAAGAAAATGTATCATATAATAAGTGTATTTATAAACTTTTTTCTATCTTGAAATACCAAAAAAAGAAGATAAATAAAAACAAAACATATTTTTTATATCAGTTGTTATGGTGCATATATTGTTCTGTGGGTCTAGAGTTTATTTGCTTTTCTAGCATTATCCAGCACTGTGGCCTGTGCAAAATATTTTCCAAATAGTTGATTTCCCTGATAGGGTAGTATCCTTTCTTTCAGGGGCCTGTGTGTTTTCCAGAGTGGGTGATAGGGGCATTGCCATGCCCCTTTTGGGTAGCCCCCACCCCAACGTCAATAAAAAAAATCCCTGTTTTCAAGTGGGTTTTCTGCCCCCTCTGGGGGGGCAGAAAGACTGACATTTCTCTGGAGGGGTAATTGCCATGCCCTTTTTGGGCAGCCCCCACCCCAACATTATAAAAAAATCCCTGGTGCCTACTAGGTTACTACCCCATCTTCCCCCCCAGGGGGCAGAAAGACTGTTGCAACCAAATAAATATTGGGGGAGCAAAGGTCCTTGCCCAAGGGGCTGCTCCCCCCTCCCTTGTACTAGTGGGTGGATCCTTGTTTGGGGATCGCCCTCCTGGGTTGATCCCCAAGCAGGGATCCACTAGGGAAGGGTATCATTGGAAAGGGGAGACTCTCCCTTTTCCAACGATATCTCTCCCATCTTTTTCGTTGCTCGGGGGTTGAGATAGCCCCACAAGCACCGAAACTGAGAAACTGAAACTAAGTTTCAGTTTCAATTTCGTTGCAATAACGATAGCGCGCCATGCGCATGATCCTCATTGCAATGAAATTCAAAAATAGGCCTGGGGAGGTTGGGGAAGCTCTTCGCCACCTCTCCAAGCAAAAAAGGAAAGGAAATCCCTCTGCTGTCTGCAGCAGAGGGATTTCCTGAGCATGTGTTCATGACGGAATGGTTCCGTCATGAACACACTAGAAATTGTGCTCATGACGGAACCACTCCGTCATGAGCATTGAAGGTGCTAACAAAAAATATAAAAGAAGTAAATATATATCTTAACTAACTAATACAGTTACCTGATAAGACCTAGAATAATAAAAAAGCAGAATATAACTAACATGCTTTTATTGTACTTCCTTCTACAGGCTACAACAGAAAAACAACATCAAAGTAATAAATCACATCAACTAAAAATAGTAAGTATTTTTTTATAATAAAAACAACATCCATTCTGGTGGCAGTGGAGGAAAATGTTAATTTCCCCGCTACAGAAGCGGTCATTGCAGCCATCGAATTACAAATGTCCAAAAGAGGCAATTTTCCGTCCGACGTGGTCTTCTAGGCTCCGCACGTTTTTTGCACACGCAAGGCTGGCCAACGGAGCCAATAGAGCAAGAAAGGCAGGCGGAAACATGTTCCGTCCGACAACCAGATCACGATGTTGCAAACAGCCCTTCCCACTGCCGCGTAAAAACCACTATGTTGCGGATGGCAGAAAACAATGGAGAGGAACAGCCAATACAGAACCCATCTAAACCACCTGAGCCTCCATGTATCCTGCGCTACAGGCCTTCCCGCTGCTCTTGCTGCTGCACCTCTGACAGATAAGACACCGTCGTGCTCAACAGCAAAGGTACGTACCAATAATCTCTACGCATGCAACCCCTGAACAACTCCAGCTCTCAGCAAGCATGGCGGCACCACGATGAATATGGCAACTTGTCAAATGGAAAGTATGAGGCCCACCCAATCCTCATGAATGACCCTTGGTGCCCCTGAAGGCAATTGGGGCCAATGACAAGCCCCGCAGTTGCAGGAGCGCACACCACAATATCAAACAATTTACGCCTCCAAAGGCTCACATGGGCTGATGGCTCATTCGCATAGTGTGTGCCAAACTGTGGTGGCCTGGAAGCTGCGACAGCAAACCTGCAACATTCAATTGGGGCCAATGCGTGTCATTGCTATGGATGCCAGCTACCACGCATACAAAAACATACTGCATTTGCATTGACGCCATGCAAATTGCGTCACACATCACAACTCATTCGCCTAAAGTGATTAGTGCACCCCATGTGTAATGTTGTGGGGCACGAGGCCTCCATACATATCAAGTGACCACACACACAGACATTGTACTTGTATGGGAGAGAACTGGCCCAGGGAACGTGCGTCCGGCCCCTTTTGTTGGCAGGGTCACATGTCCAGTGACATCTATGCTGAGTGGCTGTGGGGTGGGGGTAAGCCAGCACTCTCGGAGTGGCTGGTACATCAGAACAACTAGAACAGTGATCAGCTAGTCACTACACTGTGAAGGTATGAGAGAGTGTGACCTTTGAGTCAAGTCTTCACCCACATGGTATCTCCAGGAAAGGAGAGTAAAATTACAATTACATACATTGTCATGCCTCGTGGCAAGCATGGACTGAAATGAGGGAAGGAGTCAAAAAGAACAAAGGTCTCTCGCACTGTACCAATGTTATGCAATGAAACATCCAACCTGAGAACATCGCTTGTATATCCCTTGACATCTGACTGGCGTCTCTTGGCCAGGGGTCGTCTTGTGAAGGGCCAGTGATGTCGGCAGACAATTAGAGGTGTACATTGTCTGCAAATCAGACATACATGTAATCCCTAGCACTTCTAACACACGTACAGTGTGCCTAGCTACCATTGCCTGTCAATGTTCTCACACACGTCATAGGAGTGCACATCTGGAACAAACAAACATAGCTCTGACCGACAGCATCGGTCATTGGCAGCCATGTGGGCATGTATACACAATCCATGTGCATTTGTGCCTCATTCAGTTGAACTTTGCAATGTATGTTACGCAAAATACTCACACACGCAGGACTTTCCCCATGATGTCCACATGTGTCTGTCCCCCGTGCTGTATATCTATGTTGCGTTGTCCAGATGACACTCACTGCCCTCATTCCATAATGTTGTTGTGTATTGTGGGGCTAAAACTTGCAGTTGTGCAGTGACAGCAGCTACATGCAACTCAGCACTGATGCTGGGAAACAAAAGTTCTGTGACATCTAACCACAGGACAGCTCATCCTTGCCGAAGCAGTGTACTATATGCCATACACAATGACTTCCTTGGATGTTGTACTGTCAGTACGTCGAGTGAGTGAAGAAAAACAACGTCTGGATGCAGGTCACTTGTGTATTTCACGTGACCATGACTCCTGTCAATGTTGTGGTTGTTTGAGTGTCTGAATAAGCTGTTCACCACATCTCATACATAACTCAGCCCATGCTTGTGTACCCTGACATACTTAGGAGGAGACCACACATCGTTCGACCTGTCCCTGACCTGGTGACGATGGAGGACATCGAAATCATCCAGAAATTCCGTTTGGATTGCCGCACACAAAAACCTATGTGCCCAGTTGGAGCCCCATTTGGAACCCAAAAGAATATATCCGGCTGCATTGTCTGCTAAATTGAAGGTTATGGCTGCACAGCATTTCTTTGCTACTTGGTCTTCCAGTACACTGTGGCCAGCTCCGGTGGGATGTCAGAGCCCATGTCCAGCATGATGTTACCTGACTCCCTGTCAAAATTGATGCTTTACAAGGACAGACATGTCCACTTCTCAGGGAGGGATGATTTGGCAGCTGTGAAGGGGGAGTTCTATGACCTGGGAGGCTTTTCAAATGTTGTGGGAACCATCGTTGGTACCCACATTGCCCTTGTTCCACCACACGCAAGTAAACACATCTATAGGAACCGCAAACACTACCACTCCATCAACGTGCAAGTGGTATGCCAGGGGGATTAGATCATCTCACGTGTGTGCAAAGTATCCTGGGTCAGCGCATGACTCCTATATCTTTTGGAACAGCACAATACCCCAATTGATGGCCAATCTGCACCCCAAGTGGGCCTGGCTTGTTGGTGAGAGGGCTGTGTCAATGACTGTGCTGCATGTGTGACATTCTGCTCTCCTCACATATTCAGATTACACTGTTTGACGGTTTTTCTCACAATTAAGTGACTTTGGGTATCCCAATCGTTTGTGGTTGCAGACCCCACTGCGGAATCCAACAGAGCCGGGGGAAGTCCAATGCAATGATGCACATGGGAGGAAACTTTGTGTGTTGGAGCACACTTTTGTACTGCTGAGGTCAAGAGTTAGGTGCCTGGAGAAGACTGGTGGTGCACTTTTGTACTTACCACAGAAGGTCTGCCAGATGGTAGTCACCTGATGCATGCTAAACAACCTGGCTTTGCGCAAAAGGATCCCCCTGATTCTGGACGACAATGAACAGCACCAGCCCCCCACTCCCAACCCACAAATGCCAAGTGACGTTGACAGTGGTGAGAAGGAAGGCCTTGACCAGCATCAACAGGTCATAGTCAACTACTTCTGTTGAGTGTAAGTTAACAATGAGCGACTATGACTGTGTCTGTGTGCCTTGCTGTTGCCTCACAAACTTTGAGAATTGTTGCTGGCATTTTGTACACATACAGGACTATGCACAGGAATAAAGAACTTGGGCAGGCAGGGACTGAGCACCCAGAAGCACCGAGAAGCACAGGACCCAATTGCTATACTGCCTCACTAGCTTTCCTACTCACTCAGAGGAATTCAAGGGCCTAAAGTGTCAAAACATGCAACATACGTGCCACAACAATTTGAGAAAGCATTAGAACCAAACCAGTTACCATAGTGACATATCCATTTAACATAAAGCAAGATGTCACATCAATAATCCCCCTGGATGAAGACCCACGAGGATATCCCCCCACCCCTTTGTCAGCAGAATGCATTCCTCAGCCTATACATGGTGAAATGTACATCACATGTGCTGTGTCGCTCTCGGTACTGGATGGATCACTCTCAAATTGTGGGGAATCTAGCCTGCCTTCCCATGACATCTAAAGGGCACCTGTGTCCCCTAGCAGGTGTGAGACTTTGTTGAGTCGGGGTGCTAGGGCCTGACCAGAACAGAATGACAAGGGACAATGTTCTCCGGCCACAAACAGAATGTTCAGACAGTACTCCTGGACTGCGCAGCGAACAAGCGCTGTGGACACTTCTCATGTGACAGACATATACTAAGGTAGTTGCAAAATTTTCGGGTGCTACAGCTGCATAATGGAAGCCGGGCTCATGCCAGTCGACAATGCCCACGACGGTCAGAAGACAGCCTTCCCTTGCTTAGGTCTGTGGTACCAAGTAAAACAGACCGCAGAGGTCAGCAGGGACAAAGCTAATGCAGACATGGGTAAAGTAAGAGAGCTGAATGAGAATTCCTGTCAGGAGGCGTGAAGAAAGGTAAAAGAATATTGAATTAGTTACCAACAGTTCCTGTTAAGTAGTTATGAATCCATGAAGGCACAGGCAGCTTCGAAGGCAATCAGTTCCAAAAGACGATCCAAATCATCTTCAGCAAAAAGTACCGCCATTCAATCCAGCAGTATGAAAGAACAGATGTGCTCCTCGCACCACAAGGATGAAAGGAGCATCCCATGGCAACCTGGGAGAGGTTCGATGTATGCATGGCACATAAGCCATTGTGCAAACGCATAGGCGCAGCTAGCAGCCTGTCCGACACATTGAAAGGCATTCCATAAACGTGTATCACCGAAGCAGTCCTGGTCATGGACAAACAAAGTACTTACCCACAGCTCATGATCCAGGGCAGCAAGGGATGTGTTGGAAAGGCAGACATCCATGGCCAAGTTAAAGGGGCATCTGCGACAGTTAAACACAGGTTGCACGCAGGTGAAATAGGCATAGCGGAAGGTTAGCCCATAACTGATGCGTAGCACAGCTAATGGGACACATCCAAAGAGAAGCTGCATGCGGTCACGTATAATTGCAACTGACCGGGGTAGGCCTGGACCACAGGACGGTCAGACATAGCGTGAGAGCACTCTTAGAACCAGAGCCCAGCTATACAGCCAAAGTAGTGATATGAAACCACTAAATGCAGTATGAGAAATGGAGGAATGACAGCCGGCAGTACTCCAAAAATAGCATGAAACGAAGAGACAAGGCCAGAGTCCACAAGTTTGAAAAAATTGTGCAACGGCCTTCAGTATCAGACGCTATGAACAATTTGTGTGTCAGTTTTCTGAAAAAAAGAGGGAGTGCTGTGTTCAGCAGTGACTGAATTGCCCGGGACGGTCAAGACACCTGGAATTCGAAGATCTATGGGCTGATGTGAGAGTAAATACTTGTTGAAACAGTAGCCCATTGTGCTTGCACACTTATTTAAGTATGCTTTTGCTGTGGGAATGTGAGACCACAAATGACTATCTGTTGGACTTGGCCCTTCTGGCAGGTTCACCCCTAAACTTTTTGCTTTTAATTGTGACCTGGTGATAGTGATTTTTGGTTTCTGCGCACTTTACCACTGTGTCCCAGGGTAAAGTGCGTGCGTGTGGTAAGGTTGGCCTGCCCTCCCATAGGAATGCATGGGGAATGTATGTGTCCATGTTAGTTCCTGATGCGTGGAGAGTGCAGGTGCGAGTTTGGTATGTGCGAACTCGTGTGATTAAATGCTGCGCGATAATGTGTGCGGCATGATTGTGTCTAGTGTGAAAGTGCCACTTCTAGAAGTTGGCATTTCTGTGTAAATTAGGTAAAATGACTGGCTGGCTTGTGATTGGCTGGAGCAGGCTGGTGTGCCAGGATCCAGGAGTCAGGATGGGTCTGCCCCAGTGGTGAATGGGAGATCCGCATGTTAATGTGAGGGAGGGGTGCACCTGGGACCTGAATAGGGCTGGGCTTTCCCCACACAATGCTAGCTCCGCCCCCTGTGGTGCAACTGATGACCCTACCCATCCTGTGAATAGGCAGAGGGGCTGAGCAAAACAAGGTGCTCAGGAACCAGTTGTATCTGGTTCGCCCCTTGCCTGCACCTTTAGATAAAGGAATGGTGTGTATAAAAAGAGGCTGTGACCTCTTGTAAAATGTTCTCTTGCCTGATCCTAAATTGGAGGGAGGCCTGCTGCTGCTGGGCAAAATGAGGAACCGCCACTGGGGACTGCCTACCTGCCTGGAGGGCCCTGTGAGCTGGCCCCTGGGTCCAGCCTTTGTCCCCCCCACCTCCTGAAGGACTTTTTGCTGTGCTTGTCCCTGGACTTTGGGGACATTAGCGCTTGGGAGCACGCTGCATGTCTTTCTTTATTCCCCTAGCGCTGGGAGCACTTTTACTTTCCTTACAGCGCCGGGGGGCGCTTTAGTGGCTTCAGGGAGCTATCTGTAGCATCGCGCTACTGGGGAGAGAGGGGATTCCCCCGCCCTTGTGCCTCCAAGCGGCTGCCCTCGCCGCATATTTGCCTTTATTTATTTATTTCGAGGGAGCCCACCCCTCTGCTTTTGCCGTGTGGAAATCACTGCCGCAGCCCAGAGGCCGAGTTCCCCCCGAAGAAGGCAGCCACCGGCATCACCCTAAGGCCGCGCTGGTATTGGCCCAGCCGGCCGCGCCTCCCGCTGCGTCATTGGTGGAGGGAGCAGAAGTAAACAGGAAGCGGACGGGAGCCCATCCCGCGCTCCTGTAGCCGGAAGCAGCCTGCCGCATCCTTACCGGGGCTCCCGAGAACGAGTGAGAGTTCCGGACCGCCTGCTTGTTGAGGCGGGATTGAGAGAAGACTGTGCTCCGTGGGAAGCGGAGGTGGCACAAGGAACATTGCTGGTGCCTGGCCCCCACCGTGAGCCAAGAAAGGGAGACCGCCGGCACCCAGTAAAGAAGAAACGGGGCTCCTGTGTGAGGAGGAGAGCCCCGTGTGTGCAGTGAGGAGAGCCCCAGGGTTGCAAGAGCTGGTGATTGCAGGGGCAGTCTCCTTGTTACCTAGAGCGGCTCCGGTTGACAGAGGGCCGCTCCAACGACGAGTGGAGCATTTGTGTCTAGAGCCCATGAGGCTCAAAGCGGGCAGCATATGTAATTTGGAGCCCCGAGGCTCCCAGGGGCCATTGCCTTCTTGAATCCCCAGAGCGGGACTCCAACGAGCTTGGGGGCATTTTGGAGGGTAGAGCGGCCCTGGCTGGCAGCGTGCCGCTCAAACGTGTCCCACAGTCATTTGTTTAGAGCCCACGAGGCTCCGGGGGCATTTGCATATTTCGAGTCCCCCGAACGGGACTCCAACGAAGGCACAGCATTGTTGAGAACCCTGAGAGGCTCCGGGGGCACTTGCATATTCCGAGTCTCCAGAGCGGGACTCCCACAGTAATAGGGGCATTTGTTTCGTGCCTGAGAGAGGCACACTTTCATTCAGAGAGACCAGAGGAGATGCCCAGCACTTAGTGGGCAGCTGCGTCGTTTAGGCTTGCCTCTTTGCGCATTTCTTCTGTTGGCTGCCTGCGCAGCCTGCCCTGAATTTCTGGACACCGGGCCTTTCAGCCCCTGAGAGGCCAGTTGGCCTGGAGGACAGTTCTGGTGTTGTGCCCTTGATAGGAGTACATGTTTGGCCTCTATTTTCTATTTTATGCTACAGTTATCATATGTTCTAAGTGCTAATTCTAACAAGTATCCTAGTTCTAAAAGTGCTTATTCCTGACAGTGGTCCATGTGGCCCTGTCCTGTACATACATCCCATGTAAATTCTGCCCGTGCCTGTTGGCACATTGTAAAGTGTGTGTTTTTATCTAATGTGTTTGCTATAATACAAAGGCTATTTTTATATATAACCTTGTATGAAGTTTCCTTTGTGGTGGGCCTTGGATGTTGCTGCTGGGGGTACGTGCGCAAATACTTAAATTACATTGCCTCCGGGATAAGCCTTACTGCTCGCGTCACTTTGCCTAGAGGGTGAGCAGGGGTTATCTTTGGCGTGTAACTCCCTTGCCCTGACTAGAGTGGTGGTTTCTGCCTGGCTTCGGCGCAAGCCTTAGCCAACCGGAAATCCCATTTCTAACACTATCCACAATCACATATGATAGAGCATTGCTACAGCAAGGAACACGTCTTGCAACAGTTCCTATATACGTGATGCCTGCCCTGTAGCCGCAGCAGTTGTAATCAAGCAGGAAAAGATAACTTCGGTTGTGAAACAGATTCAGCGTGGGTATGTTGTCAATGACTGGTGTTAATATGGGTAAACATGCATAAATCGCACATATCGCATGAAAAGCCCTGTGCAACAGTATTTGAATGTGTGTGAATGCGACAATGTCACCATTGCCCGCATGACAGGATGTGTTGTGATGCTGGCTCAGGTGGGCACACTGCTAAGGATTTAATTGTTCTGCACCATGTGATCTATGACAACTTCCGTCATATCCTTGTTGACATCATTAAGGGGATGCAAGCACACTGCTTCACCTCCCAGCACACTTCACCCCTTAGCATTCTGGCAAATGCAGTTCAGTCATAATGCTTACTTGTCATGGGGCTGAAGTGTTTCACCTGAATTGGGCAGGGAGAGGTTCAGAGACCTGAGTGGATTGGGGCAGCTTCCTCAGCAGACACCGATCACAATGTAACCTACCTCTACTGATGAAGGATGATAACGCGACACACATGTGTCTAGAGAATCACAGCACTGACCTGCACCAACCTTGGTGACACACGACAACGGTAACACAAGTAAGAATTTCAACTGAACTGCATTTACCAGGATGCTAAGGGGTGAATTGTGTTGGGAGGTGCTGTTGTGTGCTCCAGTCCCCCTACTGTCCATGTTGATGATGTTGTCCGTTGTTATCTGGAATGCATATTGTACAGTGTTGCCTAGTGGTGTGGTTTTGCAATTATTACATAATATGTCAAAGCACTGTAGTTTTCTTGTGTCTTTCCAGGTTCCTCTACTCTCTCAAAGTCCAACTGAACACTCCCAATCTTGTGGGAATGTGGTTTCGGATGTACAGCACAGTCAATGCTCAGTGTTTCAGTGGTGACATCAGCAGTTGCTCCCAGAACTGGTACAGTGCTGTGGCACGTGGTCCTCCCGGGGTCTTTTCGGACACCCCCTCTTTCATTTGGCCAGTGGGGGACCAACTGCATGCTCAGAGGTGTCTGAGGATGCCCCTGCTGAGGTGGTTCGGGTATCATCCGGCTAGCCGAGGGGAGGGGGGCAGCTATTAGAGCTGCAGGCATGTCCCTCAGAACACCCACAAGCTGGCCCATGTACTCCACAAGTTGTCCCAAGCGAGTGTCCATGAACCTCTGCAGCGGGCGGAGTTCCCGCAGTTCTTCAAGGACCTGGCCCATCTGTCCCAGGTTCTGCTGGCATGTACCAAGGACAGTTAGCACGGTGTCCAGGGCCTCAGTCTCACTGTCCTCCTGTGACTGTCCCCCAGTTGGCCTCCCACCTCCTCTGCTGCCACGGACCTGTGTCGGTGCCTGGTGCTGCCACCGCACACCGTCCTAGCATCCCCGGTCTGCCTGGTGATATTCGCAACTGCTGGCACAGGGACAGTGTTGGAGGCAGCAGTGGTGATGGTGGAGGTGGCTGCCACACAGGTCGTTGTTGCAGGGGTCTGCTTTGGCGGTGCAGCTGTTGTGGGAGTCGTGGTGGTGGTGGTGGGGACAGTGAGGGCCTTAGACTGAGCTGTCCTTGGCATGCCAGAGGGGCCAGGTCGGTCCTCCTCACCCGAAAAGATCAGGGAGTCTGCCTCCGAGGGTTCACCTTCCTGGGGGGAGACTGGCTGTGCTCACCCATGGCGCGGTCGCCTACTGTTGCTAGCGAGTCACCTGTTGAAGAGAGGTTATAATGTCAGCGTGTTCAGTACACAGGACAACTTTGATGTTCATTTTTAGCACATTTCATTTGAGGTGACCTGACATTTTACCTTGGCATTACTGTGCATTCATAACAGTTTGTCAGCAGGCGAACATGATGTTGAGTTACATACAGGGCTTTGAAGTGGGCCGGTCTCACCGGTGCTGAGCACCGTCAGTTTTTTAAATGAGGCAATGACAGCAGGCACATCGATGTGTGCGTGGTCACACTCCTCACTGGTGGAGAAGTTATGGCATGCCGTCATGCCAGGTGAGCGTTGTGGGGTAGTGAAATCCTTAAAGGAGTCATTTTGACTCCGGATTTCCCTTCTCTTTTTCAAACTTAGGAGCAGCAATAGCGTTGTGGTGTCACCAGGGCTTTAACTAGAAGCTTTTTCAATATTATGTACAAGCCATGGTTGCTGCTTATTTATCTTATGCAACTAACAACCATTGACAAAGCCAATTTTCCGGAATTGTTGTAGGTATCATGTTACTTGTTGTATCATATGTCTGGGTGCAATGACAGAAACAGTAAAATACAAGTCAGGCAGCACAATATGTTAAGCACAGATTATTAGCTTAAGTTTTAAGCCACACACTTAATTACATTGGCCACGCCCCTTTGAGAGACCCCCCCAGTTTCTTCATCCCACTTAAAGCCCCGGGTACATACATTGCTTGTTAGCGATGTGGCATGGCTAAAGGACCAATTTCATATGTACAGATATTATATTTACAAGTATATGTCCTCTGGTACAAATTTGTTGCTCATCCAATTCAGTTCATGTTTGGACATTTGGGACTTTTCTATGTGTATCTGACTACTATGCTGCAAAGTCATGATTTATGTTGTGCGTTTGTACTTACCTCCTGAGGTTTGTGAGGGTTGACAGAGTTTCGATGCATGTGTTGTGCTGACTCGAGTCTGCTTTGAGGCAATGAGACTTGCACATTGGCTTTTTGTGGTTGCGTTCTTGTGTTTTGCTTTGCAGTTACATGTGACTTCATCAATGACACTGTGAACCATGTGGCCTCTTGATGGTATTAGCTGTATGTGCACTGCCTACAACTTATGGGGGTTTCCAGAGTTGGCTACCGAGTGCGGAATGTGGGGGGTCATTTGGCTCCATGCTGTTTGTGAGGGAAGACACAGGGCCTTGTAGGAGTTGCGGGCTTGCTGTCAGGTCTCAACAAACCCCTCCTCAGTAAGATGGCTACCTACTTGTTAGGAGGCACTCTCGACAGTGTTACCTGCCACATGGCTGCGGCCTGGGGAGGGTGAGCCATGCTGTTTGCGAGGGAGACCAGGGTGCATGAGCTGACCATCTACCTTTGAGGTGAAGCTGAGTAAGGAAATTCTATCCTTGTGATCCATTCATATTGAAGGCATGCATTCCACATGAGTTTGATGTGGGTGGGCGATTGGGGCTCACTTGTTGTGCACAACAGTACATTGCAGTGTGATGTGATCATATTGTTAGTACTTACCAGCTTCCAGTCCCCCCTCGATTCCTGTGAGACTCTCTGGATGCATTATGGCAATTACCTTCTCCTCCCATTCCGTGAAGGTTAGTGGGGGAATGGGCGGTCCGCCACCAGTTCTCTAGGCCGCTGCATGGTTCCTCTGGGCCCGACGCTTGACCCGTGCCTTGAGGTCGAGCCACCACTTCCTGATGTCATACACAGTGTGTAGGGTGGTCTCTACGGCATTGACTTTACAGTGGATCCATGCCCACATCTGATTCTTGCGCACAAGTGGGGTGTATTGAACCAGGTTCCCAAACAAATGTGGTTCTACCCTGATTATCTTGTCTACCATAACTTTCAACTCTGAGTTGATGAATTTGGGCATTTTCTTGGGGGACATGGTGCAAATAAATGAGTGGTGCAGGGAGCAAGGTAGTGGTCGAGCTATGTGATATGTGAGGTGTGTGGGCGAGAGTGGCGTTGTGTGGAGATAGGTGGGTGTGATGTTGTGCTGTGTGAGTCCATGGTGTCCTGTCTCTCTGTCTCGGCTTGTGGTGTGCAAAGGATGTTGGTCCCGGAAGGGGTTGGTTTCTATACTGTGGTATATGTGTGTCCCACATGTTTGATGACCTTAAGATATCTCTTTCATGCTGCGAATGTCTTTCCTTACCAAGAGTAAGTTGGGGTGTATCATTGTGGCGTGTTTTGTGAATGAGGGCATCAGGGAGTACAGGCATACTTAGAGCATTGTTGTGGAGTTGGTTCCGTCCGCCATTCATTTGGCCTATGTACGTGCATGGTAGTCAGACACAGTGCTCGGTGCGCCAGCTCCGTATTCTCATTGCAATTAGCCGTGCGGTCATACCATGCAGGAGCGGTCTTTTCAGTCTGTTGAACATCTTTCCCGGACTGCCGCGGTCGGATTGGCAGCTTCTCCGATTGGGGTGGATGGTGTTTTGTGACACCCGGTCGCCGCAGTCTGATTTTGCATACATTGTATCTTAATTTGACTGACGGAAATGCCATGGGTCATGCGGGGGGATATTTTCTGAAACTGAGGCGGACAGAAAGCTTTTCCGTCCGTCATCGTAATCGGGCCCTAAATGTAACACTGCAATAAAAATAACATTTTATCGTTTAACCAACAGAAAAAAAGCGACCAATGGAAAAGCAACAAACTTTGGAAAAATTATACAACCTTGAAAAGAAAAACAATATATATGTAAGTATATTTTAAAATGTAATGTAATAATTATATCTAAATGATTTCCCTTCAATAATTAATAACTAACACATATATATATGTGTGTGTGTGTATCTATATATATATATATATATATATATATGAATGTATATATATATATATATATGAAGTGCAAAACGGCGTCCCAAGCGCGCACTCAGGCACAGCAATAACCACACCAACAAATCAGGTCTGCCAATTAGTAGGGTTTATTCACGCCATAAGCCCTACGTGACGCGTTTCGCACTCCGTGAGTGCTTGTTCACACAATAGTCCTCAACACATTTGCTGTATTTACCGTGTGTACACACTAGACATCAAAGATGGACTCACACGCCTAACCTTGGTGTTAAAGGCGCCATCTTTCAGTGGGTCTAACTGAATGGTGATCCCGACAGTTATACAACTTCTCACTAGTATTCATAACATAAAACAATTGTCTGTTAACTGTAACTAAATTAAAGCACTTGTGCAGAAATTCACAATATACCATCATCATACCATTGCGATATTATTCACGGTAAAAATACATTGGCCAGGACTTATATTATAACTTATGCATATAGTCCATGTATATGATGGGTGTATTGCAAAAAATACAACAATAAACCCACTCGTGCTGGCACAAAATGCGGACCTTGTGATTGGGTCATCCAATCACGTGCTTAGTCTGTTAGCGCGTGATTGGCCAATGGAACATCCTGTAGTTCCCTTGGTAACTGACTCACATAATTGTAAACAATCCTAATGTAAAGTACATGTAGTCCCGTAGGTTCACTCGGTCGCCTGGGTGAAATCTCTCAGATATCACATATCCCCTGGTTAGTGGGTGTGTGAGAGCGATTGTATAAGTCTAGTGAAGATCCGTACTTCAAGTTCCCTTGTTAGTGGGGATGCCACTGGATGTCAACAGTCTAGAGTGTCCTGGTCGACAGAGGACTGGCACAATGTATGAATGTTCACACAAAAAAAAGCAAAGTTGAGAACTATGTTGAGGATCTGCATTGAAAAAACCCAGTTCCAACTACCAAAAGTGATAAGGTGCACTGTGATTCAAAAAACAAATATATAAAAGACATACTTGAGCTGGAAAATGGAGAAGGTCAGCGTTGAAAGGACTGGGGTGCTGATTTCATGGACCTGAGACTTAGTCCCACCCTTTCAACCTGTGGAAGGAAGCATATGAGGACTAATGTACTAATGAAGTAAAATATATATAACAAAAAAATCATTCATGATGTAAATGTACATTGTATTCCTCATCGAGGTTGTGTCCTTTCGGAAAGCGGGTGCAGAGACCAATAATATATTTCGACTCTCTTTGTCTTAGTCTCAATACCCGGTTACCACCTCTAGTGGATAAGTTCACTTGTTCAACAATGTAGTATCTCAGAAGTTTAGCGTTGGAAAAATGATGACTCTCGAAATGCCTGGCAATGGGATATTGTTTGTCTATATTCGTTATAGCCCTGGTATGTTCCAATATCCGTTGTTTGGCCATTTTTGTGGTGCTGCCCACGTACCTCAGTTCACATGGGCATACAAGTATATACACCACAAACGTAGTAGTGCAGGTCAAAAATTGTTTAATGGTTTCCATCTTGTTGGTACTAGGATTCCAATATTCTTTAACCATCTGACTACTCGCACAGGCTTTGCAGTGCCCACAAGGAAAAAATCCGGGAAGATCTACTCCCCGGGGTGTAATGTCACTGATCAAATTGTGTACTAGTAGATCACTCAAATTGCGGCCCCTGCGGTAGGTGATACTCGGCTTGGATGGTATGGTGCTACCTATTATGGGATCATTCTTCAGAATGTCCCAATTCTTGGTGATACTTTTCTTTATTTGTTTTTGATTGCCATTGTAGTCAAGGATGATGCGTGTGACCATTTCATCATCTATACTCTCATCATCTTTCCTTTGATTGGTCAGGAGGTCTTTGCGCTCCACGGATTTCACTCTGTTGATAGCTCTTTTGATTACCCATTTCGGATAACCCCTGTTGGTGAACCTTTGTACCATTGTTGCTTCCTCCTTTTCATAATCGTCAATGGTGCTGCAGTTGCGTTTCGCCCTGAGTAGTTCCCCGTAGGGGATACTCCACTTCAGGGGGTCAGGGTGGCTGCTCAGGGCGTGCAGTAAGGTGTTACCTGCTGTTTCTTTACGAAACAGTATAGTTTTGAGTTTGTTGTTTTCAACTCTCACCTTTGTGTCCAAGTATTCAATCTCCCTGTTACTGATGTTGCTAGTAAGAATAATGTTGTTATTGTTGGTATTCAATTTGGAGATGAATTCAATAGCTGCGTTTTTACTGCCCCTCCAGATTAGAAAAATGTCATCTATGTAACGTAGCCACATAGTGACATTCTGAAAATCTTCCTGTATATCTGGTCTATTTTTGATGTCAGCCTCCCATGCGCCCATGAACAGGTTGGCAAAGCTCGGAGCAAAGCATGTGCCCATCGCCGTGCCATGCAGTTGGACATAGATATCGTCATTGAACAGAAAATAGTTGTTAACTAGGCAGTGCCTCATCATGTCCAAGATCATTGTAGTATGCCCAAGGTACTTCATGTTACGAGTTTTCAAAAATCTGGCGCTTGCCTCTATACCTTGAGTGTGTTCTATAGAGGTATACAGGGAGCTAACATCTAGTGTTATGAGCAGTGAGTCCCTTTCCCACTTGACATCCTTGATTTTGTTCAGGAAGTCTTTGGTGTCACGTACATAGGTGGGTAGGCTCCTGACATATTCCTGCAAAAAATGGTCCACGTATCTGGAGATGTTTTCCAGTACACTCCCTCTGGACGAAATGATGGGTCTGCCCGGGGGATTATGTTTGCATTTGTGCACCTTAGGTAGCAAATATAATATTGGCAAAATTGGATGATCACGTTTGAGGTAGCAATATTCCTCCCATTCGATCCATCCTTTATCCTTCCAATCTGATAATTTATCCCAAATTGTGGTGATACTCAGATTGTATTCTTCTCTGTTACTTTTCTTGTAAGTTTTGCCATCATTGAGTTGCCTCAACGCTTCCCCTACGTACATGGTTTTTGGTAGGATAACAATATTGCCACCCTTGTCAGCAGGACGGATGACAATACTCTCATCTTCTGCTAACTCTGTCATAGCTTGTTTTTCTGCTGATGAGAGATTATGTTTGAAAGCCTTCATTTTTTTCTGCCAGTTCTGGCTCCTGTACTGAAGAAGTTCTTTCCCTACTATTTCTTGGAAAGTGTCTATGTTGTCATGATAAAGTTTAGGGGTAAAGGTAGATCGGGGTTTGAAATTACTTCTAGCACTGCTGTCATGTTGTATCTCAAGGGCTTCTAAGATACGTTTAGCTTCTAGGCTTATTTCATGTTCATCCATTTCATTGTTAATTTCATCTAATGCCAATAAATTGTCCATATCCCCAATAACTAGATTATCCTCCATCTCTCTAGGATTGGTGGTGTACACATTCCTACTTCTAGATGGTTTCAATACATGCCACTTTTTAAGTTTTAGTTTCCGACAAAACTTAAATAAGTCAATCTTGCTGTTAACATAATTCATGGGTACCGCGGGACAGAATGAAAGACCTAAACAAAGAGTACGTTTGTCTTTCATACTAATGTCTCTTGTGGAAAGATTAATTATAGTACAATTTACCTGGTCTTCATCCATCTTTAATATTTCTTGTCTTGGCCCTTCTTGTTTCCCACTTGGCCGCGTGCTCTGTTTCCTCCTCTGTTTGTACTTCTTCCTCTTCTTGTCCCGGTACCTCTTGGCCTTCCTCTTACGGGCGGAGGTGTTTGTTGATTCTTCGCCTGGAGTCGTGCTGAGGCCCTGGTTGCTTGTCGGCTCTGATTCATGAGCCGATACATCTCTAAAAAATTGGGTTTTGACTTTTGGGTTACTCCTTCTGCCGCCATTCCACTGCGTGAGCTGGTTATGCTGTTGTTTGAATCCGAGTTATCTGTGAGTGATGCACTTGTAAATTCATCATCCTCATCCAACTCTTCATTGCCAGCTCCATTGTTGTTATCCTGTTGTTGTATCTCATCGTACAGATGATCATATTTCTTAGCATGTGTCAGTATTCTTCCTGACTCATAATCCCCGCAGTCTCTGTGGAGTTTATATTGCTTTCTTCTTTTGATGTCATCCTCTAGTGTCTTGAGTCTTATTTTCATCTCACTGATGTATTCAACAATGACTCCTTGTTCTTGATGTTTATTCAGCTCTGCTGCAATTTCCTCGATCTCCTTTTTGATTTTTGTTCTGTCCGCCCAGGCGTACTTTACAAGGATTTGCATCATCACTTTGGAACTCTGTGCAGAGTTTGCAGCCCAGTCATCCATCATTTGGGGATCTCGGGATTCGTACGAGGGAGTGATGTAGATACGCAAGCCTCTCGGTACCATATTTTTTTCTAAGTAATCCTCCAAAGAGGTGGCTTCCCACCACTTGGACACCTCGTGTTTGTGGAGTTTTTCATACTTCCTAAGTAAATCCATAATTGGTTTGTTCGCTTTCACAGGTATTGTTGTGGATGCGCCTTTTCCTGGCGCCCTAGCGAACAATGATAATGCAGCTTCCCTTCTCTCCTTCTCATCCTCCATTTCTTGGAACTTGGGATTGAGACTTCAATCCCTTGACAGGCACAGTCTTAGTTGTGTGGTCAGTGTGCCACTCCGAGTTCTGGGAGTTCCCCCTTGTCAGCAAAAGGATCAGTTCTATGTCCGTGCTAATATTAGCAAATAAAGCTGGCCAACCCTGAAAGGTTACCAGCAGGACTACGATCCTGTGGCTGCGTGGAGACCAAAGTCGGGGCTGACGGAGTTTCAGATCACTCTGCCCCTGGCTCGTTCAATTCACTTGCGGTGTAGATACTGCCGCGTTGGTCCCGTTGTAGCCGTGATGACAGCGTAGATGCCCTCCGTAACATTAGTCCAAAGATTACCTCAATGGGGCATCCATCGTCTCGTGGGGGTGGCGCGCTGCCGGTGAGGTGTCCGGTAGTCAATATGAAGTGCAAAACGGCGTCCCAAGCGCGCACTCAGGCACAGCAATAACCACACCAACAAATCAGGTCTGCCAATTAGTAGGGTTTATTCACGCCATAAGCCCTACGTGACGCGTTTCGCACTCCGTGAGTGCTTGTTCACACAATAGTCCTCAACACATTTGCTGTATTTACCGTGTGTACACACTAGACATCAAAGATGGACTCACACGCCTAACCTTGGTGTTAAAGGCGCCATCTTTCAGTGGGTCTAACTGAATGGTGATCCCGACAGTTATACAACTTCTCACTAGTATTCATAACATAAAACAATTGTCTGTTAACTGTAACTAAATTAAAGCACTTGTGCAGAAATTCACAATATACCATCATCATACCATTGCGATATTATTCACGGTAAAAATACATTGGCCAGGACTTATATTATAACTTATGCATATAGTCCATGTATATGATGGGTGTATTGCAAAAAATACAACAATAAACCCACTCGTGCTGGCACAAAATGCGGACCTTGTGATTGGGTCATCCAATCACGTGCTTAGTCTGTTAGCGCGTGATTGGCCAATGGAACATCCTGTAGTTCCCTTGGTAACTGACTCACATAATTGTAAACAATCCTAATGTAAAGTACATGTAGTCCCGTAGGTTCACTCGGTCGCCTGGGTGAAATCTCTCAGATATCACATCTGAGGCTAACAGACTAAGCACGTGATTGGATGACCCAATCACAAGGTCCGCATTTTGTGCCAGCACGAGTGGGTTTATTGTTGTATTTTTTGCAATACACCCATCATATACATGGACTATATGCATAAGTTATAATATAAGTCCTGGCCAATGTATTTTTACCGTGAATAATATCGCAATGGTATGATGATGGTATATTGTGAATTTCTGCACAAGTGCTTTAATTTAGTTACAGTTAACAGACAATTGTTTTATGTTATGAATACTAGTGAGAAGTTGTATAACTGTCGGGATCACCATTCAGTTAGACCCACTGAAAGATGGCGCCTTTAACACCAAGGTTAGGCGTGTGAGTCCATCTTTGATGTCTAGTGTGTACACACGGTAAATACAGCAAATGTGTTGAGGACTATTGTGTGAACAAGCACTCACGGAGTGCGAAACGCGTCACGTAGGGCTTATGGCGTGAATAAACCCTACTAATTGGCAGACCTGATTTGTTGGTGTGGTTATTGCTGTGCCTGAGTGCGCGCTTGGGACGCCGTTTTGCACTTCATATTGACTACCGGACACCTCACCGGCAGCGCGCCACCCCCACGAGACGATGGATGCCCCATTGAGGTAATCTTTGGACTAATGTTACGGAGGGCATCTACGCTGTCATCACGGCTACAACGGGACCAACGCGGCAGTATCTACACCGCAAGTGAATTGAACGAGCCAGGGGCAGAGTGATCTGAAACTCCGTCAGCCCCGACTTTGGTCTCCACGCAGCCACAGGATCGTAGTCCTGCTGGTAACCTTTCAGGGTTGGCCAGCTTTATTTGCTAATATTAGCACGGACATAGAACTGATCCTTTTGCTGACAAGGGGGAACTCCCAGAACTCGGAGTGGCACACTGACCACACAACTAAGACTGTGCCTGTCAAGGGATTGAAGTCTCAATCCCAAGTTCCAAGAAATGGAGGATGAGAAGGAGAGAAGGGAAGCTGCATTATCATTGTTCGCTAGGGCGCCAGGAAAAGGCGCATCCACAACAATACCTGTGAAAGCGAACAAACCAATTATGGATTTACTTAGGAAGTATGAAAAACTCCACAAACACGAGGTGTCCAAGTGGTGGGAAGCCACCTCTTTGGAGGATTACTTAGAAAAAAATATGGTACCGAGAGGCTTGCGTATCTACATCACTCCCTCGTACGAATCCCGAGATCCCCAAATGATGGATGACTGGGCTGCAAACTCTGCACAGAGTTCCAAAGTGATGATGCAAATCCTTGTAAAGTACGCCTGGGCGGACAGAACAAAAATCAAAAAGGAGATCGAGGAAATTGCAGCAGAGCTGAATAAACATCAAGAACAAGGAGTCATTGTTGAATACATCAGTGAGATGAAAATAAGACTCAAGACACTAGAGGATGACATCAAAAGAAGAAAGCAATATAAACTCCACAGAGACTGCGGGGATTATGAGTCAGGAAGAATACTGACACATGCTAAGAAATATGATCATCTGTACGATGAGATACAACAACAGGATAACAACAATGGAGCTGGCAATGAAGAGTTGGATGAGGATGATGAATTTACAAGTGCATCACTCACAGATAACTCGGATTCAAACAACAGCATAACCAGCTCACGCAGTGGAATGGCGGCAGAAGGAGTAACCCAAAAGTCAAAACCCAATTTTTTAGAGATGTATCGGCTCATGAATCAGAGCCGACAAGCAACCAGGGCCTCAGCACGACTCCAGGCGAAGAATCAACAAACACCTCCGCCCGTAAGAGGAAGGCCAAGAGGTACCGGGACAAGAAGAGGAAGAAGTACAAACAGAGGAGGAAACAGAGCACGCGGCCAAGTGGGAAACAAGAAGGGCCAAGACAAGAAATATTAAAGATGGATGAAGACCAGGTAAATTGTACTATAATTAATCTTTCCACAAGAGACATTAGTATGAAACGTACTCTTTGTTTAGGTCTTTCATTCTGTCCCGCGGTACCCATGAATTATGTTAACAGCAAGATTGACTTATTTAAGTTTTGTCGGAAACTAAAACTTAAAAAGTGGCATGTATTGAAACCATCTAGAAGTAGGAATGTGTAGACCACCAATCCTAGAGAGATGGAGGATAATCTAGTTATTGGGGATATGGACAATTTATTGGCATTAGATGAAATTAACAATGAAATGGATGAACATGAAATAAGCCTAGAAGCTAAACGTATCTTAGAAGCCCTTGAGATACAACATGACAGCAGTGCTAGAAGTAATTTCAAACCCCGATCTACCTTTACCCCTAAACTTTATCATGACAACATAGACACTTTCCAAGAAATAGTAGGGAAAGAACTTCTTCAGTACAGGAGCCAGAACTGGCAGAAAAAAATGAAGGCTTTCAAACATAATCTCTCATCAGCAGAAAAACAAGCTATGACAGAGTTAGCAGAAGATGAGAGTATTGTCATCCGTCCTGCTGACAAGGGTGGCAATATTGTTATCCTACCAAAAACCATGTACGTAGGGGAAGCGTTGAGGCAACTCAATGATGGCAAAACTTACAAGAAAAGTAACAGAGAAGAATACAATCTGAGTATCACCACAAT
Source organism: Lissotriton helveticus (assembly GCF_964261635.1). Taxonomy (NCBI): domain Eukaryota; kingdom Metazoa; phylum Chordata; class Amphibia; order Caudata; family Salamandridae; genus Lissotriton; species Lissotriton helveticus. The sequence continues at coordinate 934,248,701 of NC_136061.1, read as the reverse complement.
TTGGGATAAATTATCAGATTGGAAGGATAAAGGATGGATCGAATGGGAGGAATATTGCTACCTCAAACGTGATCATCCAATTTTGCCAATATTATATTTGCTACCTAAGGTGCACAAATGCAAACATAATCCCCCGGGCAGACCCATCATTTCGTCCAGAGGGAGTGTACTGGAAAACATCTCCAGATACGTGGACCATTTTTTGCAGGAATATGTCAGGAGCCTACCCACCTATGTACGTGACACCAAAGACTTCCTGAACAAAATCAAGGATGTCAAATGGGAAAGGGACTCACTGCTCATAACACTAGATGTTAGCTCCCTGTATACCTCTATAGAACACACTCAAGGTATAGAGGCAAGCGCCAGATTTTTGAAAACTCGTAACATGAAGTACCTTGGGCATACTACAATGATCTTGGACATGATGAGGCACTGCCTAGTTAACAACTATTTTCTGTTCAATGACGATATCTATGTCCAACTGCATGGCACGGCGATGGGCACATGCTTTGCTCCGAGCTTTGCCAACCTGTTCATGGGCGCATGGGAGGCTGACATCAAAAATAGACCAGATATACAGGAAGATTTTCAGAATGTCACTATGTGGCTACGTTACATAGATGACATTTTTCTAATCTGGAGGGGCAGTAAAAACGCAGCTATTGAATTCATCTCCAAATTGAATACCAACAATAACAACATTATTCTTACTAGCAACATCAGTAACAGGGAGATTGAATACTTGGACACAAAGGTGAGAGTTGAAAACAACAAACTCAAAACTATACTGTTTCGTAAAGAAACAGCAGGTAACACCTTACTGTACGCCCTGAGCAGCCACCCTGACCCCCTGAAGTGGAGTATCCCCTACGGGGAACTACTCAGGGCGAAACGCAACTGCAGCACCATTGACGATTATGAAAAGGAGGAAGCAACAATGGTACAAAGGTTCACCAACAGGGGTTATCCGAAATGGGTGATCAAAAGAGCTATCAACAGAGTGAAATCCGTGGAGCGCAAAGACCTCCTGACCAATCAAAGGAAAGATGATGAGAGTATAGATGATGAAATGGTCACACGCATCATCCTTGACTACAATGGCAATCAAAAACAAATAAAGAAAAGTATCACCAAGAATTGGGACATTCTGAAGAATGATCCCATAATAGGTAGCACCATACCATCCAAGCCGAGTATCACCTACCGCAGGGGCCGCAATTTGAGTGATCTACTAGTACACAATTTGATCAGTGACATTACACCCCGGGGAGTAGATCTTCCCGGATTTTTTCCTTGTGGGCACTGCAAAGCCTGTGCGAGTAGTCAGATGGTTAAAGAATATTGGAATCCTAGTACCAACAAGATGGAAACCATTAAACAATTTTTGACCTGCACTACTACGTTTGTGGTGTATATACTTGTATGCCCATGTGAACTGAGGTACGTGGGCAGCACCACAAAAATGGCCAAACAACGGATATTGGAACATACCAGGGCTATAACGAATATAGACAAACAATATCCCATTGCCAGGCATTTCGAGAGTCATCATTTTTCCAACGCTAAACTTCTGAGATACTACATTGTTGAACAAGTGAACTTATCCACTAGAGGTGGTAACCGGGTATTGAGACTAAGACAAAGAGAGTCGAAATATATTATTGGTCTCTGCACCCGCTTTCCGAAAGGACACAACCTCGATGAGGAATACAATGTACATTTACATCATGAATGATTTTTTTGTTATATATATTTTACTTCATTAGTACATTAGTCCTCATATGCTTCCTTCCACAGGTTGAAAGGGTGGGACTAAGTCTCAGGTCCATGAAATCAGCACCCCAGTCCTTTCAACGCTGACCTTCTCCATTTTCCAGCTCAAGTATGTCTTTTATATATTTGTTTTTTGAATCACAGTGCACCTTATCACTTTTGGTAGTTGGAACTGGGTTTTTTCAATGCAGATCCTCAACATAGTTCTCAACTTTGCTTTTTTTTGTGTGAACATTCATACATTGTGCCAGTCCTCTGTCGACCAGGACACTCTAGACTGTTGACATCCAGTGGCATCCCCACTAACAAGGGAACTTGAAGTACGGATCTTCACTAGACTTATACAATCGCTCTCACACACCCACTAACCAGGGGATATGTGATATCTGAGAGATTTCACCCAGGCGACCGAGTGAACCTACGGGACTACATGTACTTTACATTAGGATTGTTTACAATTATGTGAGTCAGTTACCAAGGGAACTACAGGATGTTCCATTGGCCAATCACGCGCTAACAGACTAAGCACGTGATTGGATGACCCAATCACAAGGTCCGCATTTTGTGCCAGCACGAGTGGGTTTATTGTTGTATTTTTTGCAATACACCCATCATATACATGGACTATATGCATAAGTTATAATATAAGTCCTGGCCAATGTATTTTTACCGTGAATAATATCGCAATGGTATGATGATGGTATATTGTGAATTTCTGCACAAGTGCTTTAATTTAGTTACAGTTAACAGACAATTGTTTTATGTTATGAATACTAGTGAGAAGTTGTATAACTGTCGGGATCACCATTCAGTTAGACCCACTGAAAGATGGCGCCTTTAACACCAAGGTTAGGCGTGTGAGTCCATCTTTGATGTCTAGTGTGTACACACGGTAAATACAGCAAATGTGTTGAGGACTATTGTGTGAACAAGCACTCACGGAGTGCGAAACGCGTCACGTAGGGCTTATGGCGTGAATAAACCCTACTAATTGGCAGACCTGATTTGTTGGTGTGGTTATTGCTGTGCCTGAGTGCGCGCTTGGGACGCCGTTTTGCACTTCATATTGACTACCGGACACCTCACCGGCAGCGCGCCACCCCCACGAGACGATGGATGCCCCATTGAGGTAATCTTTGGACTAATATATATATATATATATATATATATATATATATATATATATAGTATATATATCTCCAAGGGATTGGATGCCTCAGGACCACCTCGCGATTGGACCAAGCAAGCGGCCGCTGCCACAAGGCAGTTTGTGACTGCACAGAGAAGTGTGATGACTTCATGTTTCACTGCCCAGTTTGACCTCTGCCATTGGGGCAGGACGTTGGGGAACCAAGGGAGTCCAGGACACTTTACCTAAGGGGTTTACCTACTACACAAAGGCCCCCCTCTTTTGCTTGGCACAATAGCGCTCATTGTGAGCATTATTTAGCCCAGCTATGGATACTTACCGGATCATGCTGAATGTTGGGAACTGTAGTCAAAAACGCCATACTGCAGCTGCAACCAGTGTAGTGGGGCCAGCTAAACTCCCACCACTTGGGAGGGCCGTAGGAGGTTCAAAGGAGGGTAGAGGTTGAACTCTTGTGCCAGCAGCTTCTGATGAAGGCATACTACGCCGAAATGATCATGCCATAAAGCTGTGATTAAATGGATTCTCTGAAGCTCCCCGCTGTGTCCTCTGATTGCTTTGAATAAGATATATATATATATATATATATATATATATATGTATATATTCACTAAAAAAACATAGGTTTCAGGGGTGTTATAGTTAGCTGGACATTTCACTTGTACAAAACCATTGAAATTCCTCCGTTATAGTTAGTTCTACTAACTATAACTAGCGCGCCCGCAATCCACTGCTGATGATGTCACATATTACATAATTCATGACATGGTCAGTGACATCACTGATGACATCTCAAATGACATCACTGATGGCATCCCTGATGACATCATCCAGTCAATGTGGTTTGGTTCGATATTTAAATATGTATTGTATATATAGCAATCTGCATTGAAGAATGAGTGGATGTATAAGTGTCTGGATGGAGGATTTAGTAGCACTGTGATTGACTGTCTAAGTGACTAATTTAAAGTGTCTCACTAAATATATGGGATAGTGATTAAACTGTGTGAATATCTGTTTCACTGTATCTCTTGTTGTGTAAACTACTACTTAAGTTGGTTACTAGCTATGTGAAAGTCTATATTAGTATTAATTAGTTAAGTGAGTATTTGTATGGGATAGTGAATGTGTTTGTGGTTGGTTGGGAGGTGTGTGACTGTCCAAAGATGTATAAATAGTTGATTTAGTAGGGATATGAGGTTAAGACTGCAAGTGGAAACACTTGTTTGGGTGAGTGAATCTCTTTATGGGTGTGGTGATGAATAAATATATTTCTCAATGATACATGTCCAACAAAGTAGAAATATAAAAGGCAGTGTATGTGACAGTTTTTGTTTATAAATAAGTATACATAAGACTCAGTGATTGTAGGAGTGACTGTATCGAAAACTGTATACTTGTAATAGTGATTTTATAACACACTTAGCATGAGTTTCTATCTATATGAATAAAAAAGTGGTGTTTGTATAAGTGTGTAGCTTAGTAAATGTAAGTAAGATCAATTGTTTGCAGAAGTGAGTAGGATGACTGCATAAGTGAATAGGATGTGTTCTGGTGTGTAATGTCGATGTAGGTGTATAAGTATATTTAATAATGTTCTATAGATCTTTTTTAGCATGTATGAGTGAATCTATAGGTAAGTGTTTAAATGTGTGTGTAGATGTAGGAATCACTGAGTGGGTTTTTAGAAACTTGTATTGGTGTGTCAATGGTTTCAAATATGGTACTCCATATTTTATACTGAGTGTTGAAAGGTTATACTAGTGTATGATGAGGTGTATCAGATTGTCATGTGGATTATGTTATCAGTGATGTCATTTGAGATGTCATCAGTGATGTCATCAGTGACGTCACTGACCATGTCATGAATGATGTAATATATGACATCATCAGCAGTGGATTGCGGGCGCGCGAGTTATAGTTAGTAGAACTAACTATAACGGAGGAATTTCAATGGTTTTGTACGAGTGAAATGTCCAGCTAACTGTAACAACCCTGAAACCTATGGTTTTTTTCAGTGAATTTCAAAGGTTTTTTAAATGCTAATTCCTAACTATAACATGTCAGAAACCTATGGTTGTTTCAGTGAATTTCAAAGGTTTTGTAAATGACAATTTTTAAATGTATTAATTGTTATATTTTTTTTTATACTGATTTAAACATTTTTTAACTATTTATTTCTAGATATTTTATTTTTTAAATTACATTATAATTACATTATACATTACATTACAAAGTATACTTTCTCAGAATAAATTACTTTAGTTTAAATAGTTTGCAAATAGGCAATAGACTTTTAAGTACAGTAGTTACAGTTGTTGCAATAGGCAACACAATTTCAAATACAATGCAACATTGAGCTCAATGTGAATTTCTAGTTAAATGCAATAAGTTACTTTATGGATTACTTTTCTAACCACAGGCCTGGATTCTATATTCAGTCCTGGGACATCTTTTGTAAACAGTTGAGTAAAACCGTTTTGGTTACAGTAGTGATTTTTAAGGAATATTATTGTATTTTAAAAGTTGACAGAAATTGTTTCACATAGAATCACCAATGTTATCCCACGGGAGGAAATTCACATAGCAGATAAGTAGTGTTATCGTTACTTTTTCTTACTCAGTGGTGGATCCTGGATCCAGCACTGGTGCATCTCCTGTAAACAGTTGAAAGAATGCGTTTAAGTCATACAGGCGATTTTTAAGGAATATTTGTAGTTTGTGAAAATAGACAGAAACTTTTCTGGTGAAAACCAGACAATGGATTCCAATGGAAGAAAATACAAGTTACTGGTCAGGGTCAGTGCTAGGCTAAAAGATGCAGCACTGGGGTCTCTCCTGATAACACGTGGGTAAATCGGAATTCGTTGTTCAGGTGATTTTAGAGGAATATTTGTACGTTTCAAAAATCAACAATTAGAGAAACTTTTTCAGCAAAAAGCAGGCAATGGTATCCTATGGAAGGAAATTCAAGTTACTGGTAATTATGGTTAGAATTACTTTTCAGGATCAGTACTGGGCTCAAAGATGCAGCACTGAGGTCTCTCCTGATAACAGGTGAGTAAATCGGAATTCGGCTAATTTTATAGGAATATTTTAAAGTTCCAAAGCTCCACACTTAGAATTTCCAAGTGAACCTAGTCAATGTTAGCCTATGGAAGGAAATTCACTTAGCAGGTAAGTAGTGTTATCGCCAAGTCACAACCAATGTCGGCGCATGCACATAACCCGGTTCGGCGCTTTATAAGATGCCCTTGGCCTCTGTGAGGTACACAGTATGCATAACCCCACATTTTATGAACGTGTACGTGCCTATATGTGATTAGATTATAGGTGTGTTAATTCATAAAGATCAGCTTATATCTATGTACAATTGATGCATACCTACTGCGTATTCATATACAGTGCTATGAGGAAACACAGCGCTATAGAAATCTGGATATGCTTATTTGATATAATATCATATAATATGCATAATGTAGACATTGGCACGCACAATGTTGCTGTGTATAATGTGAGCAAATGCTCTAAATACTAATATTTTAAACAAGTATTAATCTCTAGAGCCCTTCCTAGAGACATACAGACACCTTTGCTTCAAGCATAAGGTAAACAGAACATATAAATCCACAAAAAACTAAATAAACAGCGGCCTTTCAAGCTGCAGGTGTGTGTCTGTTGCACAAAGTGCGTGCAGGCACGCGAAAAGCATCAAAAGTCTTGCCGGCACTAAATTTACCATCCATTGAGCTACATTTCTTTGCAGGCACAGGACCCCTTCCCCCTCCTCGCCCCACCTGCGGGGCTCTTGATAAACCGGACCGCCTGCCAGGGGAATATTTCCAGTAAAAGAAGCGAGTTATGAGTTTTAAATTGTGTAATGATAGGTTTTGGAGAGGAAAGGCAGTAAAAGCTGTCCTGCCTACCCAGGAGAGGGGGGCAGGGGGGTGCAGGTGAAGGATTTATGTCTGATGGTAAGAAGGACGATGAGGTATTTATTCAACAGCTAAACTGATGTCAGGAGCTCAAGGGGAAATGGCTAAATAAACACCAGGCGGTAAGGGGGGTGGGGAAACAGAACTTAACTTGTACAACAGGCTGCTTTGAAGTCAACCGCCCCTTTGGGAAATAACTCCACGAAATCAAACAAATGACCAAAAAAGTTCAACCAAAATTTTTTTGTTTTTTTAAACAGAGTTAAACTAAAAACGTGCCATTAGGCCGTTCCTCAAGAAGATTAATATGCGAAGGATGGTGTGTATCGGCCACGCAAATATGAAATGTATCATTTTTATTCCGTTTGAATTATATGTACACGGTCTATGGGCTGCGATCGGAAATGTTTTGTATGATTATCTATTTGATTACGTTATTATTGTATTTTTGTATGATTAGAGTACACCACAACATATCACAATTTATTATTTTACATTACCAGACGACTCATGCAGCAGAAACAATTAAAAAGGTAGAAAACGTATACATACGCTCCTTATGTTTCTGCACTTCATGTTTTTCACTGCATTACATGGTTGTTTGTTCTTCTTCGGGGCATAATAACATGTGCTATTTTTTTAACATAAAATAGGGTGCATACCATACGTGGGTACCAAGTGCGTGCCCTGAAATGTGCCCTTTCCACAGAGCTAAGCTGATAACGAAAAAAAAAGTGCCTGGATGGCGCCGTCACACTGGGTGCTGTCCATTTACAAAAAAATAGCACACATGTAATTCAAATATTTAAAGAAAATAAACCAAATTTGAAGACATGAACAGATACGAAAAATTGAAACGACAATTGCCAGGTATTCTGTGGTCATGCAAGACCCCGGTTCCCACCAGCGCTCACATCAGAGCATCGCTCGGGCTTTGAGATAAAGGGTGACACGGAATCCAGGTGCTTTGGGATAAACAGGTCTGTAAACACGCGCATGGTTTAGAAATATCCCTGTATTAGGGAATGTGCTACTCTGAAATCGGAGCAAACATCTATTTCATATTTTATATCCTGATAATGTCACGTGCACACTTCGAGTTGTCTGATGCGCAGACGTGAATATTCGGTTATTTTTTACATGTTTATTTTTTTTTTGCAGAGTTTTATATAGAGTGAACTTGACCCACAACCAAATCGGGTACCAGAGTGCTTTAGATAGCACCAGTTATGTTACATGAGGACACACATTCATTTTGTTAGGCACGGGAGATTAAGTGATTTGGCCAGAATCACAGGTTGTTCAGCGTTGTTACCGAGATTCAAACCCAGTTCCCCAGGTCCGAGGTCGTACGCCCTAGCCGTTAGGCCAACTGTTGTGTTCCCTGTGCTACTATTGCAATATTTACTGATTTCAAACCCACATCTGCTCCACGAGGGAACTAAACGTGTACACCTGGAGTGGGACAAGGAAAACCGTGAGCAGTTTTATTTCTCAATTTGCCACAAATTTAAACCTTGCTACATTTGAAGTCCCCGCTTGGTGAGGGGGAATGGGCGTGCATTTACCGGGCGCTAATGACCCCTTCAAGACATCAGATACCTCCAGGTTTTCCTAGAACAGAGCCTGCTATGAACCGAATTCACCGGCTGGAGTCCGGGTTGCAGGAGAGGGTGGTATATTTTACTGCGCATTAAACGGGTTTGGAGCGCAATCTGACCCTGAACAGGTGTTCTGCATGTTCAATGAATTCAGTTCCACCAAAGGGGTAAAGTCACCCCTGGAGCGCACAGTAAACGGGAGTGGGGGGTTGGATTCCCCAGTGGCTAAACAGATTCGCAGTGTGATCTGCGGCGCAAAATAGCGTCATTGCCGTTGCGGCTGCTCTTGGCTGGTGCAGTCCGAGCTACCATCATCACGACCTGCCAAGCTTACGACACTTACAAGAGCTGGGCAGCGGCAACATTACGTTTTGCACTGGCTGGTCGCTGCCATTGTTAGCAAAAAGGTCGGTGCGAAACTGTATTAACACGCGTGCGGTCAGTGCCATTTCGACATATCTGTCCGAACATTCATCTGTGTGATGCACAAGTATATGTGCAAAATTACTCCTGTGCATTCACTGCAACCCCGAAATTGTTGTGCTAAACTTCCCCCATGCACTTTATCTAGTCAGGAAACATTGGTTCACTTTTGCACTGGTGCAACGGATGTAGTACAGAAGTGTCAGTGTGAAAAAGCACTACTGCCAATATAGCCTTAAGTAATGACATGGTAGTGGTGCACGCTCATGACTGAATAAACCACAGACACCTGTGTTATGGGGTGCACTATCCACTAGCTCACTATTACGTGATGCACTATCTTCTCTATTTTATATGCTTATCAATCCAATCGTGTCAAAAATAGTGACAATAAATTATTTTTCAAAAAATTGCGTACATGCTTGTTAATCATCACATAGCACCATCATTATAATCACAGCAAAAACTGAACATAAACAAGATTGTCATAAAACAATTGTTGGGTTTTCATTCTTCAAAAACACTTTTTATTCTTCTTTTTCCATCATCAAATGTATGTTCATTTGAAATCTTCAAACAACTCTCCACAAATCCACATATGAAGCCATATCACAATGCATTTCGGTATGCACCTTCGTCAGGGGAATACTCTACAAGTAACATAAAAATCTATCACTATACATAACAATACATCTGTTATTCACATTTTCAGTTTTTATAGTCTTTATTTCGAAGTTTTCCTTCATAAAAGACATAACATACATAAAAATGTATCAAAAGCAAAAAGAAGAGAATGATATTAATCAAAGTCAAAAGCAAAATTTAAAAAGCATAAACCTTAGTATAAGCAAATGACCACATAATACATTTTTCCTTTAGCAGTTATCAACAAAAAAAATTATACCAACAATATCTGGAACAGTTTCCGTTATACACAATGTTAAAACCAACGAATACAACTGACAATATGTCCCAGATCATAATCAGTCAATTTCAATTTCGAAATAATCTAGTAAAATTAGTGATGGACGCTACTTGCTAGCTTCTTTGATATACCTTGCTCGGATTACCCAAGCCCATCCAAGATATTTTGCCAAACCAATAGACATCCACTCCGCTGTATTAGTTCTTAGAATGTGTATTGCTTCTTTACACACCCGTGTTTTTGTTCGTTGACAAACTGGTTTGAGCCACTTCAGACGGGGTGCGCGATAGGCATGGCATTCGAATAAGAAATGGCTCTCAGTTTTGTTAACTTCTAAACAAAAGGGGCAATACATTTTCAGACAATTCTGCCATTTGTTAGTAAATTCCCTAATTGGTAAGGTGCCTACTCTGAATTGATGATAGAGTTTTCTATCTAGGCCTTTGGTGATGTTATCCCAATACGTCTCAAGTTGGGGAATTACTTTATAGAGCAAGAAGGAACCGGTAAGTGAAGAACCAGCTGAAAGTGAAATCATATCATTTTTAACAACTGACCAGAACAACTGTTTAAACTCATTCTTTAAGGGAAAGGTTTGATTAACTGGATCTGACCAATGTAACGGTAGACCCATCTTAAGGAGGGTGGCTTTAATGCTTTTGAACCAGGGTATATATCCTGAGCCAAAAGACAGTTGAACCTCCCGAAGCTCATTAGCAAACATTATCAGTTCTGGGGTAGACCAGATTCTTCTCCATAAAGCAACCATTCTAAACAGAGCTTGATTTTTAAGAGATTGGCAGCCCATATCAAGCAATAGTGGGATTGCGGGGGTTGAGGGCGGTAGACCTACCAAATTTCGAAAAAATTTGTTCTGAATTTTATCTAATGGTACAAGATCAACATGACCCCAAAGATCAGAGCCATAAAGAACGGCCGAACTAATTTTGGCCTTGTAGATTTTCGTGGCAGGAAGTACTCTTTTCGTGAGGGAGCAACGCTGTTCCTTCACGAGACACCCTGATAACCTAGCTAGTTTGAGGCACATAGCCTCAATCTGTTCTCTCCACCGCAGTCTATAATCAATAGACACGCCTAGGTAGGTCATTACCCATACTTGCTCTAATGATACTTCGTTCATGGTGACATAACCCTTACGTGGTTTACATTTTGTAAATACCATAAACTTGGTTTTCGAGACATTAATCTCCAGATCATTTAGTTTACAAAACTCCGTGAATTTATTAATGGCAGTTTGCAACCCCACCTGGGTTTTAGCCAGAATCAGGGTATCGTCGGCGAAGATTAAAAGTGGGAATTTAGTCCCTCCCAATACGGGGGCATCAGATGAAACAGACGAAAGGAACTCCACTACCTGATTAATAAACAGAAGAAAGAGGGATGGTGCCAAGACGCACCCTTGTCTAACTCCCCGCGTAACAGGGAATGACTCCGTTACTTGGCTTTGGGATCCCCATCTCACTCTCGCAAAGTTATGATTATGTAACCTAATCGTTAAGTCTAATAAATCAGGAGGCATTCCCATTTTACTTAGTGCCAACCACATCTTGTCTCTAGGGACCAGGTCGAACGCAGATTTTAAATCTACGAACGCAGCGTATAATGTACCTCCTCCTAGATGCACCGTCTTCCAGTAAATCATGGTGAATCTGACTACCTGGTCGATAGTGCTTGTGTTGGCTCTAAAGCCTGCCTGTAGTGGGGACAAGATATTTTCTTCCCTCGCCCATGACTGTATTCTGCCTAACAGCAATCTGGCCATTACTTTTTGTAATGCGTCGATAAGGCTAATGGGGCGATAATTCGCCGCACTAGACTTATCTCCTTTCTTATGTACCGGAAGAATCTCTGCCCCTCTCCAAGATACCGGGATATCTGCTCCCAAAGCAATGGCATTAGCCAGGGCAGTGATATACGGGACCCAATTTTTCATATCATATTTAAAAAGGTCTACTGGGACACAGTCCATCCCGGGTGCTTTGCCATTTTTACTTAATTGTATCGCTATCTCCGTCTCGTGTTCGCTAAAAACCACATGTCCGCAGTTCACCAACTGTGGAAGAATCAACATTCCCTCCTCGCTGGGATTATCATTTATTTGCTTACCACAAAACTGGGCTGAAAAAAACTCAACCCACGTATCCGCCGGGACATGGTTAGTTGGGGTTTGCTGGTCACCACATACTCCCCATTTAACTACCTGCCAGAATTTCAATTGGTTACCTGATAGACTGGCCTCATAAAGGTCCTGCCAACGATTATCATCCCATATAGTTTTGGCAAGTTTAAGGGTTTTTCTGTACTCCGCCCTCGCAGCTTTAATTGCCTGAGTATCCCTAGTTTTAATTACAGATATCAGGCGAGTATGCGCCTTCCTACAGCTTGCATCATACCATTTTGCCCCCAAATTACCTTTTTTTTTATGTTTAAGACCACCTTTAAACGTAAAATGGGTTTTTATTGTGGTAAATAATGATTCATGAATTGGGCCTACCTGATCAAGAATGCCCCTATTTGCCAATATTAGCTCCAACTTTTCAGTAGCCAATATGACATCCTTGGAGATCTTAGACAGGACTCTAGGGTCTTCCACAATCTTATCCCAGCGAAGCCTACGACAATCGTTACTAAGGACTGCATTCGCGGTTGTATAGATATCAACATTTTGTATTCTATCTATGCCCAATTCCATTTTTAACGTGATTGACAATGGGTTATGGTCACTTTCGGGACGTACGATTACTTCCATGTCTACCAAAAGATTCCAGTACTCCATTTTAAATAAGCAGTAGTCAATACGGCTGTTACTATAGCCATTGTCGAAAGTGGGATTTCCTGCAAGGTCAGACTTGGTCCTCCCATTGGCTGCCCTCAAGTTCCTCTCCAGACATAGCCCAAGCCAATGTAGCACTGCCTCTGTTGCTTTAGTAACTGGTGGTAGAGATAGGCTGGGAATGTTCCAAAGCTGGTCTGCATCCTCATAGCAACCATCATCCATAGACAATATGGGCTCAATTGTACAGTTCAAATCACCCAGTAACATTACACATTTGTCAGTACCAATGTCATTTAACAAGAGTTCAAGATCATTCATCACTTCAGGGCATTTTCCCCCAGGTCTTCCCCTTGCATAAACGTTGATCACGAATAGATCCAGAGTTTCAGCCCTAGTCAATTTCAAACCCATGAGATCATCATTCGAAGTTGGTAACTCATATATCCTGACATTTAGCGATTGGCGAACCCAAATTACAAGCCCCCCAGACGGCCGTCCCCTTGGGCCTTTGTGAGCTGGTTTATAAAAGTTCAAAAAGCCCAGCCGGAAAAGTGCTTCCATCGACCAAGATTCTTGAAAAACCAAGACATCATATTGCTCTACAAAAATCCCCCAGTCAGTCTCAACCATTTTACCCCTTAGCCCTGCAATATTCCAAGACAGTACCTTTAAACAGTTTACAGGCTCACAAGGAGGATCAGTCGGTAAAAGAACTGGTAGGTCTATTAATTCAACTGGGCCTTCACACGACACATTAGACACAATAGAACACAAACCCTCAGTATATTCTTCTACCATCAAGACAACAAGAGAATTATTGCTCAAGTGGTCATCCAAAATTTCCACCACATCAGTTCCTGGGGAGATGACATCTTCCACTAACTCCCGTGTACTATTTAGAATTGAGGGTGAAATAACCTTTGACAAATCTAGATGTCCCTGGTCATTAACCATAAATCCACTATCATGTCAATCTACTCCATCCAACCAACTAAGTGGAGCAAATCGATTTGAGAGGTGGGGCCGGAACAAAGGATGGATGGACACATCAGGAAAGGAACGTTCTCTTGAACCATTCCCAGTAGGGAAATGATTGTAGTTTGAGACAGTATTAATTTTTGGGTAGAAGTATTGTAATGATAGGGTCTGAACATCACCAATACGACCAAATCTGGGCTCTCTGCAAATAAGTTCAGCAACCCAAGGTTCTCTAAAACTAATAACAATGCAGTCACCCTCTAGATCTTTTTTACTATATCCAACCCACTCTACTCTTCTGACATTTAGTATAACTGCCTTCGTGGGGTGCGGTAGGGGTCGGTTCTTATTTAGCCAATAATTGACTTTATTACGTAATTCGTTATAAGATTCCTGTTTCCCTACTTCCAAGGGAGCCACACCAGTTAAGATAACAGTATAGGGTAGTGATTCCGGAGGAAGGTTCACATTACGTTTAGTGCTAGCCGTTCCAGGCTTTTTATTGGCTGGATTAGTTTTAGGTACAGGCTTGGGGGGTTTAGGTATAGTGCTAGGAACGGGAATGGAATTATTTGCAGTAGAGGGTTTACTATTTCTATTTACTACAGGAACCTGGGTACGTCCAGAATTAGTTACTTGATTGGAAGCACTTGGGGCATTTGATGGCCCAGTCGGTTTTCTTATAACCCCATCAGTTACGTCCTTAACTTGCTCAGGGGGAATTACTTGTGGCCCTACCAGGACTGAACGATGTAATAAATTGTTTGAAATGGACATATTTTCTTTAATTAATGTTTCCATTAGGTCCATTTTATCATTTAGGAGCCTTGTTCTTTCAAAGATAGGTAGTAGGAGTGATTTGATCAGGAACTCAATTTTCCCCAATAAGTTGACTTCAATGCCACCATCAGCAGCGTTAATACTCCCTGGGGGTTCTAGAAATCTAGATGACAAAGAGGGTTGGGGAATGACAGCAGGGGTTGGGCTTTTCGAATGCGGAGTACCCACACTATGGATAGAATCCTCTCTTTTCCTTTTACTCGTTTTACAAACGGACTGGTTCTCCAAAGACTTGGGGTAAGAATTAATAACAGAACCTAGTGTATTATCAGGGGGCTGGTTTACTGGGTCGCTAGCCTTATACACAGGAGAATGTCTAATGGAACTACTTTCCAACGAATTGTCAGAATCTGAGTCTAAGTCCCCAATATCTTCTACCAATACAACATCCTGATTAGGTGTGGTCGAAATAACATCTCTAGCATTTAAAACAACTTCTGTCTGGTCAGTTAATGGGACCGGGGAGCGGGCATTGTGAATCAGTCCTAGTGAGGAACGCCTACCAGTCACCAAGTCCAACGATAGGCGTTTTTCAACCAGGGCGATTTCATTTTCCAAAACGCGAGTAGTGCGCTGGAAGAATTGGTCTATGGTGCCAGTAAAAACCCCATTAGAAGTAGACATCTGCACTTGCCTGACTTTGCCAGAGCGAAGAGGCATATTAAAAGGCGTGGGAACAAATAGATTAATATACAAATATTAAAAAAACAAGAATAAAAGGTATACCAAAAATAACTGGAATATCATAAAATACCCAATATCACAATAAAGGTCATCAACAAATCAGTTCAATTAATAACCTCAGGAGTCAAATAAAAACAAAAAATGAATAAGGAACCAAAATCCAAAATCCAAAAATAAAAATATAAAGGGAGTAGCCCTGCCCGGCCTCGATCGGCCTCGGACGGCCGCTGACGGCCCCGCCCTTGTCCCGGGCTTCTCCCGCGCGCTCTCCCGCGCTGCGGGAGTACTAATGGCCGATATAGATTATTCACACAATAGGTGGGAGGTGTAGGAGGGGTCGGGGAGAGCGGCCCAGGTGTTGACAATCAGGGCTGGCGGGCGCTCCTGGGAATTGCAGTCCCAGTTGGAGCACACGCACTCGCTCGCAGCCCCGGGGAATCACTGTCTTCGCCGTTCCCTCCACAAACCTTCAGGCTGCTGCAACAAAGTATCTCTAGCGATGCGGGACCCGCGGAGCGGGTTCCGCGAGAAGTAAAAGTAAAAGCCGGTCAATCCCAGACGGATAAGTCTTAAAACTGCAAAGCGTCCCACACGCCGTCACAAGGGAAAATGCTTTTGAATCCTCGGTGGAAGGGTAGGAGGGGTCGGGGAGAGCGGCCCAGGTGTTGACAATCAGGGCTGGCGGGCGCTCCTGGGAATTGCAGTCCCAGTTGGAGCACACGCACTCGCTCGCAGCCCCGGGGAATCACTGTCTTCGCCGTTCCCTCCACAAACCTTCAGGCTGCTGCAACAAAGTATCTCTAGCGATGCGGGACCCGCGGAGCGGGTTCCGCGAGAAGTAAAAGTAAAAGCCGGTCAATCCCAGACGGATAAGTCTTAAAACTGCAAAGCGTCCCACACGCCGTCACAAGGGAAAATGCTTTTGAATCCTCGGTGGAAGGGTAGGAGGGGTCGGGGAGAGCGGCCCAGGTGTTGACAATCAGGGCTGGCGGGCGCTCCTGGGAATTGCAGTCCCAGTTGGAGCACACGCACTCGCTCGCAGCCCCGGGGAATCACTGTCTTCGCCGTTCCCTCCACAAACCTTCAGGCTGCTGCAACAAAGTATCTCTAGCGATGCGGGACCCGCGGAGCGGGTTCCGCGAGAAGTAAAAGTAAAAGCCGGTCAATCCCAGACGGATAAGTCTTAAAACTGCAAAGCGTCCCACACGCCGTCACAAGGGAAAATGCTTTTGAATCCTCGGTGGAAGGGTAGGAGGGGTCTGGGAGAGCGGCCCAGGTGTTGACAATCAGGGCTGGCGGGCGCTCCTGGGAATTGCAGTCCCAGTTGGAGCACACGCACTCGCTCGCAGCCCCGGGGAATCACTGTCTTCGCCGTTCCCTCCACAAACCTTCAGGCTGCTGCAACAAAGTATCTCTAGCGATCGCGAGAAGTAAAAGTAAAAGCCGGTCAATCCCAGACGGATAAGTCTTAAAACTGCAAAGCGTCCCACACGCCGTCACAAGGGAAAATGCTTTTGAATCCTCGGTGGAAGGTAGGAGGGGTCGGGGAGAGCGGCCCAGGTGTTGACAATCAGGGCTGGCGGGCGCTCCTGGGAATTGCAGTCCCAGTTGGAGCACACGCACTCGCTCGCAGCCCCGGGGAATCACTGTCTTCGCCGTTCCCTCCACAAACCTTCAGGCTGCTGCAACAAAGTATCTCTAGCGATGCGGGACCCGCGGAGCGGGTTCCGCGAGAAGTAAAAGTAAAAGCCGGTCAATCCCAGACGGATAAGTCTTAAAACTGCAAAGCGTCCCACATTCACATTTTCTAATCAAATGATACATTACAGATCATTGAGTTTATTTGAACAGAAACCAGAGAATTACCAGCCAGGTTCTCACTTATAGTGTATTATCAATTACCATGCTCATAAAAGTTCACCAGTGCATAAAAAACAAAATGTGTTAAAACCAAAAAACAAAACTGTACCATGCACTGCCAGTGCCCAAAGACGATATTCACCACTAAACCATGTGTGTAACCAGCTGTTGCAAAACATGCCACTAACTTATTGACACTCCTACCTTCACTAGCCACAATCGAACAGGTAAGCATGGTATGTCAAAAATAATTTTCTAACGAACTCCTGCAAACTTCTGAAAAAAATGTGATATATGCATAACTATCTGAGTAGCTATATATTTATATAAATAGGTTCATCCTATGCCCATAGCACCAAGTAATCACTCACTTGTCCTTAAAACGGTGTCCCAATATCTGTATCCGTACCGATGATTTTACTCAGTCGCATCCCTTGTTCTGAAATACAATAAAGAAACCGCCGTTTCAGGTTTGCAACTCATGTTGTCAGTGAAATCTAAAAGAAATATTTTAAAGAGCCCTGTTCTTACCTCAATTTTCAAGTGCTCGGCCAAAACATTTACCACTCGCTTTCCCGATAGTTCGCAATAATCACAGAGTGCCGATACTTGGCGTCTGACGTCACTCTTAATGGAAACATAAACAATGGACTAAGAGCCTGTTCACCCTATCCAAGATGGCGTGTGTTTACACTCGCTTAATCTAAACAAACCCGAATGGATTATCGTGATGTAACTACTTTCATGGTCAATCAAATTCTAATTAACATATTACACTCTAATTCAAAAATGAACAACTACTTGGCAGAATATTAAAAGAAAAATTCTTTAAAAAATGATATTAAAAAACGGATCCTGAAGGGGTCCCTAAAATAAATACTTATGAGATTTTATGAGCATGAAATTGGATCATACATAAATATGCCGATATACAAAAGATATCAAGCATTGCAGCAATACTGTTATATTACATTTAGAGAAAGCAGATCATCTCAACCTTATCATTGAGTCCATAGGGAATCAGTGTCCTAAGGGACTTTATCCAATACGTTTCTCTTTGTGCCAATAGTCTCACTATATCAACATGTGGTGTCTCCACCAATCTCTCTAAAACTGTAAATCTTAGCTGGGGTATTGTGTGACCATATTCATGCCAATGTGCAGCCAAACAAGATTTCATGTTCTTGGTACGTATCATGCTTTTGTGCTCAGTCATCCGCACCTTCACCTTCCTTGAGGTGCGTCCAACATAGACAAGTCCACATGGACATTTAATTGCATATATCAGAACGCTGGAGTTACAATCGGATGTATGTCTAAGTGTTATCCTCTTACCAGTCTGTGGATGTGCAAATGAATTTCCAACTAACACGTTGCCACAGTGTCCGCAGTTTTGAAACTTCATCATGCCCTTTTGGCCTAAATCTTTTACTTCATGTCTGCGACCTTTCAGAATCTCCTTAAGGTTCCTAGACCTAGAATGTGCGAACAATGGTTTATCTAAAAATACATGTCTAAAGTCGGGTTCTTGCTCGATGATCTCCCATCTTTTTCTTATGCATTTTTTAATAGTCGCTGCGGCTGTAGAGAATTTGAGTACATAAACTTCTCTCTTGTCCCTCACTCTCTCACTCTTCTCTAACATTGTCGATCTAACCATGGATCTCACTCTGTTCTCAGCTTGCTCTAGTACTGTCTCTGGGTAACCTCTCTCTTTATAATCCTTTCGCATGCCTTTGATGGTCTCAAGCCCTTGATTCTCATCTGAACAAATCCTCCTTGCCCTAATAAACTGTGACAAAGGTAAATGTCTCTTTAAAGACTGGGAATGGAAACTGTCAAAATGTAAGGCATTGTTCCTATTTGTAGGCTTCTTATACACACTTGTCTCAATTGTGTTTCCTCTTCTTTGAATCAGTATATCCAGATAGTTTATCTGCACAGAATTGATAGTATGTGTGAACTTAATGTAAGCATGACACTTGTTTAACTCATTAAGTCGTTCTCGTAATTTCCCCTCTGGTACTTTCCACAATACCAGTATATCGTCAATATACCTTAAGTACAATGCTAGATGCTCTTGCCACTCAGCTCTCTGTAGTATGTGTTGCTCTTCAAATTTGGACATAAACATATTAGCATATGTCGGTGCGCCAGTAAACCCCATAGAGGTACCTGTCTTTTGTAGGAAAAAACAGTTCTGCCACCGAAAATACCCATGATATAGGTAAAATTGCAACAATTCAAGAAGAAAAATATTTTGACTCTCCTCGTATTCGTACCTTAGAAGCATCCATTCTGCTGCCTCTAGCCCTTCCATATGTGGAATTGATGTGTAAAGAGCTGATACGTCAATTGTACACAACCACAGTTCATCATCATCAGAGAAAGTTACTCACATTTTTTCACTGGATGGAATGTGGGGTTTGATAGTGGTAGCTGATGGGCAGTCTGTGTGTTTCTTATAAATTGGACACAGTGACGCATATGAATAAATTAAATTCTTCTAAAAAGGGAAATAAGAGAAATTGATCTTCTCAGAGAGTCACTTTTACACTAGAATATGTGTCTGGTAGGAGGAGTCTTTTTGTGTAGGAATAGGCTTTGAGTGGGGGGCAGCCTCCTCCTTTCTTTGCCCCTGTGCTCCTAGTGAAGTGAGACGCTTACTGCAGCCCCTCCGTTCTGATTCCCCAGCACCCACCTCTCACATGAGCACCCCCACCCCGGGACTGGGCCCCCAGCACTGACCTCTCACACCAGCCCCCTCCAGACCTGGCCCCCAGCACTGATCTCTTACACCAGACCCCCTCCACCGGCCCCCAGCACTGGCCTCTCACACCATCCCCCCACCTCCAGACTGGGCCCCCAGTACTGACCTCTCACACCAGCCCCCTCCAGACCCACAGCACTGGCCTCTTACACAAGCCCCCTCCAGACCCCCAGCACTGTTCTCTCACACCAGCCCCCTCCGGACCCCCAGCACTTGCCTCTTACACGAGCCCCCTCCGGGACCCCCAGCACTTGCCCCTTACACCAGCCCCCCTGCCTCGACTCTCCATCGGGGGAGCCCAGACACAGCACCCCGCCAGAATCGGACCCCGCACATAGACACACACACAGACATAGGTGGCTGCCAGCAGCAGCCGCGCCCCCACTGTGCATTGTCTGGGTGTCTTGAGGGTGTTGCACTCGTTTACGGGGGGCTCCTCCGATGCGATCCGTGCGTCAACAAGTACCACAAACAGGCTTCTGGGAGGGGCGGCAGCGCCTCATGGTTGTTTGTTTGTTTTTCATTTTTCTATTTTTTTGTTTTCTTGCTCTGTGAATTGTCCTCTGGGGCTTAATGGGGCGTTAAGAGGGAAAACATGACTACAAGTGCTTCGCGGATCGTTTGAAGGAGTTGTGTGACAACAACAAACCACCTTACACCCTGCCCCACTCCTCGACACTGCATTAAAGGCAGGGCTTTGTTGTGCACTCAAGGCTGTGGTAGGTGGCCGCGTGGGTAACAGCAGGCCCTCCTGGGCCTGTGTGTACCGCAGCATCACAACCGTGGTGGTACATATAAACACACACACACGTGCCAGCATTCTGTTTCAGACTAATGTGTGTAGCACAAAAGCGTGTTGTTTCTGCACCCCAGTGTACAGAACAGGGTTGCCCAGTCCGGGGCCTCGACATTGGTGCATTGAGGATCTGGGGGGCAGCCCCAAAGTTGGAGGGGTGTGGGGGGGGCAGACACAACCAGGGCTCCAGAGACACATGAATGCATCATCTGAATACATTCTTGTTCCATATTGTCTCCGCCTTAGGTTTATGGGACCGCACCTCTAGACAAAATACAAAAAATGTGTTCATCTTCTGTCAAAGTAAATCTATTGCCCCACGACAGTGTCTAATAATAAAAGCCGCGGTGTCTGCAGACACTGCAGTACATTTGGAATTAATGCGTATTATAAAGAAATGGAAGTCTGTCCTTCCTACAAATGAAACATCTCCATCCCCCACCGCTCTGACCATCACGTTTGTTTACGTGCTCTAGAAAAAAGAGGTCGAAGATGCTGTGCAGGTGACGATGCACACCCTGCACTGGACAGGTCGTCGGTGCGTGTATGTATGTCACCCCATGTTAGTAGCACTTTCCGTGCCTAGGCGCTGCACGCATAAATGAGAGCGCACGATGCGAGTCGTAGCTGCGTAGACGTAGGGTGGCTGCGCACAATTACTGCAGCAGGCTGCCCCTGGAAACGCATATGTGCATGTGGGCAATTAAAATGTGAAAATGTGTGGTGAGCATTAGTAGAAGTGAACGGTGGGCCAGCAATACATGTTTAATCACACGCGAGGGATTCTGTACAACAGAGGTTTTTTTTCTTCCGCGGGAAGATGCGCGGATCCTACACGCATCCCGCGATTTAAAAAAAAATATATTTTTTTTTTGCCCTTGGGGTCCCCGTGAGCAGGCCTATGGGGTCAGGGTGTGTCTACCCTGCCCTCTTTGCTTGTTTTGCGCGTTTGTTTTATAGGTTTCTTGTGCCTCGGTTCTATCAACACTTCCTGATTTGGAGTGTTGACAGCCAATTAGAATACAGCTCGTGCACGGCAGGGTGTGCTTAGGATGCGGCCATAGATATATAATTACTTTTAAATGTGATTTTCTCAGGAACTACAGAACTGAACTGAGGACTACCTCTTTGCCAAATTTGATGTAAATCCGTTCAGCAGCTCGGGCTATAGCTGCGTCAAAATGTCCTATGGGGGAAAACACGTTTTGGGACCCCCCTTTTTTCTCGGCCCCCGCTACACGAATGATCCTGAGACGTCAGGATAGGAGCGGACCAGAGCTGATAAAAAGTTTGGGACATTTTGCGAAGATTCATTAACCGGCGCCAAAGTTATTCCAAATAGAATGTTGCGGATTTCCTATGGAAAATAGGTCCTAACTATAACCACCTACTGGCGACCGCCAATAGGTAATATATATACATACACAAAGAAAATGACAGAAGGGGCAAAGTTCATTTCCTCACAAAAAGGAAAACAACTTCTGTGCTACATGGGCTATTCTTAGACACAAGCAAAAATAAAAGAAAATTAAAAATTAGAAATTAGAAATGTAGTAAATAGAACTCCAATTCTTGCGATGGGAGAGCAACAACAATAGAAACAAGCGTTATTAATGTTAGAGAACACAACCACCCTACCAACTCCACAGAAATTGAGGTGAGAGATTTTTTAGAAAACATCAAAGAGGCAAGCATCAGCTCACAACAAACCAGTGCACAGTTATTAAAAGGTTTACTAACTCTTGTTCCTGAACATGTAACAGCACAATTACCTTATATCCCAACCCTAAAATGCCTTATAGCCTCATAGCCAGAACTAAAAGATATACTGCTCAAACACCAACACCCCCCAAACTTTTGCAGAATTAGAAATTCTACAGGAATACACAGTCACACACAAAGATGAAAAATTCTTGCTTTCTGACAATAGTCATGAAAAAAGAATTATCATCTTTGCCACCAACACCAACATTCAAAATTTAAAACAATGTGAAACATGGATGATGGATGGAACATTTAAAGTTTGACCTAAACATTTTTATCAAGTTTATACCATCCTTGGCGAATATGAAGAAACTAACCTTTTATATACGTTCTATTCCCCAACAAACAAACATAATACTGCCTACATAGAACTCCTTACAATAATTAAAAAACAAACTGAAAACTACTGCCCACAAAAAATAATAATAGATTTTGAGCAAGCAATTATCTAGGCAATTTATAAAATATATCCACATAACACAATACAAGGTTGCTATTATTATTTCAACCACAATATATGGAGACATCTCCAAAAATCTACCCTAAGTATAGAATATGCCACCAACAGTAACTTTGCTTACCAAATAAAAAAACTAAGGGGCTCATTATGATGGCTGGCAGACCTCAGTCCGCTCGCCATCGTAGCCGTGCTGGGACCGCCCACAAGACTTGCAGCAGTTCCATCACACATATTAGGATGCGCCCGATCCTGGGCTTTTAACATTGTGGATGGTGCTGCTGGCTGCAGCACCATACGCAATGTTAAAAGTGCATGCACTGCATTTCCCTGCACTACGTGGCAGGCACCACGTGGTGCCTGCCACCTGGTGCAAGGAAATGCAGTGCACCCCCACACACACACAGAGGGGGCCGCAATGGGCCCCCAAATCCAGCCTCTCACTGTCTTTTTGTGGTGGGATGACTGCCACAAAAAGACAGGCGGAAAGGGATTCGGTAATCCCTATGGCGGTGCCTGCACGCAACGCTGCCCTATGTCCTGGTTCCGCAAGGCGGGCGGAAAAGGACCACCTTGCGGAACCGTGGCAGACGGACTTTCCGTCTGCCACGGACACATTGGTATTCCCACCGCCATCCTAATTTGGCGCTGGGAATTTCCTGTGTGATGGCGGAAAGACCGCCGGGCCGGCGGTCCTCCCACCATCATAATGAGCCCCTAAGGGCCCTGGCCTATGTACCAACAACAGAAGTATCAAACCACTGTAATATACCTATTGAAAGTACTTTCTACCACACCAATGAAACAAAACTAACACCCTTGCTTGACTACTTTGAAGATACCTGGGTAGGAAGACTACATAGGTCAGGGCACCGAAGACAACCCAAATTCCAGATCCCCTGGTGGAATGTCCATGAAAGCACCCTAGCACAAAAAGCGAAAACAAATAACGCAGGGGAAGGATGGCATAATGCCTTGCAAGCCACAATAGGAATAGTACAACCAACTTTCTACAAACTAATAGAAGCCAGCAAAAAAGAACAAAGGGCTGATTACGATGAGGGTCGTAGGCACCCCTGTGGGGCTGGCGGTGGAGGAAAAAGTCCATTTAGTTACTCCAGAAGCGGTCATCGTGACCACCGTATTACAAAGGGAAAAGATACCCCTTTTTCCGGCCTTCACGGTGTTTCGGGATCCGACAGAAATTTAGTTCAGCAATGGTGCCAGAGGGAGCAAATAGAGAAAGCCCACTGTGTGGAATGACGTTCCGACTGCCAAACAGATCACGATGCGTCAAATAGCCCATCAGTACGCGGCGGTAAAACAAACTCATCTGAGATGGCGGAAGCCCATCTGCGAAGCGGGAAACTCGAGTGTGAGACACCTTTACACGTCTCTGCCCGTCATGGATCCTGCTCTACAAGCCCTGCCGCTGCTGTACCTGATCAACTACCAGCAGATAAAACGCTGTCGCGGTCAACACCAGCGGTAAGTTAAAAATATCTCCCTGCATGCAACCCCTGTACAACGACACACAAAAGCTGCACTGAAATATGTGTCCTGTCTACATCGGACACCCTGGTGGAAACAGGAACATATACCATAGTCAAAGTACCCATGTCTTGCACGTAGGTACATTGTCACCTCAGCAACGGGGGCACCCATCTCCATAGAAATTATGGCATCTAGCCCGGTTGTAGCGGTCACATCACAGCAGCGGTGAAGTGGCAGAAAAACTTGCCCACACTGTTGTAGGAGTGCAGCACATTGGCTAGCAAGATCCTCATAACAACCTCCACCCCACAAAAATTCTAATAGAGCCTCCGGTCAACATATCTGCTGCAAGGAGTCATTTGCAGGTACACTGTCTATAGTGACATCTCAGTAGGATCATCATCAATTGTATATGTTATGTTATGTTATGTTAGTTGATTTTTGTATAGTGCTGAATCATCAGCAGGTCTCTTAGTGCTTTAGAGAGAGTTGACAAAGGGTAGTTAGCGGATTCATGGCAGCACGGGGGAGGGGAGTTACACTGTGTCCAAAACGTCCCTAAACAGGACGGTTTTGAGCTGTTTCCTGATGGGGAGGAGTGCAGGTTCCTTGCAGAGGTAGTCAGGCAGTTGGTTCCATAGTTGTGGAAGCAGGATGGTGAATGCTCTGCTCACTTTAGATGGGGTATTGCACCCGGGAGGGGCCAGGCGGCAGGCTTCAAATGACTGCAATATGCGGCCCGGGACATAGATCTCCAGGCGTTCTTTAATGTAGGCTGGGGCTTTTCTGTAAATTGCTTTATAGGCAATGCAGAGACCCTTGAATGTTGCTCTTTACTTTAATAGGAAACCAATGCAGCTTGTGCAGCAGAGGGGTGGCATGGGTCCTTCTAGGTAGTTTAAAATCAGCCTAGTTGCGTTGTTCAGAACCACCTGCAGTTTATTGATGAATTTCGGCGGGAGGCCGATATATAGAGCAGTCTAATCAGTAGCAGTAGTCTAATCTAGAGACAATTGTGGCTAACACAATCATTCTTAGTGAGGCAGTGGAAAGGAGGGGGACAAGTATCCATAGCTGTCTCATGAGGCCTATACATGTTCCAACCACTGTGGTGACTTGGTTGGCCATGGAAAGATCGGCGTCGATCTTTATGCCCAGGCTTTTCACGATGGGTACTGGTGTGGGGGTGGCACCCCGCTCTTGGGGCCAGAAGCGATCGCTCCAGGGATTGTCTTTCGTGGGGATGACAAGGACTTCTGTTTTGTCATGGCTCATTTTTTGTGAGTTGGCTGTCATTCAATTCACCGTGAATCTGAGGATATTTTGCCCCATATCCTGGGCATGGGTAGGTACATGTTGAAGAGGAGCGGGGACAGTGCGGAGCCCTGGGGGACACAGCAGATGAGGATGCCCCTGTCCGATACATGCTCCTCAAACTGGATCCTCTAGTACCGACCTGACAGGAATGATTCTAGCCACTGGTGTGCCAGCCCGCGAATGCCCAGGTCCGTGATTCAAGCCAACAGTTGTGTATGCTGACTGTCGAACGCCGCTGATAGCTCTAGTAAAATCAGGGCGCTCAGTTTTTTATTGGCAGCCATGATTCCGAGGTCGTCTAGTACAGAGAGCATCACCAGCTCTGTACTGTGATGGGTTCTGAAACCAGCCTGTCGAGCCTGGAGCAGCTGGTGTTCTTCAAGGAAGGACGAGAGTGTCTTGAGGACATGTTGTTCCATGATTTTCCCCCAGAAAGGGAGCTGGGAGAAGGGCCTATAATTCTCAAGATTAGCAGCATCTGCTCCAGGTTTCTTTAACAGGGGGGTGACTGTGGCCTCCTTCAAATTGGAGGGTAAGTAACCAGTCTCCAAGGAGTTGATCAGTAAAGCAAGGGTCTGCCTTTCCAGCCCAGGAAGGACCATTCGGAAAATCCTCGGGGGGGCAAGGGTCTGCAGGAGAGCCCGATTTGGTGCGATTCATCAGGTGTGTCAGTGATGCTGAATCCAGGTTAGGGAAGATGGTAAGTTGCTTGCCCGGGAGTGGAGAGGCCTGAAATTGAACTAGAGAGCCCTGATTGAAAGGGGTGTTATCAATCTCAGAGAGAATGTCCCTGACCTTCTGAAGAAAGAAGGTCTGAAATATGTTGCAGTCTAGGGGCACGGATGCAGATTTCACCTCAGACTTTTGGCTGAGTTCTTACAGTGTTCTGAAGGTCTCTTTCGGTTTGTTTGGCGCTTCTGTAATTTTTGCCTTGTAATAAATAGGACAATCACACTATATGAGTACTCATGTGCACACATTCTAATGTATCCATGTGACTATGAAGCCATACCTACCCAAGATGATTACACATCTACACTCGTGTGTACACATCACCATAGAATCCACAGATATGATGTACCCTGTCCACCCCTCAAGTCAACATGTAAAAAGAAATAGCTGCTGTTGATGTAGAGCATCCAAATATGGCATGTGTAAAAAAGTAGTGCCCCGACAACAGAATGAAGAGGACAAGAGTAGACCATCACAGACAAGCATCATGGCCCCATTGAGCCTCTGAGTCAATAAGCACATTAGTTGCCGTAACTTCTGGGAACCTCTGCAAAAGCAAAGAAAGTACATGCCAATGTGAAAGTGGAATTCAGAGCAAGGAACAGATGAACACATACACATACATTGTACAGCATCATAAGCAAGGTCAGCGACAAAGTTCAGAACATAAATAATCTTTTTATTACATAAACTCTATATCTGCATCAAAAGTGCAAAACATTAAGGGCAACAGCCAGTCCAAATTCTGAGTCTGCACATGTGTGTGTGAAAACTTGCAAAACAGTCCACTGCCATGGGAATCTCACTAGGATTGGGGCATCAAATGGGCAGTTCAGGCACCGCTCAGGGAGGAATGGGGTAGTAAGGAGGACTCAGCTTTAAAATTGGGGAGAAGTTGAACTGGGAGGGCGATGACTGTCTGGGCCAGTCAGAGGACTGGACCTGGGAGGGGGAGAACTGGCTGAGGTAGAGAAATCTGTGGATGTGGGAGCTTGAGGGCTGGCTGGACCTGGTGGGGTTGTAGCATGGGGAGGCATAGAAATGCTGGGGGGAGGCTCAGTGGCTGTTGGTGCATGTGGAGGCTTGGGTTTCAATTGTTTAAGGATCTGATATCCACCAAGTGTCTTTGCACAAGTGAGAAGTGAGGATGTCCCCAACGGCCTCCCTCTTCCCTGAAAGTGTAGCAGGTGGTGGTGGATCTTCCCATGGTAATTTCCCTGACCTGGTGGTACGCTGGGGTGTTGGTGGCATTTTCCCCTGCCTACTCGGTTATGGAAGTACTTTGCCATCTTTGCTTCATTGTCCACGCTTCACAGAAGGGGTGGTGGTAGTGGAAGCTTTTGGCAAAACAGCCCTCTGAAGGGGTGGGGCCAGTTGTGGCAGGTGCCAGGTCCACGGGAGCCAGGGCAAGTGTTTGGGTGGATTCGGGATCAGGTGTGGGGATAGGAGGGCACTTGGAGGGGGAGGAATGTGAGGTTTGCAATGTGGATGCATGTTTTGTTGCCTCATGTTTCTGAGTGTCCTATGATGGGCTGGTTGTGGTGGGGTCATGTGTGCTTTTTGTGTGCTGTGTGGATAGTGTATGGTGTCCTAGCTGCTTGGAGTGCTGTTGTTGTGTGCTGCGTGTGGATACCTGGGTGACTGAGTGCTCTGGTGTGTGTGAGCTCTGGGAGTGTGGTTGCGGAAGGGACAGGAGCTTGACTGGGAGCATGGTACAGCAGAATGGCTGCATCTCTGTAGAGGCCAAAGACTGGACAGTTCTGTGCAGGCTACCCACGTCCAAATGAATGACCTCCATGAACGCAACAACCTGTGACAACTTGTTGTCATGATCCTGGAGGGCATTCAGGAGAGCAGTCTGACCCACACACAGCTGCCACAAGATGTCTATGGCCCAGGGGCAGGGGCAGCAGTGCCTGATGGGAAGGAGACTCTACCTTTCTTAGGGCTGTGGGTCCGGATACCACTTTGGGGAGCATCAGGGAGGGTGGACACAGAACGGGGAGTGGCAGATGAAGAAGTAGATGTTGAACTTCCTGTGCCCGCCAACTCTGAGGAGTCACCGCTGGAGTGTGAAGATGTGGAGGTAGGTTTTTCTGGACCGGACTCCTCAAAGGGCACTCCTGTCCCCCTCCGAGGAGCTGGTACCCTCAGTGTCACTGTTCTCCTGGGGAGCAGTTATGCCAGTAGCTTCCCCTAAGGTATCAGACCCCTCTCCTTCCCTGCCCTCGGCAGATGCTGCAAGAGACATAGGTTCAGTAAAGTGGCCTGCTCATAAACATGATTTGCAATACAAACAGAAATACTTGGACTGAAAGTCCCACATCCATCTTCTCCATGTACTGTCGGCATAATCCCAATTTCTGGCATGATCAGCTTATGCATGGAAACATGCTTAGTGGATAGACATGCTCCATGTTGCGTTGACACAGCCAAATTTCTATGCATGTGTCTACATCTCAATGTCACAGCCTATTGTCTGTAGGCACACCTACTTGCCTGCAGGTAAGAGAGCTACACATCCAAATATGTTCACTGAACCCCACAAATACAAACCGAAACCTATCCATTGTTAAGTGACATTACCTTCTTACATCCAGTATGTTTGCCACTGAAGCACAACTAAAGTTGAACAATGGTAACCAATTTGCAGATGTATCAATTACATTGAAGTGCACACCACAAATTTCTCAATGCACCCTAACACGATGCTCACTGCCGTTCACTGCCAGTTGATGTCTCTAAGACTCGCACTGCTGCATATGTCACATGGACACATATTTTGTGGGGATGAAGTGCTACTAAGACTCATGTACAAATGTTGTCACAAAGACAATGCACAATAGCATGATTTGGGCAATGTGATGCAAGGCCTTTGTGTGTTGTGACATGTCACATACCAACACCATATAAGTTGCCTGCCAAGCCGTCAATGATCCAAAGCATGAGAGTGCCTTCTGTAGATGAAGCTATAAGTAGCCTCCATAAGGACAGCTAATGTGTGCCAATAGCTAGTCTCTGGCATCCCTACATTGTGCCGAATGATGACATCCATTACACATCAATGTCTCAAGAAATCACTCACTGATTGGAAGTCGTAGCCACAGCTTCACCATGCACGGATATATATGGACACACCTCCAATGCACACATACTGAGGACTGCCACTCTGAGTGACATTTGTTTTGGCCAACAAAAGTTACTGTTCAACACCTCACTCACATCACAATTTGCCATACTCACTGTTCACATCCAACCATGTTAAGCCTAGTGCCAAACCAATCTCACAATATTCACTTTTAGCTACATTGCATCAAACTTCCACTGTCTAACCATCCCAAACGTGTTGCCATGTGCACAATTAGCAAATGCAGATCGGCCAATGCATCACTGCAATCATCACCATGTACACCATAAGCACCTGTGTGCATTTGCTGTCACTGTGGCAATGAATTACTTCCAGTGATGCCATGCTGCTGATATTTGGCTAAATGTTTTGCAGTGATGCTGCCATCTGTATCATTTAGAAAAAAACAACCCATGGGACAGGTGTAGCCTCTGCTGACTCACTGCACTATGAGTCCACATTTGTGCATGTCTCTATTTACATATACATAATAACATGAGCACACTATTGTGGGAGCCACACAGCACACACAATGCTGACAAGTGTACTGGGCTACACACGTCACACAACGTGTTCGCCTGTGTAGGAATGTCTCAGTTCCGACAACATTCACCAGATGGTAGATGAAAACATGTCAAGATGAATTGCTATCACACCCTTCATGTATTTCCCACATAAGAATCCAAACATTGTACACATGCAGAACCTCTGCACTCACTATTGAGGCTACTTAGAAGCAATTGCATCACACTAGAGACATCCCAGAGGTCCTGCCTTGCTCTGGGCTGGAATTAATGCAGTCACTCATGCGCCAAGTCACATTTTGCACAATACTCACACCCCAACTTGCTGCCGTTGGGCCCTCAAGTGTCCATCCAGCTCTGGCTGTGTCACTGCCAGGATGCGGGCGATTAGTGGGGTCATGCTCCTGCGCGCCAACTACCAGCCCCAGCGTAATTTCCGCGAAATCTTTGCTGACGTGGCAGATGTCATCTCGCCTCTTGTGGTAGTGATTATGGCGTCAGAGTGAGACCCCCAGGGCCCGCACCTTGTGGCCAATGGTCCTCCATATAGCCTTACGCTGATGGACCTTGAGCTGTAGGCATGGGAGACAAGATGAAGAATATTTTTAACAGTGTTGTGTACCACTGTGTGCTAGTCCAGGAGCATGTATACACAAACCACACACATACATCAATGGACAGCAGAGGCCATAGACCATGCCATATAGTACACTCGGAGCAAGCTTTCTGATTCCAACGTAAATATCTAAGATGATGGACCGACTTCCTGCCCATCTCATACACTTGCAGAGTACCAGCACAGAAATCTTGGTGAAACTGGGTCTCATCTGTGATGCACTATGTGAGTGAGCATGACAGACGATACACTGCGAATGATGTGTAGTCGTCAGACTCACTGTGTCTTACACTACACACCCCTTAATGTCATGGACCATTGCATAGCTACACGTGTCATCGAGGTCACAATTAGGTACTTGATTGTACATTCTCACACTCTTGTCACAAGGTATAGGCCTGTCTTGTGAACTCCTTGGACCTCTAATTGCTGCCATTAATCTGTACCCTCTGCCCAATCAACAGGTAGCATCTCACTAATTATCATATGTACACTTAATAAAGTATTACATGACATGTCACAGGGAATGTGTGTACAGAGTAAGACTTCCTCAAGCCAGCAGTTTAACTGTGCTACTGCTAAACCATGGTATGTCCATATCATCATTGCATGCAGTTAGGGATCTGGGGGAATATGGCTATACACACCATTGACATGAAGGCATTCTGCTAGGCAGTGTCTCACATATTTACATGACCCATTCTGAGAACAACATGTGTGATGTTTGGCTTTAATGCAGCTGCATCAGTGCCTATGGTGCTATCCCCCCACATACTCAAGTGCAAAAATATGGTCGTCATGTATGGCCCATGCGGCTAGCAAAATCTGAATGCTTTAACATTGGCTTGCACTCAGAGGCACATACTAGTGTGCAGTTACATAATGTGAGCATTCTGAGCACTCAAAACCTATATATTCACTTACCAGTACCTCAGGAGTACCATATTGCTGCCCGTACTGGCCAAGGACCTCGTCCACCAGGCCCTCCAGCTCCTATGTGTTGAAGGGACGGGCCCTGATGTTCTCTATACAAGCCATGACTGGGTCCAAAGTTGAGGTACAGCGGCAGTTGGTGGTGATGAATGGCAGGCAGCAGTGTCTGTTTGCAAGTGACAGATGTGGCTATTTCACATACATTTATAGGCCTCTAGGGTTATTCCAGTGGTACTCTGCTGATGCAATTGGTCCGCCAGGTTTGCATCACACAATTGTGGCCAATGCCTGTGACCGCAGTGGCGGAGTACGCCTACCGCGATGTTCAAAACTGAAAAGCACTACCGCGATGGCGGTTCCCATTGGCTGGAATGTCATTCACATATGCGGTGTCACACCGAAGGGATCAGGATGTCTCTACCGCAATCCTGCATCATTCAAGTAGGGCCAATGCCTGTGACCACAGTGGCGGAGCACGCCTACTGCACCTGTAAATACATTGTGCATTAGTATTATCGCTTTGCGAATGGCATCACTGATCCCAACACATTTAGCAAAACTAATTTCAGCTCCTTGGAAAAGGATTTCAGAGTGTGACATTTAACTTAAGTCTGCCCACATATGTCATAATAGTACACATGTGATTAAATGCATTGGTCTGTCTGTACTCACATGTCATTTTCATCCATGTGGGCATGTATACAGGTTTCATGTTGAATTGCCTATCATTTTTGTGAACATGCCAATGTGTGTAATGCAAACTCCTCCCACAGTCATAAGGGACTGACCACATAATGTGCATATATGTCTGTACACAGTTCTGTGTTTATATGGATAGTTGTCCAGCTTACACTGGGCTAATTTTGTAATGATGTTGTGCTTAGTGGGACTCAATGGCCATGTCTGAACTGGGGTGGCTTGGTAAGCAAAATAACGAAGGATTAAACCCAGATCTGTGACTGGGGGCGAATGTTTTGCCATTGTGCAACATTCCGTCCATCATCTTGTGTGTTTCGAGGTTGTGCAGTGACAGCAGCTATATACAACTCAGCATTGATGCTGTTAGGCCACATGTGCTGTGTCAGCTACCCACCGGGCTGGGGACACATGATGTAGTAGTGTACCATATGTCATACACATAGTCTGATTTAGATTTGACTTTAGTTACTATGTACACCCTGGCTACATGATTGACTACAGGAGATCAAGGTGTCTATGCATGTCACTTGTGCATTAAGCAATGTTACCAGTCCAATGCTGTGGTTGTGTTAGTCATTATGTAAGCTTTTACCCTCACCTCAACTCTGACTAATTTTTACATGTGTCCCCTGCCATAATACGTACAAGAAAAACACCTGTGTATCGGCCTTTCCCAGACCTGGTTGACAATGGAGGGTACTGACATCATTAAGAAATTCTGTCTGAATCGCCTTACCCTTCAAGAGCTAGATGCTCAGTTGGAGCTCCATTTGAGACCTCACAGAACATATCCAACAGCTTTGACACCAACAGTAAAGGTGATGGCTGCCCTGCATTTCTTTGCCACTGGCTCCTTTCAGTACATGGTGGCCATCGCAGGTGGGATGTCTCAACCTATGTGCAGCTTGTTATGTTATGTTATGTTATATATTTATTTCTATAGCGCACGGCTACTCCAGAGGAGTGTCCCGGCGCTTTATCAAGGCAGCTCAGAATAAAAACATAACACCATTCAGAAGACAGCAAGCAAGGGAAAGAAAAAAAGACACAAAACCTAGAGTTTAAAAAGCCAAGTCTTCAGGCTTTTCCTAAACAGGAGCAGTTTCGGGGAGGACCGTAGAGCCAGAGGCAAGGTGTTCCACAATTGGGGAGCCCTCATGCTAAAAGAGCGTCCCCCAGTACATGCCTTCCTCACACGTGGCACCACCGCCAGAAACAAAGACTCTGACCGCAGCGATCTAGTGGGACGATAAAAGGCCAACCTGCGTTGGAGGTACTTTGCTCCCACGCCAAATAGCGCTTTATGCGCCAGGGTCAAAACCTTAAACATGATCCGCTTCCGGATGGGCAGCCAGTGAAGCGATTGCACCAAATCGGAAGCTCTCACTCGCCTGTGAAGGCCAAAAATGGCGCGGGCCGCGGAGTTCTGCACACCCTGCAGCCGCTGGACAAGATACTCCGGAAGACCTATATACAGGACGTTCGCATAGTCCAGTCTATAGCCCACTAAAGCTTGCACAGTGATCTTCCTGTGCTCTTCTGTGAGCAAAGGTAGGAACTTCCGGAGCATCTTAAGTATCCCATAGCAGGTGCCCCTGAATATGTGAGATCAGTGACAGACTATTGTCCATCTTTACTCCCAGGTTTTTGGCCACCAACAATGCCTGGGCAGGGGGACACATATCCATGGGCCACCACGCCCACCAGTCGGGGTCAGAGGAGCAGCCTAAGAACAACACCTCCGATTTGTTGGAGTTGGCCTTGAGGCTGTTCGACTGAAACCAGCTAAAGACCAGCTCCAAACACCCCCGGATATTCTCTCCATCGAAGGCCTGATCCTTTCCACACGCAAAAAGCAATTGCGTGTCATCCGCGTAGGACACGATCCGGGCCCCAAAAGACTTGTGTGATGTACAAGCTGCATTTTTTAACTACAAGGACAGCTACATTCACTTTCCAAGGAGACATGAATTGGCAGATGTGAAGGGGGAATTGTGTGACCTTTGTCACAAACCTAATGCTGTTGGAGCCATTGATTGCACATACATTGGCCTTGTTCCAGCACAGGCACGTGAGCACATCTACCGTAACAGAAAGCATTACCATTCAATAAATGTGCAAGTGGTATGCCAAGCAGATCTGATTATCTCCCATGTGTGCCAAATTTCTGGTTTCTGCACTTGACTCCTACATACTGCGTAACTGCATCATCCCACAATTGATGGGAAATGTGCATCCAGAGCGGGCGTGGCTTATTGGTGAGTGAGCTGTCAAGTAGTGTGCTGTATGTGTGACCTGCTGATCTCCTCAACTAGCTCTATTACATAGTTGGTCTGTGTTTCTCACAACTAGATGACTCAGTGTATCCCAACCGGCCTTGGTTGCTGAGCCCACTGAGGAATCCAAGGACGCCGGGGGAAGTCTGCTTCAATGGTGCTCATGGGAGGACGCGTCGTGTAGTGAAGCGAGCTTTTGGACTTCCGAAGGCTAGATTTTGGTGTCTGGACAAGAGTTGTGTTGCACTACTCTACTCTCCCCAAAAGGTGTGTCTGATCATAGTTGCATGCTGCATGCTCCACAACCTGGCCTTGCGCAAAGAGATCCCCCTGATTCTGGACGATGATGATCAGCAGGTGCCACCCGCTGAAAATCCACACATGCCCAGTGACAATGATAGTGGAAATGAGCAAGGTCTTGACCTGCGTCAACAGCTCATCACCAACTACTTCCCTCGATGGTAAGTTACCATTGAGTAACTATAACTCTGTCTGTTTGCTTTGCTGTTAGTGTTTGCTTTGCTGTTAGTGCCGAAGCATTAATGATGTGTTGGAACACTGGCTGTTGTTGGCACACTGCTATGTGCTAATGTGTGTGCTGCTGTGTTTTTCTTTTTACTTACCTCATGTCTATGTTGATGGTGTTGGTCAGTGTTATGTGGAATGAATCCATTACGGTGTTGACTAGTGGCGTGTTTTTATGCCATCATATGACAACTCAATGTCATCTTCTTGAGTCATTCTAGGTTCTTCTGCCCTATCAATTATTAGTCACAACCAAAGCTTGTGGTACATTGGAATCAGACTATACACTGTGTTTACTGTGATAAACTTGGAACTGACACAAAGGAATAGGGGTGTTTATTTTACAGTGAGTGAGATGTTAGTTGTGCACACAGAGTGTTTCAGTTGTCAGTGATGGTAACAGAGACAAACAGTTGTCACCACAATAATGGAATTAAACAGTCCAACAAACTTGTGCTATCAACATGGCAATGTGGGATTGGATGATCAACAAAGTCAATGTTCAGTGCAACACTGGTGACACCATGGCTTGCTCAGCGAACTGGCTTGGCTTGGTGCTTTGCCACGTGATCCTCCCATGGTGTTTCTTGGACATCTCTCTTGCTTTTGGCAGGGTAGGCCTCTGCTGCAGGCTCCGAGGTGTCTGAGGAGTCATCGTCTTGCATCTCACCCCTCCCTGTGGCCGCAGCTGAGGTGGTGGGAGTATCAGCACGCTGGCCACTGGAGGGGGGAACCGTTATTTGAGCAGCATGTATGTCCCTCAGAACACCCACAAGCTGGCCCATGAGATCCAGAAATTGTCCCATTTGGGTGTCCATGGACCTCTGCAGCAGGCGGAGCTCATGCAGTTCCTCTACAACCTGGCTAATCTGTCTCTGGTTCTGTTGGGACGCACATAGTGTTTCAGTTGTCAGTGATGGTAACAGAGACAAACAGTTGTCACCACAATAATGGAATTAAACAGTCCAACAAACTTGTGCTATCAACATGGCAATGTGGGATTGGATGATCAACAAAGTCAATGTTCAGTGCAACACTGGTGACACCATGGCTTGCTCAGCGAACTGGCTTGGCTTGGTGCTTTGCCACGTGATCCTCCCATGGTGTTTCTTGGACATCTCTCTTGCTTTTGGCAGGGTAGGCCTCTGCTGCAGGCTCCGAGGTGTCTGAGGAGTCATCGTCTTGCATCTCACCCCTCCCTGTGGCCGCAGCTGAGGTGGTGGGAGTATCAGCACGCTGGCCACTGGAGGGGGGAACCGTTATTTGAGCAGCATGTATGTCCCTCAGAACACCCACAAGCTGGCCCATGAGATCCAGAAATTGTCCCATTTGGGTGTCCATGGACCTCTGCAGCAGGCGGAG
Source organism: Lissotriton helveticus (assembly GCF_964261635.1). Lineage (NCBI taxonomy): Eukaryota > Metazoa > Chordata > Amphibia > Caudata > Salamandridae > Lissotriton > Lissotriton helveticus. Next base: position 934,212,340 of record NC_136061.1, on the reverse strand, counting down.
CTCATGCAGTTCCTCTACAACCTGGCTAATCTGTCTCTGGTTCTGTTGGGACGCACATAGGACTCTTGCGACGGTGGGGAGGGCTTCAGTCTCAGTGTCGTCCTGTGATTGTCCCCAGTTGCCATCCCACCTGCCCTGCAGACACGGACCTGTGGCACTGGCTGTCCACGCACCCGCACACTGTCCACGGCATCCTCGGTGTGGGTGGTTGTGTTGGTAACCACTGAGCCAAGGACAGTGTTGCAGGCAGCGGTGGTGGAGGTCGTTTCTGCACAGGTCATTGTAGCAGGGGTCAGCATAATTGTTGCTGCTGTGTTGAGACTTGTGGTGGTGGCGAGGACAATGAGCCCCTGAGAAGGAGTGAGCCCTGGCAGTCCTGAGGGGCCAGGTTGGTAATCCTCATCTGAGAAACTTCGAGAATCTGCATCTGAGAGTTCAAGTTCCGGTTGAGGGAGCGGGGGCTGAGGGACTGGTTCTGCTGGTTGGTGGTGGTGGTCTCGCGAGCTGTTGATTGCAAATCTCCTGTTGAACAGAGAGAAGATAGTCAGCATGTTAAGTACACTCCACAACTTTGATGACTCTGTTTTGGATGTTTTAATTGAGAATCCCAACTTTTTACATTGCAATCACTTGGTATTGGTAAAAGTTTATCGGCAATGTGACATGATACAGAGGTACATACATTACTTGTTCGCATGGTGACATGTAAATACCAACAATTTTGTACAGATAGTGTGTTTACAAGGACATGTCATCATCTACCAACTTGGTGCTCATCCACATTAGTTTAGGCTGGGATATTGCAGATTTTTCTGAGAATCTGTTTCAGCTATGCCCAAACTTCCTAATTTCTGTTGGTCATTTTGCTTTGACATCATGTGGTTTGGTTTGTTTGACTGAGTGTCCATGCGTGTGTTGTGTTCATGTGAGCCTTCATGCTTTGAAATAATGGAACTTACACATTGCATTGTGTGCATTGCGTTATTGGGCCCACCATTTATTTGCATGGGGCTTTGTGATTCAAAGTGTGATTTATGTGACATATCCGTGGGCTTAGCTGTGTGCGCACTGGATGTGACATATGGAGTTGTACAGAGTTAGATAATAAGTGAGGGATGTGGTGGTCACATAGCTCCATGCAGTTTGAGAAGGAGGACAGGGTGCATGAGCTGACTACCTACCTGTTAGGAGTCACTGTGGAGGGAGATGGCTGCCGCATGGCTCGGGGGTGGGGAGGGTGCTCCATGCTGTTTGGGAGGGAGACTAGAGGGCCTTGTGGGAGTTGTGGTGTTGTTGTCAGGTCCCAACAACCCCCTACCTAGTGAGCTGACTACCTACCTGTTAGGAGGCACTGTGGAGGGAGATGGCTGCCACATGACTCTGGGGTGGGGAGGGTGCTCCATCCTGCTCAACTGTGAGGCAAGGGTGCCTGGTGGGAGTTGTATTGCTGGCTGACTGTCCTCACCCCCATCCTTGGTGAGAAGGCTACCTCCATGTGAGGTGGAGAAGAGGAAGGTAATAAGTTACACATGACTTTGGGTTGGGAGAGTGTTGCATCATGCTCAACTGTGAGGCAAGGGGGCCTGGAGGGAGTTGTAGTGCTTGCTGACTGTCCCCACCCCTCATCCCTAGTGAGAAGGCTACCTCCCTGTGAGGTAGATCAGAGGAAGGTAAAAGGTTACACATGGCTCTGGGTTGGGGGAGTGTTGTATCCTGTTCAGGGGTAATGCAAGAGAGCATGAGATGGCTACCTACCTGTAAGGTGAAGCAGAGCAATGAAATAGCTGCCACAGGGCTTTGGGATGGGGAGTGTTCCATCCTGCTCAGGTGTGAGGCAAGGGGGCTAGGTGGGAGTTGTAGTGCTGGCTGCCTGTCCCCACCCTGCCCCTCCCTGATGAGAAGGCTACCTCCCTGTGAGGTGGAGCAGAGGAAGGTAATAGGTTACACATGGCTCTTGGGTTGGGAGTGTTCCATCATGCTCAGCTGTGAGGCAAGGGGGCCTGGTGGGAGTTGTAGTGCTGGCTACCTGTACCCATACCCCCATGGAAATGTGGCTACCTACCTTTGAGGTGAATCTGAAGAAGGAAATGGTAGACATGTGAGACATGTGTTGGGAAGAGTGTGCTGTACATAAGTGCATTTTGGTCTGGAAAGTGTAGCTCTATGGTTGGGCATGACAGTACATGGCAGTGTGATGGGATACATTTGTTGGAACTTACTAGTCTCCACTCCCCCAGCTATTCCTGCGAGACTCTCTAGATGCAGGATGGCAAACACCGTCTCCTTCCATTCAGTGAATGTTAGTGGTGGAATGGGAGGGCCACCGCCAGTTCTCTGAGATGCCTAATGGTTACTGTTGGCACAGCATTTCACCCTGATCTTGAGGTCATGCCACCTCTTCTTGATGTCACGAAGTGTGCGCATAGTGGTCCCTACTGCACTGACTTTGATGACAATCCTTTCCCACATCAGATTTTTTCTGACAAGTGGGGTCTGTTGGACCATGCTTCCAAACAAATGTGGTTCTTCTCTAACTATAGCATCTACCATCACTGACAACTCATTGTCTGTGAATTTAGGCTTTTTTGTCTGTGACATGGTGTATGCTTTGCAAATAAGTGACAAGTGCAGAGAGGAAGGTGCTGGTGGGGATGTGTAAGGTGTGTCAGGTGTGTGTGTTTGAAGTGTTGGCGTGTATTGATGTAGGTGGTTGCGATGGAGTGCCATGTGATAATCTGCCTCTCCTAACCGCTGTGGTGTATGGCCTTCAGTACTGTAGTTGTGCAAAGGATGATGGTCAATCCCTCACTAAAACAGGTCCTAAACTTAGAAAGCAAACAAAAAAAATATACGAACATCTACAGTACAAAACTAGGCTCTACCCAAACACTAAAGGACTAGAATATCCAGACCCAATTGCCAAATCTATACTTTAAAAATAAGAGAATAGCAACCACCATACAGCATTTAAAAATTACAAAACAAGGAAACAACATATTTCTACCCTTTTTTTAAATAATTATAATTGTGTCATTTAATAGTTAAAAACGTACATTAAAATATATGACATAATATAATTATTAAAATAAAAACGAAACAAGCAAACATAGGGGCTGATTACGGTGTAGGGCGGTTCGCCACAGCCCGCATTGCGGTGGCGATCCGCCCTACATTTCCCTCCGTCCGCCACCAATTTCCCCCACCGTATTAGTAGGGCGGGGGGGACCCCGGCAGACAGAAAGACCGTCTGCCGGTTTTCCGATGGTCGACCAGTCAACCGGGCGGAAAAGGGGCTAGATATGGTGGCGGTGTCTGCTAGACACTACCATCCATATTAGCAAGGGTGCGGGAAGCAGCCTTTCCATGGCGGAAGGCGTGCGGATTTTGCTGTTGGTGGCCCGTTGCAGGCCCTCAGGGTATTGGGGGGGTGCACATCCCCCTCTAACATCATGGACAAGGTGGCAGGCACTGTGCGGTGCCTGTAAACTTGTGCATACTTTTAGAAAAAACAAGGGAACCCAAAGGTAATATTCTAGGGACCTTGGGCGCTAATTTGTTACTAAAGACAGTGGTCTCTAGAACATTGAAAAATAAACGATTAGAATCAACATAAGCTAAATAGTTCCTTGTCCAGCCGGACAGTGATTTATTTTGCAAATATATAAAGTATAACACAAAATTGAAGGTAATGTCAAGGGGGCACAGCCTGTGACCCACATACAACAAGACAAAACAGTAATTGTTACAAGCAAAAGGCGAACAAGGAGGTCTGTATCCTAGCATTCAGTGAACAGACTTGATTCAATCACAGTACCATTGTGCAATGTAATTAACTTATTTAGTGGACATATGGTACAAAAGTTGTCGACATTTCGATGCTCAAACTCTAAATAAATTGCATCATCTTCAGGACAGAAATTATAAAACATGTCTGTCTTGGGATCATATTGTTTCTGGAGGACTGAGGCCTAGAGGCTGATCAAGAGCACATGATGGTATCCGATGGGAGCACTCCGGGGGATGTGTGCAGGATCTACAGATAGCATAGACTCACGGGACACGCAGTATGGATAATGAAGCCTTCGCGGATGGCGAATTTCGGCAACCTTTTACAAAACCATAGACTAACGAGACACGCAGTATGGATAATGAAGCCGTCGCGGATGGCGAATTTTGGCAACCTTCAAGTGAATACTCAATTAGCGCGCCGGTCGGCGTAGGTGTCTGCCGGAATCGCCCAAGACAGACATGTTTTGTTCTTCTTCTTCTTCTCTTTATTTTGGCTTTAATTGCCATAAAAGAATCACAAGCAATTTCATATATAAAACATTCGAGTCACAAGTAGTATTTCATAAAAAACAACTAACACAGTGGAGATCTAATAAAATACAGTTATAAAACGTGTTTAAAACAAAACATTATCACATTGACCTGTTTAACGTTGATCGAAAAGCGCGTCTGAACATTACCAGTCAGCCCTTTGTCATTACAACTTTAAACCCTTTTCCCTACGCACAAAGTAAATAGAAAGCAGAAATCTACTGATGCTAAATACTATAGTTTGAGTTGTGTCTGTCTTAAACATTCTTAATGCCGTTTCCCATGACCTTAATCCCAAAAGGTTGCATAGGGGTTTAATCCATTTCCTTCTGACCAACGCATAGGCTGTGCAGAAGAAAAGGATATGGAGATCATCCTCCTTGGAATTGCCCTCGCACAAAGTGCAAATTCCATCTGTCGTTGTTACCCCATCAGCCCTTTTTCTTGCCCAGCGCAACAGGGTTGATTTGGTCATAAGGTTACTGTATCTTAGCTTCATAAAAAGGGTTTTGGCAAGTGGGGGCTCAATTTCGTCAAGGAAGGTCTCAAAAAGAGGCTCGTCCTTGAAACTTAAAAAATTATTTACTAGGGTCCCCCCATTGTTCCCGTTGGTTATTTGGTTATAGATGAAACCCCAAAAAGCCTTTTTCACAATCAATTTTGAATTCGGCGGTAACCCTTCCGGGTTTTCTCAGAATTGCAGTAGTCCTATTTTAGTAAACCACAATCTAACATGTTTTAGCCATAGATTGGTATTCGATATGTACAAACACAATATCTCTTTTAGCCCATTCCTATAGTCAAGCAGTTCAGGTGTCTGCCATAGTCTCACCCAAAACATTAGTGGCCGGACAATAGTGTAGTGGTAAGTCCTTTTGACATTTAGGTCCAACTGGAGAGGTACCAAGGGAGTACCTCTTGGAGCCCTTACCAAACTTCTCATAAATTTATTATCCATAATGGTAAATGCATCCTTTGACATAGGGCCCCAGATCTCAGCACCATGAAGGGCTGCTGGTTGGACTTTGAATTTAAATAACTCCACTACAGGTGACACAGCTTTACTAATACTTGAACTTTGGTTCTTAAGGATAGGATTTATATTCTGTGTGTATATCAACTTACTTTTTTCAATTTGAGAGCTCCATGTGAATTTGGAATCGAGCGTGACCCCTAAATAGGAAAATGTTTGAACCGATTCCAATTTTAGGCCATTTAAAGTTAAACAACCTTTATCTGGTTTGGTGGGGTTTAGGGCCATACATTTAGTTTTTTCCGTTGATTTCTAAGCCTTTCTTATTACAATAATCACTAAAAGAATTAAGCAATGCCCGGAGACCTTTCTTAGTTTGCGAAATTAAAATAGTGTCATCCGCGAATAATAGTGCGGATACCTTTTCTCCATTTAATTTAGGTGAGTCATTTTTACAACCATCTAAGTGTGCTGGGATGTCGTTCACAAAAAGGGAAAATAATGTAGGGGCCAGAACGCAGCCTTGGCGGACGCCGCGCTCCATAGGTATTTTTTGGGTTAATTCCCCGTTTGGGCCCCATCTCACTTTGGCAAAGTTCCTGGCATGCAACTCAATTATCTGGACCAACAGACTACTAGGAAGTCTAGCCTTACATAGGGTCCTCCAAAGGAGATCTCGCGGCACTAGATCAAACGCCGCTCTGAGATCTACGAAAGCAACGTATAAATGGCCCTTTTTGATATGTACATATTTCCAGTAAAGACAGCAAAATCGAAAAACTTGGTCAATGGTGTTCACTTTACTCCTAAAACCAGCTTGGTACTTCGTAAGGACCATGTTGTCATCCAGCCACTCGTTTACACGAGTTAAAATGTGTCTCGAATACATTTTTGGGTGGATGTCCATTAGACTAATTGGCCAGTAGTTTGAAGGTTCCGACCGGTCCCTCTTTTAAAAAATTAAAACGATCTCGGCTCCCCTCCAACTTTCTGGAAAATCTACATTATGGGACAGCGTGTTACACAAATAATTTATATACGGAGCCCATACCTTCAGGTCATGCTTGTAGAGGTCCCCAGGTATTTTATCTAAACCAGGCTCTTTACCTCTTTTTACTGCATTAATTGCCGCCGCGGTTTCCTCTATTGAGAATTTCAGATATTCTTTGGGAGGTATAAGCCATGGTGCATCTTCGCCAGTATTTTTGAGGTTTGTATCGTACTTTTTGTATAGGGTCGTGAAATGGTTGAGCCACGTGAGTTCGTCAAGGTAAATATCCTTTGCAACTCTCCCTTCATGATTACCATTGGCGAATAACCTCCAGAACCCTACAGTGTCCCTTGCTTTGGCAGCCACCAACAAGTCCGCCCAGTTTTCTTCCTCCCAAGTCTTCCTTGAGGCATTTTGCACCTGAAAATAAACTTTCCTTGCTATTTTAACATCTTCTGCAGATATAGTTTTAATCGTCAGCAAAAGGGACCCCTTAGATTCCCTGCATAACTTGCCATACCATGGCTTGCTGTGAGACAAATTATTCAATTTTTATTGGCTTTTCTTTGGCATTTTTGTGACTAGTGCTTTCAGTGTTTTAAAAAAATCATTGTGAAGTGCCATAAAATGAACAGGTTTGTTATCCGTCGACAAAGGAACCTGTAAAGACCCCAAAGGACATTGCAAATTGTAAATACATTTCCGCAAGGGTCTCACCGTGCTCCAATATATGGGACCATTTTAAAGCTCGTCTATTATTACTGACAAGGATCTCATCACACAGGCCACTGTGTATATCTGTTAACACACCATTCCCAGCCCCCATGACCAAACAAGATTCAAACAATAAAACCAAGGGACAGTGATCACTCTCTATCCTTTCTTCTACATCGAGATCGATCATGTGCTGCCAGATAGTCAATGACACAATTACAAAATCTAGATTACTTTTACACTTATTTCTAGAAAATGTTGGTTTTTTGGAAATGTCGGACGGGAGACGTCCATTACGGGCCCTAAGACCATGCTCCGCAGACAACTTCACCAGTTGAACTGCCAAGACTGTACATTTAGCAGGTTCACTATTGCCAATGCAGGAATATTATTAGCTTGGTCTTCTTCCTCGAAGACGTCGCTGAGCCCTAAGACAGGTTCATAGTTGCAGTTTAGGTCACCAGCTATAATAACGGCTTCCCTGCCAACTATTTTACCTAGAAAAGAGTCTAGTTTAGCAAGGGTGGGGGATTCTTTGGATGCAGGGGCAGGTCTGTTATAGACATTAATTAGATAGAGGGATTTCCCTTCACATGTTGTAATTTTCAGTGCTAATATATCTTGTGAACTCGTGTCTATAATTTCAACCTGAATCCTTAGGGTTACCTTGACCCATGCAATTAAACCGCCTGAAGGCCTTCCCCTGGTGGAGGGTATGGCACCAATTCCAAAGGATTTTAAGCCTACCCTATGTGGGGTATCAAGTGACCATGATTCTTGCAGAAGGAAAATGTCACTAGAGTCAATATACTTAGCCCATTCGGGGTCCCTCAAGTTCTTGGCTACACCAGCTATGTTCCATGATATTAATTTCAGCATCCTGACATTACGGCTGCATGTAGGGAGTGACTCCAAGGTTGGGGGCCTTGTATTTAATGCCACAGCTCTCGATGTTTGTTTTCCCAGTGAGTCCAGATTTTCATATGTTCTATCTCGCTCTCCCTGCATAATAGCACTATTTGTACTCACAGACTCTAATGTTGATGAACCTAACTGTCTCACCCCCTGGGCACAAGCTGCCACCATTACTCCAACACTACCTGATGACATAGCAGTACTTAGGTCCCTAGGGTTGGCGCGTGCACTGTGGCTATTTTCACTTTCTGCACCCACATACACCTCTCCATTTGCCTCCATGTATCCTCCCCTGATTTTATTAGTGGGAATGGGCCTCAGCCTGACATGTTTTATAATACTGTCCTGAAGATGATGCCATTTATTTAGAGTTTGAGCATCGAAACGTCGACAACTTTTGTACCATATGTCCACTAAATAGGTTGATTACATTGCACAATGGTACTGTGATTGAATCAAGTCTGTTCACTGAATACTAGGTTACAGACCGCCTTGTTCGCCTTTTGCTTGTAACAATTGCTGTTTTGTCTTGTTGTATGTGGGTCACTGGCTGTGCCCCCTTGACATTACCTTCAATTTTGTGTTCTACTTTATATATTTGCAAAATAAATCGCTGTCCGGCTGGACAAGGAACATACTGGCTATTTAGCTTATGTTAATTCTAATCGTTTATTTTCCAATGTTCTAGGGACCACGGTCTTTTGTCACCTTGGGCATGCTGTGAGCACCGCCAGCCACAATGCTGGGAATAGAGGATGCCACGGTGGCATCCTAATTGCAGGTGCAGGACCGCCGCACCACTGGCAGCTGGTCCCAGCACCGCTAGGGTGGCGGGCAAACGAAAGTCCGCCCACCATCCTAATCGGCCCCATAATGTTAACAAAAAACATTCCTCACCCATAGTAATTAAAAAGAACTTAGTTTTGTTGCAGTAGATGGGCCTCAAAAACGAACAAATCCATAGTATTTTAAACAAAATACGAATCCATAAAAAAGGAATGCTCAAATAAAAATGTAAAAATACAACTGTAGAAAAAAGGGTCGAGTGATGTACTCCTCTCAATAACGAAACCCTCAAAAACCCGAAAATTAGTTTTAATAAAAAAGTGCTCAATCACCCGAAAAATAAAAGGAAATGTAAAAAAGTAATTTGTTTCAAAGAAACAAAATATCGAATCAGTACACCTGCAAAAAGAAAAAAACAACACCCTTCCACATAAACACTTACAAACCCACACACATTAATTACAACATTTATTACAACATAACATAGTTAAATATCACATAACTAACACTATATAACACTCTACTACTCTTCAAAACTATGTCAAACACTAAGGGGTCAATTAGGATGTCGGGCGGTGGCACCACCGCGGTGCCGGCGGTGCGATAGGATGCATTTTTCTGCCCGCGAGCAATGGTACTCACGTCTGCCATATTAGTATGGCCAAACATAGACCATTTCCCGTCTGCCACGGAGCAACGCGCAGCGCCATCAAAGTGCGCCCGCCACCGCGGCGGTGGGAGCCAATGGAGACTCACCGCTGTGCGGAATGACGTCCGCCCCGCTCCACAAATTAGGATGCCCCAAACAAGCAGACGCACCGCAGCGGAGACACCACACAATCAGAGACGGCGGAAGCTCGACAGCGAAGCGCGAAACCAGATTCCCGGCCCACACCACCCGGTGACGACCGCCATGGACTCAGCCCTCCATGCCTTTCTAGTGCTGTACCTGATACATCACCAGCAACTCTTGGACTGCCGCGGACGCCACCGCAGGTACGCAATTACACAAACATAACACAACACATGGGGGTCCAAATCCACATCAGATACCCTGCTGGGGACAGGAACACATCCACAGGGGCACCCACACATGACCCACCTGCCACCAAGTCACCCCTTAGCGTCCTGGACACACATCATCCGCAACCATGCAGCAATGTCCCGGTCACGTCACCGCTGCGGTGAACACAAAGGAATACATGCGCACAATGCAGAAGACAGGGCCAGCCTAAGGCATGGGCAGGGCACAAACACCACACGGCAACACCTCCTCCCACCACACATTGGCACACCCCATGAAAGCATATCCCATGTGCCCCTCCTGTGCACCCCCATGCACAACAACAAGCCAGGTAAAAACACACCCTGCACCACACAAGCAGGAGTGGCTGCACAGGAACACACAGCACAGCATCACAGGGCCAGGGAAACACATACACCACAACACCACCACACTCAGGGAAACAAAAATGAGTATAAGCACCAAATGAACACATACAAGGAACAAACATACAAATGGACACACCGCCTAAATAGTCACACATACTTATTTATTTATTTATTTTTGGTGTTTTCTATAGCGCGGACATGACCCTGTACAGGGTATCAGAGCGCTTTACAGGGCCTTAAAACATCCCGATCCATACATAATCAGATCCATTACTCATTAATGACATTTACAATTATGAAAGGCATGGTCATCTAAGTAATGTTCAACAGATGGCCTATCATAACTCCTCTAGCACTGTACAACACAATAAGACAAAACATGGATATACAGGTCCAGTAATTAACGTAATAAAACAAAAACATGAATATAAAGGTCCAGTAATTAATGTAAAGACAAAACCTGACTATACAGGTCCAGTAATTAACAGTGACGGGCTTTTGTGAGCATTCTAACACCAGGGAGCATGCCATATATATAGTTCAGCTGTAAGGTATTAGGGAAGAAATTTCTTCATATAAAACAGTTTTGCTTCCTTTTTTAATGTTATGATGGAAGGAATTCTTCTTATGTCCGGGGGAGGGCGTTCTAAATTCTCGGTGCTGCCCCTGAGAATGCTCTGTCATAGGTTTTCTTCTTACGGAAACGTGCAGGTTTCAGTAGTATATCCGCTTTGCTCCTGGAGGAGCGAGACCCTCCCGACAGCGTGAGTTTCCGGGTGAGATAGACTGGAGATTTGTTGTGTATTGCTTTATGGGTGATGCGTGCCAGTTTGAACTGGATTTGTGCTTCGAACGGAAGCCAGTTGAGAGCTTTCAAGTGAGGAGAAATATGGTTGAATTGTTTGGAACCCGCTATAAGTCTTGTGGCTGCATTAAGACATGCTTTCAATGGGGCTGTAGAGATCTTAGGGAGCCCTGCTAAGGTTGTGCAACCATATTCAATCCTTGAAATGACCAATGCCTGAACTGCTGTTTTGAGGTCTGCTTTATTTATAACAGGTTTTAGCTTTCTTAAGTAGCTTAAGTGGAACCTGGCGTTTTTTGCCATTGAGTTGATATGTGCTGACATGTTAAGGTTTTTGTCCAGAATAATACCCAAGGATTTGGTTGATTCAACAATCTTCGGAGTGCAATTTAGAGCAGTGATGAGGTAGGACCACTCCGCAATCGTAATTTTACATTTCTGTGGAGTGATCAGTAGGAATTCAGTTTTCTGAGGGTTTAGCTTTAGGTGTTTCTTGGTTAGCCATAGTAGGGTTCTCGTTAAAGCTAGATTAATTGTTTTTATGTCATCCATCGAAGCGACCTTGATGTACAGCGGAGTGTCATCAGCATACATATGGAAAGCAATGTTGTCTTTTTGTAGTATTTCCGTAAGAGGTTCTACATACAGATTGAAAAGTGCCGGAGATAGCGTTGAGCCTTGCGGAACTGAAATGAAATGAAATGAAAAACCTATTTGTAAAGCGCTAGCAGTTGCCCTGAGGCGTCCAGGCGCTGAGAAATTACCATCAGTGCTCAACAGAAAAGGGAAGTAAATCAGCTACTTAATTAAACAAAAAAGTTTTAAGTTTCTTACGGAAACTCAGGAGGTTAGATTCTGATCTAAGATGTAGTGGCAGAGTATTCCAAATTCTCGGGGCATTATATGCAAAGGAACGACCTCCGGCCCTTGCTATATAAATTCTTGGAATTTGAGCTAAGAAGGCGTGTGAGGATCGAAGAGCTTTGGAGGGTTCATATGGCGATACCAGCGAGTGATTAATCTCTGGGCCTAATTTCCAGTACGCCTGATGTGCAATGCACAAGGATTTAAACTTGACTCTCTCCCTGATGGGGAGCCAATGTAGTGTTCTTAAGCCAGGTTTTATTGGAATTCTCCTAGGGGTGCCAAGTAGGGTACGCGGCGCTCAATTCTGGGTACGTTGTAATTTTTTTAAGGTGTATTCCGGCGCCCCGAGGAACAGGGCATTGCTAAAATCTAGGCGAGATTGAATTAAGCCCTGAATAACTGTCTGCTTTGCCTCGACAGGTCGCAGAGACTTTTGTTGCCTGCATGTCGAAGGTCAACGATTTATATAGCCACACCCCCAGGCTTTTGATGTGATCTCTGGGGGTGGGAGCTGTGCCCATGCTCAGAGGCCATGACACCTCCAGAGTGGAGAGAGTTGGAGGGCCTAGGAGCATCAGCTCAGTTTTATCATCGTTGAGCTTCAGGCATGATTTAGTCATCCAACTCTTGACATGCTCGAGACAGACTGTAAGATTGGACTGTGGGGAGCTCTTTTGTGAGGGAGACCACTAGCTGTGTATCATCCGCATAGGTAATGATGTCAATACCATGCGGACGTACTATTCCAGCCAGCGGTCTCATGTAAGCATTAAAGAGCGTAGGGCTCAATGAGGAACCCTGCGGAACCCCACATCCCAACGGCTTCTTTGAGGAGACTGATGTGCCTTCAAAGACCTGGAAGGTTCGGTCTGATAGAAACGACCTGAACCACTCCAGGGCTTCTCCCGAGATTCCCATGTCGAGGAGGCGGTCCAGAAGTATTTTGTGGTTGACAGTATCGAAGGCGGCGCTCAGATCAAGGAGGATCCCTGCCACTGACCCTCCCTGATCGAGTATCCGCCTAGTCACTTCTGTTACTGCCAATAGGGCTATCTCCGTGCCGTGTTTTGGGCGAAAGCCAGTCTGGGAGATGTCGAACAGATGGTTATGCTCAAAGAACTGAGTTACACTGATGTTAATGTGTTTCTCTAAGATCTTAGTAGCCCAGGGCAATAGTGAAATCGGGCGATAGTTGTTAAAATCAGATGGGTCAAGGTTAGTTTTTTTTAGCAATGCTCGGACCATGGCGTGTTTCCAAGAAGGTGGGACTGTCCTACTCGTGATAGAGGAATTCAACAGCTTCATTAAATTGGGAAAAATGGCTTTATTAGCTAAGGTTAGCGTCTCAGGGGGAGCAGGGTCACAGGGTGAGCCTGATTTAATTTGGTTTGTTAAGGCCTCAAGAGTGTCAAGGTGCAGCATTGGGAAGCGGTCCAGGGAGTTGTTATGGGGGGCGCCCACTGATGTGGTCAGCGGGTTAGGTTTTTGTGGAGACAAATCAGTTTCTGGGTCAGAGAAGGAAAGATAGATTGTGTTTACTTTAAAAAAAAAAGGCATTGGCCAGTTCCTCACATCGTGAGGATAAGTTGTCATCAATAGATGGCGGTGATGGCAACCTGGTCAGTGTTTTCACAATCTGATAAATTTCCTTGGGCTTAGATTTTGCCTGTTTAATAATTTCCGAATAGTATGTGGCTTGTTTATCTCTGATTTCGTTTTTATAGTTCCTGATAGCCTCTCTATACGTCGCTTTATCCGCAGACTCGTAGGATAAGCGCCACTTCCTCTCTAGTCTTCTACAGAGGCGTTTTTCTGCCCTAAGTTCTTCAGAGTACCAGGGGGCAGTTTTTTGTTTCCTTTTAGTGCCGGAAGTTCGATAGGGAAGTACAGAGTCCAGGGAACGTGTTATCCAATTATTGAACAACTCGTTGTTGACACAGGGATCAAGGGAAAGTGACGGATTAGTGGTAGTAAGATTGCTCATCCATTCGTCTGTTTTGAGCTTTGACCAATTTCGAGTGGCACGAGGAGTGGGAGTCGGAGGTGAAATTTTGGGAGTGGATCAAATTAAAGAAATTAGAAAATGATCAGACCAGGGAAGATGGCTAATACTGTCGACCTTTAAGGTTCTGCTATTGCTGAATACTGGGTCTAACAGATGACCCTTATTATGTGTAGGTCCTAAAACCAGTTGATCTAGTTGTAAGGCGGCTAGACTGGTTGTGATACCCTTGGCAGTAGGGTCCAGCAAATTATCAAAATGAATATTGAAATCTCCCAATAAGGTGAAATTAGAAGGGGAGATGACTAGTTCTGCTACAACAGTTGGTAGATCGTCCAGAAAATTCTTAATAGGGCCCGGGGGACGGTAGATAAGGAAGCCAGAGAAACTATCGTTAGATGTAAATTCGATGACAAAGGGGAGCCTTTTGCAGTCTGCAATGGACTCCGTTAAGCAGCGACATGTATAAATGTCTTTAAAAATGATAGCCAACCCTCCACCTTTGCCCTGTGGACGATCTAACCTGGCTATCTGGTAGCCGGGGATAAGGGCTTGCACTATATCAGGATAAGAATCTTGGGTAAGCCAAGTTTCGGTTAAAAACACTACGTCTGGCATATGTTCCTCTAGCAACAGCGACATCTCCAGACTATGCTTGACGAGAGATCGACAGTTAAGGAGTAGCATTTGGTAGTCCCTAGAGTCCGATTGGGTGAGGTGATCCGTTAGCTCGAGTTTACAGTGGGGGCATGTATGAGGGGTGTCTAAAGGAGGGAACTGATGAAAGCAGCTAGCGGGGGTAGAGGGGCAGAGTCGAAGAAGGGAGTTTTTGTTATACACTAGCCTTTGTGGTTGGGAACAAACAGGGGGGGTAGCCCCTGGTCCCGGTTGGGCGCAGACGGGTTTGCCTTTGGCGCGCCTTCTGCTTGCCTTCGGCGCGCCCGCTGCGCGGACGAGATGACATCAGGAATTTATAGGATGTTTAGGAGGGTAGGAGGCGTCCTGCAGCTAGAGTGTAAGTCCCTTACCCCACTCAATATGGCGGCTCTCAGCGGCGGTAAGCCCTATTTTTATCTCACTGCGCCAGCTCCTACTCGGCTGCGCAGGAATCGGCGAGGCAGTTTCCAGACTAGTAAATGCTAGTAAGTACTCTAAAAGTCCTGACAAGTAAGTATTCTACTTGTGGACAAACGACGATTTTAAAATATTAATGACAGTAGTAAGAAAGAAATAAAGTGACAAGAAAGCTGGAAGAGCCCCCGGCTTCCGCCTCAGGGGAGAAATAATAGAGCAGCGCGATAACAATCAGCGCGCTGTTGGAACTGACAAGGTTTAAATACTGTGGGAGGGCGGGAGGCGTCCTGCAGCTAGAGTGTAAGTCCCTTACCCCACTCAATATGGCGGCTCTCAGCGGCGGTAAGCCCTATTTTTATCTCACTGCGCCAGCTCCTACTCAGCTGCGCAGGAATCGGCGAGGCAGTTTCCAGACTAGTAAATGCTAGTAAATACTCTAAAAGTCCTGACAAGTAAGTATTCTACTTGTGGACAAACGACGATTTTAAAATATCAATGACAGTAGTTAGAAAGAAATAAAGTGGCAAGAAAGCTGGAAGAGCCCCCGGCTTCCGCCTCAGGGGAGAAATAATAGAGCAGCGAGATAACTCCTATATTATTGTTGGTTGCGCTTGAAAGGGTTTGGTTAACAATGACTTTGTGTGATCTATTTTCCAGAAAGGTGCTAAACCAGGTTAGCACTGTACCCTTAAAGCCCATCCTATTTTTCAGTCGATCAAGTATATAGGCATGGTTCACCCCAAATGCCAAAACCAATGAAGCACAACAAAAATAAAAGGCAAAGTGGGATGCACACAAATGGAAGGCCATGGAGACACACAACAAGCATGTGTACATCACATGCAAGGAACACAGAGCAACACCCTCAGACCATCAAACCACACATGGCTGCTATAGTCAGTGAAGTCTAACCACAGTGCAACAACACAGGGAGACAGCGGGGCAAACCATGTATAGGCACAAGGACGAACGGAAGGCCCTGAAGCCAAACTGTGAACAGCCACACATGCATAAAACTACTCCACAGGAGTACACAAGCAGCACAACACACAGGGCCCATTCACATACCCCGTGACAGCCAAACACCAGGAGGAATGTACACACATACCCCCCTCACACCAGCAGCACACAACACCAGTGCCAAACACACTGAAGGCTGGCAATACTTGCCAGTCCATACACACAAACACACACCCTGGGTGTAGCCACAAACATCACACACAATTTTTTAGGAATTATAAATTTATTTTAATTAAGTTGTAGTTAATTTGTATTAATTGGTAATTTATTTTAATTATTTGATTAATTGATAATTATGTTCTGTAGCGTGTTATGGATTTATAGGGGAATAGGGTGGGAAATAATTTAAATTTAATTAAGTATTAATTTATTTTCATTAATTTTTTTGCTAATTATATTATTGGTAATTAATTATTAATTGGTAATTAATTTTTATTAGTTGGTATTTAATTTTAATTAATTGATTCATTGATAATTATGTTAAGTGAATTATTTTATAATTGGCGTTGTGTGTTAACAGGGGAATAGTGTGTAAAGTAATTGATATGTAAATAAGTATGTATTACAATTGTAGTTGGATATTGATAATTAATTTTTTAGATATTAAATATTAATTGGTAATTATTTTTTTAATAATTATTTATTGGTATTTGTAAATAGTATAGATTAATTTAATAAATAATTTGTTTAACATTTTAAAATATTAATTTATTTATAAGTATGTTATTTTTTACTTCTACGCTATCCAACACTTTCCCTACTGTTGCACTCTCTGGAGTGGGAATAGTAATTTTTCCCCCTACGCTATCCAACACTTTCTCTACTGTTGCACTCTCTGGAGTGGGAATAGTAATTTTTACCCCTACGCTATCCAACACTTTCCCTACTGTTGCACTCTCTGGAGTTGGAATAGTAATTTTTACCCCTACAGTATCCAACACTTTCCCTACTGTTGCACTCTCTGGAGTGGGAATAGTAATTTTTACCCCTACGCTATCCAACACTTTCCCTACTGTTGCACTCTCTGGAGTGGGAATAGTCATTTTTAGCCCTACGCTATCCAACACTTTCCCTACTGTTGCACACTCTAGAGTGGGAATAGTAATTTTTACCCCTGCGCTATCCAACACTTTCCCTACTGTTGCACTCTCTGGTGTTGGAATAGTAATTTTTACCCCTATGCTATCCAACACTTTCCCTACTGTTGCACTCTCTGGAGCGGGAATAGTAATTTTTACCCCTACGCTATCCAACACTTTCCCTACTGTTGCACTCTCTGGTGTTGGAATAGTCATTTTTACCCCTACGCTATCCAACACTTTCCCTACTGTTGCACTCTCTGGAGTTGGAATAGTAATTTTTACCCCTACGCTATCCAACACTTTCCCTACTGTTGCCCTCTCTGGAGTGGGAATAGTAATTTTTACCCCTATGCTATCCAACACTTTCCCTACTGTTGCACTCTCTGGAGCGGGAATAGTAATTTTTACCCCTACGCTATCCAACACTTTCCCTACTGTTGCACTCTCTGGAGCGGGAATAGTAATTTTTATCCGTACGCTATCCAACACTTTCCCTACTGTTGCACTCTCTGGAGTGGGAATAGTAATTTTTACCCCTACGCTATCCAACACTTTCCCTACTGTTGCACTCTTTGGAGTTGGAATAGTAATTTTTACCCCTACGCTATCCAACACTTTCCCTACTGTTGCACTCTCTGGAGTGGGAATAGTCATTTTTACTACCACGCTATCCAACAATTTCCCTACTGTTGCACTCTCTGGAGTTGGAATAGTCATTTTTACCCCTAAGCTACTTAACACTTTCCCTACTGTTGGACTTTTGAGTTGGAATAGTAATTTTTACCCCTACGCTATCTATCACTTTCCCTACTGTTGCACTCTCTGGAGTGGGAATAGTAATTTTTACCCCTACACTCTCCAACCTTTTTTCTTACTGTTGTTTTTTTGGGAGTTGGAATAGTATTTTATTCTTTCTGTTACTTAATATTTTTAGTATTGTTTTAGTTAATGTAATATATAATTATTTTTAAAAATATTAAAAGTAAATTACATTTTTTAAATTAGTTTTGCATAATTATTAAATTTTTATTTTTATTATTATTTTATGTGTATAGATGAATTTGTAAGTTATAATATGTTTAATTATGTATAAGTTATTGCAATAAATATTAAACTGATTATTAAGGGGTCGATTCCGATTCGGGGATCGTATTCGTAGCCTTTTCCGTACGAATCGTACAAATCCGTCCGAATCGCGTAGTACGATCCGTAGGAAAAGAATACGTACGAATGTGTGCGAACCGTACGAAAAGCAAGGGAGAATCCGTACAAAACGGACCCTCACGGTGAACCGTACGAATCGTAAACTTGCTGTACGACCCAACAAGTACGATCCGGGGAACGAGAACGTGATTCGTACGGAAAACGTTGTATGAGCAATTCGTATGGAGAGCCACACACTCACATAAGCACCGTACCCCTGCAATCATGGGGGTACATACCGTACCCCGATGCTCTGTACCTCTACGCACCGTACCCCGATGCTCTGTACCTCTACGCACCTGTGGCCGGTTGGGTGGGAATAGGCAAGAGACGTGTTCGGGTAGGGTTCAAGGCTTCTCCTCCGCTCCACGCCTCGTCTCCTTTCCACGTCTCTCCTCTCGTCCTCTCGAATCCGCTGCTCCACGCCTCACCTCCACTCTTCTCCACTCTGACCGCTCCTCCGGTGTATAGACACACCTGTTCCGGCATCGGGGCGTCCCTTATAGTGATGTCATGCCCCTCCTCCTCTTCACCTGGTCGGGACCAGTTAAAGGGGCCGTGATCTATGTCTTCCTCGTCGCAGCTATACTGGTCCACCCCTTGGTTCCAGCTCGCGTGCTCAGCCACCTGTTGAGAGAAGAGGGGGGGGGTCACAGTTTAGAGGCGCATTCCGGGATGCAGGGGGGCGCACCCCTCCTCCCGGTTACACACCTCCCCCCCTGGACACTTCCGTTCGGGAAGGGGATTACGGGACAGGTAGTCCGCCCCGGTGTTGTCCACTCCTTTTTTGTGACACACGGTGAAAGCAAACGGCTGTAGTGCCAAAAACCACCTCAACACCCGGGGATTATTGGATCGGTTGCGGGCCATCCATAGGAGGGGGGCGTGGTCCGTATACAGGGTGAAGGGCCGTCCTTCCAGGTAGTATGTCAGCTTGTCTACAGCCCATCGGATGGCCAAGCACTCCTTTTCCACCGTTGGATATTTCAACTCCCTCGGGAACAGTTTCCGACTCACGTAGAGTATCGGATGGTCCACTCCGTCCTCCCCTGTCTGTGATAAAACTGCCCCTATACCGTAGTCTGAGGCGTCGGTATGCAGGGCAAAGGGTTTGTTGAAATCGGGTGAGGTCAGGATAGGGGTCATTGTGTTCCTACGTTTTAGCTCGGAAAACGCGCTCAACATGTCCGCTGTGGGGGATAACAGCCCTGACTGTTTATAGTTGTTCTGGAGGGTATTCGTGAGGGGTGCAGCAAGCTGGGCAAACCGGGGGATGAACCTCCTGTTATATCCGATAAGCCCAAGGAAGGCACGCATCTCCTTTTTGGTGCACGGAAAGGGGGTTTCGGCGATGGCTCGGACTTTCTCAATCTGGGGCTCTATCATGCCGTGCCCGAGCACGTATCCGAGGTACTTCCCTTTCTGGAAGGCTAAGCGGGTTTTCTTAGCGTTTATCCTCAACCCGGCTATAGCGAGTGCCTTCAATACCCTATCCAGATGGGCTAGGTGGGTTTGCCAGTCTGGACTAAACACGACGATGTCGTCCAGATATGCTGACGTAAACCTCGTAAGAGCCTTTAAGACATTGTTCATCAGTCTTTGGAAGGTGGCAGGGGCTCCATGTAACCTGAAGGGTAGAACGTTGAACTCGTAGTGTCCTGTGTCTGTGGAAAAGGCTGTTTTGTGCCGGTCTTCTTCCCGCAGGGGCACCTGCCAATATCCTTTAGTTAAATCAATGGTGCTAATGTACTTGGCTTCTCCTAGTTTTTCTATTAATTCGTCGATCCTGGGAATCGGATAGGCGTCAAAGGAGGATATTTCGTTGAGTGCTCGGAAGTCCATACAAAACCGACAACTCCCATCCGGTTTGGGTATCATCACTATCGGACTGGACCATTGACTATTGAAGGGACGAATCACACCCAGTCGCAGCATATCCTCTATTTCTTGTTGAATCCCTCTTCTTCGGGCTTCGGGGACTCTATACGGTCTGATTTTTACCACTTGACCGGGTTGGGTTCTTATTTGATGTTCTGCCATGGAAGTCCGCCCTGGCTGGTCTGAGAAGACAGAGGAATGTTGCCTTAATGTTGTCAACAATTTGTTTCTCTCCTGTGCCACCAGTTCGTCATTTATCACGAGATGTCTTAGGGTACTCCCTTCTGTTGGGGGAGGGTGGTCGACCAAGTGTACTCCTGAGGGAGGAGGACCCAGCCATTTTTTTAGCATGTTTATATGATAGACCTGGGTCTTCTTTGGGCGTACCTATAGTTGGTAGCTAGTGTTTCCGATGGTGGATACGACCAGGTGTGGCCCACCCCACTCGGCCTTGAATTTCTGATGGGAGGAGGGTAACAACACCAAAGCCCAATCCCCTTTTTGTAGCCTCCTCCACCGTTTCCCTTTGTCGTAGCATGTTTTCTGCTTCCTCTGACTTTGTTCCAGGTGGGTATATGCCAGATCCCTCATTTTGCCTAGTTTCGATCGGAGATTCCTGGCGTACTCCAGAGTATTCATAGCCTCTTCGGGGGTCTCCTTCTCCCAGGCCTCCTTGGTCATGTCCAGGAGGGATCTGGGTTGTCTTCCGTACAATAGCTCGAACGCCGAGAAGCCGGTACTGCTCTGTTTTTGCCCCCTTATCACATACAGAGCTAGGGGCAATACTTGATCCCAGTCCGATCCGTTCACCTCCAACATTTTTCTTAGGGTGGTCTTTAATGTTCGGTTATACCTCTCCACGAGACCGTCTGTCTGTGGATGGTAGACGGCGGTACGTATTTGGTGAATGTTAAGCATATGACACACCTCCTTCATCAGCTTGGACACGAATGGGGTCCCCTGATCCGTCAAGATTTCCTTAGGGAACCCCACTCGGGAAAACAGCTCAAGCATTTTATCTGCAACTTGTCGAGTGGTGGTGGAGGATAGTGAAAACGCCTCAGGAAACCTGGTGGCGTAGTCCACCATTACCAACAAGTATTGGTGCCCTTTTTTTGTCTTTGGAAGTGGTCCGATGAGGTCCATCCCCACGCGTTCGAATGGTACCCCTATAATGGGGAGTGGCTGTAGGGGTACTGCTGGTGGGCGAGTCATGTTCTTTTTTTGACATGTTTCACACTGCTGGCAGTATTCCATGGCGTCTTTATAAACGCCCGGCCAGTAGAAATGGCGGAGTAGGTTCTGGGTCGTTTTCTCGGCCCCGGTGTGGCCGGCGACGAGGTGGGCATGTGAATAGAACAATACCTGTTCCCTGAACACCAGGGGGACGAGCAGCTGCTCTGGCTCATCTTTCTTTCCTTGTCTGTATAGGAGCTCGCTTTTGATAAAGAAACGGGGATAAACAGGGGGGTTCTGTCCTTGGGTCCTCTGTGTGTTGTCCCAGGCGTTAAAGAGCGTGTTATCATTTGCCTGGGCGAACCGGAAACTGCGGTCCAATACCCAAGGTTCTTGGGTCACTAGAGCCGGCTTAAGGCGACTCCCGTCTTGTTTTCCTAGGCTATCCTGGAACATCTCTAGGAAGGCAGGGTTATCCGTCCCTATAATGAGGTCCTCAGGGAGTGTGTCCAACACCCCTACTTTAATGCTCTGGGGTCTACCCCCCCGGGGGTATATGGGTAGGAGTGCTACTGGATAGGGACGGACGTCCCCATGCACACATCGAATATAAACCCGGTCGTCGGGGAGCAGGTGGGCGGTTTTCACATGTTGGGTCTGTACCACGGATTGACGACACCCCGAGTCTAGCAACGCTTGTATGTGAGACCCATTCACCCTCACACTTACTCTGAAGGCGGGGCCCATCTCTGCCGAGTATAACACTGTTCTGGGGAGGTACCCGACCTCCATGGGCTCTTCGTTGGTCTTTCTCCGAGGGCACATCCTTGCTATGTGTCCCCAGTTGCCACAGTCAAAGCACTGCGGACCATTGTGAGACTGGGGTTCTGGTCTCCAGGGTTTGGGCTTCAAGGCCTCCGGCAATCGTACCGGCTTCCTGTCTTGTTTTAGGGGGGGCCTTGTTTTCTCCGGCTCCCAGGCCGAGGGTGCTCTGGGTTGTGCCCTCGTAAAGGTGGTGGCCATCTCGACGGCTTGAGCGGTGGTGAGGTCATGGTGTTGTCGTAACCACCTCTGGGTGGCATACGGCAGGGCCTCCAGGAATTGTTCCAGATACACCCTGTCCATTATCTGTTCTTTGGTACACAGCTGGGGGGTCAACCATTTGTCTGCCGCCATCTTTAACCGCACAAACAAGGTTTTGGGGGTTTCCCCAGGGACACCCTCTCCTTCCTGAACTTGATCCGATAGGCCTCTGTATCCAAACCCAGATGATCCAGTATTATTCTTTTAATGTTGGCATAAGGGGTATCCCCTGTGGGGTTGGCCACCTGATATGCGGCCTGTGCTTCTCCAACCAACAGGGGGGCTAGAAAGAACGGCCACCTGGCCACAGGCCATCCACACGCCCGTGCCGCCCTTTCGAAATTCAGTAAGAACGCATCCGGGTCCTCTCCCGGTATGTACTTCTGTAGGGACACGCCCCCAAGGCTGTGGGGTACCGTGCCGGCCGTTGGGGCAACAGAGGCAATTACAGGGTCCAGGGCATGGGCGGTCACGGCTGCCTTCATTATTTCCCTATCGGCGTCGGCCGACTGAATCTGCTTCTCTACCACCCATTCCAGCCTTTCCTGTCCTTTGGCCAGCCTCTCCAGGATCGCTTCCATCGTAGTTACACTGATGTGTATATTGCCCGCATTCTCCACCACTGTGGCCGGTTGGGTGGGAATAGGCAAGAGACGAGTTCGGGTAGGGTTCAAGGCTTCTCCTCTGCTCCACGCCTCGTCTCCTTTCCACGTCTCTCCTCTCGTCCTCTCGAATCCGCTGCTCCAAGCCTCACCTCCACTCTTCTCCACTCTGACCGCTCCTCCGGTGTATAGACACACCTGTTCCGGCATCGGGGCGTCCCTTATAGTGATGTCATGCCCCTCCTCCTCTTCACCTGGTCGGGACCAGTTAAAGGGGCCGTGATCTATGTCTTCCTCGTCGCAGCTATACTGGTCCACCCCTTGGTTCCAGCTCGCGTGCTCAGCCACCTGTTGAGAGAAGAGGGGGGGTCACAGTTTAGAGGCGCATTCCGGGATGCAGGGGGGGCGCACCCCTCCTCCCGGCTACAGCACCGTACCCCGATGCACCGTATACCCATGCGCCGTACACCCATGCACCGTACCCCTACGCACTGTACCCCTACGCACCGTACCCCTGCAATCAGGGGGTACGTACCATACCCAGGGGGTCTGTGTCGCACGTGGTTCGAGCCAAAATATGCTTTTACCGACGTTTTAAACTCCCGTAGAAAAAGAGTCATACGGAGTGTTGTCGTAACGAATCGTACTTGCTGGTTCGTGAAAAGCTGCTTCAATCCGTACGGACGTCGCGTAGTGCGTGTTCCAAATGCGATTTGTACGTATTTGTAAGTCGTATGGTCTTTCGTACAATTCGTACAGAGATCTGCTATGGGTTCAGATCGTACTTCATTGTACGTATGGGGACGTTTAAGGTGTACAATTCGTACGGGAAAAATGCTCCATACGGTGATTCGTAGGGGATTTTACCGAATCGGAATCGACCCCTAAGTATATTATATATCATATATATCATATATATATCATATGTATATGTTTAATTAATTTTTTATTAAATTATGTATATTACTTATTAATTTTTAATAATATAACATATGTTTTACTATGTTTATTATATTTTTAAGTATTTTTTTATTAATTTTACATCTTTTTTTATTTAAAAAAATTATATATTTTTTAAAACGATATTTTTTTCGATATTTTTTTGTCGATATTTTTGCACTTACCTTGTTGAGAATAGGATGTCGACATTGTTGACATCGATATTGATTAGGGAGAGCAAAGTTGTCATGTTCTATGGTTGTCAGAAACTACATCCCTTCTTGTCTATCTAGGGAGGTTAAACTCCTCCTCGCCTATTCGAGAAAGTTTCTAGTGAACTCTGAGCAAGCTGGCACACAAAACTTAAGTCTAATATCGACAGTAGAAGACCTAATTAACCTCTGTCCTACGTCTATACTATTGAAGATATTATTCCAATGCGCAGAGCCTATTGGGATAATAGGAACTACACTACATGGCGCCCAACGGTTTGGTAAGGCGATAAATCTAACGCAAGACATTAGAGTAACTCAGTCGTGCTTTTCACACAGACCCTTTCTCCCATAAATACTCCAAAGACGTCTGGAGTGGGTCAAAGGTTAAAATCAACCAAACTTAGTAGGAGGAGACTCCTATGTACGGTTTTTGGTTTATTCAACGTTGAAGGATACAGTGTTCCAAAAATATTGTGCACCTAATCTTTGTTTCCGTGGAAACCTAATCTGCAACAAAAAATCTTCTTGTCAGTAAAATGTCAGACAATGAAGAAGAAAGGGAGACAGCTAGAATAGCAGCTCAACTCCTAGCGGATGACACAAGTCTCCTACAGCAAGACCCGGATGCAATACTTATCCCGGTCAGCATAAGAAAAACTATAACTTTAAAACTTATAGAAAATGGACTGACATCGAGAGGTGGTACAGTCATATTTGTAATTGAGGCACACGAATATCGTCAGACAGAGGTATTCTATTCATGGATAAACTTTCCAGCAGCAAACGCTGTAACAAAGGAGTTCCACTATTACAAAATAGAGGAACCACCGGATGAGTACACTCCTTTCGAGGAGGTGGAAATCCCTTTAAAATACCAAGAGCACCTGCTCTGGTTTAAAGGCGCCCTAAAACATAATGATCACATCACCAGGCTCGGTCCACTAGGTAGACCAGGAGCACCGTGGCCGGTTCTAGCCAGCTACACACCACATCCAGACATTGAAAAAATGTCAATACCAGAACTTTTAGTACAGCTAAAACAACTGATTAAAATACATAGACAATTAGTCCAATATGTAATGCGGACTTCAACAGTCCAACCAGCTATTAAAATTCCACAGCTGACCCCTCATCAGGGGAACACAAATAAAATAACACCACAGAACATACAGTCCTGTCTAGGCAAAGTACCCATTAAACGGGAACAAATTCCATTCTGGTTAGCACAGAAAATCACTCAAATAGAGGCAGTATTTCCGGATACTACCCCTACTGAGAAACACAGAATTCTGACTATCTGCCTTCCAATGGGGATCGCACCACATGTGGAGGACTGTGACACTTGGGGTACAGTCTTTGCTTCCATTTACACAAAAACACATGGTGTTCCGTCCATGGCGGTAATACCAGAGGTGCTAAAACAGATTCAAAATGAATACGGTCCAGAACCTGCTTTAACTCTGGGTATGAAACTACTGAAAGACTTCAAGCAGGTCTCGGCAATATTACTAGCCAACATAAAGGGGGAAGCAGCAACTGTGGCGATCCGCCAAAGACTGAAAGAAACAGATATAGCAGAACAACCATTTGAGCTTGCCAGAATCCTAGAAAAATCCTAGGAAGAACTAGGAAGAGATAGTTTGGGTGGAAAACCAGTGAAACCCCAACTAACTGAAAATCCTGAAAAGATATTTATTAAAAATAATCTTAACACTCCAAAAAAGAGCTGGGATGGAAATAAACAATCCACTCCCAAAGAAAAAAGATTCCAGTCCAGAGGAAGGTCTCCTCGGCGGAGAGAAAGATCTCCAGACCAAGGACACAAGTCTCCCCAGAGGGAGCCCTCTGAGAAAAAATGCAACCTTAGAAATAGAGATAATTTGAAGAAACCTGATAGATATCAAGATATTGATACACGTCCTTCTCGATCTTTTCAGACTTCCTCGCAGAAATCGGAAAGAAGAGGACGGTCAGAACACAGGGAAGAGCACGTCAAGTCCAAAGACAAGGAACCTGCTCATCAAAATAAAAAGTTACAATTTCCAAAGAAGAAGGTAGCCAGTATTAAAGTAATCAAACATGCCGAGGATACTGAGGACACAGCTGAAAAACGGAGAGTGGGCTCAGACAATGCTAGACAGCGCAGCAGAAGTGAGCATAGCTCGCATGATCCTGATGAATCATCTGGAGACAGTGGACACGAATGAATACATTCAGGTGGAAACTGCAGATACCAGAGTTAGCAAACCTCATAAAATATATGAAATAACATTACGTATAGAGGGAGATAAGACTAGGAAAATAGGGGGTCTATTTTGGGATAACCTCTCCAAAGGCTATGACATCCTTTTAGCTGAAAAAGACTGGCCACCAGAGTTTGTCAGGGAGTACCCTCATGGCGAAGAAATGATTATGCCTGCCTTCTCAAATCACGTTCCAATACATAGAAAATATACACTTGCAAGAAAGTGGGCAGTAGCCCAAGCTCCTGCATTATATAAAAACCACGTAGGATGGGATGAGGACTCACCTCCTCCCAAAATCCAGTTAAAATCTCAACCAACTACACAAAGGCAGTACCCAATTAAGCAAGAAGCTAAAAAACAGGTCAGCGAGATCTTAGATCAACTTGAATACCAGGGGGTGATTGAAACTTGCACCTCACAAATGAACAATCCTTTGTTCCCAGTCTCCAAGCCAGACAATTCATATCGTCTAGTTTTGGACTACAGACACCTAAACTCATGTTGCAAAACTTTTGCAGTACAAAACTCACACAGTGCAGTGCTAATGAATAGCATAGTGCGCAAAAAATACAAAACAACATTAGACATCTCTAATGGATTCTTTTGTCAAAATATAGCACCAGAAAGCAGATATTTGACCGCTTTCTCAATAAATGGCTCACAGAAAATTTCTGTCGTTTACCACAGGGGTTCAAGAACAGCCCAGGATTATTCTCAGCGAGAGTAACAGAGTTACTACAAATATATGATGATGAGGCATTATCTTATGTCGATGACATCTATCTAACAGATGATGACTTGGATACTCACTTGAAAAGAGTGAACACCATAATACTTGGGTTCGCAGCAGAGGGTTACAAATTCAACTTCAAAAAGTCAAGAATTGCCCATCTAACTGTCCTGTTTTTAGGATATGAATTATCAAGTGAAGGCAAAAGCCTGGCTGACAATTTCTTAGAGAAATGCGCTGTAATCCAAGCACCAAGAACGCTGAAAAACGTACAATCAATTCTAGGTTTCCTGAATTTCGGAAGAACTTACATTCTAAATTATGCAGAGAGAGTTAAACCTCTCTATGACCTAATAAGACCAGATTTTAAAACGATCAATTGGACTCAAAAACACACAGAAATTTTGAGATCTTAACAAACAGACATGTTAGTTAAAACAAAACTGCAAACACGCGATAACACACGCAACCTTGTGATTCGAGTCATCCCAGGAAGATGTGGATTTAAATACCTAACCTCTAATGAGGGAGAAACAGTACCAATAGCATGCAAATCACATTTGTACACAGTAGCTGAAAAAACACTCAGCATTAAGGAAAACATTGTTCATGCGGTTCAAACAGCTGTAGCAAGAGAAAGAGACCAAGCTGACGACAGACGGATTACAGTCAGGACAGCAGAATCAGCCTTTGAGGCATTAACAAGTCCATGTAATTTACCTACTATGGCATTAAATCCAAAATGGATACAATGGGAAAATTCTCTTGCTACAGACAGAGTGAAATACTATTTTGACCCGGAAATGAAAAAATTAAAAAATCTTGAATATGAAAGAGAATACCCTCTGCCTAGCGACATTCTGCCCATACAACTTTACGCCTGCGTAATATACACAAACAGTTATGCAGAACCCTCAGTTTGGGGAAAACAAGCCTACAACGCTACATGCGAGGTTGTCAAATGCCGGAGGCGCGGACGTAAATTGATGCCACTAGTAACGATGTCACAATCTGTAAAAGACAATTCAGGTCATCAAACTGAATTAATAGCTTTAAAAATGGCGCTCGATATTGCCGATCGCGAATTCCCGACACTGATAGTGTGCGATTCACATTCCTGCGTCAAATCATACAACGAAGACTTGCAGAAATGGGTTCAAAACGGTTACAAAGATGACACAGGTGCCACAATAAAGCAAAAATCGCTTTGGGAACAAGTAGTTCTTTTACAAAAAGAACTACAAAAGGCTCACGTGATACATACACTGAGTCATCAGCGTGATGGGGTTCACGCTGCAGGGAATTTATTGGCTGAGACAGCCACAGCGGAAGCAACTAAATCGTCTCCCGTAGCTACAAAAAAGCGTTCAGGAAAATACATTGACGGGGAAACAATGCTGGCGGTGAAAACGTAATCAAAAGGCGACTGCTCAGCGCTACCCATCAACTATCCACTCAATTATACATACATAATCTATGCGAACTCCGTTCCTTTTGCTCAAATCCCTGGAGTGGGGGATAGGGTAATTCCAAACAGGAACAGGAGAGGCTTCTTAATACAAGAAGCACATATGGGATTAGGTTTAAGGCATCAGACAATCAAAGAATCTTTGACAGAATTAAAATCAGAATACTGGTGGCCGGGGATGAGCGTGGATAATCACAAATTTGCTAAAAATTGTGAAAACTGCAACAGAGATTGCAGTGGCGAACCGGCCGAGGTAGTGCCAGAACACATAATAGAAAACATAAAGCGATCTATTCGCATGATTAAACAAGAAACATGCGTCCCAATGTATATTATTTAAGACTAAAATTCACTTAAAATGTAGACCCCAGGTCTCGGCTGACGTCTGAACTGTTATAAAAAGATTTGCGAGTCTATAATGGCATATACGCAAGGGGCATGCTACATTCTGGCCATTGTCCTGCTTTTAGCTCTCGAGCTTATGGGGGGGCATGGCCAGCATGGGCATTGCATTGCGGGACTCTTGTCACTTCCTTCCTGAGGGAAACTGGATGGTGTAAAGGAAAAACCAAGGCATAGAGCAATCTATAACGGCAAAGGTATTAGGTTTGGGAGCTGGGTGGGTCAAACATTTAATAAGTGTCCAACGTAGTCTTAATAATCTGCCAAGAAATTCTCTGAGAGGTCTCAGTCCGTATGAACTATTGTTTGGGACTAGAATGTTAATCCAGGACCTCGATAGTCAAACTTCAGTGGTTAAAGAAAAATGCTTTGATATCAAAGATCGTTTGGCTATTTTACAGGACTTAAACGAAAAAAGAAAAGACCTGAGCAACATAAAGTTGAAGCAACAGCCAACAACCACTGAAGAGAAACCACCTGTCCCAGCAAGACCTGTCTGGATTCCAAAAATTGGGGATCTGGTCAGAGAGAAGATCGCGGTAAAGAAGGAATTTGGGCCTTCTTACAGAAAAGCAGTACCTGTCTTGTCTGTCAACGGGACAAGATCAGTGGTATTACCGCCCCTTGCTGGTAAAAAGGAGAACCGAGTTGTATCCATCGACCTGGTTAAACCACAATCATGTGGCCGATAATAAGTAGTAGGCCAAGTGGACTCCCAAGAAGTAGTAGAACACCAAAGTTTGCTACAAATACAGAGGTTCAAACTGAGAGACTAATCACAATTGATAAAACCTACAGTGAATCAACAAGGAGTTCAAGTTCAAGTTCAAGTCAGCTTTATTTCGATTAATAAAAAATCATAAAAGCACACAGATACAGTAACATAATCAGGGGAATACAATTGCAGTAAATTAATAATATTGTTTAAAATTGGGCAATTTAAAATATTTACATAATTTAAAAAGAAAAGCAGTTTTTCAGTAGATTCATAAATTGTCGCTAGAAATATTATGTTGTCTGTTCGTGGTACATTTTTTAAAACGATAAGCAGCCACCAAAAAATTTGCAACACCAAACATAATTAGCGGGGAATCTAATTGCTTAAGATAAAAAAAAGCAGGTTTCGCTTGGACAAACCCCTTGTTTTTAAGTAGTGGGATAATATATTTTTTCCTAGGCAAATCGTGAAATTTACAAAAAAACATGAAATGTAGAGTGTCCTGCAAAGAATAACCATCGCAGTTGCAAACAGGCAAGTCCTTGGGCTTAGCCCACACCTTAGAGTCGTTTAACAGGAGGTGAATCTGGTTAAATCTTAATTTGGTAAGTAACCAGCGGTGAAGCGGAATTGACACAACTTTTAAGTAAGGTTCAATACAAATAGTAGTCTTAGAGATGTAGTGCTCCCTCACTGTTAGTTTCACAAGTTCACTGCTCTCCCGCTCTAATTCTCGGTGTTTAATAAAAGTCGTTTTTAGCCATACCAGGTCGGTTTTAACAATACATTCAGGTTTCAAAAATAAATCAGGACGACCCAAGGAGCATAGGGTATTATTGATGTATGCTAACCACGGAATATTTTTCATCTTGTCCATACGTAGGCAGTCCCTTAAGATTGTATGGTTCAGGGTTAGGTTAGGATTTAACCAAGTTTTTAGCCACATCATGATTGGAGATTGTTTGATGATGTCACTTATATACCCCTGACCAAGCTCCGTGTGGACAGAAAAAGTGACCGAGGATTGTGGTAGACCAAGAAGCATACGTAAGATTTTATTTTCCTCTACCTGAATCGCTACTACATTGTTGGTGTAGCCCCATATAGAAGCCCCATACCTCGCTATAGCGATTGTTTTGGCTCTATAAATAGCTAACATGGCTTCTGTGGGTTTGCCACCCAGTCGTTTGGCAAAACCTGCGATAGCAGCCGCAGATCTTTTCATGGCATTAACTTTAACCAATGTTTGGGGTCCCCACGTGCCATTTTCGTTGTAAACCACCCCTAGATAAGTAAAAGTTTTAACGCTGGAGATGGGTGTATTTGCGCAGAAAAAGGACTTCAGCTTTTTGTTCTTCCTCCCACCCACTGACATGACATGTGATTTGTCTGTGTTTATTTTCAGGTCGAGGGAGGTCATAAAAGCGTCAAAAGCCGTCAATAGTCTTTGTAGTCCATGAGGTGTTCGTGCCACAAGCACGTCGTCGTCCGCGTAAAGGAGGACCGGGGTGGACAGCCCTCCAAAGCGCGGGACGTCTAATGTCGCCAAATCCAGAGTAGATTCGAGATGGTTTATGTACAATGTAAACAGCAGTGGGGCAAGGATACAACCCTGTCTCACCCCTCTAGTTGACTTAAATCCAGCGGTACAAGCACCCCCCTGAGTCATCCTAATTGAGGCTTCCAGATCCCGGTGCGCCTCAGCCAGAAAATGTACCAGAGAGTGGTCCATCCCTAGGTCCAAGAGAATTGTCCACAGCCTGGACCTGTTGACCAGGTCGAAGGCGGTGGACAAGTCCATAAACCCTAAGTAAATAGAGCCTCTTGATGCCATGGTGTACTTGCCCAAGATCAGGTGTAGGTTAAGGCACTGGTCCTCAGTCCCCCTTCCCCTTCTAAACCCATATTGGGCATTAGATAGGATATTGTTTCTGGCAGCCCACTCATCGATTCGAGCCAGTATCACTTTCCCCAGGATTTTAAAGGAAGAATCGATGAGTGAGATGGGGCGATAACACCTTGGGTCTCCCCGTTGGCCTTTCTTGAAGATAGGGATAATGGTTGCCTGTGACCAGGAAGCGGGCAGGTTGTAAGTGGTGGCATTATTGAAAACATTTGTCAAGATTTTGGCCCAAAAAGGGATATTAGCTTTGTACATATCGGCTGGGACGCCATCTGGGCCTGGAGCTTTTTTCCCTTCGGTGTTGGTTATGGCCTTTTCAACTTCTTCCACGGAGAAGGAAAGTGCCGTCGGGGGTGAATTAGTTGCGAAAAGAGTGGGAGATTCACAAACATAATCACTCCTATAGATAATTTTAAAATGAGCTAACCAATCTTCCTCGCTAATGTTGGCCTCCAAATTATTATTTACTTCACCGGTAAAGAGGGGATTATTTATTATGGCCCAGAAACTGGCACTATCTCTTAGTGTAGCCTTTTCCATAAGTGCCGACCATGCCTCCTTTTTAATGGCATCCTTACGTGCATGGGTAATGGTTTTGTATTCTTTTCTTAATCTGGACACTTCCCCCTTGTCCCTTGGTGATTTTTTAAGTTCTGCCAGGAGTCTAGTGTGTGCTTGTGAACAGGCTCTATCGAACCAACCCTTGTGAGACTGAACGTTCTTTCCGCCTTTGGCTGTAAGTTCATTAGAAACTAGTGCACACAGGGTTGTGTAAGAAGGGATCACTTCCTCCCCCTGTTTTGAACTGTCTAGGCAAATGTCAATTTCTTTGCAAGCTATACATGTTATATTATAAAAAAATTCTTCGGGCACTACTTTGGTCCACTTCACCCTTCTGCCTTGGTCCGTGGACCGCACAGCCGAGACTAACGGTTTAATGTTTCCTTCCTTGATCAAACCAACAGAGTTAGCGAGTTCAAGGATAACTGGGTTGTGATCACTAAATGCAGCCACAGCTGCATTATAAAAAAGAACCAGATTTAGTAAACCCGGGGAAACAAAAATGTAGTCTATAATTGATTCAGAGTTTCTTGCGCTATATGTCATGACACGGTCACTAGTGTCATTAAACCCAGGTTCATAAAGATCAACAGTAGATAAGAGATTTTCTAAAGCATGACCTTTAGAGCTGTGTTCAAAATGTTGGTAGTGTGCAGAGGTGGGACAATCTATATCTTCTATATGGCAAGAAAGCTCGCAGAGGTGAGTATTAAAATCCCCCATGACTATGGTGTGCACAAAGCTTGTTTGTCTTTCTTTATAATTAATCAAAAAATGCTCTAAGAAGCTGAGGTGCTCAATCGGGTCTCCGTCTAATACGGAGTTGTAAAAGTTAATAAAAATAAATTTGAGATCGTTAACTAAGCTGATCTCTAGGCATAGAAGGTTAGGGGAACAAGTGGCAATTTGTTTAACAGTTCCCGCCAGGTGTACAGTGATCAAGATCATGAGGCCCCCTTTGTCCCTACCAATGGGAGATATGGTAGCTGGGACATAATAGGATGTGTACCCAGGGACCCAGAAATTGCTATTGCAGTCCCATGTTTCTTGCAAGGCTATGATGTCGTATTGATTTAAAAGGTTTAGCCATGCACTATCCTCCCTCTTTGAGCGGAGGCCGGCTATGTTCCAACTTACTATTTTGAGCCTTCTACTAGGATTTCCTGGCGGGGAATTATTCAGTAAGGGTAGAGTAGGCGGTGGGGCATTAAGGGTTTGGCGTCAGTTCTGCTCTGCAGCCCAAGTCAAAGGCATGAATCTGTTGTACAGCAGAATAGGTCTGTTTAGGGCCGATGATGTATGTGTGCCAGATTTAAAGTTATTCGACCTATTACTCTTGGTCCAGCTATAGTCAGATTCCTGAGGAGAGTGCACTGATTGAATAGGCCAGGGGGTTATCTGGTCGTGTTCCTTTCCTTGGGCACAGACCTTATTCAGGGTTAAATAAGGTTTGTTGATGGGGTAAAAGAAGCCCAAAGGTACCGCTCTAGGCCCAGCATCCAGTCCTTCCAAAGGTGAAGCATCCCATAATAATCTACTCGCTTCTCCAGGATTATTAAAATTAATTATCACACAATCACCCTCCACTAATTTAGTTGTGCGCCCTATCCAACCCACCCGCCGGGCTGAAAGAATCGCGCTAGAAATATCATTGTCACCTGAACAAATTGAATTAGACCACGTCTTTACCCTTGCTAACAGTTGGTGGGGCTGTTCATATTCTCTTGGCTTGAGTGGGGGGACATTTACCAAAATAGCTACAAAAGGCCCGGCCTCAGGCGGCAAATTAATAATGAGTTGACGTGCCGAGCCAGGTAAGTTGGATGGCTTCTGAGGCGCCGGGGTCTTATTTTTAGGTGGCAAAGGGTTCCCTCTTGCTACGTTCGATATATCTACCCGAGTGGAAATGGTAGTGGTTGCTAAGACAGATGAATTAAAAGGCTTCTGTAGTGCCGGGGTCTTATTTTTAGAGGGCAGAGGGTTCCCTCCTGCTATACTAGGTGCGTCTGCCCGGGCGGTTGCTGGGCCACAGGTAGAGGTAGTTGCCGCACACTTTGCTACGGGGGATTCCTCTCTAGGTCTTTTAGAGCCACCAGTTGGCTGAGAGCAAGTGGGTTCTGGTGACACAGGCGTATTCCCTTTGAAAACAAACATAGGTGGTTCAATGGTTTTTAAGCATACATTCAATCGCTCACATTTCCTTAGAATACCATCAACACACTGATGTAAGACGTCGATAATGTCTGAGGCTATTTTAGTTAGCGTAGGTTCAACCTTGTCTATAATAGCTTTTTCCACCATGCCTCTGATAGCTCTTTCCAGTGAACCCACAGTGCCCCTTCCTCCCTTTGGTTTATATATGTACTTTTTCTTGTACTGTCTCTTAGATGGTTTAGGGCATACAATAGTGCTTGCTCCAACAGTACCAGGAGAGGTTGGGGTCACCCCAGTAGTCTCAACGGTGGCAGGATTAGGGATAAGAGGAGTGACAGCCTCATTTGGTGGCCCGATTACAATCCTTGGTTCAAGAGGGATAGAAGTAATACCCCCCTTGATGTTTGTCGATGAGTCTAATCCCAATTTCCGTTCAGTCCTGGCGATTTCTGTGGTCAGCTTCCCCACCTCCGTAGTCAGGAAGGAAAGGATACTATTAGAGTTCCTGGGTGCTTTAACCTTTGGGGTCCCGCCGGCAACAGGGGAGGGTAGCTTTCTCTTACCCATCATGCGCTTGTGACCTGGCTCCTGGGTATAAGGGAATGGGCCCGTCCCGTCCCTCGTTGGCCCCGGACGGCCACAGACGGCCCGCCCTCTGCCCGGGCGACGCGGAGGCAGCTCTTTCCTTTTGTGCGCCTCCTGGCGCTGTGAATCAACAAGGACTATGCAACAAAGCCATGGAACTTAAACCTCTTGACACCCAAATCAAAATCTTACATCAAGAAACACCAGTCTACAATGATGTAACAGCAGACTATGCTAATGAAACACAGAAAATTCAAAAAGCCAAAAGGAATCCAGAAGCAATTGAAACAATTGACATAACAGCATCAGGCTACTTTATCAACTTCGATGATTTTTCTGAGGATCCGAGTGAACCTGAGGAACAACCAACAACAAAAACTTTTAAAATCAAAACAAAGGAACTCTTTTATCAACTAAAAGAAACCTATCTGATTTCTCCATGGATTGAAGTTTGGGTGGCACTAGGTGTATTCATCCTCATACTTTGGCTCATCATGGTACTATGCTTGGGACATTTCATTGAGGGAAAATATGTTACAATGGACACAGCAAGTCAGAATATCAACTTGGTCCTGAAACCACACAAGTCTTCACACATCGAGAAAAGAGAACTTTCTTCAGTAAACTTCACAGCCAATCCTATACCCGGTGGGGTAGCATGGGACAAAACTGATTACGAAATCTATGGTCCGGTCGAGCTCCTGAAGTATCCTCATCAATTCAAGATTTCATTGAGTGACTTTGTAAAACCAAGCACATTCGCTGATGATTGGGACTTTGACAGTATTAATGATATGATGTCAGATCTAGTGATGTCAGCTAAATTTACAGGACATGATTATTTACAAGGTTCATCTAATTATGACCAGATGTATTGTTATAACCACTATGGTAACCATTATCTCCATAAATCAGCTCAACCTAGAAATGTTTTAAATTATAACCAATGGGAACATTGTGTAACTCCACCAAAAGGAAGTTCAAAAACATTTTATGAAAAATGTTCATACTTCTCAGGGTTTAACACAAGTGATGCAGAAACGTTTTATTTTAAACTGTTAAATAAGACAGGAATGAAAAACATGCTTACAAACACAAAATTAATCTATTCAGAGACATTTTTTGAAAAAATGAAAACATTTGGTTTTGATTTCTGGAACAATAATATTGAAACAAAAACTATCTGGGGTACAAAAGATTGGCAAGTGCAAGGTATAGAATCATTATTTAGAGCCTGCATGATCCCAGAACAAATTATATTTTTGAATGATACAATTCAACAGACAACCTGTCTTGGCCTAGCCAAAATTAAAGATTTAAACAAACCGTATATTCCGAAACCAACACCCGACAGTAATAGCACTACAGATGTTGAGATAGACGTATCCCATATTTTGAACCAAAACAGAACACATCCTGATTGGAAAAAATGGTTGATCTGGCCCACAGACACAAATAACTGTCAAGATAGATTCCTGCACAAAACACAGGGGTTCACATTGACCAGGCCAGACCTTAGATACTCCCAGAGACAACATCCAGGGATAGTAACTACTTACAGTATAGGGAAACTCTGCCTTGAATGGCTACAGACATCCACACTGGTTGAAATTAAGCAACACTTGACTTTACTTAAAGAAGGTGCTGACTTGCGTGATTTCATTAAGGGACCACGCAAACAGCGTCAAAAACGTTTCATAGCGGCCTCTATATATGCAGCTTACAACGAAGCTTGGAAAGTAGCTCAAATTGAGACAGCAGAAAAAATACGGGAAATTGACCGTGTTAATTTGGAAAAATCGCTTTCTGTTGTAGACAATGGGTTAATGACTCTGTCTTCCAGAATATATTCACTGGACAGTATTGTATCATCTGCAATCGATATAATAGAGCAAGACTTACTGATGTTGCAACACGGTCAGTCATAACTGCGTTCTATTGTACAGCTTGGCTGGACGTTACAAAATCTGCGTTCAGGCTACGTGCCTTGGCGTTTAATCAACACAACGTCACTATTCACTATCTTTAACCTTACTGATACACAGATCAGCTTGGCACAAAAGGGTGCAGAGTATACAATTCTGAGCATTGAAAAACTTGAGAGATTACCATTGACAATGTCAGAACGACCTGTCATTGAATGGATAATACATGGGATTATAACTATTCCGATAACGACTTTCCAGTTTCAATACTGCCAAAAATATATACAGGCAGGCCAGTATGAAAGGTTGGGTAAAGGATACATTAAGTCAACATGGAACTTACCTTATACACACACATGTTACAGTAATAAAGGACAAAGTGTATTTCTTAGTGGTAATAATTGTGAAAAATCACTAAGTGGTATACTTCTGTGTCAGGGTATAAGTTTACATGGGGCCTGCGATGGGACTTCAAATAACCTTTCATGTCACCAGCTCGGCACACCTGCAACAAAAATAGAACCATTCTTTAGAAGACTTTCTAACAGGAGTTACATTCTAATTGTAGATCACAGATGTTGTGGCTTACTGCCAGGAAAACCTTATCTAGTAAGCGTGACTTCCATGGTCATTTGCTGTGAGCGAGTATTGTTTCCGAATGACACTCCAGACAGGGAGGGAAAAATTTGGCCCAGTTTGAAAATCTCTTCTATTCGAATTAATACTTTAAGCAGAATGAAGACTGTGCTCCTACAGACGCCAGTTCGCTTGACGTCATCAAAAGGAACGTATGATCTCCAAGTTGCAAGGACAAAAGGAGAGATACATGCATTGTTATCAACAAGTTGCCCCCTACACTTCGCAGAAATGCTAAACGAAATCTTAAACATTTCTGATACAAATGGTATCGCGAGTGTATTTAAGACCGTTTTTTCGGGACTGTTAACCCCATTCAAAGCAGTCCTGGGTATTTTTCCAAACTTCGTCCATTCCATCTTTGGCGGACTTCCTCTCCTGTTGGGACTCGTAGCAGGAATCCTATTTTTGCTACTCTTGCTTCGTTATGGCAAGCCATGTCACAGACAAGACTCCAGCAACAATGGAAGAAACGATCCTAGCTATACGCTACCAGGACCGCATAACTAAAGTCCTTGGATTAGCCCGGCTAAGAGCTCTAAATATGACCTGGTTTCTTTCGTTCAGACCCATATGGCAGAATTGTGTCTTACCTGTATTGAGATGCATGCTATGCGGCGAAGAATGCGTGTTGGACACCTGTCTTACACTACAATCAGAAGTACCATTGGATGCAGATACTTTGTTGGGTCCAGTAAAGGCTCATGCATTGTGCTGTCCCCAGCGGCTACCTATCCTGATGACGGCATTCGTGGAGACTTCACCACTACGATTGAAGGGTAGTGAAGTACAGGATGAAAGCAGCATCAACCAGGTACGGCCTTCTGTAAGCAATGCTGATCAAAACATCACTGAAAGCGAACATGCGCACGACTGCATGGTAGCGACATTTTCCACCTTGGTCGAACTTTCACCAGAAGCGGTAGACTGTTTTTTCGAGAGTCTGTCTGAAATGATGTTTTCACCAGAACAGAGAGAATGACTTTAAGCAAGATTGCCACAGCGTTCCCTGAACTCTGAATTTGGCCTTCGGTTTTAAAAACAAAGCTACTGACAATTTTTTCCTTCTTCCCCTGAAAACGAAAACTTTTTCCCAAACCCAAAATATTTACCTTTTGGCACTTATCTTCTGCTTAAAGTAAAACTATTCCTAGAGAACAGAACTTCTATTTTTAGGAACTCTAGAGACAATACATTACCTCAGCCTCTAGCGTATTTACAAGTAATTGTGTTTATATGTGATGGAGTGGTCTCGCACTTTTTCTTCTGTATTAAGAGCCATTTCATGTGTTATTTTATTATTATTATTATTATTTAGCGATTTGTAGAGCGCCTGGTGACCCGGAGGCATCCCCGCGCTATAACATTTGTGGCGACCAGAGGAGAAAAAGAGGGGACTTTATTTTGGGAATAGCAGCGTTTTCAGTTTTTTCCTGAAAATCAGATGACTGGGTTCCAGCCGCAGGGGGCGGGGAAGTGAATTCCACCCGGAGGATGCTTTAACAGAAAAGCGTCGGCCGCCGGTACAAGTCTTCCTGTATCTGGGGACGTTGGCCAGACGCTCATTATCCGAGCGAAGGGACCTGGGGGCCTTGTAAGGGGTAACCAGGTCTCTCAGAATAGCAGGGCCAAGACCATTAAGCAGTTTGTGTGCAGTGCACAGGGCCTTGAATTCGACCCTTTGACGTATTGGAAGCCAGTGGAGGGCCTTAATTGCTGGTTTGGCTGATACTCTGGAAGGGAGGTTTATAAGTAACCGGGCGGCTGCGTTCTGCGTGCGCTGGAGTTTAGCCATGGTAGCTTCTGGAGCTCCCAGATATACCATGTTGCTGTAGTCCAGCCGCGCAAGGATCAGACCTTGGAACAGGAGTTTCCTGGATAGGGGCGGAAGTATTGGGAGGATCCTGCGGATAGAGCGGCTGAGACCAAAGCAGGTACCTGCTGTTTTGGATGCTTGGGCTTTCATCGACAGCTCGGGTTCTAGCCAGACTCCTAAGGTCTTAATTTCTTGTTTCGGGGTGGGAATTTCCCCGAACACGTCTGGCCAGACCGACGGGGGGATGGTGGTCCATTGCTTGCCCAGAAGCATGACTTCAGTCTTTGACCCGTTTAGTTTGAGCGATGACTCGCACATCCAGTTGTGAATTTCCTTGAGGCAGTTCGGCAAATTGTCCGGATAGTTGTCCATTTGGGAGAGTGAGACGACCAGTTGCGTGTCGTCCGCGTAGCTCACTATTTTGATCCCGAAGGGGGTGACCACGTCTTCGAGAGGGGCCATGTAAGCATTAAATAGAGTGGGGCTTAGTGATGACCCCTGGGGGACCCCGCTTGTGAGGGGGAGGGTGGCAGAGTGGAAGTTGCCGTCCCATACCTGGAACGAGCGCCCTGAGAGGAAGGATTCTATCCACGTGAGCGCCGAACCTGCGATCCCTGCCGCAGCCAGCCGATGGAGTAAGACACGATGGTTAACTGTGTCGAAGGCTGCGCTGAGATCCAGGAGGATCATTGCCACTGACCCTCCTGAATCCAGAATGCACCTTGCCTCCTCGATGACGGCGAGAAGGGCGGTGTCTGTGCCATGGCCCGGGCGAAACCCAGTTTGGGACTGCCGTAAGAGGTTATTTGCTTCTAGAAACTGTGACAGTTGCCCATTGACCAGTTTCTCGGCCATTTTGCTGATGCAAGGGAGGAGTGAAATTGGCCGGTAGTTCGCCATGTCGGCCGGGTCCAGCTGTTTTTTTTTTAGGAGTGCCTTAACTACTGCACTCTTCCAGCTGGGGGGGAACGAGCCTTGAGAGAGCGAGATGTTTATAAGCTCCGTGATCGTAGGCACGATGACAGGGGCTACTGTTTTAAGGAATCTGATGGGGGCGGGATCCAAAGGGGAACCGCTTTTCATTTTAGCCATGGTTGTGTCAACCTCGTTCCGTGTTACTGCCCTAAAAGCAGTCAGCTGAGGAAGCAAGCTGCTTCCTGTGCGGTTGGTGGATGCCTCATTGTCCATGTGGTTCGGCAGGCAGGGAGGGGGAAGGGAAACTAGAATGCGGGCGATTTTAGTGTTAAAGTAGGTAGCCAGTTTGTTACTTCTGTCTGCCGGGGGTGAGTTGGAGGAGGATGGAGCTGGTATTTTCAATAGCTCTTTGGCAATGAGAAAGGATTCCCTTGCCGAGTTGGTGGAGTTTTTTATTCTCGTATCATAGTGAGAGGCTTTAGTGAGCTTCAGGGTTGATTTATAGATTCTCACCGACCTCTGATAGGCTTCCTTGCTGGCGTGCTGCCAGTCTTTCCTCCATAGCCGCTCTGCTTTTTTGCAGTTTTTGCGGAGAGTCCGGAGTTCCGGGGTGTACCATGGGGCAGATCCTAGTTTCCCGTTTTTATAGGGAGGATGGAGTCCAATGACGTGGCGATCCACTCCCTGAATTTACTGTCTGCGGTGACCGGGTCTTCCGAGGAGGTAGGGGTAGCAGAGTTCAGGGTTCTGGTCCAATCCTCTGTGGAGAGTCTGGACCATGCCCTGTCCCTGGTATAGGTGGTGGGTTTGTGGAGTTTCTTGAAGGCTCCTGGTAGGCGGAGAGGGACCATGAAGTGGTCCGTCCATGGGAGGGGGAGGGACTCTTTGGCTTGAAGGGTAGGGATGTTGGTGAACACCGGGTCAAGCAAATGACCTTTAGTGTGTGTGGCTCCGGAATTTGAGAGGTGGAGCCTGTAGGCCGCCAGTTCAGCAATCAAGTCGGCTGCCCCTGTGTCTAGGGGGTCGTGGAAATGAATGTTAAGGTCCCCTAGTATCGAGAAGTTGGTAGTGGAGTGGGCCTGAGCAGCTATAACATCCAGGAGAGCGCTGGAGAAAGGGTCCGAATGGCCAGGGGGGCGATAAACTAGGAGGCCTGACACTGAGTTAGTCGGTGCTAACTGGATGGTGAAATGAAGGCTTTCGGAATCCAGGATATGCGCGTCGTTGGTTCTACAGGAGAGATAGTCCCGGTGGATGATGGCCAAGCCTCCTCCTCTACCAGATGGACGAGGTTGGGACTGAATAAGGAAGCCCGGGGGAATAGCTAGAACAACGTCTGAATCCGAATGATCAGTAAGCCACGTTTCCGAGAGGAACAGAATGTCGAGCTCGTGGTCTTCTATTAGATGATTAATTAGCAGTGCATGCCTAGGGAGTGAGCGACAGTTCAAGGTGGCCAATTTAAGAGCTGAGGGCATGGTGGGTCGGCTGGTAAGTTTGAGCTGAACTGGGCGGCAGCGTGTGCAGCTGGTAAATGGTCCCTCAAGATCATGAACATAGTTGCATGCGGTGTCAATAGTGGGTCTGAGACTGAGGAGGTCCCGGCGCGAATAGCTTACCTTAGGGGAAGCTTGGTCCGGCAGGGGTTCTGGCCCTGGGGCCGGCCGTGCGCGGACGGGCGCAGACGGGCTTGCCTTAGGCGCGCGGCGCGCAAACGGCGCTCCCGCTGCGCTCGTCCGCTGCGCTGGTATGGCCGACACATTTTGTGGCGTGGGGGGTGGGCGTGGCCTCGTAATGGGCTTGGCTACGCCTTCGAGCCGCGATGGCGGTTTGGGTGTTTTCCCTGTGTCAGCGCTAGGTTCCGCTGTATCAGGGGAAGTCAGGAGGGCTGCTCGGCGCGTTAGGCAGGCGCTACTGAGTTCAGGTAAGATCGATTTTTAAAAGCAGTGCAGGTGAAAGAACGTAATTTTAAAAGATCACAGAACAAAATACAGTCCTCCGGCTTTCCGCCTCAGAGGTCAAACAAACACTAATGCAGGGCGCTTTTAATCAGCGTTTATGTACTTTTCCAAGTGGGCGTGGCCTCGTAATGGGCGTGGCTACGCCTTCGAGCCGCGATGGCGGTTTGGGTGTTTTCCCTGTGTCAGCGCTAGGTTCCGCTGTATCAGGGGAAGTCAGGAGGGCTGCTCGGCGCGTTAGGCAGACGCTACTGAGTTCAGGTAAGATCGATTTTTAAAAGCAGTGCAGGTGAAGAACGTAATTTTAAAAGATCACAGAACAAAATACAGTCCTCCGGCTTTCCGCCTCAGAGGTCAAACAAACAATAATTCGCAAATCATTCATGCTGAGATAAATTGTGCATCCTTTTTTTGAATGATTACACTGCTTGAATGCATACAGTACCTATACTCATTTTCGTGTATTTCGAATATGCCTATTTTCAAATGCAAAAAATGTATTTTGGGGTGGTTCGGTATACACATGCACTTTTAGTTATGTTTACTATTGATTAGGTTAGTAAATATGGACATGAATTCGTGGAGTGGGTGTAGTGTGTTTATATAGGGACCTGTATCGATACTCCAATTTCTGACCCTTGTCCGGTTATAAATCACTAATATCCATACAACGGCACAGAAACCAGTTTCATAAATTAGTCATAGCGCATGCTGTCACATTAAGCAAGCACTATTCCTCCAGCCCCCTAGAAAGCACACCGAGTTCTCTAAACAAACCAAGCCTCCAGCAAACCTGGGAAATCCCCGCTGCTATTGTTTTGATTTCGTTCGAGAACTCCTGTAAAGAATGTAAGAACGACCAGTTCTTAATTGACGTCTTATGTCCATCCTTACGTCAAACCCGGCACCTTTCAGGTATAAATATACCGACGCTGCCCTAAGAAAGACACGGTGGTGATGAGCTTGGAGCAGTGACTACTTGCCGGAGAGCCCAGCTGATGCGAGAAGCCCACGGACGCTGCCCCTCCCTCTTTGACGCGCTGAGGAAAGACGCTGTCTTTTCTCTTGCCGAGAAATCCAGCCTCCAGCGTTTCCAGCCCACCTTCGCGGGTGACTGGGATATCGAGTCCTGAGAAAGAGATACCAGCTCTCCTACCTTCTAAATCCCAGTACTGAACTGACTAACCCCTTACAGAGAATTCTTGAGTCAGATTCTTGGCAAAACAAACTTAACTTAAACTGCTACTTACTTACTCCCTCCCACGTATTAGGCTTAGGTCAGGTACACCGGGGTAGGCGTAGTTAGAAGCAGCAGTTGAGTACCATTAGTCAATGTATATATGTATGTATATCTTTTATCCATTTTAAAGTATCATATGGCTAAGAAACCATATCAATGCTTTTACAGTATTATTTTATAATCCTGCTTTTACTGTATGCACTTTACTTAACCTTAAGTATTGCAACTGTAGCGATTCATTTCTCTTGTATGAGAAAAAGAGACTGATCAATAAATAACACCTTTTATTGAACACGCCCATCTCTTCTTTCTCTACAATCTGGTGAAACTAAGTATGCACGTATTGACTGAGTAAAATAGTTGTCTTTTGTTTTCACACGACTCTAGAGATATACTCTTGATTAGGGAGAGCAAAGTTGTCATGTTCTATGGTTGTCAGAAACTACATCCCTTCTTGTCTATCCAGGGAGGTTAAACTCCTCCTCGCCTATTCGAGAAAGTTTCTAGTAAACTCTGAGCTAGCTGGCACACAAAACTTAAGTCTAATATCGACAGTAGAAGACCTAGTTAACCTCTGTCCTACGTCTATACTATTGAAGATATTATTCCAATGCGCAGAGCCTATTGGGATAATAGGAACTACACTACA
This sequence comes from Lissotriton helveticus, assembly GCF_964261635.1. NCBI lineage: Eukaryota > Metazoa > Chordata > Amphibia > Caudata > Salamandridae > Lissotriton > Lissotriton helveticus. The sequence goes on along the minus strand of NC_136061.1, from coordinate 934,168,397 downwards.
ATACCCATCCCACTCGGGGTGACAAATGCAAAAACAACAATTGATGGACAGAATGCAGAACAATGTCATACATTCACCCCAGTACAGAGATCAGGGCCTAAATCCATCATTTTTTTGCACTCCACACCACCCCAGGTCAGACATGGCCATATGCAAATCAGCCTTGACCCTGTGCCTCATGGGAGCAGTCCAGCCCGAACTGCCAAGCCATGTCCATGGAGGCAGAGAAGCAGGTCAGGGGTCTCTGGCAACAGGCTCTGGCAGCAGTGGAAATGTGAGGCTCCCACCCACACATATATAACCTCCTAGGGTTGTTTCAAAGGTGCCAAGCTGCAGCAATTGGTGGTCCAAGTCTGCCTCTTTCAAAAGCATCCAATGTCCCTCTCCACGGTGGTGGAGCACGCCTACTGCGATTTTCAAAATTGCATCATGCAACCGCAATCATCGTTCCCATTGGCTCAAGGGCAAGCTCCATGGCGGTGACACACCGCTGGGGACAGGCGGTAGCTTTGGTGATTTGGGTGGCGGAGCATGCCAATCGCCATTTGGGCATGTCTCCATACCAATCACTACCACACTTGTGTGAATTGGTGGTGCTGGTGACACACTGCTGGGGACAGGCGATAGAATATGCGATTTGGGTGCCATACAATCACATGATGCATCGCGATTTGGGTGGTGGAGCCTGCCAACCGCCATTTGGGCATGGCTCCATACCAATCACTAAAGCACTTGTGTGAACGGGGGGTGCTGGTGACACACCGCTGGGGACAGGTGGTAGCTACTGTGATTTGGTTGCCATACAATGGCAATGGCCATCTGGCACACATCAACAGTGCACAGTGGCCACATGGTCAATGGCACATCACTGTGCACAAGATGCCAATGTTCCATTGACTCCACTGGTGACTGCACATGCCATGTTTGTGTATGTGTGTCGTACATTGTCCAGTACTCCCTCACATGTCACTTATGAATTTGTTGGTCGATGAGGCAGGACAGTGTTGTAGTGGACTCTACAATATGTACACATGTCAATGCGTTGAGGTGCAGTGATGATCACTGCAATGCCCGTCTGAATGTATGATGTAGTTTCTTGCATGGCCTCTTATGTCTGCTCATACACACAATTGTCATTTCTACGCAAACTGTGGTCATTGTGTTGTGGATGTGTGCCACGCTGAAATGACGTATTAAGGTATGACAGGTACAGCAGCTAAGTATGAGACAGTGGGGTTTAATTATTACACATATGATGGATGCCATATTCCCAAGCATGCCCATGTGTAATGTGGCCATATCCCTATGTCCAATCGCATTGTCCAAGGATTGTGATTGAGGTATTTGTTTTGTGTAAGTTGACAGGTGTGCCCAAGTGTGGATGAAGGTGCCTGTTACTCAATTTTTGAGGCAGTCATTGTTGCTGTTGTGACATACAGAACGTGAAATGCTGTGCCCATCTCCTGATTTATTGCATTGACATGTAACAACTTTCATCTCAACTAGGAGGCGGCCAAATCTGCTGCGTCACTTGACAGTGCTGGAGGACATGGAGGAAGGGGCGATTATCCGGAAATTCCATCTGGATAGAGCCACCCTAAAAACCCTTTGTGATATGTTGGAGCCCTACCTGCAGCCTCGCCGGACATATCCAATTTCTTTCACCCCAATTTAAAAGGTGATGGCAGCTGTAAATTTTTATGCAACTGGATCGTTCCCGGAGACAGTGGCCAGCGCTGGTGGGAAGTCACAACCGATGTTCAGCATGGTGCTGAACATCGGACCAGCATGGTCCGCCATGATGATATACAAGGACAGATATATCCATTTCCCCAGGGGTGCTGAATTGGCAGCTGTGAAGGGAGACTTCTATCCCCTTGGGCACATCCCCCATGTTGTTGGTGCCATTCAACACACCTATGTCGGTCTTGTGCCACCACAGGCAAGCAAACTTTATACACAGGAGGGGTGTTGTCCTACGTGACCAGGCAGGACACTGTAATCAATAAACAAACAAAGCGCCTGGTCTCAAAATTGAAGTGCTGCTATTTATTCAAAGGAGACTAAGGTGCTTCGATTAATTAATTCAGAAGCAACTACGTAAGTGAGCACATTTACAGGAATTGCAAACATTAATACGCCATAAATGTGCCAGTGGTATGCTAGGCAGATATGATCATCTCCCACGTGTGTGCAAGGTTCCCAGGCTCAGCCCATGATGCCTACATCCTGCGTAACAGCATTGTGCCCCAGCTGATGGCTAATCTGCTTCCCGAGCATGCATGGATTGTGGGTGAGTATGCCCAGTCGTATAGCGTGGTGGGTGTGTGACCTGCTGCCCTCTGCATCAACGACATTGCAATGTCTTTTTGTGTATGTCATGCCTAGGTGACTCTGCATAGCCCAACCGTCCCTGGTTGCTGAGCCCACTGCGGAATCCCAGGGCCCCGGCTGACGTTCGCTACAATGATGCCCATGGTAGGACATGTTGTGTGGTGGAGAGTACTTTTGGTCTGCTGAAGTCACGCTTCCCAGACAAGACCGGAGGTGTACTGGCATACTTGCCCGGGAAGGTGTGTCAGACTGTAGTGGCAAGCAGCATGCTCCACAACCTAGCCTTTCGCAAGGAGAGTCCCTTGCTCTTGGGTGATGATGAGGACCCAAGGCTCCCGCCTGCAAACCAACCCGTGTCCAGTGATGAGGACAGTGGAGAGGAGGAAGGTGTTGATCTTCGTCAACAGCTCATCACCCGCTATTTAACTTGGAGGTGGGTGACAATGTACAACATACTCATTGATGATGTTGCTGCTGTCGTGAAGGGGTATGTGAGACTTGCAGAAGCAGCCAGTTGTAGGCTCAGCAGTGGTTGTCAAGAATTCCGGGACAGGTCATTTGGAGACATCTACAGGACATGTCTGTTAACACTTGTTGCCCAGTGTGACGTGTGCATGTTGGCTCATGTAAATGGTAGGTGTTGTGTGATGTCTGTGATGCCACACCCACACCAGTGAGTGTTGTTCTGTTCTGTTTCCCTAGGTGCCTACAACGATACATTATGGACATGTCGAAGACTGTACATCCTGCAAGAAAGGCGGAGCTGACACCACAACATGTGTGTAAGGTTTTTATTTTTCAATGTTGACATGTGAAGGGGTTGTACATTTCCATTGAGGTGGTGGTGGAGCAGTGAGTTGAAAGTCATGCAAAATGAGATAGTAGAGTAGTCACCTTATTGATGTGGTGACCCAGTCCAACAAACATATGCCATTCACAAGGCAGTGTGGGGAAGGACAGTCCAAATGGTCATAGCATTGGTGAAAAAGGTTGCCATCAGGGCTGGCTTCGTGACTGGCGTTTTGCAGGTGCTTTGCCTCCAAATACTCCCAGGCTCTTCTTAGGACGGCCCCTTGGTCGCTTGGAAGGTGCAACGCCCTGCTGCAGTGCCAGTGGCATCTGAGGACTCACCCCTCTCTTTGGCCGCAGGGGAGAATGGTGAACTGTCATCCTGCGGCCTGCCAGAGGGAGGTGGAGGTGTTGGTTGTGACACCAGCCTGTCCCTCAGTAACGCTAATGCTGGGCCATGAGGTCCATTTGTCCCATGCGGGTGTCGATGGACCTCATCAGCAGGATGAGCTTGCGTAACAGTTTGTTTGACTGGCCCGTTTGTCCCTGGGCCTGTTCATAAGCGCCAAGGACTCTGGTGATGTGGTCCAGGGTTTCGGCCCCAGCCTCCTGGTGTCTGTGGGTGACCCTGCCACTCCACCCTGCCCTGTTGCACGGACTCGTTGTCTCACCACTGTGTGCACCCGTATCCTCTCCCTGCTGCCCTCAGTCGGTGGTGTGGGCTGGTCATCTTCAGGGACAGGGAGGTTGTTGCAGGCAGCACTGGTGGTGGTGGACGCACAGGCCCTAACAGCAGGGGACTGCAGTGAATTTGTTATTGCAGCAGATGTGGGTGGGACGATGGGCTCCAGGGACCTGTTGCTCCCTGGCACACCAGATGGGCCGGGTACGAGCTCATCTTCCAGAGGATCCTGGTAGTCAACATCCGAGAGTCCAAGTCCGGGGGGAGACTGGCTCTGCAGGTTGCTGGTGTTGTCCTGTGCAGTGAATTATTGGTCACCTGGGGATCAGATGGGAAATGGTCATTGTAGTGCACCCAGCAAGCTCCGTGTTAGCTCTGTGTCATTCACTGTTTGTATACTACACAATTGACTGATCATCACATATTTACCAATGTGCACTTCTGTGCCTCCCGACATGATGCAGTGGTACATGCATTACTTGTCCATGGTGTGAGGTGTCATTGCAAATCATGTAACCCATGGCTAATTCATGATTACGGGGAACTGTTGCCATCTAGGGACTGGTATGACACGTTTCTGACTTGGGACTCTTGGTTGATTTGTCTGACCTAGCAGACGTTTACTTGTGGTCATGGACTGGCCATTGTCATCTCCTGCATACCTTTGTCATGTAATGTGCATATCTTGATTTGTAGCGCCACACATGCTTTCTTATCTTTTGAATAGAGCTTGTAGCTCTGGCCCCATGGCAATACACATGTCTAGAGGTGATGTGCATGTTTGTTCCCAGACTTTATTCTACATCAGCATTGGTGTGTGACACTTTAGGAGCTGTGACTGTTTCCTTTGCCTTGCTGTGTGCACACTGTGCGTGGCAATGGGCTATGTGTGCATATTTGGGCAGTGAGAGGTCTGGTGTTGTCATATGGCACAATTTCTTTTGTGACAAATATGTGGTTGCACATACTGGCTACTTACCTGTTACGTGCTCACATTTGGCTTTGTAATGTGACACATCTGTGTCGCGTGTTGGAGGCTTCCATCCTGCTCAGTGGTGTCATGAGACAGCATGATGTGTCTACCTACCTGTTAGTTTGTTGGAGGTGGGCCATTATGTGCCACATGCATCTGGGTGTTATTGTGCACTGCATCCTGTTGGGCTGTGGGACAAGGGTACATGGTGGTAGTGGTAGTACAGGCCTCCCACTCACAAACAGCCCTCCCAGGGAAGAAGACTACCTACCTGTAAGTTTGATGTGAGTTGTGTAATAGGCTGACACATGCTTCTGGGTGGGGTGGGGGTAGTGCTCCATCCTGCTGGGCTGTGGGCCAGGGGGCATGGTGGTAGTGGTGGTACAGGCATCCCAACCCCCAAACAGTACTCCATGGCAAGATGGCTACCTACCTGTGATTTTGTTGGATGTACTGCAATGGCTTACAACTGCTTCTGGGTGGGGTGGGGATAGTTCTCCATCTTGCTGGGCTGTGGGCTAGGGGCATGGTAGTAGTAGTGGTGCAGGCTTCCCACCCCTAAACAGCCCTCCCAGGCAAGATGGCTACCTACCTCTTAGGTGAGGGTGACCTATACAATGGCTTCCAACTGCTTCAGAGTGGGGGTGGTCCTCCTTCCTGCTGAGGTGTTGGACAGGGGGAATGGTGGGAGTAGTAGTGCGGGCCTCTCAACCACAGACAGCCCTCCCAGGGAAGATGGCTACCTACCTGTTAGGTTAGGGTGATCCACACAATGGCTTCCAACTGCTTCAGGATGGGGGTGGTGCTCCCTCCTGCTCAGGTGTGGAACAGGAGACATGGTGGTAGTGGTAGTGCGGGCCTCCCACACACAGACAGCTATCCCAGGGAAGATGGCTACCTACCTGTTAGGTGAGGGTAATCCATACAATGGCTTATAACTTCTTCTGGGTGGGGGTGGTGCTCCTTCCTGCTCAGGTGTGAGACAGGGGCATGGTGGGAGTCGTAGTGCAGGCCTCCCACCCACAGACAGACCTCCCAGGGAAGATGGCTACCTACCTGTTAGGTGAGGGTGATCAATACAATGGAATCTAACTGTTTCGGGGTGGGGGTGATGCTCCTTCCTGCTCAGGTGTGGGACAGGGGGAATGGTGGGAGTAGTAGTGCAGGCATCCCCCCAAAACAGCACTCCATGGCAAGATGGCTACCTACCTGTGATTTTGTTGGGTGTACTGCAATGGCTTACAACTGCTTCTGGGTGGGGTGGGGGTAGTGCTCCATCCTGCTGGGCTGTGGGCTAGGGGGCATGGTGGTAGTAGTGATGCAGGCCTCCCACCCCCAAACAACCCTCCCAGGGAAGATGGCTACCTACCTGCCAGGTGAGGGTGATCCATACAATGGCTTCCAACTGCTTCAGGGAGGGGGTGGTGCTCGTTCCTGCTCAGGTGTGGGACAGGGGCATGGTGGGAGTTGTAGTGCGGGCCTCCCACCCACAGACAGCTCTCCAAGGGAAGATGGCTACCTACCTGTTAGGTGAGGGTGATCCATACAATAGCTTCCAACTTCTTCTGGGTGAGGGTATTGCTCCTTCCTGCTCAGGTGTGGGCCAGGGGGAGTGGTGGGAGTGGTAGTACAGGCATACCACCCACAAACAGCACTCCATGGCAATATGGCTACCTACCTGTGATTTTGCTGGGTGTACTGCAATGGCTTTCAACTGCTTCAGGGTGGGGGTGGTGCTCCTTCCAGCTGATGTGTGGGACAGGGGGCATGGTGGGAGTAGTAGTGCGGGCTTCCCACCCACAGACAGCCCTCCTAGGGAAGATGGCTACCTACCTGTTAGGTGAGGCTGATCCATACAATGGCTTCCAAATGCTTCAGAGTGGGGGTGGTGCTCCTTCCTGCTCAGGTGTGGGACGGGGACATGGTGAGAGTAGTAGTGCGGGCCTCCCACCCACAGACAGCCCACCCAGGGAAGATGGCTACCTACCTGTTAGGTGAGGGTGATGCATACAATGGCTTACACCTGCTTCAGGGTGGGGGTGATGCTCCTTCCTGCTGAGGAATGGGACAGGGGGCATGGGGGAGTAGTAGTGCAGGTCTCCCACCCACAAACAGCACTCCATGGCAAGATGGCTACCTACCTGTGATTTTGTTGGATGTACTGCAATGGCTTACAACTGCATCAGGGTGGGGTGGGGGTGGGCTCCATCTAGCTAAGCTGTGGGACAAGAGTGCCTGGTAGGAGTTGTAGTGCTGGCTGCCTGTACACATGCTCTCATGTAAATGTTGGTGGCTACGTTTGGGGTGAATGGGAGTGGGTGAATGTTGGGTCTGTGAGACATGTTTTTGTGAGTGTGTGGTGCAGATGAATGTTGTTTGTCCTAGGTGGTATAGCTTTGTAGTTGAGCAAGACAGTACATATCAATGTGGTGGTAGTCGTTTATTTGTACTTACCCACCTCCACTCCCCCGGCTACTCCTGTGAGATTCTCTGGATGCAGTATGGCAAGCAACTTCTCCTCCCATGGAGTGAATGTTTTTGGTGGAATGGGAGGGCCACCGCCAGTCCTTTCAGCCAGCTCCCGGTTCTTGCTTCTCTGTGACAACCCTCTTCAGATCATGTCACCGCTTCATGATCTCTTTTTTAGATCGCGGGGTGGTCGCTACTGCATTGACCCTTTGGACTATACTGGCCCACATTTGTGTCCTTGTGGCTGATGGTCTCTGTTGGACCAGGCTACCAAACAGTTGTGGTTCCACCCTAACTATCTCATTTACCATGACTGTCAACTCACTCTCTCTGAATTAGGGCATTTTATGTGTTGCCATGGTGTGTGGTGTGCAAAGTGTTTGTGGGTGCAGGGGTGTGAGTGGTGGGTGTGGTGGTGATGTGTGATGTGCTGGGGGATGGTGGTGCAGGAGTGGCAGTGGTAGTGGTGCTATGTGTGGTGTGAGTATTGCTGGTGTGTAGCTTTGCCTATCCTTTGTTGTGAGGGTTGGTGCCCTTCAGTTTTGGAAAGTTGCAAAGGATTGTGGCCAGGGAAGGGGCAGATTTTATACTCAGCTATGTGGCTGTGTCCAAATGGGGTATTGCGATGTGTTGTGTGTGTTGTCCTGGGAATTGTATTTTTATTTTTGCCTTGCGTTTGTGTCATTGGGATGTGTTTTTGTGTTTGTGGGACATGGCTAGTTTGCTGTGTGCACTGTTTGGGCTTGTTGTGGGTTTGTTGCTTCATCCGCCATATTTTTTGCGGATCGTCCGCTGCGGTGGCTATGCTGCAGCTCTTCAGCCGGCTCTCCCATTCATTCCAGTGTGCGACCTCGGCGGTCGGAAACAGCGGAATGCACCGCATGACCGTTGGGGATATTCTAATTTCCTGTGCGGTGTCTCCGCTATACTTGCGGCGGGTTTGTGTTTTTCCGCAGCATATCCATCCGCCGCGGACAGATTTTGGACATCACTGCCCGCTACGGGCGGCTTTCCGCAGCCCAGTTCCACCGCGGTCGGTGTTCTTTGGCGGATGATCCTAATTTGACTGCCGGTTTTGCCACGGTCCCAGCAGGCCGTTGTTCGCTTCCATGGCGGTTGGGGTGGTTTTCCGACCGCTATCCTAATGGGCCCCTAAACTACCAAAATAACACCAAATTACACAAAAAACAGACATTTAACACTCTAACAAAACTAATTACACTACGACTACCTTCCCCTGCCCTAAAATTATCTTAAAAGTAAATTAAACTAAACTTACCTTAAGCGACGAAACACAGCTCCCAACAACGATGTTCCGTCTTCCAAAATGACCTAAAAACGAAATAGACAGGCAGAAAAGTGAGCAAAAAAAAAAAATGGCCACGCAATAAAAATGAAAAAAGACTACCTCCCCATAGACAAGAATGGAGAATTGTAAAAAAAGATAAATCCAAAAAATGAAATTAGACAAGATTGGAGAATTGTAAAAAAATAAAAAATCCAAAAAATGATATATACATTTTTATATTTAAGAAAATTATATAAAAATATAGAAAAAATGTACAAAGAAAATGTAAAATATATTTTAAATATTATACTATCACAAAACATAAAATATAATATTTAATATATATATTAAAATGTAGATTTATTTGATGTACTTGATTTTCAACATATAAAATTACAAGAAGACTATTGTGAATGTTCAAACAATATAACAATATGGAAGTAAAAAATAAATAGGATAAATAAATATATTTTTGGAAAAAAATTGTAAATTATTTAATATATTAAATAGTATTTTAAAATACTAATATTAATTTAATTACTTAGAGGCCCATTAGCATTTCAGGCGGATATTACTATGGCGGGGGACCCCGGCGGACAGAAAGACCGTCCGCCGGTAGGCAATCTGCCCAATTGCTTACCGGGTGGAAAAGCAGTTAATACGGTGGCAGTGTCTGGTAGACACCGCCATCCATATTAAGATGCATGCGGGGTGTTGCCTTTCTGTGGCGGCGATGGCAGGCGGTTCTTGCCATTGGAGGCCCGTGGCGGGCACCCAGGGATTCTGAGGTTTGGGGGGTGCACATGGGGGGTATCTATGGTACACCCCTGCATTTCCATGTACAACATGGCAGGCACCACACGGTGCCTGCAAACACAACAATGATGGACAGAATGTGGATCAATGTCACACATTCACCCCAGTCCAAAGATCTGGGCCCAAATCCATCGTTTTTCCACTCCACACCACCCTGGGTTAGACAATGGCGATATGCAAATCAGCGCTGACCCTGTGCCCCATGGGAACAGTCCAGTCCGAACTACAAAAGCCATGTCCTTCCCAGAACGGAAACAAGCATCCGAGGACCGGCCCGGTTTCGAGGTAACACCTCTCTTCAGCCCGGCTAGCTTGATTCCAGTGGTGTGGAGTGCCTGGGACTCACGTCTGAGCATCCCCAGTACACTTAGAGCGGTAACTGCAAACACAACAATGATGGACAGAATGTGGATCAATGTCACACATTCACCCGAGTCCAAAGATCTGGGCCCAAATCCATCGTTTTTCCACTCCACACCACCCTGGGTTAGACAATGGCGATATGCAAATCAGCGCTGACCCTGTGCCCCATGGGAACAGTCCAGTCCGAACTACAAAAGCCATGTCCTTCCCAGAACGGAAACAAGCATCCGAGGACCGGCCCTGTTTCGAGGTAACACCTCTCTTCAGCCCGGCTAGCTTGATTCCAGTGGTGTGGAGTGCCTGGGACTCACGTCTGAGCATCCCCAGTACACTTAGAGCGGTAACTGCAAACACAACAATGATGGACAGAATGTGGATCAATGTCACACATTCACCCCAGTCCAAAGATCTGGGCCCAAATCCATCGTTTTTCCACTCCACACCACCCTGGGTTAGACAATGGCGATATGCAAATCAGCGCTGACCCTGTGCCCCATGGGAACAGTCCAGTCCGAACTACAAAAGCCATGTCCTTCCCAGAACGGAAACAAGCATCCGAGGACCGGCCCGGTTTCGAGGTAACACCTCTCTTCAGCCCGGCTAGCTTGATTCCAGTGGTGTGGAGTGCCTGGGACTCACGTCTGAGCATCCCCAGTACACTTAGAGCGGTAACTGCAAACACAACAATGATGGACAGAATGTGGATCAATGTCACACATTCACCCCAGTCCAAAGATCTGGGCCCAAATCCATCGTTTTTCCACTCCACACCACCCTGGGTTAGACAATGGCGATATGCAAATCAGCGCTGACCCTGTGCCCCATGGGAACAGTCCAGTCCGAACTACAAAAGCCATGTCCTTCCCAGAACGGAAACAAGCATCCGAGGACCGGCCCGGTTTCGAGGTAACACCTCTCTTCAGCCCGGCTAGCTTGATTCCAGTGGTGTGGAGTGCCTGGGACTCACGTCTGAGCATCCCCAGTACACTTAGAGCGGTAACTGCAAACACAACAATGATGGACAGAATGTGGATCAATGTCACACATTCACCCCAGTCCAAAGATCTGGGCCCAAATCCATCGTTTTTCCACTCCACACCACCCTGGGTTAGACAATGGCGATATGCAAATCAGCGCTGACCCTGTGCCCCATGGGAACAGTCCAGTCCGAACTACAAAAGCCATGTCCTTCCCAGAACGGAAACAAGCATCCGAGGACCGGCCCGGTTTCGAGGTAACACCTCTCTTCAGCCCGGCTAGCTTGATTCCAGTGGTGTGGAGTGTCTGGGACTCACGTCTGAGCATCCCCAGTACACTTAGAGCGGTAACTGCAAACACAACAATGATGGACAGAATGTGGATCAATGTCACACATTCACCCCAGTCCAAAGATCTGGGCCCAAATCCATCGTTTTTCCACTCCACACCACCCTGGGTTAGACAATGGCGATATGCAAATCAGCGCTGCCCTGTGCCCCATGGGAACAGTCCAGTCCGAACTACAAAAGCCATGTCCTTCCCAGAACGGAAACAAGCATCCGAGGACCGGCCCGGTTTCGAGGTAACACCTCTCTTCAGCCCGGCTAGCTTGATTCCAGTGGTGTGGAGTGCCTGGGACTCACGTCTGAGCATCCCCAGTACACTTAGAGCGGTAACTGCAAACACAACAATGATGGACAGAATGTGGATCAATGTCACACATTCACCCCAGTCCAAAGATCTGGGCCCAAATCCATCGTTTTTCCACTCCACACCACCCTGGGTTAGACAATGGCGATATGCAAATCAGCGCTGACCCTGTGCCCCATGGGAACAGTCCAGTCCGAACTACAAAAGCCATGTCCTTCCCAGAACGGAAACAAGCATCCGAGGACCGGCCCGGTTTCGAGGTAACACCTCTCTTCAGCCCGGCTAGCTTGATTCCAGTGGTGTGGAGTGCCTGGGACTCACGTCTGAGCATCCCCAGTACACTTAGAGCGGTAACTGCAAACACAACAATGATGGACAGAATGTGGATCAATGTCACACATTCACCCCAGTCCAAAGATCTGGGCCCAAATCCATCGTTTTTCCACTCCACACCACCCTGGGTTAGACAATGGCGATATGCAAATCAGCGCTGACCCTGTGCCCCATGGGAACAGTCCAGTCCGAACTACAAAAGCCATGTCCTTCCCAGAACGGAAACAAGCATCCGAGGACCGGCCCGGTTTCGAGGAAACACCTCTCTTCAGCCCGGCTAGCTTGATTCCAGTGGTGTGGAGTGCCTGGGACTCACGTCTGAGCATCCCCAGTACACTTAGAGCGGTAACTGCAAACACAACAATGATGGACAGAATGTGGATCAATGTCACACATTCACCCCAGTCCAAAGATCTGGGCCCAAACCCATCGTTTTTCCACTCCACACCACCCTGGGTTAGACAATGGCGATATGCAAATCAGCGCTGACCCTGTGCCCCATGGGAACAGTCCAGTCCGAACTACAAAAGCCATGTCCTTCCCAGAACGGAAACAAGCATCCGAGGACCGGCCCGGTTTCGAGGTAACACCTCTCTTCAGCCCGGCTAGCTTGATTCCAGTGGTGTGGAGTGCCTGGGACTCACGTCTGAGCATCCCCAGTACACTTAGAGCGGTAACTGCAAACACAACAATGATGGACAGAATGTGGATCAATGTCACACATTCACCCCAGTCCAAAGATCTGGGCCCAAATCCATCGTTTTTCCACTCCACACCACCCTGGGTTAGACAATGGCGATATGCAAATCAGCGCTGACCCTGTGCCCCATGGGAACAGTCCAGTCCGAACTACAAAAGCCATGTCCTTCCCAGAACGGAAACAAGCATCCGAGGACCGGCCCGGTTTCGAGGTAACACCTCTCTTCAGCCCGGCTAGCTTGATTCCAGTGGTGTGGAGTGCCTGGGACTCACGTCTGAGCATCCCCAGTACACTTAGAGCGGTAACTGCAAACACAACAATGATGGACAGAATGTGGATCAATGTCACACATTCACCCCAGTCCAAAGATCTGAGCCCAAATCCATCGTTTTTCCACTCCACACCACCCTGGGTTAGACAATGGCGATATGCAAATCAGCGCTGACCCTGTGCCCCATGGGAACAGTCCAGTCCGAACTACAAAAGCCATGTCCTTCCCAGAACGGAAACAAGCATCCGAGGACCGGCCCGGTTTCGAGGTAACACCTCTCTTCAGCCCGGCTAGCTTGATTCCAGTGGTGTGGAGTGCCTGGGACTCACGTCTGAGCATCCCCAGTACACTTAGAGCGGTAACTGCAAACACAACAATGATGGACAGAATGTGGATCAATGTCACACATTCACCCCAGTCCAAAGATCTGGGCCCAAATCCATCGTTTTTCCACTCCACACCACCCTGGGTTAGACAACGGCGATATGCAAATCAGCGCTGACCCTGTGCCCCATGGGAACAGTCCAGTCCGAACTACAAAAGCCATGTCCTTCCCAGAACGGAAACAAGCATCCGAGGACCGGCCCGGTTTCGAGGTAACACCTCTCTTCAGCCCGGCTAGCTTGATTCCAGTGGTGTGGAGTGCCTGGGACTCACGTCTGAGCATCCCCAGTACACTTAGAGCGGTAACTGCAAACACAACAATGATGGACAGAATGTGGATCAATGTCACACATTCACCCCAGTCCAAAGATCTGGGCCCAAATCCATCGTTTTTCCACTCCACACCACCCTGGGTTAGACAATGGCGATATGCAAATCAGCGCTGACCCTGTGCCCCATGGGAACAGTCCAGTCCGAACTACAAAAGCCATGTCCTTCCCAGAACGGAAACAAGCATCCGAGGACCGGCCCGGTTTCGAGGTAACACCTCTCTTCAGCCCGGCTAGCTTGATTCCAGTGGTGTGGAGTGCCTGGGACTCACGTCTGAGCATCCCCAGTACACTTAGTGCGGTAACTGCAAACACAACAATGATGGACAGAATGTGGATCAATGTCACACATTCACCCCAGTCCAAAGATCTGGGCCCAAATCCATCGTTTTTCCACTCCACACCACCCTGGGTTAGACAATGGCGATATGCAAATCAGCGCTGACCCTGTGCCCCATGGGAACAGTCCAGTCCGAACTACAAAAGCCATGTCCTTCCCAGAACGGAAACAAGCATCCGAGGATCGGCCCGGTTTCGAGGTAACACCTCTCTTCAGCCCGGCTAGCTTGATTCCAGTGGTGTGGAGTGCCTGGGACTCACGTCTGAGCATCCCCAGTACACTTAGAGCGGTAACTGCAAACACAACAATGATGGACAGAATGTGGATCAATGTCACACATTCACCCCAGTCCAAAGATCTGGGCCCAATCCATCGTTTTTCCACTCCACACCACCCTGGGTTAGACAATGGCGATATGCAAATCAGCGCTGACCCTGTGCCCCATGGGAACAGTCCAGTCCGAACTACAAAAGCCATGTCCTTCCCAGAACGGAAACAAGCATCCGAGGACCGGCCCGGTTTCGAGGTAACACCTCTCTTCAGCCCGGCTAGCTTGATTCCAGTGGTGTGGAGTGCCTGGGACTCACGTCTGAGCATCCCCAGTACACTTAGAGCGGTAACTGCAAACACAACAATGATGGACAGAATGTGGATCAATGTCACACATTCACCCCAGTCCAAAGATCTGGGCCCAAATCCATCGTTTTTCCACTCCACACCACCCTGGGTTAGACAATGGCGATATGCAAATCAGCGCTGACCCTGTGCCCCATGGGAACAGTCCAGTCCGAACTACAAAAGCCATGTCCTTCCCAGAACGGAAACAAGCATCCGCTCTAAGTGTACTGGGGATGCTCAGACGTGAGTCCCAGGCACTCCACACCACTGGAAACAAGCTAGCCGGGCTGATGAGAGGTGTTACCTCGAAACCGGGCCGGTCCTCGGATGCTTGTTTCCGTTCTGGGAAGGACATGGCTTTTGTAGTTCGGACTGGACTGTTCCCATGGGGCACAGGGTCAGTGCTGATTTGCATATCGCCATTGTCTAACCCAGGGTGGTGTGGAGTGGAAAAACGATGGATTTGGGCCCAGATCTTTGGACTGGGGTGAATGTGTGACATTGATCCACATTCTGTCCATCATTGTTGTGTTTGCAGGTACCGCTCTAAGTGTACTGGGGATGCTCAGACGTGAGTCCCAGGCACTCCACACCACTGGAATCAAGCTAGCCGGGCTGATGAGAGGTGTTACCTCGAAACCGGGCCGGTACTCGGATGCTTGTTTCCGTTCTGGGAAGGACATGGCTTTTGTAGTTCGGACTGGACTGTTCCCATGGGGCACAGGGTCAGTGCTGATTTGCATATCGCCATTGTCTAACCCAGGGTGGTGTGGAGTGGAAAAACGATGGATTTGGGCCCAGATCTTTGGACTGGGGTGAATGTGTGACATTGATCCACATTCTGTCCATCATTGTTGTGTTTGCAGGTACCGCTCTAAGTGTACTGGGGATGCTCAGACGTGAGTCCCAGGCACTCCACACCACTGGAATCAAGCTAGCCGGGCTGATGAGAGGTGTTACCTCGAAACCGGGCCGGTCCTCGGATGCTTGTTTCCGTTCTGGGAAGGACATGGCTTTTGTAGTTCGGACTGGACTGTTCCTATGGGGCACAGGGTCAGTGCTGATTTGCATATCGCCATTGTCTAACCCAGGGTGGTGTGGAGTGGAAAAACGATGGATTTGGGCCCAGATCTTTGGACTGGGGTGAATGTGTGACATTGATCCACATTCTGTCCATCACTGTTGTGTTTGCAGGTACCGCTCTAAGTGTACTGGGGATGCTCAGACGTGAGTCCCAGGCACTCCACACCACTGGAATCAAGCTAGCCGGGCTGAGGAGGTGTTACCTCGAAACCGGGCCGGTCCTCGGATGCTTGTTTCCGTTCTGGGAAGGACATGGCTTTTGTAGTTCGGACTGGACTGTTCCCATGGGGCACAGGGTCAGTGCTGATTTGCATATCGCCATTGTCTAACCCAGGGTGGTGTGGAGTGGAAAAACAATGGATTTGGGCCCAGATCTTTGGACCGGGGTGAATGTGTGACATTGATCCACATTCTGTCCATCATTGTTGTGTTTGCAGGTACCGCTCTAAGTGTACTGGGGATGCTCAGACGTGAGTCCCAGGCACTCCACACCACTGGAATCAAGCTAGCCGGGCTGATGAGAGGTGTTACCTCGAAACCGGGCCGGTCCTCGGATGCTTGTTTCCGTTCTGGGAAGGACATGGCTTTTGTAGTTCGGACTGGACTGTTCCTATGGGGCACAGGGTCAGTGCTGATTTGCATATCGCCATTGTCTAACCCAGGGTGGTGTGGAGTGGAAAAACGATGGATTTGGGCCCAGATCTTTGGACTGGGGTGAATGTGTGACATTGATCCACATTCTGTCCATCACTGTTGTGTTTGCAGGTACCGCTCTAAGTGTACTGGGGATGCTCAGACGTGAGTCCCAGGCACTCCACACCACTGGAATCAAGCTAGCCGGGCTGATGAGAGGTGTTACCTCGAAACCGGGCCGGTCCTCGGATGCTTGTTTCCGTTCTGGGAAGGACATGGCTTTTGTAGTTCGGACTGGACTGTTCCCATGGGGCACAGGGTCAGTGCTGATTTTCATATCGCCATTGTCTAACCCAGGGTGGTGTGGAGTGGAAAAACGATGGATTTGGGCCCAGATCTTTGGACTGGGGTGAATGTGTGACATTGATCCACATTCTGTCCATCATTGTTGTGTTTGCAGGTACCGCTCTAAGTGTACTGGGGATGCTCAGACGTGAGTCCCAGGCACTCCACACCACTGGAATCAAGCTAGCCGGGCTGATGAGGTGTTACCTCGAAACCGGGCCGGTCCTCGGATGCTTGTTTCCGTTCTGGGAAGGACATGGCTTTTGTAGTTCGGACTGGACTGTTCCTATGGGGCACAGGGTCAGTGCTGATTTGCATATCGCCATTGTCTAACCCAGGGTGGTGTGGAGTGGAAAAACGATGGATTTGGGCCCAGATCTTTGGACTGGGGTGAATGTGTGACATTGATCCACATTCTGTCCATCACTGTTGTGTTTGCAGGTACCGCTCTAAGTGTACTGGGGATGCTCAGACGTGAGTCCCAGGCACTCCACACCACTGGAATCAAGCTAGCCGGGCTGATGAGAGGTGTTACCTCGAAACCGGGCCGGTCCTCGGATGCTTGTTTCCGTTCTGGGAAGGACATGGCTTTTGTAGTTCGGACTGGACTGTTCCCATGGGGCACAGGGTCAGTGCTGATTTGCATATCGCCATTGTCTAACCCAGGGTGGTGTGGAGTGGAAAAACAATGGATTTGGGCCCAGATCTTTGGACCGGGGTGAATGTGTGACATTGATCCACATTCTGTCCATCATTGTTGTGTTTGCAGGTACCGCTCTAAGTGTACTGGGGATGCTCAGACGTGAGTCCCAGGCACTCCACACCACTGGAATCAAGCTAGCCGGGCTGATGAGAGGTGTTACCTCGAAACCGGGCCGGTCCTCGGATGCTTGTTTCCGTTCTGGGAAGGACATGGCTTTTGTAGTTCGGACTGGACTGTTCCTATGGGGCACAGGGTCAGTGCTGATTTGCATATCGCCATTGTCTAACCCAGGGTGGTGTGGAGTGGAAAAACGATGGATTTGGGCCCAGATCTTTGGACTGGGGTGAATGTGTGACATTGATCCACATTCTGTCCATCACTGTTGTGTTTGCAGGTACCGCTCTAAGTGTACTGGGGATGCTCAGACGTGAGTCCCAGGCACTCCACACCACTGGAATCAAGCTAGCCGGGCTGATGAGAGGTGTTACCTCGAAACCGGGCCGGTCCTCGGATGCTTGTTTCCGTTCTGGGAAGGACATGGCTTTTGTAGTTCGGACTGGACTGTTCCCATGGGGCACAGGGTCAGTGCTGATTTTCATATCGCCATTGTCTAACCCAGGGTGGTGTGGAGTGGAAAAACGATGGATTTGGGCCCAGATCTTTGGACTGGGGTGAATGTGTGACATTGATCCACATTCTGTCCATCATTGTTGTGTTTGCAGGTACCGCACGGTGCCTGCCACTTTGTGCATGGTACTGCACGACATGCCTTCTTGGCATTGTGGTGGGCGGTGCTGATAGCACCACCCGCTCAATGTCAAAAATGCAGGATGCGCCCGCCAGTGTGACGGACGCATCCTAATGTCACCAACGGGACCCCCGCACCAAAGGCGGGCGGTCCCATTCTACGACAGGATGGCCTAAATAACCCCAAAAAGTATACACTATGACATTGTAAAATACATTTTATATAATTTTATTACAAGAATACATTGATCTAAAATGTATTAAAAAAATATGTAAAAATAAATGTACAATTTTTTTTTTTAAATAAGTGAAAAATAACAATACTTAAAAGTCTATAATGAAACTACCAAAAGTATACT
Source organism: Lissotriton helveticus (assembly GCF_964261635.1). Classification (NCBI taxonomy): domain Eukaryota; kingdom Metazoa; phylum Chordata; class Amphibia; order Caudata; family Salamandridae; genus Lissotriton; species Lissotriton helveticus. The sequence continues at coordinate 934,150,209 of NC_136061.1, read as the reverse complement.
TTTTTACTATTGCATAACTACATTTGCATAAAAATTTAACATTTTTCTAAATTGTTAAAAAAAATATAAATGTATTAAACAATATATTTGTAATGTTGTAAATGTACATTAAAAATATATGTTAAAGGGGTCGATTCCGATTCGGGAAACGAATCCGTACGACGATTCGTATGCGTAGCTGTTTCCGTACGAATCGTACAATTCCGTCCAAATCGCGTGGTACGATCGGTAGGTAAAAAATATGTCAGAATCATTGCGAACCGTACAAAACACGAGGTGAAATCCGTACGACATAGACCCTCACAGTGAACCGTACGAATTGTAAACATGCTGTACGACCCAACAAGTACGATCCGGACCGGGGATTGAGTACGCGATTCGTACGGAAAACGTCGCGTAGAAGAAATTCGTACGGAGAGCCACACATTCACATACGCACGTACCCCTAAACTCAAGGGGTGTACACACGGGGTGTACGCACCATACAGCTATGGCCATGGGGGGTACGAACCGTACCCCTACGCAGCGTACACCCACATTCATGGGGTGTACGCACGGGACCTACGCACCGTACCCCTGAATTCCAGGGGTGTACGCACCGTACCCCGATGCACCGTACCCCTGCAATCATGGGGTGTACGCACCGTACCCGGGGGGCGTTTCGCAAACATTTCGAATAGAAATCTGCTTTTCTGGACGTTTTCGGCTCCCGTATCAAGAGTTGTACGGAGTGCTGTCCAGACGATTCGTACTTGCTGGGTCGGAAAATGATGCTTCGATCCGTACGGACATCGCATACTGCATGTTCAGAATGCGATCCGTACAGATTCTTGAGTCGTACGGTCCTTGGTACGATTCGTACGGAGAACTGCTTAGGGTGCACATCGTACGTATGTGGACGGTTCGGGATACGATTCGTATGGGAAAAATGCTCCGTACGGCGATTTGGACAGGATTTTACCAAATCGGAATCTCCCCCAAAATATGTTATGTTTTATAATGTAATTTAATTAACATCAAAATTTGTTTAACTTTTTTTATTATTTGCAAAAATTGAAAAATAAAACTGAATGTAAATAATTTAATTGTGAACAACTAAAATAAAAGCACTTGGGGGCCGATTCCAATCTCGGTCGGAAGGGCACCAAATCGGGTTCAGCATTAGCGAATGCGATTCGGAGGCTGAATTTCCGTCTGAGTCATACACGGGTACGGACGTCGAAGTACAATGCGAACAAGCGCGAAATCTCCATCCGAATCGTTTCCGGGTCCAAAGCGCTCTGTGCGACTCGGTCACAAGCAAACAGTGGCACGTAATGGAGATGTTTCACGACCGAGCTAGTACGATGCTTGATTCGAGCAGCCGGATAGAGTTGTAGCATCCGGCTCGGAATAGCTCCCGGAGTTGGACTTCGGGGGTCCGTGTCGGACCCCTGTTACCCGCAGCCTTATGACTCGGACACAGGGGGAGACCCATGGGTCTCCCCAACACAGGCATGTACGTTGCAGATGGCACCGACGCATACCCACTGTAGGGGGTGTACTTGTCCGCAACGTACCCATTCAGTCAATGGGAGCCCATGTACGCGTCATATGACCGGCTCCCATTGACTTCTATGGGAGTCCGACCGAACCGAGTCCAACAGCACACGGCCGAATCGTACTCGCTCGGTCAGACTGCAGGAGTCCGGATCGGTCGGAAAAAAACCCGGATTAGGCTCGGTCGGAATCGGCCCCTTTATTGTGACTAATAATGTTACTAAAAAAACTCACATACGTTTCTTTTTTATATATCATTTATGTATAAAGTCAGAGAAAATGCTGCTGAATAATAAAATTAAAAAAAAATACTATTCCAACTCCAAACCAACTAAACTCAGGGAAAGTGCTGGATAATAAATCATAAAAAATACTATTCCAATTCCAAACCAACTAAACCCTGGGAAAGTGCTGGATAATAAACCATAAAAAATAACATTTCCAATATCCAAACCAACTAAACTCAGGGAAAGTGCTGGATAGTACCCCATAAAAATTTACTATTCCAACTCCAAACCAACTGAACTCAAGTAAAGTGATTGATAATAAACCGTACAAAAATACTATTCCAACCCCAAACAAACTAAACTCAGGGAAAGTGCTGAATGATAAACCAATTTAATTTAATATTCTAACTCCAAACAAACTAAACTCAGGGAAAGTGCAGAATAATAAAATATGAAAAATTACTATTCCAACTCCAAACTAACTAAAATCAGGGAAAGTGCTGGATAATAAACCATAAAAAAATACTTTTTCAAAATCCAAACCAACTAAACTCAGGGAAAGTGCTGGTTAGTACCCCATAACAAATTACTATTCCAACTCCAAACCAACTGAACTCAGGGAAAGTGATTGATAATAAACCATAAAAAAATACTATTCCAAAGTGCTGGTTAGTACCCCATAACAAATTACTATTCCAACTCCAAACAAACTAAACTCAGGGAATGTGCTGAATGATAAACCAATTTAATTTACTATTCTAACTCCAAACAAACTAAACTCAGGGAAAGTGTTGGATAATAAACCAATTACATTTACTATTCCAACTCAAAACCAGGTAAACTCGGGGAAAGTACTGAATAATAAAGCAAAAGAAATACTATTCCAACTCCAAACCAACTAAATAAACTCAGGCAAAGTGCTGGATAATAACCCAAAACAGTTTCTTTTCCAACTCCAAACAAACTAAACTCAGGGAATGCGCTGGATAATAAACCAATTAAATTTACTATTCCAACTCCAAACAAACTAAACTCAGGGAAAGGGCTAGATAATTAACCATAACCAATTACTATTCCAAATCCAAACAAACTAAACTTAGGGAAAGTGCTGGAGAATAAACCAATTAAGGGGTCGAATCCGATTCGGTAAAATCCCCTACGAATCGCCGTGCGGAGCATTTTTCCCGTACGAATTGTACACCTTCAACATCTCCGTACGTACGATGAAGTACCATCCAAACCCATAGCAGATCTCAGTACGAATCATAAGAAAGTCCATGCGACTTAAAAATATGTACAAATCGCATTCGGAACACGCAGTACACGACGTCCGTACGGATTGAAGTAGCTTTTCACGAACCAGCAAGTACGATTCGTTATGACAACACCCCATACAACTCTTTTCCTACGTGTGCGTCACGGACCCCCCTGGGTAAGCGAGTGCACCCCATGATTGCAGGGGTACGGTGCATAGAGGTACGGTGCATAGGGGTATGGTGCGTAGGGGTACAGTGCATCGGGGTACGGTGCATGGGTGTATGGTGCATGGGTGTACGGTGCGTAGGTGTACGGTGCACCAGGGTACGGTGCTTAGAGGTACAGGGCATAGAGGTACGATGCGTACCCCCATGATTGCAGGGGTACGGTACGTATGTGAATGTGTGGTTCTCCATACGATTTGCTCAAACACCGTTTTCCGTACGAAGTGTGTTCTCGTTCCCTGGTCCGGATCGTACTTGTCGGGTGGTACAGCATGTTTACAATTCGTACGGTTCACGGTGAGGTTCCTGTATCGTACGGATTTTCCCTTGATTTTCGTACGGTTCGCACACATTTGCACGTATTCTTTCCCTACGGATCGTACTAGGTGATTCGGACGGATTTGTATGATTCGTACGGAAAGGGCTACGAATACGATTCATCGTTCGAATTTGTTTCCTGAATCAGAATCGACCCCTAAATGTACTATTACAACTCCAAACCAACTACACTCAGGGAAAGTGCTGGATAATACACCAATTAAATTTACTGTTTCCAACTCCAAACCATCTAAACTAAAAAAAATATTACAAATAACAATTAACAACATTCTGAGAAAAGACCAAACATATTTTTTATTACATTTTCAAAATTAGACAAATATTTATACATTTTTTGAAATTGAACACTAAAAACTTTACAATATATTTTTATGAACATTTAAAATATCCCACATTTTCCTAAAAATCTATATATTCTAAATTACAATCTTTAGAAAAATTAAAAAATTGTTACACTTTTTCAAAATTTTAATTTTTATTCTAAATTTCCCAAGATTGCAAAAAAAGATTTTTTTTAAAAATGAAATACATACAAAAAGTTGTAATTTTTTTTAATAAACATTGTTTGCATTGGTAAACCAAATAGAACAAGAAATATTATTATATACACACAAATAAATGTATAATTTTAATTAAAAAAATGTTTTTAAATCATTTCAAAAAAATAAAAAATATATTTTATTAAAACTTCTAATTGTTTACATAAAAATATCTACACCACAAAATAAAAGTATTTATAATTTAGCAATTTAAAAAAAATCATTAATATATTACTTGTGTTTTCATTTATACAAATAGTTTTTAAATTACTCCCCACCCTTATCCACTAAAATCCAAACATCCCAGTCTTTAAATTTTACAAAAAAAATACTACTTTAAACAAATATTTTTAAATTACTCCCCACCTATAAACGCAACATCCCGCTCCTAATTAAATAAACTGTAAATCAAAAAATATATATTACTTTCAACAAATGAATTTTTAATTACTTCCCACTCTTATCCCCTATAAACCCAACATCCCGCTACTAAAAATAGATGAAAAAACATACATTTTACAATTAAAAAAATATATTTATACATATGAAATAACCACTACTAAAATGTTTTCAAAATATTTTAAACAAACTAAAAAACAAATAGTCGATAATATTTACAACAATATTTTCTAAATCAATATTTCTAACTTACAAATCGATATTTTTAACAACAATAACACTTACCTCAATATTTTACACCCTCGTTATTGTTAGCTCGACAACCACGACACTCAATAGTTCTTCATCGATATTCTGTCTGTTCACCGCCTCCCAGGATTGGTTTTGTACAGGAAGGTATTTGGACCATATGACACTGATACCACAAGCACTGTGCAGGAACAACAGGAAATAGCATGCAACAACCAATAGAAACAGGAAGGAGATCTTGCAAGCTAAGGCGCCTGCACTGTCTTAGGAAAGACCTAAAAAGGTGTTAGCCAGGATGCAGAAAACAATCCTGCATGCAACACAGGCACCCTTGCGCCATGGTTCAAGGGTGCCTGCTTTGACGCTAGGCTGACATACGGGCGCCAAAGCAAGGGAAAGAACAGGAATGCATGTATTGACTTAAAAACAGCATACTGCTGGCTTTTCCCTGTCACGCAGTGCAGCACAGCAAGTGACTTGCTGCTCTGCACTGCATCAAAAGCTCACGAATGAACCCCTGGGGGTCATAATTAACATACTTTCACCCAGACCAATGGAGCCAGCCACATGCTGTGCTCCACTGCCTGAAAGGTAAAGTGCAGGAATGCCCCACATTTAACATCCTGTCCTTTCCTTGTGCCTGCGCACTTCAGGCAGCCTAGCGCCAATGCAGTTCCCCTTGCACCATGGTGCAAGGGTGCCTGCATTATTAAAGAGAATTGTTTTTGTGCAGGAAGGGATGCCTTCCTGCACAAAAACAATCTATTTTTAGTCATTTGCATCTTTCTCTGTGTGCTGCAGATCTTGCAAGCTAAGGCGCCTGCACTGTCTTAGGAAAGACCTAAAAAGGTGTTAGCCAGGATGCAGAAAACAATCCTGCATGCAACTAAGGCACCATTGCGCCATGGTTCAAGGGTGCCTGCTTTTTTCGCTAGGCTGCATACGGGCGCCAAAGCAAGGGAAAGAACAGGAATGCATGTATTGACTTAAAAACAGCATACTCCTGGCTTTTCCCTGTCACGCAGTGCAGCACAGCAAGTGACTTGCTGCTCTGCACTGCATCAAAAGCTCATGAATGAACCCCTGGGGGGCATAATTAACATACTTTCACTCAGACCAATGGAGCAAGCCACATGCTGTGCTCCACCGCCTGAAAGGTAAAGTGCAGGAATGCCCCACATTTAACATCATACAGCACATTCCTGTCCTTTCCTTGTGCCTGCGCACTTCAGGCAGCCTAGCGCCAATGCAGTTCCCCTTGCACCATGGTGCAAGGGTGCCTGCATTATTAAAGAGAATTGTTTTTGTGCAGGAATGGATGCCTTCCTGTACAAAAACAATCTATTTTAGTCATTTTCATCTTTCTCTGTGTGCTGCAGATTGCAGTGCACATAGAAAGAGGAATTAGTGAGGAGAAAAAAGATTTCTCTCCATGTTAAGCCATCCTTTGGGAGAGCGTAATCTGCTGGATTGTGTTAAATTGATTTTACAAAGCCATGCAAGGCAGGGCAAATGTTTTGTAAATATCTGCTAGCATTTTGCGCCATGGATATGTTACAAAAGGGGTGCAATCATGATGTAAAATGTTGCTAAATCTGGCCCCAAACCTATCTGGGAACGCCTGGAACTTTCCCATTTGAAATAAAGAAGTGCATTACATGACAAATACCTTCCCAGTTAATGCATTGGTAAATAGTAACCATTTTTTGTGTGTATTTGCGAGGACTAGTTGAAAAGGGCGAATTGCCACAGTTCGTTCACAATAAGGTTTACCAGTCAGTGCAGACGTGATGCAAGGAAAAACGACCCTGCTACTTACTTGTAATCTTCATTACTCTGAGGTATAGTCTTCCTCCTCATAGTCCAAACCAGAGAGCACTTCGTGCCTCGCCTACAGAATTCACCCAAACAAGTAAAAACAATGTAAGTATTTTCAGTCATAAACACAACACAGTTTGCATACCAAGCACATTTTGTATAATAAGGCACAGTTCGTATTTATCAAGAATGCATACTTCCCTGTTGTATTCCAGGTAAGATTCCCTTGATACTCAATGTAGCTGTTCGCTTCCATCGGTTGTGTCTACACCCATACACCTTATCGTTAAAAACATCAACAGGGATTAAACAATATCCAACTATCACCCTACACCTCCTTTTATCTTCCTTCCGTTTCATACCATGTCAGTCGTGCATGTTACTACCTTTGGTTCAGTGTAAGGTGACTATCAATCAGTCAGGTGTCTGGCGTGTCCGTCTGGGTTCTCACTGACAACGTCTCACTGCACGTCGCCGCCATCTTGAGAGCATGTTATGGGAGGATTCTGATCTCCCTGCAAACCAGATATCATAGACGCCCAGGCCTGTCTATCATCTTATGCCTTTTCATCTTTCCTTGTAAAGGTCATCCGAACCAGCTCTGCGGTTGCCAATTCGTTTATGTCTCACACCCAGTCTGAGTTCTTCAGGGATCTGTGTTTCATCCAGGCAATAACCAAACCCAAGTTTACAAATCGTGTGTTAATTTTTTTATTCTTAGCTGTTGGCGATAACCCCAGTAACACAGTTGAAATACCCCGTGCAATACCCCGTGCAATAGTCTACCCCATGGCCCTTCCCAGTCTTCCCAGTACTTCTTTCCAGTACAGCTGTAATGTAGGGCATGTTCAGATCATGTGAATAAATTCCGCTCCCTGAGTGCGGCATCTAGGGCAACTGAACTCCCTGGTAGGATATATTGCATGTAGTGTGTGCAGAGCTAAATATACTTGATGTAAAACATTATAATGTAGCAGTTTAAAGTGCGCATTTGTGCTAACTCTACGAAGCCCCCCCCATGGATCTTCCGCCATTCCGCCTCTGTGAGGGGCTCTTCCAGTGCCTTATCCAATTTCTACTGGAAACGCAACGATTCCTGCGGGATATCGTCTCTTAAGGCTATATACAAAAAAAGGATACCAATCGATCCCCCTGGGCCATTTTCAGCATAGTTTTAAGGACATTGGTACCGGGTGGTTCCTCCGGAAAGGTGTGCCATAATTTTTGTGCAACCCTTGAAATTTTTGCATATTGTAAGAACTGTCCCGGTCCTAGGTCAAAGGTAATTTGTGCCTCCTCATGGGTCAGGAAGCAGCCATTCGCATACAGGTCTCCCATCCGTAGACAGTCCCCCTCTCTCCAGCGGCTTATCTACAGAGTCCGCTGTTGCTGCAAATGGACGTACTGTCCACAAAGGCGCATCCATTACATATGGAGCATGTCGGACCACCTTCATAATGCCTGCTCCCATACAGTTGCCACATGTCATATTATGTAGGGGTACCCTTCGGGGATCAAGGAGCTCATCATCAGTAATACCACCAGGGATTCCCCACCATAAGTTCCAGCCAACAAATTTTTCTCCCAGTTATCGTCGTCATCAAACCATCAAACCACGTATTGCAGTTGGGACGCCATATAATACATGTTTAGGTCTGGGACCTCTAAGCCATCTCCCTCTCATGTCCTCTGCAGGGTCGCTAGACAAACTCTCAGTCACTTTTTCCCCCCACAAGAGCGTACCAATGAGGGTGTCCAGGGTGATGACACACGATCTCTGCAGTATATAATAAGAGTGCTGGAAGTGGTATAGACACCGTGGGAGAATAATCATTTTGACGATTGCTATCCGCCCCATAAGTGACAATGGTAGCTCCGCCCAGAAACTCACAGAGCCCTGCAATCCGTCAAGGACCCATCTCATATTGGCTCCATACAAAGCATTCCCTGTGTAGGCCAGGTGGATTCACAGATATTTTTCCCCTTCAGTGGCCCAAGGGAAGCCGACATTTGGTCGCTCTTCCATGGGAACAGCAGTCAGCATGTCAGCCTACCCAAGGGTATCACCCTCGACTTAGCAGGGTTAATGCGCAGTCCTGAAATGTCTCCAAATCGCTCTAGTTCATGCAAGAGCAGTGGGATAGATGCTCCCGGCTGTCGCAGCTGCAATAACGTATCATCTGCGCATAACGATATTACATGACTGGTGTTACCCAATTTTATCACCTAATCGTCCATGACTGCCCGTAGGCGGACTGCTAGTGGTTCCAAGGCAATTGCGAAAAGTAGAGGCGAAAGTGGGCATCCCTGCCGCGTTCCTCTGCGCAGTATTATCTGTCTAGACATGGTCCTGCCCATCCGCACTCTGGCCCTTGGGGTCGCATAAAGCAGTTATGCCCATTTTAAGTATTGCTCCCCAACCCCTAAGTTCTTCAGAACCTGCCACATGTAAGGCCATTCCACAGAATCGAATGCCTGCTCAATATCAAGGGATACTGCCACATATTCCGAGGCCGCGAGGCAGGGGGCATGCTACACATGTGACAGGCATCATAGATTATAGGTAGTATTCCGCCCCATAATAAACCCCGCCTGGTCTGTACGAATCAGGCATCTCAGACAGGGAAGGAGACGGTAAGCCATAATACCACTCAGTATCTTGGCATCTTTATTCAATAGGGAAATGGGCCTATAGAAGCGTGGCAGATCGGGATCTTTATCCTTTTTGAGGACCATAGCCACCAGAGCTACCCTCATAGTAGGAGGGCAAAGAACCGTTTGCAACGCCTCATTAAACATAGCAAGCAGTCCATCCACTAAGAGCGTGCGAAGCTCTTGTAAAATTCTGCCAGGAGCCCATCTGATCCCGGACTTTTCGCCAAAAATTTCTTCTCAAGTGATTGGGGATCCCATCTCCTCCCACTCGTCATCAGTGATTGAGGACAATTGCACCGTGCTCAGATAGCCTGCTATGTGTCCCAGCCCCAAGTTGACCCGGTTAGTGTAGACTTTTGCCAAATGCGCCGCTAAGGTGTCTGCTCTGGTCTGCTGGGCATAGTGCAATGTTCTATCCTCAGTTCGTATTTGTAGCACAGGAGTCACTGAAGCCCCCTGCCAGAGCAGACGCACCAGCAAGGCTCCAGTTTTATCCCCTCCCTGTAAAGTAGCTGTCGATACGTCGTATATACGTATTTCTACAGTCTACGGAGGTCCGTCATTAATGCTTCCTTAGCATCAGTCCACTCTTTCAGTTTCTAGGAGTCAAAGCTGAGTTCCGCTTGTAGTTTTCCCAGCCTGGATTCATGAAACACAAAATCCCTTTCCAGTTGGGCCGCACGCCATAAGCAGTTTTTATACATACACCTCTGACAACCACCTTCATTGCTTTTCATTCAGTGGCTGTCTCCCAGTTTTCTTGAAAGTAATTACTCAGTTCTGCTGATACTGTGGCCTAAAAAGGGGGATCGGTTAACGCTCACTCCTCTGACAGCACAGAGGTATTTGCTGGCTGACTCTATTAGTCCCTAACTCTAACAAGACTCGGGAATGGTCCGACAGGTATCGTGTCTGGTATGTTACATTCCCAACCAGGGGATCCAGTTCGGATGACAAGAACCAATAATCCAATCTACTTGAAGTACCGTAGCAGGGGTATAGCAGGAGGACTGCCTCTTTAGGGGGAAACGCTCCTGCCAGACACCTTGGAGTTGGAGGCCCTGTAGCATGCACTGGAGAGCCAATGTCATCCTGGGTTTGGTGTGCATTTTGGGGGGCTCCCTATCCAGCCCACCGTCCAGCACACAGTTAAAATCCCCAGTGAATAACACTGATGCCCCAAGGTACCCAGAGGCCGCCTCTAAGAGATCACTAAAAAAGGTGGGGCTGTCATCGTTCGAGGCATATACGTTTATTAGACAGATTTCGGTGCCATCAAGTATCCCATGCAATATAACATATCGGCCATCCATATCGACCACATGGTGTAAGTGTTGGAACGGGATTCCCGGTGCCACCCATATAAGGGCGCGCCTTGCAAATCCAGAATAAGAGGTGGAATATAGCTGACCTTGCCACCGTTTCTTAAAACATTTTATAGTCACCCCCCAGACATGTGTTTCCTGAAGGCACGCCACCAACACCTTATACCTCTTCAGGTAAGCAAATATTTGTCTACTTTTATCAAATGCAGCGATACCGCGTACATTCCAACGGCACCATAGCATTCTGCCCCCGACGTCTCCCCTGGAAGAGACCCACCCATCTCGCAAGCCGACACACAGAATCTCCAGGTCATACAACCTTAGGTTGTTTACACAGCATTTCACATGAAGGAAGATCAAATCCCAACCCCCTCTTTGAACTTCCCCAACAACCCCACCCCTTGGGCATCATCTCACTCCCCACCCCGGCAAACCCACGCACAGTGAGAGAATGTAGACAATGCCCCATTCCCCTTAATGAACACCACAAATTCAAAAGAATACAACTATAAGAATTGCAGTACAGTCATGTGAGTGCCCACCCACCCCACCCCATTCCAAAGAAGTGAATGGCAAGCCGCCGAGGTGTGAGGCCTAGCCTCCAGCTCCCTCGGCAGGAACCTGTCACTTAGGGGCGCATGCCCCCATCAGAGTAAGCATTGCGTAGAAAGAAAAGGTACATATAACAGTAAATTCCCTGTGCATCACACCATAGACTCCCCATATCAGGCCGATCTTACCGGGGAAGAGTGTCTATCAAAAATCAGAGCAATTGACCCAGATGAGAGACAAGTTTAGGTATCAGAATCCTCATTGGCATCCATGTTCGACAGGCGCCCCGGCGACGAGGCCTTCGAGTCTGTTACCACCTCCAAGGTCCATAGAGTACCATCCGACCAAATTGTGATTCTACCAGGACTGCGACTCCCAGTAGTCCCCTGAGACAATATCCGCTACCGTTGTCTTCTAGACCCATCACGAGGACCGGTCTGGCTGGGCATAAGCTTGGAAGGTACTAGACAGGGTCCCGGAGAGCTATTTGCATCTAGCCAGGCAGCCTCTTCTCCAGGAGTGAAGAAAAACAGAGCCTTCCCATTGTGTTCTACCCGCAGCTTGGCCGGGTAAAAAAGGCTATATTTAAAATTTAAATCACGTAAACGTCGATTCACAGCCAAAAAAGAGCATCTTTGTACTTGTACCCGTTGGATATAGTTAGGTTATATCTCTTTGTGCGCGCTAGTTCTCTGTCCTGGAAATTAAGGAAATGGTCTATAATGGCTCTGGGAGGCGCTCCTGGTTTTGGAGGAGGCACGAGTGCCCTATGCGCTCTCTCTATAGTAAAGAACTTTGACAGCCCTCAGGGGGCGCTTCTTGAGGAACAGCTCCACAGATGGTCCCTCCGCCTTATCGGGAAAATCAATGACAACAAGATTATTGCGCTGGTATCGTCCCTCTGCGTCTTCGGCACGGTCATCCAAAGTCACTAGTTTTTTCTGGAGGGTGATCACTGTGTCCCGGAGAGTGTGTAGTTCCGTCTGCATCGTGTCAACTGTACGTTCTGTGGTGGTGACCCGATCTGAGAAATTCCATAGGTCACAACGAAGTAGGTTGACATCAATCGAGGCCACTTCAATTCTGTTTTTCAAGTCACCACTAGTATCATGGATAGCTGTAAGTATCTCGGCGCTATACGGAGGTTTATTCACCGTCAATGATGGAACCGCTGCCTCTGCGGGCTGCGGCAGCGCCACGGCTCCCTGATCCACATGCAGCGGCTGTGCGTAGTTGCAGATTTTGTTGTTTGGAGAGTCTTGCCTCCTTTATCCTTTGCTATCATGCAGGTAGGGTTATAGTTAAAAAGATCAAGAGGCACAGGTCCAGTATCCAATCCCTTGGTATGGTTATATGACACACTGCAGGGCCACCAGCTATATCCAGGTTTCTTATTATACTGTGCAGGGCCGCTCCTGTCGCCACACCTCCGTGCAGCCTAATCAGGGTCAAGCAGTTGCAGAAAGAACCCCCCAGTACAGTATGGGGAGTAGAGGTAAGGTCCCAATAATGGAACATCAGTTGACCCTGGACCTTGGCCTGCAGCAGAGTTTTTGACCTCTTTGTACTGGAAAGAGCTGACGGCTGTGTTCAAAGCGCTGTTGACTTTTTCTTCTTGGATCAGAGGCAGATCATAGCACCTATTTTGCATGCTTGCTGGCATGGAAGGAGGGAGCAAAAGTTGGGAAGAAGAGAATTCTGAGGGGACACATTTAGGTTCAACCACGGGGTACTAAACCGACTCCCTATCTTCTGAAATATCTGAGAGAGGAAAAATTGTGACAGCGGAGGGGAATGACAGCTCAGGTGGTTCACAAGCCCATTCTCCATCTGCGGGAGATAAATGCTGTACACAACAAACCAGTGTGCTGTGCCCAGATCCTGATCTGCTCCTCTAACAAGGCTATAGAGGGGCTCTGGTGCACCCCAGATGGTTCACATAAGTTAGTCTGTCTTGAGCTACACCGATTTGCCTTTGATCCAAGAAGCAAAAGTCAACAGCACATTGAACACAGCCGCCAGCTCTTTCCAGTACAAAGAGGTCAAAAACTCTGCTGCAGTCCAAGGTCCTGGGTCAACTGATGTTCCATTGTTGCACCCCAACCCAAAGCACTGACATCCATCGTTATTGACAGATGGAAAGGATGACTCAACAATAATTCTTTTGGTAGATTCAATGGGTTAAGCCAACATTGCAGCTTCTGAGAAATTGGGCCCAGGATCAGGAGATGTCATAGTTGTAAGACTTCGGTCTCAAAACAAGAGAAGATGGTAGGCCAAATAGAACAGATGTTTGGGGCCAAAGGAACTAGGAATAGGGCAGTGGCCATGTTACTCTCTACTCCAAATCATTCCTTTGCCGGAGCAGTTTGAAATTTCGGGAACTTTTTTAGACGATCCATCAGCTTCTGCTGCCACAGAGGAGTAAGAAAAACTTTTCCCAATCCTTGTGTTGAACAAGGCCTCAAGAAATTGGATGTCTTGGAATGGGATTTTTCGTACTTGAGAAGAAATCTATGGATGGCTTCCTGACTCTTAAGAAAAGATGAGTTATTAATTAACCATTACAATTGGGGGTGGGGTCGCACACTACTCACACACCAGCGGTTTCGCCCCTAAGGACTATGGTAAATGTAGTTACATGTTCCGCGATGCATCTTCTTTCGATTCTCTGCTATCTTCGCTGTCTTCGCCATCCCTGGACACGTGTTTCGGGGTATCACCCCTCGTCAGCAGGGATAGGCCGTGTTCTGGGGTTGCCGGTGGCTGCCAAATATCTGCCAGGTTTAGTACAACTCAGGCGCGGGGTCCCAGGCTCGTCAGCCAACTGATCGAGGGAGCTTTAACATTACAATTGGGGGTGGGGTCGCACACTACTCACACACCAGCGGTATCGCCCCTAAGGACTATGGTAAATGTAGTTACGTGTTCCGCGATGCATCTTCTTTCGATTCTCTGCTATCTTCGCTGTCTTCGCCATCCCTGGACACGTGTTTCGGGGTATCACCCCTCGTCAGCAGGGATAGGCCGTGTTCTGGGGTTGCCGGTGGTAGTCCTTAGGGGCCATACCGTTGGTGTGTGAGTAGTGTGCGACCCCACCCCCAATTGTAATGTTAAAGCTCCCTCGAGCAGTTGGCTGACGAGCCTGGGACCCCGCACCTACGCGCCTGAGTGGTACTAAAACTGGCAGATATTTGGCAGCCACCGGCAACCCCAGAACACGGCCTATCCCTGCTGATGAGGGGTGATACCCCGAAACACGTGTCCAGGGATGGCGAAGACAGCGGAGAATCGAAAGAAGATGCATCGCGGAACACGTAACTACATTTGACATAGTCCTTAGGGGTGATACCGCTGGTGTGTGAGTAGTGTGCGACCCCACCCCCAATTGTAATGTTAAAGCTCCCTCGAGCAGTTGGCTGACGAGCCTGGGACCCCGCACCTACGCGCCTGAGTGGTACTAAACCTGGCAGATATTTGGCAGCCACCGGCAAACCCAGAACATGGCCTTTCCCTGCTGACGAGGGGTGATACCCCGAAACACGTGTCCAGGGATGGCGAAGACAGCGAAGATAGCAGACAATCGAAAGAAGATGCATCGCGGAACACGTAACTACATTTACCATAGTCCTTAGGGGCGATATCGCTGGTGTGTGAGTAGTGTGCGACCCCACCCCCAATTGTAATGTTAAAGCTCCCTCGAGCAGTTGGCTGACGAGCCTGGGACCCCGCACCTACGCGCCTGAGTGGTACTAAACCTGGCAGATATTTGGCAGCCACCGGCAACCCCAGAACACGGCCTATCCCTGCTGACGAGGGGTGATACCCCGAAACACGTGTCCAGGGATGGCGAAGACAGAGAAGATAGCAGAGAATCGAAAGAAGATGCATCGCGGAACACGTAACTACATTTACCATAGTCCTTAGGGGCGATACCGCTGGTGTGTGAGTAGTGTGTGACCGACCCCAATTGTAATGTTAAAGCTCCCTCGAGCAGTTGGCTGACAAGCCTGGGACCCTGCACCTACGCGCCTGAGTGGTACTAAACCTGGCAGATATTTGGCAGCCACCGGCAACCCCAGAACACAGCCTATCCCTGCTGACGAGGGGTGATACCCCGAAACACGTGTCCAGGGATGGCGAAGACAGCGAAGATAGCAGAGAATCGAAAGAAGATGCATCGCGGGACATGTAACTACATTTACCATAGTCCTTAGGGGCGATACCGCTGGTGTGTGAGTAGTGTGCGACCCCACCCCCAATTGTAATGTTAAAGCTCCCTCGAGCAGTTGGCTGACGAGCCTGGGAACCCGCACCTACGCGCCTGAGTGGTACTAAACCTGGCAGATATTTGGCAGCCACCGGCAACCCCAGAACACGGCCTATCCCTGCTGACGAGGGGTGATACCCCGAAACACGTGTCCAGGGATGGCGAAGACAGCGAAGATAGCAGAGAATTGAAAGAAGATGCGTCGCGGAACACGTAACTACATTTACCATAGTCCTTAGGGGAGATACCGCTGGTGTGTGAGTAGTGTGCAACCCCACTCCCAATTGTAATGTTAAAGCTCCCTCGAGCAGTTGGCTGACGAGCCTGGGACCCCGCACCTACGCGCCTGAGTGGTACAAAACCTGGCAGATATTTGGCAGCCACCGGCAACTCCAGAACACGGCCTATCCCTGCTGACGAGGGGTGATACCCCAAAACACGTGTCCAGGGATGGCGAAGCCAGCGAAGATAGCAGAGAACCGAAAGAAGATGCATCGCGGAACACGTAACTACATGTACCATAGTCCTTAGGGGCGATACCGCTGGCGTATGAGTAGTGTGCGACCCCACCCCCAATTGTAATGTTAAAGCTCCCTCGAGCAGTTGGCTGACGAGCCTGGGACCCCGCACCTATGCGCCTGAGTGGTACTAAACCTGGCAGATATTTGGCAGCCACCGGCAACCCCAGAACACGTCCTATCCCTGCTGACGAGGGGTGATACCCCGAAACACGTGTCCAGGGATGGTGAAGACAGCAAAGATAGCAGAGAATCGAAAGAAGATGCTTCGCGGAACACGTAACTACATTTACCATAGTCCTTAGGGGCGATACCGCTGGTGTGTGAGTAGTGTGCGACCCCACCCCCAATTGTAATGTTAAAGCTTCCTCGAGCAGTTGGCTGACGAGCCTGGGACCCCGCACCTACGCGCCTGAGTGGTACTAAACCTGGCAGATATTTGGCAGCCACCGGCAACCCCAGAACACGGCCTATCCCTGCTGACGAGGGGTGATACCCCGAAACACGTGTCCAGGGATGGCGAAGACAGCGAAGATAGCAGAGAATCGAAAGAAGATGCAACGCGGAACACGTAACTACATTTACCATAGTCCTTAGGGGCGATACCGCTGGTGTGTGAGTAGTGTGCGACCCCACCCCCAATTGTATTAATTAACCACTCATTTTAGTAGGGGAACACTAACTGACCCAAATAATAAAGGAGCCCCACAAATGGTGCCAGAGGCTTAGTAAACAACCCTCCAGGCAGAAGCCAGACCAAAAGTAAGGACAGAAAACTGAAAAAGTTGACCCAGTGTATGAAATCTTAGATATTTCATGGAAAGAGGATGGACAGACATGTGGAAGTATGCATCTAAAAGGTCACTAGATGCCAGGAACATCCTAGAGGTAATATGTGCAGGAAACTCACCATCTTGAATCTCTGATAAGGGATATAGAGATTCACAGGTTTTAAGTGCTGAACCTCTGCTGACCTGTTTACACTTCCTGTGGGTGATTGCTGCCAGTTTCTTCCTTTGTCACCAGAACCCCGCGCCTGCCCCCCGTCGTCCCGCTGGTCTTAACATCTTGCCAGCACGACCGCCGAGCGGAGTGCGGGCTGGGGACCACAACTCCCAGCAACCCCTGCGGCCCACGCATCACCCGACCGCGCCAGGAGGCGCATAAAACTGGGGTAAGCCCCTGCCGAGTGGGGAACCTCTGCTGACCTGTTTACACTTCCTGTGGGTGATTGCTGCCAGTTTCTTCCTTTGTCACCGGAACCCCCCGCCTGCCTCCCGCCGTCCCGCTGGTCTTAACATCTTGCTAGCGTGACCGCCGAGTGGAGTGCGGGCTGGGGACCACAACTCCCAGCAACCCCTGCGGCCCACGCATCACCCGACCGCGCTAGGAGGCGCATAAAACTAGTGTAAGCCCCTGCCGAGTGGGGAACCTCTGCTGACCTGTTTACACTTCCTGTGGGTGATTGCTGCCAGTTTCTTCCTTTGTCACCGGACCCCCCCGCCTGCCCCCTGCCGGCCCGCTGGTTTTAACATCTTGCCAGCGCGACTGCCGAGCGGAGTGCGGGCTGGGGACCACAACTCCCAGCAACCCCTGCGGCCCACGCATCGCCCGACCGCGCCAGGAGGCGCATAAAACTGGTGTAAGCCCGCCTCGCGGGACGCCGGGCGAAGCCCGGGCAAAGGGCGGGCCCTTTAAGGCCCTCAGAGGCCTGAGGAGTCTGGGCTGGGCCACGTCCCTTGGCATTACAAAAAAAACATCGTTTAAGGTAAATCATTCCTGTTGAACTGTGTGCGATTTAATTGCGGCCAACCATAGAACTGATTGAGGCAATAAGTGGCACCATGGTTAAAAAGACACCAATGTCTACCCGATCGACATCAAGGAAATTAGCTATGGCACCAACCCCACTTCCAACCTTAACTGCAATTGACAAAATGTTACAACAAACAATTGGGGTTGTCGTCACTGCCATAGAAAACACCGAAAGACGCCTCTCATTACCACCGAGCATGTGCCTGACAACTCATTCCACGCAAGGAGCAAATATACCTGTAAATACATCCATTATTACAGCTATGTCACAGGATTCACTCTTATGCAGACTTGCCAGGGAATGGTCATAATCATGATGAGGCACCACAACAGTCACCACCCACTATGTTTGCTGCTCGGGAGAGTAGACTGTCACTAACTCCTAATTTACAACCTAGTGAGATCCACCTCCCACCTACAGTGACTGATGTGCCTAATGTCCGAGCGGAGTTAGATGACTGTGGTACTAATGATATTAACTTAATAGATGAGACAGTTAACACTAGCCCATCAAGTAGCATGAGTGATCACAGAACCGGCCGGTCCAAACATAAATCAACACACAGTAGGAAACTGGTAAGGGAAGAGATACAGAAGTAAAAAGAAGAGATTAATCCAAACCACACTGAAACAAGGGAAGGGGGGAAGCACATTGCAGCAGAGTAGAAATTTGCAATTGAATGAAAATCACGATATTGCCCAGCAAAATTCACCCCCTATTAATATGGAGGGTCTTATACTAGAGCTAGAGCTAGAGCACATGGTAAAATCCCACATTACACCAATGGCTGAAAGACTGAGGGTCTTAACAGACAAAGTGGAGAATCTCGAAAAGCTTGGTATAGCTAATCTAGATTTGCTTGAACATCTTAGCACACAAGTTAAGCAACCCACAACTAAGGTCCCAAAGGGTAAACCCAACAATAACTTGAGAGTAGCCAGTCTTCCGGCTCCGGTAATTGTAGTTACTGCCCCGAAAAAATTACCTACCAATACCCCTAATACTATAATGGGGCATAAACCTGATGTGAGGCAAAGGGAGAAAGGGGGTTCAATACTTAACATGGACAGGACAGCACCTGTGCGGCATATTAACAACATAATCCCCGCAACGATTAACCTCCCACCAGAAAGTAGTGCGTACGTAGCTATCCTCGCTAACGTACCAAAGCTCAAGCCCACCCAATTCGAAAATCAGCAAACTCTCAAGAATAAAACTCTGCATTGGCTTGCTCAAAAATGTGGGTTCCCAATGCGTGGGGCAAGTCAAATTATTTCAACACAGAGAGTAGGATGGTTGGGACCTAGCAAAAAGGAGATAAATGGAGACTGTATAGTCATAAATTTTAGGACCCCTGACTGGGCTAGAGACTCCATCTTAAATGCACCTGTCCCCTCTAAATATGAATACAATACAACTCTGCTCCCTCTAGACTATTTCTACAGGAGTCAGTCAGGGAAACACGTCACAGCCCGGTCTGCTGATTGTCATAGAGCTGCCCATCTTAACCATTTTAACGTAGCCTATGACCCAGGCCCATTGTATAACCCATGGGACAATATTGCAATCCCGACTTACAACAGATTCCAGGTGTTTGGATCATTAGATGAGAATGACTGACTGAGGGAACAAACTACATCACCTCATCCTGAAGTAACTGTATCTAGGGGAATGGCTGAAATCGACCAAGGGTTGCCGGGTATAAATAGGGAAGCAGGGAATACTGTAGTGAGTCCAGGAAGTAGTGACCAGTACAAAAATGATAAAATAACCCAGTCCGATGTAACTCCTGTTATAGACACAACTTTGGACGTGAGTTTAGAGAGATCTGAAACGACATCACTTTATGATACGCCACATGATAACTCTGTTGAAGGTCTAAAGGTTATTACCTGGAACATAGCGGGAATTGCTGCTAAAATAACTACGCCCTTCTGGCATAGCTTTATTATGCAAGGACACAATATAATCTGTCTTCAGGACACGTGGCATAGAGCCCAAATACAAGTCGAGGGGTATACATCATACAGTGTGGATGCAATAGCTCCTTTAGCAGGAAGAGCAAAAGGTGGACTATTAACCCTGGTATCTACTAGCCTGACTGAGTTTAGTCTCGGTGGTTATGTGGAGGTGGCTCCGTACGCATCAATTCTGCGTCTAGTACATGGCAAAGGCAGGGATTTAGTTACAGTAAATTTTTACAACAATACTGCTGGATCCAACCGGGGCATGATTGTACTGGATATAGAGCGGGGCAATAGAGGAGGTACTAGTGCTATCAAGCGACCCCCCAGTAATAATTTGGGTGGGAGATTTTAACATTCAAGCATGTAGTCATGCACAGAAGAGGATCTGTGGTCACCGAGGGGAGTACCACAGTGGAGGTAGTACTTTTTACAATCATTTCCCACACACTAATTATGGGAGTGCGCTGAATAATCTAGTAGCCAAATTAGATCTGGAATTGTTAGACTGCACAAAGAATAAAGATAATGAAGAGTGCCCGTCATTTAGAGGGAGGGACGCTCACTCTAACATTGATCACATCTTGGTGTCCAATGGATCAGTCTATCTTAATGTTTGAGTAATAGAGCAGCCAGTGAGCGATCACAACCGCATATCGCTGGTATTATTAGGCTGGGGGCCAAAAACTCATGTTTATGGGAGACCTGTCCAAGGGATCATAGCCGAAAGATCTAACGGCGTGAGAATAAAGTGGATCAGAATTAACCCTGCCCAATTTATAGTGGATGTACTCTCAAAATGCAGTGGGGAAATAGGCTACTGCCTGGCATCTAAAGTGACCCCTGGTAACTTACTCGCTAACTTTTTAAAAATAACTAAAGTAATTGACGACTCACTTACAGTAAGGAGTCGTAAGTTGAGGAGAACCCAAGTGGTGTGGTTTGATAAGCATTGTGCCCAGTCATTAAATAAACTTAAAATAGCACTTGACACCAAGCCCAGAGATACAGATAAAATTAGAGAGGAGCGTCTTAATTATAAGACTGCCCTGTTAACCAGGAAAAAATAATTGCAAAATTAGGCTTGGTCCAACTTGGACATGGCTGCGGAAACAAAAAACCACAAATTATTCTAGGAAACTGTAAACAGCCCATTTCTAAAGAATGATAACATTCCTGATATTACCTCCCATGTCAGTTGCCGTGCCTGGATAGCCCATTTCACTGGGATTTTTAATTCTGATTTTAACTTAGATGGGTCGTTTTTAATTACAGATATAGTGTCTAGTTCCAAATGGCAAAAAATGCAGTTATCGGTGACCTTAACCGAGGTTATCGAGGCAATAAGAAAAAGTAAAGGTGGTAAAGCCCCGGGCCCAGATGGGGTGCCCATGGATTTTTATAAACATGAAATGAACTTATGGGCCCCAATATTGACACGATATTTTAATGCTGCTATAGAAGATAGGCTCCCACCAACATGGGGTCAGTCTATTATCGTGCCTCTTTATAAGAAAGGCCCCAGGTCAGAGGCACGTAATTATCGTCCCATCTCACTTCTGGACTCGTCAATTAAAATCCTCAGTCGAGTCCTTCTAGAGAGACTGGAAGCCTGGGTTGAGGAAAATAACATCTTATCCCCAGTGCAGTACGGGTTCAGAAAGGGGATGGGAACAATGGAGCAGTGTGTGAGCCTGGAACTTATAATCAGCAAATACACAAAAGCCAAAGAGGGCAATTTATTTTTGTGTTTTGCTGACCTAAGTTCGGCATTCGATCTGGTGGAACACTCACTCCTATGGCTAGTTTTGTTGGAAATGGGTGCTCTGACAGAAATTATCCATTTCCTGGCCAGACTGTACGAAAACCTGTCTAGTAAAGTTAGATTTGGATCTGCTGGAGAATGCACACCCTTTTTTAGAATCAATAGAGGTATCCGACAAGGATGTGTGCTTGCCCCACTTCTATTCTCTCTATTTATAAATCAGATAGATCAAATCCTAAGAAGAATTCAAGTAGATGCCCCTATTATTAAAGGTAACCCTATCCCAATTCTTATATACGCAGATGACGCAGTTCTTCTCTCCCGGACACAAAACGGCTTGCAATGTTTGATTAACAAGTTTCATACTTTCATTGAAAGTAGAAAGTTGATAATTAATAAAGGAAATACCTTTACAATGTCTTGTGGCAGGAAGACAAGAAAAAGCAGGACCTTTTATTTAGACGGGGAGAAATTGGAATCTGTAAGGAAATTCTGTTACCTGGGTATCACATTCTCAGGAGATGGAAGGTGGGTTAATGAACAAGACAGTGTCCGTTTCAAAATGTTAAGGAATACTAGTTGTGTTTTTAGATTTGCAGCAAAATTAGGGGGCCGTAGAATTCAAGAGATGGTGTCAATATATAATTCTAGGTGCATAACATCAGCCCTGTATGTGGCAGGGATATGGGGATATCATTCCCAGAGTGGTAACCTAATTCAGTATGAGGAGAATGCCTTCCTGAAACGACTGCTTTGTGCCCCGAATGCGGCCTCAAATGAGCTAATACACAGGGAATTGGGCCTAAATCATGTTAAGGACTTAATTGCCCTTCGCCCTCTGGCCCTATGGCGATCAATCTGGTCAAAGGAAGAAACAAAATTTACTCAGGATGTGATTAATGACTGTTTAAAGCTCGACCACTGCTCAAATATACCATGGTTATGTCATATTCAATCCTGGTATAAGACACTATATGGCTGTGACATTTTTGAAGAACCTACAATGGGGATAGGGTTATCAAAGAAGGAGCTTAAAGTTACTTTACTGAAACATGCAGGTAGTACCAGAATGAATAAATACGCAAAACAAAGCACGTTTAATTCTTATTTAGAATATAACGTTAATGAAGATTTACACTCATACCTTATTGTTGTTACCAAAAGCTCTCACCGCTTTGTACTATCTCGCTTACGCCTAGGGATTGTGCACCACCGAGTGGCATTCCCATTAACTAAGAAACCTTGGACATGTCTATGCCCCTGTGATGGTGCATCCAAACAGAGTAGCTGTCATTTTATGTGGTTTTGTAAATTTTATATTTCTTATAGAAAATTTTACTTGAAACCCATCTTTTTAAAATACAACATTCGCAGCACAAAGAAAGCGATGCAACTGATGTTTAATCTAGAGAGCCCAGACATATGTTTTTATGTGGCTACTTATATTTTAAAATGTATTTTTGCACGGAAATCAATCATTGTATGAACTCAATACATGGCCCTGACTCATATGCATTTTATTACTGCTAGTTTGCACATGTATTAGACGTATGCACCAATACGCACTTTGACATTGCCACTTTGTACATTTGCGGGAAAATTAGTATTCTTAGCACGTATTGCACTTTATTATTGCTAGTTTGCACATGTATTACTAGGCGAATGTACTAATATGCACTTTAAAATTGTTTATTTGCACATGTGCCGTAAAATGATCATTGTACACAGT
Source organism: Lissotriton helveticus (assembly GCF_964261635.1). Classification (NCBI taxonomy): domain Eukaryota; kingdom Metazoa; phylum Chordata; class Amphibia; order Caudata; family Salamandridae; genus Lissotriton; species Lissotriton helveticus. The sequence continues at coordinate 934,127,024 of NC_136061.1, read as the reverse complement.
ATTTATGGCATTTGGTAAATCAGAGTCTGATGTAAATCAATGATGTATATGCAATTTTATTTTGATTGTTGCTACATGGTTGTATTCATATATACCGAATAAAGCACTTTTGAACCTTGAACCTTGAAGTGCTGAACCGAACAATATTCTCTCAAAAATTCCATCTGAATCCAAAACCCCTTCCCCTTGAAGGTGGTTTAACTGGAGCTAGAAGTTTGCGATCTTCCACCAATGTCTTAAAAAGATCTTTAAGCGGAGGGTCAAAATGCTTGGGAGCCTCTGAAGGTGAGATGACTCAAGAGCAAGTTCTGGCAGCTGTCGGCCTTCAGAACAACAAACAAAGGTAGCACCCAGCTGAAATCTGGGAACCAGATGCAGCCACCAAAGCAGACCAAGAGTCAAAAGCTATGTCAGATACGAATATGACCTGCTGGGTGCAGAGCAGGAATATCGACGTATAAATATCGAGGGACATAAATATCCCCGCAAAAAAATCGTGGGGAAGAAATATCGACAACAAAAATATCGAGCATAAGAATATCGACTGACAGGTAAGTAATATCGATTTCAAAAACATTGACATCTTAAATATCTTTTACAAAAATATAATTGACAAAAGTTTCGAATTATTAATAATGTTATGTATTTTAGTATCTTTAATGAGAACTGTTTGTCATTTTAATATATGTTTTAAAATTTTACTAGTTATTATTTTATTTTAAGTTTAATTTTGTGTTTTTAGTTCCATAGCGGGTTGTGGGTTTTTAGGGGAATAGGGTGGGAAGTAAATTTATTATATTGATTCAAATAATAATTTAGAGTAGTTAATTTTTTTTTTATTTGAATTTTGCGTTTTTAGTTCTGTAGCGGGTTGTGGGTTTATTGGGGAATAGGGTGGGAAGTAATTTAAATGTATCAAATGTATTGAATAATTAATGTGTTAATTGATTAATTAATAATAGTTTAATATTTACTTGTTAATTAATTTCAATTAATAAATTAATAATTAATTATGTTAATTGTTTAATTCATTTTAGGTGTATGTTGTGGTGTTTATATGTGTAAATGGTGTAAATCGTAGTAAGTAATTATTTTGTATTGATTCATTATTAAATATATTTTAATACATTTCCAATAATAATTAGGGGTTGATTCTGATTTGGGAAACGAATCAGTTCGACGATTTGTATTCCTAGCCGTTTCCATACGAATCCGTCCGAATCGTGTAGTACGATCCATTGCGAGAAAATACGTCCGAATCATTGCGAACCGTACGAAAATGAAGTGTAAATCCGTACGACATCGACCCGCACAGTGAACCGTACGATTCTTAAAAATGCCGTACGACTCGCCAAGTACGATCCGGACCGGGGAATGAGTATGCAATTCGTACGGTAAACGTCGCGTATGAGCAATTCGTACGGAGGGCAACACTATCACATACGCACCGTACCCCTAAAATCAAGGGGTATACGCACGGGGTATACGCACCGTACACCTACGACCTTGGGGTCTACGAACCGTACCCCTACGGTCCGTACACCTACGATCATGAGGTGTACGCACGGGAACATACGCACCGTACCCCTGAAATCCAGGGGTGTACGCACCGTACCCCGAAGCACCGTACCCCTGCAATCATGGGGTGTATGCACCGTACCCGGGGGAGTCCGTTTCGTACGCATTTCGAGGCGAAATCTGCTTTTACGGACGTATTAAGCTCCCGTAGAAAAAAAGTCGTACGGAGTGTTGTCGATACGATTCGTACTTGCTGGGTCGGAAAATGCAGCTTCGATCCGTACGGACATCACGTACTGTGCGTTCCGAATGCGATTCGTACAGATTAGTGAGTTGTACGGTCGTCGGTCCGATTCATAAGGAGAACTGCTTTGGGTACACATCGTACTACATCGTACGTACGGTACGGTTCTACATACGATCCGTACGGGAAAAAAGATCTGTACGGCTATTCGGAGAGCATTTTACCGAATCGGAATCGGCCCCTTAGTAATGACTAATTGTAATTGTGTCATTAATTTTAGGTGTGTGTTATGGTATTTATATGTGTAAATGGAGTGAAAGGTGGTAATTAATTTTTTATTGAATAAGTAATACATATTTATAAATTAATTCCCATTAATTATTTAGTAATTATTAATTTTAATTGTGTAATTAATTTTAGGTGTGTATTGTGGATATTATATTGTTAATTAATGAATAATTGACTTATTATCTTTGTTAATAATAATATATCTCAATTTATATATTAATTATGTTAATATTGGAAATTAAATTTAAGAAAAATGTTGATGGTTTTGTTTTTTATTGTTGTGGGATCAAGCACTTTCCCTACTGCTGCACTCACTGGAGAGGGAAAAGTCATTTTTACCCCTCCGTTATCCAGCGCTTTCCCTACTTTTGCACTCACTGGAGTGGGATTAGCATTTTTACTCCTCCGCTATCCAGCGCTTTCCCTACTGTTGCACTCACTGGAGTGGGAATAGTAATTTTTACCCCTAAGCTATTCAGCGCTTTCCCTACTGTTGCACTCACTGGAGTGGGAATAGTAATTTTTACCCCTACGCTATTCAGCGCTTTCCCTACTGTTGCACTTACTGGAGTGGGAATAGTAATTTTTAACCCTGCGCTATCCAACGTTTCCCTACTGTTGCACTCACTGGAGGGCGAATAGTCCTTTTTACCCCTACCCTATCCAGCGCTTTCCCTACTGTTGCACTCACTGGAGTGGGAATAGTCATTTTTACCCCTGTGCTATCCAGCGCTTTCCCTACTGTTGCACTCACTGGAGTGGGAATAGTAATTTGTATCCCTCCGCTATCCAATGCTTTCCCTACTGTTGCACTCACTGGAGTGGGAATAGTCATTTTTACCCCTACGCTATCCAACGCTTTCCCTACTGTTGCACTCACTGGGGTGGAAATCGTAATTTTTACCCCCTCGCTATCCAACGTTTTCACTACTATTGTGTTTATTTTGTTATTAAATGTATGTTTTATTCTTTTTTTTATAGTTTAATGTGTTAATTAAATATAGAGTATTTCATTACATTTTAAATTATTTATATATGTGTATATTTTATTTTTTACATAATTTAAAAAGTGTATAAATTGAATAAAGATAATAGTTAATAAAATGTATTTAAGTAAATATATGTATATGTACACATTTTTTGTTTATATTTATTAAATGAAGTTTATTAGTTATAATTAGTTAAAATATATATTACATTTAATTAATTTTGTTAATAATATTAATAATATTTAATGAATTTTGCTTAAGTTATGTAATTTTTTACTTTTGTATCGGTATTATTGTACTTACCTGTTTATGTATAGGAAGTTGATATTTTTGTTATCGATATTTTCACATCAATATTTTTGCCATCAATATTTTTACTATCGATATTTTAACATGGAACTGACCTGCTGCTCCATAATCATTAATCATTAATCTTGTGTTACCATCGTCCCCCTCCTGCAATTAGTCAGCCAGAGCATGAAAATAATGGAGTAGGAACTGAACTGCAAGAGTACCATAAGCACCAAAATTAGAAGCGGAGTATGCACTTTTAACTGAAGTTTTTACCTTCTTATCCACATGATTTGCAGAAGAGGAATCCTCTGAGATGATCATGCCACTGGAAGTCAACCCTGCCTAAGAGAATCAACTTTTATACTGGCAGTGAATTTCTCTTGAAAGTTCTAGAGAGGTTACTTTTTAGTATCTTGGAACATTTTCTGCATCTGCCCATTCTCTGGATAACAATCCTCTCACTGATTTATGAATGACCAGAACCGCTAGATCCTTACTCCTTTGTTGTTAGAGGAAGGCCTTTTCTTCAGGTTGAGGAACAGGAGTGGGAAATGATAGACTGCCCTTTAAATGTGACAGGACTTCTTTTAGTGTGGATGCCTTAATATATCACCCCCCGCCTTTCAACATTTTCTGAGCCATCAGAGTCAGAGTTTCCATTTGAAGAGGTTTTAGAGAATTTTGCTGGATTCTTTCCCTCGCTTGTTGCAAAGGCTGCCTCTATAGTTTTACAATCATCAACTGTAAAATGTCCACATTCAAACCAGCATCTTTCTGGAGGAAGACCCAGAATCAGAATCCTCTTCACCTGAGCTGGAATTAGGTATACATGGCCTTTTAGACACCTTCTTCCCCTCCATTGCACTTCTGACAAAAAAAAAAAAACCCGAACACTAGCAATGGAACGAGAATTGAACTCTCTGATATAGCGGCAAAAAACAGCTTCTTGCACTTCCATCGTTCAACAGTTACCTAGAAACTGTGATTCGATGTCTGTGAAGCCATGTGGGACCGTCGCCATGATCGAAACAGGTGGGAGTTGTCCTGTCGGCGTTAGAAAGCAAATCTCCCTTCAAGGAGAAAAACAGCAGGGTAAAAGCAGTTGTTTACTCCTAAACCCTCTACTGAGGAAATAGCCTTAAGAATGTATAACAATCGTCTCAGCAATCTTTCAAGAAACTGAATATTGTCCTCTACAATAGGCGCCTACTCCCATTGAAACAATAGCATATCAACAGAATTAGAAGACAAAATAATAAAAACATAAAACAAACATAACTTATCTGTGTTTTGACTCTGGGTGATTCTACTAAGATGAACACAGAACTAAAAACTGGATGTGACATTGGTAGAATCTTCTTTATGGGTCAGGTTTGACATATTTACAGTGGAACCATATTGGAGGGGCGTAAATGTGTGCTTTTTTCTTGTATGGGTGTTTTCTGTGGCTGTGACACAAAGTGCTCAATCATTAGGACTAACACGAGGAAGAGGGACGACAGCAAGGTAGGATAGAATGGGCACTATTTGTCTACTATAATACCAAAGATGTTTTTAACAAAAGGAGCTAAATGGTGCACTTTAATCCATTCCATACTAAGGGGTTGATTCCGATTCAGTAAGGAAGGCCTTCCCCGAGCCATCCGGAGATGGAGCCTCCGACCGACTCGTACTGGAAGCAGCATCTTCCAAACAACGAAGTACGATGCTCAAAATCCCTTACTTACCAAACAACTAACTCACTTCGAATCCATCTCCATTTTCCCAACGAGAAGCCTCCGTAAATGCTGAATGGAGTCTTACAGCGGCATATTTCCAGCCCGAAGACGACTGGCCAAGTACGATGCGTACTTCCCATGCGCCGAATCCGTCGCCACTACCCACACGTCACAGCATCAGGGAGGGGAGTATATCAGCTCTGATTCTTACAACAACACAATCTCTGCGAATGAGATGGTGCAGCCATGTATCCTATCACTCACATCATACCCTAACTCTACTCATACGGCCAATACCACAAACCCAACCGACGTGTCCGTCACCGACGGTAAGTCAGACACCTACCACACACAAAAACGCCCCTACTCCGCCAAAGGCAAAAATATATACGCTTGTGAGAAACCACAGTCAACATTGTTGTAGGTGGAAATTTTGCAGCATTGTCTACCCTATAGGGGGGAGGGATGGCTAACACTCTCTGCATTGTCTACCCTATTGGGGGTGGATGACTAACACTACCAGCAATCTAATGCCCTTGGGGGGTGGATGGCTAACAGTTCCAGCATTCTTTACCTACAGGGGGGTGGATGGCTAACATTATCAGTAATCTAATGCCCATTGGGGGTAGATTCCTAACACTACCGGCATTCTCTACCCTATAGGGGGGTGGATGACTAACACTACCAGCATTCTGCACCCTATAGGGGAGTGAATGGCTAACACTACCAGCAATCTAATGCCTATTGGGGGTGGATGGCTAACACTGCCAGCATTCTCTACATATAGGGGGATGGATAGCTAACACTCCCAGCATTGTCTACCCTATAGGGGGTAGATGGCTAACACTGCCAGCATTCTCTACCTTATAGAGGGATGAATGGCTAACACTACCGACAATCTAATGCCCATTTGGGGGTTGATGACTAACACTCCCAGCATTGTCTACCCTAAAGCGGGGTGGATGGCTAACACTACCAGCATTGTTTACCATATTGGGGGGTGGATGGCTAACACTACCAGCAATCTAATGCCCATGGGGGGGGGATGGCTAACACTACCAGCATTCTCTACCTCTAGGAGGGTGAATGACTAACACTACCAGTATTGTCTACCTTTTAGGGATATAAGGTAGACAATACTGGTAGTGTTAGTCATCCACTACCCGTGGGTGTGGATGGCTAACACTACCAGCAATCTAATGCCCAATGGGGGGTGGATGGCTAACACTACCAGCATCCCCTACCTATAGGGGGGTGGATGGTTAACACTACCAGCATTCTTTACCCTATGGGGGTGGATGACTAACACTCCCAGCATTGTCTACCCTTTAGGGGGTGGATGGCTAACACTACCAGCAATCTAATGCCCATTGGGGGGTGGATGACTAACACTACCAGGATTCTCTACCCTATAGGGGGTGGGGGTGAATGGCTAACACTACTAGAAATCTGGATACACTATGGGTATTAGGGGTAATCCCCCTAGCAATGTGTAGACAATATGGTGTTTGGGGGTTAACCTCCCCCCGCAGCAATCTAGAGGCAAGATGGGGCTTAGGGGGTAACCCCCCAGAAATATAGGGACAAGATGTGGTCTGGGGGTAACCCCCCACCAATCTGAAGACAAGATGGGGTTTGGGGGAGTAATCCCCAGAAATCTGGAGGCAAGATGGGGTTTGGAGGGGTGACCCCTAGTTAATTGGGGGCAAGATGGGTTTCGGGGTAACCCCCCCCAGCAATCTGGAGACAAGCTGGGGTTTGGGGGGTAACCCCCCCAGCATTCTTGAGACAATATGGGGTTTGGGGGTTAACCCTGTACAATGTATAGGCAAATCTGGGGATTGAGTGGGTCAAATACCCCTAGCATTGCTTAATAATGGCTGTGGGGTGGCAACCCCACACATGCAAGTTAGATATTAGTTGTGTTGGTGGCCCAAAACCCACATCAATGTACAGCAAAGCATTGTTGTGGGGTTACATACTCACAGATATGTGAAGCCAATCTATCTGGTGTTTGGGGTGGACACTGCCAGCAATCTGTAATTTGATAATGTATTATTTTACACTCCAAAATGCATTCATATGCAGAATTGGAGTACACACTATTGTAAAAAAAAATATTCTAAGCCAATTCTCACTTTTAATGCAACACAGTCACATACTGTGGCATTAATGTTTACCGGCAAGCTTAAAGAATGTGCAGAGGGGTGATGTTGGAGGCCCTCGGTCAGGAGAAAAAAAGAACAAAGAGCAACATCAATTCTATGTCCCTGAAATTCAGGTGAAATACACGGGAGCTGATGCAAAAATCCAACAGGCCAGCCAGCCACATACTCCACTGAGCCCTACATATGTTGAGTCCAATCCAGAAGTGGCCTGGCTATGCCTTGGATTGGCAAACTGGGCAATCAGGCATTGGTCGATGAGCGATTGCACCAGGGTCACCTGCAGCTCAAACTGTGGGTGGCCTCCAACCACAACAAGAGACTGAATCACTTCCCAAGAACTTACCAGGCCGCAGCACTGTGGTGACAGGAACTTGTTCGCTGTGCTGCTGTGCTGCAATTTGGTGAAGTGGGCCACACTTCAGAGCAAGTAGCAATGTCTTCTCACACACTCAAACATGACTTTTAGGGCATGGTAGGTGCAGGGAGACTGTATTGGCGGTAGGGGCCTTGCAGGGAGCAAACTCACTATTGGACAGTCTAACCCCCACCACCCTTGATCAGCAGCACTGTGCCTCATTGAAAACAACAAGGACAGGTGATATCGCAGAGGCCACCATGAAAGCGAAGATCAGGGAATGTATGGCAAGAACTACATGAGTGCCTAGGCATCATTGTGATTCAAATCTGAACATGGGTCATCAGCATGTGCTGCACACAAGTGTAATTCAGAACATGTACACTTTCAACTTTGTTGCGTGTCACTCTCAGCAAGTTAGCACAAAAATAAAAAAGCTGATGTATGTGCAGCTAATGACTAATGCCATATCGATAATGCAGATAGTGTACTCCAGAAAACTTGGTTGACTAATGAGTCAACGGACAGAGGATACACCAACAGGCTTTGGAGGCTCAAATGCACAGAAAAATGTGTAATTGAATGTGACAGCACTGGTGACTACGCTGGGGGTGGGGCAAGCAATCTGTAGGTCACATACACCATCCACATAGCTATACACAAGATAGTGTAAATTGTTACATCTTGTGAGGATGGTGGACATGTGCAGAATTAAATCTGTCTTGCCCACAATATGCACTTTATCACTGCATCAATATCCATTAATCCGTAAAGGATACCCACAACAAAGTCATATCTACCTCAAGCTCTACGACAGGGAACTAAGTTCTGATTGTGTGCCCTCATGAACAACTACAAGTCCAACCCTTTCCATACCAGATGATAGGTATCAATAAATTGACAATACCAACACCTATGGAAATGTTTGGACTGTTCCACTGTCACTTGTGAGTTTGCACAGAGTGCTGACTATTGTCCTCAACACAACTGTAGATGTCATCACAATGAGTTCACTTCCCCCAACATCTTGGCTATTCAAAGTCAGAATGCCAGGAATATCCACTTGTGTGTAGTATACTGGCAAGTTTGGGGATGCGTGTCTGGACTAGTCTGAGCACATTCCTACACATTCACTTGAGGTGCCAATAACACCCTAAGCAATGGAATGATAGCCAATGTTCTTGCATTTTGAGTAAACATCAGAAGCAAGCACCACTTCAATCCCCAGGCATTATACAAGGGCATTGTCGACCAATAAGTGACCACTACTGACTACAAACTTGCCACTCATACCTACACGACGACTCACACAAGCCAAGGCTAGGTGGAAGCTACTACTCATGTGATGCCAATCTTTTTAACACAGACCAGTGTCCTCACAGAGACCATCACAACAACCATCCATGTACATACACTGGCAAATAGCAAGCTTCAGCAACCATATAACACATCTACAGATTCACTCTTGCTACGGTTTCTGCACACTCACATACAAATAATCAACACATATGCACATATCAACTACAACACAAGGCCTGCGGCTACTTAAAATATGCAGGTATCACACCTCCAACATTCAGGTCACAGTACATGCTCAACTCTCATTACTAACAGACACACAGCACGTCACGAGCACCCTCTGTTTAATCTAAATGTAAAGGCATGTCTGACACACAAGCTCTGGCCTACTACACAAACCATTACAATATGAGTCGTCCTCACTCACCTTCATCTCATCCACACATAGGGCCCCATTAGGATGGCGGGCGGATTGCCCTCGCAGGGCCGGCGGTGACTACCGGTGAGAGCAATCTGCCCGCCATCTCTGTAGAAAAGACCCCCGCCATATTATAAAGGCTAGGGGGTCCGCGGCGGACGTAAAGACCGTCTGCCGCTTTTCCGCCCGGTCGACGTGTCGACTGGGCGGAAAAGGGTTCAATATGGTGGCGGTGTCTTTCAGACACCACCAGCCATATTAGAAAGTGCATTTGTGAATGCCTTTCTGTGGCGGCATTGCCGCCACGGAAAGGCATGTGGAGTCTGGTTGGGGGGCCGGTTTGGGACCCCCATGGACTCCGGGGGGGGGGGGGGAAGGGGGTGCACATGGGGGGTACCGTACCCCCCTGCCTTTCAAAGAACAATGTGGCAGGCACCGCGCATTGCCTGTCACGTTGTGCTTTGAAAAGCACAACATTCATTTTTAGCATCGTGGTGGGCGGTGCTCTCAGCACCACCCGCCGCAATGTTAAAAATATGGGATGCGCCCGCCATACTAATGTGCCCCTTACACAGGCAGCACCACTCTCCATCAGCATGGCCACACCACTTCTCACGTGCATGACATGCACACAATGTACAGTACACATCCCCTCCTCAGCAGACGTCAAATGTAGATGGACAAATCCCATCAGCAGTAGCACACTCAGTGATGACTTGGACTGCACTCATGCCACAACGGCCAGCATCACTGCACACCCTAACATGCACACTGAACATATCACCACATATCACAAAAAGATACATACATAGCTCAATGGATGTGTATTCAGTCATTTGCATATCACAACACACACACATCTATCTGCACAAGTCTAACCACTTGTCACTTGAGTAAAAGATCCATCTGCAGAATTAAACACAACATAGTACAACATCTCACATGTCACCATCCAGCACACATAATCGCACTACTGGTGTACATATCTTCACAAACACTTGTCAGCTCTGTCACACATGACTACTTAAACCTTGTCTCAAAGTGGCCCAGTCACATCCACATAAGACTTCCATGAGCAAGAACACCATGGACTTATGCACAGTATCAACAAACCTCAGTGGTTCAAAACTGCCCAATTGCACATTAGTGCCACAGACCACAGCACTCATCACCTGCAAAAATCCAACCATGTCCAGCTGTATATTCCCATATCACATCTACACATTCCTACCATACCTTGAGCAGTATGGATGCTGGAAATCAAGCTTCAATATTCCTAATCACACCCCTTTCATGTTAAGGCCAATGCTACACAGATGGACTGATGAAACAGGTGACTTGATGCACATCACAAACATGTTCTGCATGCCCCTCATAAACTGTTGCACTTTGCAACATTTGCACGATGGTAACATATGGCAGCATTACCTATGTGCAAACGTGAAATGAAAACACGGAAGCTTGGCAGATTCATGTCACCTTCATGGGCCAACATGCTATGGATGATGATACCCTGCAAAGATAAACTATGCGGACTTGTATACATACTGTAATAGGTGACATACTTCATGGACCACATGCAGTCCATGACATAACAACCTCATTGAATATCCACAGGAATTGAGCGAATGACAGTTGAGTTAGAACCACGTTGTGGGACACAGAAAACAACAGTAAGAAACTTCAAACATGCTTTATTCTGCATGTGAACAAAAACTATTTAAAAGTCAAACAGAAGACCCATGTCCAGTCCATAGTTCAGAAGTCTCAGAGGGGGTGAAGGGTAATTCCCCTCCATCACTTGCCTGCACTGTATGTGTATGGGGCCACCTCCCCAGGGAGGGGCATCTTGGGGCATGTCAGGCACCATGGGACAGGACTAGGGAAGACTGTATTGGGTTGTGGGAGGGATGGGACCTGGAGGGGTGTGTGTGGGTCCACTGCAGTGGATGGGCCAGATTGAGTAGGGGGGTCCACGGAGGTGGAGAGAGCAGATTGAGGAGGGGGCACTGCAGTGGAGAGAGCAGATTGTAGAGGGGGGTCCACTGCAGGGGAGGGAGCAGATTGGGGAGAGGGGGCACTGCAGAGGAGGGAGCAGATTGAGGAGGGGGGTCTACTGCAGTGGAGGGAGCAGATTGAGGAGGGGGCACTGCAGTGGATGGGCCAGATTGAGGAGGTGGGTCCACTGCACTGGCAGTTTCACACTGAAGGGGGACAGTTGGAGGGGGAATATTTGTGGGAGAGGGTTAGGGGCTGGGCCTGACTTTCCAGGGGATGGTGTATTTTTGGAGGGGGAAACCGGTGATGGGTATGGACTCGGGATCTTTGGAAGGGGGTGCCTTGGAGTGGGATGCCTGTTTTTGGATGGGGGAAGGTTCGGTCAGTGGTGGGGTTTTAGATTTGGGACTCTGGATGGATTTCCGGGTGGGGAGTGTTGGGCCATACCTCTTTGGGGGTGGGGGGTGGTGGAGCCAGCTTTGGATGTCAGCACGGGGGTGGTTTTCTCCTCCCCTTGGGAGGGGGGACAGATGGGTCTTTGGAGAGGAGGCCAAGGTCACAGAGGAATAGCTTCCAGCCAGAGTGTGGTGCAGGAGAGTCAAGGGTAGGGTTTGTGGAGGCAGAGGTATTTGAGGTATGCGGAGTGCCTGTGGATGCATGTTTGTGTTATCTAGGCCTCTCCCTGGTGTGTGTGCTGCCAGTCCCCTGAGTGTGCATGTGTGTGTGTTTGGAGTCATGTGTGTGTTTGCGTGCTACATGTGGATGTTGATCTTTGTGCACGTGCATCTTTGCATGTGCTTGGGTCAGGTAGGGTAGTTGGGATTGTGGATGGGGAAGAGGAAGGAGGGATGAGGGACTGCCAGTTAGCCAATTAACCGTGTGTTCCAGACACATGATGTAATTTGCAACATTGTTCAGATCAATGTCAAAGCCCACAATCATACTGTCAAATCCTACACTACGTAGCATGTGGTCTGATTTGTAATGCTCCTGACGGTCTTGGGTCATGACATACCTGTCTCATCTCCTGCAAGGGAGTCTTGAACGGACACAGCAAATTGGATACACACATTAGAAATGTGACATGGTAAACATTCTTACATCCCCAGTAATCAAATTTTGAATTCATGGCTATGACCTAACTGGGAAAATGATCAGCCTGCATTACATAAGGCTTCCATAGTCAGTGAATGACTCATTGCACACAGATAACAATGTTAGTGGTCATTTGCCCACTATCTTTGGTCATCTGCTCTCAGGTCACACATCTGTTTCTCTTTTTGGAAACCACAAGGTGTTAGGCCTAGCTACGGTGAGAGTCCTTTTGCCCACTGTCTTATGTCAACCATGGACAGTTTTGGTGGGATTGTCCATGATGTCATGCACATTGTATACAGTCCAAATGTTACATATGTGTACAATGTTTAACACAATTTGAAAAACAATGACTGCATCACTACAGTGCTTCATGTGGTACACTATGACACAGGCCTGTCTGGGGGAATCATATGTATATACCGGTAGTACAGAGTCTCAACATCACATGATTCCCAATCCTGTCCAGACTACTTCAGTTCACATCTTTGTGTGCCAAGTCTGCATGTCCCTTACATGGTACACAAAATTTGCACACTTTGACAAACGGACATTGCTCTTGCTCACCATAAGGGTTTGTGAACTCACAAACAATATTGGGTGCACAGTTGACATCTATCATGATGAAAGTAATGCAGCATAACATGGACGACCAAACCACAAGTAGCCAGTCAAGAGATTTCACACACATGTAAAAAGTTGTATATGGAAAACATTAGCAATACATTTTAAGTGTAGGCTTGTTTCCAACAGTGATCACCTGTGTCTGTCAAAGATGGTCACGTGTAGTCACTGTGACAGAGTGTGACACATGTAATTTTGCATTTTGAAGGAATGACATATACTAACATGTGACAGGCAAGTGTCACAGTTGCCCGGAATTGGCATACCTCACCTTGGCCCATGAGATACATGTGATTATTCTGAGCAGTACAGCTGGGATAGATAACATGTGATTATTCTGAGCAGTACAGCTGGGACAGATATTTGCCTGAATGACCAAGATTTACTCTACAAGGCATCCACATTAGTGTAACCTGCAGCCAGGATGTATAGCATTGGCATCACACATCTGTGTGCTCTACTTGCAACATACTGCACATATATCTTTGAGGCACTCTGAGTACAGGTCATACATTAGTCACTATGCTGACACATGCCAGCCAATTGCATCACTCTAGAAGGACATCTATATGCACATACTGTTGTAGATTGTGCATATCACATGAGCATGGGACTACAGTCCCTAGCCTGCACATAAGTGGCACACATGTCACAGATGGAAAGGGGTACAACAGGGAATTTACTATTCATGGTGCATATGCATCTGTTGAGACAGATCTGTGTGTCTGGATGACTTACGAACTATTATAGGGGCAGCAGGGTGCGAGACTGCAACATGCATGTTGAACATAGGTATGTGACATGGCACATACTCAACCCCTCCTTGCTGCTGTCTTGTCTTCAACTGGTCATCCATGTCAGGGAAGACCACCACCAGAATCTGGAGCATGTAGGGGGTCAAGGTATGGCGTCCGCCCCTCTTGCGTGGAGGTGACAGGGTCAGTTTAACACAAGCAATCCTCCGAATCCAGCCCCAGAGGCCCTGCCACCTCTTCTGGCAGTGGCGGATGCGTCGGTTGGTGACCCCCCACTGAGCGAACTGTTCGGGTGATGGTCTGCCACATCTTGGCCCTCGGATGGGAGTCGACCTGTGAGGATGACATGGTGACAGTCCCTTGAGTCACATGCTGCATGTTTCTGGCACACACAATATTACAAATTGTTCAGTATAAGGTTGCAAACAATGTCTAAGGGGTGAAAAAGTGGCATTATGGGCATTTGTACTGTGTGCAATTATCCCTCCATCCCATGTGAATAGTGCTGAGAAGTCAACACCACACACTAAAGCACACTTCTACAGCAGTGTACCTGCCCAGAACACAATTCTTCACAGCATAAGCTACAGGAACTTAGTTTGCATGTTCCCAATTGAGATTCTCAATGCTAGCAGTGCACATTTTTGCAAATGTATAATGAAAAGGCAGTGGAATCATCACTCACCTGCTCCTCTGGTTTGCCGTGCATCTGGCTGTACAGTGAAAGGAGGCTGTCCAGCAGGGCCTGGTTTTCTTCTTCAGTGAAGGCTGGGGCTCTGTCCACTCTACGTGCCATGGTAGCTCCCAGAGGATGGCGAGACAGCAGTAGAGAGATGGGGAGATGCAGGAGATGTACAGGTAGTGCAGGCAAGTAAGGTGTATAGGGAACAGACTGACTTTTATCTGTACAGCAAAGGAGGTCTCTTTTCCATGTGGACAAAGCGTTAGGTCAGACTCGTTCGCATTATCTGAATCTGTCCAATCAATAACATTGCTAACATCCAACACGCCTACAGCGACATTCAAAATACCCGCATCATACCACTATTGACCTTGATACATTGGTGATGAAAGGTTACCGGTTCGTTTTGCACGTGAATCGGACACAAAACAAAACGCGCATCTAGCACCATGATGATCAACAGCCAATAGGAGCCACAGACTCAGTTAGGATGCGGCTAACGCATCCTTTGATTACTCACCCGCGTCTTTCACCATGCCGAACAACAATAAATGTGTGCGATGGACATGATTCAGAGGCAGCTACCGCGTCCTCCACTAATCGGTTGGCAGGGCACACACAAGTACACACAATAATGTTCTTATGCATTACATGTGTGGAGGCAGTGTTTTCGTGATATATAGCACATTTTAACTGATATCTCACACTCCAATGATGAGCTGACCTTGAGGGGCACACAACACACAGTCTGTGAGTCCCATTGCAACATTGAGACTACACTTGTCAGATTACCCTCCTAGGCTTGGTCACAGTCTCAGGGGATAATTTGTGAAAACATGTTTTGGCTACACATAGTCACTGCTTTTGTGGACTGCGTGACCCACTGTGCATTGGGGGAAGTCTTTGTCTCTGATTCTGCCCTGTCTCAGTCATGTTCACAGCATTGAAGTTTGTCTTTTTGTACCATGACATTTTTCTGCCACAACAGCTTGTGTATGTTATGTGAGTTTGTAATGATGAGAAGTCCACAAGCGATGTAATATTTAAAAGATGCTTCAATCCAAGATGTACAGAGAGACCCCACCAGGAGCATCTATCATGGTGCTCAGCCCAGCCAACTGTGAACTCTTCAGGCAGATCACCAACATTCTGATAGATGCATCACATGAACATTCTATTAGAGGTAGAAAAGGACAGCATAGAGAATACCAAGATACTACAGAGTTGCTGTTGTGTGTTTGTGTCCCAAGCTTTCCTGGATGATTGCAAACTTAATGACACCCCTACACTAGAGATGTTTAGTGTATGTGACTGTACATGTTTGTCAGACATGACAGTGTCCAACCTGCGACAGTGGTGTACAGGTTTCTCTCTGTGACCCACTGTATGTATGATACTAGACATATATATATATCATGCATAATTCTATTATGTGTACCTTTCAACCATGTGTTAGCTGTCCCAAAGCCATTTCTTGCATAATGTGTTTGGCATGTTGTTGAGTATGTGATGGTTTCTCACATGTACGTTGACTGACACTATTGACTATTTACAGTACAACACTCACACTGCTTTGTAACCATAGTTTGTTGACATTTCTGGAAAGGGAACTAAGGGGCTCATTACGATGGCGTGACGATTGCCACCGCCGGCCCCGCGGTGGCAACCGCTCTGCCATCGCAACCTGAAAACCCCCCGGTCCCATTATGATGGTGTTGGGTACCGCGGTGGAGGGAAAGTCCGTCTGCCGCTTTTCCGCCGGTAGCAATTATTACGATTGCCTGCTGGGCGCAGCGGGACCACTAAAATGGTGGCGGTGCCTAGCAGGCACTGTCCGCCATAGTAGGATGCCAGCGGAAGCCAGCCGTTCCGTGGCAGATGGGCCACTATTGAAAGGCTGGAGGGGATTGGTTCCGGGGCCCGTTGTGGGCCCCACTTGTGTGAGGGGTGGGTGCACTAACACCCTACATTTCACTGCACCAAGTGGCAGGCACAGTGTAGTGCCTGCCACGTCATGCAGTGAAATGCACAACATGCTCTTTTCCTCATTGCGGTGGTGCCAGCACCATCCGCCGCAATTTTAACGGTGGAATAATTCGACCGCAGCAGTGGCGGGCCCATCATAATTGAATGAGCGGGACCGCAGCACGCATGGCGGTCAGACCCAATCTCCGCTATGGTGGCGGCCGGAGAAAATCCGACCGCCATTGTAATGATCCCTTAAGGCTGTGCTCTTTATCTAGGCTCAACAATTATCCTATCAATGATCATTTCCAATGTCCTGGGACTACTTTTTGTTCAGATATCATGTTATGTGTGTTGCAGTGCATGTATCTTTGTACGTTGTAAACTGACCGCTCAGCCCTCCACAGGGCTTGGTCGCCCCACTCACTGCTGCCGCTCCTGCCTGCCTTTGCCGCCTCCTGCCTGCAGATTCTTTCGCTCGCTGCCCGCTGCTCCTGGGAATTTCCCGCTGCTCCTGGGAATTTCCCGCTGACCGCTGCTTCTTGGAATTTCCCGCCGCTGCCTCCCTGCAGCCCCGCCCCCCTGTGATTCCATTCGCCGCCCCGCTCCCGCCACCCAGCTGCTCCTCCCTCCCGGCTCCTTACTTATGACGCCCCCAGAGCGACAGCGCAGCGGACGCGCGCAGCGGGAGCACCGAATGAGCGCCGAAGGTGCGCCAAAGGTAAGCCCGTCTGCGCCCGTCCGCGCCTGGCCCGCGCCCAGCGCCAGGACCCCTGGCCCTCCCCGCCGAGGCAAGACGACCCGACTGACCTACGACGCCGCCACTCTCAACGCACTCAATGCCGGCCGGACCCACGCCTGCTGCCGAGCCACCCCGAGACGCACCCACGGACCCTTCACCTGCTGCACCTGCAAGTTCACCTGCCTCCGAACCTGCCCCGCACCCGCCAAGACAAACACCAGCAGCAACCACCTCAAGTGCATCCTGATCAACACCCGCTCCGTCCACAGACACGCCGTGGAACTCTGGAACCTCCTCGACGCTACATCACCGGACGTCGCCTTCCTCACGGAAACCTGGATGAACGCCTCCTCTGCACCCGACATCGCCATCGCCATCCCGGACGGGTACAAGATCATCAGGAGGGACCGCATCAACCAGAACGGAGGTGGCATCGCCATTGTCCACAGGAACACCATCCGCATCACGACCGACGCCAACCACTCCTTCGCCGCAGCCGAACATCTCCACTTCCAGATTGACACCGACCCTAAGACGACCCTCAGAGGCACCCTCGTCTACAGACCCCCGGGACCACGCACACAATTCAGCGAAGACATCACAGACTTCATCAGCCCGCACGCCCTCCCCTCCACTGACTACATCCTCCTCGGGGACCTCAACTTTCACCTGGAGAACAACAAGGACCGCAACACCACCGCCCTGCTGGAAAACCTCGCCAACCTCGGACACAAGCAACTGGTCAACACCCCCACCCACTACGCCGGCCACACGCTTGATCCCGTCTTCTCTTCCAGCAAGTACATCACCTTCAGCCACGCCACCGGACTCCACTGGACCGACCACAGCTGCGTCCACTTCAGCTTCAAAAGATCCACGACTCACCACCACCCACAACAGGTACCTCACAGGAATTGGAGCAAGATCACCGCAGATCAGCTCACCACCTCCCTCAATCCAGAGCCCACCCGCCAACACAACGGACCCCAACGAAGCAGCCCGCAACTTCACACAGTGGCTGACCGCCTGCGCCGACAACCTCGCGCCACTAAAGAACCCTCCCAGCAGACCCAGAAGCAAGAAGGCATCCTGGTTCACCGACGACCTCAAGGACTCCAAGAAGACCTGCCGCACCCTCGAGAAAGCCTGGCTCCTCGACCGGACCACCGACAACATGACCGCCCTCAAGCACGCTACCCGCAAGCACCACCAGCTCATCCGCACCACCAAGAAGAAATCCCTGAAGGAACGACTGGACAACAACGCCCATGACAGCAAAGAGCTCTTCACTATCGTCAAGGAGTTCTCCAACCCCAGCACCGGCACCAACGACATCACTCCGTCACAAGACCTCTGCGACTCCCTCGCCTCGTTCTTCCACCGCAAGATCGCCGACATCCACAACAGCTTCGGCGCCCCACCCACGCACCCAACCGTCGAACCAATGCCCCCCACCGCCACCCTTCGCACCTGGACCACGGTGACCACCGAAGACACAGCCCGCACGATGAACACCATCCACTCCGGATCACCGACCGACCCCTGCCCACACCACGTCTTCAACAAGGCCGACTCCACCATCGCACCCCAACTCCGGAACATCATCAACGCCTCCTTCAACACCGCCACCTTCCCGGAGAGCTGGAAGCACGCCGAGATCAGCGCCCTCCTGAAGAAACCTACAGCGGACCCCACCGATCTCAAAAACTTCCGCCCCATCTCGCTCCTCCCTTTTTCCTGCTAAAGTCATCGAGAAGATCGTCAACAGACAGCTGACCGCCTTCCTCGTGATGAACGGATCCCTCGACCCCTCGCAGTCCGGCTTCAGAGCCAACCACAGCACCGAGACCGCCCTCATCGCAGCCACCGACGACATCCGGACCCTGCTCGACAAGGGGGAAACAGTGGCTCTCATCCTCCTGGACCTCTCCGCTGCGTTCGACACGGTCTACCACCGCACCCTAGTCCAGCGCCTCAGCAACATCGGTATCCAAGAGAAGGCACTGGAGTGGATCATCTCGTTCCTCGCCGGAAGAACACAAAGAGTCCGCCTCCCCCCCGTTTCGCTCCGAGGCCACCGAAGTCATCTGCGGCGTCCCACAAGGATCTTCACTCAGCCCCACCCTCTTCAACATCTACATGAAACCTCTCGCAGTCATCGCACGCCAGCACAACCTCAACATCATCTCTTACGCCGACGACACCCAGCCAGAACCTGCCTACACGAAGGGATGAAAGACGTTGCCGAGTGGATAAAGGACAGCCGCCTGAAACTGAACTCGGACAAGACGGAAGTCCTCATCCTGGGATCTTCGCCCTCCGCCTGGGATGACTCCTGGTGGCCCCCAGCCCTGGGCACCGCACCCAAGCCAACCGACCACGCACGCAACCTGGGCTTCATCCTGGACCCCTCCCTCTTGATGACCAGACAAGTCAACGCCGTCTCCTCATCGTGCTTCAACACCCTGCGTATGCTTCGCAAGATCTTCCGCTGGATCCCGACCGAGACCAGGAAGACTGTCACCCAGGCACTCGTCACCAGCCGACTGGACTACGGAAACGCCCTCTACGCCGGAACCACAGCCAAGCTACAGAAAAGACTCCAGCGCATCCAGAACGCCTCCGCCCGACTCATCCTGGATGTCCCCCGACGCAGCCACATCTCCAGCCACCTGAGGAACCTGCACTGGCTCCCCGTCGACAAGAGGATCACGTTCCGGCTCCTCACCCACGCACACAAGTCTCTCCACGACCTGGGCCCCAAGTACCTCAACGACCGCCTGACCTTGTACACGCCCACCCGCCAGCTACCGTCCACCAGCCTCGCCCTCGCAGCCATACCACGCATCCGAAGAGCCACCGCCGGAGGAAGATCCTTCTCTTACCTGGCTGCCAAGACTTGGAACTCCCTCCCCATCCACCTTCGGCTGACCCAGGACCATCTCGCCTTCAGGAAACAACTCAAGACCTGGCTGTTCGAGCAGTAGCATACCCCTCCCCCCAAGCGCCTTGAGACCCTCCCGGGTGAGTAGTGCGCTATACAAATGGCATGATTGATTGATTGATTGATTGATTGACATTAACTTTGTTTACACTCTACACATAGGTATCGCCGAAGACCTCCAGTCTACAGGCCATTCCCCAACCTCCAGACCATGGAAGAATAGGATTCCATCCGTAGATACCGGTATACCATTTAAATTATTGTTGAATTGGCTGACCAGTTGGCACTGCATTTGCAGCCTGGACACTCATATACCACTGTGCTGACACCCAAGGTGAAGGTGATGGAGGCACTACGTTTCTTCGCCACGGGTTCATTTCAATATACTCTGGCAACATCAGGTGGCATGTCACAGACCATGTTCAATCGTGTACTTCATGATGTTTGGGGGCATTGCTACATTTCCTGGACCACCACATAAAGTTCCCAACACCTACCCAGTTGGCAGACATAAAGGGGGAGTTTTATGCATTCAGGCACTTGCCATGTGTCATTGGCTCAATTGATGGGACAAATGTAGCTCTGATCCTCCCCACAAGCCAATGAGCAAACCTACAGGAATCAGAAACACTTCCACTCAATCAATGTCCTGGCGGTATGTTAGGCTCACATGGTGATCTTCCATGTGTGTGCACGTTTCCCTGGATCAGCACATGACACATACATCGTGAGGAGTAGTGCCATCCCCCAGTTGCTGTCTCAGCTGCAACCTGAGAGTGCCTGTCTTATTGGTAGGTAATGTTGTACGTTTATGTTGTGTGTGGTTTGTATGTCAGATTGTGCTCTGTTTTCATTCAACTGAATTATTTTCTGTGTTTAATGTAGGAGACTCTGGATCCCCAACATGCCTTCGTTGCTGACACCACTCCGGAACCCTGTCAACTCAGCTGAGATTTGCTACAATGATGCACATGGGAGGACCAGGAGAGTGATTGAGCATACATTTGGGCTACTGAAAACAAGGTTCCGGTGACTGGATTGGACAGGAGGTGCATTACAATATGGCCCCCTAAAGGTGTGCAGGATTATCACAGCAGCATGCATGCTCCACAACCTTGCAATCCTTCAGGAAATACCACTGATACTGGATGACATAGACCAGCAACCACCAGCAAGGGAGGAACCAGACTAGGGATATGATGCCAGTGATGATGAGGGAGATTTGCGACAACAACTTATCTGCAACTCCTCCCCAAACATGTGAGTATTGATTGAGAGGAGTCAGCCCATAAAGGTTTGTGTGTTGCTGTTGCCCTATGTGTATGTATGCTGCTGAGTGTCTGTTATACTTCAATGGTTTTGGACAGAATTGCCTAATCCAACATTGCATGTGACAAGGCCAATGCTACACTCAGTAACAGCTTGTGTTCACACTGACTTTGGCATGCTTTAGCTGAGACAGTTTGCAACATCAATCTAAATCTTTTCAGAGTTCCTGACTCAATTATGTTTTTCTCCTTCCCAGGATCATTCACCATGTGAACTGCTGAGTCGTGACCACACCAGAGCCATGATCCTGTGTCATACTCTAATAGTGAACAGCGGTGGACATCCCTGGGCCATGACACCTTTTGAAAAGATGGTCATTTGTTTGGACTTGTGAGACTTTTGTGACTGGTGATGTGATTGCAGTTTTTGTCACAGTGCAAAGTTATATCATTTTAATAAACTTGTGCTCCACATTACGGTGTGCGTTGTCTGTTTGCAGAAATCCACAGGTTACCCTGATACAAAACATGTTTGCATGGAGAACATTTTTGGTTACAATGTTTTAGGTCTTGCAGATGGGGACGTGTGCTGACAGTACACTACGATGGCATCATTAGCATGTAAGATGGGTTGTCTAATGACCTGGTTGTGTCTGTCTCTCATGCTGTGACTGGTTAAGTCAACTGCCAAGCCAGTAGTTGACATTACTGGATTGATTCCTTGTCCAATTTTGTGGACGCCTTCACCATTGATCTTCAGTGCATCATTTCAACGTGCACATTTGTGTTCCAAATTCATGACATGAGCAAGTGATTTATTTTAGTGTATGGTTGTTTGATAACAAATGAGTTGATGGAGGAGTGATGAACCAAAACAGGGACAATAAAGTGCAGAAAGGAGTTGGTATTGTTTGTAGAGGATGTTGTCAGAAGTAAATCCACAGTTATTTGAGTCCAAAGTCCAACTAAGACCCTCCATCCAATGTGGGAGAGTTCAGTGAGGGTCAACAAAGTGAACGCTTGGCACACAATGGAGGGTGTCAGGAGCGGGTTTTCACTGCCTGTGTGTGATGCGTAGCCTACTGTCTCTCAGTGATCCTTCTTCGGAAGAGCCCTCTAACGTTTGGGGAGGGGACCCTAAGGTGCAGGCAGCCGCGGTGCAGGGGGCTCTCAGTCAGAGTCCACATCACTCCCTGTGGCAGGTGCAGGTGTTGATACACCTGATGTTGTGGGCACACAAAGAGGTGCGGTCATGTTGGTGGCAATCTGGTAGAGGCAGGTGAGAAGGTCCCTGTACACCGCCATCAGGTCTTCATTTTTTGCGAGGTATTCCTCCACTTTAGCATAATGGGCTGCCTGCTGATCTTGCAGGGTCCTGAGGATCCCAACTACCTGGTCAAAATCCCTTGTACAACCCTCATAGGCATGGAGGATTTGGGATTGGTGTAGGTCATCTGCAGCATCAGCACCACCTGCATGTTGGTGCATGTCCCCCATGGCCCCTTCCACCACCCCTACTTACCTGAGCAGGACCAGTTGGTGCTGGCACAGTCACCACGGAGTCTCCTTCGTAGTTGACAGTGCTGGTGTTGTCTGCAAACTCCAGAGTGCCACGTGTTGCTGTGATTTCAGTGTTGGCCCGGGCTGTTGTGTCCATGAGGGTAGGAGTCAGCTGTGTGTTTTCTTCTGAGGCAGGAGGGGTCGCAGAGGATACCCGTCTTACTGCTGTTAGTGCTGCTGTCTGAGCCACACCTGATTGGCCAGGTAGTTAATCGTCATCCGAAGTATGTTGAGAGACCTCAACGCCGTAGGGCTCAGGGTTGACCAGAGCCTGGGACTGGCTGTCCTGGATTGTTGCAGAGATGTTCCCAGCTTGCCCTGTGGGTACATGGAAGACACAATGATTGTTGTGACTGTCCACAGACCCTCAGATCACTACCATGACGTTGTCTACTGCAGCTAAGGATGACTTGATGTCCAGAGTTTGCCCTCTCCCAGCAAGGTGGAGGAGTGTTATCAATCGCCAGATCTCCCATCATGCCCTGTCCTCAACACACCTTCCCATCCAGCCCAGACACAACACATGTGACCATGCAGTCCCAGATCTTGATTTGAAAAGTACAGTCAAGATGTCTGACACTGTGGACTGGTGTGGGGAGCACAAGGCCTTGATTGTAGTTGTGGGAAGAAGCAAACAACAGGTCCTAGTGTCAGCCATCTTGACGGTACATTTCTATTCAGTCTCAGGGAGAGCATAGTCCCATTTTGTTCTGTTTGGGTTGGCTGCGAAGGTGTGTGGCGGAAAGGGCATGATGGTAGAGGTAGTCAGTGCAGACATTCCTCCTACCACCAAGCACAAAAAGGCCATCAGGAAGTTTGATGGCCTGACTATGAGTAAAGTGTACATTCAAGATGTCCGACATTGGGGCCTGATGTTGTTTTTGCCCACAACTCCCATCCTGGCCTTGTGTACCAAACAGCAGGTCCCAGTGTCAGGCATCTTGCCAGTACATTTCCATTCAGTCTCAGGGACAGCATAGACCCGTGTGTGCTGTTTGGGCCGTGTGTGAGGAGTGTGTGTGTGGGACAGGGCCTGCTGGTAGATGAAGACAGGACTAACACTCCTCCTCTCACCCAGACCAAATAGGCCACCATGAACCATGCTTCCCTGACAGGGAGTTCAACTTTACATTCAAGATGTCTGACAGTGGTGCCTGGTGTTTGATTTGACCACAACTTCCATCAGGGCCTTGTGCTCCCCACACCAGACCCCAGTGTCAGCCATCTTGCCAGTACTTTTCCACTTACTATCAGGTAAGCATGGTTCCTGGTGGACTTGTTGGGCTGGGTGGGAGGAGGAATATTTGCACTGACAAACTCTTATCATGCCCTGTCCTCCACACATCTCCCACCCAGCCCAAACAGCACACCTGTGACAATGCTGTCCCTGATTGTGAGTGGAAAAGTACTGACAAGATAGCTGACACTGGGGCCTGCAGTTTGATTTGCACACAACTCCCATCAAGCCTTGGTGCTCACCACACCAGTCCCCACTGTTACTTTTACACTCACTGTGAGGAAAGCATACTTTCAAGTGGCGTTGTTGGGCTATGTGGGAGGAGTATTGCTATCTGTGACTACAACTCCCATGAGGCCTGTGCTCACACCCACCTTTCCAGCCATCCCAATCTTCCTTCCTGTGACTCAGCTTCCCTGTGAGTGAGTGAAATTGTGCTGGCAAGATGGCTGACAGTAGCGACTGTTGTTTGGATCACAAAGCCTTGCTGCGAGTTTTTGGAAAGTTGATGCATGTTATGAAATAGTTACATTTACTCTGACATTGCAGGTATTTTGTTTGTCAAACTGGCACACACATCACATGCTCATTTGCTCCATATTGGTATGGCTTTGCTAACATTGATTTGCATCACCTTGTGTGGATCTGTAATTGATAACATTAGAGGACTGTTGAGTAGGTAGTCACCAGGCTCTGGTGCTCCTGGTATTCCATAGGCGCCCTCCGGTGGAAGGATGGCACACACCTTCTCCTCCCAGGTAGTGAAGTGCATGGGTGGTGCAGGAGGGCCACCGCCAGTACGCTGACTTAATGCGTGTTCTCTTGTGATGTGCTTCTTGACCCTCCTTCGCATATCATAGTACCTGCCCTCGATATTGTACATTGTGTGCAGGCATGGTGCTTGAACGTTCACGTTGTCAACTATCCTCTCCCACATCCTACTTCTCAGGGACATAGGGACTGTTGGAGTTGGTTCCCAAATAACTGTGGCTCTACTCAGAGTATTTCATCTACAACTCCTTATCTGTGAAAGTGCCTGCTTTGGGGGCATGGTGAGGGTGAAGATGGAGGTGAGGGTGAGTGTGACTGTGAATAAGTAATAGAGAGTGTGTTTGAGAGTGTACTTTGTTAAATATTAAAATGTGTGCAAGTTGTGTGGAGGGTGAACTGTGAGTGTATGAGGCAGAAAGCAGTGAATATGTGCCTATG
Source organism: Lissotriton helveticus (assembly GCF_964261635.1). Classification (NCBI taxonomy): domain Eukaryota; kingdom Metazoa; phylum Chordata; class Amphibia; order Caudata; family Salamandridae; genus Lissotriton; species Lissotriton helveticus. The sequence goes on along the minus strand of NC_136061.1, from coordinate 934,101,654 downwards.
TCTGTGTCCTCTCAGCTGTTCAATTGTTGCAAAATATCATGGTCTTGTTTTGCCCTTTATATAGGTGGATTGCTGGGTGTGGCTAATGATGTTTGATTATTTTTTTTGGGTGTGGCCAATGCTTGCTTTCATATTTAACATTTCCCAGTTGCATTTTCTGTCACAAACCAACGCATTTAAAAAACCACGTTATGCGCATCGTCATCTGTTTGCTTGTTGAACTATGTCTGATTAATGCCCACAATGCTATGTTACACCATACACTCTACAGTTCAAGAACTGCTGATACAAATCGGCGGAATATGTGCTTACTTGACTTTGCTGCGGCGGTTCTGGCCATTGCAAGCCCACCTTCCTGCAATGGGGCTGAACTCAAGGTGGGTTCCTCTGAGAGTGAGGTTGGTCATACTTATAGATGCACAAATATTCAACAAAGGACTGTACAGGGTACTCGCGGGGTTTGTACTGAATGTATTGTGAGCAGGTAGACACGTTTCGGCTTATGCCTTTTTCAGTACTTACTTTCACATTCATCTCATTTGGGTAAAGTCGTGTCTTTCACATTACATTGTACGCTCCTGTTAAAATAAATATATACATATATTGTGAACAAGACCTAGTGTGGCTGAAACATTTTATCCATTAGTTTTTTCTGGCAAACTAAAGAATTGGCTACAATACAATGACTGGAGTGGCTAATATCTTTCTGATATATTAGCCATTCCAATCAGCATATTGTTGCCAATTCTTTATTTCAGAGAAAAAACTAATGGATAATGCATTTCAACCACAACAGGTCTTGATATATATATATATACACGATAGGCCCCACCTGCACTAAGTTCCCACAGATCACATTCAGAATGGCAAAATCGATGCCCCAAGAGCTAGTCTGCTACGCACCAACCCTAGACAAAGGAGGCGGCTGGCTCAAACCACAGAGAGGGTTCCACAAGTGCTTTAAATGTAAAGCGTGTAAGCATGTGTAAACACCAGAACTGTCCCTCTACCACTGAGGCAAACCCCTTTTGAAATCCTGGGTACTTACTCATACAAAACTAACTTCGCAGTTTATGTTCTCCGGTGCGCATGTGACAAACTGTACGTGGGAAGTACCATACACCCCGTACATGTGCGGATGTTACAACATCTAAGAGCCATTAACAATGATAACCCAGCTTATCCGGTAGCAGAACACATAAACACATGCCATGGGGGTAAAACAGAAGCACTTTCTTTCTTTGTGATCAACAGTATCCCCAAAAGCATTAGTGGTGGGAACAGACAACTGTCACTCAGAAGACTAGAATCACGGTACATAATTCTACTAGACTGTAAAATCCCGAATGGGATGAACGCAGATGAGGCACTGAATTACACCTCTAATGTCCTAGCTGTCTGTTCTGCACCTTAACCCTGTCCGTAGCGTTAGGTTCTCACATGCAAGAATTTTACTTTCAATTGCAGAGGGCACATTATTTCCTTTCTTTTTTAATTTTTTTTCTGTTTTAACACCGTTGTACAGCACACAGTCAGTTAAGGAATATGTAGCCATACTATGCACATCATAGGGGACATTGACTCTCTATACTTGGCCCACTTGGGCCGTATTACATATCCGCTGCCTACTTATAACGCATGCCTTAGTTACTGTTACTTAACCAACATGGTGCAAGCGTGTTCCTTTCAGTCACTAATTTTTTTACATAGAATCAGGACTTTCCTGCGTGCACCTCGCGCCTGTAACACTGCAAGCACACTTGCAACTTATATATTAGGCATTAAGACATAGAGTACTCTTCTTTATGTTGTAAACGGTTCAGGCCAAATATGCAGCTGTAACTCTTCTATGTCTCCTCTGCGGCAATCGGCACATAATAGAGTATCTCCTTACAAACTGACTACATGCACTACTGTTCGTCGGTTGTTTTACACCTGTCAAAGTTTTTGTTTATTTATGAACGGTTATAGTATGTTGTGATTTTAGCGTAAGTAGCTTCAACAACAAGAAAACTATATATATATATATATATATATATTTTTCAGTTTTATTTATGTTTCGCACTGTCATGGTGGAGATACCAATTCTTCTATGTCTCTGAACAACAGATGGTTGCTGTGACAACCAATACCGCCCGCCGAAACGCGTCTAGGTCATCATTTTGGAATGAACACTTTTCTTTGACAAAACTTACCACTGAGTCAGTGCCTGCTTTGTATTGTGATCAGGACTGGTACAATATATATATATATATATATATATATATATATATATATATATATATATAAAGAGTGCGGCGTATTTATTTCTTGCTCGAAATTAAACACGAGTCTGGTCCTTGACTCGACGCCCGCACCAGCTGACTGGCCGCTCCTCCTGAACGAGGGACGTTTGCTACAAAAATTAAGTGATTAAAGGAGGGAGCCCAGCACCGTAAAAACCCGTGACAAGAAGAGAAATCACGCCGTGTTTGGAGGTGGTGAAACTGATTAATGTGAGGAGATTGTCAAACTGTTTGGAAGCAATTTCGTCTCCTACGTGACAGTTTCGCCCTTGGTTGAATCCCCGGCGTGAACGGAATACACACACGTCATTGCCAGCAAAAGCCACACCCACATCTCATCGACAGCTGAAACCCGGTCGAGTGCCGACGCGAAGGTGTCGGAGGACATCGAGCTGAACGGGAGCCTCCCGGGTAAGGAAACACGGAGCGGGGTGTGTGTCTGAATGCGGTATGCCAGTGATGTGAAGTGCTGCAGCGAATAATAACTCACGGAGTGTGAGACGACTTGACACTTCGTTGTGACTAATCTTAGTCAGAGTATTGTCTCGGTGAAAGCATCCAGCTCTCTCTGGCCCAGTGCCCAGAATTAGAGAAATCTTCCTACGCTTGAGTAACAAGTCTTACCAATCAACAGCTAAATTAAAGTACTTTCAAGCACAAAAATACACACGTGAATTGGTGGTATTAACTCTGACACAAATAACTAAATACAAGATGGAAAGGAGAGCGGCGAAGCGCATTGAAAAGGCAGAAAGCAAATTCTCGAAAAATCAATCGGCATCTGCAACTGTAACATCTGAACCTAGAGCAAACACCAGCATGAACACGCAGATAACCCTGAAACAATTATTCCAACAGCTAGAAAAATTACTGCGCAAGGAGATCTCACGAGCCTGGGAAATAATTACACTTGAGAAATACTTGGAGCTAGGCTTAGTACCAAGAGGTCTTTGAATATTTACTTTGCCAAACCATCTTGACACCAGCGCAGAAATGTTGGAGGAATGGGGGCGTAATAATATGGATTGCTCAAGGAATATGATTTTGATCATCATCAAACATGCCAAAATAGGAGTAGATGAATTGCATATCAAGATAGAGGATATGGGACAACAAATAAAAGCCTCACAAGAAGGAGGAGAAGAAATTAAAAGACTTAGAGCAATAATGGGAAAAAACTTAGACAAACACGAAAACGAGATAGAGGAGAGAAAACAACGTAAATTTAGGAGGGACGAATTTGATTATGCGAACGGCGCGATTTTCACATTTGCGAAAAGATTTGATGCCCTGAAACAGCAAGGTGCAACAAAACAACAGAGGTCAAAAGGAGCACTACCCGGAGCAAGTGAAACAGAGTCTGATGCAAGTGAGGGGGAACAAAGAGCGAGAGCTGAAAAAACAGTAGCATCAAAGAGCTTCTCTTTTTTAGAGGAGATGGAACTGTTATACCAGGATCAACAAAATCCAAAAATAAAAGGCAGAGGCAGAGGAAGACAAGGGAATCGAAGACGAGGTCATTACTCAAACTCAAACCCAAGCGCAAAACCAGAAGAGCCAAACACTTCAAGATACCCACTGCGCAATCGTACTCTGTCAAAGAAATAAGCGGCAAGAGATCCAATAAATCAGTTCCAAATTTAATAATCAACTTATCAGATTACATTCTATCGGATACAGAACAGAAATTGCTTAACAAAGGCCTGACCTTTAGTCCGGACAAACATCATGATTGTGTTGAGACCAAAATAGATAGATACAAATATATCCGTAAACTAAAGCTAAAGAAATGTTTTACAAAAAGAGTAGAAGAAGAACCCATCAGCGACAAGACTATCTCTTCAAAGGGAATTACTGTCTCAGAAATACCAGCATTAAAGGTAGCCTATGTACTGGCCCATGATGAAAATGAGGTGACAATAACGGACACACAAATTCTGAAAGAAACGGAAATTCCGTATAATATACATCCGAAAACAAACTTTAAGAACCATTCAAAATTCTGTCCAGTACTATACCCAGGTAATCGAATTGATGCTTTTCAGGATCTAATTAATGCAGATCTGGACACTCTGAGAAATAATAACAACAATAAAACTGAAAATCTGTCGTGGAGAGAACGACAAGCTCTAAAATCTCTAAAAGACAATCTACTAATAGAGATCAAACCTGTCGATAAAGGCGGAAATATTGTGATCCTCAATAAAGCAGACTACATGGAGGAAGCCAACAGACAACTAAACAATGTGAACAATTACACCAAACTAAAAGATAACCCGATGGCAGAGATGATAGCTTCTATACACCATCAGATTCAACTATGGCAGGACAAAGGACTGCTCAATCAAGAAGAGAAGAACTTCCTTACAGTGCAAAATCCAATTACACCAACGATTTACTTTCTGCCGAAAGTTCACAAAACTTTGATAAAACCTCCAGCTCGGCCGATTATTTCCAGCTGTGGCTCCCTATACGAAAACATTGCCTCATACGTAGATCACTTTTTGGCTCCTATTGTACCAACGTTGAACTCCTTTATTAAAGACACTGGAGACTTTCTCCAGATACTCATGGAAACAGAATGGCAACCCACATACTTGTTAGCCACAATTGATGTGGTTTCGCTGTATACATCGATTGAACATCAACTTGGCCTACGTGCAGTAGCATATTTTCTCAAACAACGACCAATAGGGGAACTCAATCATACAACCATGTTGTTGGAAATGATAAAGAAATGCCTAACCAACAATGTGCTCCTCTTTAATAACGGAGTCTACTCGCAGAATCGCGGAACTGCAATGGGAGTTTCCTTCTCTCCAAGCTATGCTAATCTCACCATGGGATGGTGGGAGAAACACATAGCTTGGAGAGAAGAAAACGATCCATACACCACAAATGTGGTCTTATGGTTGAGATTCATCGATGATCTCTTCCTCTTGTGGAAGGGAACTAAACAAGAACTAATCCAGTATATAGCAATCTTGAACAACAACGAGGTGGGACTACAGTTCACATTTAATATCCAAGATAAAGAGAATGACTTTCTTGACACCAAAGTGTACATCAAAGATGACAAGATACACACGACCTTGTTCCGGAAAAAGACCTCCACTAACAGCATTCTCCATGGAACCAGCTTCCATCCCGTGTCACTAAAACAAAAGGTACCATATGGAGAGTTTTTGCGAATGAAACGCAATTGTTCAGAACCAGGAGAAATGGAGAACAAATTTGCAGAAACTCGACAACGCTTCCTACAGAGAGGATACAGCCCAAAAACCATCGGATTAGGAGAACAAAGAGCACGTAAAAAGACCAGAACCGAGACTCTAATTGAAAAGAAAAGAGAAAAATCAAAGCAAACAGAGGAAAGACCACGTTTAATTCTGACTTACTCTAAAGAGAGTGTACAAATCAGGAAAATAGTGACGAAATACTGGAGTGTGCTGAAGAAAGATCTAGACATTGGCAACCTGATTGGTGATGCACCTCTTATCTCTTATAGAAAGGCACCATGTCTGGGAGATACATTAGTAAACAGCCATTTTGTTGACAAAAAACAAGAATCTTGGTTGAAGAAAAGACAAAAAGGATTCACCAAATGCATGTCATGCAAACCATGCAAAATCGGAAAAAATTTGAAATCATTACTTGACCCGAAAGGACAACCTTTTGAAATCAAACACAAAATAACGTGTGAATCACATTATGTCGTTTATCTTCTGGAATGTGACTGCGGGAAACGCTACATAGGATCAACCATTTGTGCTTTGAAAAAACGCATGTTGGAACATATCAGAGCTATACAAAATAAAGATCTGACCTATGCTATGGCAAAACATATACTGTCGCATAGGAACAAAACGTGGAACAATGTAAAATACTCAGGGATTGCAATGGTGCCTGAAAATGAAAGAGGAGGCAACCGCCTACAAAAACTAAGACGTCTAGAGTCTAAGCTCATTATTAAATTCAAAACGAAGGACCCAATTGGTTTAAATGCAGACGAGGAACTGTATGTTCACTTATAAATGTCAAAGGTGGAGTATCAAAAATATGAACTGTAAAGAGACTCAACATTCATGTCTCCATGATATAAGTATATGATGTAAAATCAGTGATACTAAGCCATTTATTGTCTCACAGTATGATGTAGTTCTGCAGACAGTGGAGATAATTACACAGAAAGCAAAAAAGATGCATATGAACACAATATGCGCGTCTATGTAAGTGAATAATTATGTAAACATGTGAAAATGACTAAGAACTAACGACATGTGCTTAAAAAATTGATATCTGTCAAGTAACATCACTTCTGCTAAAAGAATGTAAATCTGCATATAACTCCCAGAGAATCTTGTTTATGAATATGGTATAGTCAGATGGAAACTAGAGAAGTAAATTGAAAGTAATAAATAGCTGTAAAAATATTGATTTAAGAAATGTCAATATCGACTTCCCATGAAAGTGAGTATGCCAGAAAAGCTCCAACTAGCACTCAGCTAAGAACATTTTACGTGCAGGACGACCCGGTGGAATAATCATTATTAAATGGGCACTCAGCCCACAAATGTCAAAACCGCCGTGGAATTATAAATAATAAATAGTAACAAACATGAATTGTACCTGATATCAAAGCCATGTACACATATAACTGGCAAAAAGCTTGATATGGGAACTCGATTAAAGTATTTTAAACAGTAAACTACCCCTCCCACAATGCCTCCTAATAAGCCACGTGGAGTTGAGGGTATATATAGTAGAAACCGACAACGGACTTGTAACTACCGTGATCAGGAACATTTATTGTTCGAAACGCGTAGGTGAAGGAAGTTTGTTAGAGCTGGAATAAACTGCTTGGAAACAACCGAGAAGAGTGCGGCGTAATTATTTCTTGCTCGAAATTAAACACGAGTCTGGTCCTTGACTCGACGCCCGCACCAGCTGACTGGCCGCTCCTCCTGAACGAGGGACGTTTGCTACAAAATATATATATATATATATATATATATATTCACAGAAAAAAACATAGGTTTTACACCAGTTATAGTTAGCTGGAAGTTTTACTCGCATAAAACCATTGAAATTCCCACGTTATAGTTAGTTGGACTCACTATAACTTGCGCGTGCAATGCACTGCTGATGACGTCACATATTACATCACTCATGACATGGTCAGTGACATCACTCATGACATCACTGATGACACCATCCAGTGAATGTGTGTCTTTCTGAAAAATAAATATGTGTTATATATGTATATGTTAAAGTTGATGGAAGAATAAATGTTTAAATAAGTGTTTACATGGATTTAGTTTTTTTTAAATTGATTAGTTAACTGGCTTATTAAGTGTATCTTAGTGAATACATATATTAGTGAGTAATGTTTAAATATTTAAATATATGTATTAGTGTTTCACTTTGTGTATAAGTGGCTGCATGGGTTGGTGAGTAGCTACATGTGTATGTATATGGGTTATTAGATTTTTTCAAGTATCAGTATGAGTGTTTGTATGGTTTGGTGGGGGTATTACCTAGCACATAGATGCATGAATGACTGACTCTCTCTTTGTATGTGTTTTAAAGACAGCATATGTGCAGGACTGTATGGGTGGATGAGTGTGTATATGTGTGTGTTAGGGAGTGAATGACTGTCTCACTAGTGTCTTTATCAGTAACTACATATGTTTTAATCTAGTATATGTGAATATTGATGTATATAAGTGAGTAGATGTGAGAGTCAGAGATTGTAAGTGTTCCTGTTTAAATAAGTATGTGTTTCTATAAGTGATTGTTTAAGAGAATAAATATGTGTAAATTTCCTTAGAAGTAAGGTGGTAGTGTGTGTATAGCTCTATATGCAAATAAATGGATGTTCAATAGTTTATTTGCATGTGTGAGTATGTGTGTGAGTAACTTTTGGATGACTGTTGGTGTGTAACAGGATGTATAGGTGTTTCACTACATATGATGAGTGAGTATATGTATGAGTGACTATATAGAACTGTTGGTGAATGAGTGGATGTGTATATAGATGGTGGTATTACTGAATTGGTTGTTGTAAGTGGTATGGCTATCTCCATTTTTTTGTAAATTTTAGTTTCTATTTTTGAATATTTGTTTCAAGGGTTACATTACAGTGAAAGGAGGTCTGTCACTCTGTCACAAAGATGGTGTCATCAGTGATGTCATGATTGATGTCACTGACCATGTCATGAGTGATGTAATATGTGACGTCATCATCAGTGCATTGCACGCGCAAGTTATAGTGAGTCCAACTAACTATAACGTGGGAATTTCAATGGTTTTATGCGAGTAAAACTTCCAGCAAACTATAACTGGTGTAAAACCTATGTTTTTTTCAGTGAATTTAATAGGTTTTTTAAATGCTAATTCCTAACTATAACTGGTGTAAAACCGATGGTTTTTTCAGTGAATTTCATAGTTTTTTTTAATGCTAATTCCTAACTATAACTGGTGTGAAACCTATGGTTTTTTCAGTGAATTTCATAGGTTTTTTAAATGCTAATTCCTAACTATAACTGGTGTGAAACCTATGGTTTTTTCTGTGAATTATAGTTATAGAAAATAACAAATTTTAAAACGAATTTTATATTGTATAATTATGTCATTTTTTAATTTATTTTTTATTTTTCAACCCGGGGCGCTCCCGGGGCGCGTACCGGTGAACGCACGGGTAAGCGCAATGTTACGGCGCGCCCCGGGGCGCGTACCGGGGAGCGTCCCGGGAGCGCTAATCCCGCGAACGAAAACAACATCGTGACGTATCGCGTAGCCGCCACGCCTTGCGTCATAAGACACGTATCGCGTAGCCGCGAGATGCGTCTTATGACGCACCGCGTAAGCGCACCCGGAAGCGCATACGATCGCGCAACATAAGCGCCCCGATGCACTTACGATACACGCCCCGGGACGTGCCCCAGGACGCGTAGCGTAAGCGCGTCAAGCCATGTGACTTTAAAATAACACTTTTCATTGGTTCAGAACTTTTTTTTCCAAATTGTGAAAAACACACCCATTTCTCTCACTATTGCTTTGTACTTGGAGAGAGCAAGAGCTGTTCTGTGTACTGTCTTCATCTTCTACTTTCCTGATCTACAGCAATGGCTACAAGGGAGTCATCCAGCAGTGATTCCGACGAATTTTTGCATGAGGACCCTCCTCACCAGAAGAAAAAGAACCATTTCATCTGGAAATTCTATGACATCCCTGAAGGACAAAAAAAAGTCAATGCTGCAAAAGTAACCTGCAAAATATGTGGCAGTACTTTATCCAGAGGCAATCCTCTAAAAAAATATACCTTCGGAAATGCCAATTTAATCAGGCATGTCAAAAGAAGACACCCAAACAACTTTGCCAGGGAGAGTGTCAGGGACCTGGCACGGAATTTACCCACAGATGGCGGCAGCACCTCCACTGGTGGAGCAACACCTTCGGGAAGAATGGTCCCTAACATACAGCCGGTGTTTGCAGGCATCAAATTTCTGTAGGTAGGTAATATATATATATATATATAGATATATATACACATATATATATATATATATATATATGTATATATATGTCTATATGTATATATATATATATATATATATATATATATATATATATATATATATATGTATATATATGTATATGTATATATATATATATATATATATATATATATATATATATATATATATATATATATATATATATATTACCAACTGGCGGTCGCCAGTAGGTAGTTATAGTTAGGACCTATTTACCAGTTGATGAATCTTTGCGAAATTTTCCAAACTAATAATCAGCTCTGGTCCGCTCCTATCCTGAAAGTCTCGGGATGATTCGTGTAGTGGGGGCCTGAGAAAAAAGGGGGGTCCCAAAACGTGTTTTCCCCGTGCAATTTTCCATAGGACCTTTTGACGCAGCTACAGCCCGAACTGCTGAACGGATTTACACCAAATTTGGTAAAGAGGTAGTCCTCAGTTCAGACTCGTGCCTTTTGCTTACATTGTGTAAATCCGTTCAGTAGTTCCTGAGAAAATCACATTTCAAAGTAATTATATATCTATGGCCGCACAGGATCCACGCATCCTAAGTGCACCCTGCTGTGCACGAGCTGCATTCTAATTGGCTGTCAACACTCCAAATCAGGAAGTGTTGGCAGCCATCTTGTGCCTTGGTAGAATCGAGGCACAAGAAACCTATAAAACAAACAAGCAAAACACGCAAAGGGGGCAGGGTAGACACACCCTGACACCCTAGGCCTGCTCAGGGGGTCCCACAAGGACCCCCGAGGCCAAAAAAAAAAATATATTTTTTAAATCACGGGATGCGCATCCCCCCGCGGAAGAAAAAAACTGCTGTTGAACACCCTCACTCTCTTACCACAAGTTGGCTGTGAGCATCGACAACACGGTACAGGCTGAGGATGTAACCTTCGTCTCGGTCTTTGTTCATCTCGTCAAGGACCAGGCACGCCTGGACGTCTGTGGCATTGCAGTCTTCCGGCACCAGAGGCTGAGGACTGAGGGCACTGCCGAGGGACAGCAGCGTGAAGCACAGTGCTGCGATAATCTGCTTCATGTTCGTAGCGCCCTCAACAGGGCAGGACCCCCGGAAGCCGGTCAATGCTAGAGCAGACAGCAGCAGACTTGAAAACAAAGCGACGAAGAAAGCTAAAGCCTGGCTCACCCCTTCTGATTTTATAACGCCTGACCCTCTGCAACTTTTAGGGTAAATGATTAAAGAATGGTGTTTACCGATGGTCACCGATTTGTGCAATAGTCAGCTTCAAGAGACCCGCCTGTCACTGCTATCAATTTGACCATCAACACAGAGGACAGACTCACAAAGGAATTTTAAGGACTGACCCTTAAAAGCCCAAGTCCTGATGAGGCCCGTAAATTATAGGGCTGAAACGCGTCATCATTTGTTCTGAAGACACCATCAAGAATTAAGAACATTGAAATTGATTAGAAGGAGTACTTAATAATAGAGGTTCTAATAATATACCTCATAGGCTCCTATGTTTTTGGTTGATCTTGTTTTGAAGGAATGCCTTTTATAATTTTTGATTGTAAAGAAAAACAGGAGTGTGACCCATAAACCAATCGGGATTGGGGTTCAAGGTTATAAAGGTAAAACAATATCCCAAGAGGTATAAATGAAGAGACAAATTATATTGCATGCACAAGGCATAACATAGGTCAAAGAAAAGGAGACACTTATTCAGAGTATTTCAATTCCAAATTAATTTTAGTATTTTAGTATGCAAGTCATGAAAGGAGAAATTCATAGGGGAATAGTTATGTACAGCACACAGTTCAGGAATTCGAGTGACAACCGATAAAACTTGGTGCTCAATATATACATGTGGTATGTGGCAATGCAAGTGCAGGAGTGTGCAGCGGCGGACGGCGCAAAGTGAGCAAGGTGAAATATATACAGTGAATAGCTCAACATGTGACACAAAATTCAGTGACTTTATATTACACAATTCGTAATTTCAATGGAGTCACAACACAGTGCGCCTATGGTTTGCGCTGTGGAGTCGACGGCGTTTCGGTCCTTAATTAATGTGGACCATCTTCAGGACGGGGTTGTCTCGTTTAGGGTGCTGTAGGCAGTTCCAGTATCGGCCCCGATCCAAGGCTAACCGCAGGCTTCCTGACTGTCTGCTGTGACGCCTACATGGATTAAGTACGTGCCCAGCTTCTGCATCCTTTCAGGTCCCTGGCCGCTATAACTTTTCAATTGCCGCGATCGCTCAGTGACGCTTCACTCGTCTACCAAGACATCAGTCCCCAGGTGATTAGACGTTCTCCGCCGGATCCCTTGGATCGGGCCGATACTGGAACTGCCTACAGCACCCTAAACGAGACAACCCCGTCCTGAAGATGGTCCACATTGATTAAGGACCGAAACGCCGTCTACTCCACAGCCCAAACTATAGGCGCACTGTGTTGTGACTCCATTGAAATTACGAATTGTGTAATATAAAGTCACTGAATTTTGTGTCACATGTTGAGCTATTCACTGTATATATTTCACCTTGCTCACTTTGCGCCGTAAGCCGCTGCACACTCCTGCACTTGCGTTACCACATACCACATGTATATATTGAGCACCAAGTTTTATCGGTTGTCACTCGAATTCTTGAACTGTGTGCTGTACATAACTATTCCCCTATGAATTTCTCCTTTCATGACTTGCATACTAAAATACTAAAATTAATTTTGGATTGAAATACTCTGAATAAGTGTCTCCTTTTCTTTGACCTTTTATAATTTTTGAAGCATCCTCCTTTTGAAAAATATGGGCTACGATATACAAAGGTCCAAAATATATGTTAGTTTGTCAATAATGTAAATATTGTGTACATATTTTTGTAGTTTGTGTTGAGTATATATGTTGTGTGTATATATATATATATGTATTTGTTGTATATATATACATATATATATATATATATATATATATATATATATATATATATATATATATGTGTGTTTTGAAAAAGAAAACAACATTTTGCTTTTTTTGAAGAATATATTCAAAAGAAATTAAAATAACATATAATTACATATTTGACTTTGGTTGCAGATAAATAGAAAACAGATTTTTTTGATGTGATTAAATTATAACAGGACGGGATAATTCATTGATCTCTATCCTTTAATTGATTGATTATTATTTCCTGGGCATCACTTTCTTTATTGAATATGTTTTTTACCCAGATGCCGTAGGGTTACTTGGGTTGCCCCATGCATAATGAGGTTGTACAGAATCCCTCGCGTGTGATTAAGCATGTATTGCTGGCCCACCGTTTACTTCTACTAATGCTCACCACTCATTTTAATTGCCCACATGCACATATGCGTTTCCAGGGGCAGCCTGCTGCAGACATTGTGCGCAGCCACCCTACGTCTACGCAGCTACGACTCGCATTGTGCGTTCTCATTTATGCGTGCTGCGCCTAGACATGGAAAGTGCTACTAACAGGGGGTGACATACACGCACCGACGACCTGTCCGATGCAGCGCGTGCATCGTCGCCTGCACGGTCGCCGGCACAGCGTATTTTGCCTCTTTTTTCTAGAGCACGTAAACAAACGTGATGGTCAGAGCATTGGGGGACGGAGATGTTTTATTTATAGGAAGGACAGACTTCCATTTCTTTATAATACGCATTCATTCAGAATTTACTGCAGTGTCTGCAGACACCTCAGCTTTTATTATTAGACACTGTTGTGGAGCAAAAGATGTACTTTATAACAGAAGATGAACACATTTTTTGTAATTTGTCTAGCAGTGCGGTCCCCTAAACCTGCGGCGGAGACAATGTGGAACAGGAATGTGTTTAGATGATGCATTCATTTGTCTCCGGAGCCCTAGTTGTGTGCGCCCCCCACACACACCTCTCCAACTTCGGGGCTGCCCCAGATCCTCAATGCACCACTGTCAAGGCCCTGGGCTGGGCAGCCCTGTTCTGTACACTGAGGTGCAGAAACAACAATACACTTTTGTGCTACACACATCAATATGAAACAGAATGCTGGCACAGTGTGTGTGTGTTTATATGTACCACCAAGGTTGTGATGCTGCGGTACACTCAGGCCCAGGAGGGCCTGCTGTTACCCACAAGGCCTCCCGCCACAGCCCTGAGTGCACAACGAAGCCCTGCTTTTAATGCAGGGTCGAGGGGTGAGTCAGGGTGTGAGGAGGTTTGTTGTTGTCACACAACTCCTTCAAAGGATCTGGGAAGAGCTTGTTGTCATTTTTTCCCTCTTAACTCCCCAATAAGGCCCGGACAACAATTCACAGAGCAAAAAAAGGAAAAGAAAGAAAATTAAAAACAAACAAAGAACCGTGGGGCGCTGCCACTCCTCCCAAAAGCCTGTTTGTGGTACTTGTTGACGCACGGATCACATCAGAGGAGCCCCCGCGTAAACGAGTGTAACACCCCCAAGACACCCAAACAATGCACAGTGGGGACGCGGCTGCTGCTGGCAGCCACCTATGTCTGTGTGCGTGTCTATGTGCGGGGTCCGATTCTGACACGGAGCTGTGTCTCTGGGCTCCCCCGATGGAAAGTCGAGGCAGGGGGGATGGTGTAAGGGGTCAGTGCTGGGGGTCTGGAGGGGGCTGGTGTGAGAGGCCAGTGTAGTGTAGTTGCTATATTCCCAATAGGCTCTGCGCATTGGAATAATATAATCTATAGATTTGACTTAGGACTGAGGTCTACTAGGTCTCTTTCGAACATATTAGACTTAATTGTGAGTGCCAGCTAGCTCAGAGGTCACTAGAAACTTTCTCAAATTCACAAGAAGGGATTAGTCTTTGACAACCGCATAAACATGACAACTTTGATCCCCAAGAATAAGAATTGTATCTCTAGAGTCGCGGAAACAATAGATAGTTATTTCACTCAGTCAATCGTGCATGCTTCGTTTCACCAGAGGTGCAGAGAAATAGAGAGACGGGCCTTTTCAATAAAAGGGTATTTATTGAACAGTCTTCTTTCTCATGCAGAGGAAATGTACTGCTACAATCGTAATACTGGTTGCAAAGCACAATGCGTACAGTACGAAGAGTATTATAAAATAATACTGTAAAAGCATGATATGGTTTCTACACCATAAAAAACATAGAATACATACATTAATAAATAAAGACTAAAAGTACTCAACTGGTGCTTCTAAAATACGCCCTCCCCGGTGTACCTAACCTAGGGGCAGAAGTAAGTGAGGTGTAGCTTAGTTTCAGTATTCTTTTGCCAAGAATCTAATCCAAGAATTCTCTAAGGGTCTAATCAGCTCCGTACCTTGGTTTTTGAATGAAGGAGGTCTGGTATCTCTCTCTCAGGACTCAATTTCCCAAAAACCTGCAAGGGTAGGTTGGAAACACTGGAGCTGGATTTCTCGGCAAGAGAAAAGACAGCGTCTCTCTCAGTTCGTCTGCTGGAGGGTCGGTTTCCTTCGACACTTGCTGTAGCAGGGCGTCGGGCAAGTAGATAGTCGAACTACTCCAAACCACCGTGTGTTTGCCTGGGCAAGTGTGGGTATAAATATACCTTGAAGGTGCCTAGTTTGACGTAAGGTTGGACATAATAACGTCATCAAAGACTGGTTCTTTGAAAACTTGATAAGTTCTTGGATAAATCAATATTCAAGCAAGGGGAAGTCCCTTAGTGCTGAAGGCGAGTTTTTCCAAGAAATCGTTGTGGATTTTTGGAACGAGTGGAAGTAGCCATGCCGTATTTGGACTGCATAGGCTAAGTCTAAATATGGTTATGATTTCTATGCCTATATAAGAATAGGTTGAATTATACCTATATATGGGCATGAATCGGGAAAATTACACTAGGATCCTAAATTCATATACAACACTAGTGCTGGGGGTCTGGAGGGGGCTTGTGTAAGAGGTCAGTGCTGGAGGCCCAGTCCGGGGTAGGGAGGATGGTGTGAGAGGCCAGTGCTGGGGGCTGGTGGAGGGGTCTGGTGTAAGAGATCAGTGCTGAGGGCCAGGTCCGGATGGGGCTGGTGTGAGAGGTCAGTGCTGGGGGCCCAGTCCAGGGGTGGGGGGGGGGCTGGAGTGAGAGGCCAGTGCTGGGGGCCCGGTCCAGGGGGATCTGGTGTAAGAGGTCAGTGCTGGGGGCCAGGTCCGGAGGGGGCTGGTGTGGGAGGCGAGTGCTGGGGGGTCAGAACTGAGGGGGCTGCAGTAAGGGGCCAGTGCTGGGGCCCAGTTGGGGTGGGGTCTGGTGTAAGAGGCCAGTGCTGAGGGTCTGTAGGGTGCTAGTGTGAGAGGCCAGTGCTGGAGACCCGGTCTGGGGGTGGGGGGCTTCTGTAAGAGGCCAGTGCTGGGGGCCCATTCTGGGGGGGGCTGGTGTGAGAGGTCAGTGCTGGGGCCCTGTCCGGAGGGGTCTGGTGTAAGAGGCCAGTGCTGAGGGCCCTATCGGAAGGGGCTAGTGAGAGAGGCCAGTGCTGGCGGGCCGGTCCGGAGGGGGCTAGTGTGAGAGGCCAGTGCTGGGACCCGGTCCGGGGGGTCTGATGTCAGAGGCCAGTACT
Source organism: Lissotriton helveticus (assembly GCF_964261635.1). Classification (NCBI taxonomy): domain Eukaryota; kingdom Metazoa; phylum Chordata; class Amphibia; order Caudata; family Salamandridae; genus Lissotriton; species Lissotriton helveticus. The sequence goes on along the minus strand of NC_136061.1, from coordinate 934,085,292 downwards.
GGGGGCCGGGTCCATAGGGGCTAGTGAGAGAGTCCAGTGCTGGGGGGCCGGTCTGGAGGGGGCTGGTGTGAGAGGCTAGTGTTGGGGGCCCAGATGGGACTGATATGAGATGGAGAGAGCCCCAGTGCTGGGGGTGGGGGAGGGTCCAGTCCTGCTTTTTGACCCCCCGCCCCTTCCCATGTCCGTTTTGGGGTAAAAGACCAGCGCCCATAAGTTGATTGAGTTTGTTTAACCCTGTGGAGGGGAGGGCTATACCTTCACCTCAGTAAAAAGTCAATTTTCCACTTCAGTGCGCTGTAACAGCGCCATGTGGGCAGTCTCTTACCCCTCCCTGCTCTTGCTGCTGGTAGAAGAGCGAGCCTGCTGTGGAAGGCTCGGCACCCCCCCTTGTCCCCGGAAAGCACACATCCCAATCCCAATCCCATCACGGGCGATAATTTTTGTCTGAAAAAAATACGCTGGTCTCGGAAGGGCTCGCCATTGACAGCTGGATGAGGAAAGGCAGTCAGGTGTGTGTGCCACTACCATGTAATTACTTGAGGCTATATTGGCAGTAGTGCATTTTCACACTGACAATTCTGTACTACATCCGTTGCTCCAGTGCAATAGTGAACCAATGTTTCCTGACTTATGCAGAACACCTGTTCAGGGTCAGATTGCGCTCCAAACTCGGTTAACACGCAGTAAATATACCACCCGCTCCTGCATCCCGGACTCCAGCCGGTGAATCCTGGGGCATATTACCAAGCAATAGCGATAATTATCGCTATTGCTTGGTTAGAGACAAAATTTTACCGCTGAGCTGCGGCGATTTTTATCGCAAAAATACCTTGGTATTACCAAGGTTTATCGCAAATGCAATAAAAATCGGCCGCAATGCATGAATATCGCTGAAAAGTCAGCGATATTCATGCATTATCGAGCTAATGCTCTTAGCCATGTTATCCAGCTCCCATTGGATAACATGGCTAAGAACTGCTCAAGGCAGGTGTTAGCTTTTGGAGATATTCGCGCTTAGCGCAAATTTCTCCATAAGTTGGTAATAGGAGATAGCGATGTTAGCGACTGTTTCCAGTCGCTGACATCTTGGCACGCCCACTTTACATGTCATTAGTGATAAATATCACTGACATGCAAAGTGGGGCCCAAGATGGTCGCCATCTCCTACTAGCTGTCGCTAACTGGTGTTAGCGACAGCTAGGTAATAGGGAGATCATTTTATCTCCGCTTTCTTGGCTTTTAAAGCCAAAAAAGCGGAGATAAACCCCCTTGATAATATGCCCCTCAGTTCTTAGCAGGCGCTGTTATAGGAAAACCTGGAGGTATCTGATGCCCTGCAGGGGTCATTAGCGCCCGGTAAATGCACGCTCGTTCCCCCTCACCAAGCTGGGACTTCAAATGTAGCAAGGTTTAAATTGAAGGCAAATTGAGAAATAAAACTGCTCACGGTTTTCCTTGCCCCACTCCAGATGTACATGTTTAGTTCCCTCATGGGGCAGATGTTGTGGGTTTGAAATCAGTAAATATTGCAGAAGTAGCACAGGGAAAACAACAGTTGGCCTAACAGCTAGGGCGTTCGACCTCGGACCTGGGGAACTGGGTTCGAATTTCGGTAACAACGCTGAACATGCTGTGATTCTGGGCAAATCTTTTAATCTCCCCGTGCCAAACTAAAATGAATGTGTGTCCTCATGTAACATAACTGGTGCTATGTAAAGCGCTCTGATACCCGATTCGGTTGCGGGTCAAGATCACGCTATATAAAAATCTGCAAAACAAAAAAAATTGGAAAAATAACCGAATATTCACGTCTGCGCATCAGACAACTTGAAGTGTGCACTTGACATTATCAGGCTATAAAATATGAAATCGATGTTTGCTCCGATTTCAGAGCAGCGCATTCCCTAATACAGGGATATTTCTGAACCATGCGGGTGTTTAAAGCCCTGTGTATCCCAAAGCACCTGGATTACGTGTCACCCTTTAACTCAAAGCCCCAACAATGCTCTGATGTGAGCGTCGTTGGGAACCGGGATCTCGCATGACCACAGCATACCTGGCAATTGTCGTTTCAATTTTTTGTATCTGTTAATGTCTTCAAATTTGGTTTATTTTCTTTAAATATTTGAATTACATGTGTGCTATTTTTTTGTACATGGACAGCACCCAGTGTGACGGCGCCTTACTGGCGCTTTTTGTCCTGTCATGAGCCTAGCTGTGTTGAAAGTGGCACATTTAAGGGCGCGCACTTGGTACCCACGTACGGTATACACCCTATTTTATGTTAAAAAATAGAGCGTGTTATTACGCCCCGAAGTAGAACAAACAACCATGTAATGCAGTGAAAAACATGAAGTGCAGAAACATAAGGAGCGCATGTATAAGTTTTCTACCTTTTTAATTGTTTCTGCTGCACGAGTCGTCTGGTAATGTAATATAATAAATTGTGGTACGTTGTGGTGTACTCTAATCATACAAAACAAATAAAAATACAATAATAACGTAATAAAATATATAATCATACAAAACGTTTCCGATCGCAGCCCATAGACTGTGTACAGATAATTAAAACGGAATAAAAATTATACATTTCATATTTGCATGGCCGCTACACACCATCCTTCGCATATTAATCGTCTTGAGGGGCGGCCTAATGGCACGTTTCTAGTTTAACTCTGTTTAAAAAAACAAAAAAAGTTTGGTTGAACTTTTTGGGTCATTTGTTTGATTTTGTGGGGGTATTTCCCGAAGGGGGGGTGATTTCAAAGCGGCCTGTTGTACAAGTTAAGTCCTGTTCCCCCCACACCCCATACGGCCTGGTGTTGTTTTAGCCCTTTTCCCTTGAGCTCCTGACATCAGTTTAGCTGTTGAATAAATACCTCAGCGTCCTACTTTACATCGGACATAAATCCTTCTCCTGCACCCCCTTCCCTCCCTCTCCTGGGTAGGCAGGTCAGCTTTTACTGCCTTTCCTCTCCAAAACCTGTCACTACACAATTTAAAACTCATAACTCGCTTCTTTTACTGGAAATATTCCCCTGGCAGGTGGTCCGGCTTATCAAGAGCCCCGCAGGCGGGGCGAGGAGGGGGGTGCTGCTTCCATGGTCCTGTGCTTGCAAAGAAATGTAGTTCAATGGATGCTCGATTTAGCGCCGCAAAGACTTTCAATGCTTCTCGCGCGCCTTTACGCATTTTGTGCGACAGACACCTGCCTGCAGCTTGAAAGGCCGCTGTTTATGTCGTTTTTTGTGGATTTATATGTTCTGTTTACCTTATGCGGGAAGCAAAGGTATCTGTATTTCTCTAGGAAGGGCTCTGGAGATTAATACTTGTTTAAAATATTAGTATTTAGAGCACTTTACTTTGCTCTCATTATACACAGCAACATCGTGCATGCCTATGTCTGCACTCTGCATATTATATAATATATCAAATAAGCATATCCAGATTTCTATAGCGCTGTGTTGCCTCATAGCTCTGTATATGAATTTGCAGTAGGTATGCATCAATTGTACACAGATATAAACTGATCTTTATGAATCCACACACATATAATTTAATCACATATAGGCACATACACGTTCATAAAATGTGGAGTTACGCATACTGTGTCACTCACAGAGGCCAAGGGCATCTTATAAAGCGCCGAACCGGGTTATGTGCATGCGCCAACATTGGTCGTGACTTCGCGCTAACACTACTTACCTGCTAAGTGAATTTCCTTCCATAGACTAACATTGACTAGTTTCACTTGGAAATTCTTCTAAGTGTGGAGTTTTGGAACTTTAAAATATTCACCTAAAATCATCCAAACAACGAATTCCGATTTACCCACGTTATCAGGAGAGATCCCAGAGCTGCATCTTTTAGCCCAGCACTGACCCTGAAAAGTAATTCTAACCGTACTTACCAGAAACTTGTATTTTATTCCATTGGAATCCATTGTCTGGTTTTCAGCAGAAAAGTTTCTAAGTGTCTATTTTCACAAACTACAAATATTCCTTTAAAATTGCCTGTATGACTTAAATGCATTCTTTCAACTGTATACAGGAGATGCACCAGTGCTGGATCCAGGATCCACCACTGAGTAAGAAAAAGTAACGATAACACTACTTACCTGCTAAGTGAATTTCCTCCCGTAGGATAACATTGGTGATTCTATGTGAAAACATTTTTAAGTGTCAACTTTTAAAATACAATAATATTCCTTAAAATTCACTGCTGTAACCAAAACGCGTTTACTCAACTGTTTACAGGAGATGTCCCAGGACTAAAAATAGGATCCAGTCCTGTGGTTAGAAAAGTAATCCATAAAGTAACTAATTGCATTTAACTAGATGTTCACATTGAGTTCAATGTTGCATTGTGTTTGAAATTGTGTTGCCCATTGCAACAACTGTAACTACTGTACTTAAAAGTCCATTGCCTATTTGCAAAGTATTTAAACTAAAGTATTTTATTCTGAAAAAGAATACTTTGTAATGTATAATGTAATTATAATGTAATTTAAAAAAATAAAATATCTACAAATAAATAGTTTAAAAAATGTAGTAAATCAGTATAAAAAAATAAATATAACAATTAATACATTTAAAAATTGTCATTTACAAAACCTTTGAAATTCACTGAAAAAAACATAGGTTTCAGACATGTTATAGTTACGAATTAGCATTTAAAAAACCTTTGAAATTCACTGAAAAAAACATAGGTTTCAGACATGTTATAGTTAGGAATTAGCATTTAAGCAACCTTAGAAATTCACTGAAAAAACATAGGTTTCAGGGGTGTTATAGTTAGCTGGACATTTCACTCGTACAAAACCATTGAAATTCCTCTGTTATAGTTAGTTCTACTAACTATAACTCGCGCGCCCGCAATCCACTGCTGATGATGTCACATATTACATGACTCATGACATGGTCAGTGACATCACTGATGACATCTCAAATGACATCACTGATGACATCATCCACGTGACAATCTGATACACCTCATCATACACTAGTATAACCTTTCAACATTCATTATAAAATATGGAGTACCATATTTTAAACCATTGACACACCAATACAAGTTTCTCAAAACCTACTCAGTGATTCCTACATCTACACACACATCTAAACACTTACCTATAGATTCACTCATACATGCTAAAAAAGATCAATAGAACATTATTAAAAATACTTATACACCTACATCGACATTACACACCAGCACACATCCTATTCACTTATGCAGTCATCCTACTCACTTATGCAGACCATTGATCATACTTACATTTACTAAGCTACACACTTATACAAATACCACTTTTTAATTCATATAGATAGTAACTCATACTTAGGGGTCCATTAGGATGTCGGGCGGTGGCACCACCGCGGTGGTGGCGGGGCGGAAAAACAGCCTTTACCGCCCGCGAGCAGCGGAACTCATGTCTGCAACATTAGGATAGGTAAACACAGGTCATTTCCCGTCTGCCGTGGAGCGCCGTGCACCGCCATCAAAGTGCGCCCGCCACTGCGGCGGCGGTAGCCAATCGAGACCCTCCACCCCGCTCAAAAAAATTAGGATGGCCCAAACCAGCAGACGCAACGCAGCAGAGACACCGCACAGCTGAAGCAGGCGGAAAGTCGACTGCGGAGCACGAACTCCGATACCCGACATGAACCCCATGGACCCAGCCCTCCACATGCATCCGGTCATGTACCTGCTGCAACATTATCGCCAGATGGGCCGCCGCAGGCGCCGCCGCAGGTACGCCATTACACATATGCACCACATAACACACATGCCGACACAGGGCCCAAGCACCACACTGGCATCCTGCTGGGGGGCACAACACATCCACATGGGCACCCACACATCACCCACCTCACAACAAGGCACCCCACAGCATCCGGAACACACAACGTCCGCCAACCAGCAGCAACGTTCCGGGCACGGTCACGTCACCGCCGCGGTCAACACATGAGCACTATGCAGAAGGCAGGGCCACACCAAGGCATGGGCAGGGCACAAACATCACAGGGACACACCACCCCAAACCACACTGCACCCCACCCGAGCTAGTCACAGGCCATGTGCTTATCCCGTGTACCCCCATGCACACCAACAAGCACTGTAATAACAAGCACAATACACACACACTGCAACACACAACACACAACCAGGGACACAGGCACTGCAGGATTGGCTGACAAGGAACACACAACACCAATGCACTCCCCACAGCCCACACAATTGCATACAATCATCCACACAGGGCAAGACAAAACAAACAACAGGCATACAACTCCTGGCTGACACATGTCTGTCTCACACTATACAGGGGCACACATACATACACTACAAATTAACACCCTTCACACTGCACACCTCTGCTACACCCAACACCACACATGTCATGTAAGCCATGCCACCAGGACTAAGGGCCAACACAAGATGACCATACACATACACGCCTGGGCACACAGAAAGGAAAACACACACACATACCTCATGACATCACAGACAGCTACAAAACCTCTGAACAGCTGTACACCCTGTGCTGCCAGTGTCCCCCAACGTGACCTGTGAACAGTGTATGCATCAATAGCAAATCACCAACAAGAAAACTGCATGGCCTGTAAAATAGCTATCACAGAGTACAACATCAGCAGGGCCAGAATGGACTGAAGACCCTGTCACCCCTGTCTAAAAAGCAGATGGCTACAAAGAGCCTTGCAATGGTGAACTGAAAAATAGAGCATGGTACACAGTCAATTAAATGCAAACAAGAAAAGGACTTTAATCAGCAAGGAGACTGATAAAACACACACCAGAAGTAACTGTATTTATTCATATATTGCACAGATGTAGCAATACAACATTAGTAGACAACAGCAAGCCACAAAATCATGTACAAATGGTAGAGACTATGCACAGGTGAAACACAAACAGGAAGACCAGAGTCCCTGGCAGGGGACACAGCAAGTACATGAGAGGCTGCACAGGGAAGAGTACAGCACAGCAGAGCAACAGGCCCAGAGTCCATTGCAGGGGACACAGCAAGTACATGAGAGGCTGCACAGGGGATAGTACAGCACAGCAGAGCAACAGGCCCAGAGTCCATGGCAGGGGACACAGCAAGTACATGAAAGGCTGCACAGGGGAGAGTACAGCACAGCAGAGCAACAGGCCCAGAGTCCATGGCAGGTCAGGCAGCAAGTACATGAGAGGCTGCACAGGGGAGAGTACAGCACAGCAGAGCAACAGGCCCAGAGTCCATGGCAGGTCAGGCAGCAAGTACACGAGAGGCTGCACAGGAGAGAGTACAGCACAGCAGGGCAACAGGGCCAGCGACACACACTGGTCGCAAACAATGGTCTTGACTAGCACACTTGTGTGGGGCACAGGCGCATGAGGGTGTTGACAACTCACTCCTGGCTGTCTTGCAGACTGGGATCTGGCTGTGTTTTGTGGACAGCAGGCCCACTTGACTGGGATGACAGAGGCCCATGTGATGTGGTAATAACAGAGGGCCTGCAAGGTGGAGGGCTGTGTGGACCAGATGGCACAGTGGCACGTGGAGGTGGAGTCATGCACACCTCTGACACAGTGTGCGTGGGAGAGGTTGGAGGGGTGCCCTTCCACTTTTTGGGCACATGCAATGGCTTCCCTGTCTTGGGGTTGATGGAAAGTGGTGTTGACACTACAGGCACACACACCAACTGTCCCACATCAGGGGCAGACACTGGCACTCCCTCTGGTGATGTGCTTGATCCTGCAGAACGCTTGGGCTGGCTATGCCTCTGGACCAACTTACCCTCTCTGGAAGGTGTACCCCCTACAGTGCCCACCTTCCCACTTCCCCCAGGGGTGGTGTCCACAGTGCCCTCCTGTCCCTTCTTGCCAGGGGTGGTCACAACACTGCCCTCCTTTTCCAGACTCACTGGCCTGGACACAACACTGCCCTCCTTTGCCTTAATCCCTGGCCTGGACACAACACTGCCCTCCTTTGCCTTAATCACTGATCTGGACACAACACTGCCCTCCTTTGACTTAATCACTGGGCTGGTCACAACAGGGCTCTCCTCTGTCTCAATGACTGGGCTGGTCACAACAGGGCTCTCCTCTGCCTCAATGACTGTGCTGGTCAAAACAGGGCTCTCCTCTGCCTCAATGACTGGGCTGGTCACAACAGGGCTCTCCTCTGCCTCAATGACTGGGCTTGTCACAACAGGGCTCTCCTCAACCTGCCTCGATGTAGTTTGTTTTGGGGTTGATGTGGTGGGTGGTTGTGTCCCTGTGCTCTCCCCAGGTGTACCCATGACATGCCACACATCCTCTGTGGTCATAGGAGAGTCAATTTCTGGTGATGCCTCTGCATCATGTGAGCCTGATGTCTGCCACAATGATCTTCTGGCCTTGCTCTTCTGTGACGTTACCTTGTCTGTGCATATTTGGGGGGCCCTGCTCTTCTTTGGGGATGGAGTCTGTGAACGGGAGTGTTTGGCTTGGGTCTGACGTGTGCTCCTAGTGTTGTATCATTTAGGTGAAGTAGGTGCCAAGTGGTCACTGTCATCTGATGTTGCCACTGAATGGGTGGTCGTCACAGGCACCTGAGCTGCAATGGGACCATGTGCCTGTTGGAGGGCTGACGTGACTGTGGCTGACAATGCCTGGACTGTACGGTGTAGCCCACCCACGTCAGAGTGTATGCCCTCCATGAATGCAATCACCTTGCCTAATTTGTTCTTGTGGGCACTGAAGGCATTGAGCAGGGCAGTCTGGCCCACGCAAAGTTGCCGCAGGAGCTCTACGCATTCTGCGCTGAGGGCAGCAGGGGGGACAGGTGCAGGGGCAGCGGTGCCATGTGTGAATGTCACTCGTCCCCTCTTAGTAACACGGATACGGCCAGCACCAGAGGAAGTGGATGGGAGGCTGGGCACTGGTCGCTGGGTGTCAGATGTGGCAGAAGACTCCCCATCCCCTGTGCCTGCTAACATGGAGGCATCCCCGCTGGCATCAGATGAAGTGGTACTCTGTGTCTCAGCCACGGATTCCTCGTGCATACTCCTGTCACCCTCAGATGCGCTGGTGTGCTCTGTGTCACTTGGCTCAGTCTCACTTGCCTCCGCTGCCGCAGTCGTTCTGGTCTCGCCACCACTTGTTTCTGGATCATGTTCCGCCGTGGTGTCTTGCGATTCTGCATTAGTGAGAGAAACAGGGTTGTGTAAGTGTCATCATCTGGTCACACGATTTCAGATCAATGCAGCACAGTAGAGGCCTAGAGCTACATGGTAACCACCACACCCTGCAATCACTGTGCAGCTACACACTATATAGACCACAACAGTGCGTGTCATGCAGACAAACTTCCAGGAGTGAGGCATGTCGATGGCACACAGCACTACACCCTGCCCGTGGATGGAGTGCCCCCACCCCACATTGACCTGCCCCAAGGACATGATGTGGCCACAACACTCATCAGCACTGACAGCCCTACAGGGAACCAGAGGGGACCACACAACCCTGTTTTGACTACACATGCCACAATGCCAACTAGGCCATAGCAAGCACCATGTGCCAATCTGGGTTCACATTGTCGTCTGATGTGTGGTCCTCAACCATCATGGTGCATGCAAAGTAGACAGACATGGTGTCACACTCATTAAGTGGACACTACAGTACGCCACAATATGGACTCCCCACACCATCAAAATGAAGAGTGACCATGTGGCCACAATAAATCTATCAAGGTTTGAGAACTGCAGGCAGAGGCAGCACAGTGAGGCCATGGTGGGCCAATGCCTCATACAGGCACACATCACAGTCGCCACTCACATCACATATCACAGCATGGGAACACAGGCACATCACATGTGTCACCGCTGGCACAGGCCCTGTACACATGCATCCACTCCCAGACAAACTCTCCCTCCCCAGATACTCACCATCTCTGTCTTGCGGCTGATGCCCCTTCAGACGTGCATCCAGGTCTGGATTGGTCACTGCCAGTATGCGTCCCATCAGCGGAGTCATGGTGCGCCGTGCCAAACGCCCTGTGCGTGGTAGCACCCCCAAGGTCATCTCTGCCACTTGCTTAGCCAGCCGGCTAATGTCGTCCCACCTCTTGTGGCAGTGTGTGCGTCGTCTGTTTGATACCCCCAGGGCTCGCACCTTTGCTGCTATGGCCCTCCACACGGCCTTACGTTGGTGTACCTTGAGCTGTAGGTATGAGAGTCAAGAAGGGCAAATGAATAATTACACAATGTCAGATGTCAGCATCTATCAGTACAGCAGCCAGACACTGACTCAGGACTCACAGTAACCTCCCTCCCTCCAGAACTGGGGGTACCCTCACAAGGCCACTCTGCATGGCATTAACATTAGTGACTGCATGCACACATTGTGGTTCCTAGTCTCCATGATATTCACACAAATGCATGATGCCTCAACACAAATGCATCAAGAGCAATGTGTAACTCAGAAATTGTACAGGGCACTGATGGGGCATATCTACTATTCAGTGTGAAGCAACTGTAGCATGTAAGTGGGCTGATGTTCAACGTTTGGCTGTGCAGCCACTGAACCTACTCTGTGGGTCACACTGACTCTGACTACAGGGGCACCCTGAAATTTCCTCGAAAGCATTCACTGTCCTGGCATCTAAATGGCTAACAACAGCTGGGTCTGTATGCATGACAATGTGACACACCCCACTCACACATACGAGTACAGGCCTAGGAAAGAGTGACATTGCAACACACACACTCCCTCGACCTGGAGACAGCTTGTCTGTCAGTGTTTGTCATTACCCCACATCCCCAGGCATATACTGCAGCATCACGACTACACGTCTGACACCACCCTGCCCTACAGCTCCCTTCTTGGTGACTTACCACAACATTGGGACCACCGAACAGCCATGGGTACTGTGCCAGCACCTGGTCCACAAGGACCTCCAGCTCCTCACTCGTGAATGGACTGGCATGCATATTCTCTGTCCTTGACATCCCTGTGGATATGGCAGACCGGTGGTGGAAATGAGCAGGACAGGGTCCCAGGCAGGATGGCTCTTGAGGCAGCAGCAGGAGATGGTCCCAGGCAGCAGGCTCTTGAGGCAGCAGCAGGAGATGGTACCAGGCAGCAGGCTCTTGAGGCAGTAGCAGGACTGGGTCCCAGGCAGCAGGCTCTTGAGGCAGCAGCAGGAGATGGTCCCAGGCAGCAGGCTCTGTGAGCAGTGGAAATGTGAGGCTCACTCCCACAGATTTATAGCGTCCAGGAGTCGTTTGGAAGCTTAAAAGCTGCTACAATTGATTGTCCGGGTCTGCCTTATTCAAAAGCATCCAATGACCGCCTCCCTGTATGCAATGATCCACGGCGGTGACGCACCGTGGGTGCCCGGGATGCGCTATCGCGATGGGGCATCATTCAAAAGCATCCAATGACCGCCTCCGCGGTAGCGGAGCACACCTTCCGTGATTATCAAATCTGCATCATGCCACCGCGATCATCGCTGCCATTGGCTGTATGCCATGCTCCACGGCGGTGACCCACCGCGGGTGCCCGGGGTGCGCTACCGCGATGGTGCATCATTCAAAAGCATCCAATGACCGCCTCCGCGGTAGCGTAGCACACCTTCTGCGATTTTCAAATCTGCATCATGCCACCGCAATCATCGCTGCCATTGGCTGTATGCAATGATCCATGGCGGTGACGCACCGCCGAGGCCAGGCGGTGGGTACCGCGACTCATGTGGCGGAGCATACCCACCGCCATATAGACATGTCCATATGCCAATGGCTACCGCACTTGTGAGGGGGGTGGTGCTGGGGTCACACCGCAGGGGACCGGCGGTAGGTACCGCGACTCATGCGGCGGAGCATACCCACAGACATATAGACTTGTCCATATGCCAATGGCTACTTCACTTGTGAGGGGGGTGGTGCTGGGGTCACACTGCCGGGGACCGCCCCGGCGGTACGTACCGCGACTCATGCGGCGGAGCATACCCACCGCCATATAGACATGTCCATATGCCAATGGCTACCGCACTTGTGAGGGGGGTGGTGCTGGGGTCACACCGCCGGGGACCGGCGGTAGGTACCACGACTCATGCGGCGGAGCATACCCACCGCCATATAGACATGTCCATATGCCAATGGCTACCGCACTTGTGAGGGGGGTGGTGCTGGGGTCACACCGCTGGGGACAGGCGGTAGGTACTGCCATTTTCGTACCCATTGCTGTGTATGTCAATCCAGAACACTGTATCAGCACCCTGCAGCAACATGGTGAAGGGCACATCATTGTACACACGATGCCACACAGCCATGTCATCCACAGGCGGACGCACGTTCAGTGTGAGATACTTTGGCCTGTGGTTCAGCCATTTTAGTAAGAAATTTGATGGCTGATGATGATTGACAGACTTCAGCTGATGTAAATGATGTTGTGACGTTTAATGTGTTGTGGGTCAGTGCAGACCTTGACCTGGCTGGTGTCACTGCATTGTAACATACCTGACTTGTGCATTCACAACTGCTCATGCACACAACGGGAAGTGTCCCTGCTACTGTGATCATTGTGTTGATGAATGTGTGCCGACTTTACATGATGCATTGAGGTGTGGCAGGTACAGCAGATGTGTATGGTAGACATGGTAAGTCCCAATACATTGGCGGTTCTTGCTGCACCATGTCTGCACATGTGAATTGTTAAGCCATTATATCCGCATTCACAGTCCCCGATGTGTTTGTGGCACTTGTGTATTGTCACTGGAGAGGCGTGCCCTCTGTGTGTAGCTATTGGCCAGCCATGTAACCTGATGTGCCATGCATCTCTCTGGCACTCGTTGTTTTCTCATGACATCATTGATGCTTTGTGCTATGCCCATCTCATGATGCTTGTCACTGACATATTCATTTTACTACTCAACTAGGAGGAGGCCGAATCTCCTACGTCACCTGACAGTGCTGGAGGACATGGAGAATGAGGCAATCATCAGGAAATTCAGGCTGGACAGACCAACATTGAATATCCTGTGTGATCTATTGGAGCCCCCCCTGCAGCCTCGCCGTCACTATCCTACGGCATTCACCCCCACCTACAAGGTGCTGGCAGCACTCCACTTCTTTGCGACTGGTTCCTTCCAGGAGACCGTGGCTAACGCTGGGGGGATGTCACAGCCCATGTTTAGCATGGTGCTGAGGGATGTTCTTGCGGCCATGATGCTATATCGCAATCGCTACATACATTTCCCTAGGGGACGTGAATTGGCTGCCGTTAAGGGTGACTTCTATCCCCTTGGGCGCATCCCACATGTAGTCGGTGCCATCGATTGCACCCATGTAGGTCTGGTGCCACCGCAGGCGACGGAGCACATTTATCGGAACCGCAAACACTACCACTGCATAAATGTGCAGGTGGTGTGCCTTGCGGACATGACCATGTCACATGTGTGCAAAGTATCCCAGTTCAGCCCATGATTCGTACATCATGAGGAACAGCATGGTGCCACGGATGATGGAGAATCTGCATCCCGAACGTGCCTGGATTGTGGGTGAGTATCACTACTGCTATGGCGTGCTGTGTGTCACTTGGTGCACTCTGGCTGTACAACATTGCAATGTGTGTTTGTCATTCATAGGTGACTCAGCATATCCCAGTAGGCCATGGCTGTTGAGCCCACTCCGGAATTCCCGGACACCAGCATACATTCGCTACAATGAGGCCCATGGCAGGACCCGACGGGTAATCGAGCGGACTTTTGGCCTGCTGAAGTCAAGGTTCCGGTGCTTGACACGACCGGAGGTGCACTGGCATACTCGGCTGGGAAGGTGTGCCAGATCGTTGTGACATGCTGTATGCTGCACAACCTGGCCATCCACAAGGGGGTCCCCCTGCTCCTGGACGATGGTGAGGAACCAAGGCAACCACCTGCTCAAGGACTTGAGGACAGTGGTGAGGAGGAAAGAGTAGACCTGAGCCAGCAGCTCATCGACCGCTACTTCACCTGATGGTGGGTGACGTGGTGCACCTTGTACATTGTCTGGTGTGGTTGCTGTTGCGTTCATGTTACCGAGAGGCACATGTTCTGTCACCTATGTGTGGTATTAGTGAGATTGACGTTCCACACGAAGATGTATGCTGGACCGTATTTGTGCACACCTGCTAGACATTGTGTAGTATGCCTGTGATGTCTTGTGTATGTTTTGTGCAGTGATCTGTGCGTGTTGCCACAATGAGACCAGTGACTGTTGTTCTGTTGTGTCTCCCTAGGTGCTACAGAGTGTTCCTGCCCTGCTTACTGAACATCATTTTCACACATCATGGACATTATCAACAATGTAAATACTACACTAAAGAATTCACTACACAAAATCTGGAGCGTCAGGTATTTTATTTTGGTAGTGGACATGTGAATTGTGCGGGAATATTTACATGAAGGTGGGGAATGAGCAGTGAGTTGACAGTCATGGTCGCAGAGATGCAAGAGTAGACACCACATGGATGTGGTGACCCAGTCCAACAGAGAGGTGCCATTGCCAAGGCAATGTGGGGAAAGACAGTCCAAATAGTGAATGCAGTTGGGGAGAGGGTTGTCTTGACGGCTGGCTCCGTGACTGGCGTGTGGCAGGTGCTTTGCCTCCAGAGAATCCCAGGCTCTTCTTTGGACGCCCCTAGATCTTTTTGGCGGGGGGGGGCCTGCTGAATGGCCAGTAGCGTCAGAGGACTCGCCCCCTCTGTTGGCGCAGGGGAGGATGGAGCACTGTCATCCTGCGGAGCAACAGGAGGAGACGGAGGTGGTGGATGGGACACAGGCCTGTCCCTCTGCAACGCCACTTGCTGGCCCATGAGGTTCACCATCTGTCCCAGGCGGTTATAGATGGACCTCATCAGCAGGATGAGCTCACTTAATAGTTCATCAAACTGGCCACTTTGTCCCTGCACCTCTTGGTAGGCCTGCACAACTCTGGTGAAGTGGTCCAGGGATGGTGTCCACTCCTCCCGAGGTCTGGTGGTGACCCTGGCCCTCCCACCTGCTCTGCTGCCACGGACCTCTTCCCTCGCCACTGGGGGGCCACACACTCTCTCCCTGCCCTCCACAGGTGTTGCTGTGGGATGGGCATCCCTAGGGACAGGGAGGGTGCTGCAGGTGGTACTGGTGGTGTTTGTGGCAGTGGCGGTGGTGGTTGCGGTGGAGGCAGAGGCTGTGACAGCAGGGGTCTGCTGCGTTGTTGTTGCAGCAGAGGTGGTGGTGGGGAGGATGGGGGCCTGGGACCTCTGGGTGTGTGGCACACCAGATGGGCCGGCCAGGAGCTCATCGTCCAAACTGTCATGGGAGTCTACATCTGAGAGTCCATGTGCTGGGGTGGAGACTGGCTCTGCTGGTCGTTGGTGTGGTCCTCCGCAGTGAGTTCTTCATCACCTGTGGAGTAGATGGGGAGTGGTCATTGTTTGTGTCATCTGTGTATCATCATATGTCTGTATACTAGTTATATTTGCAGTCATCAGTAGTACAATTCATGGCAACAACGTGTAACATTTCATAGTGCAGAGGGACATCATGGAGTCATACATGTTGAATGTCAATGCATTGCGTGCAATTGTTGTTGGTTTTCTGGATGCAGGTCCCCCACACACACTTCATGAAGAATTACAGTAGGTGCGTACCTGTTAGGTGAGGGTGCAGCGTGCAATGGCTGACAGTTGCTCCTGGGTGGGGGAGGCCTCCATGATGCTGGGGTATGGGACAGGGGGAATGGTGGGAGCAGTGAGACTGGCCTCCCACCCCAATACAGTGCTCCAATTCAAGATGGCTACTAACCTGTAAGTCTGTTTGTTAAACAGTGCAATGGCTGACACATGCTCCTGGGTGGGGGAGGCCTCCATGCTGCTGGGGTGTGGGCCAGGGGATATGCTGGGAGTTGTGATACAACCCTCCCACCCCCAAACAGTGCTCCTATACAAGATGGCTACCTACCTGTGAGTCTGTTTGGTAGACAGTGCAATGGCTGACACCTGCTCCTGGGTGGCGGAGGCCTCCATGCTGCTGGGGTGTGGGACAGGGGGTATTCTGGGAGTTGTGATACAACCCTCCCACCCCCAAACAGTACTCCAATACAAGATGGCAAGCTACCTGTGAGTCTGTTTGTTGAACAGTGCAATGGCTGACACCTGATCCTGGGTGGGGGAGGACTCCATGCTGCTGGGGTGTGGGCCAGGGGGAATGGTGGGAGCAGTGAGACTGGCCTCCCACCCCAATACGGTGCTCCAATACAAGATGGCTACCAACCTGTAAGTCTGTTTGTTAAACAGTGCAATGGCTGACACCTGCTCCTGGGTGGGGGAGGCCTCCATGCTGCTGGGGTGTGGGCCAGGGGGTATGCTGGGAGTTGTGATACAACCCTCCCACCCCAATACAGTCCTCCAATACAAGATGGCTACCAACCTGTAAGTCTGTTTGTTAAACAGTGCAATGGCTGACACATGCTCCTGGGTGGGGGAGGACTTCATGCTGCTGGGGTGTGGGCCAGGGGGAATGGTGATAGTAGTAGTGCAGGCCTCCCTCCCCCACACACCCTCCCAGTGAAGATGGCTACCTACCTGTGAGTCTGTTTGTTAGACAGTGCAATGGCTGACACCTGCTCCTGGGTGGGGGAGGCCTCCATGCTGCTGGGGTGTGGGACAGGGGGTATGCTGGGAGATGTGATACAACCCTCCCACCCCCAAACAGTGCTCCTATACAAGATGGCTACCTACCTGTAAGTCTGTTTGTTAAACAGTGCAATGGCTGACACATGCTCCTGGGTGGGGGAGGCCTCCATGCTGCTCAGCTGTGCTACAGGGGCTATGGTGTGAGTTGTTGTACAGACCTCCCTCCCCCATACAGGCCTCCTAAGCAGGGTGGCTGGCTACATGTTGGGTGGGGATGGACAGTGTAATGGTGTTTGGGTATTGCAAGGAGGTAATTCTCATTGTGGTGGTTGATATTTGTCTGTACTTACCAGCCTCCGCTCCCCCGGCTACTCCAGTGAGACTTTCAGGAAGCAGGATGGCAAGCACCTTCTCCACTGCCAGTCGCGTTTGCCAGTTCTTGCTCCTCCTCTCCTTGACAACCCTCTTGAGATCATGCCACAGCTTCATGATCTCCTTCTTGGATCTTGGGGTGGCCCCTACTGCATTCACCCTTTGGACTATCCTTTCCCACATTTGTGTCCTGGTGGCTAATGATGTCTGTTGGACCAGGCTACCAAATAGTTGTGGCTCTACTCTCACAATCTCATTGACCATGACTGTCAACTCACTCCCGGTGAATTTGGCATTTTTTGTGATGTCATGGTGTATGGGGGTTGAGGTGTTTGTGGGTGCAGGGGTGTGTGGGTGCAGGGGTGTGGTGATGATGTGTGAGGTGTGTTGTGTGCTGGGGGTTTGTTTGTGATGGTGTGATGGTGGTGTTGATGGTGGTGGTGGGTGGGTGTGTGTGCTGTGCTCTTTTGCCTCTCCTGTCAGATGTGGTGTATGGCCTTCTCTTCTGGAGTGATGCAAAGGATTGTGGTCAGTGAAGGAGGTGGCTTTGTACTCAGCTGTGTGGGTGTGTCCAATTGGATTTTGGTTGTCAGAAGTGTTGTGGGAGTGGTTCTGTATATTTATTTTCGTTATTTATGTTTCTGTGTATGTGTGTTGTATATTTTGGAGGCAGGGCTACTTTGTTTATGCAATGTTAGGCATCACTGCGGTGTTTTCACATCGACCGCCATGTTTTTCATGTTCGTCCGCTGCGGTGGCTTTGCTGCTGCTTGACCGCCATTTCTCCCATTCACTCCTGGGTGCGACCACGGCGGTCGGTGTCGGCGGTTCCGGCCGCAACACCCTCGGGGATATCGTAATTTCCCATGCAGTGTCTCCGCTTTACCTGTGGACGGTTTTGTCTTTTCCGCTGCTTTTCCGGCCGCCGCGGTCGGAGTTTTGGATCACCGCACGTGTCGGGCGTTTTTATTTCTACCGCTACCACCGCGGTCGGATTTTTGTGGCGGTTGATCCTAATTTGACCGCCGGTTTATCCGCGGTGATGGCGGGCGGTTGTTTTCCGCCTCCATGGCGGTCGGGGTGGTTTTCCGCCCGCTATCCTAATGGGCCCCTTAGTGTGTTATAAAATGACTGTTACAAGTATACAGTTTTCGATACAGTCACTCATACAATCACTGAGTCTTATGTATGCTTATTTATAAACAAAAACTGTCACATACACTGCCTTTTATATTTCTACTTAGTTGGACATGTATCATTGAGGAATATATTTATTCATCACCACACTCATAAAGAGATTCACTCACCCAAATACGTGTTTCCACCTGCAGTCTTAACCTCATATACCTACTAAATCAACTATTTACACATCTTTGGATAGTCACACACCTCTCAACCAACAACAAACACATTCACTATCCCATACAAATACTCACTTAACTAATTAATACTAATATAGACTTTCACATAGCTAGTAACCAACTTATGTAGTAGTTTACACAACAAGAGATACAGTGAAACAGATATTCACACAGTTTAATCACTATCCCATATATTTAGTGAGACACTTTAAATTAGTCACTTAGACAGTCAATCACAGTGCTACTAAATCCTCCATCCAGACACTTATACATCAACTCATTCTGTAATGCAGATTGCTATATATATATAATACATATTTAAATATCGAACCAAACTACATTCAAAGGATGAAGTCATCAGTGATGTCATCAGTGATGTCATTTGAGATGTCGTCAGTGATGTCACTGACTGTGTCATGAATGATGTAATATGTGACATCATCAGCAGTGGATTGCGGGCGCGTGAGTTATAGTTAGTAGAACTAACTATAATGGAGGAATTTCAATGGTTTTGTACGAGTGAAAAGTCCAGCTAACTATAACACCCCTGAAACCTATGGTTTTTTCAGTGAATTTCTAAGGATTTTTAAAATGCTAATTCCTAACTATAAAATGGCTGAAACCTATGGTTTTGTTCGTACCCGGCCACGCGTTGCTGTGGCTCAGTCTGATTAAATGGAGGAGAAAGAAAAGAGTAAGCGCACGTTTCTAATATGTTTAATTTCACAATGCTTGTGGGTATACAATATGTTTTTGTGACGATTGTCTCTATGCGTCCCTTGTAGTTGTTGCACAGCAAGCAAATCGATAGGGTCTGTTCGGCCTTTCGATTAAAAACACGCGCGTATTGGCATGTGCGTATTCGAATCCAACGTTGTGTATATATAAAAACGTGCTAATGTTGCAGAGTGAACCAACTCCTCCCCCCTCCCTCAACTCACTTCCCGGTCTGCCATCCTGACACCAACTGTCCATCCTAATATATGTAGACTATTGTCTCTATGTGTCCCTTCTTAATGTTGCTAAGTGAACCAACTCCTCCCCCCTCCCTCCTCCCACTTCCCGGTCTGCCATCTTGACACCAACTGTCCATCCTAATATATGTAGACTATTGTCTCTATGCATCCCTTGTAGTTGTTGCGCAGCAACCAAATTGATAGGGTCTGTTCGGCCTTTCGATTAAAAACACGCGCGTATTGGACACACGCATATTCGAATCCAACGTTGTTTATATATAAACATGCGCTAATGTTGCAAAGTGAACCAACTCCTCCCCCTCCCTCCATCCACTTTCCGGTCTGCCATCCTGACACCAACTGTCCATCCTAATATATGTAGACTATTCTCTCTATGTGTCCCTTGTAGTTGTTGCGCAGCAACCAAATCGGTAGGGTCTGTTCAACCTTTCGATTAAAAACATGCGCGTATTGGACATGTGCGTATTCAAATCCAACGTTGTGTATATATAAACACGCGCTAATGTTGCAAAGTGAACCAACTCCTCCCCCCTCCCACTTTCCGGTCTGCCATCCTGACACCACCTGTCCATCCTAATATATGTAGACTATTGTCTCTATGCATCCCTTGTAATTGTTGCGCAGCAACCAAATCGATAGGGTCTGTTTGGCCTTTCGAATAAAAACACGCGCGTATTGGACACACGCGTATTCGAATCCAACGCTGTGTATATATAAACATGCGCTAATGTTGCAAAGTGAACCAACTCCTCCCTCTCCCTCCATCCACTTCCCGGTCTGCCATCCTGACACCGACTGTCCATCCTAATATATGTAGACTATTCTCTCTATGCGTCCCTTGTAGTTGTTGCGCAGCAACCAAATCGGTAGGGTCTGTTCAACCTTTCGATTAAAAACACGCGTGTATTGGACACGCGAGTATTCGAATTCAACGTTGTGTATATATAAACACGCGCTTAATCGAATCCAACCTTATGTCAAAATTTCAAAGTAATTGGTACAGATCTTTTGGAGATTTAAGATTTTGAACAAAGATTGACATTTTTATGTGTCTGTTCGGGCTTTCGTTTCAAAACACGCGCTTATTCAACATGCGGGTATTCGAATCCAATGTCGTGTATAGAAAACCATGTGCGTATTCGAATCCAACGTTGTGTCAAAATTTCAACGCAATCGGTGAAGAAATGTCGGAGATTTCCGATTTTGAACAAACAAACTGTTAGAAGCGGGACCCCCGGCCGGCCAATGCTCACGCCAAGGTCAGTCAGGGATCACCATTTCTAAGTCAGGGCAAGGGAGTTACACACCAAGATAACCCCTGCTCACCCTCTAGGTAACGTGACGCGAGCAGCAAGGCTAATCTCAGAGGCGATGTGTAAAGCGTTTGCGCGCGCACCCCAGCGACAACACCCTAGGCCCACCACAAAGGAAACTCCACACAAGGTTATATCAAAAATAGCCTTTGTATTAAAATAATAAAAACACATTAGATAACACACACACTTTACAATGTGCCAACAGGCACGGGCAAGATTTACAAGGGATTATGTACAGGACAGGGCCACCTGGACCACTGTCAGGGGTATGCACTTTTTAGAAATAGCACTTGTAGGTATAACACTTAGCACATAAACATATAATGACTGTAACACAGAAATAGTAAATGTAGCATACAACCAGTAACTACTGGTAAAGGGTAAATACCTCCTACGCCACCCTAAACACTGTAGGGAAATCACGCAGGGTACTAGGACCTTATCATCAGGACCTATGGAAGGAAAACCTATCACCTAAGCAAGTCACATTTAGCAAAGGGAATGAAACCTAATATAATCACCTAAGCAAGTCACATTTAGCAAAGGCAATAAAACATCAACATTCCTCTAAGCAGGTCACTTTTAGCAAAGGGAAATAAAAGCATAAGGAATCACCCAAGCAGGTCACTTTTAGCAAAGGTAATAACATAAACAATCCTCTAAGCAGGTCACTTTTAGCAAAGGGGATAAAACATAAACAATTACCTAAGCAGGTCACTTTTAGCAAAGGTAATAACATAAACAATCCTCTAAGCAGGTCACTTTTAGCAAAGGGGATAAAACAAACAATTACCTAAGCAGGTCACTTTTAGCAAAGGTAATAACATAAACAATCCTCTAAGCAGGTCACTTTTAGCAAAGGGGATAAAACATAAACAATTACGTAAGCAGGTCACTTTTAGCAAAGGTAAAAACAAACATTCCTCTAAGCAGGTCACTTTTAGCAAAGGGGAATAAAAACATAAAGAATCACCTAAGCAGGTCACTTTTAGCAAAGGTAATAACATAGACAATTGCACATGAAACATTAAAACACATTCAGGGGTGCAGGTAGAACATTTGCGCAGAAATTACATCAGCAAGTAAATCACAAATTACGCAGGGTGCACGTAGCACCAGACTAGAACTGACCCTCAGGCCAACTGGCCTCGCAAGGGCTGGAATGCCCTGAGTCTCAATGTCAGGGAAGCTGCGCAGGCAGCACAGCACACAAAGCCTAAACGTAGCAACTGTCCACTAAGTGCTGGACAGTTGTAAATCACTAATGCTGATCAACGTTGGAGCCTCTGGGGCTCAAGAACACCATGGGGCAAAAACACAGAGTGGGAGCCACGGGGCTCTGACCACCAACTGCCCCTCAAGAGCCTCTCTCAGGGCTTACACAGCTAATAGGCAATTTAGAGCTTCAGCGCTCTAAACAATGAAAATGGCCCCCAGAGCCTCTCGGGGCTCATAACACAAGGAGATGCCCCCAGAGCCTCCCGGGGCTCGTAGAACAGATGGGGCGTCGTGGGAGTCCCTCCTGGACTCAATGGAACACAGCAATGCCCCTCGGAGCCTCGCAGGCTCGTAAATACCAAGGGCCCGTGAGCCTATCTGGGCTCTACCCAAGGAATGGCCTCAGAGCCTCTCGGGGCTCTACACAATGTGGCCCTGAAGGTCGGTGTCCCGCTCGGGGGGGGGCTTGAACACAAGAGTAGCCCCTGAGCCTCACTGGGGGGATAGTTGGAGCGGCCCGCTGACCAGATGGGGCCGCTCAACACACCCGGCGCACTCTGCGCCTCTTTCTATCACGAGAGCTCTCTCCCAGCCCAACACTCACCGGGCTCCACTGGCGGCTCTTCTCCTTCTCCCGGGGCTCCTCTCTCCACTCGGGGAGCCTCGGGGACACGGCCGGCTACTTCCCTTCGCGCTGCTCGGCGAGACTTCCGGTTTGCCTCTCCCGGGCCGCGCAGCGATTGGCCGGCCGACCCAGTACTTCTGGGTCGCGGTAGGCAGCGCGGCGGCCCGGCGGGGGCTACAACCACTCCTGGGCTGCGGCGGTGATCTCGGGCAATGCCGGGTGGGCACCGGCTTTTCAATAATTAAATAAACCGGGGCAATGCCGGGTGGGCACCGGCTTCCAATACTAAATATAAAGCGAGGTGGGCACTCGCTCTGCGCAAAAATCGGCAAATCGGCTCTGATGCCGGGTGGGCACCGGCAATGTCGATAAAGCGCTCCCAAGGCACAGAGAAGCGCGCTCAGCGCTAAGGGGGAAAATAAAGCGCTTCCAGGCGCTCTGGCCACAAGCAAAGTCCTTTTAGGCAGGCAGGGGGGCAAGGCAGGGCCAGAGCCAGCACACTGGGTCTCCAGGCAGGGAGACAAGCCAAGTGGCGGTCCTCCTGGCCCCAGCAGCAGCAACAGCCCCCTCTGGCAAGGATCCAAAAGTAGAACAAATTGTAAGGGGACACAGACCCTTCTTATACTGTGAAATCCTTTGTTTCAGGGTGCAGGGTGAGGGGAAACCAGTTGCAGCTGGCTTGGGAGTACCCTTGATGGCCCAACCACCCCTTTCATTCACTGGGGAGGCTAGGGTCATTAGACACACCACAGGGGGGCGGAGCCAGCATTGTGTGGGGAAAAACCCAGCCCATCCAGGACCCAGGTGCACTCCTCCCACACATCACTCATGCTGATCTCACACTCACCACCGGGCAGACCCATCCAGACTTCCTGGAGCCTGGCATGCCAGCCAGCTCCAGCCAATCACCCTCCAGCATCCTCACTGCACACATACATCAATGTCCAGAAGTAGCACTTCCCTTCTAGACACATACAAGCCGCACATACCATTGCGCAGCATTCATTCTCACGAGTTCATACATACCAAACTCGAGCCTGCACTCCCCACGCATCAGGAACTACCAGGGACACACGCATTCCCCATGCATTCCTATGGGAGGGCAGGCCAGCCATTCTACACGCACGCACTTTACTCTGGGACACAGGGAAAAAGTGCACCAAGACCCAAAAATCACTACCACAGGGTCACAAATAAAAGCAAAAAGATTAGGGGTGAACCTGCCCTAAGGCCCAAGTCCAACACAAACATTTATATATATATATATATATATATATATAAATTTCCGCACTTGCACTCCTGCTAAGACGCCACGCCATCAATCCTCGGCTGACACACAAGCAAGAACACGGAAGACCCAGAGTGCTGGTGAGTTTTTTATTTAACAGCACACCATGGCAGGATAACGTTTCGCCCTACACAGAGGGCTTGGTCACATATATATATATTCACTGAAAAAACCATAGGTTTCAGGAGTTATATAGTTAGGAATTCGTTTTTAAAAACCTTTGAAATTCACTCAAAAAACTATAAGTTTTAGTGGTGTTATAGTTAGCTGGACATTTTACTCATTCAAAACCAATGAAATTGCTCCTATATAGTTAGTTGTACTAACTATATTTCGCGCACCCGCAATACACTGCTGATGATGTCACATATTAGATCATTCATGACATGGTCAGTGACATCACTGATGACATCTCAAATGACATCACTGATGACATCATCCAGTGAATGTGGTTTGCTTTGTTATTCAAATATGCATTATATATATAGCAATTTACATTGAAGAATGAGTGGATATATATAAATAAATATTTGGATGGAGGATTTAGTAGCAGTGTAATTGACTGTTTACTTGACCAATTTATAATGTCTCACTAAATATAAAGGATAGTGACTAAACTGTGTGAATATCTGTATCACTTTGTCAGTTGTTGTGTAAACTGATTCTACAGTTGGTTACTAGCTATGTGAAAGTCTATATTAGTTATTGATTAGTTAACTGAGTATTTGTATGGGAGTGTGAAAGTGTGTGTGGTTCGGTGGGGGGTGTGTGACTGTCCAAAGATGTGTGAATAGTTGATTCAGTAGATATATGAAGTTAAAACTACATGTTCTAACAGTTTGGGTGAGGGAATCTCTTTATGGGTGTGGTGATGAACAAATATATTTCTCAAAGGTACAGGTCCAACAAACTAGAAAAATAAAAGGCAGTGTATGTGTCAGTTGTTGTATATAAATAAGTATACATAAGACACAATGATTGTGTGAGTGACTGTATGGATAACTGTATACTTGTAATAATGATTTTATAATTCACTAAGTATGACTTACTATCTAAATGAATAGAAGAAGTGGTGTTTGTATAAGTGTTTTGCTAAGTAAATATGTAAGTATGATCCATTGTTTGCATAAGTGAGTAGGATGACTTCATATGTGAATAGGATGCGTGCTGTTGTTTAATGTCGATATAGATGTATAAGTATTTTTGATAGTGTTCTATTGTTCATTGACAGCATGTATGAGTGAATCCATAGGTAAGTGATTAGATGTGTGTATACATCTATGAATCACTGAGTGGATTTTTAGATACTTGTATTGCTGTGACAATGGTTTTAAATATGATACTCTGTATTTTGCAAATAGTGATGAAAAATTGTAATAGTGTATGAAAAGGTGTATGTGATTGTCACGTGGATGATGTCATCAGTGATGTCATCATTGATGTCATTTGAGATGTCATCAGTGATGTCACTGACCATGTCATGAATGATCTAATATGTGACATCATCATCAGTGGATTGCGGGTGCGCGAAATATAGTTAGTACAACTAACTGTATAGGAGCAATTTCATTGGTTTTGAATGAGTAAAATGTCCAGCTAACTATAACACCACTAAAACTTATAGTTTTTTGAGTGAATTTCAAAGGTTTTTTAAAAAACGAATTCCTAACTATATAACTCCTGAAACCTATGGTTTTTTCAGTGAATTTCAAAGGTTTTTTTAAATGCTAATTCCTAACTATATAAGGCCTGAAACCTATGGTTTTTTCAGTGAATTTCAAAGGTTTTTTAAATGCTAATTCCTAACTATATAAGGCCTGAAACCTATGTTCTTTTCCGTGTTTTAAAAAAAAAAATTGATTGGTTAACTGGCTTATTAAGTGTATCTTAGTGAATACATATATTAGCGAGTAATGTTTAAATATTTAAATATATGCATGAGTGATGTAATATGTGACATCATCAGCAGTGCATTGCAGACGTGCAAGTTATAGTGAGTCCAACTAACTATAACGTGGGAATTTCAATGGTTTTATGCGAGTAAAATTTCCAGCTAACTATAACTGGTGTGAAACCTATAGTTTTTTCAGTGAACTACATTTGTTTTTTTTTTGTCTCTGGTGGCCATCTTTGGGCTACATTGGGCTACATTTGGGCTCTAACATATATATAGCCCAATGTAGCCCAATATATATTTTTTCAAAGTTAATTTTCGTAAAAACCACTGCAGCACATATCTTGAGACATAGCAAAGGCACATCGGGCTACCAGTCCCTACAATTTTGCCAAGTTTGGTGGAAAAACATTCAGCCGTTCGGGCTAAAAGTGAGTCCAACCGCCCTATGGAAATTAACATGGGGAAAACACGTTTTGGGACCCCCCTTTTATCTCGGCCCCCGCTTGACGAATCCCCCCAAACTTTCAGGGAAGGAGCGGAGCTCCGCGAGGCAAAGTTAAGGAAAATTTCAGGAAGATTCCTCAACCGGCGCCAAAGTTATTCCCAATAGAATGTTGCGATTTCCCTATGGAAAACAATCCTAACTATATATACCTACTGGCTATCGCCAGTAGGTAATATATATATATATATATATATATATATATATATATATATATATATATATCTCGAAAACAAGAAGAAGCAAAACTGCCGTCCCGGGTCCCCAGGAAAACAGACAACTCCACGAATCCAATATCCAGGCAAGGTTTTTTATTAAGCAACGCTTAACAGAGAGAGAAAACTGACGCGTTTCGGGCGGGGTGCCCTTGATCACAGTCAATTAAAAACCCCTCACACCTGAACTTTTAAGCTGCATGTGCATACCATGTGACACCTATAGACACGGAAGACATACTATCATTACGTATATTTTGGCAAATGTTCGGGAAAAGGGGAAAAGACACATAATGTTAACGTGGCTTAAGCTTCCCTGACACAAAAAAGTTGATATCTGACTGAATTCAAAATATAATGGTGACACAAATTCTATATATATATATATATATATTCACTGAAAAAACCATAGGTTATAGACCATATATAGTTAGGAATTAGCATTTACAAAACCTTGAAAATTCACTGAAAAAACCATAGGTTATACACCATATATAGTTAGGAATTAGCATTTAAAAAACCTTATTTTACTCACACAAAACCATTGAAATTCCATATATAGTTAGTTGCACTAACTATATATCGCGCACCCGCAATCCACTGCTGATCATGTCACATATTACATCATTCATGACATGGTCAGTGACATCACTGATGACATCACTGATGACATCTCAAATGACATCACTGATGACATCTCAAATGACATCACTGATGACATCACTGATGACATCTCAAATGACATCACTGATGAGATCACTGATGACATCATCCAGTGACTGTGTGTTTCTGTAAAGTTTAAATATGTTTTACATATTGAAGAATGAGTAGATGTATAAGTGTCTGGGCGAAGGATTTAGTAGGTGCATGACTGAATGTATGAGTGAGTGATTAAATGTGTCTCACTGAGTGCATGGGTTAGTGAGTAAACTGTCTTAATTTGTGCATCATTATGTCTGTTGTTCTGTAAACTGCTGCATGTGTTGATCAGTAGCTATATGATTAACTATATGGGTTATTGATTGATTGTCCAAGTATTTGTATAGGAGACTGAGTGTGTGTGTGGCTGGCTGGGAGGTGTGTGACTCTGTGCAGATCAATGTGTACTTGTATCAATGATTGTATAAGAAAGTAAGTATGTGTTAGTATATGTTTGAAAATGTAAGGTGCTCTATGTTTAACTGTATAGACAAGAAAATGGAAGTGTGATTGATTCTTTACAGGACTGACTAGGTGTGTGAGTAACTCCATGGATGAGTGGCAGAGTGTAAGTGTCTGTATAGGTGTATGAGTGCATATGATAGTGTTGTAAAGATGAGTGATTGTATGTATGAATGATTGTATGGGTGAATGAGTGAATGTGTGTGTAGACGTAGGAATCAGTGAGTACGTATGTAGTAACTAGTATTGGTGTGTCAATGGTTTCAAAAATTATACTCTGTATTTAACACTGGGTGAAACAGAGGTTATATTAAAACGTGAGGAGATGCATTGTATTGTCACATGAATGATATCATCAGTGATGTGGTCATTGATGTCAAATGAGATGTCATCAGTGATCTCATCAGTGATGTCATTTGAGATGTCATCAGTGATGTCATCAGTGATGTCACTGACCATGTCATGAATGATGTAATATGTGACATGATCAGCAGTGGATTGCGGGTGCGCGATATATAGTTAGTGCAACTAACTATATATGGAATTTCAATGGTTTTGTGTGAGTAAAATAAGGTTTTTTAAATGCTAATTCCTAACTATATATGGTGTATAACCTATGGTTTTTTCAGTGAATTTTCAAGGTTTTGTAAATGCTTATTCCTAACTATATATGGTCTATAACCTATGGTTTTTTCAGTGAATTTCAATGGTTTTTTAATAGCAAATATCATAAGCTGTCGAATGTCAAGTACGTGGTAAGTGAAAACATTTTCGTGTTTATGCACACTGATCTGCTTTGAATGGTGCCCCCCCCCCCTCATTTCTATTAGGAGTACTCTCTCTTTGCAGATAGTGAAAGGTAGTTAACGCAGGCCTTTGCCCCCGTTGTAATCCGTCGTGCCTGCTTCTCTCTCCATTTGATTGATTGTTATCCAAGTATTTACTGTTTTAGAATTAGTTCTCTTTGGTTCATTCTCTATTTACAAACAAACACAGAGTCGCAATACTCTGTTTAGTCTTTGCAGATAACGAAAAATCGTGTAAAAAAAAAGAAAAGGAATCGAGCAAAATCAGTAGGCCACTAATGGGATCTCTTTTTGACCTCGCTAAAATAGAAACATTAGGAACAACCCCTCATGACAAATACAAAACTAGTGAGATGAACTGAACTCCACACAATGATGGCTGCAAAACAGCTCGGCTCCGCCACCCACCCCGCCCAAAATAACGATAAAGAGCGGCTGCCATGATTGGTTGCGGAATGGCCACAACGGAGCTACGAAATGGTGCTGCTCTCATGCTAACCCCAGCTTCGGTCTGAAACATCCAGAAACACTGTAGACTACCAATTCGATCAGTTCCGGTAGCGCCCCAATGTAACCCGGTAGAGAAGAACTAGCCCTCCCCTCTTTGACTGATGGTTCTTGTTGCCTGTCCTTTCTGTTGTCATTTAACAGAACTATTTAGCCTGCTGAAAGGGGTTGTGTTTCGACCGCTGGTTGGTGGAGACATTTTGACTATATTCTGGACCTGCGTTGTCGCGTAATGCGTCATATGACGCGCCGCGTTAGCGCATCCGGAAGTCATCCGGGGCGCGCAGCGCGTAACGTAAGCATAACAAGTCATGTGACTTGTTAATAAAACTTTTCATTGGTTCATTTTACTTTTCTTATTCTAATGATGAAAGCCTTGGTCATATCACCTAAAAATTACGCTTTTAATTACTTCCGAACATTATTTTCTCTTAAATATATGTTATAATGTTCCAGGCTAATGTACTTTCCCGGAAATTTTACAACTGTCCTGCAAGTAAAATATATTCTTTTTTCGAGAAAAAGAGCGTTTCTTCGTCCCATGACGGAGCCGTTGAGCAAAAGAGGGTCGACCTGCTGTCTTAGTCGCCGATACGCCTGAATATGAGATTCTTATCGATCACTTTATGTTGCAGGAATAGAAAACACAACAGCCCTTGACCATTTATCTTTACTGCGTTCCTTCGTATTATACCTTTTACCCTTCATGTAATTGGTCTGCTTTATTTCACTTGCCTTTTAATGATTCTAAAACAGTGACTATTATTAAAAACTTTACCAATGTATACACTACTACCATGTTTTCTTTTAAAAACCTTTATTGTGAAAATTTCATTATACAAATACGAGCCTATAACCACGTGGGCCTGCCACGGAGCAAACTGTAATCGTATATGATGAATAGACATTTACACTGTAGAGGAACGTAACGGGCGGGCCATTAGGTTGCAAAAACTAAGGTGTCTAACAGTTACGGAATCGGTGGACGTACATTTTATAATTAAAATACGACAGGGCCAGTTACAATAAAATTATCTAGATATACATTTGCGGGCAAGTACCATGGGTGACGTTAATTCGAATTTTCAACAGTACAGTAATCAATAACACATCAGAACTTAATATCAATAGGGATGTCGAAATATTCAATCAATTCTCGTCCCCGCCCGCCATGTGCTTCAAAACTGCATACGTATCTCGTGATTTCAAGGTTCTGCAACCAGTACACAACAAGGAGTTACGAGTCCCATTTATTCCGGCGCCATTTTGGGCGAGGACGGGCAGGTCCAGGATATAGTCAAAATGTCTCTACCAACCATCGACTATGATGATGTTCATATGCTGTATTTATTAGAGTAACACTCATCTGCCCACATGAAATTAATTTACCACAATCTAAACATGTCATTTTAATCTTTCCAAAGTTCTTCTAAATATTTGGGACCGTTTCCCTTGCCTCTGAAGCTCTCAGTGCCACTTCTTTGATGAATGTACTAGCAGGTCAGGGGTTCTCCTCCAAATCTCTCTTTTATGCAGCACTATAATTAATTGGTGCCACCTCTCCATATGACGATGCATGGTATAGTTATCACAACTATATATTTTTTCGGTTCCTCTGGAGAGTTCATCGTGGCAGATGAAGCGTGTAACATACCGGGCATTTACCTTTTTTTGCATGTACAGGAAAGGAAAAAAAAATCGAGCGTTCGAGTTCTTAGGTGTCCCAGGGCCATTTTAGTGGACCAGGCCCAAATCCAAAGAACAGCTATCTCACAGGCTAATGGGGCGACCCACGCCGAGTTTCAGCATTGTAGGATGACCACACAAGTACAGCAACTTGCTAGACATCACCTCGGTGCCATCCGGATCTCGGCGCCCCACTGCAGATGAAGTGCCTCTCAACTATGAAACCACCACGGTGACATCCGGATCTTGGCGCGTTGTGCTGCCTTCGGCCTATTCGCACATCGGTCCGCTACTGACGCCATCTCACAGGCTAATGGGGTGACCCACGCCGAGTTTCAGCATTGTAGGATGACCACACCAACTTGCTAGACATCACCTCGGTGCCATCCGAATCTTGGCATCTCAACGCCTAGTGGTATCTTCCATACAGAAAATATTGTTACGCTGCCTTTGGCCCCATTCGCACATCAGTCCGCAACTTAGACATCACCTCGATGCCATCCGGATCTTGGCATCTCAGCGCCTTGTGGTGTCAGTCAGAAAATATTGTTGCGCTGCCTTTGGCCCCATTCGCACATCAGTCCGCTACTGACACCATCTCACAGGCCAATAGGGCGCCCCACGCCGACTTTTACCATTGTACGATGGCCACACCAGTGGCACAACTTCCTAGACATCACCTCGGTGCCATCCGAATCTTGGCATCTCAACGCCTAGTGGTATCTTCCATACAGAAAATCTTGTTACGCTACCTTTGGCCCCATTCGCACATCGGTCCGCAACTTAGACATCACCTCGGTGCCATCCGGATCTTGGCATCTCAGCGCCTTGTGGTGTATTCTCTTCAGAAAATATTGTTGAGCTGCCTTTGGCCCCATTCGCACATCCGTCCGCAACTTACACATCACCTCGGTGCCATCCGGATCTTGGCATCTCAGCGCCTTGTGGTGTCTTCTACTCCGAAAATATAGTAGAAAATATTGTTGCGCTGCCTTTGGCCCCATTCACACATCAGTCCGCTACTGACACCATCTCACAGGCCAACAGGGCGCCCCACGCCGACTTTTACCATTGTACGATGGCCACACCAGTGCCACAACTTGCTAGACACCACCTCGGTGCCATCCGGATCTTGGCATCTCAGCGCCTTGTGGTGTCTTCAAATCAGAAAATATTGTTGCGCTGCCTTTGGCCCCATTCGCACATCGGTCCGCTACTGACGCCATCTCACAGGCCAACGGGGCGCCCCACGCCGACTTTCAACATTGTAGGATGGCCACAGAAGTGCGACAACTTACTAGACACCACCTCGGTGCCATCCGGATCTTGGCGCGTTGTGCTGCCTTCGACCTATTCGCACATCGGTCCGCTACTGACGCAAACTCACAGGCCAACGGGGCGCCCCACGCCGACTTTCAGCATTGTAGGATGGCCACACCAGTGCGGCAACTTACTAGACACCACCTCGGTGCTATCCGGATCTTGGCGCGTTGTGCTGCCTTCGGCCTATTCGCACATCGGTCCGCTACTGACGCAAACTCACAGGCCAACGGGGCGCCCCACGCCGACTTTCAGCATTGTTGGATGGCCACACCAGTGCGACAACTTACTAGACACCACCTCGGTGCCATCCGGATCTTGGCGCGTTGTGCTGCCTTCGGCCTATTCGCACATCGGTCCGCTACTGACGCAAACTCACAGGCCAACGGGGCGCCCCACGCCGACTTTCAGCATTGTAGGATGGCCACACCAGTGCTGCAACTTGCTGGACACCACCTCGGTGCCATCCAGATCTTGGCGCGTTGTGTTGCCTTCGGCCTATTCGCACATCGGTCCGCTACTGACGCCGCCTCACGTGCCAACGTATTTTCTCCTAATTTTACACCCTATGCCGCATAACAGGTCATGTGACTTGTTTATAAAACTTTTCATTGGTTCATTTTACTTTTGGTTTCCTAATGATGGAAGGCTTGATCATGTGACCTAAAAACAACACTTTTCATAGGATGAAAACTTTTTTTTTTCCCCAAACGATGAAAGCCCCACCTTGTTTCTGGATGTTTCAGACTGAAGCTGGCGTCAGCATGAAAGCACCACCATCTCGTAGCTCAGTCGTGGTCATTCCGCGAGCAATCATGGCAGCCGCTCCCCACCAGAAGCCTGCAGGAGTCGGAGCCCCCAAAACTTTTGATGAATTCTCAAGGCGGAGGGGACGCTTTCGAGAATGAGGTCCAAGACCTAGCAGACAAGCGTCCGATTTCCAAGGTGTCCCAGGGCCATTTCAGTGGACCAGGCCCAAAAAGGAAAGAGCCTGCCGCCATTTTGAGAGTCCTGTGACAGCCGCCTATCGCTGCACCGCAAGAGTGGGCGCAACTCAGCTGAATTGCGGCTTTTGACACAGTGGACCAAAAACGGACGGAATGGCAACTGAAACGGTAAAGGGGCGCCCCACTACAACAGATGACACTCCACCTGGAGAGGCCCGTTCACGCCGCCTCCCCCGGGGCGCTCCACGCCGTTATTCGGAGCAGCATTGTAGGATACCAAAACCAGTGCGGCAACTTACTGGACATCACCTTGGTGCCATCGTTCTGCTGCCTTGGAACTATTCGCGCAACAGTTTGCTACTGATGACCCACCCCCCGCGACGCCCCATGCCGCTATTTGCTGGGTGGCAACTTACTAGACATCACTTTCGTGTCATCTAGATTTCAACGCGTTCTGCTGCCTTGGAACTATTCGCACAACAGTTTGCTACTGATGACCCACCCCCCGCGACGCCCCACGCCGGAAATCTGGACGTTGTGCTGCGTTGGGACTATTCGCACAGCCGACCGCTACTTCGTTGTTTTTCCCTAAAAATGTTTATATGTTATTACTATTTTTGTTTTCTTGTATATATTTATAAATTATTAAAGTTTTATAATCTTACTACTTTGTCGGAGTGCTATATATTTTTAATGTGACACATAATTGTAAAAACTTTGATGTACAAACAGTCATCCCTGGAATCTTCCGCTTCAGGCTCGGTCCCCTCCCCAATCACAATACAGGATGGTTTTCAGATAATAGCAACGCTTCTGCTGTGACGAATCTCATCGAGTGTGGGCCTTGATCTACTATAACTCCTTTGAAGAGGGGTGATTCTTTACAGCTGTGGCCATAAACTACATCTGCAGGGCTAGCTGATACCCTAGGACCAGCCTGGACAATCGGACACAGAGGAAAAGGAGTGTCAGAGGGTGCGGTAGTGAATAGGGCGAAAGGGAGGTGTCGGGCGGGCACAGGGTGTGATTCTCAGGGAACAGCAGCGCAGATGGGGGAGGTTTATTACCCATGCATAAGACAGAGAGCGGGGGTGACCACTGCCTGGGGGAGATGTTTGCGAGGGTGGGGAGCCATGCTAAGGATCGACAGCGTGCACAGAGTGGGTCTGGTCAAGGCATCTAAAATGGCTGCCGTGCACGACAAAAGTGTGGCATTTGAAAAAAGACAAGATGGCGCAGACAATGTTTTTCAACACTTCCTGATTTCCTTCGAATCGAACGTTAACAGACGTTGGGGCATATTACCAAAGTTAAGCGATATTTATCCCTAACGATGCTTAGCAACGATTTTTTTACCGTCAGAAATTATCGCAGATAAACCTTGCTATTATCAAGGTTTATCGGAAATACGATAAAAAACGACCGCAATGCATTAATATCGCTGAAAACTCAGCGATATTCATGCATTACCGAGCTAATGCTCTTAGCCATGTTATCCACCTCCCATTGGATAACATGGCTAAGAACTGCTCAGGGCAGGTGGTAGCTTTTAGAGATATTCGCCCTTATCTCGAATATTTCCAAAAGTTGATAATAGGAGATAGCGATGTTAGCGACTGTTTCCAGTCGCTAACATCTTGGCATGCCCACTTTGCATGTCATTAGTGATAAATATCACTCACATGCAAAGTGGGGCCCAAGATGGTCGCTATCTTCTACTAGCCGTCGCTAACTGGTGTTAGCAACAGCTAGGTAATACACATATAATTTTATCTCCGCGAAGCGGAGCGCTGTTACAGATATATATCTTGTTTCTGAACGTTAATTTCTCAAAATGCACTGAAGCACATATATTGAGACCTAGCAAAGGCACATCGGGCTACCAGTCCCTACAATTTTGCCAAGTTTCGTGCAAATCCATTCAGCTGTTCGATCCTACCGAGAGACAAGATGGCGGCCGCTACGGACTGTTTGGAATGTTTACAGACACCGGAGAGCCAATCAGCTTCGCTTCGCAAAGCTCCGTAACGCGAAAAGTACGCGAAGCGGTGCGCTGTTACAGATATATACCTTTTTTTGAACGTTAATTTCTCAAAATCCACTGGAGCACATATATTGAGATCTAGCAAAGGCACATCGGGCTACCAGTCCCTACAATTTTGCCAAGTTTCCTGCAAATCCATTCAGCTGTTCGATTATTATTATTTTTATTTTTTTTTGCCCCGCGGGGCCCTTTTAAAACCTCCACATCAAACCTAGGGGGTGAGCGACAATGTACTATGCCCCCTTATGGTCATTTGCCCCTTCGCTTCGGCCTCCTCTTGTCTCTCGATCCTACCGAGAGACAAGATGGCGGCCGCTACGGACTGTTTGGAATGTTGACAGACGCCGGAGAACCAATCAGCTTCGCTTCACAAAGCTCCGTTGCGCGAAAAGTCCGCGAACCAGAGCGCTGCCCGGTCCGCTGTTACAGATATATATCTTTTTTTAAACGTTAATTTCTCAAAATCCACTGGAGCACATATATTGAGACCTACAAAAGGCACATCGGGCTACCAGTCCCTACAATTTTGCCAAGTTTCGTGCAAATCCATTCAGCCGTTCGGGCTAAAAGTGAGGCCAACCGCCCTATGGAAAACTCAATGTTAAAAACACGTTTTGGGACCCCCCTTTTTTCTCAGCCCCCACTGGACGAACCCCCCCCAAATTTTCAAGGGCTGCTCAGAAACAAAATGTGCCATTTTCCTGAAAATTTCAGCCAATTCCGTCCACAAACGCCAAAGTTATTAGACATAGAATTTTCAAAAAACCCATAGAGAAAAAATCCTAACTATATATACCTACTGGCGACCGCCAGTAGGTAATATATATATATATATATATATCTCCTACTGGGGGTCACCAGAAGGAAAAGCCTTTTTTGATTTGCTAATAACTGGCGTCGTTTGACAAATCTTTGCGAAATTCCCTCAAAAAAGTCTATCCAGGTCAGTTCATATCTTGAAAGTTTGGGGGTGATTCGTCAAGCGCGGGATGAGAAAAAAAAGGGGGGTCCCAAAACGTGTTTTCCCCATGTTAATTTCTATCGGAAATTTTGCGACGAGTTACAGCCCGAACTGCTGAACGGAATTGCCCCAAATTTGGCAAAAAGGTAGAGCTTGGTTCAGAAAGCGACCTTTTTTTGAAATGGTGTAAATCCGTTCAGTTGTTTTTGAGAAAGTCAATAAATAAGAGTCAAAAAATCAATTTCCCATAGGAAACTTTGTGCAAGGCTAGAGCCGAAACTACTGATCGGAATTACCTCAAATTTGGCAAAAAAGTAGTGCTTGGATATGAAAGTGACCTTTTTTTAAATGGTGTAAATCCGTTCAGTAGTTGCTGAGAAATTAGAAAAATAAAAGTTTCGATATCTGGGCGGAGCCTAAGTCCCGAGCACGAGCTTCACTGTGATTGGCTGCCAACACTCCAAATCAGAACGTGTTGGCAGCCATCTTGTGACTCTGTAGAAGCGAGTCACAAGAAAACAGAGAAACCAAGGTATAAAACAAGAGAAGGGGGCAGGGTAGAAACACCCTGACCCCCGGGGCCTGCTCAGGGGGTCCCAGAAGGACCCTCAGGGCCAAAGAAAGCATTTAAAAAAGCTATATATATATCGGCGCGATTTGCGCTGAGGTCGCGGGTTCCCGCATTTTATTTTAATGAGAAACCCAGGGTGGGCTAGGTCTCGGGGCCATTTCTTCAAAAATAATAGCGGGGGCTCGCTGGGGCTGTGGGGGCCTGCTGGGGTCCCCACAGACCCGGGGCTTCACTCATGTTGGGAGGGGGATTGCGCGGCTCCCCTCCTGGAGCCCTTCATGTGCTTATAACTTTGGTGTCGTTTGTAAGGGTGGGCGTAGTTCGCGGAGTAGCGCTACGCGAAGCTACGCGAAGTGCACTTCGCACTACGCGAACTTCACGTAGCACTACGCGAGCTGCGTAGTAGCATGTTCGCACTGTGCAAGATGCGTTTTCAATGATTGCACAGTGCGAACAAGCATCCGGCACTGTGCAAGCATTGAAAACAGCATCTTGCACAGTGCGAGCTGTAGTTTTCTGCTGCTCGAGGAGATTATTACTCGAGCGGCAGCTTTCTCAACGCGAACAGGTAGTTTCTCATTGAGAGCGGTCGCGAGCATGCGCAACCACTCACAATGAGAAACCTGACCTCCTCACGTTGAGAATCTCGCCGGGATGTCATTTTGCTTGCTCGCGGTCGCGAACATGACGTTCAGGACCGCGAACAAGCAAAAAATGAGCGCTGCACTACGCTACGCTGCACTACGCATGTTCGCACTGTGCTACGTGCCGCTCGCGTAGTGCGAAGTTGCAAAAACTTCGCAAACTCCGCGAGCGGAGCGTAGTGCTTCGCCCAGGGTTAGTCGTTTGGCGAATCTTTACAAAATTTTCCAAAAAGTTTCTCTTTTTTGATCAGCTCCTATCTTGAAAGTTTAGGGGTGATTGGTCAAGGGGAGGCTGAGAAAAAAGGGGGGTCCGACAAAGTGTTTTCTCAATGCATTTTCCATAGGAAACTTTAGACAAGGCTACAGGTGAAACTGCTGAACAGAATTATGCCGAATTTGGCAGGGGGAAAGGTCTTGGTGCAGAAATCATGCTTTTGTTGAAATGGTATAAATCCGTTCAGTAGTCTTCGAGATATTAAAAGAAAAAAATATATATATATATCTGGACAGTGCCTAACTCCCGAGCATGAACTTGCCTCTTATTGGCTGCTAACACTTCAAACCAGGAAGTGTTCTCTGATTGGCTGCTAACATTTCAAACCAGAAAGTGTTAGCAGCCATCTTGTGCCTCGCATAGAGTAAAAATATAATAGAAAGGTCCCGGGGGCAATTTAATATACTGGAGCTCTGTCTGTGCGAGATACCCCTTTCATGCTGCGTCTCCCCACATCAGCAGGTAACGCACCCTTTTCCCCCATCAACAGCATACCTCCAACAACATTCTTGGACCCGCAAGTCTCCCTCTGCGAACCACTTGTCGGCTCACAGCTCTTCGGGTGCGAGTTCTCGGCCCCACAGTTGTATCTGTGAAGCTAAGGCTCTCTCTGCGAGATGCGCTCTTCACGCACCCTCCCCCCACATCACTGTTTCGCAGCTATCCCTTTGGAAGCTGACGGCCCGCATCTTTCCCTATACCAGTCGGCCCGCAGGTGTTCCTCTGCGGGCTGGCCCGCAGCTCTCCCTCTACAACCTGACGGGCTGCGGTTCTCCCTATATGAGCCTGACAGTCAGCTCGTAAGTCTCTAAGAACAGATGCAATGGAGGCAACAATCATGCAGGTCAGACACCAAACCCCAGCAGGTACTCCTTGTCCGCCATCCCTCCTCCCCCCCACCCCCCACAAACAAATGTGACAGTCACGTTAGGGAATCTGGACCGTAAAACATTGGGTAATGTTGTACAATTATTAATAAGAAAATGCTTATGAGGTTGGACAAATAAGAATCTTAGGGCCAGATGTAGGTGGCTAAATACCGGTCGGTAACACCGAAATTCGTTAAATTTCTGGGTTACCGACTGGTATTTAGCCATGTGCGATGTAGGTAATACTGAATGCCATCGCAAATAAGGAATCGGAAAAAATAAGGGAAACCAGTTACCGATTCCTTATTTAGCGATTAGCAGACACCGAAACCCCTAAATACCGAATCAGTAAATAAGAAATCCTTAAATAATCGCAAATGCGATGTACCAAAAATCGGTAATACAGAATTTTCTGTATTTAAGAGTCGCTAATTACCACTGACTCAAAGCAGGTGGTAATCATGTGCACTGCATATAAACAGCCCAAAAATGCAACAGTGTCAACACAATGGCGACCCTCTACTTAATAGCAAGGCGGCTACGTTTGCGAGCAGCAGGACTGAGAATCTGGAGACGGGAGGAGCGCGTGTACAGAATGCGTGTTACACTGTTCCAAATGACTGAGGCTGAAATACATGACAGGTACAGGCTACACCCCCAAACCATCCTAGACCTGATACGGGACCTGCACCCACTCCTGGAGCATCAGACACCAAGGGCACACGCCATACCAACACATGTTCAGGTGCTCTGTAGTCTGCACCTACTTGCATCAGGAAGTTACCAGGGAGTGATAGCTGTGGCAGGTGGTGTGTCACAGAGTAGCCTGTCCCGTTTCTTCAACTCCTTCCTGGATGCCATGATGCAGAGAATGCATCACTACATACGCTTCCCCAGCACACAGGCGGAACTGCAGAATACAAAGCTGGATTTTTACCAAAAGGCACAGTTCCCACATGTAATAGGGTGCATTGATGGGACCCACATACCAATCTGCCCACCTGCAGCTACAGAATACATATACCGGAACCGCAAATCTACGGATTCCATCAACGTGCAGGTGATATGCAATGCGGACAACATCATCACTGACATCGTGGCCAAATTTCCAGGGAGTACCCATGACTCCTACATATTCAGGAACAGTGGGATCTACACACGTCTGGCTGGGGGTGAATTTGGAGAAGGATACCTGCTAGGTAATCAATGTGACACACCCTGATGTATACCTTGGAGGAATGTGTTGGTGACTCCTATTAATGGCACTTCCTTTCCCATTTAGGTGACAGCGCATATGCCATGCGGGCATTCATCCTAACTCCATACATAGCTCAATCCTTCCAGCCCAAGTGAGAGAAGATATAATGTGGCATATAAAAGCATGCACAACGTTGTGGAGCGCACCTTTGGATGTCTAAAAAGCAGGTTCCGTTGCCTCCACAAAGTGGAGGTGCACGTCAGCACCGCCCCATCAACTGCTGCAAAATAATAGCAACATGTGCCATGCTGCATAACCTTGCCACAAAGAAAGGAACAGCAGTGGAACTAACTGACTCTGAGGACGAGGGTAGGGACTGTCCACAGCCAGAGCACAGCGCAGCAGGTGTGGCAGCAGCACCACATGGGAGACACCGATGGGCTGAGATATCACGCAACTATTTCTGAGTAAGTAAGGAGACACATCCAGTTACTGTAAGTGAGTGACAGTGTTTAATTAGTATAGCACACAATCACAACATGAAGGGCGTCACATGCCAGGCCTAATTTAAATGCAGTTTCTAAAACCAAAACGGGTTACACCACCCAGTTCGGTAAACCATGTGATGGCTGGCATTACTTCCTGCACCCACGCGCTGCACTGCTGCGTTCCTTGGGCACACTGTCCTCACTGCCAGTCTGTCCTGTGGCAGCGCTGTGCCGTTCGCTGCATCTCCTGGACTCTGTGATAGGTGGCCTGATGCAACTGTGGCTAGTAGCCTCTTCACTACCCCCCATCACCTGTAGTGGCTACCTGGTTGGTCTGTAGCACTTCTAGTGCACTGGTCACTGTGACCAGCCCCATTGCCACATCACGGCTGCGGTGGGCCATCTCCTCTTGCATAGCCACCGAGCACCTTCAGAGCAGAGAGGTGGCAGTGGAGAGGCAGTTCACCGCCTTGGTGTAGTTGTCAAGTTTCTGCCTCCCCTGCGCCTTGCCAAATGGTCCTCATCAAATTTGCTGCAGAGCAGCCTCACTGCCTCGGACAAGTCCCTCATGCCCTCAGCCACAGTATTATTCATGGAACAGATGCCCTTCTCTATTCGCAGCATGTGCCCATTCATCTGTACCATCTGCCGCTGGACTGACCTTATGGCTTTGCCTTGCAGGCGCTGCACCTTGAGCATATTCCCCTCAAGACCGGCGAACACATTCTCATCCTTGCTCTGTGAAGCTGGACTGGCTGCCATTGCTCTGCGGTGTCTGGCACGTGTGTGGGTGCGCTCTGTGGGGGGCTGTGAGCCTGCACCGTTGGCATCCTCAGCCACCTTGGACTGTTGTCCTCCTATGATGTCCTCCTCGGACACCTCCATCTGCTGGAGGCTGACTACTGCATGCCTCCTGGCTCTCAGTGCTGGTGGCGTTGATGGTGGCGGTGGTGATGGTGGTGGTGATGGTGGTGGTGGTGGTGGTGGGGTGGTGTGCCCTGCAGGCGACAGGACCTCCTCCTCTTGTGTCCTCTCTGTCCTGGGTGCCTTTCCTTTGATTCCCTCTGCAGCCCTGCGCGATGGCTCGCCTATGAAGACAGAATGTACATTTGCTCACTTATCTGGCAGCATTTGAGTAATAATAAATGTCATGCCTGCCAATCAAACTGGCTGTCCTTTGCTTGCTAATTGCTGATGTGTGTCACATGCCTTTGGGTTCAGTGGACTGACTGTTCTGACATGTGTTACTTCTGACTACATCTCCCATAATGCATTGCTGGTTTTTAGTAAAACATGTACTGGAGTGGGATTCACAATGCCTCACTGGGGATTGGGGTTAGGGAGTAGGGGGCACAGCATGCAGGGCATGCATCTTACCTTGTTTGTTACCAGCTCTGGCTGAGCTGTCTGCATCCCCAATCCCACTCACACTCTCCGGCTGGAGGGTGGACTTGACCAGGAGATCCAGGGCAGTTGGTGCAGGTGCTGTGTTTCTCCCTTCACCTGTAAGGTTGGCTTGCTTCTTTCTCTCTGCCAGTCTCTACTTAGCACACCTCCTCAGGTCATA
This sequence comes from Lissotriton helveticus, assembly GCF_964261635.1. Lineage (NCBI taxonomy): Eukaryota > Metazoa > Chordata > Amphibia > Caudata > Salamandridae > Lissotriton > Lissotriton helveticus. The sequence continues at coordinate 934,043,834 of NC_136061.1, read as the reverse complement.
CCAGCGTTTTTTGAGTTCCTCAATGGAGCGCTGGGTTACTCCAATGGCATTGATTTTTTCTTGTATGACTAGCCAAATCTGTCTTTTCTGGGATTCATATTTACAACAAGGGGTGGTGAGGGAGGGACAGAGTCTCTGAATTAAGCAGAATACTCTCACCCAGTCAAGAGATCAGGGCTAGATCCAACACCGTTTTTTAGCTCATTGCACCATCAATGATTCAAGCAAGCCGGGCCGAAGACGGCTGTAATGCCAGAAACCGGTCCCCGGAAGCTTGTTTCCTTCCCAGTGTAAGAATTGGCTTTTGTAGTCTGGTCTGCCCTGTTCCCATGATGCACTGGGCCAGGGACAGACTAATTTGCATACAGCCAGGTTCTGAAACTGGGATGGTGCAATGAGCTAAAAAACGGTGTTGGATCTAGCCCTGATCTCTTGACTGGGTGAGAGTACTCTGCTTAATTCAGAGACTCTGTCCATCACCACCCCTTGTTGTAAATAATTTTGTCCACCCTAAGCGTGGAAGGGTATACTCAGATGTGAGTCCCTTGCTCATTGCACCATCTGGATTCAAGCAAGCCGGGCCGAAGACGGCTGTAATGCCAGAAACCGGTCCCCGGAAGCTTGTTTCCTTCCCAGTGTAAGAATTGGCTTTTGTAGTCTGGTCTGCCCTGTTCCCATGATGCACTGGGCCAGGGACAGACTAATTTGCATACAGCCAGGTTCTGAAACTGGGATGGTGCAATGAGCTAAAAAACGGTGTTGGATCTAGCCCTGATCTCTTGACTGGGTGAGAGTACTCTGCTTAATTCAGAGACTCTGTCCATCACCACCCCTTGTTGTAAATAATTTTGTCCACCCTAAGCGTGGAAGGGTATACTCAGATGTGAGTCCCTTGCTCATTGCACCATCAGGATTCAAGCAAGCCGGGCCGAAGACGGCTGTAATGCCAGAAACCGGTCCCCGGAAGCTTGTTTCCTTCCCAGTATAAGAATTGGCTTTTGTAGTCTGGTCTGCCCTGTTCCCATGATGCACTGGGCCAGGGACAGACTAATTTGCATACAGCCAGGTTCTGAAACTGGGATGGTGCAATGAGCTAAAAAACGGTGTTGGATCTAGCCCTGATCTCTTGACTGGGTGAGAGTACTCTGCTTAATTCAGAGACTCTGTCCATCACCACCCCTTGTTGTAAATAATTTTGTCCACCCTAAGCGTGGAAGGGTATACTCAGATGTGAGTCCCTTGCTCATTGCACCATCAGGATTCAAGCAAGCCGGGCCGAAGACGGCTGTAATGCCAGAAACCGGTCCCCGGAAGCTTGTTTCCTTCCCAGTGTAAGAATTGGCTTTTGTAGTCTGGTCTGCCCTGTTCCCATGATGCACTGGGCCAGGGACAGACTAATTTGCATACAGCCAGGTTCTGAAACTGGGATGGTGCAATGAGCTAAAAAACGGTGTTGGATCTAGCCCTGATCTCTTGACTGGGTGAGAGTACTCTGCTTAATTCAGAGACTATGTCCATCACCACCCCTTGTTGTAAATAATTTTGTCCACCCTAAGCGTGGAAGGGTATACTCAGATGTGAGTCCCTTGCTCATTGCACCATCAGGATTCAAGCAAGCCGGGCCGAAGACGGCTGTAATGCCAGAAACCGGTCCCCGGAAGCTTGTTTCCTTCCCAGTGTAAGAATTGGCTTTTGTAGTCTGGTCTGCCCTGTTCCCATGATGCACTGGGCCAGGGACAGACTAATTTGCATACAGCCAGGTTCTGAAACTGGGATGGTGCAATGAGCTAAAAAACGGTGTTGGATCTAGCCCCGATCTCTTGACTGGGTGAGAGTACTCTGCTTAATTCAGAGACTCTGTCCATCACCACCCCTTGTTGTAAATAATTTTGTCCACCCTAAGCGTGGAAGGGTATACTCAGATGTGAGTCCCTTGCTCATTGCACCATCAGGATTCAAGCAAGCCGGGCCGAAGACGGCTGTAATGCCAGAAACCGGTCCCCGGAAGCTTGTTTCCTTCCCAGTGTAAGAATTGGCTTTTGTAGTCTGGTCTGCCCTGTTCCCATGATGCACTGGGCCAGGGACAGACTAATTTGCATACAGCCAGGTTCTGAAACTGGGATGGTGAATGAGCTAAAAAACGGTGTTGGATCTAGCCCTGATCTCTTGACTGGGTGAGAGTACTCTGCTTAATTCAGAGACTCTGTCCATCACCACCCCTTGTTGTAAATAATTTTCTGGGATTCAGGCACGTGCAGAGACTGTTTCCCAAAAAGTTTGTTGTGTTCATTTGTGACTTCCTCAATAGGAACCTCCAACTCCCTCTCACTGAATTTATGCTTCCTCTTTCTTTCAGCTGCATCCTTCTTCCTCTCCGGTTGTCCATTTTGCTCAGTGTTGTCAGCAAATAGTTTGTAGAGTTGCTCCTGGCTTGGGTGCTGTGCTCCCTGCCTCACAAACAGCTTCAGGATCAGTGCAGCTGCATGGGTGTGGCCACTTCCTGTTTGTGAAGTAATGAAGATGCACAGCATTGGCTGATTCGACAATTAGCGATTTTTTAAATTACCAAATCGCTAATTACCGAATCGGTATTAAGATACGGTGATAACGATTCGGTAATGGGGACTCAGTATTTATTTTTACACATTTATTTTACCGCTTATTACCGATTCGGTAATTTTTACCGACTTTTGATGTACATCTGAAATACCAAGTTCTTAGAATTCTCAGAATTACCTACATCTGGCCCAATGTCATGTATGGATTTACATATAAAACATTTTAATAAAGGGGGCGGAGCTATCCAAGCTCAGGAATGGCGGCGCTTTGAGCGAGCTCCTCCGGGAGGCCCGATTATTAATCCTCATCCTACACACGCAATGACGAACTGACCTTAAAAAACCACTGGCACAAACCGCTGACAGTTTGGGAGTGCTCGGAAGAGAGACGCCGCCGAGCACTACGGCAATCGAAACTGAGACCCGAGGGACGCTGGGCCCGACTACGCACTGACCCACAGTGCGGCTCCTGGCTGTGACGCACGGCACGTAAGCCGGATCGTGCCTGGCCGGCCTGCCGGGTGGGCGCAACAAGAGGAAATCGGGCTGCCGGAGGGAAGCGCGGTATTCCTGGGACAGCCTACGCTGGTGGAGCACTACCTCCTGCAGAGCAGAGCTACTGCCATAAAATATCGGGCATACTGTGGTGATCGGCCCCACTCTGGCAGAAAGAAATCGAATGCAGGACGCACTGACATACACGGACCCAAACCATTAGGAAGCCCGGTCCTGCCGCACCTTCTTTATTGTGATCACAGTAAGTCCTTGAAATTGAACTATTGGACAACAGCAAGACTCGATACTTCTGAGGCCTACTACCGTTTGCAGGGCGAGAGGTGCAAGGGACGCAGCACATCTTAGATCCCAAGGTCAAGGGCATAGACAGCGGCGAGAGATAAAGGCCAACAGCAAGTAGTGGGTCGTAGCTATCACTGCGGCTGCTACACAGAAAAGAGGGTGGTTAAAGAAACGAACGCCTATCACGAAGTGGCAGAGCCCTCTGCCTATGCGCAGAAGACCGCGACAGCGCTAGCCAGACGGGCGTTCAGTTGTGCGCTGCTTTACACCCCAGGTGAGGAGCGGACGGAGGTGGGGAAAAGCAGTTCATGCATTGTGAGGTGCGGCACACCTATTGAGACACCACCATATCAGGCTCTTGTGTAAATTAGCCGCTAACGCCTTCGCAACGCCAACTACTGATGTTACGCTACACCCCAGACCAGGGGACAAACCTCACCCGCACTGATTGTTGAGGTCTGAGGCCTATTGAGAAGAGCTTGAGGACCGACGACCTAGGAGATAGAGCAGTCCCCTGGAGACGTACCGTATTTAACCGGACATACGTGCAACTCCCTTGGCCACGACACTTGACCATCTACCTGCAGCGAAGTAGACCAGCTTGCTCCTGGTGGAGAAATGGGGAAACTGGACAAGAGCCAACCGAAACTCACCTTCGACCACTCCAGGAAACAGGGGAAGCAGCCTGGAGAGGAACACCAAACTAGCCCACCCACGACAACCTCGACAAGTGGGATTGCGGCGGACAGCATCCAATCTATGTTCCAAACCATCCAGACGGAGTTGGCGAACATCGACGGCAAAATCGACACGCTCACACACAGAGTGGACCGTATGTCTGAGAGGTTGGAAAGACACACCGAAAGAATAGATATGACTGAACGCAGAATCTCGGATGTTGAAGACACTAACAATCAGGTCGTAGCTAAACAATCTGGGATGGATAAACAGCTAGCCTGACTTTCTGCGAAAGACGAGGATTTGGAAGCCAGATCCCGAAGAAACAACATCCGCTTGATGGGTATTGCAGAAACTACAAACACGGGCCCCGTGGAGAAGTATGTGGAGCAGCTTCTAATCACGCTCATGGGCAGAGACAATTTTTCAGACGTTTTCCTGGTTGAAAGGGCGCACCGTTCCCTTGCTCCCAAACCTCCAATAGGCACAAGACCAAGACCCATCATAGCTAAACTATTAACCTACAGGGACAGGGACGCGGCATTGCGTAAAGCACGAGAACTAGGCGCATTACGACATGAGGGTATGGAGATCGCGATCTACCCAGACTTTACACAAACAGTGCAAGAAGTGCGGGAAAATTATAGACAGGCGAAACAGAAGCTTCATGACCTACAGATCCCTTACGCCATGCTATACCCGGCCAGACTCAAGATAACGGATGACGGAGCTACGAAGATATTCAATGAACCGAAGGACGCTATGAAATACCTACAACAGCGGAAACCGAAAGGAGAACGAAGGAGATCACAGAGGGATCGGCACGCAGAGCAAGACACGCTGTCAAATGAGGAATGATTTACCTCCTCAGACTTGGTTGCTTTGTAAAAGGAATGAGTGGTTTTGTTTTCTCACACTCGCATTAACATCCAGGGTCCCTCATAGGGGCCTGGATGGATGGGCCCAGTGAACAACTTGGGGGATAAAAAACTGTCTGCTGCCCTACCACAGGCCATGCTATAGCTGAAACTGGATGGCCGGAGAGACGATGAGCCACACAGCTAAGTGTAAAATAAAGGGAATGACTTTATTGAAGGGTCTGGGTTAACCTAAGAAAATGTGCTGGACACAATTGGTTTTCACATGCTTTATTAAGGACTGTTATACTATTCAGTGGTAGATTTGGAGTTGGTAACTATTGCGGTGTACATACATGATTTCACGTGACCTCCTCCTTTGCTCTAGACAGCGAAGGGACAGGGCTTGGCAGCTCCCGCCCACTTGTGCGCACCACACTTAGTTACTTCCTTGGTTTTTGTTGCTTTCCAACAGGGGGAGGGAGTGGGGTTATGGTGGGGTCACTGGGAATTGTCTCCATTGTTATAGTTTGGATGGAGTGAAAGGGGGGAATATTCAGAAAATCACCGGGCAGCTGCAGTTGGGTAAATGCTACATGTTTATGCTCTTCGTTTGCAGGCCTCATGTTCACACGTGCGCTCATTCGCTTTCATTGTTATGATAAATGGCGTTAGACATAAGGCAAGTTAGAACGTTAAATGTATTGTCCTGGAATGTCCGAGGCCTGCACAACCCACATAAAATATGCAAAGTGATTGCCTACCTCAACAGACACAAAATTGATGTGGCATGTCTCCAAGAAACACACCTCACGCCGCAGCGAGAGCCCAGAATAGGACATAGGTGGGCACAAAACCATCTAGCATCCTCTTATTCAAACTATGCACGTGGAGTTCTGGTGCTAGTTAAGCGCACTACTCCATTTACACTTACATTTGCAAGTACTAATGCTCAGGGTAGACACGCCATTTTGCGGGGGTCATTTGCGGGTACAGATCTCACTATTATTTTGGTATATGGCCCCAATGTAGATGACCCGCTCTTCTTTGAGGGTATCTGGTCTAAAATAAGGGACATTCAGCCCACAGCCCTCGTGTGGGGTGGGGACTTTAATACATGCTTGGACCCAACACTGGACAGATCATCAGGTACAGATAGATATGGCCGGAGAGTAGCTACCTCCTTGATAGAGGGCATCAAGGACTGGTCCTTAGTGGATGTATGGAGGGAGAGACACCCTGGGCAACGGGAAGGAACCTGTACTTCAACGACACATAATACATGGTCGCGAATAGATTATTGGCTGACTACACGAGAGGTCAGCACCTGGGTCACGACAGTGGAACACTTGCCGAAAACGTTGTCAGATCATTCCCCTGTTAAACTAGAGCTGGCTATCCCCACTCATACCCCCAGGCAGTTTACGTGGCGACTTCAACCCTCTGCATCAAAAGACCAAGTCTTTCACAGTGAATTGCGGCAAGCAATACTGGAATTATTTCAAATTAATGTGGGATCAGTAGAAAGCACCAGATACCTGTGGGAAGCCTTTAAAGTCACCATACGGGGCCACTGTATTAACAAACATGCAGGAATCCTTAAAGATATCCAACAACAACTGTGCATGTTAGAAAGAGACATTAAGACCCTAGAAGTAGAATACACTAATACATTGAATACATCTCTCCTTGCAGATATTAGGAGTAAAGTGGACGCATACCATGAGTTTGCAGACTCGGAAATAAAACACCTTTCAAAATGACACACGGCCAGAACTTACGGTGAAGGGGCAGACCGGGCAGGGCCCTGTCAAGCAAAATAAAGCCTGCACATGCAATGACACATATAACACAAATTGCGAGCGCACAGGGCACACTGACGTACGACACCCCCTCTATTTTAGATAGCTTTCTGACATACTACTCTACATTATATACTACGCAGACGGTAAACCCCTCACTGGCTGTACATGAATACTTAAATGATATTGGGCTGGCATGGCTCTCTGACACACATAGGGAATACCTCAGCCACCATATCACGGAAGACGAATTTAGGGAAGCGATTAACTCGCTACCGAATAATAAAGCCCCGGGACTAGATGGATTGCCGGGCCAATTCTACAAAGGGTTTAGGGACCTGTTGATTCCACACCTGGCCCAGATGTATGAAGAAGCGTATGAAGAGGGACTTCTTCCAGAGAAGCTACAAGAAGCGCTTATAATAGCTCTCCCTAAACCGCGTAAAGTTCCCCAAAAATGCGAGTCCTACCGCCCCGTGTCACTCATAAACACAGACGTCAAAATCTTGGCAAAGATAATTGCGACTAGGATACAACCACTATTAGGCTCACTGGTCCTGCCAGATCAGGCGGGCTTTATACCCACTAGATCCACGACACAGAATATACGTACTATCTTCGCTTTATACCACAGCCTTGACCCAGATCTACCCATCGCAGCTGCACTTTTGGACGAGGCAAAGGCGTTTGATTCCGTGGAGTGGGAATTCATGTTTACGGTCCTGACACGAATGGGTTTCCAACCCCATTTATGAAATGGATAGCCCTCTTATATAATGAGCCCAAAGCCAGAGTGCGTATAAACGGTGTGACACAGTCTTTTGAGATAAGTCGAGGTACACGGCAGGGATGTCCTCTGTCCCCTATCCTCTTTGCGCTCACCCTAGAGCCCCTTGCGTGTAAGATCAGACAACGACACCCAGAGGCTGCTCTACAATTCAGCCTTCGCCCTGTAGGTATCTCACTATACGCGGACGACATGGTGCTATATACCAGATATCCAGATGTGAACCTAAACCCGCTGATCAGAGAGTACATTAAATTTGAGAAATACTCAGGGCTTAGTATTAACTGGGACAAATCAGTGGTGATACCCTTGACTGCCGAGACCCCGGAACCCAGTTTAGATTACCCACTCCAATGGACGGTGGACCCGGTGAAATACATGGGGATCTGGATACATTGAGACCCTGAGGTGGTAATCAGTGGAAACTATGGCGTGGCCATGACCAAACTAGATGAACAAATTGAAAAATGGATGAAGTTGCCTCTATCATTAGCAGACAGGATTGCCCTTCAGAAAATGGTCATATTACCCTGTTTTCTATACCTTTTTTGGAATATACCGATATGGCTCACACAAGCTTTCTTTACTAGACTCCGTACAGCACTACAGCGACTCACATGGACTGGGAAGCAGCCGAGAGTAACTCGGAAAACACTCACGTAACCGTATCATCAGGGCGGGTTCGCGGCCCCCGACTTACAGCTGTATTTCTATTGCGCACAGGCCCAACATGCACACTATTGGACACAACCGCACTCTCATATACCGCATATAGCAGTGGAAACAGACAGCGTCCATCCAAAACCCGTAATGCACTACATATCAGACCCCATTAGTTGTTACCCTAACGATTCTATACATCCGGTAAAATGTACGTCCAGGGCCTGGCACACCTTGGCATTGAAAGCGCAGAAACTCCCCCCTTATGCTCCGACGCTTCCGCTGGCACACCATCCCAAAATCTCGGTGACGCAGGAAACAAAGATGAGGTCAGTGCTGGAGACCATGGGATTTACAACACTGTAAAATACGATTAATATGAATTTTATTCTTATATAACAAAATTGTATCTACTTTTCTGATAAAAAAATTGTATCGAATAAAGTATTACAACAAAACACTAGGTACGCTATTTCCGAACAATACTTTCATACTGCTAAACAGCCCTTCCCTATGCGCACATCAAACTCCACTAAAAATGTTTGCTTATTTAAGATTACGCGCAGCGCTTAAAGACCTTTATGTGTCATTCCCGGCTGCACCTGAGACGCTACGTTCCCTGCAGACACTGCTGACTGCCCACACGAGGCAGAATTTAGTCACACACCTATACACAGCTTCCCAGAACGAACAGAACGTGGGTACGGATCGATCACTTAAGAGATGGGAAGACCTTCTAGGGGAGGCCATTTCAGAAGACGACTGGGACTAGAGCTGCGCTCAATTACATTTACTCACATCAAACTGTAATTTGAAGATCATCCATTTTAAATTTCTCCACCAAATGTATTACACACAGGTCAGGCTACACCGGTACGGCCTAAGAGCAGATGATAAATGCCAACGCTGCTCCGCACCAGGGGCTGATTTCCTACACATTGCGTGGGCTTGTCCTGGGCTGTATAATTATTGGCAAGAAGTAACGAACGCGCTTACTAGCATGTTAAATTAACAGAATCCGAACATACCCATAGCATGCCTATTAGATATATATAAACTCAAACTGGCAAAAAGACGAAAACTGCTGGAAGTGGCACTATTGCTTATGAAGCGGCGGGTAGCCATTAAGTGGGGCAGCAAACGCCCACCGAGATTCAAGAACTGGATAACAGATCTACTTTATTGCAAGGAAACACTAAGTGCTTATGCAGAGGATATACCTCGAGCCTCTAGGCCCAAAGACTTTTGGCACCCACTGATTGATTATTTACAGCAAGATGAATATGACTCATAGTTGATAAACGGAATGAGATGAAATGTTGGGGAGGGGGACTGTTACCACAAGAGACACCACTGGTACAATACCATAGAAGTTATGAGGCGAATTGTTTTTTGAAGAGTCCAGGAGAAGTATAAATGTATGTTTATCTGATCATAACTGTACTTGTGCAAGACTAATGTCAAGCGCCAAACTTTGGTATCTGTCCATGCATTGTTTATCTGCGCTATTAATAACAAAATTCATTGACATTGTGATGTATTCCTATAGGTTCTGTATCGATCCCCCTATTCCTGACCCTGTTCTGGTTAATAATTAACTAGCAGCCATCCCACGGTACAAAAAAACGTTATCTGATTAAGCCACACCACGGCACAGGAACGCGTTATCTGATTAGGTCATAACGCTTGCCATCTAATTAGGCAAGCACTATTCCTCCAGCCCCTGATAAGGCATACGGAGTTCTCAAAACAAATCAAACCTATGACAACCTGGGAAAATCCCTGCGGCCATTGTTTTGATTTCACCGAGAACTTCAGCAAAAGAATGTGCGAACGAGCCCGTTCATATGACATCCTTATTGACGTATCCATGTCCATCCTTGCGTCAATCTCGGCACCTTACAGGTATAAATATTACCGACATTGCCTTAAGCAAACACACGCGGTGGTGACGAGATCGGAGCAGCGAGACTTGCCGAAGAGGCCAGCACAGAGCGGACCCCACTGGCGCTGCCCCGCCTTCCTGACGCGCTGAGAACGAGACGCTGCTTTTCTCCTGCCGAGAAATCCAGCTCCGGCGCTTCCAAGCAGCCCTCGCAGGCAGCTGGAATATCAAGACCAGAGACGAGAGATACCAGCCCTCAACCATTCTAGATCTCAGGTACAGAACTGAACAACCCCTTGCAGAGAATTCTTGAGTCAGTCACGTGGCAAAACAAACTTAACTTAAACTGCTACTTATCTACTCCCGCCCACGTATTAGGCTTAGGTCAGGTACACTGGGGTAGGCGTGGTTAGAAGCACCAGTTGAGTACGATTAGTCAAATGTATATATGTATGTATCTATTTTATCAATTTTAAATATCATATGGCTTAGAAACCATAGCAATGCTTCTGCAGTATTATTTTATACTTCTGCTTTTATTGTATGCACTTTACTTAACCATAAGTATCGCAATAATATCGATTCATTTCTCTTGTACGAGAAAAGAGACTGATCAATAAATACCATCTTTTATTGAACACGCCCGTCTCTTCCTTTTCTCTACAAACTGGTGAAACTAAGAATGCACGTACTGACTGAGTAAAATAAGTTGTCTTTTGTTTTCACACGACTCTAGAGATACACTCTTGATTGGGGGAGAGCAAAGTTGTCATGTTCTATGGTTGTCAGAAACTAAATCCCTTCTTGTCTATCCAGGGAAGTTAAACTCCTCCTTGTCTATTCGAGAAAGTTTCTAGTGAACTCTGAGCTATCTGGCAAAACCAAAAACTTTAAGTCTAATATCGTCAGTAGAAGACCTAGTTAACCTCTGCCCTAGATCTATACTATTGAAGATATTATTCCAATGCGCAGAGCCTATTGGGATAATAGGAACTACACTACAACATGAGTTTGTGAATGAATGCATGTATTTATCTAATGTGCCATATTTTGCCCTGTAAAGCTGCCTGGTGAATAAAAATAAAATAAAAAAATAAATAAAAATAAATCATTATCATATGTTTTTGGAAATATTTATCCTAAGAAAATAAATAAAAAAAAACATTTTAATAGAACAAAACAACAACAAATAAAACTATGTACAGCCATGTCGTGTGATCGCTGGACGATTTGTGAATCACAGCCTGCAAGACAAAAAGAAAGATTAGATGGTGCGTCATGCGTCTAGCAAAGGAGAAAGAGAAAGAGTGAGTGAGAGCGAGGAAGATAGAGAGAAGGAAAGAAAGAAAGAGTGAGAGAGAGGAAGATAGAGAAATAGTGAGAGAGAAAAAGAGAGAGAGAGTAAGATACAAGGAAGAGAGAAAGTGTGAGAGAGAGGAAGAGAAAGAGAGAAAGGAAAGAGGAGTGAGAGAGAAGAAGAGAGAGAGAAAGAGTGAGAAAGAGGAGGAGAAGAAGAGTGAGGGAGAGGACTACAGAGAAAGAGAGAAAAAGTGAGAGAGAGAGGAAGACAGAGAAAGAGAAAGAGTGAAAGAGAGAAAGAATAAGATACAAGGACAAGAGAGAAACAGTGTGAGAGAGAGGAAAAGAGAGAAGAATGAGAGAGGAAGAGAAAGAGAGAGAAAGAGAGAGAGGAAGAGAAAGAGTGAGAGAGAGGAAGAGAAAGAAAGAATGCGAGAGAGAGGAAGAGACAGAGAAAAAGCGAAAGTGTGAGAGAGAGAAAGGAAGAGATGGAGAGGGCGAGGGAGTATTGACAGTGGTGAAAATCTTTGCAGCTCACTTTTGTGCCACCGGTGTGTCTTGAACCACGTGCCGGGACATAGTGCACCCTCAAATTTAGTCATCTGAAAGATAGTATAGAATTAGTAATGGCAGAGTATATACAACTACACATGCCTAATTCTCTGTTTCGCCAATGCGCACTCAGGCTTCTGCAGCCCATCCACTCCCACTGATCGGAGGTGTCTGTGCGCTCATGTGCGCCCAGGCTGCTGAAGACCATCCACTCCCACCGCCCAGAGGTGACTGCCCGCTGCTGCGGAAAGAAGCCTGTCTACTCACCTTCCACCACCGGCGTGTGTGTAAGAGTGTCCACCACGTGGCGAAACAACTTTCTCATGCGTTGTCAGGATGGCCACGCATCATCGCTGAATCTACACGCGTTCAGCTGTGGTGGTGTTAGGGGGGACGTTGATTCGTGGAATACAGCCTGTTGGATAAAAAGTAAGATAAGATTGTGCGTCATGCGTTCATCAAAGAAGAGAGGAAGAGAAAGAGAGCGAGAGAAAGAAAGAGTGAGTGGAAGACAGAGAAAAAGAAAGAGTGAGAGGAAGACAGAGAGAAGACAGAGAGAAAGAGAGAAACAGTGAGAGTGAGAGGAAGAGAGAGAGAATAAGAAAGAAAGAGTGAGGAAGACAGAGAGAAAGAGTGAGAGAGAAGAAGAGAGAGAAAGTGTGAGAGAGAAAAAGAAAGAGAGTGAGCACAAGACAGAGAAACAGTGAGAGTGAGAGGAAGAGAGAGAGAAAAAAAAGAAAGCGAGACAAAGACAGAGAAAAAGAGTGAGAAAGATGGAGAGAGAAAGAAACAGTGAGAGAGAGGAAGAGAGAGAGAAAGAGAGAAAAGAGTGTAGAAAGAGGAACAGAGAAACAGAGGAAGAGTGAGAGAGAGAAAGAGAGAGAGAGAGGAAGAGAAAGAGAGAGAAAAAGTGTGAGAGGAAGAGAGAGAGAAAGAATGTGAGAGAGAGAAAGGCAGAGATGAGGAGGGACACTGAGTGCCCACACTGTTGACAACACCCTAACAACTTACCTTTATGCCACCGCTGTGTCTCCAACCACGTGCCGGGATCTAGGGAAACTCTCAAGCTCCCACATCTGAAACATAGTACAGAATTAGTAATGGCAGAGTATATACGACTGCGTACGCCTAAATCGGTGTGCCGTCTTTGTGCATCCAGACTGCTGCACCCCTTCCACTCCCACCACCCAGAGGTATGTGCCAGCCGCTGCGCACCCAGGCCTTACTGCTCACCTTTTTGCGAACAGCGCACTCTCCAAATCATTGAGCCCAGCTGCGCAAGCCAACCAGTCTTCAATTTGGTGCTGCGTCTTAGTTTTTCCATGGCAGAGGACATGCTAGTGCACCCATCATCATCGCAGGTTGCACACCCGCTCAGTACTTGCAGTGCTACTAACTCAGTGATCAGTGAGGCCATGCACGTAGCGGTAGGCCCCCAGTGTTGCATGGCTCAGGCCTACACTGCGGTCCAACAGGGCATACAAAACAGGAGGTGTCTGGACCACCGGGATGGGCCATCACCGTGACGGTGTGACTGTGCCGGCCTCAGTGCATCCGTTGCGAGCAACTCTAAAATGCCGTAGAGCACGTGCACTCTGTCTTTTTTATTAGTAGGGTCACTTGTGTAGTGAAGCCTGTGCTGGATGGGTGTGGTGTGATGTATACCATCTGTGTGGGAGTGGCTGTGGCATTCTGACAACTAGATGTGTGACCAGAAGATCAGAGTGTCCGTGTTGTGGTGCTGCCGTCACCCGGGTTGCAAGCGCCAATGTGTCACTCTGTGAGCCAAGTCCTACAACATGGCCAACATGGAAGGTACGGGGAATCACTGACCCTACATTAATCCATAGTTCCACACAAGAAAGGTGGTGGACATGAGACATCTGTGTGGATATGAATGTTTATTACACATTCAGTGGAGTGTTGCAGTTGTAGCAATACAGGGCCATGGAAAGTTCAAGTTTTTGGCACATGGAGGACAGCCAATTAGAGACAAGCTTGTTGTCGGAGTTAGGCTGCGCCAACATATTTACTTATACAATCACTCCGCCAATCCCCAGGCACTTATAAATTCCCTATTTACTCTGCTTGCAGTACTCTAATGATCCAGTCTCTAAGTATGTACTTGTACAATGACCGAGACAAAGTTACATAACCAAAGTTTTCCCCCACTGTCAAAGGTAAGTTGGTTGCATACGGTGTCCAGAGCACAATGCAATGTGGTAGGGCCCAGGGGCAGCATGTTGCATACATAACGAACACACAGACGCAAAAAGATAGTGAAGTGGGTACGGGCACGTGCGCTCGACTCCTTTTTGGGTTTCGCCTGCCGAAGGCTGCGCTCTGCGCAGCTTTTCGGCGCAGGTGAAATCCTTTGTTTACAATAAGGACTTCGGGAACGTCCCCCGGCTCTCATTGGCTAGCTCCATAAATGGAGGCTAGCCATTGGGTGCCGGATCTGTCCGTCAAGGCCGGACCAGATTCGGGGGCGTTCCCGAGATTTTTTCCCTGGGCGGAGTTTCGTTTTTTCCCGTTCCCTCCCCCTTCACTGAAAGTGATTTCAGATGCGCTGTCCATTTCCGCCCCCCTCCGTGTGCCTCCCTGCCCCCGCCCCCCCCTCGCTGTCCTGTGCACGTTTCCCGCCTCCCTCCCGCCGTCCGTGTCCCCTCCCGCCGTCCGTGTCCCCTCCCGCCGTCCGTGTCCTCTCCCGCCCCCCTCCCGCCATTCGTGTCCTCTCCCGCCCCCCTCCCGCCGTCCGTGTCCTCTCCCGCCCCCCTCCCGCCGTTTGTGTCCTCTCCCGCCCCCCTCCCGCCGTTCGTGTCCTCTCCCGCCCCCCTCCCGCCGTTCGTGTCCTCTTCGTGTCCTATAGAACTGGAGCTGGAAGACTGAAGTCTGCTGTAAAGGGCTGACAAAGAAATGTAATTTCTTACCAATTCAGGAGTCAATAAATAACTTTCTGGAACACGCTTCCAGGACTCATTAAGTAGCGCTCCAAAAGAAAGCGCTTTTCAGGCCGCCGCCCATGTATTACATGAAATACACTTTCTAGCTCTTCTTATGTGCGCGCCCTTCCCTATTTTCGCTTGTACTCTACAGTAGACATTACTTTTCGTATAGGTCATCGAGGGCGTTGTGGCCGATTACAAGCGTTTTACCTAGATGACCGTGTACTGGAAACGAGATGTGCTGAGGAGCATGCCGTGACTTTAAGTGACAGGGCCACTACCGTGTGGTGCGTTGACCAGTAAAGAAATTTGTTTTTCGGTGCTTGACGGTGTTTTTGATCGCTCTTCGTTAGGCCAGAATATTCAGTTGCTTTTATCGGAATGTGTATGACTTTGGATCCTCCTCGTGACTCCCCCTGCCCTCTCAGTCCTGTTAAGTGCCCGAACTTCCCCTTGTAGAGTTCAAGAATTATATGTATAATGTAGGGGGTTATAACTCCACTGTGAACAGGTCAGGTTCTAAGAGCAATAAGAAATGTGTGTGAGAGAGGGGGCGTGGGATGTCGGATCGAAAACGAGAGTATCCAAAGAAGAGTAGGAATTATTTCCAAGAGTCCCATATACGTATTTAGGAGTGTGGTTTAAAACATGGTAACTGAAATCCAGTTTCTGGCAGCTGATCAAAATGTTGGTGCCTCTTTAAGCGTTCTATTATTGCGCCCAGACATATCACACAATAAAGGACCTATGTCTAAAACAAGCCATACACATAGGCTTCACTAGTGCGTGTCATCAGAATCAGATACATGAATAACACTTTCTTGTGAAAAATCTAAAATGTTTCAATTTTGAAAAGATGAGACTTTAAATCAAGCGTTACAAAGGTCTGTGAAATTGAAAAGGTTTTTAGAGTGTGTCAATCACTCCGGTCATCCTTGCGCTGTTTTCACGTCAAGGGGGCGTCCAGTGAATTGTGCCACTATACTTAGGGTGGCAACCTCGACTGTGTTAAAGTAGTTGGGTCAATGAAGTAAACACAACTACTATACCCAGAGTGCATTAGGTTGTCACACAAGAGCACCGGACTGGAGGCGATGACATGGAGTAGCCATTACATCTGATTACAATTAGATGATGTAATAGCAAGTCGTTACTTACAGTACTTATAAACGCCATGTGTGACATGAACCGGTATATAAATGAGCATTGGCAAATCCAATAGGCCTCGTCTTTTGGCCCTGTTGGCTGTGCCAATGCTTTTTAGTGCTGATGTACACGTGTACACGCATTTCCCCAGGGGTTGAAACTATATGGTCTATGATGTGGCTGGGCCGCATTGATGGCAGCAGGATATGGGTCGAGGAGAGATGGATTTACGGTGGGCATAGGTGGAGCGAAGCATGTAAATGGTGTGGACTGCAAGTCGGTGTGGCTCTGGGTGTGTGTGTGTGGCTCTGGGTGTGTGTGTGTGGTAGTAATTGCTGTCTGATGAGCTCGTCCGTAAGGTACAATAGGTCTCACATTTGCCAGAGATTAAGCTAATGGCAATGTAAATGACAATGCCATTTATTTATCTGTTTTCAAAACCAACACATAAATACAAAATTTGTCATTTACAATGCCAATAGCTCAAACTTTTCCAAAGGCGAAACCATTGCATTGTAAATGCTTGTTATTACTAGGGTCACATGTTCAGTGACGTCTTTGCTGGATGCATGTGGGTGCTGGTGCTGGCAACAAGTACATCAGTAATCATTGCATCAGACACAGAGATTCAATCATAAAGGGGCAATGATTTGTGCTGCACTAAGGTTGGGACACTAGATGTGAAATAATACACAAAAGATTCTATCGTAAAGGGTCCATGACCTGTGGTACACTGAGGTGGGGGCACCAGTTGTGAAATTATACACAAAATGTTGTATCATAAAGGGGGCGTGGCCACGAGGAGGATTAGAGAGGACGTGTAAGCATAGGCTCAGTGTCGCCCCCGTCAATTACCCTGACTAAGGGGCACAAAGAAAGGCCCCCGACTCTCTGAGAAGACAGGGGGAATATGCCTGGACGACTCGGCGACCCAGAGAGTGATTGCAGCAGCGGCATGTCAGGGCGATCTGCCGACTGGAAGGGAACCGAGTCGTGATCGCAAGATGGCGGCATAGGAGATCTGGGTTCCTGCTGGATGCAGCGTAGGCTGGGGCTGAGGAGATCGATCGGGTCCACCAGCAAGGACAGCCTTCGCACCTGGGGACCTGATGGGTACACAGCGGCATGAAGAGTAGGGTTTCCGCAGCTTGGTAGCCCGATGACCAGCAGGGCCGGACGGCTGCAGAGTCACAAGAAGGCGGTGTAAACAGCCTGGCGGGGAGCTGTGGCGGGGGATACCCGGAGCAGCAGGCAGACTTGGAAGGGCTGCGCTGCTATCAGATAACTGACGCGTTAAAAGTAATCGGCGGCGAAGTACAATTGTTACTTACCTGTAAACAGGTGGTTCTCCAGTATTGGTGTCTTTCATAGA
Source organism: Lissotriton helveticus (assembly GCF_964261635.1). Lineage (NCBI taxonomy): Eukaryota > Metazoa > Chordata > Amphibia > Caudata > Salamandridae > Lissotriton > Lissotriton helveticus. Next base: position 934,026,495 of record NC_136061.1, on the reverse strand, counting down.
TTCACATGCTTGAATATTCCCCGTCGTCGAAGTGGGAGTCCCACGGTAAATAAAATAGCAATAATGCTAAATATATATATATATATATATATAAACATAATACAAAAAAAAGAAAGGAAATACAACTGAAATCCTCTAAAAACGATTCCTACATAGGAATGCAAGGCAAAGAGAAAAAACCATTTGTAACACATTAGTGTCATTATGTTAGTCCAAACTGCAGCCAATCAGGTGCCAGCACCCTCTAGAACCTTATCCTCAGAAGCTCAAGCCCTCAGATTTTCGTAGCACAAAGTAACTAAGAGTGTATGAGGAGAAGAGAGCCTCTGAGGGGAGGAGGGTGGGTTGCATGTGAATCTATGAAAGACACCAATACTGGAGAACCACCTGTTTACAGGTAAGTAACAATTGTTCTTCTCCAGTATTAGGGGTGTCTTTCATAGATTCACATGCTTGAATAGAATAGAAAGCAGTAACCTCCTAGAACTGAGATTGCTAAGCATATGAAGAAGAACCAAGACAGTACTGTAATAATAATAATACAGTCATATAACATCAAAGCAATCACATTAAACAATAAGGAGGAGGGAACAGAGGCTCACCTTACTGAAAAAGATGGTGAAGCACTGCCTGTCCCACTGCGGTATCCACTTAATTGATGGCATCCAAACAGTAATGTTTGGTGAAGGTGTGCCTTCCGGACCATGTCGCTGCACGGCAAATCTGATGAAGTGGCCCACCAGCAAACAAGGCGGTGGATGAAGACATCGCCCTCGTAGAATGAACCCTCACTGAAGACTGCAATGGTCTGCCCGCTTGTTGGTGGCAGAAGGCAATGGCTGAGGAAAGCCACCGGGCAATAGTCAGCTTGGAAACTGGATGTCCCCTGCGCAGTTGTCCGTATGCAATGAATAGTTGGTCGGACTTGCGGAAAGGAGCAGTTCTTGCAATGTAAAATTTAAGACATCGCTTGATGTCCAAAGAATGTAGGCGCTGCTCCGCCGGAGATTTTGGGTCCGGAAAGAAAGTTTTAAGGAACACAGGCTCATTGAAATGAAAATCCGTAGGTACTTTAGGTAGGAAAGGAGGGTTGGTACGAAATGCCACTCCGGTAGGTTTGAACTGTAGATAAAGCGGTTTGACAGTGAAAGCGTGAAGGTCGCTCACGCGACGAGATGAGGTCAAAGCCAGAAGAAGTGCAACTTTCCAGGTGATGAATTTGATATCGGCCTTATGGATAGGCTCAAATGGTGACTTCATAAGTTGAGACAATACTTCATGGAGGTGCCAAGCTGGCGGAGGGTGACGCACAGGTGGAAACTTGCGGAAGAGCCCTTTAAAAAATCGACGTATGATTCGTGATGAACAGAGGGATGAAGAGCCATCATGTCGGAAACGAGATATTGCAGCTAAGAAAACTCTCAGTGTAGAATGAGAGAGTCCTGACTGAGAGAGGCTTAAAAAGAATGGAAGGAGCTGCTCAGGAGTGGAATGGATGGGATGGATATTGGCTGAAGCGCACCAATGACAGAACCGCTTCCATTTAAGTTTGTAAGTCTTGATGGTAGACGGAGCTCTGGCATGAGCCAGGATGTCTCTGCACTCCTGGGAGATGTTCAAGTCAGCGAACTCAAGGTGCTCAGGTTCAATGCCCACAATTGAAGCGTTGAGGGATCTGGATGGCACACTAGGCCCTTGGCCATAGTTAGTAGGTCCGGACGAGGACGTAGAGGAATGGGCTCGCACTGGGACATTAGAAGCAGTTCCGTAAACCATGCCTGTCTGGGCCAACGAGGTGCGAGCAACAGGATGTGGCAGGGTTGCCTCCGCATTTTCCACAGTACCCGTGGTATTAATGGGAGCGGCGGAAAAGCGTAAGCGAATAGCTCGCACCAGTTGATCAAAAGGGCATTCCCGCAGGACCCTGGGTGGGGATGCCAACTTGCATAAGACGGGCATTTCCGATTCTCCGGCGTTGCAAAGAGATCCAGATCTGGGTGACCCCATTGGCGGAACACAAGATCCAGAGTCGGTTGGTGCAGTTCCCATTCGTGTGTTGAGGAAGTGGACCTGCTCAAAGAGTCCGCCAGGAGGTTTGACACGCCCGGAGGGTGGACAGCTGTCAAGGTGATGTGATGGCGCAGAGCCCAATCCCAGATTGACTGGGCCAAGCGGGACAGAAGTGGAGACCTGGTCCCTCCTTGTTTGTTCACGTAGTGCATACTGGTGGTGTTGTCCGTTTGGATTAGCACTGACTCCCCGTGAACAACTGGGAGGAAGGACTTGAGCGCTAGAAAGATCGCCATCAATTCTAGCCTGTTGACATGCCATGTGCGCTGCATTTGCGACCACTTGCCCTTGATGGAGAGGCCCTGGAGACGAGCGCCCTACCCCTCCAAGGAGGCGTCCGTCGTCAGCGTAAGGTCTGGAGCATGATCGAGGAAGGACACACCCATTTCCAGATTTGCGGGCTGCGCCCACCAAAACAGGCTCATCTTCATGCGGGCTGTGACGGCAACTAGGTAGTTGAAGGACCCGGAGACCTGACGCCACTGTAAGTCCAGTTCTTCCTGAACAGGACGGGTGCGCAACCTGCAATTTGGGATCAGTGCGATACAAGACGAAGCCATTCCCAAGAATGACTTTAACGTCCGAACAGAAACGGACTGTTTTCGTCGAATGAGTGAGACCAGACGAAGTATCTTCAGACGACGCTCGTTTGAGACGAACGCTTTTGAGAGCTGCGTGTCTAGTATCGCTCCCAGGAAGGATCTGGTCTGCAGAGGTGCAAACTCTGTGACTTTTCGACGTTGATGGTCAACCCCAGAGACTGAAACACCTGCTGGCAAAGGTGCGTGTCCCGACCCAGCTGATGGTGGCATTGAGACTTGAGAAGGCAATCGTCTAAATAGGGAAAGATCTGAACTCCTTGTAGACGCAGGTGAGCCACCACCGAGGCCAGTACCTTCGTGAATACACAAGGAGCTGAACGCAGTCCGAAGGGTAGAACTTTGAACTGAAAATGCATTGGTCCCACTTTGAAACGCAGGTACTGGCGATGTTGTTTGATTATCGGAACGTGAAAGTACGCGTCTTGAAGATCTATGGTGGTCATAAAATCCTCGCTGGATAGAAGACGCAGGACTTCCAGTAGCGTCAGCATACGGAATGATTGAGACTTTAGGAACTGGTTGAGAGCCCTCAAATCCAGAATGGGTCGCCAATCTCCGTTCTTCTTGAGTATGAGGAAAAATCGAGAGTAAAAACCCTTCCCTCTTAGATGTTTCGGGACCACTTCGACTGCCCCTTTCAACACAAGAAGACGGACCTGATGGTAAAGCTCATCGAGATGTGGAGGAGGTGGGCCACGAGGTGGGGTGCAAGGAGGAATCTTTGAACTCCATGGTATGACCCCGTTTGACAATGTCCAAAACCCAGCGGTCCGAGGTGATCGAGGACCACTGGGAATAAAACAGAGCGATTCGTCCTCCAACAGTGTGAGAGTGGCAAAAGTCATTGGCGTTTCTGATTTGCGCCACGATAGGACGACTTTCCTCTGTATGTTTTGGAGGGTTGTTGTCGAGACTGCTGATTGGGCGTGTAACGTTGGCCGCTCTGATTGTAGGAACGATATTGCTGCCCACCTCGAAAGTTGGAGGAAGTGCCGCGTCCGCGCGCACCTCGAAAGGACTGCTTATGAAATTGTAGCGTGCCCAAGGACTTCGCCGTATCGGTGTCCTTCTTGATGGACTCAAGGGCATCATCGATATGGGATCCGAATAATGATTCTCCATCATACGGCATATCCAGTATTCTGGCTTGGACTTCCTGCCGGAAGGAGGTGGACTTCAGCCAGCCTTGTCGTCGGAGTGCAGCCGCACTTGCCAGGAGGCGGAAACCTGTATTAGCCATATCGACTGCACAATCGATGATTTCTTCCGATGCCCTTTGTCCATCGCAGAGAATCTGTTGTGCGTCAGCCTTGGAAGCATCAGGTATGAGTGCTATGTAATCTGCGATGTCTGACCACATCTGCCGGTCATAACGTCCCAAAATGGCTAAGGCATTGGCTGCTCGGACAGATGTGGAGGCCATGGTTGAGAACTTGCGGCCAATTGCATCCAAGCGTCGACCCTCTCTATCCCGAGGGGCTGTGATTTGGGACGCCGGATTCCGAGCTCTACGCTGTGCGGCCTGAGTCACGACAGAGTCCGGCTTGGGATGAGAAATCAGGCAAGCTGGAGAACCAGTTGGGGCCTTGTACTTCTTCTCAAGGCGCGGAATCTGAGCAGGTAAGGAGTTTGGAGCATTCATCAATTTAATGCCCTCTTTCCAAACAAAATCAATAATAGGGATTGTGTGTACCTGCTTAAAAGGTTTGTCCTTAAAGTCATAAAGAAAACAATCCTCCTCGCGTTGTGATCGTGGGAGTTTGAAACGCTGAGCCGCTTTATCCATTAATAGATGGAAACTGGCGATATCTACTAGTGGAGACTCACTCGAGGTACCAGGTTGAGGAGAGGGCGTCTGCGCCCGATAATCATCCCATTCGGCCATATCCTGGTTGTCTGCCTCATCATCCGTGTTGTCTGGGACTTCACCGTCCTCACGTTCTGCGTTCGCCTCCTCATCATCCGCATCCTGCGGGTATACAGTGGTATGGATGCTTATAGATCTATGAAGCTGAGAAGGTGCAGGTGGTACGATAGGCGGCAATGCAGGTGGAGGTAGTGCCACAGGAGCGGGAGATTGCGCAGGTGTAGTCTGCGGTGTTGCAGGAAAACGGCGGTTATAATCGTCCAGCATATGTTGGAGATTAGAAATTAAGGTCAAAGGAATGGTGGCCACAGGAGCTTGAGTGAATTGCTCCTCTTGTTGAAAGTCTGGGTCATTGCCATCATCAGAGTCTGTGTCTTGACACTTAATTATCAAATCAGAGGGACTATGTGCTGCCCCAAATGTGTCCTCTTCATGCTCCGAATCTGTGTCATGCTCCGATGTAGTTGCGAACATTGGAGAAGGTGGTTGAGGCTCTGGATAAGAAATCTGTTGGCAGGGTACTGTAGTGCGAGGATGTGAAGATTTTGCGGTCTTCAATGGCACTAACGGCATAGATGCAAATGAAATCGGTGCTGCCGTCGACGGAGCCGTTGCCGTTAACGTCGACGAGGCTGATTTTGGTATCGTCAACGGTAATTTTGAAGAAACCTTCGTCGACGGAGTTGTCGTCGCAGGGTCGTCGACGGTATCACTGTCGACGGGAGATCCACTAAAGATGCAGTCGTCGACGGGGTCGTCGTCGACGGGGTCATCGTCGATGCTGGTACTGACTCCGTAGACGGAGTCTTCGTCGACGGGCCTGTCTTCGTCGACGAGATTTTCTTCGTCGACGGGATCTTGGTCGACGGTGTCTTCGTCAACGAGGCTTCGGGTCTTTCATCGACAAGGATTCTCTCTTCTTCGTCGACGAGATGGGAATCGTCGACGGGACAGGTTTAGATAGCAACGAAACCCTCGTCGACGTCGAGGCTGTCGACGAAACCGTCGTCGACGATGAGAAAGCTGAAGTGGTAGTCAGCGTCGTCGTCGAAAATGCAGGCAAAGCTGTTCTCGTCGTCGGAGCGATTGCCGACGCTCCCGTCGACGGCGGTACTTTGAGAGGTGTGAGAACACCTCGAGAGGCAGCCAAAGACGCCTGAGAGCCAGGTCTCGTGGGCGTAGAGGTGGTAGGAGTGGCAGAAGACACCACAGGAGCCACAGACAAGGCTAATTTCGGTTTCTTGAGGAAAGGAGAAGGAACCTCCTGAACACTACCAAGCTTAGAGGCTGCTGAAGAGAAACCAGAATGTAAACTTTCTGCGTCGGACAGCACAGAGTCTTTGTCCTTAAGACGTTGCAGCCAAAGGAGAAGACGGCCTTCCCTGTCCTTCAGAGTTTTGGCAGAAAAGGTTCTACAAAACTTGCAGCTGCCAGCCTCATGATCCGGGTATAAACAATAAATACACTTCTGGTGGGGGTCCTTTTCAAAAAGGCGCAGCTTCCCACAAGAAGAGCAGGGTCTAAATAAAGACTTCTTACTTGACATGTTGAAGAAATTTCTAGAACTAGAGGAATAGAGAAGAAAACTGAGCAGAGCTCAGGGAGACTCCCTTCACACGACGTGCGGTAGAAAATCTGAGGGCTTGAGCTTCTGAGGAGAAGGTTCTAGAGGGTGCTGGCGCCTGATTGGCTGCAGTTTGGACTAACATAATGACACTAATGTGTTACAAATGTTTTTTTCTCTTTGCCTTGCATTCCTATGTAGGAATCGTTTTTAGAGGATTTCAGTTGTATTTCCTTTCTTTTTTTTGTATTATGTTTATATATATATATATATATATATATATATATATATATATATATATATATATATATATATATATATTTAGCATTATTGCTATTTTATTTACCGTGGGACTCCCACTTCGACGACGGGGAATATTCAAGCATGTGAATCTATGAAAGACACCCCTAATACTGGAGAAGGACTGTGCCTTGATGCCGCACGACACGGAGCACAGATTGCGGTGGGCGGGGACCCCCTCTGCCCGGGAGCGGAATCGGCAGCCTGCCGGAGCCGTGGAGGTGTGTGAGGAGGCACCTGCTGGCGTTGGGGCTACAAACAGGAGCGGTTATCATTGGGAAAGCCGTTTGGAGGGACTACCATGACCTGAGAGGAAATAGGGAGCGGGATTGCTGCGTCTGCCTGGGCCGCGTATTGGAGCTCGCGGTGAGCGGGACCACTGAGGCTGCGAGCTGGGGGATCTTGCGCGCAGTGCACAGGTGCGGCCCCGTGGCAATCTGGCAGAAAAAGTGAAGGCCATGGCGGCGATTGCTGGGGCACAATGGGGCTGAATAAGGCTTGGTGCCCTGGAGCTGCATGGGCAATGGAGTGCGCTGAAAGGCAGCAGTTGTACAGAGCTGGAGTGGTGGGGCTACCCAGCAGGAACAACACGGGGGGTCTCAGCATCACTCTGGTGAAGTGGACATAGGCAGCTCGCCTGCTCCTGACCGGCCCTGGAGGGTGGGGCATATCAGCTGGTGGGCACTGGTGCTGGAGAGTGGCTGGGAAAATATAGATAAAGACTCACCCCCTCATGAAGGCTTTGAGGTCGGCGTAATTGAGTGCAGTGGATTACGGGGGCGACTAATCTGAGGCAGTAGGAGGGGCTTGGCAGTAACGACTGGGCTGGCTGGTGAGTGACCTCAACAGGAAAAAGCAAAAGGCGTGCCATTGCGAGGTGGAGTAGCTGGCGGATGTAGAAGAGGGAATACTCTAGCAACTGACACTACTGTGGGGCCGCGCTGTGCACTGTGCGGTGGTGAGCACAGCGGTGCTGGAGCAGCCTAGGCTGATAAGAGGAGCACAGCAGATGGAAACTGATGGCCTGGAGCGGGCCCCGTTGCTTGCATAGAGACCCCTTCGTATCCGCCCGGAGCACAACCCACCAGCAGGGGTGAGACTGAATAGAGGCAGGACCGTACCGGACCGGGCCCAGAAGACGTCCCTGATGGGGCCTACTGGAGAGTAGTCCTCCTGGAGAGCCGTGAGCACAGCGTGGAATGGCCTGACAGGGCTAGACGGATGGCCCTGCCGGGTGGGCAGTTCTGAACGAGGGCGGCGAATGGCAAAATAGGGACTGGCACGCTGCCTGAGTCACGCACACACAGTGAGCAGCAGCGGGGAGGAAGTGAACTACAGTGAAAGCTTGAATACCAGGAGATCCCCAAGTCCTGAGAGGCCAAGAGGAAGCCAAGGGGGAAACAGGTGGGAGCACCGCTGGATCAGGAGGATGACACGACGGCCACGGAAGCACGAGAGGGGTCGCAACAACGCCAAGAGGGGATGCTCCAGCAGCAGGTTGATCAAATACCTCAAGCCATTACAGATACTAGGGAAGCCTTGCAAAAGGACATCGGCCATGTGACGCAAGGGCTGGGACTGCTTCGGATGGACCACAACAAGTTGACCAACAGGGTGAAGCAGACGGAAGTGGTCATAGAGGTCCTGGAACAGGCTCAGAAGTCTATTACAGCGCAGATGGCCGATGTTCAACATAGGCTGCGGACCCTGGAGAGGCGAGCGGAGGATGCGGAAGGGAGGAATCGAAAGAACAACCTCCGAGTGGTGGGGCTGCCGGAAGGGGTGGAAGGACCTGATATGGTGGAATATCTGGAAAACTGGCTGAAGGTACCCGTCGCGCTAGCAGGACTGACATCCTTTTTCACCTTAGAGAGGGCCCACAGGGTGCCTGCCAAGTCGTTGACTCCCGGGAGGCCGGTGGTGGCCAGGCTACTTCATTACAAGGACAGGGATCTTCTGTTGAACCAGGCCAGAAAGGCGGGTCCATACACAGTGGACAACAGCAAGGTCACATTGTTCCCGGATTACACGCTTAAGGTCCAGCACCGCAGGGTCTCGTTTGTGGCAGTTAAGAGGGCTCTGTGGGACGAGGGCATTCAGTACTCTTTGATGTTTCTAGCACGACTAAAGATAACGGTGGATGACAAGTCATCATTTCCTGAAAGGAAGGAGGCCTGAGACTGGTGGGAGATATATAAAGCAGGAATTTGAGAAGTGGGGAGTGGTGTGAATATGGATGGGATGAGACCGCAACCGCGAAGACTGAGGCGCAACCGGCGTCGCCAGCCGGCGGCCCAGAGGCCAACAACGACGCAAACAGAGAAGGAGCGCACGTCTGCTTTCCAGGCTGTTACGGCTATCTTGCAAGATGGAAAAGTACCACACACAGAAGGGACGGACTCAGAAGGAGGGTCCCTGGAAGAGGACAATGAACAATTGGATGTTGGAAGCCAGAAGCTACCCCATGTGACAGCTGGCACGGCGGATGAGATTGTTGATGGGTGACGTAGACATTGGCTGATCCTGACTAGAGTAATGGGCGGGGGGCCAGGGAGGGGGGACTTGCCACGGACTTGGTTGGACGGTAACTGATTATCCAAAGATACAGAGTAGGGGCAGGCTGTGGAACATATGTAGAAGAGACCTCGTAAATGCACGACCCCGGAAGGGGCGGGTTCAGTGATACGGGGGTTGAGCGCAGGATGTTGGACGGTTAGGTGTCTGATTCTCTGAAGCCTAGGGCTTACCTCCCGTAAGTTTGTGTGGGTTAGCTCCTTAGGGGCTTAGTGGGTGTGTTTGAGTAATAGTTTTGATGGGTCCTAATGTTGTAGCACCTGTTCTAGGGGGGAGAATAGGGGTGGGTTGGGGAGTAGGGTTTGGGAAGTTGATGACACCGGTGTGCTCTTAGACATGGGGTGGGGTACGAAGGAGGAAAGGTTTGACCAATGGGTACGTTGCATAATTTGAAATGTATTACTTGGAATGTGCGGGGCTTCATACGATGAGGGGGCGACACAAGGTGCATGCTTACCTGGTACGGCGAGGGGCGCATATAGCTTTCCTTCAAGAAACACATCTTAACCTAACTGAGGGGGTGGCTCTAAAAAATAAATGGAGGGGGCAATTATTCTACACAACCTACTCTGCATTTGCTAGGGGTGCCTTGGTGTGGGTTAGAGCGGGGTTCCCATTCCAGCCAACGCAGCAATTGGTTGACCCGGAGGGAAGATTTGTAGCGGTAATGGGATTGCTCATTGGAGTAGATGTAGCTTTATGTAGTGTGTATGCCCCCAATGTAGACCAACCTTCCTTTTCGAGAGATTGTCGGGGCGCCTAGTGCCATATCTAACCACTGCGACAATACTGGGGGGAGACTTTAACTCAATAACAGATGTGGAGCGAGATAGATCTCACCCCCGCTATCTGGGGCTTCAGTGCATTCGATCTCCAAGGCAAGAGGCACCTGGCAAACCAACTGGGGGCTAATTGAAACGAGGGCGTGCCCAGCATCTGGAAGAGAGGGATTACTCTTATTAGTCCGGCCTTCACGACTTGCATGTGCGGTTAGATGCAATATTATGCGACCCTATGGTTCACTCCAAGGTGACAGGTAGTGAGTACCTGGCGACAACGCTGTCAGACCATAACCCGTTACTGGTGCGAATAAGATGGAGTCAGTAGAGGGCGGTCATCCCGACCTGGTGGCTCAGAACGGAAGCTTTGAAGATCCGTCTTTGGGGAGGAACTGAGGACGGGTATTGAACAATACTTCAGAAGAACGAGGGGACAGCGACTTCATTTGCACTCGAGTGGGATGCGTTTAAGGTAGTGACTAGGGGATCTGCATTAGTAAGGTGGCGAGAGTATGAAAAATGATTTTGGCTGACTTGGAGACGGCGGGAGGCTGGTTGCGGGGTGCAAACTGAGATCTCGGACGCTAGAGAGGCAGTAGTGGTTCAGGTGGAGAGATTGCGCTCCTTTGACTATAAGAGTTACAGAGCAAGGATGCATGCTGAGGGGGACAAATCCAGTGTGCTGCTGGCGTGGTTGGCCAATCCGACCCCCCGGGGAATGCCAATCCTGGGCCTGGTAGCCCCATCAGGGGAGGTGGTGCACACGCAATCGGGGATAAACGCCTTATTCCTGGAGTATTACACTGGGCTTTACAGTAGCCAGCTGACTCAGGGCCCTAATGACATAGGGGGTTATTCGGAGGAGGTGGCTCTACCGAGTCTGAGCAAGGTGCATTGGGATCTGCTGAGCAGTGAGATTATGATAGGAGAGATTAGGAGTGCGATTAAACATATGGCTTTCAACAGAACGCCTGGGGTGGACGGCCTTCCTATAGAATTTCACTCCAAATATGCAGATTGCTTGGCTCCACGGTTGCAATTGCTTTATCGGGAGGCGTACAAGGCAGGGAGGTTGCCTACGACCACCAGGGAGGCTATTATTATCCCTCTCCTGAAACCTGCAAGGGAAGCTACAGATATGAAGGCATATCACCCGCTGTCAATGTTGACAACTGATTAAAAAACCTTAAGCAGGATATCAGCGTCACGCCTACTCCCATATATGTCGCAACTGATACACCGAGATCAATCCGGTTTTATACCTAAGCGTAATACGGCTATTAATGTGAGACGGCTACTGCGAATTCTAGAGAACTGCCAAGAATTGGCACTGTCTGCTTTGATTCTCTCGGTGGACATAGAGAAGGCATTTGATAGCCTGGAATGGCCATTTCTCTTTCAGGTTATGCGCAAGATGGGATTGGGGGAGGAATTTGTGAGGTGGACCCAAATACTGTATACATCAATGACAACTCGGGTGCGGACTGGGGGGGACGGTGTCAGCTTCCTGCACAGTGGGAAGAGGAACACAACAGGGTTGCCCGCTTCCTCCACTGTTGTTCGCGCTGGCGATTGAGCCCCTGGTGGTGCGAGCTAGGTCGGGGAGGCATTATACTGGACTGGAGATGCATGGTGACATGCATTATATATCGCTCTACGCAGATGACCTGCTGATGTTTCTGGCGGGCCCTGCCACAGATTTGACGGGAGCGACGGTGCTGCTGCGGGTGTTTGGTGCGGCATCGGGGCTGTGCGTGAACTGGGAGAAGACAAGCCTGTAACCGGCGCGCCGAGCAATGGGAATAAGATTGGAGCCTGCTGCCTGCCGTATCTGGGAACTAACATACAGGAATATGATCCCTATAGGATACTGGAAGTTCCGATTAATGCTTGGCAGCACCGAGTTTGGTTTAATGGCGCCCTACCCCACACTTTGTTAGTCTCAAGGTTAGGTCCTTTGTCCGTTCCAGGCGCTACCTGGCCGGTTTTGGCTGGATTTACACCGCATCCTCGACATGGAGCGGTGCCCGTTGCAGATTTACGGCTGCTACATACAGTCGCAATTAGTGTAATTAGGTCGTGAATGCGGGCCCCAGGTGTTGCGGCACTACCTGCTGGACCGCGCGGTATGAAGCTTAGTCCTGTTATGGTTAATGCAGTGATGGGCAAGCGCCCCCAAGATAAGGATAATATGCCTTTCTGGCTTACCGAGAAATTTGACCAGCTGGAAGCAGTATTTCCTAACACGACTCCTGTTGAAAAACATAGGATTCTGACAATTAGTTTGCCGAAAGACTTGATACCAGAGGCTGGTGACTGTGAGTCTTGGGGTAAGATTTTTGCGGCGGTGTATACGAGGTACTTTGGCACTCCGTCAATGACCGTCCTACCCTCGGTCATTAAACGTGATCAAGATGAGCACGGACCTGAGGCAGCGATTGAATTGGGTATGCGGCTATGCGGCAGTTTTGACGTAGTTTCCGATCTCGTACTTGCGAATGTCAAGGGAGATGCGTTAAGCTTTCAGGTGTCTAATACTTTGCAGGTTGTTCCCGACGCCGATAAACCCCGTCAGTTATCAAGAATTATTACGCTGGCTTATAAGACCGTAGGCCGTAATAGTTTGGGTGTCAAGCCTTTCTCTACAAAAGAGAAAAACCAACCCCAAGGGCAGAAGTCGGAAACAGACGACCAGCCCAAGGCTAAGAAGCTAAATTGGATATGCCACAGCTAGGATATATGGAGAGAGGGACAGACCGGGAGCGATCGTGGCCAACATGGTGAAGCAGCAGCGTAGGAAGATCACGATCACTGAAATTAGATCTAAGGAGGGTGTTGCACTCACTGGAGAAGTTAAGATTGCACAGCGGTTCAGGGAATACTACACTGATTTATACAGCTCCAGAGCGACGGGGGAGAAGCGGATATCCTAGACTACCTGGAACAAATAGAGCTCCCGTTGTATTCTAACGCACAGCGGGAATTTTTAATGCACCCCATCGAACATGACGAGATCAGAGAGGCCCTGGGTGGGATGAAGACGGGAAGTGCCCCTGGGGCAGATGGGCTAACGGTTAGCTTCTGTAAGACGTATTTAGACCTGTTGCTCCTGCATTTATCAGCTCTGTTCGCGGATATGGGCGAGACGGTGCAGATGCCGAAGACGATGAGGGAAGTGCTAATAGTTGCCATACCAAAGCCAGACAAACCCCCAGAGGAATGTAGCTCATACAGGCCTCTGTCGCTACTGAACGTTGATACCAAAATATACGCTAAGGTCCTAGAGACTAGGCTGGCTCTGTTGGCCCCTGAGCTGGTGGCACAAGAGCAGGCGGGGTTCATGATGGGTCAGAATATCACCTACAACTTGCGTACAGTCTTTGGGGGTATCCAGCACACACGACCGGAGACAAAGGCATTACCGGTGTTCCTGGACATGGAGAAAGCCTTCGACTCCGTGGAGTGGCCTTTTATGAGAGCGGTCCTCACCAGACTTGGGCTTGGCCCGGTGCTCCTGCAGAGAGTGGCGGCGCTCTACAATGACCCGGCGGCACGCATTAAGATAGGGAATTTCATTACAGGTCCTATCCACATTCAAAGAGGAACCTGCCAGGGCTGCCTATTGTCGCCCAAACTTTATGCGCTGGTCGCGGAGCCACTGGCGAGGGCGATGCGAGAATATCACTCCCATAGGGGCCTGCAATTCCCCTCTTACCAACTAGTCATGTCTACATACGCAGACGACCCCTGCTCCATGTTAGGGAGCCGGAGAGGAATTTGGCTCTGCTACTGCGGGAGGTGGTGAGGTTTGGCGCACTGTCCGGGCTAACAGTAAACTGGACCAAGTCCATAGCATTCCCCATCACAGCAACCACTGAGAGATTTGAGATGGAATACCCGCTAAAATGGGCCACCGACCCTATACGCTACTTGTGGATACAGCTCCACACTGACTCGGAGATGGTATTCCGCGAGAATTATTGCAGGGCTATTGCTCGCCTTGAAGACAATGTAGCTATATGGGATGGGTTACCTCTCTCTCTGATGGGCAGAATCGATAATGAAAATGGTGGTTTTGCCCCGTCTGTTGTTTTTATTCATGAACATACCTATGGTCTTGCCCAAATGTTTCTTCTCTTGCTTACAGTCACTAATGATAGAACTAGCTTGGGCTGGTAAGCAAGCGAGGGTGCAGTGGAAAACTCTCCCCCTACCATGCCACATGGGCGGCTTGGGTGCCCCTGATTTCGAATTATACTACCGGGTGGCACAAGGGGCGCTGCTACATAGCTGGATACATGACGCTAGGACGGCGCCGTTCATAAAGATGGAATCCCTATTTGCCGCACCGCTGCCGTTACCAGCAATAGTATTTGAAACGGCAGATCGCCGCTCGGGACTGCTGGATTCCCTAAACTCTCCTAGACATGCCTGGAACGCCTTGCTGCAGTTCCACGCAGGGGCGCTATTATACTCACCGCTGATGCCCACATCGTGGACTGTATGGCTTGCCCCATGCAGGGACAAAGGGGTGCTTGCTGCACTGGATGCCCTGGGCATCCACACGATGGGTGACATGTTCCTAGACGGCACCCTAAAGACCCTGGCGGAGGTGACAGCTCAAGGGATGCAGCCCTCACTGCTGCAGAGCTTTCAGTACCACAGAGTCAGGGATGCCTGGCGGGAACAACTAGGTGAAGACTTGCAGGAACCCCCTGACCTCTTAGAACTTACTCACGTAATTAAGGCGGAAGTCCAGAGGAAGCTGGTCTCTATTATGTACAGGATTGCCATGGCGGAGAAAGAGGCTGGGCATTCTAAGGTGCGCTCTGACTGGAAACGGGACTTAGACACGATTATAGATGACGACATGTGGCGCTATTGCTGTAGTAGCACGAGGTCCGTTTCCCTGAATGGCAGGCATAGACTGGTGCATTTCAAGTACCTCAACAGAGTATACCACACACCCGATATGCTACATCGATTTGGGCTGCGTGAGAGCGCGACATGCGAGAGGTGTAAAATGCAAAATGCTGGGGTTCCTACATCTGGCGTCGGAGTGTCCAGGGGTGGAGAGCTTTTGGAGTAAAGTATTCAGAGAACTGAGCAACACACTGGAGACAGATATTCCACCCTCCCCGGCGCTAACACTATTAGGCTTCTCGAGGCCACTGCCGAAGGCACGTCGCAGGATTGTGGAAATGGGTCTCCTGATGGCAAAAAGACGGCTAGCCATGTGCTGGATGAGAGGGCCCCTTCCCAAGATAGAACATTGGGCGAGGGACTTGACCTATTGTTGCACGCAGTCTGAGAACTACAGTGAGCTATTGCCGCATAAGAGCCGGCCCAAACATTTTTGGGGACTGTTTTTAGAATACAGAAGGCGGCTAGAGATGGCGGCCATGGTGCAGGATGAAGAAGGCGGGTTTATGTCCCCCCCTCTCCTCTCCCCCCCTCTGAGGCTGGTCAGTAGCGCGCTAGTTCCGGTCCGACGGGTGGCGCTCGGTGTAGGCGTAGGCTGTGACCGCCTCGAGCCTGGGCCAACTTGTACTACTAATTATTCAACGGGTCAATATAGGTAATGCCCATATGTAGGGGATGCTGGTTTTCACCAGGCACGAAATGGTAGGCGGTTACCTCTTGTTTGGGATTGTTTATATTAAAAAGTGGTTTAAATGTCACTGTTCGCTGTTACCGCAATTTTGTAAATTGTATTGTTCTGAGCAGTCCTGTTGTATAACGCCGCCCGGCCCCCAGGATGTGGGCTTAACGGCTGTATGATGCGCAAGGCTAATTGGGACTCCTGTCCAGATCTGTATAGCGGGATACTCTGTGTCTTTATGCTCAGATAACACCACAATAAAAAAAAAGGAAGCAAAATTGGCAGAAAAACAAAAACAGGGTAAACAACAGCAACAGAAGCAGGGTCACATCCTGCATCACCAGTGCCTGCACCTACAGAACGTGTTTATGACTTGCGCGATCGCGCGACGATAAAATCTCCTGATCGTTTTCAGGTTTCTGAACAACGCTCTCCTCGTTCTTTTCAGGACTCATCGGCCTCATCGACCGGTGGTGGAGGAGTCGGCCGAGGTCGGGGTGGCCAGCAGGGACGCGACCAGCCCCGCCCAAAAGACATTAAAAGCAAGCAGGACGATTCGACACCGAAAAGACCCCAGTTTCTGAAGACAAAAGTTGCCGTTTTAACAGCGAGATATGCCACAGATAGTGAGAACGCAGCTTCGGAATCAGACATGGATGCTGACGTTATTGGACAGCGCGGCGCAAATTACCATAGTGCGAGAGGCCCTGCGTCCAATACTGAAGTTGACAGCGACTGACCGATATGTTGTTATGGAGACAGCTGATACCAGCGTAGCTCCCCCTGATAGACTTTATAACATTGTCCTTTTAATTGAAGGTGACATACAACGTACCATAAAAGGGGTATTTTGGGAAAATCTTACAACTACCTATGACTGGCCCCCACCTTTTGTCCTCGCAGCTCCGACAGGGGAGGAGGTGATCCTCCCTAGTTTCGCGCACACTGTCTCAAAGGAGCATGCGCTGAATTTTGCAGAAGAGTGGGCTAAAGCCCTTGCCGCGGCTCTGTACCGTACACAGTGTGGTTGGGATACATTTTCCCCACACCACGAGATTCCCTTACGGCCTATGCCACAGCCTCAACCTCGATATCCCATCCGACGCGAAGCTAAGGCTTCCGTTGCAGAAATCCTTGAACAATTGGAATATCAAGGCGTAATTGAGACTTGTGTGTCACCGATGAATAACCCTCTTTTTACTGTGACCAAGCCAGACGGCTCGTACCGTTTGGTATTGGATTACCGCCATTTGAACGCAAATTGTCATACCTGTGCAGTACAGAATACCCACTGCTCTAGTGGATGGTCTTGTGCGAAAAAGGTTTAAAACCACACTTGACATTTCCAATGGTTTTTTTGCCCACAATTTAGATGATCTTAGTTCCCAATGGACCAGTTTTACCTGTGGCGGCAAACGGCGCCAATTTAAACGCCTAGCGATGGGCTAAAAGAATAGTCCAGGCGTGTTTGCTGCCCGTATAGTCTCTCTCTTGGAGAGAGTGGACACGGATGTGTGTTCGTATGTGGATGACATCTATCTCACAGACGACGAGCTTTGGGCGCATCTGTGTCGCGTTGACCGCATAATTTGTGACTCTGCGGACCTCACATTGCAGAGTACACAGTGTTGTTTCTGGGCTACGAGCTCAACAATGAGGGACGAGGATTGGCCCCTCACTTCTTGGAGAAATGCGCACAACTGCACGCTCCTACAACTCTGAAAAAGTTACCGTCCTTGCTGGGATTTTTGAATTTCGGGCGTACATAAGTTCCTGAATATGCCCAGCGTATCAAGTCGTTGTATGCTTTGATACAACCTACTTTTACCAAATCGTGCTGGCTGCCAGAACATTCAGCTATTTTGCAATCTTTGCAGGTTGATCTTCTAGATTCTAAATTCTTACTGACTCATGATAACCATACCAACCTGGCGATAAGAATCATCCCTGGGGGGTGGGTTTCACTTACCTTACTTTTAACGAAGGAGACACAGTACCTATTGCTTACAAGTCACACTTGTACACTTCGGCTGAAATGCGGTTTTCCACTGTGGAAA